>NW_024063319.1:1996250-3232500 GCF_006381635.1 Hibiscus syriacus
TCGAATGCTCACCTCTAACGACCATCCTTTTAACCATTTAGGTAGCTTGATTTGTGCCTAAATAATGAAATCGATGAAGGGAATGAAAATATTTAGTGTATTATATTGATTGATTTTGTTAAGAAGATCAAATTAAAAATTAGTTTGCAATTTTGATTTTTATTAAACAGATATATATATAATTTAAAAACAATATTAAAACGGCATTTTTGTGTTTAAATAAAAGTGTAGGTAATTACCAATGTTTTCCCCTGTGTATTCATATTTTTTTAACTATCAAACAAAATAACTAACAATAATTAGAGTAGGTAAAATTTATCTAGGTAAAAATAATAAATTGAGATGTTGGGTAAAAACAAAGTGAAAGAACCTATGAGTTTTTGTAATACCCCAAATATTGGGTCAATGACCATAATGAAAGGATTTAAAATGTGGAGGATTTAACTAAATAAATGGTAAAGTACAAGAAATGATTTAGGAAATTGTGTTTGAGACTTATTAATAAGAATAAAAGAATAAAGGGGCAATTTAGACATTTAAAGGGAATAAATTTAATATTCATTTAATTGGGTTATTTAAATAAGTGAATAGGAGAATAAGGGGATAAGTTCTGTTAGTTATCTCCTCTTCTTCTTCCTCACATCCTGAGCCCCCATAGCAAAGGTAATGCTTTAACTAGTTATTTTTTCCTTTTGTTTTTGGTTTGGTTTTGAAACCTTAAGTGATGTAGAAGCTTAAGGAAGGCTTAAAGAGGATTAAAATTTAGAGATAAATGAGTTATTAGAGATTGAAGAAAATGAGTTTTCAAAAGTTAGGAAAGCTTTTAAAACTTATTTGACATCTGTGATTCGTGTACGAGAACGTATACAAGTAATGAGTGTTACATTTATTGGTATCAGAGCTAAATGTTTAGCCGATTCCCGGTCGAAATCGGGTGTATTTTACTATAAAAAGGGTTTACATGCCACTAAGATGTTAAGGTTACTGATATGGTGTAGTTAGAATATGATTGATGTCACTCTTTACTAACTTGAGTGTTATCATTATGTATGTTCTATTAGATGTCGGATTCTACGAATTCGCCGAGAGCGACTTGTTGAGAAATTATGGAAGGGTTGGGAAGCGAGAGCTATAAAGCTAATAGTGAGCTCCTGATTCCGTCCGAAAACGATAGTGCACCGGCACATAAGGGTATACTAGTGTTAGAGTTTGGAGCTTTCCTGTAGGCTCTTGATGCAATCTTGACTGAGTTTCAACCTCCTCCACCTCCCCTTATTCCTCGTGCACCGCGAATGTTAATCGCAAAATAGTTGAGGAGTTTGGGAGCTCTTAAGTTTCGGGGAGAAGAGGATAAAGGTCCGATGCATGTTAATTTATGGTTAAACGACGTTATGGTGATGCTGAAAAGTCTTAAGTGCTCAGATTATGAACAGATGGGTGGAGCTGTATCTTTACTTCGAGGATCAGCTCGAGTGTGGTGGACAAACACTATGATGTATGAACCACCTGAACAAGTGACCTGGTAGTTCTTTCAAGATGAGTTTAAGAGCAAGTACATCAAGGAGAAATTTATGCGGTCAATGATGTTTAAGTCTTAATCTAAAATAAGGTGATCGAGCAATACATGAGTACGAGGTTGAATACAACAAGTTGAGCTATTTTGCTACTGAGGTAGTTCCCAATGACAAGGCTCGACGTGATTGGTTCATTGAATGTTTGAGGCCAAAGTTGAAAGAGATGATTTTGGCTTTAAATTTGCCCATCTTGCAAGAATTTATAAACTGAGCTAAGGTTATTGAAAGAGCTCAAGAGGAGACTCTAGCAGCTGAACAGAGTATGCAGACGGGGAAAAGAGTTGGAATGTCTTCAATTCCCCATCATACTAAGAGAGGCAAGGGCTCGAGTTCCAGATATACTGATAGAGATGGTTCTGATGCAGCTTCACAGAAAACTAAATAACCCTAGTCTTTTGTTACTAGCTCGGGTAAAGCATTTGGAGAGAGAACTCGATGTCAGACATATGGAAAATTTCACCGTGGAGTATGCATGTTTCTCAATGGAGCTTGTTTCCAGTATGGTGAATCTGGTCACTATGCTAGAAATTGTCAAAAGAGATCCTGAGATAGATCAGTGCAAACTGAGAGGTCAGTAGCAACATCTAATAGAAGCAGAGGAAGATGTAGATCTAGCAAGCAATCTGAATCAAATCAACGACAAGAGACTCGGGTTGTGGCCCGAATTTATAATATTAAGACTAATGAGGATTTGATGATCCGGAGATTTCAACAGGTACTTTCTATCTTTTTAATGAACATGTTTTTGTTTTGATTGACCCTTGTTCAACAAATACAAAGTTATTTTGATTCGAACCAAATTTTAGTGAGATGATAGCGGTAAACCCTATGGGTCATAGTGCGAGAGTAACGCGGGTATGTAGAAAATACTATATGAAGATTCAAGGGGTTGTGTTCCCAACAAACTTGATGGAGTTTTCTTTCGATGAGTTTGAAATTATATTGGGCATGGATTGGTTGTCTCCACATCATGGATGAGTTGATATTCGCAAGAAGTGATTAATTTTTAAGGATGCGGTAGGATCTGAAATTGTAGTGATCAACGAAAAAGCGAAATCACCATCCAATGTGATATCATCCATGACTGTAAAGAAAATGATGTCAAAAGGGTGTATAGTGTTTCTAGTTAACGTGATAGACACTCGAGTTTCAGAAGCAATATTTGATGATATTTACACGGTTAGGGAGTTTCCAGATGTTTTTCCGGAAGAGTTACCGGGATTACCTCCATACCGTGAGGTGGAATTCCAAATTGAGGTTTACCCGGGTATCGAACCTATTTCTATGGCTCCATATTAAATGGCTCAAACGGAGTTAAGAAAATCAAAGGCCCAATTGCAAGAGCTACTTGATAAGGGATTTATCAGACCTAGTGTTTCTCCTTGGGGAGCACCTGTTAAGAATGATGAGTTTATTCGATTATGGATCGACTATCGTCAGTTAAATAAAGTGACCATAAAGAATAAGTACCCTAGTCTGAGGACTAATGACCTGTTCAATCAACTGAAAGGCGCAACAACAGTGTTCTCTAAGATAGACCTGAGGTTGGGGTACCACCAATTAAAGATAAAAGATAATGATATTTTAAAAATAACTTTTCAAACTCGGTATGGACATTTTGAATTTGTGGTAATGCCATTTGGTTTGATTAATGCTCTTATGACATTTATGGAATTGATGAACTGAGTATTCCAACCTTATTTGGATCAGTTTGTAGTGGTATTTATCGATGATATTTTGGTGTATTCCAAGTCAAGAGACGAGCATGATTCTCATCTATGCGTTGTTCTTCAGAATCTTCGAAAGAAGAAGTTGTATGCCAAATTATCCAAGTGTGAATTTTGGTTAGCTAATATTTCTTTCCTTGGTCATATAGTCTCCATAGAAGGCATAAGAGTATACCTTAAAAATATTCAAGCCATAGTGGATTGGCAACCCCCAAAGAATGTTCTTGAAGTTCAGAGTTTCTTGGGGCTTGCTGGTTATTAAAGATGGTTTGTGAAGAACTTCTCAATTTTAGCTTCTCCGCTAACTAAGTTGTTACGGAAAGATGTACCTTTTATTTGGTCAGAGAAATGTCAAAAAAGTTTTGAAATGCTAAAGATAATTGTAACAGAAGCCCCAGTTCTTGTACAACCTGAGTCGGGTAAAAACTATGTAGTCTTTAGTGATGCATCACATAATGGGTTGGGATGTGTGCTTATGCAAGATGGAAACGTTGTGGCCTATGTCTCAATACAACTGAAAACTCATGAGAAAAATTACCTGACACATGACATGGAATTGGCAGCGGTTGTGTTTCCTTTGAAAATTTGTGTCATTATATGTACGGTGAGCAGTGCCATATTTATATGGATCACAAGAGTCTAAAGTATTTGTCGACTCAAAAAACTGAACTTGAAGTAGAGAAGATGGATCGAGCTTTTAAAAGATTAAGATGTGATGATCGATTATCATCGAGGAAAAGCTAATGCGGTAACTAATGCACTTAGTTGAAATACTTTTGCAGCTCTATGAGCTTTGGATGCACGTATGTCAGTAAAGGAATATGGTGCCTTAATTTTTGAGCTTAAGCTAAAGCCGACGCTTTTGGATCGGATAAAAGAGCTGCAAGGACAAGATGAAAAATGTTTAACTAGAATTGCTTAAATAGAAAAAGATGAGGCCAAAGACTTCGAGATAAGAAGTGATGGATATTTGTATTATCGTGGAAGATTTTGCATTCCAGATAATAAAGAATTAAGAAAAATATTCTCTCTGAGGCACATTATCGTCCTTTGACGAGGCACCCAGGTGGAAATAAGATGTATCGAGATATAAAGAGTCGTTATTGATGGTCTAGTATAAAAAGAGATGTATCAGAGTTTGTCAACAAGTGAAAGTTGTGTATCAAGTGCCTTCCGGATTGCTACAACCGATATCCATTCCCGAGTGAAAGTGGGAATGAGTTGCAATGGATTTTATTTCGGGGCTACCTTTGTCACCCGATAAAAAGAACTCAATATGGATAATTGTGGATAGATTGAATAAGACAACTCATTTTATCCTAGTTCGAGTGGATTACTCGATGGATAAATATGCGGAATTGTATATAAAAGAGATAGTTCAGCTACATGGAGTGCCTATATCGATTGTGTTCGATCGAGACCCAAGGTTTACCTCAAGATTTTGGAAGTTTTTGCATGAGGCATTGGGTACTCGATTGAATCCCAGTACAACATTTCATCCGCAGACAGATGGGCAGTCAGAACGAACTATTCAGGTATTAGAGGATATGCTAAGAGCATGTGTGATTGAGTTCAAAGGATCATGGGAAAGGTATTTGCCTTTAGCGAAATATGCTTATAACAACAGTTACCAATCGAGTATTAAGATGGCTCCATGTGAAGCTTTGTATGGGAGGAAGTGTCGAACACCATTAAATTGGTTTGAACTAAAAGATCGAGATGTAGTTGGGTCGGATTTGATGAAAGAAATGGAGGAGAAAGTGAAAGTTATCCAAGATAACCTAAAGATAGCCTCCGATCGACAAAAGTCTTATGCTGATTTGAAAAGAAAATAGATTGAATTGCAAGTGGGAGACAAGGTATTTCTGAAAGTGTCGTCTTGGAAGAAAGTATTACGATTTGGGTGCAAAGGAAAGTTGAGTCTGAGATTCATTGGACCTTATGAGATTTTGAAAAGGGTCGGACTAGTAGCTTATCACTTAGCTTTGCCTCCTGATATGGACAAGATCCACAATGTTTTTCAGGTGTCGATGCTCAAAAGGTACCGATCAGATCCATCCCATATTATCACACCAGACGAAATAGAGATCCAATCAAATCTAACTTACGAGGAAGAACCAATGAAGATCTTGGCTCCAGAAAGCAAAGAAATGCGTCAAGAAGATTTCTCTAGTTAAATTACTTTGGAAAAACCATAAGGTAGAAGAAGCTACTTTGGAAAGAGATGAGGGCATGAGGAAGCAGTTTCCACACCTCTTTGTATCAGGTACTTCTTAAAATTCGAGGACGAATTTCTTTAAGGGGAATAATTTTAATACCCCAAATATTGTGTTGGTGACCATAATGAAAGGATTTAAAATATGGAGGATTTAATTGAATAAATGGTAAAGTACAAGAAATTATTTACGAAATTGTGTTTGAGACTTATTAATAATAATGGAATAATGGAGGGGAAATTTAGTCATTTAGAGGGAATGAATTTAATATTCATTTAATTGGGTTATTTATATAAGTGAATAGGAGAATAAGGGGATAACTTTTGTTGGTTATCTCCTATTCTTCTTCCTCACGTCTCGAGCCCCCATAGCAAAGGTAAGGTTTCATCTAATTAATTTTTCCTTTCGTTTTTGGTTTGGTTTTGAAACCTTAAGTGATGTAGAAGCTTAAGGAAAGCTTAAAGAAGATTAAAATTTAGAGATGAATGAGTTATTTGAGATTGAAGAAAATGAATTTTTCAAAAAGTTATGAAAGCTTTTAAAAGTTATGTGATAGATGTGATTCGTGTACGGGAACGTATACGGATAAGGGGTGTTACAGTTTTTATGATTTTAGACTTCGGAAAATATGGAAAGACAGTATATATGATAGTACACAGTTTCTAATTTCGTCAATTACGAGAATAGAACTATATAAATATTGTTCCATTCTCGTTGCATTTTACACCCCCGTGTCCATATCTGATGGTACGATGCTCCCTGCCTTTCCTTGTTTATCGTTTACCAATCTATCCATTCCCATTTCCTCCATAGATTTTGCCCTTATTCGATTACTTCCCAAACACACCATTTTCCCCTTTATCCTATACAAATTTATCTCCAACACACCCAAATTTCATGCTTCTATTCTTATTTTCACTGATGGAACTTCCAAGAAACATGTCTTTGAGCCTGCTTGCTGTTTCTGATCAGTTCTGCAGTTATTAGAGTTACCTTTGCTTGTTCTAATGGAAAATGTAAGGTTACTACCTAATGGTGTTTTCATAGTTGTTTTGCATTTGTTTTTAATTTTGTATCTTAATGGTGTTCTTTTTAGCTGTAGCTCGGAGATGAATGTTCATCTGATGCAGACTGCCAATCCGAGTTGTCTTGTTTATCTTGTTCCGAAGCATTCGAAGGCACGCGATATGTCCGATCAAAGCTACTGATCAATTCAAGATTACTATAACATCTCAGAAACTAATACCAATTAATCTGAGTCAATTCCAAGTTTCACTAACATAGATTATCATATCTTTGAGACAGGTGTTCTTTGCCATTCAACATATATGCTTTCTTGATGACTCATAATTCGTTTGCCAACGAAGACGAGCCGCGTCATACTGGAATTTGAGTTACCTTTGTAAATTAAGAAGACAATGTAACAAAGCAGTTAAATGTAAGAGCTTTTGTTTTGTGGGAATCAATCATGTTCCCTGTAGTTCAAAATTCGAATCCTTGTTGATCGGTTTCTGTTAAAAACTTAGAGAATGGAGCTCGAGCATTGATGCTTCATACATACGAGTACAAGGGAGACATATGGCTGTGCCATTCTTTTGGGGGGAAGTGCCATGACTTCACTGCATTTGTATGTAATCCCCCATTTGTTTACATTTCGTTTTTACATCTTCAAGGAAAAAGAAACTGAAAGCCCTTGAATATTGTATCTCTTTGTAGTGGCTTGCTATCTGCACTTTAAAGCAAGTGGAGGCGTTCTTATCCGTAAATCCATTAGAGATTGTGACACTGTTTCTAGAAGATTATGTTGAGACCCCAAATGCTTTGTCAAAACTTTTCCAAGATGCAGGTTTAATGAAGCACTGGTTTCCGGTCTCGAATATGCCGCGGAATGGTCAAGATTGGCCATTAGTGAAATATATGGTTGCCAATAACCAAAGACTAGTTGTCTTCACTTCAAAGGAATCCAAGCAAGAAAGTGAAGGAATAGCATATCAATGGAACTATGTGGTTGAGAATCAATGTAATACCACCTCCTCAATTATTAAGAGAAATCTGTCTAAAATTATGGCATTCAATTACATTTGTCCTGAAATTTCAGATGGGGATGATGGGGAGCATCCAAGAGAATGCAACAACCACGGAGAGTCGGCACCACTTGATGACAACGAAATCTCTGGTTCTGATAAACCACTTCCATTCGATTCCAATCAAAGAACTGGTTTGTGAAGACAATTCAGTAAGACTTTTGAGTATGCTTGATACATGCCATGGGGCAGCAGGCAACCGGTGGGCTAACTTTGTTGCAGTTAACTATTACATGCTACACATTTCACCGGTCAATATCTACGTCTCTAACCGAAGACCGATTTCATAATCATACAGTGGTGATTTCTTCTCAAGTCAAATGACCTTTTTTGATTGGGGTTCATTGCTGCAGAGAAGCGAGGGAGGAGGAGTGTTCCAAGCTCTTGACAAATTGAATGGCCAGTTGTTATGTGGCTGTGATGATGTCCATTTATGCAAGGTAAAATCCCCATAAACTTACTATAATTTATGGTCTGATTGAGTGCATATATAGGATGAAAGCACATTTCAATTGTATTCATATTGCTTGATTGCAGCCTGGGTCATCACCTGCAAAATGTTCTGCAACAAAGGGCCTGTGAATTTCGTTTTCGTCTCTTAATAACTCACAGGGGACTGCAGAGGTTTGAGGTTCACATACATAATGTTTGCATAATTCAAAACCACAGAACTGGTTAATGAGGATTTGCAACTTTCTAGTTGCTTCGGGGTGTGTGTATGACTCGATGAAACATATATAAGCAGCAAATCGGATCGATCCAATACGATAACAAGTAATGCTAATCCAGTCGAGAATTACCTATACCTATAACATAATTGATTTATTCTAAAAATCCACTAGCAAACGTAGCAGGTTTTATCAAAGACTCATGTAGCGGAAACATGTTTTCATAGAAACCATGTTGGCAAACGGGCATGTGAGACCCTTGTACTTAAGAAAAATTAATGTAGTCCTCGGAATTTTTTATAATGAATGTGGTCCTCAAACTTAGAAAACAGACTTAATATAATCCTTTGATCAATGATTTTCGTCACTGACCGTTATGGCATGCTGATGTGACACTTCATCGATACTGAAGTGGCACTTCACGGTGACAAGTGGCGTGGCTGATATGTAACAAATGAACTAAATAAGTTTTTTTTTCAAATTTGAGGGTCACATTGTTTTTTTTTAATTCAAGAGCTTATTTGATTTTTCAAAAAAAATAAAAATATTAATAATTTAAAAGACAAAATTATTCAAAAAATTAAATATCAAAATATCAAAAATAAAAATTAAATTATTAAAAATTAAAAATGTATTATTATATTTTACATCAAATTTAACCTGATTTTTATTTATATAAACATGAACTTGTTTATCCTATACAAATTTTATTTTATACATTTATCTATAATTTTCTTAAACTCTAAATTTCTTTCTATTTCGATTTCATTATATTTTTATAAAATTAAACTAAATAAATAGTATAAAATCTTATGAAAAATAAAATTTAAAAGATATAAAATTAAAATTTATGTATAATTATCACAAAATATATAATTTTAAAATATTAGAAAAATATTATACAATTAAAAAGAATATTTTAGTGAATATAACATGATAGAGGAAAATTCAATAATATGGAATCCATGTGTTTGAGATTTATTTATTGGCTTAAATGCATCATTGTCCCGTAAACTATACCATTTGCTACGAGTTGTCCCCTAAAGTATTTTTAAGACATTTTTCCCCTAAAGTTTAAATCGTTACCTCAATTGTCCCAATATGTTAACTCTGTTAAAAAATATGTGGGTAAATTACACATTTAGTCACTCAATTATTCTTGTGGTTCTATTTTGGTCAGCCACCTATTTTTGTTTTCAAAATCCTCACAAAACTTATTTTTGTTTCGTTTTGGTCGCCAAATTCGTTTAGATTTATTTTTTAAATGGGTAAATTGTATTAATGACCACTTAATTATTTAGACATTTTACTTTTGCATCGATCTTTTAATTTTATCAATCAGGCCATCAAACTATTTAAGTGTATTCAATTAAATCACCTACAATTAATTTTTAACAGAAGTATTGACGTGTTAATTAGCAAAGTTGGCATAGTTATATATTTGGTCTTCAATACTTATATATTCTATTATTTTGATAATAATTTAAATTTAATTAAATAAATTTCCTCGAATTATATGTGTCACCGTCTGGTTAAAAAAAAGTTATATGGAAAGGAAGTTTTTATCTGGTTGATAGAAAAGTTATATAGGAAGGAAGGTAATAATATAAAGGAAAAAGAAGGTTTGAACTTGGGTCTTTGGCGATGTTATGCAAGCATCCAACCACTAAGGTGACAACAACATTTATTTATTATCTTACACAATAGTGTATATGTTTATTATGTTGTTAATGCCATAGAAAGAAAAATGGCCATGGAGGAACTTGAACCTAGGCCAAATAAAAAATTTAAAAGCAACAAACCACTTAAGAAATCTTACATTTAATTAGAAGTTGGATAAAATTTATATATATATTTAAACATTAGTTTAATTTTATAAATTAAATTTAATATTTTATTTTCCACTTTTATAATTCAAGAATTATATAATCTTAAAATGAGTTTTTTAATTTAATTGATGATTTTATTTTTATTAAAAAATAAAATATGCAAACCATTTATATTTTAATTAATTTTTATTGAATTGTGTAGTTTATTATTTTAATTAATTTTGTATTGGATCGTGTAGTTCAAAATGTATAATTTAATATTTTAATATTTTTTTATTGAATTGTATAGTTCAAATCCATAGCTATTTTTCTTTCTTTTTTAGGACACTTACTACATAATAACTATATAAATATTGTCTTGTGTAAACAATAATCCAATTCGCTGGGTTTCCTCAGTGGCTATACATGCTCAAGGAAATCCCAGAGAACTGGGTCCGTGTTCCCTTAAATTCTCATTTTAATGCCTTTCTCTGTATATACCTTTTCAACTAGAAGGTGTGTCACAAAAAATAATTGAAATTAAAAATAAAATGAATAGAATATATAAATATCGAGGACCAATATAGAATTATACAAATTTTACTAACGGTCACGTCAGCACTTCTGTTAAAATTTAACGGCAAATGACTTGATTGACAATAATTAAATAGTTAAGTGGTATGATTGACAAAATTAAAAGATCGGTGACAAAAATAAAAGGACTAAATAGTTAAGTGGTCATTGGTATAGTTTATCCTTTTCAATTTTAAATTATATAAGAATTTATTTATATCACATATCTTTTTACTCAACAAATAAATTTAATGAATTAAAGAAGAACCTTATCCGACACATGTATATGGCACTCCAAGAAAAAAAAACTTGGAGAAAATTTAAAGATACCTTGAGTTCGAAAAAAAATTGCTTTTAACAAAAATTATAAATTTCAACCCTTTTAAAAAGTAATCAACTCAAGTTTAGAAGTACTTTTCTATGAAAAAATACATATTTTTCATTGCTTTTGGTCTCAAATTTTGATCTAAAAATATGTTTAAAAAGTAATGAAGAACGATGCTGAATCCAAATAAGCAAAGTCAAACTCACCCACGTCATTTATCTTAACAAAAGGCTTCCCTAACCCTTAAAAGCAAGAACAAAGCATGCCAATAAATTAAAAAATGAAGTCAATTTACCTGAGGAGAAGACAAAAGAAGCTTGGAGAATTATGCAAACCAGAGGGGCTTAACCCAGGAGGCACAGTGAAGAAAGAAGACTAGAAATTCAAAGGTCTGTTTTGCTTAAACCCAGAGTCTTTTTCATCTCCATCTTTAAAAACCCACATCCATAAATGAAACATCCATTGAAATGTGAGGTAATCTAATTCTTGATAAGATAGAAACTAAACATAAAGGAAGATGAGAAAGAATAAGAAATGAGAGAGAGACTTAACTCTATGAAATTTTATTAATGAAAGTATGAAAATACAAGATGATAGAGACTAGTTATTTACACACAGCTAGAGTAACTGCACGTCACAACATGCATAACCAAAACCCCAACAAACTCATAAATGCATGCACAACACTATCATATTATAACACTAACATTCACCCAACTTTTGAACCCCTCACAAGCTCTACACTCACATTCCCTTTGCTGTTGGACCCTTCAAAAACCTCATGTGATGGTCGAAGTTGAGTAACCAAGAGCTTCTGCCTATGTTTAGGAAACAAAGGAGAGGACAATGGCTTTTTGAACACATCAGCCACCTGCTCATACATTGAAACTTCATTAACTTACAACTTCCCAGCAACAACCATCTCTCGAACAAAAAATAAGTCAAGGCTTAAATTTAGAATGAAGCACAGGATTGGTACAAATTATTGGGGAAATCGGGTTATTTCCCACACGAACATAGTTTCAAAATTGACCTAAAATGTCAAGATCAAAACCAGCAAAGGTTGCACAGCAGATAAACCTGTCAAACTATTGAATATTGAAACACAATGGAAAAAATCGAATAAAAACAATAAAAGATAAAACACACCAAATTTACGAGGTTCGACGAGAATATCGTCTACCCCTCGGGTACCACACCAAATGATAACTTCACTATCAACAAATATTACAACAAATGGAATTCTTTAGAATTCCCAAAGTGGGAGAATGAAGAATACAAGAGGAAGAGAGAACTTGTTTTGGGTGATTTCTAATGAAATACTTAGGCCTATTTATAGTTGAGTTTTAAGGACTAAACTTATAAATAACCTAATATTTTAGGGATTAAACATGAAAAATAAGTTGGCCACCTACCAAAGAATTTTCCAATGTGTACAAGTTAGCCACCAAATATGAAATTCCCATGTTCAAAGTTTGGCCACCAACCAAGATGAAATTTCTAATAAGTTGGCCACCAACCAAGATGAAATTTCCAACTTGCCAACTTAATTTCAAGTCAAATCTAATAAATCTCCACCTTGGCTTGAAATTACCAAGCCTACTCAACTTCTTCAACTCCCCAAATTTGTAGTGCCTCTAATTGCGCTCACAAGCGTCACACACCCGAAGGTGTTCATACTTTCAGGATGTTAATCAAGTTCAAACAATGATTGAACTTGATTACTGTTACCACCTTGGTCATCATATCTGCAGGATTTTCTGATGTCATAATTTTCTGAAGTAGAATCTTTCCTTCTTCAAAT
The DNA here is from genome assembly GCF_006381635.1 of Hibiscus syriacus. Lineage (NCBI taxonomy): Eukaryota > Viridiplantae > Streptophyta > Magnoliopsida > Malvales > Malvaceae > Hibiscus > Hibiscus syriacus. The sequence goes on from NW_024063319.1 coordinate 2,009,030, forward strand.
ATCTCCCGCACAAAGTGATACCTCACGTCGATATGCTTACTCCTTGAATGGTAGACTTGATTTTTCGCTAAGTGAATAGCACTCTGACTGTCACAATAGAGACTAATGTGACTTTGAACAACTCCAAAGTCTTCCATCAACCCGTTAAGCCAAATTGTTTCCTTTACAGCCTCTGAAACTGCCATGTATTATGCCTCTGTAATAGACAAGGCCATCGTAGATTGCAATGCAGACTTCCAACTTACTGGGGCTTTAGCAAGAGTAAACAAATACCCAGTAGTTGATCAACGCTTATCCAAATCACTAGCATAATCGGAATCAGCATATCCAACCACACACTGACCAAGTGCTTCATCCTGTTCAAAAACTAAACCAACATCCACGGTTTGTTGGAGATACCGTAGAATCCATTTCACAGCTTGCCAATGTCCTTCTCCAGGATCATGCATGTACCTGCTTACAACTCCAACTGCTTGTGAAATGTCAGGACGCATACACACCATTGCATACATCAAGCTCCCAACTGCATTAGCATATGGAACTTTTACCATATACTCTCATTCTTTGTTAGTTTTATGAGATAATTGAGAACTAAGTTTCAAATGAGAAGCCAGTGGGATAATTACATGTTTGGTATTTTCATTCATGCCAAAATATTGTGATACCTTTCCCAGATACTGTTTTTGTGTTAAACAAAGCTTCCCTCGCTGTCTATCTCTGCTTATCTCCATACCAAGAATCTTCTTGGCCTCACCTAGATCTTTCATCTCAAACTCTTGATTCAACTGAGCCTTTAATTTGTCTACCTCCTTTTGACTCTTCGAAGCGATCAACATATCGTCAATGTACAAGAGAAGATAAATGAAAGATCCATCTTTGAGCTTTTGCAAATACACACAATGATCATATTTGCTACTAGTGTACTTTTTCCTCCTCACAAAGCTATCAAATCGCTTGTACCACTGCCTCAGAGATTGCTTCAATCCATATAGAGATTTGTTCAGCTTACAAACCCATTTCTCACAACCACCATATTTGTATCCTTCTGGATGAGTCATATAGATCTCCTCTTCTAAATCACCATGCAAGAAAGTCATCTTTACATCAAGTTGAGATATCTCCAAATTCAACTGTGCTACTAAGGCCAACAATATTCTAATGGATGAATAGTTCACAATAGGGGAAAATACTTCATTGTAGTCGATTCCCTCCTTTTGAGCGTAGCCTTTAGCTATCAACTGTGCCTTGTAGCGAACATCTTTCTTGCTATGAGATCCATATTTCTTTGCAAATACCCACTTGCATCCAATTGCTCTTTTACCTTTCGGTAATTATGCCAATTTCCAAGTGTTGTTCTTTTGGAGAGATTGCATTTCTTCATCCATGGCACTTTTCCACTTATCACTTTCCAAGCTTTGTATTGCTTCTTGGTAAGTGATAGGGATATCATCAACAACAACTGGAAGAGCATAGGCCATCATATCAATAAATCGAGCAGGTCTACAAATTTCTCTCCTTGGCCTTGTAACTACAAGTGGTTCTGGTTTCTCCAATGGTTCTTGGGTTTGAACCTCTTCATCTTCTGATTCTTCTATTGGAGTTGAAGAATCAGTTGCATCAACTTCTGGGATCATCGTCTGCTGAAACTCTACCTGTTTTGGAGTATGCTCAACCTGCTGCAGAGTACTATTTGTTTGAACAACTTCATTTGTTACCTTCTTTACTAGGACAGATTCATCAAAGGTAACATCTCTGCTACAAATTATCTTCTTGGTGTCTAAACACCAAAGGCGGAATCCCTTCACTCTATGGGTGATTCCCATAAAGAGAGCCTTCTTTGCTCTTGGATCAAGCTTGGATTCCTTGACATGATAATAAGCAGTGGATTCAAATACATGTAAGGAATCATAATCAGTAGCAGGTTTTCCAGACCATACCTCTAATGGTTTTTTCCTCCTATCGCTGATAACGGTAGACGATTGATGAGATGGCCAACATATGTCACAGCCTCAGCCCAAAATGTCTTGCCTAAACCAGTATTAGATAACATACATCAAACTTTCTCCAATAGTGTTCGATTCATACGCTCTGCAACCCCATTGACAGTAAAGTGTCGAACAATACCATACTCATGACAAACGTCAAAGAATGGGTCACTTTTATATTCCCCTCCATTTTCCATCCTAAGACGTTTGATCTTTCTACCAGTCTGGTTCTCGATCATATTTTTTCCATTTCAGGAAAATTCGAAGCACTTCATCTTTAGACTTCATAGGATACACCCAAACTCTTCTGGAAAAGTCATCTACAAAAGTTACAAAATAATGGTTTCCTCCCAAAGACGATGTCTTTGAAGGACCCCATACATCTGAGTGAATATAATCCACAATACCTTGTGTATTATGTATAGTGGTTCCAAACTTCACTCTCTTCTGCTTTCCCATAACACAATGATCACAAAAGTTCAATATGCAAGCTTTTGCACCTTTCAACAATCCTTTCTTTGCCAGAATTTGCAAGGATTTCTCTCCAGCATGTCCCAACCGCATATGCCACAACTGGGTTATGTCCAAATCATCACTTCCAGAAGCTGCTGCAACTGCTCCAATAATTGTACTACCTTGATAGTAATACAAATTATTTTTCCTGATGCCCTTCATCATCACAAGTGTGCCATATGTGACTTTTAAAACTCCATCTCTCATAGTGACTACTAAGCCTTTGGATTCCAAGGCTCCCAACGAGATGAGATTTTTCTTCAAACTGGGTACGTATCGGAAATCCGTCAGAACTCTGGTTGATCCATCTTGATTCTTCAATCGAATTGAACTTATCCCAACAATTTTACAGGCATTGTCATTGCCCATATAAATAACTCCTGCATTTAGTTCTACTAAATAGGAGAACTACACCCGATTAGGGGACATATGATAGGTGCAACCCGAATATAATATCCATTCATTTGAATGGAATATTGTTGATGAAGCAACCAATGATATGTCAGAGTCATTTGCATCATGCTCTGCAACACATGCATCTAGAGCATCTTTTTCTTTCTTCTTCAACTTCGAACAATCTTTCTTCCAATGGTCTTTCTCATGACAAAAGGCACATTTATCTTTTTCCAGTCTGGACTTCGACTTTGATCTCCCTCTCCACTTTAGCTTTTGACTTTTTGAGCGACCTTTTGCCACCATGGCCTCCGCTGCTTCGTACTTGCTCTCATTCTTGGTTTTCTTCCTGAGCTCATAACTATACAAAGCAGTAGTTACATGTTTAAGGGTAATATTATCCTTACCATGAAGTAACATTGTCTCAAGGTGCTCAAATTCATCTGGAAGAGATGACAACAACATCAAGGCCAAATCTTCATCTTTGAGGGTTTCATCCATGCCCAATAAGTCTGCCACTAGCTCATTGAACGCAGTGATGTATTCATTCATACTGGTGCCTGGTTGATAATCAAATCTGAACAATCTTTTCTTTATGTGGAGACGATTCTGAGAGCTTTTCTTTAAGAATTTTTCCTCCAAATGCTTTCTACATCTTACTTGTAGAAGTCTCATTCTTATAGCCATACTTCTGCTCCCTAGAAAGACAAGATCGAATCGTGCTGCATGCCAAACGATTGATTGTTCCCCATTATTTCTCCTCTATATATTTGGGCTTTTCTTCCTCAATGGCGATGTCTAGACCTTTTTTGGAATAAAGCGTCTAACACATCGCCTTGCCACATGCTAAAATGACTGGATTCATCGAACAACTCCACCGAGAAATTTGCATTTGATATCATCCTCCTCACCGGTCCGGATGAAGAGATTGATGTCTCAACTGATCCGTATTTTGGCATTTTAATTCTAACGAACAATATTCAATAGCACGAACTATATCTTTTCAGCAACGGAACCACCAGGATAACCTCAACCGAAGCTCTGATGCCAAATGTTAGGGAAATCGGGTTATTTCCCACACGAACGTAGTTTCCAAATTGACCTAAAATGTCAAGATCAAAACCACCAAAGGTTGCACAGTGGATAAACCTGTCAAACTATTGAATATTGAAACACAATGAAAAAACGAATAAAAACAATAAATGAGAGAACACACCAAATTTACGAGGTTCGACGAGAATATCGTCTACTCCTCGGGCACCACACCGGATGATAACTTCACTATCAACAAATATTGCAACAAATGGAATTCTTTAGAATTCCCAAAGTGGGAGAATGAAGAATACAAGAAGAAGAGATAACTTGTTTTGGGATGATTTCTAATGAAATACTTAGGCCTATTTATAGTTGAGTTTTAAGGACTAAACTTATAAATAACCTAATATTTTAGGGATTAAACATGGAAAATAAGTTGGCCACCTACTAAAGAATTTTCCTATGTGTACAAGTTAGCCACCAAATATGAAATTCCCATGTTCAAAGTTTGGCCACCAACCAAGATGAAATTTCTAATAAGTTGGCCACCAATCAAGATGAAATTTCCAACTTGCCAACTTAATTTCAAGCCAAATCTAACACAAACAGCCACAACACTCAAATTCTCATATCACAAAGTAATTCGTCTATAAAAAATCACATGCAACTCCTGAAGAAAAGACTCAATCCTCACCATCTCAGTAGAAGCAGAAGCTACACTCTGATACTCGGCTTCGATAGTGGACCTAGCAATAATGTGCTGCTTCAGATAACTCCAAGAAACAAGGTTTCCCCTAAAATAAAGACAATAGCCAGAGGTAGAAGTCTGTCATCAGCATCAGACCCCCAATTTGCATCACAAATCAAGTCAAAGAAAACCGCGCAGAATCTGTTTGATAGCTCAAAAATGCCCATCAAGGAGTCCCTGCATAAAATGACATACGCGATTGATTGAGAAAGCAATATCTGGTCAAGTAATTACCACATGCTGTAAAGCTCCAACTATGTTTCTATACTACTGAAAATTGGTGATATGAGCACCAGCCGTTGCCGACATATTTACAATTGGTCACAATCGGAGTAAAGAGCTTTTTGGCACCATCAAACCCGTTCTTCTGCAATATATCATGAATGTACTTTTGTTAACTCAACACAAGACCATCAGAATCATAGCACACCTCGATACCTAAGAAAAAATTAAGGATACCCAGATCCTTCAAAGAAAACCGTTCATTCAACTTGACAACCATATTTTGAACCTCACTCTCATTGCTCCCAGTAAAAATTATTTCATCAACGTATACTAACATGTATACAATATTGTTTACAGTCTTCCTAACAAAGAAATAAGAGTCTGACTTTGCTAGAACAAAGCCCTCAGAGATTAGATTCCTGAGGAGCATGTTTCAATCCATAGATTGATTTATTATGTCTTCATACCAAGCTACCATCACCTTGCTCAAACCCCGGAGGTTGAGTCATATAGAATTCTTCAGTCAAATCCCCATTCAAAAAGGCATTATTAATGTCTATTTGTCAAAGTTGCCACCCTTTTGCCAAAGCAAGTGAAATTATAACTCGAACAGTGATCGATTTAACTATTGGACTAAACACTTCATGGAAATCAATTCTAGGTTGTTGAAGGAATCCTTTTGCAACGAGTCGAGTGTTGTACCTGGCTATCGATCCATATGCATTCCTCTTCACCATGATAATCCACTTGCAGTTGATAGCATGTCTATCTCTAAGAAGAGGAAAAAATGTTTAGGACCCATTATTAATCAAAGCATTTTATTCCTCTGGGGCTACTTTCTGCCAGTGAGGACTCATCGTAGCCTCTTTGACAATCGTTGGTTTACTGTTAAAAAGTGTGACTTGAAGAACTCGAGGCTTACAAATTTCATTCTTTCCACTCATTACCATGGGATGAATGTTCTGCAAGGGTTGTTACACATCTTGAAACAAAGAAGCCATCTCATCTATAGAAGCTGTATGATCAATAATAGACACCGAAAAAACATCACGTGCAAGAGATAGAGATTAAGTTGAAACATAAGGCAAAACTGATGTAGAAGGATCACCAGAAACTTCATTCTCCAAGTCAATAGTCCTATAACTGGAATCAAAAGTGCAGGGCTCATTTACATAATCTTGAGTAGTTAGAGGCACATCACCTTCCAAATCAGTCAAAGGAACACTAGGTTTTAAATTCTCAACAAGAATAGCAGGCTCACTTCTTACTGAAATAGCCTACGTAGGAGGCTCAAAACCCACCTGCTCATTTTGAACCGATGGAACAATGAGCAACACTCAATCCATACAACAACCGTACTACTCTCATGAGCACAATTGACCTTACACACATCATAAGGAAAAATATCTCATCAAACACCACATGACGTGAAATAATAACCTTTCCCGAATCATCCAAGCTTTTTTAGCCTTTAAGAGAGAGATTATAGCCAAGAAAAATATACCTCTTTGACTTAAACTCTAACTTGTGTTAATTGAAATGTCGTAGACAATGAGAGCAAGCACAACCAAAAACTCGCAAAAATAAGTAATATGGAGTTTGTTGATGAAGAACCTCAAAAGAAACTTTGCCATGCATGACACTTGTGTTCAATATATTTATTAAGTAAACGGCTGAAACAAATGCATGACTCCAAAAATTCAAAGGCAAAAAAGCTTGAGCTAGTAATGCCAACCCTATTTTAATAATGTGCCTATGCTTCTTCTCAGCCCATCCATTATGTTCAGAGGTGCTTGACCAAGAAAGTCGATGTTGAACACCATTTGTACGAAACCAAGACTTAAGAGCTTGATACTCCCCACCACCGTAAGTTTGGAGAGCTTTAACCTTACAACCGAATTGAACTTCAACCATCATGGAAAAATCAAGAAAACACTCCATCATTTCAGACTTTCGTTTTAACAAGTATATCCATGTAAACCTACTAAACATATAAAAATGATACATTATAGAAAACCCATCAGAGAAACAAAAAGGTGTTGGCCCCTAAACATCTAAAACGACAAGCTGAAAGGGTTCTTTATATTCAGTCAAAGACTTACAAAAAGGCAACTTGTGTGCCTTGCCTTCCATACAAGCAATAGTAATATGTGACAACTTGTTTTTATTGGAAACAACACTACAAGACTTCATAACACAAAGCACTACATCAAGGGAGATGTGAAAAAGAGGTCATTTGTTATATTATGAGTATCCCCACTGTCAGGGTACCAGACAAACTCATTGTCAGGCTTGACTAAAGAATGAGGTGCAACAGATGGAATTGTAGTTGCAAAGGCTGCCAGTCATAAAGCCAAGAAAAGATTCTGGCTAGTACTAGCACTATACTAAGAATCCTTCGAAGGAAAAGCTGTAGGAAACACAGGAAATGGATAACAACTAGGATCATATGTCACAAGAAAAATTATGATAAATAGGAGAATAACTAAAAAGAGCTACCCCAAAAAACATTTAGTTAGTTAGATACAAAAAAGTGGGTTGTGAAGGAACAAATGTATGAGAGTAAGCTTGACCACTCGACTGCTGCTTACTAAACCCTGAATTATTAGATTATCTAAAATATTCACCCGCCTGAGAATCACTTCCAATGACACCAAGAAAATCTCTATCAAAACGATGGTAGCATTTGTGTACAACATGCCCACACTTATCACACAACTGACACTCTGTCCTGTTGGAATTGTGTCTTCCATGACCTCTACCACGATAGCCTCCACCTTGTTGATATCAAACCTGACCTGACTGCCCCTGAGATGGTGTATCCTCCTTTGTAACCTTCTCACCATCATTTTCAGCTTTGGAATGTAGAACCAGATTGGCCAAAATGCCTTCACTCAAAAAAACTTTCTGTCGAGCCTCACAATCCAATAACATTTCAGTAAGAGCTTCCAAAGACAATCAATCATGAGAGGAAATGACAATTATAGACTCAAACTCCATCGAGACACCCGCGAGAACAACGTTAACATGCTCCTGTTAAGTCACAACACTACCTTCTGCATTTAACATATCACAAATAAACTTGACCTTAGAAAGATATACACTGATAGTTAGACCGGATTTTCTTTGCAAATGCAGACTGTTCCTAAAAGAAGAGATTTTAGCACTAGATCGAGCACCAAACAAACAAGAAATGGCTGACCAAATGGAAAAAGTAGTTGTAAGACCGATATGATGAGGCAAAACTTAAGTGCTGATAGTGATAAAAAGCTAATAAGCTAACAATTTATCTTGTTGTCTATAAGCCAAGAAAACTGGAATTACCTTAGACTGACTAGAACCAGTAGTGATAAGCTCATCAGGAATAATAACATCACCATAAATAAAGTGCATCAAACCATAACCATCAATAATCAAAGTAACATGATGTTTTCCATAAAAGATATATATTCTCAATAAGTTTAACTGTATCATGTTTAGGAATGTGCTGAACACTACATGTAACACCCAAAATTCTGAGCTAGTAGTTTCGAGTCTACCCGAGAGGTAAGTGGACCCAGTAGATTTCATGATTTGAGTTATTGGGTTTACTTGGGTTGGTGTTAGGCCCAATTAGCCTTAAAAAGGAGATTTTTGAATATGAGATAAAATATAAAGGACTAAAAGTGTAATTAGAGCCTTGTTGGATTTTGAAGCTAAAATTTGGGGGGTTATATGTTTGGAAGTGGGTTTCATTTCCTACTTCTCTTTTCTTCATTTTTTTTCTTCTTCATTTCATCTTCCTTCAATTTCTCTAAGTAGCCATAGCTCCAAGGTAAGGACTTGAACCTTTTCTTGTTTTATTTTCGTTCTTAATCCCTCTCACAACATGATTCTAAATAATCAAGCCTTGGTTTAATCCCTAGTTAAAAAAAAGTAGAGGTTTTTATCCAAATCACCAAGGAAAGTATTTTGGCTATGCTATGAGCTTTATTTCAGGATTCCATCATGAATGTAGTATTTTTAATCCTTTGTAGCATTAAGTTTTCATAAATCACAAGAAATTGCTAAGATTTATGGAGTTTATCATTTAGGGTTTTACTTTTGATTTATGCCTTAAATCATGAATTTAATGTTTAGTATGCGTTTTATGACACCTTAAGACCCTAAATTGGTGCATAATTTAGAACCAAACTATAGCCTTTAATATGAATTTTGAGTGTTACCTAAGCCTAAAATATCAGTTTCTGGGTTCGAGTATCGATTTTTGGATGAACAATATCAATAATGGTTAAATTGGGGTAAAAATTAGGGTTTATGGGCTGGAGTATCAATATTGCAGGGGCAATATTGATGCTCAGGGTGACAATATCAATACTAGGACCCCAATTTTGCAGCAAAATGCATTTTAGGTACTGATACTCATAAGGGTATTGATACTTGAGCTTAGGGTATTGCTATTACAAGTAGAGTATCGATACTACTCACTTTGGATGGTCAGATTTGACCCGTTTAAGGTTCGTAAGAGCTAAGGATGATCTGTAATAGTAAGACGTAGTCCGTGAGGGACATAAAAGACTAAGCATACCTAGAAACGCTTGAAAGAGCATGTTACACTAGGTGTAACATATTAAGCGTAATATGCTAAAGTATCTTCAATTGATGACGTATATAGATAGTGGAGATTGATGATTGTTACATAAGACCTCTAATAAGCGGTACGATGATTATGTTAGATTTAGTGGTAACAAAACGTATGAGCTTCGAGAATGTCAATGAACCAAAGTAGAGTAATCCGACTTTTTCAATTCAAGAGGTTCTGAAAGAAAGCACGATAAGATTGATTAGAGTGCCGCTACTCAAAAATGAAGTCGAGCCATGTATTGGTTAGCCAGTTCCTCAGATAATAAGTAGGCATTCATATAACGTTCTAGATAAGAGAACGAGCGAGGTAACAACTAGTATGATGTTGACTTTACTTTAGTGAGTCCAACTATTTAAGGTATACACATGTTGCTTAGTTGCCCTAGTAAGGCATTGTTATTGTGAGAGGCACTTCAGGGGCTAACTAGGATACGAGACCCGAATACTCGCGAGGAGTAGGTTAGCGATGTCAATATTATATGGTATATGGGCCTTAGATCTTCATAGTTAGTTATGTCAGTTTAGTTCAGTCAGGTAAGCTTCTGATGCACGTAAATTTTGGTTCTTACCTCTAGGATTTTTTTGTATTCAAGGTAGGCTAGGGTGTTCATCCAAGATGCACGTAAATTCCTCCGACCCAACTGCCAGACCTATCCCATGTCTGTTGTGTCAGTTATGCATGTATACTCTCATCAGTTTCGTATGTTAGATATGATAAAGCTTGGCATGAAGGCCATGTGAGACCGAGCTAATGCTTTAGTCTATGCGGGAATTGTATCGATGCTATGTGACACCAGGTTCCCTTTAGTTATCTACTTCATAGCTATGTGAAGACCAGGATATCATTCAATATGTTTGTGGGAATTACGCCGATGTTATATGACACCAGGGTTCCCTTAGTAACTAGTGTCTAAGAGCTATGTGAGACCAGATACTAGTCAGGGTGCATTTATATAATGTGTAGCATGTTCAATCATTAGGGTTAGAGACCCTTTAGAGGCATACTCATGGTGATGCCCTTAGTAGAGGACTAAGGGAAGCGTGAGACCCCTATATCTGAGTTAGAGCAGTGAAGCCTTAAGTAGGTAGCACTTGATCTAGGTCGTGTATGCACTCACTGCTTAATACCATGTCTTTAGTATGCTTATGTTTATGAATTCTTATGCTGCTCTAGATTAACGATTATACTGTTGATCTTTGTAAGCTCAACCTTCGGATGTTTTATGTTGGTAGGTTTCTAGTCTGGGTCATTCGTGGAGCACCATCGTAGCAAGACTTCCAACATCTTCGACAGAGTACTGTACTGTAGCTTTAGTGGGAATGTGTATTCATAGAACCTTACTATGTATTTAAGTTGTAAACTTCAATGCAAGATGTATTATTTTTATTTTAAAATATGTGTCACGAAGCTCCAGTTTTGTAAAATGATTTTATATAAGTTATTTATGTTTTATTATGATACCATTTAGTATGTTTGAAAAGGAAAATAACAGGTTTTGAAAAATAGGGGTTGCTTCGATAACCCAGTGTGGCACTTTAGCCCCAATCGGGTTTAGGGTGTTACACTATCAAACCCCTGAGAAATAGATACTAAATTTACATGAGCAATATTTTAAGAAATAGTGTCACTGTCACAAGTTTGATCCGTAGTGAAATAAGCCATGATGAGCAAACACAAGAAAGACTACACTCACAAAACGATCAGGATATAATAACCACAGTAAAGAAACTAAGAATCACAAAGGATTACAGAGCTTCTCTGAAGTAAATATGAGAATATCAAGCAATAATTAGTTTGCTCTTCAAACAATTAGTCAACACAAGACAAATTTGCTTATGAATAACAAATATATCTCATGAAAAGATCTAGAACAGACGCATAAGAAAAAGATAAAGTGGAGGAAACCTGAACTTCAGAAACAGAAATCGCAAACCGCAATGCCCAAAAAACCCACCTGTGCAATCACCAGGAAGAAGATCGAATTGAGAAGAGCATCAAACATCTAAACGAAGAATACAACAGAAAGAAGAACAATCACAAGATTTTGGCGAAAGATACCATGATAAGATAGAAACTAAACATAAAGGAAGATAAGAAAGAACAACAAGAGAAAGAGAGACTTAATTCTAAAACTTTATTAATAAAAGCCTGAAAATACAAGCCTATTTGAATTTAATATTTTTATTAATATATTACCTTATATTTTGATTATATTTGCACGTATATATTTTACGTGAATATATATTTATGTTTATATTATATTTTTGTATGTGTATATTAATTGGCATATTAGTTGTGGTATGATGTAGTATGTATTATATTTTGTATGTAATATATATATATATATATATATATATATATATATAGTACATATTATAAATTATGCATATATTTTATCTTTTAGTGAATGAACAATTAGATTGGGCATCATTTTTGCATAATATGTGATACCCTCACAAGCATAACTCGATTTAATTCAAATAATTGGTTTGAAGGGTAATACCCTTTTATTTTAGGGTTGTTATGAAGTGATTATCTTAACGTATAAGAAAGTCGCTTCCGATAATTTTAAAATAAAAGAGTATCACATTAAGTGAAACCTTAAAAATTGATCATGCTTAAAATTTGGGAACTAAAGAAAAAAAATGTTCGTCTATTTAAAGTCTTCGAGAAAAGATTGTTAGAACTTATAAAAGGTCCGATCTCAACGTCTTTAAATAATCGAACATCTTTCTTCTTTCTAAAAGGATTGGTAATATTTTAATTTAGTTTATTTTGTTTTATTTCTTCTGTTTTATTTTATTTTATCGTCATTCATGCATTCGAATTAATAATGAATTTTAGAATGAAATAATAATATTTCTTTATTTCGATTGGAGTAAGAACTGACTGCTTTAAGGCATGAGAGGTATTTTCTTCTCGATATAAAATAATTAAATTTTTTCGTATTTCATCCTAAAATTAAAGGGTGTTATTTAAAGGGATCTCAAATTCAATTAAATTTGAACTTATAAATGTCATTGCAAAGACAACTAATTAATTCACTAGGTACCGATTTAGAGCAATGTGGGGGTGTTAACCCTTCCCCATGCGTAATCAATTCTCGAACTTAATTATTTGGAACGTGGACCTAAAATCATCATTTTCATAAAATTCAAATTAATTCTTTATTAAAATGATGATAGTTTTGGGAGCCCAGTCATACCCTAATCAAATATTGGTGGTGACTCCTCGAACCGTTTTTTCATTTTATTTTAAAAGGAAACACCAAATTATTCGAGATGATATTTTTAAATCACACTTAAAATAATTAATTTTTAAAAAAATCGTTTTGACAGCTTGACGACTCTACTGGAAACTTTTTTTAGAGAGTCGGGCCATTAGTCAATTAATTAATTATCTTTGCAATGAGAATTATGAATTTGTTCTAATTTAATTTTTGATCCCTTATTTGGTTTAAATAATTTTTTTGTTTACAATTTGATTAACCACTAAATAGTTGGACTGATTTGTTTGCTAGTGTTTTCAGATTGAATGTGTCTTAAGAGGAATAAAGAATGAGTTTTGTGTTTATTTGATTGTGTGTTTTCATCTTTTCCTCACACACTGTACATTTGCATTATCATGACATAAGCTAAAACCCCGCTCCTTTCGATTTAAGTAAGAGTGAGAAGCTACTCCCTCGTGTGGTTTTCATCTCCGTATGGAATAGTATATCGCTCTTGGGGCTCACGCCATATGGTATTCGTGATGGTTTTCACCTCCGTATGGACATAAGGAGGTGTGTCCCCACGAATTTAACTCGATCTAAAAACTTGTGATGGGATACGATTGAGGGTTTTGGCAGCCCAAGGGTGCACCAACAAGGACAATTCGATAACCTCTTACTTTAGAGCTGAACCTAGTATATAATGAGCCTAAAACCTGAACCTAGGTAGAGCCTAACCAAGACTTAGAAATCCCATGAGGAAAGCACACAAGAAAAATCTTTTTTGAGTCTTTTAATTTTCAAGTGTAATTTTACTTTCCGAATAAATGTATGCGAACTAAAGATCATGCGGTTAGGTTTACTTTTTTGAATAAGCATGTGAACTAGATAGCATGAGGTTAGGTTTTTTAAGTCAAATAAAGCATTGGGTTAGAAATCATGTTTGGGTAGGATCTGTTAAAGCATGATTGGGTAGCCATCATATGGGATAGGTTTTATTGACAAACTATGTTATGCTCGATTGATTTCTTTATGATTACTAACTAATTTTCTTTTATCTTTTCTATTTTATTTTGTTATCATTTTACATTGCACTTCTCATTTCATGGTGTTGATCCGTGATCGATGTTCATATAGATGGCTAGTAATATGGAATGAAGGGTCCAAAAAGAGGTAGAAGACAATGCAAATATTTTGAGATAGTTTGACCAGTCTCAACTCACCAAGGGAGATAGCTTACCACCTAGTTACATGTCAGATTTGACTGGTTACACTCATATCAATGTTTGTCAAAGCGATATGAGCGATCTGAAAGAGATCTGTAGAAGATGGGAAATAGTCGATAAACAGTTGTTCTATCAATTATATGGTGATATCTCATATCTCTTGGACGTCCCAATTGACTGAAATTTGTTTAGAACTCTGGCATAATTCTGGAACCCCGCCTATATTTGTTTTACTTTTGACTGAGCGGATCATAAACCTACAATAGAGGAGTATCAAGCTTTGATCCTCTGTCTGAGATTCCAATTAGACAGGGTGTACACCAAACTGCCAAACACTCCGTTTTTTAAAAAAGAAATTGCTTTTGATGATTGGGATGAGTGAAGAATGGGTTGTAAGATGCATCAAGAATAAAGGAGATAGTGAATGCATCACCTGGACGGAAGGTGATTGGTCGTCATCCCGACAAGAGAAAGAAGATTGACCTGTTTGCTTTGGGTATTTATGGGCTAGTCATATTCCCGAAAGTCCTTGGGCATGTTGATGTGTCAGTGGTTGATTTGTTTGAGAGATTGGACAGGCGTGTAGACCCCATTCCAAATATTTTATCCAAGACTTTCCATTCTTTAAACTCTTGCAGATGAGAGGGGGAAGGACACTTCCTAGGATGTGCACCACTATTGCTAGTTTGGATTCTCAATCACTTCAAGCACGTTGAGAGGGCGCCTGGACGAGTGTTTCTAGAAGGGTTTTCTCCCTTGGAAAATTTCTTTTCTTAAGAATGGTTTAGGGGTTTCATTGAAGAAAAATGGATGGTCATTTTTAAAGATATCAGAGATGGTGATATATTATGGTGAGCTTCATGGAATATCTCTTCAGACATACTCTATAGATGTGGAAAGTGAGATTGGGTTTCGTTACTATACATATAGGATTCTGTCGGATATGTACCTTTGTTAGTTTCCAGGCAATATGGGTAAAGACAGTTTATTCCTACAACTTAAGATTTTTCTGGGTCAGAGTTTACATTCAAAGTAGAGCAGTACAAGAGAAAAGTCAAAGAAGTTGTTGATGCATAGAAGCAGACTCGTCGAGTAAATCTCTTCACCTTCGACCTGAAGCTTTCACAAGAATACGAGGAATGGAGAAGTAATCAAGTTAATGATAATATCTCAATGGTTAATCTAGAATATACCCAGCCAATGGAAGAACATCTTAGAGCTATACCATCTCTGCTAGAATTAGCCAAGCGTGATTTTGAGGCAGAAAGAAAACAGTGGAAGAAAACATTACAAAATATAGAGGATTAGGTATACCAAAAAGGAGTGGAAATCGATATCCAAAAAGGTCGAGCTGGCCGAATTGAAAAAAAAGAAAAGCAACTCATATTGGATTTTGAGGATCTTTAGTTGTCATACCAACGAATGGTAAAAGCTCAGATGACCGCTAGCTCAAGTAAATCACCTGCTGAGTGGAGGCTCGAAGCAGCAAGTCTGATGAGAGAAGCCAGGGAAAGATATGGTCTTCCCTAAAGAGTAGCGGAGCATATCCGATCTCGATTCCGATTTGATCTTCTTGAAGACAAGAGAAACAAATCGATCCCGATTTAGTTCTTTCCAAAGAATGGTGGAGTGAATCAAATTTGTTTAAAAGATATGGTCTTCCTTAAAGAGTAGTTGAGCATATCCTCATTTCTCAGATTTAATCTTCCTAAAAATCAACGAAGCAAGTGGACCTCGATTCAATGTTTCCTAGCGGACAGTGAACTGAATCAAATTTTCCAAGTCTAATCTCCCCTAAAGAGTAGTGGAGAAGATCTTCATTCTTTCAGATATGGTCTTCCTTAAGAGTAGTGAAACAAATCAAGTTCGATCCAACCTTCCCTGAAGAGCAACGAAGTGAATAAAATTTTTTAGATCTGATTACCCAGAAAAACAGCGGAGCAGATCAAATCCGACCTACCCTAAAGTTATAGTGGAGCATACTAACCTTTCAAATTCCTTGTAATCAGACAAATATAACCATCCCTTGATCTTTGATCTATTATTGTTACACGAGAATGACCAAAAAAAGGCAACATGTTTGAACACTAGCGACTAGGGTGATTGAGCATTCATTTATAAAATTATTGAGAGTATTAGAACATATACTACTTTGTAATCACCCTAGCTTAATAAAACAACATAGTTGGATGATATGATTGACAAAATTTCAAAAATGGTGGTTAAAATGAAAAAGGGCAATAGTTTGGTGGTCAATAGTATAGTTTACCCAAGCTTAATCTGATTCGTTGTTTCACTAACAATGCAATTTCTATGATTTATTCCAAGTCTGAGGTACTGCCACTGTGATTAGGCTTCTATTAATTTCTTCAGACAATCAAATACCCAAAGAATATTTGCTTTAGCATAAACATGTGATTTGGGATATCGTTCTTAATTAGATGCCTCTAAGAGTCTAAATGGTCAATAATTAGTCATAACCATCTTATACAAGTCCCTTTCTTGTCCAGGACTTATGGCCTCATGTTGTCCTGTTATTGTTGTTAACATGACATTTGTGTGGTACTTATGAAAACCAACTCCTAACCATTACAATTAACATGTGGATGTGATACATAGATTAGACCAAAGATATTTGTGAGTGCTTTTTAACGAAGTTAAATTAATTTAAATTAAAAATCTATTAATTGGTTTAGTGATCAAGAATGCACATATTATCATATTTTGTATAAGATGGAATCTTGATATTTACCTTGAGTATGTAACATCTTTCTACTTAATCAAAGTAAGTTAATTTGAATCATGATATGTAACATGTTGGGGCTATTCCTTATTGAACATTGATTAGACAGAAACTCATGTTAATCAAACTCTTTAATAATTTGGGTTTAGTTGGAAACTGCAGTAGTTGGATCATTAGAATGATGAATGGTAGGAATCCCTTGTTACTAAGTTCATTGAATTTGCTCGACCAGAGCTCTTCATAGATAAGATATAGGGCCCTTATAACTTCCAAATTTGCAGACAGAATTTGGATAAGGTGGCTTAATCATCGAGCATACAAAAACTTAATAAACTTCTTTTATATAAATATTTGTTTCCTTCACTAACTAAACGATTTCAGTAGTCAAGGGATTTATTGGTATCCCTTGAGGTCTCAAGTTTAAGTGTTGTGTATGTCGATAATATATCCTTCATTACAAATAGTTAAGAGTATTTGAACCATTACTACATTATATTCACTTAGATTTATCAAAAATAAATAATTATTTTTCATGAAAAATAATTGTATAGAAAAATGTTGATGTGGAGATGATTATGATGACCTTAGGTGATTTATTTATCTGATTTGAGTGAAAAACCACAATCGATAGTCAGACGAATGTTGGCCGGTGATCAAAATCATCTATCCTCTTTAAGCGGAAGAAGAGGGGAAATGAAAAAAGATGATTACATACATTCTCTCGATTTTGATTGAGAGATTTTACCGTGAGTTTTAATGTTGTTGTCAATGTAGAGTTATTGTGATCACTACTCGTAGGTTAGGTTATGGAGTTGACAATATATTTAACTCTAATGGATCACATGCACCTATAATTTGTTAAAAATTAGGTCAAAAGATGGTGACTTTTTTAGAGGATGTTAGACTTTTAAGGTCCTTTCATAGATGTGAGAAACTCCTCCCGAGTTCTTCATATACCGTAAGATCCAGAGAAGGTACAACAGAAAAGATAAAGCTTACATGAATCGCACGTGCATATAAGGAATATATTAATTAATGTGTTTAAACTATTTATTGTTTATGTCCAAAAGTCAAAAGAGGCTTTGGCTGATGTTTCTCCATTAATTTAGCAGAATGTCACTAATCATGGCACAATCTAAGCAAACTATTACAATGGGGGACTTTTAATGTTTTTGCATTAATCCATGAAAATGGAAGACAAGCAAACATTTCAAACTGTACATACATAAAAAAGAAAAGAAAAGAAAAAGAAAAAGAAAAAGCAAGATATAGGACATCAAATTTCTTTCTTCTTTTGTTGTACCCATCAACATGTTGAAGATCCAGTCCTCTCATAGGGCACCATTGGAAATTGTTGCACCCCTCTTGATGATTTCCATATGAGTAGTTTCATACACAGGCAACTCGAAGAGATCAGAGCTCGAATCACTATCTACACCATCGTTGGTCTCGGTCTCGTTGAATCTCCCGATTCCTTTCTCATCCAATGGACACCGATTCCGATGACGAGTACCGAGATTCATGTGTTTCGCCGAGTAGCCATTATTATACTTCAATTTCTCATCCAACCAAGAGTAGTCTGTTGTATTTGTATTTCTTTTGTCACCAATGACAGCGTTTTGTAAAACCGTTGGTTTTGTCCGTCCAATGTTGATCTTCGTAGGAGTATGTGCATAGGAAGGAGGTGTCCTGAAACCGGAGCTCGAGGACGAATAAAACGACTTCGTATCGGTTGTTCTCGAGCTCCGAAAATGGCTAATACTGCTCCTCCTCTTCCTTCTCCCACCAGGGCACTCTTCTTCATCTTTCATGGACTGTGTGGTCGATTTCGATTTCTTCTTCTTCGAACCCGTTTGATTGAAAAGAGAGTTCAAGAAGCTAGCAAGCCTTCCACCCGGAGAGCTCGGTTGCTTATATTTCTTATCCTTAATTTGCTTATCCACCACATGAGCTTGTTGAGGAAGAGGGTTCCTCGTGGTCATTTGTACATCCAAACTGACCCTGCCCATCATTTTCTGAGAGAATGTTGCACAATTATAGCTGGCTACGTCGTTGTACCCCGAGAAATACCGAGCAGCTTCGAAGACATCAAGCTCACCGGAGTCGTTCCTTAGATGGAACGACTTCTTCGACATTCTATTGGGTTCCGAGACTCCTGTTATAGACATGATATGCTTCTTCTATTGTGATGAAAGTGGTGAGATTGAATCAACTGGAGTGCCTCATAAATATAATATGGTGAAGAGTGATTTTTGGAGGTTTTTGAGTGAGACCGACCTTTGATGTGAATTTTGTGCTTTAGTTTTAGTGGAAGTGAAGTGTGGTAAGAAGGGAAGAAACAAGCTTCTTTTTTTAATCTTTCTCAGTGGTGGGCAAAGAATTGGTGTTTCCTTGGATTATAGGGATTGTACTCTTGTTTTAGTGGGAAGTGGCTTTTTTGAGTTGCCATTGGCAATGGCCACGCTTCAATGTCGTCTACTTCTGCAAAACTTCAAACTTAACACTATTAGTATACAGGCCCATTACTTTAAAAAAAATTGTTAAATTTAATTTAATATATTAAGAATAATAAATAAATAAATAATTGTATATCTGATTTCCAAAGAAAGTAATTTTTTAAAATTTTAAACCTGCCTATTCCGTTCATGCTGCGGCTCCTTTGGGGGAGCAAGAGACAATTTGGAAAGTTATTCACCGGTAATAGGGTCTTCCTCGAACTAAGATCTTTATGTGATTAGTTTGTTGTGGTAACATCATGAATAATGATGAACGTGTTTGTCGTCATTTTACTGATGATAGTAGCTGCTTGCTCCATTTTTCATTCGATTAAGGAAGACATTCACCATGTTCTCCGTATGTGCCCTGTGAGTCTGTGACTATTTCAACATGGCATGGTCTCATAAAACGTTCTAAACTCCAAGTGTTTTTCTCGTTGGATATTAAGGCTTGGATTGAGGTAAATTTGTCGAGCCCAAGTTTCTTTGTTGTGAACAGTACTTATTGGGAGCTTATTTTGGAGCTATTATTTGGAATTTGTGGCTCCAACGTAATGCTATCGTGTTTGATTCTCCCATTGAAGATTCTGATTCGGTGATCGGTCAAAGCTATCGGCTCCTCTCCTTGACTCGCTCAGCTTTGGATATTACGAATAGGGTGTCCCATATTCCTTCAGTTGGGATGCAAAAGACTTGTTAGTTACCACCGGAGGAGGGTAGGGTGAAGCTTAATTCTGATGAGACCCGTCGTTCGTCGGATAATCGTGCAGCGTGCGCGGTGTTCTTCAGGATCATAGTGGTGATTGGCTGGTTGGTTGGTTACACTAAATTGTGTTCTGTACTTGATGCGGAACTGTGGGGGTTGTACCTGGGTCTCGTGTGTGCTTGGTAGGAAGGTTTTAAGAAGGTTATTGTGAAAACCGATTGTCGGACTGCGTTGAGTATCATGGATAGTGATTGGAACAGTTTTGGTATTAAGTCTCTTCTTTCGTACATTTGTGTGCTGAGGCAACGTAATTGGTCCTTACATTTCCAACATGTTCTTAGGTCTGGGAATCGCGTTGTTGACGTTGTGGTTAAGTTGGCATCTGATGTGAGATTTGAAGTCCTCTATATGTGTAATCCTCCAACAGAAGTCCATTCACTCTTGCAAGCTGATCGCACTGCTCTAACATAGTGTTATGTGTTTGTTCTGTTGTTCCCTTTCGTTTTGTTTTGTTGCTACTTGCACTTTCTTTGTTTGTATTATTAATTGCCTCTTTTCTTCAGATTAGATTTAGGGGATTTTTATAATGCTATCATATCTTCTTCACTAAAAAAAATTAGACCTTATTTTATTTAATTTTTATATCCGTCATTATAAGTATACCGTTACACTTGAATCTGGATCATTTAAGAATAAATCAATTAAACTAAACTCGAACTAAAACCACTAGATTATTTAATTATATTGGATGGGGCTGCTTGCTAAATTACTTTTTTGAGAGATAAAAATCAAGCTGCACCCTTTTTGGGGAAGTAATTTGTTTTGGTACAATAAAGTTTGGACATACCTAAAATTCAATTAGGATTTATATAGGAATTTGCATATTGTTCACCAAGAATGATGATGGTAGGATTCGAACTTGACCTTACAAATTCAAATTTCTGAACCTAACTTCGAGTTGAAAGAACTACCAATAAAAGTCACGGTTAAAACTTTTAAAGTAACAACCAATTTAGTTTTATATACATCTTGTACTGAAATATTAAATTAATTAATTTTTTAATTAATTAAAAAGTTACATTAGTTAAATCTTTTTATTAATTTTGATCGTTTTATTTCATTAATTTCATATTATTTGTCATGTGACCTACTTTAGTATTCTCACGTTTATTTCCAAAAATTTAAAATTTATTTTTTAGAAAAATATTAAAAACATTAAATATTATGAAAGTTATACAAATAGTTTTTTCAAAAAAAAAATTCTATAGTATTACATAATTATTTTAAAAACATCAAACTATTATAAAATTTTTCTAAAATATTAAATAATTATAATATATATATATTAAAATTCTAAAACATTAAAATATTAAAAATTATATAATTTTTTAAAAAAAGTGATAAATTATATATCTAAAATTCTTATATGATAATAAGTTGTAAAGTGAGTTGCCTATGGTTTGATAATTTGTATTATAATTTTGGATTTTAAGACTGCCTAAAAATATTGTTAAGACATAAAATATTATTAAAAATTAAAATATGTTAAAATTAATTGTATGAGATGAATCATTGTGTTACGTCATCACAAATCTCTATGGGAAAGAACTACTACCTTGAATCATAAATTTTACTAAAATATGTTAAAATTTTATTAAAAATATGTTTCAACACATACCAAAAAAAATTCTGGTTAGAGTTAAAGTTAGTTTGGGTGCAAAATAAAAAAAAAAACAACATTATTGAAAGGAATCAATGATTTGAAATAACAAAAACTTCAGACATGAACCATAAAGAAATAATGAAGAAAATAAAATCTCTTTCTCTGGGTGCTGGGGGGCAATGGCTGCATCCTGCATGTGTGTGGGGTTTATCTAAAGCCAATTCACGCGTGCAAAACACCACAAATGGCTTTTCATACTCGGTTGGATCAACATAAAAGATCCACCGTAGGCCAAGTGTTTTGATTTTGATGAGCATGACACTGCATTCACCATGTACGCAACAAATTTATATTAAAGGTGTGAACCAACAATGTTATATTAAGAATTTAAATGTGAAATTATAAATTTTAAAAGATTTAAAATTACACCATAAGATACTTAAATTATATAAGGGTTTAAAATTTCCAAAGATACGAGTGCAATTCAGTATTCCCTCGGTCCATCCTTGATCACATTTGGATCTCTCTTTCTCGAGTCAATTTTTGGCTACGAAATTAATGTTGATTTTAACATCGAGTGGTCCTTTTGGTTCCTAGAGCCTAACAAGAATACAGCAAAATCAACCTTTGGGGCTGATAGTTCTTCACTGTCATTGTCTTTGAGCAAATCCCTCGATGATCTTTGATTGGAACTTGTGACAGGAATGGGCCGAGGGATGGGTGAGGGAAGTTGTTTTTGAAAATTTAAAATTATCATATATTTTAGATTTTTTATGTATTTTTTATTTAAAATATGTTTTTACCTCTGTAATTTTATAAGTTCAAGTGCATCCTTTTAACATAAAATATTACGTTCATCCCTCTTTGTCAGAGACAACCATGATTTTATTGAGCAATACATGGTTGAGCTTCTACTTAGAATTGGTATGAAACAAAAATATATAAAGCTGAAATTTTTTTCAATAAATTTTTTGACTTGTAAGGTGAGAATGAGGGGATGGTCCATGATTGAAATGTAATTCAAGCCATAAATAGTAAAGATTGAAAGAGAAAAGCTTATTTGTTTAGGCTACTGATCAGTTATCTAAAAAGTTCAAACTCTATTCGGGGGGGGGGGGGGGGGGAGTTGAGACTGACATAAAAACATATAGGGAAAAGGGCACCCAAGGCCCCTATACTTTTTAAAAAAACCAATATAGTCGTCGTACTTTTTTCCATGCAATGTGGTCCTTCGACTTAAAAAACCAACTCAATCTAATCCTTTGACCAATGTTCTCCATCATTGACGAACGATGCAGTTAATTCTTGTTGACGTGACACGTTTTTCGTCCGTTTAGTGTTGAAAAAAGAAAAAAATCTTCTTTCTGGAAACCGTTCGCCGGTGAGCATCGCCGCTGTCGTCTCCGGTAGTCATCACGAACAAAGGGACACGGTCGGACCATTTTGGTCCTTCGAAGTCAAATATGTCGTCGGTTTCTCCAAAAACAACCCGGATGATCGCAAATCTACAAAAATACTCTTCGGCTACTGTGGGTTCCATCTCTCCGATCTTCTTCGTCCGTCGTTGGATAAAGCCACCTCCACAATATGTTGCTCGCAACTTTGTGGGTAACATCTTCACCGTTGGGGTTTACCAACGACCATCAGGAACATCGCGAATCAAGACACGAAAATTCACCATCAGTTTCTAGCAACAAGAATTTTTCCTTTTTTTCATCATTAAATGGATGGAAAACTTGCCTTGTCAGCAAGAATTAATGGTTTCGTTGGTCAATGATGAAAAATGTTAGTCAAACGACTAGATTGAGTTCGTTTTTTAAGTTGAAGGGCACATTGGATAAAAAAAGTACGAGGGCTACTTTGTTTTTTTAAGTATAGGGGCCTTGGGTGCCCTTTTGCCTAACATATACAATTTCATTAATTTAAGGATAAACTGTGCATTTAGTACCTAAACTATTAGTTTTGATCTGTTTTAGTACCTAAACTTTTAATTTTTTTTCAAAACCATACCTAAAATTTAGTTTTTGTTACATTTTAGTACCCACGTTAACAACTTAATGCGTTTAGTACCTAAACTATCACTTTTGATCCGTTTTAGTACCTAAACTTTCATTTTTTTCAAAAATTAACATTAAATTTTGAACAGTGATACTAAAATGAAACAAAAACTAAACTTTAGGTATGATTTTGAAAAATTGAAAGTTTAGGTTTTAAAATGGTTCAAAACTAATAATTTAGGTACTAAACACATAATTTACCCTTGATTTAATCATTTTATTTCTTAATTTTTATTATATTATTCTTTTATTGTAAAACTTTTTTTTATCAAATTAACTCAATTATGCTGAAATAATAATAAACCCCTTAAAATCGACGTCAATTATATTGTTCTTTTCAGTTACGTCATCAAAAAATTAAAATATATTTTTAATTTAGTAATTTAATTGTATTTAACTTTTTCTATATTAGTATTGTTTAAATTAAATAATTTAAAATTTAAAATATTTTTTTTTGAAAAAAATCAAATAAGCCCTTGAATTTAAAAAAATAATTTGACCCCGAACTCAAAAATCAATTTAACACATCTGTCACATCATCACCCATGCACCATCCACTGTGGATTGTCACGTTAGCATTGTGAAGATCCATGTCAGCACAATAACAGTCAACGACGAAAACCATTTGTCAAATGGCCACATTAGGTCTATTTTCTAAGTTTGAATGACACATTAGGTGTAAAAAAAGTACGAGGGTCACATTAGTTTTTTTTTTAAGTATGAGGGCCTTACATACCCGTTTTCCTTGAAAAAAATATTAACTCAATCGAATACTCAAACACAAAATTATGATCTTTCAAAGTTTTTCAATATATTTTTCAATACCCAAAACTTGATCCTTAAACCTTTTTTTTATAAAGTGGATTCATTAGATTCTAATGGCATCATGAATTACATCCAATTTAATATAATCAGGTTTGTAATAGTAAACCAAAACGGATCGGGATTCGACAAAGTCCATTGGACAAGATAGTGAGCCACCCTGTTCACCTCCCGATTGACATAGTAAACTTTTATCCCATTGTTGGAGGCGATGATCCCTCGAGCTTCGTTGAGTAACAATCTTATTCTGGACACATCTTCCTTGCAATTAGCGAGCCTATTGACAATTGAGATCGCGTCTTCTTCTATGATCGCGTTGTGCCAACCATTCTCTAGAGCAAATTTGATCCCTTGCGTTAATGCTTCGGCTTCAGCAGTAAAATAGTAAGGGATCTGGGGGCACATCCCACCAACCACCATTCTATGATTGTCTCTTGCCACAGTTCCAATTACTGCAATTTTACCAAAGGAACTGATCGCTCCATCCACATTGATCTTTACCGTAGAGTTTGAAGGTTTAGTCAACTTCCAAGAGCATAAGGTAGTAGTTTTCTGATGCGTCCAGCCCTCATAAACCTCAAAGAAGTAGGAACAGAGGTTCCAAGCTGCAATGATCACATCTCTGTCCTCCTAAATCTCACCATTATGAATGAACTCGTTGATCCTTAAACATAACATTTCACTTTAAAGGGTGATTTCTAAAATTCTCATTTTAATTCCTATATTTTTATTTCTTTACAATTTAACTCCAAAATTACAAAATAAAATAAAATAAAACCAAGTCGTTGACTCGTAGGTAGCTGTCGACGACTTTGTCAAAGTTATTCTTAACTATCCGCGACTTTATCATTTATTGTAGTATTCACTCTATTCCCTTAAATAATTTTTTATGATCCAAAATTTTCTATTATTTTTTTCATCCACAATACTCCTCTAGTTTATCCTCAATCAATTGAATGATTAATAAATTTAGACATGAACTCAAATACAGATCCGATGGGATAATGTACGCATGCACTCACTTGGATTGCTTCTTTGGACAAATTGAGTTAACATAAAAAAAAAAAGGCATGGTCATCATGATTAGCTGCATGAATATATGAACGTCTAAAATCTCCCATTGTCATAGCTAAAGTTTTGGTATTATACAATGGATGGATTCATTTTTGATGTCGGGTAGCTTCTTTACTTACGCACCGTCCATTCCTAAAGTTATCTTGCCTGGACATGCTTCTTTAGTCAGTCCCATCTCATCTTACCATTAGCCTTTTTTATTTTGAAGGTCCCTGTTGGATGGCGTGGATTAAACAAAGCAATGAGATATCCAGAAATTTAAGAATGGGGTCTAAAATTTTAATTTTTTTGCTTAAAAATAATGGGTATACAAAAATTTTCTTTTTTTCTTTTTTCCTTAACACAATAAACTAAATTTAACCACTTTTCTAAAATAATGGGATACACTTAATCCTATGGGGACTTACGGCATACGCCACTGAAACAAGGGACCTTCTTTCTAAAAGAAAATTATAATGTTGATGTAGGATAAAGGATAGTTAGCTCTTTTGTGTAGATATGGTAAGGACTTTAATCCTATATTGCTTGATGCCTAGAGACAAACATTGAATTTTATGTTAGCAGACGAGTTTATAAAATAAATTATCAATAAAAATATCTAAAATTTATGAAAATTTAATTTTTTTAAGAATGACAACTGTCTCACCCATCTTCGATCGCTTTCTTCGATCCATCCCTGAGAGGTTGAGTTTGAGCCATATTTTCTCTCCTTTACAGCCCATGGAAGGTGGTAATTGAGGGAGCAAAGACCCCACGGAGAACAGATAATGTATGTTTTATGGAAGACATTGAAGGAAATTTGACCCTCGAGTGTCTCCTTTACAACCCTGAGTGCTGGCATGCAAACCATAAATTTTATTTACAATATCTAATCGGATACTCTCTCAATCCCAATCTCAATTTGGGTCAGCAAAATCATGGCTGCTTTCCCCCCCCCCCAAAGCGTTATCACTTAACATGGGATTTATTGGGAATGGGTTTAAGTTGGGTCCAACATGCTTTTACTCCATTTAAATTTGATTTAAATTTTATAATTTTACTCGTTATTTGATTTAATTCAAATTTAGACCTCATCTAAGAATATTTTTGGAGGTGAAGAAGTATTTTTTTTCATCCCATAAGCAATGCCAAATACCCCAAAGTTAGTCCTAAGGTCATGGTTGGAAAAGTACTTTTCCATCCAACCTCAAAAACCTAAAATTTTTAGTTTTTCTTATCCAAAATCAATTATTCTATTGCAATCACTAGTGCTCAAATTCATGACATTTAAAAACAACAACAATTTCTTTAACCACAAAGGTAAGTTAGTTCATGTAATTATATTTTCATTCTTAATTATTTAATTTGTTGGAATTTAATATTATGCAAGCATAATTCATAATCCAAGAGATATTAATAACTTATAAATATTTAAACATATTAGACTCGTGCAAAAAAAACATAATTTAGAGACTATTTTTCATTTGAGTCAGCAATTCATATTAAATACTTAGAAATATTTATATTTTATATTTTATACATTAAAAATTATTAATAAAATATCATATTTTTTATTAATAATTATTGTAATTTAAGCTAACTTATTTTATATATCATAATATTCAAGAATTTAAATATCACTTAACTTTATTTTAATTTAGAATATCATGTCTAAAATGAACATTTTATCCTTTCAAAAGTACTTTTTAACAATAATATCAATTAGCAAACATAAAAATCTTAAATACAACTTTACAAAATCACTTTTCAGAATCATTTTCTAACAATACTTTTTAAAATCAATTTTACAAGCAATGTCAAACTAGTTGATAAAATGATTTACACAACATCATTTAAACACCATAAAATATTTTCTAAAAATATTTTTTAAGAAAATATAACTCATTTTTTTTAAAAAAAATTCATTTCTCAAAATTTAATTTCAGTGAAACATATTGTAATCACCATTTTTCTCATAACATACCCTATTACAAAAACCAAAACCGACCAAGCCCAAACCTTAAATCCCAAAACCAACAAACCCCTTTAGAACCAAACCTCAAGCCGAACTACCCAAACCCATTTTACAATCGACCCGGAGCCC
This sequence comes from Hibiscus syriacus, assembly GCF_006381635.1. NCBI lineage: Eukaryota > Viridiplantae > Streptophyta > Magnoliopsida > Malvales > Malvaceae > Hibiscus > Hibiscus syriacus. The sequence goes on from NW_024063319.1 coordinate 2,036,630, forward strand.
AAATAACAAAATCCGACTCGTGCCTACCACACCAACCCAGTTGTAGCTCCAAATAGCAGCCTATGCTGCTGCCACCAACAAGACATTAACAGTAACCCCCATGCCCTACAAAAATCATCTCCAGCACTCCACGCAACAGCTCTCATCTACCCTAGTAGTAGCTCCATCAGCAGATTACATTCAAAAAGGAAAAACAAAAAAAGAAATGTAATTTTGAGGGGCTAACACGAGTATAAAAACCCCAAAATAAGTAGTGTAAAGGGATTTTTTTTGTTTTTACAACTATGTAACAGTGTCTTTTTCAAGCAATAACAATAAACATTATTCATCCTTATTTTTTTTCATCATATTCAAATACTGCATTTTTTTCTTGCTTTGTTATTTTCGAAACCTATCAATAAAATTCTTTTTTTTTGTTCAAATAAAACCTATGATACTCCTATTTCATTTTTTAAAAGGAAAAAAACAGTAATTTTCTAAAGAAAAAACCATTTGCATGTTCGAATAAAATAAAACATTTTTTAAATCGAATAATATAGCCTAATCAACCAACGATCACAATCGATATTTATAACAAAAATGCATTAAAAAATAAAAGGGGAGAGATCGAGGCTTATCTGAGCCGAAGGTGACCTCGTCGGAGGCCGTCGGAATCCGGAGAAACCGAAAGGTTTTGGGGGTTTTCAGGTAGTTTTAAGGCATTTTTCAGTGGTTTTATCCCTAAAATAGGTCCTAGGAGATTAGATCTAAGCTCGGGTTTTTATGGGTCGATTTTGGGATTTCCGGCCACCGTGTACATTAGCCGGACGGCGTGCGCGGCGGCCAGCAATGGGCCGGCCGAAATTTGGGCGAGAGAGAAGGGAGATTCTCTTTCCTTTTTTTCTTAAAATTGCTTCAAATGAAAAAAAAACATATGTTTGGTATATATAGGCAAAGTTTAGGGGATAATCCCTCTAACTTTAGCGTATTTTTGCATTTTGGTCACTAAAGGGATTGATTTTGCGAATTACCCATTTTACGCATGATATATTTTTTTGGTAAAATTATTTTTAGACCCTATTATTTACCCATATTTTTGCACTTTAGTAATGTGTAGTGACCTTTTAGTTTTTTTAAATTGTGTGGATTGATTTTGTAATTTTTCCCTTTTTAATTTAACAGTTTATTTTTAGGCTTAAATAAATGGCATAATTTCCTTTAGGTCCCTGTAGTTTAAGCGTGCTTTTATATTTTAGTCCATAATCTATTTTTTTATTTTATTTCGATTTAGACTTCGAATTTTGATTTATTTTAATTTAGCCCCTATTGCATGTTTAATTTATTCTCTTTTAGTTTAGTAATTTTATATTTATGCAATTAGGTCCTCATATTTTAGGTTTTTTTATTTTATGTTGTTTTTGTTTTTTATTTATTTATTGTTTTAATATTTTTAATTAAGTTTATTATTAATTGTTTTATTTAGTAATTTAATTCTTAGATTTAGTTTTAAATTAGATTAACACTTAAGATGCCCAATTACTCAAATCGATTGCTCGAATTTTAAATTTATTAATAGTTAATATTTTCTAAAAAAATTAAGTTTAATAGTTTAGATAAATAGGTTTTAAATTAGTCCTCAACTTTAGAAATTATCGATTTAGGTCCTAAGCTTTTTTAAACCTTTCAGAAATCGATATTTTTTATCTTAACCTTTTAGTCCCCAAACTTCGATTAATGTTTTAATTTTGACATAATTAAATAGGTTAAATAAAGCCTCCATTTTAGATTAGGTTTTAAAACTAGTCTTTTAATTTAGGGAATAATTCGAGTTGGCCCTCGCCTAAATGCTCGAGGGACCATCTCGATTATTCGATTCGATAATTGATTAAAATCAAATAGTATTAATATTATAGCCTACAATTTTAGGTTTATGCCTCTAGGTTCTTTAGTTTTCATAATTGGACTCTTTAAGTTAGAAAAACCTTTAATTTACCTTAGCTTAATTAGGATTAAATAAAGATTTGTTTGATTGCATTGCTTTTTTAAAACATAAGGCAATGTTCACTTATTAGGGAATTAATGACACATCTCCCGCAAGTATGCTCAGGGGCGACTACTGGTGATTCCCGAAATGAGTCGACATCCTTTTCAAATACCGCATCATGATTTTCTAAAAATAAGGCAATATTCGGTTATTAGGCACAATAGTTGATCTCCCGCATTTACGCATAGGAGTGAATGCTATCGGTCTCAAATTTGCATCCGTAATGATTTTCAAATTAAATAAAGATCGAACTCAAAATTTCCGATTTGGAGTGCTAATCCTTCCTCATGCGTAACTGACTCTCGAACCCGATTTCTGGATTTTCGCAAACTTTAAAACTCGGTATTTTGATAAAAAAAAATAAAATGTTTTATTAAAATCACCCGGTTTTTATGGTGTTCCAATCGTACCTTAAATGATTGGTGGTGACACCTCACATTTTAAAAATTCCTTTCAAAGAGAAAACCCCAGAGTTGATATCGGTCTTTTTCCCGCCCGGGAGAAAAACGGTGTGGACACATATATGTTCTATTTTATGCAATTCACCACTCCAATGAAAGGTTATCCACTCTCTCTTTTTTGGATTTTATTTTGGGTGGATTTTTGAATTCGTCATATTTATTGTAACTAAAAAATTTAATATCAATGTTAATCCTTTTATACTCAATCCAGTATAATCTATTTTTCAATAATTAGTCTAAATAATTAGCATCATCATTGTAATTCTTTAAGACACCTTTTAATGTCATATAATATGTGTTGCCATGAAACATAATTATTTCAATCTAAACTTAAATATACCTATGGACAATTGTTTTCTTAAAGCAAATTTCAGCTACTGAAATGTTGAATCCACATACCCATTGAAATCAAAGAAATGTGATGTTTCTTCAAACGTTGTTGCATACATCGGTTCTGAACAGGAGAATATCAGAAAACAACACAATCCGATGTGAACGACAGAGGATGTGAAAAAGGAGGCATGGTGGCCGAAGTTAAACAAAGGGAGGAGGAGAAGAGGTAAAGAGAGAGAAGGTAGAAGTTTTGTTATTGAATAGTGGGTAAAATGTATCTATGCAACTCAATACAAAAGTATGGCTTATATAACCCAAATAACCGACAAATCATGTAAAATAGCCTAACAAACTAAGGCCTAACTACTAATCTTATTTCTAACAGAGGAAAATGTTGATAAATCGGGCAAAGTAAACGAAAGAACACAATAATTTTAACGAGGTTCGGCAATGTGCTTACGTCCTCGGTGCCTAGGCGGCGGTAGAAAATTTTTATTCAATGATAATAGGTTTAGGTTATATCTCTATTTATAATAGAAAACCCTGGTACATAATTACAAAATTAACCCTGTACCGTACCGCGGGGAGCCATACCTTACAAATCTCCACCTTGGCAAATATCATGCCCCTTAGGAAACATTCAATGTGGGTTGGATTACCTTACTTCTTTAACAACTTGAAACATTCAACAAGTCCAAGCAATGCTTGAACTTGTCTGTGTAACTGGCTTGGTGAACATATCAGCGGCATTCTCATCAGTGTGTACCTTCTGAAACAAAATCTCCAGATGCAACCAACTCTCTGATCTTGTGAAAACGTAATCAATGTGCTTAGTTCTAACACGATATACCTGATTCTTAGCTAAGTGAATAGCACTTTGATTGTCGCAGAGCAGCTGAACTCCACCTTGCTGAACACCCAACTCCTTCACTAAACTAGTGAGCCATAAAGCTTCTTTTGCAGCTTCAGCCGCTGCCATGTACTCAGCTTCAGTTGTAGGTAGTGCCACAACAGATTGAACAGTAGACTTCCAACAAATAGGTCATCACCAAGAGTAAAAACATACCTTGTCGTAGATCTTCTATTATCCAAGTCACCTGCATAGTCTGAATCACAGATCCTAACCAAAGGATTATCTCGTTGACTACCAAAAATAATTCCATGTCCCACAGTACCCTTTAAGTACCGAAAGATCCACTTGACTGCTTCCCAATGTTGCTTACCAGGTTTAGACATGTTTACAAACTTGACTAACAGCATGAGCTAAATCAGGACGAGTACATACCATTTCATACATCAAGCAGCCAACAGCATTAGAATACGGAACCTTTGCCATATCTTCAGCTTCCTTATTGTCTTAGGGCACTGTTCTGATGAGAGCTTAAAGTGGTTCGTCAATGGAGTGCAACTGATTTTGCGCTCATCGCAAACCTTTCTAGCATTTTTTAACATAACCCCGTTGAGATAGCCACAGTTTCCTTGAGTCTCTGTCCCTGCAAATTTCTATTCCAAGAATTTTCTTTGCAGCACCTAAATCTTTCATATCAAATTCCTGACTCAATAAAGTTTTCAAACCAATAACATCATCCATGTTCTTCGCAGCAATCAACATATCATCAACATACAATAATAGAAAAATAAAAGAACATCATCAAGGCTCTTAACATAGACACAACAATCATACTCACATCGGGTAGCCAATCTTGATCATATAGGAGTTAAACCATTTATACCACTGTCTCGGAGACTGTTTCAACCCGTACAAAGATTTCTTCAATCTGCAAACTAAATACTCGTTTCCAGGTTGAGTGAAACCTTCAGGTTGCCGCATGTAGATCTGCTCCTCTAAATCACCATGCAAAAAAGCAGTTTTAACATCCATCTGCTAAATGCAAATCCCAACTGGCCACCAATGCAAGTACTCTCGGATTGAAGTTTGTCTGACCACAGGAGAAAAGATTTCATCATAATCAACTCCTTTTGCTGTGAAAAACCCTTTGCTACCAAACGAGCCTTGAACTTCTCCCCTCTTTTTCTGTTACTGTTGGTTTCTTCTTATACACCCATTTGCAACCAATCGGCTTTTTTACCCTCAGGAAGGGGAACCACTCCCAGTACGATTGTGATTCAAAGACTCCATCCTCAACCATGGCTGCCATCCACTTATCGTTTTCCTGACTAGTAACAGCATCATGAAAAGTAATGGATCATCACTGCTAACAATAAGTGCAAAAGAGACCAAGTCTTCAAACCCATCTACTCGGAGGCTTTATATCGTCCGTCTCACCCTGTCTGGCGAGACTATAATCTTGCAAATCATCCGTAGTGGAACCACCAGAAGTCGGTTGAGACGTTTCTGGTTTCTCAACTGGAAACTGCTCGAAATCCACCACTGTCGTGTCTTTCTTCTGTTGCACATGGATGGTTCATCAAAAACAATATCTACTGATCACAATTTTCTTCGCAACTGGATCCCAGAACTTGAATCCTTTGACACCTTCTTGTAACCTAGAAAATACACTCCTTCGATTTTGCATCAAGTTTGGATCTCTCATAAGCAGGTACATGCACAAGCAGGACAACCAAAAATCCGTAAGTTATCAAAACTAACATCATGACCAGTCCATACCTCTCGCAACTTTCCCAGCTAATGATACCTTGGCGATTGTTGATAAGATAACACGCCATGTTAACGCCTCGGCCCAGAAGGTTGGGAAGCCCCGCATTCAACCGCAAACATCTGGCTCTTTCATTCAACGACCTGTTCATCGTTCCGCAACACCATTCTGTTGTGGGGTCTTGCGCACTGTAAAATGTCTCTTAATCCCGTGCTCCTTACAGAATGTAAGAACTGTGAATCTGTGTACTCCGTCCATTGTCAGACCACAAACACTTGATTTTCGTCCTGTTGGTTTTCTACCTCTCCACAGCTTGAACTTCTCAAAAAACTTCAGATTTCTGTTTCAAAAAATACACCCAAACTTTCCGTGAAAAATCATCAATAAAAGTAACATAATACCTAGATCCACCCAAAGACGATGTCGTGGAAGGCCTCCATACATCAGAATGCACATAACAAGAATCCCTTGAGTTGTGTGCTTCGCAGTCTTGAAACGGACTTTAGTCTGTTTACCAAGAATACAATACTTGTAAAATCGAGCTTACAGCTTTGACACCATGCAAAAGATTTCTTTGTGTAATTCTGTCATACCACGTTCACTAAGATGAGCAAGACGCATATGCCACAGTTTTGTAGTATCATCATGGATTCAACAGAATGAAACTCCACCTGCAACGGTACTCCTAACAATCTATAAATATTCATGCAGTCATCTTTCCTTTCATCCTGTCAAAGCACCTTTAACAATCCGAATGGTTCCCTATCCTCATCAGCCTTAGGGATAAAAACCATTTTTGGTGCAAAGTGCCCAAAGAAATCAAATTCTTCTTCAAATCGGGATATGGTCGAACACCAACTCAACGTCCGAACAGAGCCATCATACATCTTAATTCTGACACACCAATACCAACAATATTGCAACATCGATATCACCCAAATAAACAGAACCAGAATTAACCGACATGTATGTCAAAATCATTCCCTATTTGGCGTGATGATAAGAACATCCAGAAGAATTCACGCATTCGTCAATTGAGTCGTTGAAATAGAAAGCATATCACCCTCACTGCAATCAGAATTGTCATCCGACCACGTTCACAGACTTGGATGAAACATCACGCTTATCAGTCTGCTTTTTCAACTTCGGACAGTCTCGCTTCATATGTCCCGCCTCCTTGCACTTGTAACAGAATTGTCTTCTCCTAGATTTGGATCTGGAATTTCGCTTGCCAGACCCTGCCTTCTCTGGCTTCCGTCCACGGTCTCGATTACCCTTGACATATATCGCTTGAGAGTTTTCCCCTGCATTGCTTCGCTGGTTGTGAGCAACAAGCTGTAGTAATCTCCTCACTTGATAGTCTCTTTCCCATATGTAAAGTAGTCATGTGTTCGTAAGAGGGGCAACGAACACAACAAAATCATCTCTCTGTCTTCATCCTCAATTTTACATCAAGCCGAGCCAAATCAGAAACGATTTGGTTGAAGACATTCACGTGTGCGCCAAATCATGATCGTCCTGCATCTTCAGCCCATACAGCCGCTGCTTTTGATACGTTTTGTCGTTAAGGATTTAGACATAACTGACTTCCAACTTCCTCCAAATTTCGTCTGGAGACGATAGATGCATGACGTGATACATACCTCGTCCGCCAAGCATAATCGTATGGTTCCTACCGCTCGTTGTTGCAATTCCCAATCTCCTCCTCCATCGACGCCGACTTTGTAGGTCGCAAAGCCTTCAGGATCCCCTGCTGCGCCAACAGATCATTCACCCTCATTTGCCATAATCCGAAGTTACCCAGACCATCGAATTTCGCAACTTCGAATTTTGCTCCTGACATCTGATACCAATTGTTGATAAATCGGCAAGTAAACGAAAAAGCACAAGAATTTTAACGAGTTCGACAATGTGCTTACGTCCTCGGTGCTAGGCGGCGCTAGAAAATTTTTATTCAATGATAATAGGTATAGGTTACATCTCTATTTATAATAGAAAACCCTAGTACATAATTACAAAATTAACCATGTACCATGGTATTGATTTATAACAGGAAAGCCGTTTACATTTCATAGAGTTGGGACTTAAGTTGCAGTATTTCCATATTGATTTAGATAAGATGATTCAAGCAAACAAGGCAAAACGAGAGGCGATAGTAGAGGGATGGGATCTTTACTTTGATAGAATGAACTAAATGAAGTCGAAGATGCTATTGTTGCTGCTAATGACAATGACGATGACAATGACAACGAAGCCTTGCTATCGACATTAGGCTTAATCGGCAACGGACGAAGGGCACGCCTCTAAAGCCTGCTTAGTGGCCTTCTAAATACCCTTTCATCTTTGTGAACACAAATTTGGAACCCTGGGAACTCTGCACCAGATTCTTCCATTATCTCTTCTTTATATGCTCTTGTGTATCATATCTTTCCTTAATGGATCTTAAGCATTTAATATAAACAAAATATATATATTATATGTATTTATCAGATGCCTTGGTTGCTTGTTTCGGTATGCATCCATGCTGTGTGATCCGAAAGCATGAAACGGTGCATCATGGTGCTAGGTCCCTTTAATTAACAGTATAATTTTAGCTCCGCAAACAATGATTAAATTATAAACCCATCAAGCGGTTTAACCAATCATCCCGTCTAAGTGGTTAAAGGAAATATTATTCTCTATGCGTCATATATTCGAGTAGCTACGTTTGTACTCTGCAGAGTGTACAAGTGTTTTATCAAAAAGATTCTAAACATATAACGTCCTTATAATCACCGAGGCTATTAAAAAAAGGGTAAAGTATACAAATGGTCCCCCAACTATAGGATACTGCATTATTGAGTCCATTGACTATTAAATGTTACAAAATGATCCATCGACTATTAAATGTTACAAAATGATCACTCGACTATTCATTATATTTCAAACTCGTCATTTTCCTTTAAAAAGTTAACGGTCATTTGAACTGAACGTTAACATGTTGACTGAGATATGATAGGAATTTGTGATTATGAGATCATATTTTATCATATATCAATCAATATGTCAACATACAACTCAAATTGTCGTTGAAATTTTAATGAAAAATGACGAGTTTGAAACATAATGAATAGTCGAGTGACCATTTTATAACTCTTAATAGTTAAGGGACTCAACAAAACAACTTCTTATAATTAAGGGACCATTTTGTAACATTTATTAATCAAGGGACTCAATAAAACATTATCCTATAGTCAAGGGATCGATTTTGTACTTTACCCTTAAAAATAACTAAATTATTTGGTATATGCTTAGATCCCGGTCAGACGTACATGTGGAGGGATGAGTTTTCAAATACATTCGCTTAATTAAGAATTTACATTTGTATATCCGCCATGTGAGGGAGGAATCAATGCATACATTTCAGTGACAAGATGCTCGTGAGCACATGATACTTCATAACTTAATTTAATTAGTAATTTCCCGTTGCCTTTTTTTCTTTCTTTCTTTTAACCTTATCCACTTCTAGTCCAATACCTTGTAGCCATGGTTTTCTTGACCATCTTATTCTTACACACGGCATTGAACTTGACATTTAATGGAGACCAAAAGCATGTTTTCCATATAGTATGACTCTAGGGAGGGGTTCAGGGCTATATCAGTATAGTTGGTAACCAGCAGACCCAACGGTGCTGACCAAGCCACTCCCAAAACTATATCAGATCCGTAATAGGGAAGAGCATAAAAGTCAATCGAGATTTTGGTGTCCTGGATACTACAATTTAGTATTTGCTAAGTGCTACTAATTAGAGAAAACTGAAGCTATGAGCAAGGAGAAAGCTTTATATACTTGGATAGGACTAGGAATATTGACTAGGCATAAACAGGATCAATCATTAAATAGGATGCTAATATGTTTAAAACATGCTCAACCCATGCAAACTGGATCCAAGTGTCAAACTGCGCCCATCTAAATGAGTTCATGAGTCAGACTCAGGACACCTTTAAAAGATTTCTAATTCTATGTTCCATTGTTAACTCCCCATCAACTAATATGGGCAAGAGAGAGAATTGTCATATGAAAGCTTCCAAATACAGTACCTTGATTCTTTCCCCTGTTATAACCATTTGCAGAGAGTATGCAAGGTAACTACATCAAGCTTTAACAAAGTGCACCAGAAACAAAGCCAGCAAAGTGTAAGCCTTAAAGGAACTTTCGGTTCGTAAAACTATCTCGGCAAACATTACGTGACGTACACCAAAACCTTTGTATCTCGAGAAGGAAACAACTCATCCAGCCAAGAACTGCAGGAAGGGAACTATATGAAGTTAATGGCATACCACGAATATACGATTAAAACAAAGAGAAGGAAAGAAGAGAGGCTAAGAAAAGCAGAAGTTACTTTCATAATTCTGCATCAGACACTCCCACTAAGAAAGAATTTGGATCACTGGACCCTAAAAGCGGAATGTACTCTGATCCTCTAACACGAACACTAAAGCACGCTGCATGCAAAAAGAACTTGTATAAGGGATCCAGCAAAAGAATTATAATGTGGATACAAGTTGGGCACGGAAATTGGATTGTCAAGTCTTTTAAGATCCTTAAGTATTTATAGCACATATAATAACAACAAAACCCTGGAATCATAGGCATCAGATATTCAATTCATTAGCTTAACAAAGAAATCTTTCATAATATACTACACGATGATTCTGACTTTAAGGGAAAGAATACCAGCACCAATATTACCATTCTCTATTTTCACTACACTTTGGAGCATTGTATCCATCTTTGTCTTCATGTCATAACTATCATCCATAAGTGGGACAACAAGAGTCAATTCCCTATAGATATCACGTACAAATTGGCATATTCTCGCAGAATATTCTACTTCGCCATCTGATATTCGACCAATCGCTAATCGCATCAGCTCTCCTGTCAAATCTGCAAGCTGTAAAGGAAGAGTCAACACCCTCCATTGTAATACATGTGAGAGTTTATGTGACTAGTTTGGTTTGGTTTGACAGACATTTATGTGTATGCATGATTGCATGTATGCTGGAAATAAGTAGATGTTATTTTTACAGAAGGATACAATGATATACGAAAATATTTGCATCAAATGCTTTAATCAACCTAAGCCTATAAAAATTAAATAGCACAAAATTCAGGCATCTACCCCCAAGAGATAGTCAAGGAGGTTAATTTGCAATGGCTCAAAAGATGGATCACTAAGTGGTAATAAACTAGCATTTATCTCATCAAGATTCAAGAGAGTTCCAGCTCGGCAGAATTTGAAGAATGTTGCAGCTTCAACATACTCTTGTACCTGCCAAGAGACGAGCATAATAAGTCAACTAAGTCATTTCTCTTTGGCACTATTGCACTAAAGTCTAAGAAGGAAAAGAGGCAACCCCCGGAGAGTATGCTCGCCGTAGCTTCCAAAAATCAGTCCCTTGCAACTCTTTCACCAGTCGAGAGATATGCAGATCTCTCACTGCAGCTAAATCCTTTTCTGCCTTTTCCAAAACTTCCTCTTTATTGTTTTTACTTATTCTGTCATCAAAGAATTGTTGTAGCTAGATAAGAAAGCATAAGTAAATCCACAGGAAAGTAACATATCGTATTAACTGACATAACAATTTATTTCTTGTGAACAAACAAAACCATATGGATAAAGAGAATAGATAGTAAATAACAGCAAGAGGAAAAATGTATTTGAATTGACTAATTGCAGTAAGAACCAGATGAACATACAACAGCCAAGAGAACAAAAAAAACTACCATATCATTGGAATCTTGAGAAATGAAAATCGGCAAACTGACCATTACCTGTGCACCTGAAATATGACCTTTTTACTATTCATAGTTACATCACGACTAGCTTTAACTATCCTTTCCCGTTTTTCATTCTACAAAAAAAAAAAAACGATTTGGGTTGATTAGTCATTACATATAAAATAATCTTCAACAATGAAGTAGACACATGCCAAAAAGACAATCCCATTATGGCTATGCAAGGTAACTTTACAGCTTATACATGTAATAAACTTTGAATATTTTGGAGAAGAAGATATCCCCATATTGCAAGTATACAACAAGAAAACAAGCTTCACTGCTAGAACAAACGATCTAGCACCCATTTTATACCTGTATTGGAACAAACAATTGTTATTTCCTACCAATTTGTCCCTGACGAAATGAGGGTATAAAGCATTAATGCTGATAGGTTTTTTTCCCCAACACAGCTCAAAACTGTGGTCTATAGGGTATATCTAATCTAAATCTTCTAGATCAAGATTTTCACCATTTTAACAACATCCTAAAGTTTCACAAAACCAGAATAGAGATAAAAAAAAAAGTTAATTTATGCGACCCAAGCTAAAAAATAGAGAAAGGATGCAAAATAAACTAGAAAATTGGTGAAAAAAACGAGAAATGAAAGGAAAATTTACAAGGGCATTAAGGTAATCAGCGTAGTTAGAAAAAGCGTCCTTGATGAAAGACTGTGTGCTCATTGTTCTAGCTCTTTTCGTGGACCTCTCTAACGCCAGAGAAACATCGGGTGGTTATTTCAAAAGGGTAAAAAGAATTACCCAGCAAATAAATGAAGGAAGATAGAAATTATAATAGTGACTAGAGGAATTTACCAGAACAAGCGAGGCGGTTGGATTTGAAATTAGAATTGTTGGCCATAATCAGCCAGGACAGTGATATCCTTCGAATTATTGCCGATGAAGAAGACAACAACATCTGTGTTCTATTGCCGCATTTACTTCTTGACTGCGCTCGGTTCCTTTTTTTTTCCAACAACTTTTTATTTTCTTTTTATTCTTATTTATTTTTGGCAAAAGAGTGCATCTCCATGTATTTTTCTAGGAAAAAAACAAAAACAATGTGACCTTCGATTTTTATTTTACTTAATACCCTTAAAAACGAATTAATTGTAGCTCTTTAATTAACGAATTCCATTATTAACAGTTACGATACTGATATAACATTTCACGATGTTGATGTGACAGTTCACGGTATTAATGTGATTGTGACAGATAAGTTAAATTGATTTTTTTAAATTTGAAGTCTAAATTGAATTTTTTAAAAGTTTGAAGGTTTATTTAATGTTTTAAAATATTATTATTTTAAATTTAAAATATAAAAAATAAATTAAATATAAAATATCATTAATTATTAAGATTATTTATTAAATAAATTTTATTAAAATATAAATATTAAAAATAATAAATACTTATTATAAAATTAAGAAAAATTAAACATAAGTAAAAAGTAAACAAATAAAATATCAAATATACAAGAATAAAGAATACATCATTTGAAAATAAGAGTAAAATCTCTATAATATTAAGGATAAAATGAGTTCTCACAATTATTTATGTTGCATTACAATTAATTCTCATCAAATCAAATTTATATTATTTTAATCATAAATTTATTAATTCATAAATATATATTTTTAATATCATAACATACTAATATTTAATCATAAATTTATTAATTCATAAATATATTTTTTAATATCATAACATACTAATACCAAAATTTTCTTTAGATATATCAAATTTTGCAACTAACTCTACAATATCTACACTCCATCATACTTCCTAACATTACTATGTGTTCCAAAATAATGACACTAATACCAACAATGATGAAAATAAAATTCTTAAGTGAAAGAATCAAATTTTAAGAGTGAACGAAGATATAAATCAATGGATTAAAGAGCTTAACATATATTTTAAATATTTTATTTTAAAATAAATCATATAAACCCCTGAACTTTTAAAAAATCAATTTGGTGCTCGAAATTGAAAAGAAACAATTTAGCTCATCAGTCACATCAACCTATGAAGTGCCACATAGACCTCCACACCGGCACCATGAAGTGCCACATCAACATCATAATAGTTAACGACGAAAACTTTTGGTCAAATAGTCACATTAGATTCTTTTACAAAGTTCGAGGGCCACGTTGAGTATAAAAAACATTCAAGGGCCACATTGCTTCTTTTATAAAAGTACATGGACCTTATGTACCCTTTTACCAATAATAAAAATATAAAAAGACAACAAGTAAACATTTTGATGCAAAAATATTTGTTATGGTGGCTAAAATGATTATTGTTAGGCTTACTATAAAGGGTAAACTACGCATTTATTACCTAAATTATTAGTTTTTGTTTGTTTTAATATCTAAACTTTTAATTTTTTTAAAACCATACCTAATGTTTAGTTTTAGTACCCCGCTGTTAAAAACTTAACACATTTAGTACTTAAACTATCAATTTTGATCCATTTTAGTTCCTAAACTTTCAATTTTTTTCAAAACTTAACGTTAGATTTTGAGCAGGGGTACTAAAATGAAACAAAAACGAAAATTTTTAACGGCAGAGTACTAAAATAAAAAAAAATAAACTTTAGGTATGGTTTTGAATAACTTGAAAGTTTATGTACTAAAATGGACCAAAACTAATAGTTTAGGTGCTAAATGTGTAATTTAACCTAATATAAAAAGTCTTCAAACTATAGGTGTTTAAAAAAATTTCGGTTAATCCAAGTGTTTAACGTTACAAATATTCTCATTTTAAGTGCCTAGAGCTCAACTGAGGTCAAAAAGTCCCTTAAGTGACATGTGTTGTATTCAAGCGATTTTGAATTTTAAAAAATTAAAAATATTAGTATATTTAAAAAACCCCCAATTTCTTTAAAATTAAAAAAAAGCCTCAAATTCCTAAAAATCCTAAAATCAACCTTAAAATCCCTAACCCTATACTTATCACCTCCCTTGCCACCACGGTTGCTTTCACCGATGTCGCCTTTGCCATCGAGATTGCCATCGTAGTCATCGTGTATCGTAATTTGCAATCGTTTGGTTCATAGGGTTTAGTGTCAGGTGGGGTTTTCAGGTGATTGTTCGTCGGGTAACTGATCATTAGGTGGAGGTGCGATCAACGTAGGCCGAGTCGATGACAACGGCAGTAAAAGCGATGGTCAATGTGGGTATAGCGATTGAAATTAGGGTTTTCAAAATTTTTGGTTTTTTAAGATTTTCGAAAATTTTGAGCTTTTAATAAAAAAATATTTTTTGAAGTTTTTTATTTTGAAGTTTTTTATTTTAAATAAAATTTTTAAAGTTGTGTAAAACTGAAACGTGCCACTTAACATAATATTTTAACGGTCATTATGATCGAGACATTTAGAATGGTAGCATTTGTAACGATAAACATCCAAATTGACTGAAAAAAAATAGATACCTAAATATGAAAAAGAGTATAGATTAGACTTTTTTTGGATTAAGCCTTATTGTTATTGTGTTTTTAGATGTTACTGCCAAAAATTGAGAGGTGCATCATATGAATGTTCATAATACTTTTCTTTTCTTCATGGTGATCTTCGTGAAGAGGTTCTTATTTGGATGCCAAGGACTGATTGGGTGTAATAAAAGAGCACAAGGGTGTAATAAAAGTAAAAAAAAAAAATTCTTGGTTTTAAGTATGTGGCAGTAGTGATCAGTGAGGAAATGGAGGCAGACATTCTTGTGGATTAGAATAGAAAAAATCTTCGTATCTAGGACGATCTGGAATTTCCTTTCTCTTATGGTTTTCCAACAAGATGCTGATGAGTTTTCTTCACCATCAATGCAAATTCATCCCAACTCAATGTTCCTTTGTAGTAGTCATTGATTAATGAAACTAGAATCTTTGCATCTAGAAGAACTGTTGTCTTGAATCCCATGTATCAAAAAAAAAACATTTGACAATGTTGTTATCTTGAAAATAAAATTATCGATGATAATATTTGAGGTTATGATGATTATAAACGAATCACCAGTGCTATTTTAGATGAAAAGTTGTATATGATAATTTTAGACAAAAAGATGAATCACTAAAAATGAAGAACCCTTAGCCCCATGAGAGAGAGAGTGGAAAAAGAAGAAAAGAAGAAGACCTCTTTAGTATTGTAAGAGAGTTTATATAAAAAAACCCTTCAATGTTGGTGTTAGGTTAGAGTTATAATAACTATTTATAAGGTGACAGGTTGAATGAATATTACCACGTGTAAACTTGACTATGGCAGATCATATAAACTTATCAAATATCATGTCATGATTGGGAGATACAAATCTCTGAAACATTTGATCAAGAGTTCTTTAGATATTTTTTAGAGATAAAGGAATTACAATGAAAACTTGATCTTGCTGAAGATAGCAACCTTCTGCAAATTTCAATTTCTTGTGTATTTTAGAATTTTTTTTTATATTGATTTGTTGAGTCTCCGGCTATCAAAAGTTACAAAATGATTCCTAATTATGGGATGTTGCTTTGTTGAGTCTCGACTATTAAAAGTTACAAAATAGTCATCCGGCTATTTATTATATTCCAATCTCATCCTTTTTTATTAAAACATTAACAACAGTCCGATCTAGATGTTAATATGTTGGTTGAGATATGATAGTCTTATGAGATTCTATGACAACTGTCGTCACTGTTTTTTGCTTGGGTGGGGGAAAACTAGTAAAACTTAGGGTTTTTCTTTGAAAATTTTTTGAAATGTGAGGAGTCGCCACCAATCATTTTAAGGTGCGATTTGAACACCATAAAAATCGGGTGATTTGAATAAAAATATTTTATTTTACCAAAATACCTAGTTTGGGGTCTACGAAAATCCAAAAAATCAGACTCGAGAGTCGGTTACGCGTGGGGAAGTGTTAGCACCCCCACAACACCCAAAAATTGGTACCTAGTTGATTACCCTAGATTGAAATTTGGAAATTTTGAGTCAGAAGTTTTATTTAATTTAGAAATCATTATTGATACAAAGTTGAAGAGGGTGCCTGTGTTTTAAAGCCAATAATATTCACCCTCTAGCATGTATATGAGAGATCAATTATTGTGCCCAACAACCAAACATTGCCTCGAGATTTAAAAAAATGAATGGGTTTCTAAAGGATGTTGACCAACTTCAGGAATCATCAGTGGTAACCCCATAGCATGATGGCGGGGATTATACTATTGATTCCCTGATAAGTCAACAATGCCTTGTGTTTGAAAAAGAAATACAATCAATCAACATGTTTAAGAACCTAATTATACTAAATGAGTTTATTAAAGGATTGCCTAACCTAAAGTGTCAAATTATGAAATTCAAGAACCCAATTGACTAATGAAGTCTCTAATATTAACCCTATTATTTTGTTAACCAATTATAAACCGGATAATGTATTTGAGCAATCGGGCATTTTCACGCAAAAGTCTAAATCGAATCACCCCCTAATTAAAGGACTAGACTGAAATTAAACCTAATGTTAAGGCTCTAATTAATCCTAATTTATTATGTCAATCAGAAAACCTAATTAATAGTTTAGGGACAAGAACATGAAAAAACTAAAGTCAAGAGATTAAATCTAAACTAAAGCTCTAATTAATAATCAGATTAATTATTTAATCGAAAAGTTTATTTGGATTCTCGAGCATGAAGGCAATGACCAAATTGAAAATTCCCCTATTTTAAAGGACTAAAATGTGAAGAATCTAAACACAAAGGATTGAACTTGAAACCTAGTTATTAACATGCTAATATTAGAATAAAAACTAAAATTTAAATTAATCAAGAAAATGTATCTTAACGGACATACCTAGAAAGAAATAGAAAAGAAATTTAGAATATTTACTAAAACAATTTAATTAAAATAAATAATTTGAATGAAAAGAATAGCTAAATTAAAAAAGATAAATAAAGTATCGAATGAATATAAAAAAATGTAAAAGCTTAAATTAAATAAATACATTCGAGTAACCAGAAAAAAAAATTAAAATGAGAAGTTAGAAAAATAAATTAGAGTAAGGACTACATTATATTAAAATGAAATGCAATGCCACAATTAAAATAAAATAAAACAATGGAAATGAGTAACCAATTAATAAATTAACAGAATTAACAGACTTAAAACAAAATAAATGAAAAGAATGAAAAATAGTGACTAAATTGAAATATTTAAAAAATTAAACACGCAATTGAAGAATTAAAACAAAGACCAATATGTAAAAATGCGTGAAATATAGGACCTGGAAAAAAATAAATCGAAAAGTTAATATTTAGAAATAAAAATGTAAAATAGCAAGATAAGGACATAAAATTTAAAATAAAAATGAAAAGATCGCATGATAGTGACCAAAATGAAAACTAGAGGAACTTGAGATGACTATGGAAGAGATTAGACCCTTCGGGTCCAAAACGCACGTATGGTCCAAAACTGCGTCGTTTGGTTCCGACTATATAAGCCCTTTTTATCCATTTTTTCCCACTTTTCCATTTCAACTCTCTCTCTCTCTCCTCCCAAATATATTATGCCTTCTCTCTTCATTCTCCAGAAGCTAGCGATGGATACCGTCGCACCGGTCATCGTCTCTGGTGACCGTTCGGGCCCAAAACAAACCGAGATGCTCGTCTTGAAGCCATGAATATAGATCGGGGCTTGGTTTTGCATGGTTCGACTCCTATCTCCACGAAAACGATCGACAATGTTTCGGCTCCCAACGCTTCGATATCATCCGGAAACTGTTGGATCTGGTCGATTTCGATGTATGTTGCTCTGGGGGCCTCAAAAAAGCTTCCGACCGTTCGGATTCACCAACAGAAGCTGCCAACTTCGACGAGGCTTAGGCCGAGAAGTGAAGCTACCCTCTTTCTCTCCTTTTTTCTTTTATTTTCTGTTTGGTTCTTTTTGCTAGTTTCGAATATGTATTTCTTTTGTGTGGACTATTTTGTTTCTTTTTATTTTTGAAAAGGAAGAAAAAATGATTGCTTGGTGATTGATTTGTGTTATTGATTGGTAAGAAATGAAAAGAAAAAAATGATCTATGTATTCTTTTGATTGATAAAAAATGGGGAGATATCCCTTTACATTGCTTGATTCGGGTGCTCTCAAATAGAGAAATATAGACCCATTTTTTACATATTTTCATAGAGGGTTCTATAGAACACCTCCAGGTTACAAGAAAAAAAAGAAAATCCTAGAACTCCCTCCATTCCTTGATTTTCTTTGCAGGTTATATGGAGAGTCTCCTTGGTGGTGGCGTGCAAAACAACATGAGTAGTAGGTTTCCAGGCATGTCAGGCTCCAGTGGAAACAGTGATGGCAGAAGATAATGTTGGCAGCAGTAATCAGGGCATTGAATGCCTCGGATATTCAGGGATTGCCATTTTTCTTTATTTTTTTCTCCTTTTTTATGATTTTTTTGGTAATAATAATAATAATATAACAATAAATATTTTTGGGATAAAAATTGTGATTACAATAATATATTAACATTCAACTCATGTCGTCAGCAATTTTTTAATTAAAAAATGACGAATTTGGAACATAATAAATATTTAGTATCATTTTATAACTTTTAATAGTTAGGAACTCAATAAGGCAACATCTTATAATCGGGGATTATTTTGTAATTTTTAATAATTGGAATACTCAACAAAGAAATATCCTAAAATCAGAGGACGATTTATATAATTTACGCTTAACACAATTGCAGAGTTGTAGTAAGTTTAGAGAGATTCTGTCATTGGGAGACTAGAATGATTACCTGCGATGGCCTTGGACGGCTTTGGCCATGTTTCCTCCGAAAGTGGCCTTTCAATCGCAACAATATAATCCAAAGCTGCCAGTTGATCCGCATGGTTTATGAAGGGCCTAAGCTCCCAGGGTTCCAATACCACCTCTTTTCTCACCTGCTTTCACTCGATAATAATTAAACCTTGCCATATTTAATTGACTCATAATTTTCTGGGTTTTTCAAGTCACCAGATTTGGATAAGCCTTTCTTAGTTTGGCCATTCTCTTGTCTTCATTGTAAATTTTTCCAGCAGCGATATAGATTGTCGTGTTTCTGTGAATACCTAATGCTTGCAATACAAGAGCAGTTTCTTCGGGAGCAGGGTATCAAATAGCATTCCGAAAACGCTATAGCGGCCGCGATATTGCGGTCGCGCCACCGTCCGGAACTGCTATACGTGGTTTTTGCGGTGGATCACGGATTCACACAGATCACGGTGGATTGCGCATGTAATTTAACGGGAAACGGACGATTGCGTCGATAACAGGACGCAATCACCGTTATTCAACCGTGATTCCAAGACAAATACAAAAATCAACGTTCATTGCAATCATCATATAGAAAACAAAAAAGAAAACTAAGAGAATATATTTTTTGCAACTTGTGAGCCCACAAGTATAGTGAAAAGTGAACTGAAAACTGAAAAGAAAGAAAAATTACTTACAAGTTACAACCAGGGTAGGGAGTGGGACAAAACAAAATAAGTTATTTAATCAACCGTGAACTCAAATACACACACATTACACATCTTACCAAAAACGAATCGAGAAGGGGAAGAGCCGGAAAAATAAAATTGTTCGTCAAGCTTCGCCGCCGGTGAAGGAGTAGATCAAGGCATCAAGCTTCTCGCTTCCATTTAAGAAGGTAATTTTTTTTTGCTGCTTAGTTTAGGAAGATTGAAGATGCAATCTTCACTAGGGGATTTGAGGTTTCGATTTCGAATATGAAAGAGTGAAATAGGTGGGGTGAAAACTGAAAAAAAATAATTGGGAATGATAATGGAAAGAAACAAAGAATATAGCTTTGACTTGAGAGAAGTGGGAACTGGGAGTGGGAAGAGCTGAGAAACTTCTGGGACATCTCTTGGAAGTTGAGATAGTTAATTTGTTTTTCTTGATAATAAGATAATATGTAATTTTTTTTACACATTTGATTAGACAAAAATCATCCAAATATCTAATAAAAAATGGACCCTAAAATTACTGAAAGATTCAATGCCTAATCACTACCCAACGGGCCTTAAAATTAGAATATATTAACTCTTAATGCTTGTATATTTTATAATTGAATCCAATAAGTTCTTCTTCCTTTTTAACCTTTTATATTATTTATTTTTTTAAGCTTTGAAATGACATATTAAGAATTTTTTTACTTTGTTCAAGCATATTTTGATAAATATATATATAATATAGATATATAATAAATTGTATAAAATTACAAAATATTAAATTTAAATTTTTTTTTTGGTAAATTAAAATTTATATTTAGATTTAGATATTCAATCCGAAAATTTAAATATTTGGTTTTTTAGATTAAGTACGGATCACGGTTTTAATAATCTAAATTTGAGAAATATATTATAAAAATACACATATATTAAAAAACAAAAATGTTGGTCTTCAGAATTCCATAGTTGCCTTTTATTATATAGTTTTGAAATTAAATTAAACAACTAACTCAATTCAATGAGTGTGAGTTATATTAAAAAAAGGAAAATATGTAAACTTATTTCATGTACCACCGAGGGAATTGCTTGCTATCTTACCGCCACTAACTTTATCTTCATTGAATATGTAAAAGCTATCAACATATGATAAGTGTTCAAAACTGTGCACATCGTGATATGATATACAATTTCTATATTAAAATATTATCTACACGTATTCATATTTAAATGCTATTGAATATAAAGAATAAATTTTTATTAGAAAATTACTTTTTATTTTCGATTAGTTAATAGAAGAGTATTTTTAAACTTCTAATATTGTCATATATTTTATTTAATTTCAGTTTAACTTATATTTTTGTTTACAAGCTAGGAAAATTATTTTTGTTTAACTTTACGTATATATTAATTTTAGTTTTTATTGAAATTGAAGCATGGCACCACGTATTGAAAAGTTCCCGACTAAAGGATTAGAAGGTGCACCGAGTAGAGATATAGGTTGGCACTTTGGAGATCCAATTCCAAATACGAAAGGAAATGTTGTATGTAAACTTTGTGGCAAAGTTGTGAAAGGAGGAATAACACGGTTTAAAGAGCACATTGCTCATAAAACCGGTGAAGTCGCACCATATCCTAATGTCACTGGTATGTGTATATGTGATACTGATATTTTATAATTTCTTTAGAAAAAATATACTTTATAATTATTTTTAAATATTAATAATAAATATTATACATTATTAATAGTGTGAATTATATTTATTTGATTACATGTATCATTAGAGAAAGCATGATGAAATTACTTAAAGAAGCCAAGGAAAAGAAAATGGACAAAAAAAAGGAGAACATATGATTTCTTATCACAATTAAGGGAAGAAGAGGATGAATTCGTAGATGATATTTCTGCTATGAGACAAGCCACTAAAGAAAGTATCCAATCCCAACACGAATGGCATAGAAGAGAAGAATTCAGACGAAGTACGGGTGGTTGGGATAACATTTATGAAGAAGGACGATTTTCTTCTATTGGATCACGTGGAAGATATCATGAAGAAAGATCTGAATTTAGTTTAAGGGGAACTATACCTAAATTGGTTAAGAGCAAAAGCTCAAGACAACCAAAGGTTAGCGAGTCTATTTTAAAGACATTGCGTAAAAAGATGGGTGAAGCGGTCTCGAAATTTATAATATACAATCTCCTTCCTTTTCGATTAGCAAGCTCGCCTTGGTTGTATAACTTAATTCAAGTATCAATGGAAGTTGGAAAAGGTATAAAGCTCCCAACACCTTGTAAGATTTCAGATGTGTATTTGACATCGAAGTATGAACAAGTTCGTGAATGGGTAAATGAACTGAAGACGCATTGGAAACAACTGGGTGCAACTCTGATGTGTGATGGTTGGACCAATAGTTTAAATCAAATGCACATCATCAACTTCCTTGTTTATTGTAGTAAAAGAACTTTATTTTGGAAATCTGTGGATGTCTCGAGCGTTCGTAGTAGAGATGTTGAATTCTACTATAATTTGTTAGACAAAATTGTTGAAGCAATTGGGGAAGAATACATTATCCAAATAGTGACCGATAATGAGGCAGCAATGAAAGCCGCTGGGAAAAGATTAATGTTGAAAAGAAACCATCTTTATTGGACCTCATGTGCAGCTCACTGCTTAGATTTATGTCTTGAGGATATTGGAAAAAAGTCTAGTGTAGCAAAAGTGTTAGAGGAAGCGAAAAAAGTGACATGTTTCATATATAATCACATTTGGACCATTGATTTGATGAAGAAATATACTCACGGTAAGCAAATTCTTCGCCCTGCTCTTACTCGATTCGCTACTCATTTCATACAACTTGAGGAGATAACAAGGCAAAAACAAGGTTTGAGAGAGATGTTTAAGTCAAAGGTCAGTATTTTATAATTAGTTAATACAGTTACTGATTACTCAAATATAACAATATTTAATTATTTTATTAGTTCTAATTTTTAAATAAGTTAAATTTTGTTATTGATTTTTTCATATTAAATATAGGAATTCATATAATCAAAATGGGGACAACAAAAATCAGGGCCTGCTTATGAAGCCAAAAAAATTGTTTTGGGAAAAGATTTTTGGAAAAAAGCCGTTGATATCATAAAAGTTTACGAACCCCTAGTTAAAGTGCTAAGGCTTGTTGACGGTGATGAAAAACCAACAATTGGTTTTATTTATGAGGCCATTGATAGAGCAAAACAAACAATTAAGGAAAATTATCGATATTCCATCGAGTATGAAAGAATTATTAACAATAGATGGAATTTTATGCATTCCGACTTGCATTCAGCTGTAAGAAAAATATATCATATCATTAAGAGTTATTTTTTATTTTAAGTTTATAATTTATATTATTATCATTTGAGCTAAATTATGATTAGGTTATTCCTCAATCCTCAATTTCAATTTGGGGTGGAGCATTCTGAGAATGTATTAGCAGAAACTTAGAAGGAAGATCAGTGATTGAAAGAGAACCTTTGATAATCAAATCAGAATGGTTAATCAGGTTAGATTCATTCAAGTAATTATTGTAACTTAATTAAATAATTTGAAATTGAATATTTTTCTTATTTTAACTTAAACTTTTATTTATGCAGTTGTTATTTCGAAGTCACGAGACATTTGGTACTCCACAGGCACAAAGAGCTCGGAATAAAATGAATCCAGGTAAATAGTTAATATATTATTTACTTATATTATTTAATTATATGTACATTTGATGTTAGTTTGAAATTTAAATAATATTATGCAGCTGAGTGGTGGATGATATATGGCACATGTACTCCTGAATTACAACGATTAGCAATTAAAGTGCTTAGTCAAACAACTTCTGCATCAAATTGTGAACGAAATTAGAGCACATTCAGCTATATTCACACCAAAGCAAGAAACAGATTGAAGTACAAAAAACTTGAGAAACTAGTGTTTACCTATTATAATATGAGACTTAAAATGAGGCATCAAAAAAGAATGAGCATTGATGATATAAACGCTAGTTACAATCCTATCAGCCTTGATAATATCTTTGAAAATGTTGATTCACTATCAGAATGGCTTCTAGAGAAAGAGAATCCATTATTAGATGGTGAAAATGCTGGTGTGTTGCCTGTGGATACCTCAGATGATGAAATGAATGTTGATGATCAATCTCAACAACAAAAGTTATCTCATTCAAGTTCTAGTGCAACATCAAGTCAAAGTGGTGATGGGCTCGATGGTGGTGGTTTAAGTCCAATTGATGACGATGATAGACAGAGTGGTGATGGAGCTGAATTTAGATCTTCTGATCGGTATGGAGAACAACATGTTTATACATGTAGTGGACATTTTCGTGCTTCATCTAGTAGAGAAAGAATTGATCCAAGAGCTCAATCAAAAGGAAAATGAAAAGACACCAGAAAACATACTTCTAAAGGTTCTTCTTCCGGCAGAAGATTGACTTCTAGTAACCCTAGGTATAGCAATTCAATCAGCACTCATGATTATCCACAGGGACAATATTCATATTTTCAACCTTCACATGGTTTTTATCCACCATTTCCTAATTGTGGTGTGCCATATCATCCTCAAATGTACCCTCCGCCACCAATGTATCACCCACCTCCACCTCACATGTATCCTCCTCCTCAAGTATATCCTCCTTCTCAATTATTTGAAAATCAAGGTGAAAAAGTTACATTTTTTTATATATTTTTGGACAAAGACCACAGAGATCAAGTGGAGATTACTCTCAAAGTGAAGGTGAAGGATATGATCTTCCTCATTATTCCACTAATTGGTGAAACTGCTACCACCCCATTTCTAAGGTATGTTTGACCTATCAAAAGAATCTATGTTTCTATGACATTTAATTAGTTATCATTTTTTGGATTTTTAATTTACATTGTTTGATTGGTTTTAGATTAAAAGAGAGACACCCATAATGAAGATTATTGAACATCTTGACATAGTTAGGTTGGTTGCACGAGATATGTGTTGTTTTAAGTATTGTACATCTTAACATAGTTATGTTACATGAGGTATGTGTTGTTTTAATTATTGTACATTGTACTTTTATGCTCTTGTTTTAATGAAGATTGTTTTCTTACTTTAATTATCGCATGAGATATGTGTTGTTCTTTTTGCTTACATTTGATATATATCTATATATATATATATATTCTATGAGTTTTTCAGTGAATGATAACTCTTTGATAAAATGGTAAATAATTTCTTATCTCTAGTATAGCAAAACTTATTTTATCCATTTTAATTTATTAGATTCATATGTTGATAGTATATTTCTTTTAAATAATAATGTATGCACAATGTCATCGTTAATTAATTATCTTATCCTATTATCAAATTTTTAAAGTCTTTATTGGTTAAACTATATTATATATATGTTAATTTCTCTTAGAAAACATTTTAAAAATCTTTATAAATGATTCTTTATAATTATAATTTTTATTATGTTTTAAGATAAATTGTGCAAAATTTAAACAAATTCACGACCGCGACAACCGTAGTGAACGTGATGGTATCCATTATGTCCGCAATCACGATAAACGTGACGCAACCGAAAACGTGACCGCGAACGCTATTTAAAACTCTGTTCGAGAGTTAAAGGGCAAGATCCATGCTTTCTCCTACACCTTGAATCTCTGTGTTTGTTCTTCCCTCTTTGTACGAGTGCCTGAAATCAGATTTAATTCTGTTTCGAACCTGAAAATCCAATAGATCAATCTAAATTTTCCTATACCATTTCAAAGACGGTTCTTACCTCATTTCCGTAACTTCTATAACCTCTTGTGTGGTTAAACCTTCAACGCAACCGGTAAATGCCACCATGTCCATTTCATATATAAGATGAAGAACCAAGAAGGGGCCCTTTTGTCTCAACAGCTAACGATTCGTCTACCTGTTTGTTCAATTGCCTCAGTGAATCTCAATGCTTCGTAGTTCACTCTACACCGAAGCTTTTGGACCTCATCGGGTAACCCATTGTTGGCTAGCCTAGCGTCTGTCAAAGTGACGCAAAACCCCACGCTGTTTTATGCGAGGATCTGTGGAGAAACAAAATTCAATAATCTGATAAAAAAAACGTCGATACAAAGAACGAAGAGGAGCTGGGAAATTACTTACCCTGTCGTGGTAATATTTCAATCTAGCGAAACTTGTGGGAACCATTGAATAAAGCGCTCTTCTTGCTTCTTCAGCTCCTGAGGAAGCTTCTTGTATTGGACTTCATCTTTAGAGATGTTATTAAATGGTTGCGATCAAATATATCTGCAAATGTGCTGCCATGAATAATCAACAATGGAGATGATTAAACTTAGCCATACTCGGGATTTTACACACACTACGAAATACCCAAGAAGAATTGCTGTAAAACTTCATAGGTTGATTATTAGATCCATTTTTCATCGACGAAATACCCAAGCGGTCTTCGTCGACTCCAGGAGAACCTCCTTGAAGGACCTGGAATCTCTCACTGCCATATTGGTGGTATGATTTTCATTCCGCGTTAGAAACAGCCAAAGCGTTACCTCTTTCATGGAACACCTTGACTTGGAACCTATCCATTAATCAACCATTTCCTTTTGCAACCGCAAATTGTGCTTCT
Organism: Hibiscus syriacus; assembly: GCF_006381635.1. NCBI lineage: Eukaryota > Viridiplantae > Streptophyta > Magnoliopsida > Malvales > Malvaceae > Hibiscus > Hibiscus syriacus. The sequence continues at coordinate 2,062,982 of NW_024063319.1, forward strand.
TGCTATCTGTTGAACCGGACGAACGCGAAGGTAGTCTTTTTTATAAATTTTTTTTTGGCTATTATGAGTAGGGATGGTAAACGTGTATAATTTTGTAGATTCCGTACCGTATCCGTTTCAATTGGGGCAGGAATGGATATAATTTTAGTGGGTAGTGGGTGGGTGTGGATTTAAAAAGCGGTACTCGTTGCGGGTAGTAGACGGGCGATGAGTTTGAGACTTTACCCGCCCCGCATCCGCCCGCCCGTATCTACCCACCTACTAAATACCTATTAAATTTTGGACCATTATGAATTTATGTATAATTTTATAGACTAATTTATAAATCTTAATATTGTATAAGATATAACTTACGATCTAACCAAATATTATTATGTTTTTTAATGGACGTGCTTGTTTTATATTTGTTGCTTATGTATAACTTAAGGTTGTTGTCAGTTATGTCTAGTCGGGTACATCTCCAGTTGGGTAGTGGGTGTGGGATGAATTTGAGAATCTACCTACGTAGGCGGGTGTGGATTTAAAAAATTTTACCTATCATGGATTTAAGAATCTACCTACGTGGACGGGTATAGAGATAAGGGAGAGGGTATTCGCACCTGACCATCTGTTTACCTGTTTACCATCCTTAATTATGCGTAATAAAGACTCGAACCGCCCGTACACCTAAAATGCTTCTTTCAACGTGGTGGAATTAATTCTCTTGCTCACGTTATCCAAAAAAAAAAACTATGAAACCTAATTGACCGCGCAGAACAAATTGGGGGTGAAAATTAAAAAATATATATATAATTTTTTTTTAAACTCATCATATTGAGGTGATAAATTCTAAAAGAATATAATTTTTTACTAAAATTTATCACATCAAAGTGATAAGTTCCAGTAATTAAAAATATTTTAATAGAAATCGTCATGTTCATGTGACGAGTTATAAGCCACGGTATCAAATGACTTAATTTCTAAAATAAAATATCTGATGCTGGTATCAAGTTGATTTTACCATATTTGTATCTACTAAGTTCTATCAATTAAAGTGATAATTATCATATTATAAATGTAAGTCGAATAGCCCAATCTAAAATTTCCTTATAATTATTTGGATAAAGAAATATTCATAAACAGAAACAAAGGAAGTTTTTTCCTAATGACAAAAAAAAAACATTAGTACTACAAGTTCTGATCCTTAAACTATCTTGTTGTTGTATATTGTGAGGCTTCATGGACCAAGCGGCAACGACTTATTATGTATGGGAGTAGTCTTCTTACATTGACATAATCCATCAGAAATTTTCTCCTTCCCCCATCTTGTCTTCTTCTCTCTTCCTGCTTTTCTTTCTCTGTATGTAGGAACCATTCTTGTCTTCTTCCTCTCTCCGCTTTTCTTTCTCTGTATGTAGGAACGGAAATATTTTATGTTAGAAGGAATCAAATTTTAAAATTTTAGGGGATGCGGGCCTATAAAATTTTAGGGTCATAGAATAGATTATGAATAAAATATATATAAAGAATATGAAAATTTTGAAATTTGAAATTTTAGGATGGACGAGTGCCCGTTTGCTCTCCTTCAGTCCATCCTACTTGCATGCGTTGAACCCAGATTTTGTTCAGCACAAAAGATAAAACAAAGGACTTGAAAACGCGATTTGTCATGTTATTTTATCTTTATTTCACCTGAAACATGTTCCTGTTCTTGGTGCTTGGTATAGAAAGTGAGCTACAGCTACATTTCCTTTTAACTGGTGAAGCAGAAATTGCAGATTAGTCAAGAAGGAGATTGTAATTTGATTACGAGATGAATATGTTTATCTAGATGGATTTACTGGATTCTTGGGCGAATCTAAGCTTCCTTGGAAGTAGTGTTTGGAGAAATCTGAACTCTTTTGCAGCTCATAAGTGAGAACACGTTGTTAGATAATGAGGAAGTGATTAGGAACATAAACCTTTGTGTTTTACCTTGTTCATTTGATGATTGCAGGTGGATTTGCAATGAAAAAAAAGCTGAAATAAAGCACAGTAATGAGATTCCTCTCAGCTCCATATCAGTTTCTCTCAAGATTTTTCCTTTTTAACATTGAGCGCAGCTTTCTAATTTTCTGACCATGGAGTTGATTTTATATAGAGAGAAACCCCATTTACAAAGAGGAAAGAGAAAGAGAAGAAGAAGAAACATAAACCTTTGTGTTTTACCTTGTTCATTTGATGATTGCAGGTGGATTTGCAATGAAAAAAAAGCTGAAATAAAGCACAGTAATGAAGATTCCTCTCAGCTCCATATCAGTTTTCTCTCAAGATTTTTCCTTTTTAACATTGAGCGCAGCTTTCTAATTTTCTGACCATGGAGTTGATTTTATATAGAAGAGAAACCCCATTTACAAAGAGGAAAGAGAAGAAGAAGAAGAAGAGCAGACACGAAGCACAAAAAATGCAGAGGTCCAAAACACGTAATTACAAGCGAAAAAATCATAAATATTTACTTGCTTTTTAAGAGGCTTCACACATGATACAGGTCGTTTGATTACTAATTAAAACATTATTTAATTAATTACTTTAATAATCACCTTAAATCGATGTCAATACCAAATATTTCCCTTTGTTTTATCACCTAAATCGTGCCATCTGACGTGCAACATACTCAAAAGTTTCATCTTTCTAGGACGGTCGAATCATACTCAAGAGAGCGTTGAACCATATTCAAGAACTTCACCATCTTTTCAAGACCGTTGAACCATCTACCCATCATTCATTCAAGTTCCAAATACAATTGAAACTCCTTCACCATCCACGACTAAACCAATCAAAACTCGAGCCATCATCAACAATCTCATTCGATCATCGTCCACAGTCATAATCATCAATAATAGTAGATAATAAATAACAACAAAAACAAGTAAAGAAATAAAGAAAAAATAAAAGAAGGAAAACTACCCATCTCAATCTTGGTGAGTTTTTGATGATGATACGATAGTCGGTTAATCCCAATAGCAAAAAGGTCTTGCTCGACCAACATATTAACATGGTACAATTTCAAGCTAATTCAATGATTGATTGTTGGATATCAAAAAGTTTTAGCTTTTAGTTTCACTTGAGATTTGAGGAGATTGAAACATTTTTCAACAAGTTTGAATCAAAAGAAATAAAGAATAGAAAATGAGGAATAATTCGATGATCTTTTTTTTTATTGGAGAAGCTACCAAACGACTACAAAAGGATCTGACGATGAGGTTTCAATTGGCCTTGGACAAATCTAAACAGAGAAAAAGAAGAGATGTAGTGACGACGTTCATTGAAAGAACGTCAGACGGTGATGACATAGGTGATCTTAGCGATGGCTGTGTGCAAGCTAAGGATATTTTTATGAAAAAATGAAATAAGAAAAATAGACTTCAACGTGTCACATTACCTTTTCTTAACAACAACGGAAGGATGTGATCACAGTAATAGCAAATTAAAAGTTCAATGATTGTATTATAAGTTTTAAACGTTTTGTGACTAAAATACTAACACCGTAGAAGTTTAGGTATTCACTTATATAATTTACCCTATAATGTAATCTAATCTAATCTAAAAAGTATTTTGCTAACAAATATTTTAAAACGGTAATTATTACCAAGTGCCTTGTTAAAAACCTCTCTAATCCTAGTGGAGGAAAAATAGTACACGTAATAACAATACAACAAGGACACCAAAAGTACCAAACAAGCAACGCCACAAATCTTCACCGCTCAGGGACCAGGAAAACAAAGCCTAGGATCGGCTATTATCCTCATACAGCATGTCAAGGATTTCATTAGGGGAGATAAAAGAACTGAGTTTCAGTAATCTCCGGACCAGCACTCTTCGCTAAACAAAAAATTGAATGACACATTGGAAGAATACAAGGCAGTCAAAAAAAAAAAAAGGTAAAAGAAGACAGGGAAATAATGTTAATTTTGGTGTTTGGAAGTAAGGCTTTTGTTGTTCAAGACAAAACACGTGCATGTGTAGTAGAATCTATGAAAGGGAAATGAAGAATGAGGACAAGATTGTCCGATAGCCACGAATGCCTGACCAACATAACCAATTAACAGGCCTAAACTATCATTATGATGATTAATTATTACTTATATATTAACAAATTGTTCAGTTGATAAATGACCCTTGCATCAAGCACCCTTTAACATAACGGCATCCTATGCTATCATATTTGGTTTTTTTTGGGTGAATGCATGGTATAAATTCATCCTTATATTTGAGCATTGTTGATAAGAGAAATAAGACTTTGGTAGTTGTTTATGGTTTATCTCTTCTGGTTTGGACGGAGAGTCGTGGATGATTATTCAGTAGAAGAGAGAAAGAATAAGCAAGTTAAAGATGATAATTTATATATAGGAGTAAATAAATCTGTTGTCAGATAATAGATTTACCTAGCAGATCACTTGGATATGTCAAAAGACTGTAGCTAACTAGAGGATATGAAACTTCATAGACTATAAGATTCGATAGACAAAGAAGTGATATGAAATTGAAGATGTGACTTACATAGGAAGTCAAGGAAGTACACAGTATGTTAAGGAGATGCAAATATTTTAAAGAAAATGAAGAGTTCAAATAACATAGATCCTACTATCACTTAAATCCGGTTAACTCCTATTCTCTGTTATTTAACTGTCTTCAAGCCTCCTTACAAACTTGGTCTTATCATAATCATAAAGCATGTTTGTGTCGAAACAAAAAGTCTTATGAACATGAAAACCAAAACAAAACCAAAACCAAAAACAAATGCTACAATGATATGTGAATATTATAGGGTATTGCTTACAGCTCAATTTGCATGCATGAGATTGAAACTCCAAGCATGACACTCTAAAACCTACTGCCAATTACACGGCTAGAAACAGATAAAAGAGATGATGTATATAACTTGATAAGCGAAAATAATAAAATTTTGTATAACCTACGATAGAATTGAACTTTTCAGAATCTACAGCAAAGAAGGCTCTGCCGCCAACCCCCATGCTTCCGGTAATCTCCTATCGGCTTTTTGCCATTCTTACTGGACTGCTATCCATTCAGTCTGCAATCTGAGAAAAAAAAGGTAATAGTTAGTTGTGCATTGGTTATAGACGAAGAACTTAGGAGCAAAAACAAATAGTTGCCGGTAAACTACATTGGGAAGGCGAAGGAATGGGTGCTGGTTGTGGTGCTATCGGATCGAAGAGAGAGACTGCCTGAATACGCTATGGCCCAGAGTAACTATTAGACCTGTTATCTGTCCTGCAGCAGAGAAACTAGACTCTCCATATTCACGTTGAAGATGTTTGAAAAAGGCAGGTCAGTTGAACCTTCAAGCTTGGGTGTACCTCCAGTCTCGGGAGGTTCACGGTCAGATTGGCATCCCTCATCTTTGCCATACATTGGTGGAGAGTGAATAAGAGCCAAATGCGATGCTTTGAGCCGCCAGTTTGTTATCATCACATACCTCATCGACAAGGCCATTGGTAGATTTCTCAGAAGCGAGAGGCCTGAGCAGGACTAAACCTGGTAGCTTCCTCTTTCCACTTTCCAGTTCTTCAGCTACAGAGCCGGATGCAGCAGCAGATAGAATTGTTTGCCTGCCGCAAGTGTTTGATTCATCTGCAGAAACCAAAGGAGGTGTCACAATGACTTTTTCCCTTGAATTCTGCATAAAAATCAAAATGCATCCAGTTATTTCTTAAGATGTGAACCTAATAGATTCCAAATTACATTACAATTTTGATGGAAGAAAATAATGATTTTTTTTCTTGCTTTATCTTTTAGCATAGAGTATAATTATTAGAAAAGTAGCGCCTTTGATGCCAAATTCAAACAGAACGCAGAAATTAAAGATAGAAGATAAATGCTGGTGCTCAATTCCATTACTTTCGTAATCAAAAGCCATGGCTTTGGAATTCACAGTGCTCCATTCTGGCATGGAAAGTAAGTCTCCAAGGGTAAACACCTCTTTGGGGACATCATTTGTGCTATTTTCATGTATCATCCTTATTTCCGTAGTCAGTATCGAATCCTTAGAATCATGTTGACTAGGATTCCCTTGTTAGCTCATTTTCTTCCAGAGATACGGAGACATATTCGTTCTCAGTATCATCGCCAGTTTGATTTCTTGTGGTGGCACAGACCAACTTGCATAAATATATCTCTCTGATTTTCTTTCGTCATTTTATACCTTGATCGTTTTCAGAGAGAGAAGAAGGAATTGTTCTTCTCATCCACCGCTGTCAAACAAGAACTTGTCCTGAGTTGGAACCCTCATCGATGCAGATGTCCTTGACTACATGATATTCTCTTTATAGCAAACAACCAATTCAGGCAATGCACATTCCATCACACTTTTGTCCATATAGAAAACCGAGTCCTGAATGAATCCAGACTGTTCAAAGAACGAGAATTTGACGTCACGAAATCTCTGGCCTCCTTTCATCATCATTGGCAAATTCATTTACACTCATAGAACAATCTAGCTTTCGTGCCGGCCATCCATTCCCCGTCTTCTCTGAATCCCCATCGTTTCCCTTTTTATCATGCATTAGTCCATTCTGATCACCCTTCATAATCCTTCTGCATTCAGTCCAACGTAATCCGGAGGCTTTTCTTCGTTCTCGAAAATTACGGCAATCCACTATATGCACCAAAAATTAAACCCCTAAGACCAATCCAAATATACACAACAACAGTGAAGATGATTCATGTTAGGCTCACCAAGGAATCTTCTTAGTAAGTCCTAAAATACAAAAAGAAAGAGGGAGAAAAGGAAATGTTTAACTTTTCGAAAAGCTTCCATAAATTTTAAACCCCTTTAAACCGATTTTAAAACCCTAATAAACGAACCATTTCCCCTTTTTCCCATCTCTAATCAGATCTAACACATCGAAATTATTTTATAACAAATCCCAGATTGGTTTAACTCTCAACACATGAAAAACAAGTAGTGAAAAACAAAAATAGAATAACAATGATCTGAAGAAAATCACAGCAATACAAACCCCAAAAAACAGGGTAAACAAAAAAATTAAAAGAAGTTTTAGTTATGAATTACCTTTCTTTGTTGTCTTCTCCGTTGATTAAGAGCTCGAACTTCCACCAATCTTCACTGCAAAAAGCCAAGTAAAAACAGTTTGTAAATGAAATGAAGGGGATCTAAGATGGAAGAAGCTTCGTGTGTTTTCAAGAGCGGATTCTCACAGCAGAAGAAAGCAAGAGAGTAGAACAGAAAGTGAATAAAAAATGAGAGACTTGTAATCATCGGGGGGAAAAGCATTGTAATAAAACGGGTCAAAAGTCAAATCTCTACATGTATCTGCTATTAATTGCCATGGCAAACCAAACAAACGGCCCTGTTTTCTTTTTCTGATCTTTTTGGGTGGGTTCTTTCTCCTTCACAACAGCTCTTTCATTTATTACACTCAGTTCTGGCATTAATTGTTCCCAACCATATTTAGAACTTATTAAACACACCGATAACGCCGCTTTACCTGATTTTTCAAAAGAAATTGGATCAAGTTTTCCTTCCAACCAAACAGCAGCAGGAAAAAAAACCCAGAACAATCTTATTTAATTTTCGAAGCCGACAAAGGTGTCCGAAATCTGTAGCTCTGTTCTTCAAGTCAAAAGCATTTGTTGTTGTATTCCGCCGGAGAAATCTTCTGTGATTTGTAGTAATAAAAAAAAAAAAAAAAAGCCGGCAGAGGGAAGAACAAAAGGGAGTTTCAAGTTTACTGTGACAAGTGATGATGAGATTGCTGTGATTTCGTCTACACGTGTTCAGTTTGATAAAGCAGGGCCTAATTATGATTTTAGTCCTTCTATTGTACTAAATTTGAGATAAATCTATATTTTAATTTGACATAATTTACTTTTTCATATTATTCAATCATACAATGAAAATAACGTAGAATCATGTTAACCATTTTTAAGATTTGTTGTACTTCCGCCAAAATGACCCTAAAAATCACCTCTTACTAAAGGATCTTTGGAAGATTCAAAGTATTTTTGATTCTTTGACATCTCGAGAATTTCGAAAAATATAAAGAGAGAATCTCTGAAAGAAAAGCCTCAAATGTCTAACGTCTCTTGGGAAGCTGTTATCTTTGATTGGGTGTGTAAATTACTCGATTCGGTTGATTTGATCCGTCGATCCGCCGACCCGGATTTAAAAAAATCGGATAATTCTCTAAAAAAAATTACCCGGCCGGGTCGGGTACCCGGCCCGACATTTCCCGGGTCAGGCCCGGGTCACAAAATCTAGTTTTTCCGGGTACCCGGTTACCTGAGTACCCGGTTAGTTTTTATTTTTTTTAATTTTTTATATATAATTATATAAAATATAATGAATTATTTATATTATGGATTATTATATTTTGTATTTCGAACTTTTAAATTTTATGTTCGGATATTAGAGTATGTAATTCGAAGTTTCGAAAATTTAAATTTGTGTATATTTTTTTTAAATTAATAATTTGAAAATAAAAAATTAAAAACCGGGTATCGGGTACCCGATTCCCGGATACCCGCAAAATCCGGGTACCCGATTACCGGGTACCCGTAACATCCGGGTCGAGACACGGGCCGAGAAATCGTCGACCTGGAAGTTCCGGGTACCCGGATTTACACACCCCTACTTTTGACACAGGGTCATCTCTAAGTATGGGCAAAAAGGGCATTCGCCCGGGGTCCCTTCTTGCTTAGGGTTTAAAAGTATAAATTTATATATAGCTAAAAAAATAAATTATTTATGTAGTCACTTATTTATTACTTTATTTCTATTTTGGTCATCCAATTATTATTTTTTAAATCATACTTAACGTTACATTTTGTTTCTTTTTTTATTACTCACCATTAAAAATCAACAATGATATTAATGTGACGTTTTAATAATTATTTTTTCACTTTTCACTTACTCATTCTTTTATTATTTTTTTGACAAAATACATAATCTAACATGTACCCTCTTAAAAGAGGATTATGTTTGTTTTGTATGAGTAGTTGGGTGTTTAATAAAATTGCTTAATGTTCTCTGTTTAAAATTTAATGTATTTATTAGATAGCTAATTAAACGTAATAAAAACTAATTTACAAATAATTTTATTTAATTTTACTTGTTCTTATGATCCTTTTTTTTGTAATACTTGTTATTAGGGGCCTAATTTTTATATTTGCCTCATGCCATTAAAATCTCAGAAAATGGGCCTATTTTGACATAACTTTTAACATACTCACTAACCTATCAGAACCAAATCCATCTGAATAAATCAATTTAAATTATTAGTCTACAAGTAGTCATCATGTTCTTACGTCTCACACTAGCACTAGTAGTCATTATAAAATCCATCGACTAAAACCGAGAGAATGTCGACTACCTAAATAAAACCACTTGACTAAATGAAACCACCTCTTATGGTTTGGCTGAACCGCTAATAATCGACATAACCCATACAATCTCATCAACAAATGGCGTAATAAGCGTAGAACACCTCATATTAAAAGAATAATCGGTTGAAATGCACCTTCAAGGTAAAATAACCATCATCATCCAAGAGAATATCCCTAATAAATAATAAGAATAGAGTGACTTGTTCTACTCACTAAGCTCTCTCTTTCATGGCACATCGGAAAATAAAGTGACATTTGGCTAACTGGTTCGTGCGACCCTTAGTTGCTTTGCTCGGTTGCTGGGCTCTAAGGTAGCCTTGATTCCTAAGTTTGGTTGCTTAATTTGTTGCGAAAGTAAGAACAAATTGAGTATAAACAGAAATAAGAGATGCAAGAGAGTATTTGGATTGAAAGTCGGGTTAGTCTTATTTTCAAGAGAATGAATGAATACAATGGGGGTGGGGAGGCCCCTTTTATAATGAGAATCCCCTAAGAGTTAATGACTAAGTATACTTTTTACTCTAACTAAAAGTATATCCTTACTTTAGTTAAAAGTCTAAAGGTTGAATCTTACTTAAACAATGATGGTTACTTTGTCTCTTTTCTTTGAGAATGATGGTCTTGGCTTAGAGACGGCTCGATTCACAGTGTGCTCGGCCTTATCCAATTCTGGTGCGGGCTTGGTGTGTTTTGGGGCAGACTTGGCACGCCGCCAGATGTGTCTGGGCTTGGGAGTACTTTTGTGCGCACGGATGTGCACTAGTGGATGTTAGACTCGCCCTCATAGTCGCAGTCTGTGATATTCTCCTCCACTAGTTCTAGTGACGCCATCGTCACTTAGCTTGAATGAAATTGTTTGATTTTGTCATTGAATTGCCATAGGGCTTCGATAGGTTCCCTGATATGATCTTGGTTATATGTTTCGAGTCATATATGAGAATGCCCGATCGTGATTAGAAAGAACTTCGTAGTGCTTTGATTGAAGACTGAAATGTACAAACAATGTCATTAGAAGGTAAATATGTATATAAATATGTGTATGAAAGTAATGGAAATGATAGAATGAAGTTGAAGTGGATTGTAAATGAAAGAAGTGTGGTGGTGATTGTGGTTGAATGGATGTAACGAAAATGGTCAAGGAAGTTTGTGGTTGGCGTGGAGAATGATAGTAATTCAAAGGATGGATTGTGACCCTCTAACTATATATGAGTTAGGAACCAATAATTTAACAAAGATGGAATCGAATTGATAGAGGATGGAACATGACCCACTAGCTATAGTAGAGCTAGGAACCAACGTTATAACAAGATGAAATGGATGAAGGCTTCAAGACCGACAAGAAACCGATAGAGTTCTAATCCTAGAACTAAAATGAAAGCAACCTTTCAAAGAGTTTATTATGCAAAAAGTTCTATGTAAAAATGAAATAGAGGTGTCTATTTATAGTGTTGATAGGCACCATATGAAGAGTTTTTACAATTAAAATAAAACAATCACCTAAATGCAATTGAATTCAATTAAATAACTTGTCATTCTTCTTATCATTTTATGGTTGGCCATGTAGATTGGAAATGGATGAATTAAGCTTTAATTTGAGATAATTTCAGCCTTAAATTCGTCCAAAAAGGAGGGTGACTCTTGGGTTGCCTTGCTTTGCTAGCAAATGGAAGAAAAGAGGATAAATGAAGTCATAGGATGAATGTAGACATCCTACATGTCCAAATCAGCTTGTCTCTTCAAATTCCTTGCTGATTTTATCACTTAATTTGATGATTAAATGAAATAAAATCAGCCTTCATTGCTTGTTCCTTGGTAGCATGTGAATAGGCTTGTTCCTTGGTAGCATGTGAATAGCCTTCAAAGAATGAAAAATAAGACTTGAATAGGTGAATTATGAAGGATTGAATGCATTGTCTCTCCAAGAATATGAACAGCCCAAAAAAGGTGAAAAGAATTCATCCATGAATTGCTTTGAATAGAAGCATTAAGATATTCTTTAACTGCTTCTCTCTTGGTAGAAGATGAAAGGACTCTTCCTTGGCTCAAACTCATCCAAATAATCCATGCATGAAATTCCCGTATGAAAATTCCAACCTGCACTATCTTCAGTAAATCGATCACATCTCAAGCTCTCGATATTGGATTGAGGTAATTCAAAAGGAATTGGAAAGTTAAGAGATATAGGAATAATGTACAATTGATTGTGGACCCAAACACGTCTGTATCGAATCCAGAATTAGAATACATTCTAAATGATATTCTTGCATCTGTTGAGACTGTTTAGCTTCCCTCTTGCACCTAAACACAAAGATAAATTTTATTCAATTATAACATGTAAATATTCATGGGATAATTAAGAGTTAGTTTGATTAATAAACTAACATTATTCAAAGAACTAACTTTATTCAATGAATTAGATGCATGAATGAAGTAGCTTACTAAATGATCTAAATATGCATAACAGAACTACTTTCATAAATGAACTAGATGATTTAAATACAATGCATGGTTAAATGAACACACACTTATTAAATGCAATGAATGTTATGCAAACTTCAAATTCTCATGCAAATTCATGCACAAGCGAATTATAGTATTCTTCCCTTATTATTCCTCCCTTATTATTCCTCCTTCCTCACGTCCCAAGCTTGATGTAAACATACTTTCTATGGCTGCTTGGAACTCCTTATCACAAAGGAACTCATAAACAAGTAAAGGAAGATGAAGTAAGGTAGAACTCCCTTAGAGTTAGCCTTAATGATCTTCCATGGTGTGATCAAACAATGAAGAAAATGGATGTTGATCAGGATCACATCATCCCCTCCCTCTTTTAAGCAATTTGTCCCCAAATCAACACTTGCTACGAACAGAAACAATTTTGATTTCCTTTGGGCGTGGAACTTCTTCACTTTTGATTTACACAAAACCCATTCTCCAAGGTCAAGATCTTCACGCTTGTAAACCTTATTTTCATATGGTTCACTCGAATATGTACATGCCTTTTGGATATCTCTTTTTGAAACATCATATTCCTTGGTAACGAGAGTTGTCTTTTGAACCTTGCCTTGATTCAAAACATCACTTCCATTGATGAAGGAACTTGTCCTTTGAATCATTCCTTGGTCTGAAAGTTTACGACTTTTTATTAAAGAATGTTTGTCTTCAATTCCTCTCATCTTTTGGTTTTGTTCTCTTTCAAGAGGTTGTCTCCTTTCATTTCCTACAATCAAAACTAGATTAGTAAAAAAGGAAATCAGATTTAAAGAGATAAGGAAATCAAACCCAAGAATATTTGGAGATAGTGGTCGATGGTCAAGGTTCTTCATGGAAATGTGTTGGTTCATGGGATCCTTCTTCATGATGTCCCTTGGAATCATCATACCAATTGGTTAGTACATGAAGCTCCTGGAAACCTTTATTGAATAAATGGTTTGGGTTTGAATGTGCACAATTCTCTTGGATTCCTTCAAGTAGGTAGGTCATGCCAATTTTAATCTTCGTGTCCTTCCACATTATGAAGCTTGAATATATCGATAATGCCCGTTTCATCTCCTTGAATCGATCATCACAAGCAAGAGAAATTCCATGAATCAATGTTCTACAAAATAAATCTAGGTTAGAACATGGAACACTATTAATAAAATAAATGGACATAGAAAATTCATGAAAGTTCGTGAATAGAATTTGGCCCTTGACATTCTCAAGAATCAGATTCATTGAAACTTCCCTTTTATGAGGTTCTTCGAATGGATGAAGTATACTTGGAATGTCAATAACATGTCCATTGGAATTTCAAGTGATTCAACCTTTGAAACTTCAAGTGTCACTCCTTTTGGAACTTAAATGGACATGCTTCTTGAATCATCATTTTGTAAAGGTATGACTCTTGGAATATCCTGTAAATCATGATGATGAGTAGGAAGAAAAGATTGGTTAGTATAAAACAAATTTTCCAACTCATCACTTTCTTTTCTCTCACGTTCATGCTTTTTTTGAACTATCTCTTCAATACCACATTCTTTTTTTTCAATGTGCTCATTTTCACTCTCAATTCTCTTTTCAATGCTCTCAATGTCTTTTTTTAACTCTTGTTTCTTCTTCTTTTTTGCAAACACTTTCTTTTTTAGTTTTTCTTGCAATTGTGTTTCTTTGACAAAATTATCAAAACACATTTGAAGACGAGCTAGACTTTTTGGATTGAAAGATGCAAAATTTCTTGGCTCATTTCACGTTGAAATTTTGATATTGTTTCTTGTTAGAAAATTGGGGTCCTCCTCGTAAGATCTTCTACTATAATTGGATGTAGAACTAGAAAAGGATCGAGTGTCATCTCTCATTTTAGTTGTGTTTTGATCTTCGTTGGACGCGTTTGTGAACAAGAAGGTCGTTCTATCATTCGCTCCAATTTCTTTGAGATTGGGTCGAGATGCTTTTGAAACAATCTCCTTATCTCTCGTGTCATGGCTTGCATTGGCAAGTTTGGTGCACCACCATCATTTTGGGTGTCACCTCCTGAAATATGAGATTTGTCACTAGCAGTGTGAGACATGATTAGTAATAAAAAATGAAAAATAGACCTCACCAACACAAAACCTCACTAATACACTGCAAGGAAAAGTCTCTTGTAACATCCTCCATACCGGGTTAGTGATTAAAGTGTAAGATTTTAAAATATCAGTGATCAAATTCAATTAATCAAAAAGTGAAGGAATTAATTAAAGATGTTGGGTAGGATGAATTATTAAGTGAATGAGAACTAAAAGGGTAAAAGGGTCATTGAGCAAAGGTAATAATTAAATAATAGATAATGGGTATTATAATATCCAAGTGAAAGAAACAAGAGTTTCCAGATAACTCTTGATTCTTCTTTCTTCTTCAACGTGAATAGCCCAAGCTAATGTGAGTTTAATTTCTCTTGATTAATCCTTCAAATTCAAGCATGGTTTTAATTATGGAAGCCTTAAGAAAGATTATAGAAGGAAAAAGAGTTGTAGAAACTCAAAGAATTGTAAGTTAAGGGAGATTAAAGGTTAGAAGCCATTGAATGAAATATTGGATTAGAGGTCATAATAAGAATTTGAAGTTGGATTTGACTTGTTATCAAGCTAATTAAGAAGTATAAGGTGATAGAATTAAAGTTAGAACATGTTGGTATTTGAGTATGATTCTTGAATATCATGTAAAAGATAGGATTTTGAGTTTAAGGAAGTGATTATGGAGTAGAAACGAGTTTAATTATGTGTATGAAAGTTAGGAATATAATGGAAGTGAAGTATGAGGTATGGAGCTGAAAATGAAGGGATTTTCGAGTTTAAAAATGTAATTCTGGGCTAGGGGAATCGGTACCCATTCAAGGGGAAACCGATACCCCTTCAAGCGAATAAAATTTCCAGAATGTCATGGGGGAACTGATACCCCCACAGGAGGGAACCGATTCCCCCTAAAGGAAAATTGTAAATATTGGTTTAATTAGTTCGTTTAAGTTGCTAGTATCAAATTACAAGGTGTAGGTATCTAATAATTGTCTTAAAATGTATAATTAAGTAGATTCAGAGCCTAAACGAGTTCCGGAATCATTGACAAGTAAGATCGATAAAAAGGGAAGATAAGAGATTGGAATGGACTAGTGAGGCCAGGTGAGTGCATACAAGTTAGTTTATGATGTTTAATGGAAATAAGACTTGCGACGAGTCTATTTCCTATATTATAATGCATTAATTTATGATCATAGACATATGTTTGATTTGGGTATATGTGATATATATTACAATATGTGTTAAATGATTGCGTGAATACATGTATTGTGATAAGTATAGGAATTAATATGAATGGTCTATATGATTGCATGAGAATATGAAATAGGTTATATGATAAGTGGCCATACATGTTAATAGTATAAGTGATCAATTATAAGAATTTATATAATAGATTTATATGACTATATGAGAAAGGTGATGAGTTAAATAAGATTAGACTATAGAGTAATATGAGAATAATATATTAGTGAAGGGAATTGAGTATAAATGATGATACCAAACCATAAGATAAGTATTTACTTATAGGATAATGATATTATATGAATATAATATATATAACTTTATGAGGAAGAATTGGGTGTTATATGATTTAGGTATGGAAATGATCTATGCGTAAGTATATTACGTGATTATGTGACTATGTGTGAAATAGAGTAAACTAGGTAAGTATAAGATATGTAAATATATGGCTATGGAACAAAGTATGTAATAATACAATGTTATTTGATTTCTGATTTTGATATGTGCATGGATACATGAAATGAATATAGGTTATTATATATGTTACATGATTATATGCATGTGTGATATATGCTATGAGACATGCCCAATGTGAAATGAAATAAGTCAAGTGACTATATGAAATATGTGAGATATGAATATAAAATCATATGAGAAGTGAAAAGAATTACATGAAAATAGACTAAGTGATTACATATATATGTGAAAGAAGCTATGAGCTTATATGAACATGTGATATGATATAGAATACATGGTTACACATACATATGGTATGTGACAGAAGAGAAATGACAAGTAATGTGAACTGTTAAATGACAATGCCCATGTTATGTGTCATGAGAGCTAGGGGTATAGTTGGCATGCCAAGAGTCGAGGGTCTATGTGGTCCTTCGAGACATATATGTATTCTTTGGAACATGTGTGAAGACTGGTGAGACACATACTTGATCCCTAGTATATGTATATGATTCTTAAGGAATGATATGTGGTCCTTCGGGACATTGTGGTCCTTCGGGATATATATGTATTCTTTGGAACATGTGTGAAGTCTGGTGAGACACATACTTGATCATTGGCATGTATATGATTCTTAAGGAATGATATGTGGTCCTTCGGGACATTGTGGTCCTTCGGGACATATATGTATTCTTTGGAACATGTGTGAAGTCTGGTGAGACGCATACTTGATCCCTAGTATATGTATATGATTCTTAAGGAATGATATGTGGTCCTTATGGACATTATTATATGGCACTACGGTGCAATTCTACGCGGCACTACGGTGCAATTCTATATGGCACTTCGGTGCATTTATATGAGTTGTGGTGACAGCATTAGTGCACAACCTCCATAAACTCATATATCTATAGTTCTCACATATGTACAGGGCTAATCCAGAGATATGAACAAATATGTTAGTGGTATGATAAATGTTATAGAAATGATATGATGTTGTGTGTGTATAGTGTTTGATTGAAAAGGTTAAGCATAAAAGTATGTGATTACATGATAAACTGTTAATGATGAGTTATGTGTATGTATGTATTTACTGTAATTAATCTGATATGATTTTATATGATACGAAGAAAGCATGTAATTTGGTATAACATGATAGAACAGAACATGCATGTATGGATATATGTTATAAAGTGCATTATAAGTTTTTATGCCTCACTAAGTCTTCGACTTAGCGTGTGATTGTTTCACACGTAGGTTTCGAGAAGAGTAAAGAGTAATGCGGAGCAAGACATGTCAGTTCTCCTTACCAAATGTCAGATCAGAAAATATATGTACTGTTTATAGAGTGTAGTTGGCATGTAGTCTAAAGATATAAATTGTATGAACTCTGATATATTTTGTAAACGTTTTGAATAAGTTAAATGTTATCAAATTTTTTAAATTACTCACTATTTTATACGAATAAATGTTTGAAAAGTCAATGTGACACTTCAGACTCGTATCCGGGTCGGATACGGGTTGGGGTGTTACATTTAATGGTATCAGAGCTAAGGTTTAGCCGATTCTCGGCATAAACCGAAGTCCAAAGTGTCAAAAAAGGTGTACATGCCAACACAGATTGAAAAATTTCTGATCTGATAGTGTAAGGAATATGTTGTCTTGCTAATAGAATAGAATAGTCTAATACAGTAGAAATTCGATCATGATAATTTCGAAGTAAGTGAAAGGTGATATTCCTGATTGTGATAGCTATTCACATGCCCTGGCCAGGCAGGATGAAGAGCGGACACCTCAGGAAATGCCTAGTAAGATCAAAAGTTGATTTCAGAAAGCTGAAATCATATCTGAATAATGATAGAAAGTTTTCATTGTTTTGAATCAGAAACACGATATAGAGTAGTTTTGTTATTATGTGGATAAGATAGAATATGGTGAACATGTGTCACCATAAGAATGTTAAAAAGATCTAATGACGTGGTGAGTACGTATAGAAGAACTCAAGGATAAGTGCATCAGTGACAAGTGTATAAGATGTATAAAGTCAGAGCTTATGAGTTTGAAACGAAGTGATAGTATTGCGCATAAACAAGAGTATGTTTATGATAAGGGTTTGCAGTTAAGATGGAAAGAGTTAGCATTGGCTAACTAGAGTATGTGATAAAAATGTACTGGAATTATAAGATTATAAGATATTGTTAGGATATGATAACCAAATCTGCAATGGATCTGGATACAGTTGCATATTTGATCATAGTAATATGGTATAGTAAAGGAAAAGGAAGTAAGAATTTGTATATTTAAGTAAAGCTGAGGATTGATAAGAAGAGTTTGAGAATGTGTATATCGATGATCAGATTATAGGACATAGGAAGTCAGAATGTTGAGTTTGAGCAAAAGAAATTTCAGGATGTATGAGAATAGAGGTGAAATTGATAAGTTGAGTAAGCGAATTTTGAGATAATTTAGATTGGAAAGGATGTATATGATTGGTATAATAGGGCTTGTACCCTAGATTGAACAAAAGTTATTATCTAGCTGTCAGAGTAAAGGTGCTAGAGTTATAAGATTGGAGGAAAGATAAAGTGGAGTTAATCAAATATGATATGAATCTGGATGTGGTTATGTATCTTGATCATACCGATATGATGTAGGCAAAGAGATAAGCATTGGTATGTTTTAAAAAGTGGCTTTAAAGAAGAAAATACAAATACAAGAGATGATAAAGAATAAAGATCGGTAGAAGAATAGGGATATCAAAGTTATGAGGATGCAATGAAGATGGTTACACAGAGATAAAATAAGTGATAAGACAAGAGTATGTGAACATGGAAGGAAAGATATGATTTGTATATAAGAAGATTTTGATAATAAAAGGATAAATGGATAAAGAAATGAAAAGATGGTGTTTAAATGAGTAAATATGATAAAGGGTTATAAGGAAGTGCAAATTATAAGTTTGATTAGAAGTAAGAAAAGTATGTAAGGTTATATGAAGAGATTATGTGTATCGTAATACAGACAAGGATGAAAGAATGAGTAAAAGTTTGGATTGTGGTGAATTAATTAGAAAATGAGGAAAGAAATGAATTGATTGATTTTTTGATTTTTAGTGATAAGAATTGATGTTACTGTCTACAGGATAAGTAACATTATATGAATGGAATCAGAGTTATGAATTTGAAACAAAGGGATAGTATTGTGTATAAGAAAGAGTGTGGAGATGATAAGGATTTGTACTTTAGAATGAAAGAGTTAGCGTTGACTAACAAGATTTTGTGATGAAATTGTATTAGATATAGTTGTATATTTTGATTACATAAACGTGATATAGTGAATGAAGTGAGGATTTGTATGGAAGTGTAAATGATAAGTTCGATATAGAAACACGAAAAGTGTGCAAGGTGATGTGAAAATATTGTTTGACTCTTTAAGTATATGTTTAATCACAATTGAAGAAGATTTAAAGTTGTGTTTTGGTCAAATGATGACGAAATACAAGTTGATATGGTTATAAGGTAATTAGAGAGTTATGAAGAAATAGATGGATTTATGATATAGAGTGATGAGATGGATGTTACTGTCAACGTGATGAGTGACATTATATGGAATTTTAGAAAGGTCAAAGGAAAAATGCATAATCAAATGAGAGAAAAGACAACAATGGATTAGTATTACTGGTTATTGTTTATATGATAAGCAACAGAAGATGAATGTATAAACGAAAATATAGTTGGAAAACTAAAGGATTGAAAAGTAAGTTTCTGATGATGACAAGAAAGAATAAGTCAGGGAAGCAACATAAGAACATTAGAAGATATGTTCTTATTAAGATGTGCAGTGAAAATTCGAGGACGAATTTTCTTATAAGGAGGGGAAATTTGTAACATCCTCCATACCGGGTTAGTGATTAAAGTGTAAGATTTTAAAATGTCAGTGATCAAATTCAATTAATCGAAAAGTGAAGGAATTAATTAAAGATGTTGGGTAGGATGAATTATTAAGTGAATGAGAACTAAAAGGGTAAAAGGGTCATTGAGCAAAGGTAATAATTAAATAATAGATAATGGGTATTATAATATCCAAGTGAAAGAAACAAGAGTTTCCAGATAACTCTTGATTCTTCTTTCTTCTTCAACGTGAAGAGCCCAAGCTAAGGTGAGTTTAATTTCTCTTGATTAATCCTTCAAATTCAAGCATGGTTTTAATTATGGAAGCCTTAAGAAAGATTATAGAAGGAAAAAGAGTTGTAGAAACTCAAAGAATTGTAAGTTAAGGGAGATTAAAGGTTAGAAGCCATTGAATGAAATATTGAATTAGAGGTCATAATAAGAATTTGAAGTTGGATTTGACTTGTTATCAAGCTAATTAAGAAGTATAAGGTGATAGAATTAAAGTTAGAACATGTTGGTATTTGAGTATGATTCTTGAATATCATGTAAAAGATAGGATTTTGAGTTTAAGGAAGTGATTATGGAGTAGAAACGAGTTTAATTATGTGTATGAAAGTTAGGAATATTAATGGAAGTGAAGTATGAGGTATGGAGCTGAAAATGAAGGGATTTTCGAGTTCAAAAATGTAATTCTGGGCTAGGGGAATCGGTACCCATTCAAGGGAAAATCGATACCCCTTCAAGCGAATAAAATTTCCAGAATGTCATGGGGGAACCAATACCCCCACAGGAGGGAACCGATTCCCCCTAAAGGAAAATTGTAAATATTGGTTTAATAAGTTCGTTTAAGTTGCTAGTATCAAATTACAAGGTGTAGGTATCTAATAATTGTCTTAAAATGTATAATTATGTAGATTCAGAGCCTAAACGAGTTCCGGAATCATTGACAAGTAAGATCAATAAAAAGGGAAGATAAGAGATTGTAATGGACTAGTGAGGCCAGG
Source organism: Hibiscus syriacus (assembly GCF_006381635.1). Lineage (NCBI taxonomy): Eukaryota > Viridiplantae > Streptophyta > Magnoliopsida > Malvales > Malvaceae > Hibiscus > Hibiscus syriacus. The sequence goes on from NW_024063319.1 coordinate 2,083,499, forward strand.
TGAGTGCATACAAGTTAGTTTATGATGTTTAATGGAAATAAGACTTGCGACGAGTCTATTTCCTATATTATAATGCATTAATTTATGATCATAGGCATATGTTTGATTTGGGTATATGTGATATATTACAATATGTGTTAAATGATTGTGTGAATACATGTATTGTGATAAGTATAGGAATTAATATGAATGGTCTATGATTGCATGGGAATATGAAATAGGTTATATGATAAGTGGCCATACATGTTAATAGTATAAGTGATCAATTATAAGAATGTATATAATAGATTTATACTACATGAGAAATGTGATGAGTTAAATAAGATTAGACTATAGAGTAATATGAGAATAATATATTAGTGAAGGGAATTGAGTATAAATGATGATACCAAACCATAAGATAAGTATTTACTTATAGGATAATATGATATATGAATATATATATAACTTTATGAGGAAGGATTGGGTGTTATATGATTTAGGTATGAAAATGATCTATACGTAAGTATATTACGTGATTATGTGACTATGTGTGAAATAGAGTAAACTAGGTAAGTATAAGATATGTAAATATATGGCTATGGAACAAAGTATGTAATAATACAATGTTATTTGATTTATGATTTTGATATGTGCATGGATACATGAAATGGATATAGGTTATTATATGTTACATGATTATATGCATGTGTGATATATGCTATGAGACATGCCCAATGTGAAATGAAATAAGTCAAGTGACTATATGAAATATGTGAGATATGAATATAAAATCATATGAGAAGTGAAAAGAATTACATGAAAATAGACTAGGTGATTACATGTATATGTAAAAGAAGCTATGAGCTTATATGAACATGTGATATGATATGAAATACATGGTTACACATACATATGGTATGTGAAAGAAGAGAAATGACAAGTAATGTGAACTGTTAAATGACAATGCCCATGTTATGTGTCATGAGAGCTAGGGGTATAGTTGGCATGCCAAGAGTCGAGGGTCTATGTGGTCATTCGGGACATATATGTATTCTTTGGAACATGTGTGAAGTCTGGTGAGACACATACTTGATCCCTAGTATATGTATATGATTTTTAAGGAATGATATGTGGTCCTTCGGGACATTGTGGTCCTTCGGGACATATATGTATTCTTTGGAACATGTGTGAAGTCTGGTGAGACACATACTTGATCCTTGGCATATGTATATGATTCTTAAGGAATGATATGTGGTCCTTCGGGACATTGTGGTCATTCGGGACATATATGTATTCTTTGGAACATGTGTGAAGTCTGGTGAGACGCATACTTGATCCCTAGTATGTATATGATTCTTAAGGAATGATATGTGGTCCTTATGGACATTATTATATGGCACTACGGTGCAATTCTACGCGGCACTACGGTGCAATTCTATGTGGCACTTCGGTGCATTTATATGAGCTGTGGTGACAGCATTAGTGCATAACCTCCATAAACTCACATATCTATAGTTCACATATGTACATGGGCTAATCCAGAGATATGAACAAATATATGTTAGTGGTATGATAAATGTTATAGAAATGATATGATGTTGTGTGTGTATAGTGTTTGATTGAAAAGGTTAAGCATAAAAGTATGTGATTACATGATAAACTGTTAATGATGAGTTATGTGTATGTATGTATTTACTGTAATTAATCTAATATGATTTTATATGATACGAAGAAAGCATGTAATTTGGTATAACATGATAGAACAGAACATGCATGTATGGATATATGTTATAAAGTTCATTATAAGTTTTTATGCCTCACTAAGTCTTCGACTTAGCGTGTTATTGTTTCACACGTAGGTTTCGAGAAGAGTAAAGAGTAATGCGGAGCAAGACATGTCAGTTCTCCTTACCAAATGTCAGATCAGAAAATATATGTACTGTTTATAGAGTGTAGTTGGCATGTAGTCTAAAGATATAAATTGTATGAACTCTGATATATTTTGTAAACGTTTTGAATAAGTTAAATGTTATCAAAGTTTTTAAATTACTCACTATTTTATACGAATAAATGTTTGAAAAGTCAATGTGACACTTCGGACTCGTATCCGGGTCGGATACGGGTTGGGGGTGTTACATCTCTCCTCTCGTGTTTCACTCAGGATGGCTTTTTCCCTTAATGCACACTCTTGCCTTTTACCGCTCTTGCTTTCCTTTAAAGTTCTTGTGGAACTCCCTCGAGGTTTACAAGGTGTCTCATAGACTTCGGCTGAAACAATTGAGGCTTGGTTGGAAAAATGATGTGAGTAAAGAAAAAATTGGCTACAAGAAAGAACGAAGATGAGAATAGGCAATGAAATCGTAAAAATAATAAAAGAAACGTGAAATGAATACGACACCTTCTTAATTATTTTTTTCAAAGATGAAAAGAATTGCTCTCGCACTCTTTAATTTTTATTTCTTTTTTTTTACTTTATTTTTTTCAATTTTTTTCGTTTTTTTACTAACTCGAGAGATAGCAAATGATACGAGACACTTACTGAATCGACTAGCTCTAATGCCAAATGATATGATCATGGCTATGTGTTTCGAGTCATATATGAGAATGCCCGATCGTGATTCTAGAAAGAACTTCGAAGTGCTTTGATTGAAGACTGAAAATGTACAAACAATGTTATTAGAAGGTAAATATATATATATATATATATATATATATATATATATATATATATATATATATATATATATATATATATATGTGTGTGTGTGTGTGTGTGTGTGTGTGTGTATGAAAGTAATGGAAATGATAGAATGAAGTTGAAGTGGACTGTAAATGAAAGAAGTGTGGTGGTGATAGTGGTTGAATGAATGTAACGAAAATGGTCAAAGATGTTTGTGGTTGGCGTGGAGAATGATAATAATTCAAAGGATGGATTGTGACCCTAACTATATAGTTAGGAACCAACAATTTAACAAAGATGGAATCGAAGTGATAGAGGGTGGAACATGACCCACTAGCTATAGTAGATCTAGGAACCAACGTTATAACAAGATGAAATGGATGAAGGCTTCAAGACCGACAAGAAACCGATAGAGTTCTAATCCAAGAACTAAAATGAAAGCAACTTTTCAAAGAGTTTATTATGCAAAAAGTTCTATGTAAAAATGCAATGGAGGTGCCTATTTATAGTGTTGATAGGCACCATATGAAGAGTTTTTACAATTAAAATAAATAATCACCTAAATCCAATTGAATTCAATTAAATGACTTGTAATTTTTCTTATCCTTTTATGGCTGGCCATGTAGATTGGAAATGGATGAATTAAGCTTTAATTTGAGATAATTTAGCCTTAAATTCTTTCAAAAAGGAGGATGACTCTTGGTCTGCCTTGCTTTGCTAGCAAATGGAAGAAAAGAGGATAAATGAAGTCATAGGATGATTTTGGACATCCTACATGTCCAAATCAGCTTGTATCTTCAAATTTCTTGCCGATTTTATCACTTAATTTGATGATTAAATGAAATAAAATCAGCCTTCATTGTTGTTCCTTGGTAACATGTGAATAGCCTTCAAAGAATGAAAAGTAAGACTTGAATAGGTGAATTACGAAGGATTGAATGCATTGTCTCTCCAAGAATATGAACAGCCTTGAAAAGGTGAAAAGAATTCATCCTTGAATTGCTTTGAATTGAGGCATTAAGATATTCTTTAACTGCTTCTCTCTTGGTAGAAGATGAAAGGACTCTTCCTTGGCTCAAACTCATCCAAATAATCCATGCATGAAATTCCCGTAATGAAAATTTCAGCCTGCACTATCTTCAGTAAATCGATCATATCTCAAGCTCCCGATATCATATTGAGGTAATTCAAAAGGTAAACTTTATTCAATTATAACATGTAAATATGCATGGGATAATTAAGAGTTAGTTTGATTAATAAACTAACATTATTCAAAGAACTAACTTTATTCAATGAACTAGATGCATGAATGAAGTAGCTTACTAAATGATCTAAATATGCATAACTGAACTACTTGTATAAATGAACTAGATGATTTAAATGCACTGCATGCTTAAATGAACAACACACTTATTAAATGCAATGAATTCTATGCAAACTTCAAATTCTCATGCAAATTCATGCACAAGCAAATTAAAGTATTCCTCCCTTATTATTCCTCATTCCTCACGTCCCAAGCTTGATGTAAACATATTTTCCATGGCTGATTGGAACTCTTTATCACAAAGGAACTCATAAACAAGTAAAAGAAAGATGAAGTAAGGTAGAACTCCCTTAGAGTTAGCCTTAATGATCTTCCATGGTGATCAAACAATGAAGAAAATGGATGTTGATCAGGATCACATCATTCACAACTCCCCTTGATTTTAGGAAACCCCTTCCATTGAACAAGGTATTTGCGCCTTGGTTTGTGCCCCACTCAGTGATTGGATCTTTCCGCGTGGATGGCTTTAACTTCCCTTTCATAAGAGGCTTTTATTCTAATTGGAGCTCGATGGAAAATACTTCGGTTGTGATCATCTTTGTTTGGATAATAAGGCTTGAGTAGGCTCACGTGTAACACAGGGTGAACCTTAATGGTTTATGGCAAGTCTAACTTGTAGTCCATCGTGCCTATTCATTTGTTGATTTTGAATGGTTCTTCGTGTCTTTGTACTAACCCTTTATGCCTGTCTTGGTAGCGTAAGATGTTTGCGAGTTTGTGTTTAACTATATTTTGATATAACAATTAAGGAAAAATATTTTTGGACTTGAATTGAATTTATTCAAAGTTTTCAAAGTTTTTAAAAATAATTCAAATTCAATTTAACTTGGAATTGAACACAAAACAATTTTGTGGACAAACAATATCAATTCTATTCTTACAGTATCGATACCTCATGAATAATACCGATATTGTTCATATGGTACCGATACCAATGTAAGGGAAGTATCGATACTCACTAGGTAGTATCAATACTACCAGCATTGCTTAAATTCCAGAATGCAAAAATAGTATTGATACCTAAAAGGGTATCAATACTACTTTACGTAGTATCAATACCATAAACATAATATCGATACCATCAGGCCCCAACAGCTAGTAATGGATAGTTGATTTAAAAATAAACAAATGTAGTACTGATACTCCCTTTAAGAATATCGATACCCTCTGTTCTAGGTAGTTTTATTTTGCGGAGTTTTCATCCCCAAATGGCTATAAATAATCCCCAACGGTTAGAAACGGCTACAACTTCATTTCAACATATAAATACAATTTTAGACACTTGAAGAAGGGTTAGAACACCTATACAAGCAATCAAACACAAGAGAAGAGTTTTTTTTCCTATTTTATATCTATTGTAAATATTTTGTTATTGTTTGCTTTAATTCTTTGTAAACACCTACATTTAGAGGTTTTATTTGTTTACTTCTTTTTTACCTTTTGTAAAAAGAGATTGGTTCTATCTTAGTCAAGTGAAAAGATAGAGAGTGTAAAGGTTATCTCTTTATTCTTGAAAAAGAAATAACAAATTAGTGAATTTGTTAGAAAATCCTTAGTGAGGAGCTAAGGTAGTGGAAGTAGACTTGGTTGATAAGTCGAACCATTATAAATCCTTGTGTCAATTTTCTATATCTTTTACTTTCCTTACTCCTTAAACATATTATTGCCAATTCACCCCCTTGCAACTCTTTCGGTTGTCAATTCAAGATTTCTCAAATCCCAACAGTTTGGAAATGACTAGGTCTCCTTCTTGGAAATATACGTCCCTTTGATTTTTGTTTACCCAATTCTTAGTACATTTTCCTGCTTTATGTAGGTAGGCTTGGGTTAACTCATGGTTATTTTGCCATTCCTTGGCAAATTAATAGGTTGACGGATTGGGTCCTTGGTACTCGATCATAACCGTGTTGGGTGTAAGCAGTTGCTGCCCGTTTACAATCTCGAACGGGATATGGATGGTGGCTTCGCTCTTTTGCAAGTTTTATGAAAATTATGCCACATCTAGAAGCTTTGGCCAGTCGCATTGTGTAGCACTTACGTAGTGCCTAAGATAAATTTCTAGGAGGGCATTGACTCTTTCGATTTGACCATCAGTTTGTGGGTGGAATGTAGTTGAAAAATTTAGGATTATCCCCGTTAATTTGAATAGCTCGGTTCAGAATATGCCCATGAATCGGGTATCTCGGTCGCTGATGATTGTCTTTGGAATGCCCTAATATTTTACTATATGTTTGAGGAACAAGCGGGTTGCTTCCTTGGCTGGGCTTACTTTAGACGCGAGGATGAATGTTCCATACTTGGAGAACATATCAACTACCACCATGATGTTTGATTGTTCATCCGAGTGAGGGAGTTCGACGATAAAGTCTATTGAGATACTTTCCCATGGTCGTTCGGGAATGGGAAAAGGTTGTAGCAATCCTTGTGGTTTTTTCATTTTTATCTTATCTTGTTGGCACACAAGGCATGTTTTTACGTAGGCCTCTAATTCTTCGTTCATGTGTGGCCAGTAGTAATGTTCGTTAGCAAGGTCATTGTTTGATAGATCCCGAGATGCCCTACCCATATGAAATCGTGACATTCCATAAGAAGTTCCTTGCGTAGCTTTTCATACTTGGCCACATAGATGTGGTTCCCACGGGTATATAGTAGATCTCTCTCGAGCCAAAACCTTCTGGATTTGCCTTCTTTGGCGTATTTGATCAACGATTTAGCTTCTGGATCATACGATAGCCCTTTTTTTATGTGTTCTAACATTTGTCCCTGAGGTAAGCTAATAACTTCGATGTTGTACCTTCAGCTTAAGGCATCGACGATAAAATTTACTTTTCTTGACTTGTGTTCCATAGAGAAATTAGATTTGGAAAGGAATTCTTACCAACGAGCTTGTTTGGGGGATAACTTCTTTTGGTTCATGATGTAGTTGTTCGCGATTTTGTCGGTGAACACTATGAATTTTGATCTAAGTACGTAGTGTCTCTATAGTCGTAAGTAGTATTACGACAATCATATATTTTCATTGACTAAGTATCTTTTTCAGTCTCATTGAGTTTTTGATTTTCATAGGTAATGAGGTGTCCATCTTGCATAAGGACTTCCTCGATGGGAACATATGATATGTTGGTGTGAATCTCAAAAGGTTTGTTGTAGTTTGGTAGGCACAACACTGGCTCACTTGTTAGAATGAGTTTGATTTTATCAAATGCCTCTTGGCATTTTTGTTCTCAAACCCATGGCTTCTCTTTCTTAAGTAGTTCGGTTAAAGGTGTGGTGATCCTGGAGTAGTCTTTGACAAATCTTCGATACTAATCGACTAATCCTAAAAAGGATCTTAGTTCGGTTACCTTGGTTGGAGGCTTCCATCTTCAATAACTCGGATCTTGTCCTTATCCATTTGGATCATACTATATCCTATGATATGACCTATGAAGGGGACTTTCTTTTGGGCAAACGAGCACTTCTCTTCTTTGGCGTATAGCTCGTTTTCTCGTAAAAATTAGAATACTTGCCTTAGGTGTTGGACATGTTTTTCCAGTGTCTTGCTATATATCACGTTGTCATCCAAGTAGACAACAGCAAATTGATCGAGAAATGTTGTAATACCTTATTCATGAGGGTGCAAAAAATTGTAGAGGCGCTTGTAAGGCCAAAGGGTATCACGAGGAATTCGTAGAAGCTGTAACGTGTGACACATGTTGTCGTTGGTTCATCTCCTTTAGCAATTCTAACTTGGTATTATCCTGACCTTAGATCTAGATTGTTGAACCACCTTGTGTCGCCAAGTTTATCAAACAATTCTGCAATGAGGGTGATTGGATATTTGTTCTTCACAGTGAGCTAAGGCTCAGTAATCTATGCTCATTCGAAGTGTTCTATCATGTTTCTTTTGAAACAATATTGGTGCTCTATAGGGTGCCTGGGAAGGTCTGATGTAACATGTATCAAGGAGTTCATTTAATTGTATGCGTAACTCTTCTAATTTCGGTGGAGCCATTCGATAGGGTACTTTGGAAGGTGGTTCTGCGTTTAGCAGAAGTTCTATCTTATGGTCCACTTCCCTTTTCGGTGGTAATGCCTTGGGCAGTTTGGGAGGTATTATGTCTTTGAATTCGGTTAATATTTGTCATACTTCTTTTGGGACATCTTCGATTATAATTTGTGTCTCGCTTACTAGTGTAGCCAGGAAAGTTGACCCCTTATTATGCATGACTTTGGAGAATTGTATTGCGGATAGGACCTTGGTCCCCACTCCAGGTCCTCGATTAACTAGGGCAATGCATTGATGTTTTTGGTCCAAGATACATAGACAAATGATAAAGGGGATTGGGAAGGCATTGATTTTGTCGAGAAAACATAACCCGAGTACCACATCGAAATCATCAAGGGGAATTACTTGATGACTTATTTATCGGTCTAGCTTCCAATGTTGAGTTCAATTCCTTTATAGATTCTTTTGATTAGAACTTCTTTGGCTTTCACAGTTTTGATGAAGCCAATTGCCCTATCTATGTGAAGGGTGAGTTTACTTGTGACTTGATCGGACATAAATAGTTCTGAGGCGTCGGTGTCCACAAGTGTACTTAGTTTCTTCCCTTTTATGAAGATGTCCATGAACATTAATCATTTTTTCTTTTGACCCTTCTTGACTTCCATGGTACGAATGATGGATCCAAGTTTAAGAGTCTCAATTTCTTATTCTTCCTCATTGGTTCCTTCGTTGGCAGAAAGTTGATTCTTTTGAGGGAACTCCCTAGCCAAGTGTCCCAGACCCTTGCAATTGTAACATTGGATGGGTTATTTTCCCTTTTTTCCCCTTGTTGGGCTTTGCTATTCAATAGCTTTCCAGGACCACTCGATATTTTGTCTGATTTTTCCTTTGAATGACTTCCCTTATCTTTATCTTCGGCTTTATGTTTTGATTTAGAGGATTTATACTTCCGAACCCAAGTTCTATGAGTGACTCGGTAGTAGTTAAGGCTTTGGCCCTTGACTCCTCGACGTTCTAGCTCGTTCTTTACCCATGGCTTCAGTCCATCCATGAAGGTGAATAACCTATCATCTTCATTTAGACTCAGGACTTGAAGGCTTAACTCGAAAAATTGGTGAAAATGTTCCCTCAGTGGGCCTTCATGCCTAAGATGCCTTAGATTTGATCGTTCTTCATTCTCAACATGATGAGGGTAAAATTATTCTTTGAATTCAGTCTGAAACTTTACCCAAGTACCCATGGTGGTGTCATATCGGTTCATCTAGGTGCACTTATGTCGCCATCATAAAAGTGTTAAACCCGTTAACTAAACAGAAGCAATGTTTACCTTTTCAGTATCATTCTCAATGTTCATGGCTTGGAAGCATTGATCTATGTCCCACATAACGTTTTCCACGTCTTTGGCCTATCTGGTCCCTTTAAACTTTTTAAGTTTAGGGACTTCGGTTCGATCTTTGGGGGCGGTGGTCAGCATCTTGTCAGGCACGAAAACATTGCACAAGGCTATCTCGGTTTTGAGTTGCTCGATTTACTTCTTTAGGTTTTAACTTTGGTCCCGAAACCCTTATTCTTAAGTTCTTCGACCTCTTGTTTTAGAGCTAGGATTTGGGCTTCAACATCATCTTCTTATTGAGAATCTTCAAATCGAATCCAATGAGTGTCGCTTGCACATCCTCCTAAATATTCTTTAAGGCTTCAAGCTTCTCGAGATCTAGTGATCCCAACTTCTCAAGATCGATGGATTGTAATAGATCCAAAACCTCCTTGGTCTCTCTCACAGATTCCTCAAGTATGGTGATCTTACCTTGGAGCGATGTGAGCATGTCCTTCGACGTTCCTCGCTTATTCTCTATGTTGCGGGTCTTGATTCCATCAGATGTTGTTGCCTCACAACGTTGTGAAGTCATCTTGTCTAGTCATGAACCTGGTTCTGATACCACTTGACACGGGGCTATATTATTGGCTAGCTGTTGTATGCGACCCTTAGTCACTTTGCTCGGTTGCTGGGCTAAGACAACTTTGATTACTAAGTTTGGTTGCTTAACTTGTTACGAAAGTAAGAACAAAGTGAGTATGAACGGAAATAAGAGATGCAAGAGAGTATTTGGCTTAAAAGTCTTGTTAGTCTTATTTCTAAGAGAAAGAATGAATGAATACAATGGGGTGGGGATACCCCTTTTATAATGAGAACCCCCTAAAAGTTAATGACTAAGTCTATTTCTACTCTAACTAAAAGTACATCCCTACTTTTGTTAAAAGTCTAAAGATTGAATCCTACTTAAACAAGGATGGTGTCTTTGTCAATTTTCTTTGAAATGATCGGTCTTAGCTTGGAGATAGCCCAAGTCACGTTGTGCTCGGCCTTATCAAATTCTGGTGTGGGCATGGCGCATCCCTTGGTGCATTTTGGGGCAGACTTGGCGTGCCGCCAGATACGTCTGGGCTTGGGAGTGATTTGGTGTACGTGGATATGCGCTGGTGGATGTTAGACTCGCTCTCATGGTCACGGTCCTCGACAAAATGCACCTTAAAGGTAAAATAACCAACATAATCCAATAGAATATCCCTAATAAATAATAATAATATAGTGACTTGTTCTAATCACTAAGCTCTCTTTTTTACAATACCTCAAAAAAGAGACATAAACCACCAATCACGATGCATGTTAAGGTAACCTCGAGAGAGGATCAGAATAGTGAGCAGGTGATGCCATATAGGTAATGGTAGAAGAATGATTTTGGAATATCACTAGCTCAACCACTATACTGGCAAACAATCTTTGGCAAACTGCCCAATTGCACTAGAGATAACTTTTAAAAAAAATAAAGTCTCATCTAAAAAATCTACAAGCAAAACTCCCCAAATGCTCATTTAACAACTAAGCGTGGTAAGCCACACAAGTAACCTTAAAAATGATCGGGTGGTCAATAATAACAGGAGTTGCCTCCCCGTGCATCTTACCAAACATGAACTAATTTAAACAAAACATACTAGCTAAATCTTCGCCTTTGACTTAGATAAACTTAAACTGAAATATAGCCATTACTCAAACAAAACTAGGAGAAACATCCTTCTATAATATTATGTAACGTCTAAGCAATTTTACTATACAAAAATCATAGTTTTTCTTCTTTTGTTTAACTACTAAAACTTTATAAGTTCTACTAATACTATGATTAGGTTCCTTGTATCCTTTGTCATGTTGTAATGGAAATGAGATGCCTCAAATGTGCTGCCATAGTAGGGATGCCTTTCCTCTGGTTGAATGTGTTAAATTGTATATGCATTAATCGATCGAACAAATTAAGATGCCTCTGTTATCCAAGAGAAACGGAGATGCCTCCACTTATAAACACCATTGAGATATCTTTGCCAAGAGTCAAAAAGTCTTCACCTCAAGCTTATAGCTTATGTAGATTATACAAAGGGTTGTAGAGCCTCTGTTTTAGCAATAAGAGTAATTTCATTGTGCCTTAATGAGCGTTGAGATGTCTTTTACCCTAGAAAGATGTATTCCAACTTTTCGTTTTTACCAAGATAAAAATGTCTAAGTTATACATGTAGAATTTTAAAGCGTATAGTTACCTTTGTTATACATGTGATGCATTGTTTTGGAATAAGTCACTCCATTTAAATCGATCAAGAGCATTGAGATATTGCCGGTCCTCTATAAATTTTTTCTTAGCATCGATTGATAAAGTTTAGGTACCAATTTCAATTAAGAAGTCAAACTTAAATATCTAATTAGATAAAGACATCATAAGTATCATATCGATTCAATAAGTCAAATTAAGGCAGCTACTTGGGTCAAAAAGTTAAACATAGGTACATAATTAGACCAGGAAAAGCCAGGACCAAATTATCTTTGAAGCCAAATTCAGATACCAAAATGTATATTTTTAAGATACTAGGGTGATTAAAATCAGAATTAGACCTTTAGATGTCATTTTCCTTGCTTTGTTTTGTTAAATGAGATAGCTGACAAAGAAGTTTGGGGCTGTCAGCGATACTGGCTAGAAAGAAAGCTATCGTTTAACACTTTTTTCTTTGTGGGTGGTTTAGATGATCCGACGAATCGGTCAGTGACACGTGTACCGAATTGAGAGAAGTGATAGAGTGAGCCTACAGTTGACGTAATATCCTTTGGTGAAGGGTTGGGACACGTGGATGAATGATGACGCAAATAAGTAAAAGCAGTGGAAAACAGGGGGGGGAAGGGCTACAGATAGGTGGTAACGGATATCTGGATGTGGAGGAGGTACAATTAGGTACATTTCGGACCCTCCAACTAACTTTGTATCTATTACGTGTCACTATTTCATAGGCTAAGCAAATCCTTGGACGCAAACTATATTTTATGAAAATATCACAGTTTCTCCTAATTATTTAAACAAAAATAGTACCTACAGCTGATAGATTCAAACCGAACTTTATTTATAATATATATATATATATTTTATTAATAATTTTAAAATTTTAAAATCTTTTAATAAATATTAATAATTATAAAAATATATTTATTTTTTAAAAAATATTGTGTTTTATTGATCACAGTTTTTGAGAGAGAAAGTGTGATCGGGGATAATAAAATAGTAATAAGTGAAATTCTCGAGCCTGGCGGTTAAAAAATAGCATAAAAAGGAAGTGAATTAACAGTTTGTATATTCTATTAACGATGCTGCCACTTCGAGATCTCAACTGTTTTGTGTTTATTTTTAATTTTAAAATTATTTGCATGGATAGAGATTATATGCGCTAAATTCAAGTACCATTGGGATTGATGGACTCTGAATAGTTAATCAGTCTTAACAACCTTACAAATTTGTCTTATTCATTGTTTCCCCCTCTTCTCAACGGGCTTGATAACGAGAGTACGAAATTTTATTATTTTAAAAAAGATATTAATTAACTGATAAACTAATAATTTGTTAATTTAGAAAGATATTTTTTATTCAATGAATATATATATATATATCATTTTTCTTGAATAAATATATACATTGTGTTAATTAATTAAATGGTGTTCTCAACCACCGATTGGATTGCTAGAGTGAAAATGGTACATGTTTAAAGGTCTAAAGTTTAAAAAAAAATTATAGTTAGTGTTATTTCTATTGAGGAAGCACTAATAGCAGCAACTCTTCAAAAAAGATTGTCGTAATATGAGAACGCAACACTAGAACTTTTAAATACATTAAGACAAGTTAGAGATAAAATACAGCTAGATTTAAATTTTCAAGAAGCAAACAACAATAAAAACATATCTTACTAAGTCATAGTTATATTTGTAATTTTATAGAACTATTAATTTATAATATTAAAGAGACCATAATTTATACAAGAGTCTTTCGAAAAATTATTATCTTTATTAATTTATCTAACTTATTAATTTAGACCTTCTACCCAAGTCGAGACAGAGAAAAATTATTATTTTAGAGAGGTTATTAAGAGTATTAATTTATAGAGGTTCTATTGTAGTTTTATAATATATATAAAGATATTATAATATAAAATTAAAAATAATATATTTTTAATATGAATAAATAATTTAAATTAAGCATAGATAATTATGGTCTTTTAAAAAGAAAAACAAAAAAATGTGAATTTTCTTAATTATGTTCTTAAAATAAAAATAATAAAAATATGTAATTTTTTGGATCAAAAGTAATTTTCTAACTTGAATTGAAAGCAGTTGTTTAGAAGTTTGAAATTTGTTAAAAAAAAAAAAATTGGTTAAAAGCATTGCTGAAAAATATTCCATATTTATCTTTATTTTATCAATAAACTTTTCATATTTAAAAGAATATTTAAATAGATGTTTTCTATATTTAAAATATTTTTGATGATAATACTAAATACTTAAATTTTAAATCACGAAAATCTTTTAAAATTACTCTAAAAGGTAATGTCAAAAGTAACCCTAAATAAAGAATTTATAAAACAAAAAGCAAAACCCCGTATGAGTTGGTTTAAAGTGTTGATGACATGAAATCCTGCCCTGCCCCATTCTCTAATATTCAATTGTTTTTAAGCAATAAAAGCCCAGATAGTTTATACCTCATCATCCTAAAACTCGAGAAACGACAAAACCAGGCAAGATGACACCTCTCTGTTGCCTGTACGTATGGGGGACAAAATCTGCTGCCCCATTTTGGCCGGCCAATTCTCTGCTGTTTTTTAGGCAGCTGCACAAATCATGCAAATCACCTTCTAGATGGTATGTTATGGAGCAAGATTTATTTTATTTTTATTCATCTACCAAAATAAATAATTCTATATGGATACTTCCAAATCATACGTTTAGTACCAACAGTTCCATGTAATGTAATGATCAGCTTGAACCTAAGTTCTAAAAAGATATTTTATTTATTCAAATAAAAAAAAAGTAAAATTAGGGCTGGATATAGAAATACAAAGCAGAAGCAACAATGAATCAACAGCACCTTTTTCAATCATTCCTCGTATGCGCTGCTCTTCAGTGTCGTATACCTTGCTTCACGTCCAAAATTGTAAAGAAGCTGGCTGAATAACTATAGGATATATTCTATATCTATCAATCTTCTGCATCGACAAAAATCCCTTGTGCAGCTATTGCTAGGGAAAAGTGGTCCATCCGAAACCCGACGTCAATCAAATAAAATCGTTTGGCTTCCCGATTTTAATGTTCATCACTTAAATATGCAGTAATTACATTTTTCTGCCAGCCCTTGAAACTCCTGAAACCAGGAATAAGCATTAAGAGGCACACAGAAATGGTATCTAAGATGTGCTCAAGCTTGGAGATATTATAGCAGATAATAAGGCATGGCCGAAAAGATGGAAGATATCAATTGAAACACATTTAAAGTCTCACTCCTGATATTTTGACATCTTGTTTTCTTTCATCTCCTAATTAACTTCCTAGTTGTCAACACCAAAGGTGCAGAGATGGGTTTCAACAATCATTTAGATTATTATCTCAAGCAGCCACTGAAAATTGTTTGAAGTGGCCAAAGAAAAAAATGAAAATCCAGGAGTCACAGTCACTATGTACCCTATTTTGAAATTTTACACTTTCACAATCCATTGCATTGTCAAATGGAGCACCGAGTCCTGAAAACAATTTAGAATCAACAAGGTATTTGCAAGTGCGTCTATAAGAGAAGTGTTCTCCAACTCGAAAGCTAGATGGGGAAAGGCACACAGACTTTTTTTTTTTTTTACTTTACATACCTTTTCTTTGGTTTTCTTCTTTCTAGTTCTCCAAACCCAAACTTCAAGACTCAGTGACACCAAGTCAGTATATGTTGCTCAAAATAATCCAGCTAAAAACTCATATAATGAAAGCATGCAATTCCTGGACACTTGGTCCTAAATTGCTTTTAGCTGTAGCAAAATACTTGGACATATGTTACGACCATACCAAATTGTTAAGATCACATGTTTCAATTGACAGTGGAACTAATCGTAAGGAATTCCAAACCTTAGAATCGAAGGAGAGAACCTTAAATCTCGTAAGGTTGCATTAGGACTCTTGAATAAAGGTTACACTAGGTCAACTGAAACAGTTACTAAAGTAAATAAATATCAAGTTTCCTACTAAGGAAAGACTACTAATAATATAAAATACTCAAAAAAAAGATTGACTAATTCTTCTAACAAAATACTAATAAACTAATAAACTGATAAACTAATAACATAATTAACATGAATAATAATTGGCTAAAAAAATAACCCATAACAACATATTTCTAGATTCACATATACCGAAATAATAGATGTCAGAGATTAGTTACCTAAATTAAGGAGATTGAGTTGGATTTATAAATATTTTATTAGTTAGGATCCCTAACTCTAAGGGATTGTCTTTTATTACTAGAATTAGTCTCTTACCTAGTTTAGAAGTTACCTAAGATAAGGCATAGACTTGTATATTTAATTGCAAGTTTCCTACACGTTCAATCAGTGTGAATTACAGTAAAATTCATGGCTTTTGACATGGTATCAGAGTCACTTGTTTTTGGGTCTTAATCTTCTTGTTAAGCGACTTTTCTTAGTCCCTATCGTTTCTTAAGAGAGCATGGCACCTGATCAGCAAAATATAGGTAATACGGGTGATAACAGCAGTACATAAACTGCTCAAGGAAGTACAATGAGTGAGGGAAGTCACTCTAATTCGATAAATGACTTACAAAATATACAAGCTGCCTATAGATTGAATGGTAATAACTACCTTAAGTGGTCGCAGTTGGTTCGGACTTTCCTAAAAGGAAGAGGTAAACTCAGTCATCTCCTTGGAACGGGCCCTGAGGAAGAAGATCCCAGATTTAAGGCTTTGGGTGAACAATACTCATTAGTTATGTCTTGGTTGTGGAACTCAATGGTGCCTGAAATTAGTGATACTTGCATGTTTCTTAGAACAGCCCAGGAGATATGGGAGGCTGTAAAACAAACTTATTCGAAGGTTCGAGATAATGCCCAGATTTATGAAATCAAGAGCAAGATTTCAACCACCAAACAAGGAAGCAAATCAATTACATAATCTTTTAATTTGCTGCAAAATCTTTGGCAGGAAATGGACCACTATCAATGCATTCAGATGAAATGTAGTGATGATGCAACAATTCTAAAGAGGTTTGTGGAAAAAGATAGGATTTATGATTTCTTACTGGACTAAATATAGAATTTGATACAGTGAGAGTCCGGATTCTAGGAAAAGAAGACATGCCCTCACTGAATAAAACTATTGCCATCATTCGTGTTGAAGAAGGAAGAAGATGAGTGATGGTGGTTGAAATCAAGTAGAAAGTTTAGCCTTAGTTACTAGGGTTGTTCCTGAGGGATCAACACGTATGGAACATCAAAATATTGAAGGCAAGTTAGAAGGAACAAGGAAGGTTAACAGGGACTCCTTATAGTGTACTTAATGCAAAAAGCCTCGCCACACCAAAGAGAAGTGCTGGAGTTACATGGGAAGCCTCAGTCAACAAGTAAGAACCTCATAGAGAAAGGAGGCTCAACAAGACAAAGCAGAGCTTATGCAACAAACATATGGCTAAGGAGTCTGATGAACATCTGTTGAGCTCAACCGAAAAGTAGAATTGAAGAACCTACTGAAATCCTCAGAAAAACCATCCTCTACAGGTATATGCAATCTAGTTTTCTCAAGTATAACTTCTTCCTCTTCTTAGAAATCTAATGCCTTGGAATCATCCACCTACATACCTACCCAAACTCCTGGGTAATTGACTCAGGAGCCACTGATCATACGACTAATTCCTCACTAAAATTCCTCACCTACACACTTTGCCCTAGCAACAAGAAAATCACAGTTGCTTATGGTACTATGGTAATGGTTGCTGGCCAAGGAGATATTGCCATCAGTAAAACCTTATTGCTTAAAAATGTCTTACATGTGCCAAAACTATTTACTAGCCTTATTTCTATTCCAAACTTATCAAAGACACAAACTGCAATGTTTTATTTTTACACAATACAATTTCAGAGCAAGAAACAAAGAGGATGATTGGGTGCTAGGGAAATAAACAGCCTATACTACTTGAAGACCTAGGGACAGCTGGAGTTTTGATTACTCACCATTGTCCTTTTACCGAATCTACAACCATAAGACCAAATCTGGCTACATTATTTTTGCCTTGGTCACCCACCTTTTAGAATCTTAAAACTGTTTCCCTCATTATGTAAATCCTTGAATATGGAAGAATTTTATTGTGAAGTTTGTGAACTCGCAAAGCACAAACGTTCCTCTTTTCCAGCAAGTAATAAACGGACCAACATTCCCTTTCATCTTATTCACAATGATATTTGGGGGCCTTCCACTATTCCTAACATAATTAGGGCTAGATGGTTTGTGTCTTTTATAGACGATTGTACTCGAGTTACTTAGATTTATCTACTGAAACAGAAGTTAGATGTTACCTACAAAACCTTTACACCATGATCAAGACTCAGTTTGGGGCTTATATAAAGCGTCAGATCTGACACTTCCAAGGACTACTTTAATCAAGTCCTATCCCCTTATTTCTTAGAAAGATGTATTATACATGAGTCCACTTGTAAATAACCCTAACAAATGAGGTAGCAAAAAAAAAAGAATGGACATCTCCTTGCCATAACTAGAGCCCTTTTATTATAAAACAAGGTTCCTAAAAGGTACTGGGGAGAAGCTGTGTTAACTGCCACTTACATGATAAATAGACTATCCACTAAAGTCCTTGAGTCCCCTTCAACCCTTACAAAGTTCTTTCCAAAATTCAGCCCATCTCTTAACCTAAACCAAGGGTATTTGTGTGTGTTGTTTTTTGTTCAATTTCATTCTCAAGGCCGAGGTAAACTTGATCCAAGGCATTGAAATGCATATTCATTGGCTATTCCTCCACTCAAAAAGGCTACAAGTGCTACCACCCTTCTACAATGAAATACTACACCTCTGCTGATGTCACTTTCGTTGAAAAAGAGAGTTATTTTACAATTCCTTATCTTCGGGAGGATATATCTTTTAGGGAAGATAAGGATGCAGATTTGTTTCTACTTCAGCCCCTTATCGATCTTCCTACACCTACACCTATACATTTTGCAGAGACACAACCTGTTTCTACCCATCTTCTCCCAATCAGAACCTAATACTCCTCAAACTCCCCAACCAAACCTAATACACCACGAGACACAACCTGTTTCTACCCCATCTTCTCCCCAATCAGAACCTAATACTCCTCAAACTCCCCAACCAAACACTAATACACCACATCCCAATATTCTGGACATTTCTTGTCCCCTAAGGGTCTATTCAAGGAAGAAGACACCTATGCAGATTCAATCATCCCCTTGCTCCTGCTCCTGCTCCTATACCATTTGAGGTACACTCTGAAATTCTTTCTGAACAAAGTGATTCTGAAAATACTATATCTACTTTTGATTTTGAATTTCCTATTGCTATTAGAAAATGAAAAAGAACCTGTACCACCAAACACCCTTCCTATTTATTTATGACCTACAACAACCTATCCCCCAATCACAGAACCTTCCTTACTAACCTAAATGACATTGCTATTCCTAAAACAATATCTGAGGCATTAGAAAATGTGAACTAGAAAAGGCTATGAAGAGGAATAGAGGCACTGGAGTAGAATAAGACATGGGATTTAGTGAAGCTGCCAGAAGGGGAAAAAACAGTGAGATGCTAATGGTGTTTTACTGTCAAGTATAAGTCAGATGGTTCTTTAGAAAAGTACAAAGCAAGATTGGTGGCAAAGGGGTACTCTCAAACCTATGGAATTGACTATCTTGAAACATTTCCCCTGTTACAAAGATGAACACAATGAGGGTCCTAGTGTCCTTAGCAGCTATTCAGGGATGGAATTTACAGCAGTTTGACATCAAAATGCCTTCTTGCATGGGGACCTTGAAGAGGAAGTGTACATGGATATTCCACTTGGATTTGGCTCGAATACTAGCAGACAATTTGCAGATTGAGGAAAGCTCTTTATGGACTAAAACAATCCCCGAGAGCTTGGTTTGGGAGGTTTACTAAAGTAATGCTAAGAAAAGGTTTTAAACATACTCAAGGTGATCATACTCTGTTTGTGAAACTCTCCTTCAGGGGGAGTAACTGCACTTTTGGTGTTGTAGATGATATAGTTGTTACAGATAATGATTCTGAAGAATTGGTAGTTTCAAGAAGTGTCTTATAAAAGAGTTTGAGGTGAAGGAGCTTGGAAGACTAAAATACTTCCTTGGTATTGAGGTGGCACACTCACAGCAAGGGATTTTTATCTTAGCAGAAGTATACTTTGGAATTGTTGAAGGAAACTGAAAACTAGGATGTAAACCAGCAGAAACTCCTATAGAAGTCAATCACAAGCTTGGAGACTCAAAGGAGGATGATATGGCCGTTGACAGAAGTTCTTTTCAAAGACTCATGGGAAAGCTTATCTATTTGTCACACACCAGACTAGACATAGCATATTTTGTTGGGGTTGTGAGCCAATTCATGCACAATCCTAAAGAAATCACCTAAGAGTTGTTTCCAAACTTTGCAGTACTTGAATGGCACACCAGGCAAAGGAATTCTGTTTAGAAAAGCAGGGAACTTGACTCTGAAGCATACACGGATGCAGATTATGCAGGATCCATAATTGATAGAGGTTACAAACCAACCAGAACCGTCCAGAAACAAAACCCTAAAGATTAGTAAGGTTTCAGTAGGGTTTTAAACTAGAAGGTCTGATGCTTCCAGAATCCCAGCCGCCTCTGCTTCAAGAATCCCAGCCGCCGCCTCACTGCCAGGTGGTCCAATGCCCCATGCCGACGCCTCCACCGCCATTGCCGACACTCCATAACGTCGAGAAGCTACCCACGTTGAGCCCTATGGTGAGTCACCACCATAGCTATGGTGACTCACCGGGCCTTTCATCTCTGGAACCGGTCCAACGAGAGCCTCGGTGGTGGCTATAAAAGCCACCCCACCTGCAAAAAAGACGGACAGCCACAGACGGCAGAGAACGACAATAAAAAAAAAAACAGAAAAAAAAACAGAGAAAGAGAAACAGCAACCAACAAAGCAAGAACTACACCAACGATCCCAGGAAATACAAACCAAAAGAAGAGAAAAGAGACTTACCGAGAAAATCGCCGTCGTGAGAGCCTCCATAAATCATCAGAGAACCAAACGTCGAAGAGAAATATCCTAGATCTACGACGATTGGTAAGGTTTTAAGCTAAATAACCTTAGATCTAGATATAGAAAAACAGAGGCTTTGATTTGGGGTGGGTTTTGTAATTTCCGGCCACCGCTAACGGTGGCCGGCGGCGGCAATCGGAGCCCGACAGCGGTGGCTGACGGCCGGCTTCTCTCTAATTTTAGAGAGAAGCCAGAGAGAAATCTTCTTCTCTCTGTTAGAGAGAAGAAGAGAAATGAAGAAATGAATGGTTGGCCCGAAGGGCCAACCGGTTTAGGGTTTATAAACCCTCTTCCATACGACGTCGTTTAAGGGGGGGGGTATCTGTGTAATTAACTAAAGGTTAACCCTTTCAGTAGCCATCTAAACTGTAACTCTTACATTCTAGTCACTAAATCAAATTTATAATCCTTTTAATTCGGTCCTTTAATTTTAGATTTATTATTTTAGTCCTTCATATTAAAATATTTAGGATAAATTACAGATTTAATCCATTAATTTAATAAATATATTTAATCCTTAGTTTATATTTTAATTATTTGATTCTAATACAAATTTAGATAATTTTATTTTAGTCACCAATAAAGAAAAACATATTTAATCCCTATAATTTAGATTAATTATGAATTAGATTTTTAATTTTATTTTTTTAGTTATTTATGTTTTCATATTTTATTGTTTTTAAATATATTGTTTTAGTAATATTTGTATTTTATTATATTAAATATTAAATATTTTTTAAATATATAATAATAGTATTTTTTTTAAATTTTATTTTAATATCGAAGAAAAAGGACAATCTTAATACAACTGGATGTCCTATTCTGATATTTTAAAATTAAAAAGTAAACAATATTATTAAAATTAATATTATCAATATCAAAGAAAGAGCTGTCTTAAGGCACCTAGAAATTCTTTCAGATATTTTTAAATAAATAAATATTTTTTATATAATTTTGAAATAATAGGATTATAAATTAAATATATTTTGAATTTTAAATTTTAATAATAGAGACAATTTATAATTAAAAAGTACCAATTTGGGCGTTGTAGGGGTGCTAATCCTTCCCTAAACGTAACCGACCACGAATCCCTTTTTATTATTAAAAAGAACGAATTTTGGTTATAAACGCAGATCAGTTCATTTTTTAATTGATGTTTTCTTAAAACTCTTTTAAAAATATTTTTAGGTATTCGACCTACCTGACCCAAAAGGCCGATGGGACTCCCAAATTATTTTCAAAACCATTTATCATATCACTTTTCCCGTCAAGTTAAATATTTCGTGCCCGGACGAAAACCGGTTACGACAGCTTGGCGACTCCGCTGGGGACCTGGTCAAACTTTTAAAAAAAATCAATTATAAATTGTCTCTATTAATTAAAAATTAAAATTATATATTTAATTTTTAATTTTTTTCTTTCAAAATTTTATATTTACTTATATTTTTATAATATTATATGTTTTATTGCAATTATTTTATATCATTATTTATTTTTTCTGTCAGAGGTTTGAACATTTCTCCTCACACAACACTTGCATTGCATAACATAAAGCTCTAATTGAGTTTGTCCCTTTTAAGTGGGAGTGAAAGCGACGTCTTCGTGAGAATTTATTCTCCGTGTCAGACCTAGCAAGTAACTTTCGGGGTTCATATGCTCTATGTCTTCGCGAGAATTTATTCTCCGTGTCAGGTATAGAGAAATGTATCCCCTCGAATTGAACTCGATCCGCTTAAGTCTGTAATGGACTAGGATTGAGGGTTGACAGCCCAAGGGGGCATCAACAAGGACAGTTCGAGTACCTTTATTCTTAGATCTGAAACCTTGCATATAATAAACCCTAGCACTTCACCTGATCTAAGACAATATTGAACCTCTGTCCGTAAGTGTACACAAAGGAGAAATAAGTTCTAGCTTTTAATTTATTCATTATTTTTTTTCTTTTTTCTGAATAAATGCCTGCGAACTAGAAATCATACAGTTAGGTTAATTTTTCCAAACAAAGCATGGAACTAGAAAGCATGAGGTTAGGATTTATACTTTGATAAATAGGATCTTTTCTTTCCATTAATTGGTACTAACCAATTTTTTTTCACTTCTCATTTTTTTCATGAATATTACATTGCTCTAACTTGTTTATATTTGATTTCTTTTGTTTGCATTACATGATCATGGCATAACCAAAAGGTGTTTACTGGAAAGACTGTTCATCATATTGGAAAGAAATCGTAAATGGACAAAAAGTTTTATGATCAAACAAAGATGCGGCCAAAGAAAGACATCCTGAGGAAACTCCAAGGATGGAAGCAAGCAAAGCACACAGAGATCCTGTTATATTAATACCAAAAGTATTACACAAAGATCCTACCAGATTGATACCAAAAGCAGTCTATGGTAAGAGCATCAGTCAGGACATTCAGAGTAGTGGAGATTTTTATGAAGCTCAAGCATATTATTTGAAGGACTTGAATGACCAAAACAAGAAATTAAGTACAGAAATGAAAACCATGCATGAAGATTTTCAAAAGATCAGTCAAGCCTTTCAAAATATTGGCCTAGGAGGCACCCCAGAAGAATGGATAACGGGGGTCACCAAGCTGAAAAAGAGCTGCAACATATATGAAGATCTTGTTCAAGAACTTCTTAGACAGAAAAGATCTCTTATAGGGGAAAATGAGCAACTCCGAGAAATAACACAGAAGATGAAAGAGAATGTCATGGAAGAAGTTACAGTCCAGACAAATAATATGGTTCTTAAATGATAAATTTAGCTGACTTTACAAGGAGATGAAGCAGACTGAAGACTCAACTTTTGAGCATAAATGGAAACTAACTGGGCTTTGGAGAAGTTAGAAGTGAAAGATATCCCTATATGTAAAGTTTTGTTTGATGTACCGAAACTTTTGTGTTCAATGAAATCTGTTCTAAGATAATCACTCTTGAGTAAACACCTTTTCATACATGCATTTGCATTTTGCATCTTTGCATTTTTCATTGTGCATTTATACTTTTATATTTGTTTTTGTACTATACAATTTGCATTTTTATTGTTACATTCACATATTTACATTTGAATTTGCATTTGCATTTTTACGTTTGTATTTACATTTTCATTTTTACATAATTACATTTGGTTTTAACTATTTTACATACATTAAACATGAAAACATGAGAGTAATTCGTGGAGAATTCCATGATAGAATTTCTGAAATCAAAGTGGAGCTAACTTGGTCTTCCTAAACAAGGATAAGAACCATGAATGAGATTTTAGCAAGGGTTGGTAGAATTGAGAAACTACAAGAGCAACTTATCAAGACTCAACAAGAGATGATTGATCAAGTAAAAATCCCATAAGATTCAAAAGAGCAAATGACAAAACTGATGGACCTGATAAATGTTGTACTCCATGGAGAGAAACCCTTAAAGGATCCCACTGTGAAGGCTATGAATAAGGTTTTGAATGATAATGATGAGTTCGATGTGATAGTGTCTGATGATCAAGAACCTATTAAAGAGCATGGTAATTCAATACAGATTCAAGATTTGGTCTCAAGGGGCAATCTAAGGAGTCTGGTGAACACTACCCCAATTATAGGTGAAATGAGCACCCAGAACCCCCTCGATAACATGAGAGCATTCATTCGTTCAGAACGATCAAAGAAAGTGATAGCCTCGCGAGCGAGAAAAACTCTAAAGGTGTTTCAAGAATCTATCTCAGACCTGTACCCTCATTTTGTTAAAGCTCAATACATTACACCAAGATTGGTGAAGGTGTCACCAAGGCCTTATGCTCATTGCTATGATCAAAATAGCTTCTGTAATTTTCACTTGGGAGTATCTGGACATTCAACAGGGAATTATTGGTCACTGTTAAAGGAAATAGAGACGTTCGTCGATAAGGGAGTCTTGACACAAGAAATGATCAAGAAATGGGGAGCAAATAAGGATAAAAATCCTGGGCCAAGTACATACCCAACAATAGAGGAGTGATGAGTCATGATAAATAAAAAAGTGGAAATGTTATCTACCACTGTAGTACTTTTCTATTTTCAGCATCTTGTTTGAACTTGTTTTTGTTCCTTTCTCCGCTTTTTGTGCAATAAATAAATTGTGTTGCTTTTATGGTTATGAGCAAAGAATCAAGTTTTAATCTTGAGATTATTGAGTATCAAGTAGATTAAATATTCTTTTAAATTTGCAAGAGTTATAGATCTATTGGCAAGTGGTAAAATTATATCTTCAATATCCCATCCAATGTCAATTACTCGACCCTTACCAAAACCAAATCCTGACACTACATTTATCTGAGATTCTGAAGAAATGTCTCTACTTGTTTTTGAGACATCAACTCTAGATGTTTACCTTCTCGGATAGAGTTGGTTGGTTTATGAGATTACCCCTTCCACCATATACATGACTTTATAAATCACACATTTGTCCTTCCAAATACAAAACCATCATAAACCAAAAGACCTCAAAAGAACCAAACTTTCAACTATTCGTGAATTTTACTGCAAGAAGAGACGAGATGAGGCATCATGGACCAACTCATTGATGATAATTTCGAGTGATTAGGGCATACTCAAAGAAGAAGGGGAAAGTGATTGATTGAAATAAATATATCATGCATTAATTACATTTTATCATGTAAATAAAGTTAATCTTGAATATTCATCCCCCTGTGGATACCTCTTTTTACAAAGGTTTCTGTGTATGAGATGATGAATGGCATTGCTTCATTTATCCTTTAATATATATATATATATATATATATCCTTTGTTGTACCCATTTGAGCCTGAATAATTTTTCTTCTAATTCAACCCTAACCAAGGATTACCCTCTACATTGGGGGCAAGGTAAAGGATATTGACTCACAAGAATAAAGATTGTCAATACAGTTTTATTACGAAGACAAGTTTCCATGAAGTCATGAAAGTTTTGAACTACAAAGTATGTCAAATACAGAGTGCTTGAAGATCAATCCAATCAAGAATAATGGAAAACCTCCAAAATGCAAAAGGAAAAAGAGGTGCTCAAAGCAGTTGAAGTATTATACTCATCCAGCAAAGAAAGAAAAAAAATAGAAATAAAAAAAAACAACAAAAAGAAAAAAAAAGAAAAAGGAAAATTGAATCAAGATGGGTGATTTATTGAGCCTCAAGTTACAAAGTTGATCAAGTACAAACAAGAAGAGCAAGAAATGCTGAAGATATGAGAAATTGGAAATGAATTCAAAATTTGGCAGTCTTGAGGGATCCAATTAATGGAAAAATCCCCAACAAAGCAGATCCAAGTTAAGCAAGGCAAGGTGATTGCATCAGAATTAATGGATCCTTGGTTTGATGATCCTTAAACACTTATTTGGGCCTTTTTATCCATTTTTTTCATAACCATAAGCCATGGCCTACGTTACGTACCTGAAAAGTCCATTTTAATCGTACATGGATTTCTAAGTAAAAGAGAATATCTTCAGAATTCATTCCGCCTCTCAAGATTGATTTTTATTTGTAAAAATTGGTTTTTAAAATCTTTAATGCATGATATGAAAAATGATAAAAGGGGGGTTTCAAGATGTAAATTTGTAAATAACATCTTAGAAACCAAAGGAGGATTCGAGTTGAAAACCTGAAAAGGCGGCTCGAATATTGAATGGTGCAACAACGACATAAGAGACGATCTTAAGCTCTTAATGAAGCACCACACATCTCAAAAACGTTCCTGAAATTCTGGAAACGAGAAGCATCTCTACAAGATGAGCATAACAACCATTTCTTCAAGTTAGTGGAAGCCCGAAACGACATACTGAACCAACTTGAAAGAACCTACTTTACCAAAATCAACCTACATCTCAAATCAGTCAATAATTTTGACACTTGCCATAGAACTATGATTTTTGAATGATTTAAAAGTGTAGTTGATTTATTTGATATTCATTAAACTCATTGTTTATGATTCGATTATATTGTGAACCTGAAAGGGGTAATACTTTGCAAAATTCTTTCATTCTTCAATAAAGAAAGGAGAAAAAATATTTTCAAACAATACAGTCTCAAATGAGGAAGGTCCTAAAAGAAATTGTTGCCTATTCTACCTCAATTGAAGAAAAAGAATAAACAAGGCCAGAATGATGAAGCATTTCTTGAAAGCAAGTAGTCCAAGAAGCCAGAAAGTCTGGAGAATTGAACTTGTGATATTCTCCTATGACATTATTAGCAGCTCATCAAGAAAGATTATCGTTTATCTTATGCTGAAGGCGATAAGCATCACCAGACAGATTATTTTCCCCAACCATTAATTCATGTTTTCTAGAAGATTACATCATAGAGATATGAACAAGTCACTA
Source organism: Hibiscus syriacus (assembly GCF_006381635.1). Classification (NCBI taxonomy): domain Eukaryota; kingdom Viridiplantae; phylum Streptophyta; class Magnoliopsida; order Malvales; family Malvaceae; genus Hibiscus; species Hibiscus syriacus. The sequence goes on from NW_024063319.1 coordinate 2,110,496, forward strand.
CCTGCACTCTGGTTATACCGTGATGCTGACTCAAGTCTTGATACATCATTGCTACTTCTATGTCGATCATTTTCTTTGTCAAGATGATATCCATTATGTCCTTCAGAAGATTGTTGAATTTGAATTTGAGGACTTATGGCACAAAATAAGACATTGGAACAGAATCTACCCTTATAGGCCTTTTATATAGGGTAACATTGGTTACAGGATTCCAAAAGTTGAAGATGACCAGTTTTACTGTTAACTAAACTGTTCCATGATTCAAAAAGAGTGGGATATATTGAAACAGCAGAAGAGACAGTCATTGTAGCAATCAATGCAAGGAAATGCACTAACAAAAATCGTCTAGCTCATCCTGATGATGTTTATTTCTTCCAGTAAGGTTGTTACGCTGGATGCCACCGATAACAAGGTCGAATTCGACAAATCTACTCATCAATTGCTCCAACTGATCACCATTCAGTTCTTGCTCATCTGTTTTCAAAGGTATGCCAAGACAGTAGAAGGCAACCTCTGCATCACTGATCTCAGAGAAAAGAGACAGGACATTGATACCACCAAGGAACATGTCTCTAGCAGATTCTCCTCCTTGTGTATGGTTTTTAGGGAAACCTAGAAACATTTCCACTTCATCATATTTAAGCGGAACAACTTTATGCCTTCCAACTCATATTGGATTCCATTTTCGGCACTCATCAAGAACATACTTTTGGACACTCGAAGATGACTCATCGTCATAAACTTCAAAAGTCTTACGGATCCTTTCTGTCAATTTGGATTCATGTACATGTTTGTAAACAGTTCAACTTTATCCCAGGAAGGCCACCAGTTTGTTGTCAATGGAAAAGCATCATGTACAGCACATGGAGGAAGCAGAATAAGAGAAAATCTGTTCTTAATTGGCAGAATTATGAATATAGCCCTTTTCAGTGTAGTAGCATGGAAATGCTTCGAATCTACAAATTCTGGCTCTACATCGAATAAGCACTGGGATATCCTAGTCCAAACATTAACTGGAACAAATATAATGTGCTCAATAGCATCTTCTGGAAGTGTTCTTTGAGTTATCTGATCTGGTTGGACAGAACCAATCATTGAATTGGATATAATGTGCTCAATAGCATCTTCTGGAAGTGTTCTTTGAGTTATCTGATCTGGTTGGACAGAACCAATCATTGAATTGGATATAATGTGCTCAATAGCATCTTCTGGAAGTGTTCTTTGAGTTATCTGATCTGGTTGGACAGAACCAATCATTGAATTGGATATAATGTGCTCAATAGCATCTTCTGGAAGTGTTCTTTGAGTTATCTGATCTGGTTGGACAGAACTAATCATTGAATTTGGAAGAATAATGTGCTCAATAGCATCTTCTGGAAGTGTTCTTTGAGTTATCTGATCTGGTTGAACAAGACTAATCATTGAATTTGGAAGAATAATGTGTTCAATAGCATCTTTTGGAAATGTTCTTTGAGTTATCTAATCTGGTTTGGTATGAACCCCAAAAACCAATCATTGGATTTTAAAGATGAATTTGCCTATAGTAGAAATAAGGAGGCTCAATAGCATCTTCTGGAAGTGTTCTTTGAGTTATCTGATTTGGTTGGACAGAACAATCATTGAATTTGGAAGATGAATTTGCTCATAGTAAAAATAAGGATACTCAATAGCATTTTCTGGAAGTATTCTTTGAGTTATCTGATCTGGTTCGGTAGGAATCCCATAACCAATCATTGAAATTGAAAGATGAACTGCATTATCATCTTCATTAAGAAGCTTCTTTTCAAGCTTCCTCTGCTTCTTCTTTTTCCACAAATCATAGCCCAAGTTTCGCCTTTGCTTGTAATTGGGATCATTGCATAATGGCTTCCTATCTTCTACCATAAGAAGTGCATCAGTAACCTTAGCCATTTGATCAGCACATATAAAATCTGTCAATTCTGCAATTGATGAATCTGAACCACATCTCTCCATGGTTATTGAAGCCTCAACCTCTGAGAATCCCATTTTTGTCAAGTATAACAGTTTACTCTCCTCATCAGAATCAGAATTCATGATTTCCTCGATATCAGAAGAACTATCAATATCTGTGAAATCATCCTGAAAGATCGCTTCATAATCAGATGAGTTGTTATCAGGATCAACATGTTGCATGGGTGCGAATTTTTGATATAGCTTGTACCATTGTATATGTAGTCTTGCCATTGCATCAGATTACTGTTTGCATAAATTGGTTTCTCTCCCACAGAAAAGTATATTTCAGAGATGGCCTTCACTGAAAGATGATAAGCCACTGTGTCAGCCTGGAACGGATTACCAAGCTATTTTTACTACTCTGTCTGATTAAATCCCTCTATATACAGAAAATGGTCAGTTCATTCAAAAGAGGCACATATCTCAGACGTTTCTGTCAAAATGATTGATTGTTTCTTAAGTCTGTGACAACGTGAAGAGGATTCCTCCAGTTACTTGACAACACTGCTGTTTAGTGACACCATAATGAGAGCCTTCAAGATAAACAAATTTGGGGCACGAATAAATCCACAAGTACCTACAACAGTGCATTGTCAAAATTGGACCTTGTTCAGATAATGATATTCAAGTCAAACAGACATTGAGAGTGAATCAGAAGCAGAATATTGGGGCATCTCGAAAGCCCATTTCAGACAGAAATGTTTCATGTGGGACATCTTGAGGGCCCATTTCAACCAGAAATAGAATATTAGGGCATTTTGAAGGCTCACAGCAATATGAATATTTGGGCATTCTTGGAGGTTCATCTCAATAAGAAGTAACATTGAGCATACTTTTAGCATCTATATCAGCAAATGTTGAGGCATTTTAAAGGTTCCTTCAGACAGATCCATGTGGGGCATTTTGAAGGCTCAGATTAACAAGAAGCAAATGTTGGAGCATGCTGAAAGCCCATTTCAATCGGAATCAGGAATGTTGATGCATTCTGCATGCTTGTATTAGCAAATGTTGGGGTATGTTGAAGGCCCATATCATCATGTGTCAAGATCATTGACTTGAACAAATATTTCCAATGAGACATAAATATATGAAGAATGAAAATGGTGATACAGTGACAGTCTAGCTGACTATACATAATTGCTTCGTTCATCAGGCAGTTACATTATGATCATGTTGTTGAACAAATGTTTACTCAGCAAGTATGTTTTCAAATACCTAATCTTCTTAACCGTATGTCACATGATAGTATGTTCTTTGTTAAGCTACATTACGGTTGCATGAATAAAGATGGTCCCCAGTTAGACTACTCGTTCCAAGGTTCAGTTCCTCAAGATCTCAGCTTTAAATTTGGCCTTTTGTGTGTCAGTGATAATTGAAAATATTTCTTTGAGGTTCCTGGCAGTTAGTTTCAACCATACTATTGGGATTATGAAGTTGTTTTTCACATCAGTTTTTACTTGCTTGATGACATTCTTCTGAGACTTGACTCACTTACATTACTGTTATTCCCGTTGTTACTGGGGTCATTATTGCTAGCCAGGCAGAACTGAGTTTTTATCTATTTTGGGTTATCATGTGCGTTTTATCCCCAGCAGCAAGAATTTCATGAACCTCTTTCTGTACATAAATCCTATAGCGGATGTGTTTCTACTTCCTACAATTCTCATTATGAAAGAAAACGTGATCAGTATCACATTTGTCTTTGCCCGAGATGATATCAAGATCAGTTAGTGTCTCCTATTCAATTCAACACTAGCATATCTTGTGAATTTGACCAACTTTTTGGTCATATCAACATTACACTTGAATCCCCATTGAGTTTTGTTCTCAAGTGGTCTTATGACATCATACAAAAACTTTGAACACCATGAAAAGAGCCTCAATGATTGAGAAATCTTAACAGAAACCACAAGAAAGAATGAATGTGTTGTCAAATGTTTTACATCCAAGCAGAAGCCACATGAGATGATAATGTGTTATCAAATGTTTTACGACCCAGTGATTATGATGTTGAACCAATGTTGTGATCATATGGTTTCCATTTTTGATCCAAGATGAAGTTTGTTTTTTTCAACTTCAAGATTATAAGATGAGATATGATGAAGATTTCTTTCCGCAGATGGAGAGCTGAAATTTTAACAACAAGAAACTATTGGAGCCAACTAAGATCAAACAATAGGTTGTTGTTAAACATCTTTACATGATATGGTTTGAGTTGCTTTGTTCGAGATCTGATTATATGTGGAGACATGAAAGGAATTGGAATAAATCCTCCTTGTGATATGTTTCAAGAGTCAAATCAGAACAGACTCTACTCTCTTAATTAATCCCTGCTGAGTCAGGCATATCTACATCTACACTCTTCAAAGATGATAGATTCTCTTTTTAAAGATGACAGATTCTCTTTTCAAAGATGAAAACTTTATGGGATTTCTACACAAGTCCAAACAAATAAAGTTGGTTTTATCCAAGACAAAATGGGGCATTAAGGTCATAATTCTGACTACGACAAGAGTTCCACAAATAAAACAATTCTTCTGAGACTTTCATGAAGCAAAGAATACATAAAGATACAAGTTGATCAGATAGTTCTTCAGAAATGCAAGCTTGATAGCATAAGTTGCTACACTGATATCCAGAGGTGACCCTGGCAATAAATGATGAAGTGGAAGAAAACCGAGTTCACCATTTTGAAGTCAAATGAAGATTGCATTAACATTCATGCATCATATTTAGACATTTGCAAAATAGGAGCATTTTCATTCATTTTATCCATGTTGAATATTTGACAGGAATTTCAAAATTTTAGCAAAGATTCAAATCCATCATATGATGGATCAACTTTTCGCTTGAATTCATCATTCGATGATTCAGTATTTCCAGTTCGAGTTCATAATGAGAAGAACTCATCTGAAGAAGGAAGAAGAAGTTCATAATGAGAAGAACTTGTTCAACTTTTCGCTTGAATTCATCATTCGATGATTCAGTATTTCCAGTTCGAGTTCATAATGAGAAGAACTCATCTGAAGAAGGAAGAAGAAGTTCATAATGAGAAGAATTTGTTCAACCTTTTACTTGAATCCATCATTTGCTGGATCAGCCTTTCCAGGTAGAGTTCATAATGAGAAGAACTCATCTGAAGAAGGAAGAAGAAATTCATAATGAGAAGAATTTGTTCAACCTTTTTGTTTGAATTCATCACTTGATGGATTATTGTTGCCAGAGGTAGAGTTCATAATGAGAAGAACTCGTCATCTGAAGAAGGAAGAAGAAGTTCATAATGAGAAGAATTTGTTCAACCTTTTGCTCAAATCCATCACTTGATGAATCAACTTTTCCAGAGAAGTTCATAATGAGAAGAACTCATCTGAAGAAGGAAGAAGAAGTTCATAATGAGAAGAATTTGTTCAACCTTTTTTCTGAATTCATCACTTGATGGATTATTTTTGCCAGAGGTAGAGTTCATAATGAGAAGAACTCGTCATCTGAAGAAGGAAGAAGAAGTTCATAATGAGAAGAATTTGTTCAACCTTTTTTCTGAATTCATCACTTGATGGATTATTTTTGCCAGAGGTAGAGTTCATAATGAGAAGAACTCGTCATCTGAAGAAGGAAGAAGAAGTTCATAATGAGAAGAATTTGTTCAACCTTTTTTCTGAATTCATCACTTGATGGATTATTTTTGCCAGAGGTAGAGTTCATAATGAGAAGAACTCGTCATCTGAAGAAGGAAGAAGAAGTTCATAATGAGAAGAATTTGTTCAACCTTTTGTCTGAATTCATCACTTGATGGATTATTTTTGCCAGAAAAGGTTCATAATAAGAAGAACTCATCTGAAGAAGGAAGAAGAAGTTCATAATAAGAAGAATTTGTTCAACCTTTTGCTCAAATCCATCACTTGATGGAGCAGCTTTTCCAGAGAAGTTCATAATGAGAAGAACTCATCTGAAGAAGGAAGAAGAAGTTCATAATAAGAAGAATTTGTTCAACTTTTTGCATAATTCTATCACAGAAGGAGATAGATTAGCATCAGCCTTTCTAGAGAAAGTTCATAATGAGAAGAACTCATCAAGAGCTTATTCAACTTTTTGAATGACTCTATCACAGGAAATAGGTCAACATCATCCCCAGCGGAAAGTTCATAATGAGAAGAACTCTTCTGAAGAAAGAGAAGAATTTATTCAACATCTCCATATTAATCAAGTGAAGAAGAGATGGATACAATCCACAAGAATGAAAATTATCTTGAGATTAGGCCATGTTACCCAATCAACATGTTATGTCAAAAACATAATGAGAAAACGATTTCCATAGTTTCTCATTCAATCTTTTCTGAAAATGAAATCGTTGAATAGTAAGAAAACAATTTCCATATTTTCTTACTTAGTAAACTATTTCCCACATCTGTAAGTCCTTCAGTGCATGATGTTTCCAAAAACCCTACGGGAGCTTTTTGATGTTTTCAAAGCCTTCGGGTCATCTATAAGTCCTTCAGTGCATGATGTTTCCAAAAAGCCTTCGAAAGCTTTTTGATGTTTTCAAAGCCTTCGGGTCATCTATAAGTCCTTCAGTGCATGATGTTTCCAAAAAGCCTTCGAAAGCTTTTTGATGTTTCAAAGCCTTCGGGTCATCTATAAGTCCTTCAGTGCATGATGTTTCCAAAAAGCCTTCAGGAGCTTTTTAATGTTTTCAAAACCTTCGGGTCATCTGTAAGTCCTTCAGTGCATGATGTTTTCAAACATTTCTATCCTGCTCAAAAGAAGCCAAATGAAAAAATTATTGTCTTTTTCGTCTTTGCTCTATTCTTGTTAACACAAGGATGAGCAAAGAGGGGCAGCTGTAGACATCATTTTTTTCATTTAAATTTATTATTATTATTATTAAAATTATTATTATTATTATTATTATTATAATTATTATTATTATTATCATTATTTATTATTATTATTATCAATATTATATATTATTATTATTTAATAAATAATTACAACTGGACCGGCCCAGTTACAAACCAACCAGAACCGGTCCAGACAACCAGAAACCCTAAACGATTAGTAAGGTTTCAGCTAGGGTTTCTAAACCCTAGCCACCCCCAGCCGCCTCTGATGCTTCCAGAATCCCAGCCGCCTCTGATGCTTCAAGAATCCCAGCCGCCGCCTCACTGCCAGGTGGTCCAATGCCCCACTGCCGACGCCTCCACCGCCATTGCCGACACTCCATAACGTCGAGAAGCTACCCACGTTGAGCCCTATGGTGAGTCACCACCATAGCTATGGTGACTCACCGGGCCTTTCATCTCTGGAACCGGTCCAACGAGAGCCTCGGTGGTGGCTATAAAAGCCACCCCACCTGCAAGAAAGAAGACGGACAGCCACAGACGGCAGAGAACGACAATAAAAAAAAACAGAAAAGAAAAAACAGAGAAAGAGAACACAGCAACCAACAAAGCAAGAACTACACCAACGATCCCAGGAAATACAAACCAAAAGAAGAGAAAAAGAGACTTACCGAGAAAATCGCCGTCGTGAGAGCCTCCATAAATCATCAGAGAACCAAAACGTCGAAGAGAAATATCCTAGATCTACGACGATTGGTAAGGTTTTAAGCTAAAATAACCTTAGATCTAGATATAGAAAAACAGAGGCTTTGATTTGGGGTGGGTTTTGTAATTTCCGGCCACCGCTAACGGTGGCCGGCGGCGGCAATCGGAGCCCGACAGCGGTGGCTGACCGGGCCGGCTTCTCTCTAATTTTAGAGAGAAGCCAGAGAGAAATCTTCTTCTCTCTGTTAGAGAGAAGAAGAGAAATGAAGAAATGAATGGTTGGCCCGAAGGGCCAACCGGTTTAGGGTTTATAAACCCTCTTCCATACGACGTCGTTTAAAGGGGAGGGGTATCTGTGTAATTAACTAAAGGTTAAACCCTTTCAGTAGCCATCTAAACTTGTAACTCTTACATTCTAGTCACTAAATCAAATTTATAATCCTTTTAATTCGGTCCTTTAATTTTAGATTTATTTATTTTAGTCCTTCATATTAAAATAATATATTTAGGATAAATTACAGATTTAATCCATTAATTTTAATAAATAATATTTTAATCCTTAGTTTATATTTTTAATTTATTTGATTCTAATATCCAAATTTTAGATAATTTTATTTTAGTCACCAAATAAAGAAATAACATATTTAATCCCTATAATTTAGATTAATTATGAATTAGATTTTTAATTTTATTTTTTTAGTTATTTTATATGTTTTCATTTATTTTATTGTTTTTAAATATATTGTTTTAGTAATATTTGTATTTTTATTATATTATTAAATATTAAATATTTTTATAAATATATAATAAATAGTATTTTTTTTAAATATTTATTTTTAATATCGAAGAAAAAGGACAGTCTTAATACAACTGGATGTCCTATTCTGATATTTTAAAATTAAAAAGTAAACAATATTATTAAAATTAATATTTATCAATATCAAAGAAAAGAGCTGTCTTAAGGCACCTAGAAATTCTTTTCAGATATTTTTAAATAAATAAATATTTTTTATATAATTTTGAAATAATAGGATTATAAATTAAATATATTTTTGAATTTTTAAATTTTAATAATAGAGACAATTTATAATTAAAAAAGTACCAATTTTGGGCGTTGTAGGGGTGCTAATCCTTCCCTAAACGTAACCGACCACGAATCCCTTTTTATTATTAAAAAGAACGAATTTTTGGTTATAAACGCATATCAGTTCATTTTTTAATTGATGTTTTCTTAAAACTCTTTTAAAAAATATTTTTTAGGTATTCGACCTACCTGACCCAAAAGGCCGATGGCGACTCCCAAATTATTTTCAAAACCATTTATTCATATCACTTTTCCCGTCAAGTTAAATATTTCGTGCCCGGACGAAAACCGGTTACGACACAGGTGGCCCACCCAAACACCATCTTTTCTGCAATTGGAAGTTTAAAAATAAAAATAAGGTTATTAATAGGGAAAAACCTCTTTCAAAGACTTTTTCTTTTTCCCGGTAACAGGAGGAGAACAAAAAACTTCAAAGACCTGTTGATAAGTTCAGCATAACAGGAGATATGTGGTACCGGAATTTTTTTTTTTGAAGAATGAGGGCTGCAAGGCCACGTACAGAAAAGCTAATTATAAGAGCTACTTACGAGACCATATCCATGTGTCAAGGAGCATAATGCCCACCACCAATTCCGAGAAGCACTTTCTTTTTGTCATTCTCCCTTGAATATAAAAAATATATAAAATACCAGGTTACACTACTACCGCAAGGCATATTATCATGAAAGAGAAACTCTTTGTTTCCAAAGAAAACAAAAGTGGAATGTCAGAAAATAAGGGAAAAATAAGTGCTTCGTTACCACTAAGAGTATAAGGATGCAAATGGTTTAATAAAACACATATAGTAGGAGCATCAAAAAGGCTAATGACTTATGCCAGTTATTTGGTCAGTACCTGCCCCAGTTTCCGATTGCATCATCACCTCCAAGCCCAAGTCCTTCCCAAACCAACTTCAAGCACAGACAAAAGAAGTTAGGGAACGAAGTTTGTCACCTCTAATAATCTATCCATTTTACTTGATGCCACAAATTAAATGCACTAAAAGCATTAAAATGTTATCCATGTTCAACCATCAAAGTTTGTTATATCATCTCACTCACTCAGGACATTAAAAGTAAAATTGAACATAATTCAACAACATGTCATGAGCATTCCAGAAAACAACAAAATGACAAAGGAATATTAATAACAATTGGGCTATGCTAATAACTTTTGAAACAAAACATATGATAAATGTGTACTCAACTAGAGCCATGACTTGAGCAGCATCTTGTCTCTTCCAATACTCGTCTGTACTACCTACAACAACAAAAAAGAAAGCATATTAAACCCACAGAAAAAGAGAGCAGTTAAATCCTAGAAAATAATTGCATTAATCCATCTGAGAGCATCTAAAGTATTTTGCAGTAAAGGAAGGCTATCAGAAAAAAACTGTCACAATATAAAGCAACTTAAAAACTCTTCAAGCTGAAATCAAGTAAACACGGAAACATAAAATGTTCTTCGTTTCAGTAGCTATCTATTTAAAAGCAAAACAAATGAAGGGGAAAATGCAAATGATGATCTCACACTTGGCAAGTGACTGAATAAAAAATAAAAAGAATGCTCGGTAACAACAAAAAAGAAAGCATATTAAACCCACAGAAAAAGAGAGCAGTTAAATCCTACAAAATAATTGCATTAATCCATCTGAGAGCAGCTAAGGTATTTTGCAGTAAAGGAAGGCTATCAGGAAAAAAAAACTGTCACAATATAAAGCAACTTAAAAATTCTTCAAGCTGAAATAAAGTAAACACGGAAACATAAAATGTTCTTCATTTCAGTAGCTATCTATTTAAAAGCAAAAAAAAATGAAAGGGAAAATGCAAATGATGATCTCAAACTCGACAAGTGACTGAATAAAAAATAAAAAGAATGCTCTGTAATTATCAGTGCAGGGAAATGTTCACCTCAATAAAGGAGTACATAAAGAAAACCTCAAACAAATTCCATATCCATGTATCAATTTAACAGTTCAGTTAGTGTGCATGTACAGGTTTACTAGCAACACAAATCATCCTAAAACACCAGTCCAGACCTGATTGGAAAAAATACACCACAATTAAGTCGTTAACTACCTTAGAGAAGTTTCATAGTGCTAAAGAAGTAAGATCATTAGACCTACTTTGTATAGCAAAGTGCAACATTCATCCCATCCCATGTAAACCAAGATAGCCGCATTTCCATTTCTTTATTCACGATTCACGTATTGATTTTTGTTTCCAATTTTTAGCATAAATTTTCTTCAAGAAATTATTTTTGGGGCAAACTTCAGAACAGTTGAGACCACATCAATGTGAAAATGAAACTCTAGTTAAACTCCAAGATTTGATTGGGAAAAACAATAAATAAAATACAGCAGATTGAAACGCATTACCTATCTCAAGGAACATTGTTGGTTTGATTGTTATGGGTCCATGATGCGTACCCTCCAAAGTTATCTAAAACCAAATTTAAAAATACTATTAATATGAAAATTGAAAGTGAACAAAATTTTACAAGCAGTCTAGCAACAATCGATAATTAAGATGACCTCAAATTCAGGGACCATATTATGAGACTGTGCAAGTTTCTTCAAATGCCTAAGCCAAGGTCCCATCCTAGGGTCAGGCGGCGCTGCTCAACCGGGCCTCCCACCCTGTGGCGGAACATCTCCTTCGCGCAAATGAGGTATCCCTACATTTCATACACAAATAAAATAACAAATCTTTTCTTTAATCCCAATCTTAAAAACTAGTTTAAAATAAATTACCGATTGGGTGAACAGTGACAGCAGGGCGATTGGAAACAGCCGTATGTTTACTGAAGAAGATAACCTCATGACAGCCTCCCCGGTGGCTTCTTCCCAACGGCGATCCAAATCATCCTCCTCCACAATGCTCTTGTCGTGGTGAAGTAATCGAACATTTTGATTAGAAAAGCTTTGTATTCCCTAAAGATCATGGAAATAAATGAATTAATGAAGATTTGAAATATTGATTAATGTAAATGATTAGGGACCTGCTTCGATAAAGAGGGAGCCGGGACGGGGACCCAACCGGGCATGGCCAAGAGGGCGTTGGCCGGGTTGATTGAGGCCGGATCGCTGGTTGTGGCTACTAATATCGTCACCATTTTCTGGTTTTACTTGTATTTAATTTTTTTGGGTCGAAATTGTAGAATTTAAATAGCTGAAATTTGGAGTTCTATTTTCTGCCCACTAGTTGCGCAAAAGCCGACGGGTTTTGACGAGACGGATACGCGTCAATGTAAATATTAGTTACATTGACGCGCAGGCAATTATGCAACGCCGTCGTTTTATGTTCTTAAGCAGATTAAAACGAGCGAGGAATGGATAATTTCGGTTAATTTAAATTTCACTTTTAAATTTTTAAATGGTGAAAATATTAAAAGATTATTATTTGGTCGGTAGGAGAGCTTCTACAATGAAAACACCGTGATTTTTTTTATTTATTTATTTATTAATTTAGAATAATTACAAGATAATATTTGTTTAAAGGTAATTCTCGATATTTTGATATTAAATATTTAAACTTTTGATATTCATGATGTTCGTACCCGGATTATCAAAAAATAACAACATTCATGATGATGTTAGATAAGTGGAAACTGTTATTGGCAAAAAAAATGGTCCAATTTTATTTCAATTTGATTGTAGAAATGGTTGAAATAATGTCTTTGAAAAAAACATTTACCAAAGTAATTCAACTTCAATACTATTTTCAGGACTATGTTAAATGATGCAGTTCTTTAGAAGACTCTAAGAATGCAAGGAGTCTTCACTTGAAGACTCCAAGACTTCACTTAAAACCTCCAAGATTACTATTCAATTTAATTTTTTTTGATAGAAAGTTGTTGGTTTTATTACGAATATAAAATATCCAGAATTACAATAAAAATTTATAAGCATAATCGTAAATATAAACTAATTAAATTATAATTATAACATTTTCCTATAACAATTGACACAAAAACTAGCCACATAAATCACACAATGACCAAATAAAGAAAAGAATAAAAAATTAACCAATGTTCGAACAAAATAAATATACGAACAAATCTGAATGCACTGGCAAACGAACCATAAAAAGAGATAAAGCTACTGAAGATTATCGACAAATCGCATATTAGAGTCAAGCGACGTGAGAAAAATATCCACGAATGCAAAACACATATACAAATTAATCCGAGGGTTCAAATTAGGAAAGTTCAACATGATAACAAATAAGCGTCATCTTAATTAGTCGTGACAATGTCAAATCCAACCCTGAGAAAAAAAAATAAACGATTATGACCCAGGCGATTACTGATAATGATTTAGAATTTTAAGGATTTGAATAAAAATATAAAAAAAATGTTGAAGGAGAGAAAATGAAGAAGAAAATAAATGATGAAATAAAATTAAAAATATTTTTACAACAAAACATTTTAAATACAATCGAATTAAATATTCTTGTTTGTTTGTTTCTCTGTAATTGATTTTTTGAAAATGTTTTTTTTCTCATTTTTCAGTGTTGGTTGACAATAAACAAATGATCAATGTAATTTATTTTTTTGATAAATTAATATTTTTGTATTTTTTAGAAAATAATTTACGGTCTGATTTTTCATAAATTATTTTACGAACTTTTCATTTTAAAACATAAATATTTAAAACATTATTATTTTGCATATTTAATATTAACATACTATTTTAGTATCATTTTAATAAAAATATAATTATTAACTAATATTTATAGATAATTGTAATAATATAATATAATATTTTAATATTATAATTATGTTATTATAATATATAATATTATTCTTTTATTTTAATAAGATATATTACATTATTAAAAAATAATATTATTTATTAATTTCATAAAAATAATATTATTGAATTATTATATATTAATATACTCCTTAAAATATAATATAATATTCTTATTTTAATATTTTAATTTTAATATTTTAATAATATATTATTTTAATAAATAATTTAATATAATTATAATAATTTTATTTTAATAAATATAATAATCTTAATATTTTTATTTATAAAATTATAAATATTTGTTTTACAATAATATTGACATAAATAATATAAAATAAATTATTATAATATTTTAAAATAATAATATCAATATTTAGTAAATAATATTATTTATTGTATTTAATATTTATGACAAATAGTTTTTTAGAAAAATTATTAATTAATAAAAAATAATTTACACAAAATCATTCAAACACTATAAAATAATTTAAAAAATATAATTTATTTTACTAAATGTATTTTACATAATCAATTTTCAATTATTTTCAAGGAAACAAATGTACTCAAAATATAATTCGGTCACAATTTCACTTATTACTCCCCCAAAAATCCCATGCCCATTGGTACACTTTAAGTCTACTATAAAAATGATACTTTTACAAAAAAAATCAATGTAACCCTCGATTTTTTTTACTCAATGTGACGCTCAAACTTAGAAAAGGAATCCAATGTGTCCCTTTGACCAATGGTTTTAATCGTTGACCATTATGATGCTCATATGACGGTCCATGGTACTAACGTGACAATCCACTGTGGATAGTGACATGGCTGATAGGCTAAATTGTTTTTTTCTAAAGTTCGAGGGTTAAATTGACTTTTTTTTAAAGTTGTCATAACCGTTTTTAGGTGGGATAATTATTTATTGTTTAAAAACAGTTACGACTTTAATTTTTAAAATTCAGTGATTTTTAAAAAAATCATTTTTTAAGACAAAACCTGGTCTGCGTTTACCAAAGATTCGATTAAAACGGATTCGAGAGTCGGTTACGTGTGGGGAAGGATTAGCACCCCCACAACGCTCAAAATTGGTACTGTGTCGCTTACACGTTGTCGTAATGGTGGAAATCTTGAGTCAAATATAAAGTTAAAATATGATTCAATTATTGAACATTAATTAATTTGCTTCGAATTAATTAATTTAAAGAAGGAAATTCAAATGATTGAAATAAAAACAAATAAATATTACAAACCTAAATACAAATAATAAAAATAAGTATTTAAATTTATAAAGACCAAAATAGACAAAAAAAAAACTTTAAGGATCAAAATAACAAAATTAGAAAGTTAAAGAACTAAAATGGAACAAACGGAAAGTTTTAGTTCTAAACAGTAATTACAGAAATTTTAAAGACCAAATAACACAAATTGAAATTTAAAGGACTAAAATACAAATATCTAAAATTATATGCTAAAAATCGAAATAATTAAAAATATATAAATTACATTGACCAAAATAAATACATATGAAACATAGAGGATTAATATATAATTAAACTAAAACATTCAATATAGAATCAGTGCCAAAACAAAAGATACACAAATATGATGACCAAATTCGAATATTAAAAAAATGCATAATATATTAAAAACGGGACTAAAATATAATGAAAGTACAACATACAAGCTAATTTAAGATTTAACCCAAAATACAAAACAATGACTAAAATGCAAATTTCATAAACAAAGAGAACAATTTCTAATATTAATAAAATTCACATAATAAAGATCAAGTGACCAGAATACAAAATTTATAAAAGAATGGCATGAAATACAATATAAATAAAATATAACAAATATCCATATGCGAAATTTAAAAAACACGAAGGCCCCCTACGTGTAATTTTACCACCAAAAAAATACAAACATATCCCTCCCTAAACGGTGTCATTTAGGTCGGGGTTTATAAGCCCAAAAACGGGCTTAGCTTTCTTCATTTTCTCATTTGGTCTTTCTCTCAAAAATCAGGGGGGAGAGAGAGTCTCAAACTCTCTCAACTCCTCAACGAGAAGGTTATCGTTACCACCGCCACCGGCGGCCCACGACAGCGCTTACGGTGGCCGGAGAGAGAGAAGCCCCCAAAAGACTCCTCTTGCTCTTCACAACCCAATTCCAAGCCCCCTTAGCCTTAATCCGACCCTAAAACCACAGATCTACAAGACACCAGCGACTTTTGGTGTTACTGATAACTTTTCAACCAAGGTTTGTGTTTCTCTTTCTCTCTTTGATTTGAGGTTCTCGATTTCTCTATGTTTTCTTTTTTTTGTTCCAGACCCCCTACACCGAATACTCCCCCTCCTCCAATCTCTCGTTTTTCCTTCTGATTTATTTCTTTTTCTTCATCTAATCTTTTTTTTTTCATTTTTTCCTTGCTTGCTTTATTTGGTGAATGGTTTAGGTGAATTATTGACTTTGGTGCAGATTTGTCTATAATTCGGTGGCTTTGACGAAAATGGGACTTGGCACATCATATGGGACAAAATCGGTGTTTACAGTTGCCCCTCTTTGCTCATTGTTGTGAAACAGGAATAGAGAAAGGAAATAAAACAACAATTTTTAGACTGTCAACAAGTCTCGAGCTCCGAATTCTTCTTATTATGAACTATTCACTCTTCTTTAAAGGCATCAGTTGAGCAAGCTCTTCTTTGATCGACTCCCATTTCTTCGAATAATCATTGTTTGTTGACAACATTCTTCTTGGAGGTAATTTTGATGCTAAAGATGATGTTGCTCATTTACGTTGAAAAGATCTGGCCTCTTTCAAGTAAATTATTTGCTGAAGATGACACTGTTCCTTCTCGTTGAGGAAGTTTGGTCAATTTCGGATCAGTTAGGTCCTAATGGGCTATTGGAGCTGAAGCAAAAACCTGATGAGTTTTCCATGTGAGCTGTGCATTGGTTCACCGTTTGGGCTTCTTGTAATGGCTTCATTTCTGGGCCTACAAAATGTAAAAGTTGTAATAATAATAATAATAATAATAATAATAATAATAATAATAATAATAATAATAATTTTTTGAGATTTGTTGCTTGATTTGGGGGGACGACACGCCTCATACGTTCTGAAGAGTTCGGGTCGTATAAGAATGATAACATGGATCCTACGTGATGAGGATGAATAGTTATCTAAAGGATGATGACACAGTTCCTATGTGATGATGAGACCTAGTCGAGGGATGACATGGTTCCTACGTGATAAGGAGACCTAGTTGAGGGATGACATGGTTCCTACATAATGAGGAGACCTAGTCGAGGGACGACATGGTTCCTACGTGATGAGAAAATCTAGTCGGTGGATGACAATGTTTGTTGTGATACTAAGTCAATCCATTGGGTATGATATCCTTCTTCGTGAAGTTGAAATCATGGATGGCTCATTCGTCGTGAAGTTGAGCTTCGAATTGGATGTCTTTCGTTGTGAAGTTGAAATCCAATCTTGTAAATTACATCACTTTCGAGTTCAATATCTTTCGCTGTGAAATTGAAATTGACTCTGAATGAAACTGATTTTTTTATTGTTGTATCACGGATGACTCCTTCATCGTGAAGTTGGGTCAATCTTTTGGGTACGATATCCTTCGTTATGAAGTTGAAATCGTGAATGGCTCATTCGCTGTGAAGTTGAGCTTTGATTTGGATATCCTTCATTGTGAAGTTGAAATCTAGGGGTTGCATTGTTGCTTATGGACACGATATTCTTCGTCGTGAAGTTGAAATCGTAGATGGCTCTTTCATTGTGAAGTTGGGCCTTGAATTGGATATCTTTCATCGTGAAGTTAAAATCCAATCTTAGTTACATTGTTTCGAGGCCAATATCCTTCGTCGTGAAGTTGAAATTGACTCTGAAACTAGAAAGTTTATTGTCAGACACTCCTTCTTTGAGTTGGATATCCTTCGTCGTGAAGTTGAAATCGAATCTAGAGATGTATGCTACTTGTGTGTACGATTCCCTTCATCGTGAAGTTGAAACCGTGGATGTGTGGGCACGATATCCTCCGTCGTGGAGTTGAAATCGTGGATCCATGGGTACGATATCCTCCGTAGTGGAGTTGAAATCATGGATAGCCCCTTCGTCGTTAAGTTGAGCCTTAACTTGAATATCCTTCATCGTGAAGTTAAAATCCACGTATTGTATGTTGTGGGTGGACATGATTCCCTTCGTCGTGAAGTTGAAACCATGGTTGTGTGGGCACGATATCCTCCGTCGTGGAGTTGAAATCATGGATCTGTGGGTACGATATCCTCCGTCTTGGAGTTGAAATCGTGGATGGCCCCTTCGTCGTGAAGTTGAGCCTTGACTTGAATATCCTTCGTCGTGCAGTTGAAATCCAAGTATTGTATGTTGCAGGTGAACACGATTCCCTTCATCGTGAAGTTGAAACCGTAGATGACCCCTTCATTGTAAAGTTTGGCTTCGAGTTAGATATCCTTCGTCGTGAAGTTGAAATATACTCTCGAGCAAATTGTGTTGTTTCGAGTTCAATATCCTTCGTTGTGAAGTTGAAATTGACTCTGAATGAAACTGGGAAATTTTTTGTTTAGTACAATATCCTTCATTGTGAAGTTAAAATTGACTTTGAATGAAATTGGAAAGTTGTTTGTTGACAGACGTTCATTCGCTGTAAAGTTGAGCATCCACCATCAATTTCTGAATGTGCTTTTGAATCGAGTATCTTTCTTCTTGAAGTTGAAACTTGACTCTAAAAGCTGCAAAAAATATGTATAAAAAATGATGAATGTGATGATCTTAAGTATGTCTAAGATGCATGCAACATGAATTAGTTTTATCTCATCATGCTTTGTCTGCTTGTTTCTACATGTGGAGAAAATGCCTTCAGAAGATCTGATCGTTTGCATCAGGATGTTGAATCCCCAAATATGCCCCAATATTCAATGTTAAATCTCCAAATATGCCCCAACATTTGTTATTGAATCTTTAAAGATGCCTCATTGTTCCTCATTGTTTGCTTCAGCACTGATTCTAAACATGAGCTTTGTGTCTGAGAGCCACATGTCAAATACTAAGATCCACTCTAGAGAGATTGTCTTATTTGAAAAGTGTTTTTCTTCTTCTTTTATTTCCAAAAGTTCTGAAAATGTATTATAAGAGTTTTGAAAAATGTTTAATCAAAAGTTTTCAAAAATATTGCCCATTTTTAGGTTTCACAATTGAGATGAATCATAAAACTAGAGTTCATTGGACATCAAAGAATTAATTACATTGTTAATCCTTCAATAAATTATAGCTATTTGACAAGTATCAATATCAAAGCTATTTTCGGGAAATGGTTAAGAAAGAAAACAATAAGAAAGTCTCAAGTTCTTGTGTTTGGTTAATAGTTTGGCCTTCTTATTTCTTTGATGTTCACTGATCTGATGGGGTAGCTTGTATGCTCATCTACTGGAAGTGTTCGCCGGCTCCCAGCTTTTATGGTCACACATTGTGCAATGCCTAGTCAAGGAATTTGTGTTATCGCCTCAGCTGCATAATTTTTATATTCGAGATGCCTTTCAGGGTTTCAACTCAAATTCTCCTTTAGTTTCAATACGTCATTTAGAATTTATATCTTGAACCCCCTTTGTTATTTTCTCTATCATGCATTAAAGTTTTTAGAAAACTTTTTGCAAATAAAAATTAATCCTGATGGGCAGGATGAAATCTGAAGATAGTCTCTTCTGTTTAGAAATCCATGTATGATTAGAAGAGACTTTTTAAGACACGTAACGTAGGCCATGGTTCATGGTTATGAAAGAAAAAGATAAATAGGCCCAAACAAGTGTTTCAGAGTATTGAACCAATGATCAATTCATTATGATGCCTTCAATCTTGTCTTACTCAACTTGAATCTGCTCGTATGTGTCTCTCTCTTGATGCTCTATGATCTTCGAGTGAAGTGATTCTAGAATAATTGTGCTTGATCAATCTCATATTTTGATGCTCGATGTGTCATTTGACTCGAGGGGATCTTTACATGTGCTTCTTGTTCATTTTTCTTTGCTTTCTTTTTTTTCTTTTTCTTTGTTTTTTGTTTTTATTTCTTTTTTCTTTTTACTCTTTGTTCTGATTGGATCTTCACACTTGGCACTTGATTCACTTTTTGGTATCTCCTTTGGATTGACGTATTCACTCATGTGAGCATATTTCTTTCACCTTGCCCCCCAGTATGGAGGGTGATCCTTAGTTAGGGTTGAATCAGAAGAAAAAATATTATAGGCTCAAAAGGGGACAACAAGGGATATATATATACATATATGGATAAATGAAACAAAGTCGTTCATCATCTCATAAACAAAAGTCTTCGCAAAAAAGGTATCTCCATGGGGATAGATTTTCAGGATTAATTTTTATTCCTTAAATGAAACAATGTAATTAATGCATGATAGAATTATTTCGAAGTAATTCTCTTTTCTACTTCTTGTTTCCAGCATACCTCAATTGCTCAGGCTCATCCTCAAAAGATTGCTTCGAGATGTGCCACATTTTTTATTCTGGTATGAAGGTTCATGTTCAAGTGAACATTCCACGTCTGCAAGTTTTATTTGTATAAAGATGTCAGTGTTGAGTCTAAAAAGACAATGGTGTGACTTTATTGACTCAAAGGTATCAGTATGATTCTCCATGGATTATTCTGGGTAAAGAATTTAGGGATTTTTTGTTTTTATTTTCTGGAACAGGATAAGAAAGGTCTGATCTGGCCATATGTAAAAAATCTATAATTCTTGAAGAATTAAAAGAATCCTTAATTCATTTAATATTCAAAGAACTAAAGATTAAAATTCGTTCAATTATTCCACCTTAGAAGGTATCATAAATTCAGTCGTTTAAAAGATTAAGAAAATATGAAAGATCAAAAACATGTTCAAACAAAAAAATGCTCTCAGTGCAAATGGTAGATGCAATGTCCCTTTCTTCGATTATTGCCCATGATCCATCAGGTTTTGGATCTTGCACTTCAATGCCTCACAGTTCTCAGAGGAATGTATGGAGCTTCCTATGTGGTAACTGTACACCGCTTCAACATCGTAGCCCTTAGGATATGGGGACTCTTTTCTCATATCATCCAGGCAGACTTATCCCTACAGTCAGCTGATCAGGCTCCCACTGTACTGATTTCAGTTTTTTAATTGTTAAAATATTTCTTCCATGTGGTGTTACATGATTATGAACACTGCATTTGAATCCTCCATGAAGAAATTCCATGTTTATGAAAATGCTTAAAAATGAAATGAATATGCAAAAATGCATTAAATGCTCGAGGCATTGATCCGAAAACATGTCTGTTATTATAAATATCTTTATTGAGACAAAAGTGTTTTATCTTTTAAGAGACAAAAATATCAAAGGTATATTCTGAATAAATCCTCTAGACCCTGAATGACTTCTAACAGGTTGACTAGTTCTCTACATTTGTCTGTCGCCAGTTGAATACCCTGTCGAACTGCTCTGGCTTATCTGGTTAAACTGTGCAAGTGACGAGTTGCTCTTTGTACTTGTTCCCAGAAATATCGAATGGATGCATCTCTGGCTTTCATCATTTGCTGAGCATGTTCTCTAACGGTAACGCCATTGGAGCCCTCTATCAATAGAAGTTATCCGAAGTTCATTTGCATTTTTCTTGAATTTGTCAGCAATGACCTCCAATTTCAACTATCTTTTTACCATTTCGTTCTTATTGTCTTTGAAAAGACTCTACAGATCAGCAACCTTCATCTTACCCCTGCAACCTTTGCCAACCCAAAGTTGATTTGTGCTTGGTGTAAACCCGGTTCGTTCTGAGTCATTTATAATGCAGCAGAGTGGAATATTCTTCAATTACGGTTACCATGTCTTCTTGGTTGAATTGTCTTGCAGATTGTCTCTCTGAGCATAACCAGACCTTTGTGTTTTTCACCTCTTGTATTATAACCCTTTTGTCCATTAATGTAAATTATTTAGGTTTAACGAACACGTTTTTATGGATCAACATCTCTTGCATTATGTTATGACAATGTAAATGCAATACAGAGAAATATGAAAAAAAATGACAAACAAAAGAAGGGAGATAAGTTAGTGTACTAAAAAAAAGTGAAATTAGTTAGTACAGGCAAGATAATTGGTATAGATAAAAATTTCATTCAAAGATGAATATAACACCTACCCCGTCATAATATCTACCCGAGCATGCTTTTATTAGATAGTAATCCTACCCCAACATGTTTTATATCCACAAAGATGTATTTACAAGAAATTAATCCTAACCGCATGGTATCTAGTTCACATGCTGTTATTCAACAGAATTTAAAGCGAAAAGAAAGGTTCATAAATGCTCTTTCTTTGTGTACACTTAATTTGGCTACTTACTGACGGACAGAGGTTCGTATTACTATACCTATTTTGACCGTTCTACGGTTCACTATATGCATGGTTTTGGCTCTATGAGGAAAAAGGTACTCGAATTGTCCTTGATGTCGGTGCCCCCTTGGGCTGCCAAACCCTCGATCCTCACCCATTATAGGCTTAAACGGATCGAGTTCAATTCGAGGGGATATATTCCCTTATGCCCATACGGAGAATAAATTCACACGAAGACATAAGGTATATGAATCCCGAAGGTTACTTGCTAGGCCTGCACGGAGAATAAATTCTCACGAAGGCGTCATTTTTGCCCCTACTAAAAAAGGGTTCAGAGCTCGGGTATAGAGCTTTTGCTATGCAAATGCCCGTGACGTGTGTAAGGAGGAACATTCAGCCCTTTGACTCAAAGGTAAAACGAAACCACTTGATAAGAACATGAACAAATCTGAAAACAAAAATCAAAATGTTAGTATAACAAAAAATGAAGCAATTACAAACTTCAATAAATGAATCATAAATTAACTAAAAACTCGAACTCATAATTTCCATCACAACGACAACGTGTAAGCGACTTACAGGCTGACTCTCTAAAAAGTCCCTAGCGGAGTCGCCAAACTGTCATAATCGTTTTTAGGTGGGACAATTATTTATTGTTTAAAAACAGTTACGACTTTAATTTTGAAAATTCAGTGATTTTGAATTAAATTGGATAGAGTCACCATCAATCTTTGGGTTAGGTAGGTCGAATACCTAAAATGTCTTTTAAAAACAATTTAAAAAAAATCATTTTTTAAGATAAAAGCTGGAATGCTTTTACCAAAGATTCGATTAAAAACATATTCAGGAGTCAATTACGTGTGGGGAAGGATTAACACCCCCACAACGCCCAAAATTGATACTGTGTCGCTTACACGTTGTCGTAATGGTGGAAATCCTGAATCAAATATAAAGTTAAAATATGATCCAATTATTGAACATTAATTAATTTGCTTCGAATTAATTAATTTAAAGAAGGAAATTCAAATGACTGAAATAAAAACAAATAAATATTACAAACCTAAATACAAATAATAAAAATAAGTATTTAAATTTATAAAGCCCAAAATAGAGAAAAAAAAAACAAAAAAAAACTTTAAGGATCAAAATAGCAAAAATAGAAAGTTAAAGAACTAAAATGGAACAAACATAAATTTTCAGTTCTAAACAGTAATTACAAAATTTTAAAGACCAAATAACACAAACTGAAATTTAGAGTACTAAAATACAAATATCTAAAATTATATGCTAAAAATCGAAATAATTAAAAATATATAAATTACATTGACCAAAATAAATACACATGAAACATAGAGGATTAATATATAATTAAACAAAAACATTCAATATCAAATCAGTGACCAAAACAAAAGATATACAAATATGATGACCAAATTCGAATATTAAAAAAATGCATAATAAATTAAAACGGGACTAAAATATAACGAAAGTACAACATACAAGCTAATTTAAGATTTAACCCAAAATACAAAATAATGACTAAAATGCAAATTTCATAAACAAAGAGAACAATTTCTAATATTAATAAAATTCACATAATAATGATCAATTGACTAGAATAAAAAATTTATAAAAGCATGGCATGAAATACAATATAAATAAAATATAACAAATATCCATATGCGAAATTTAAAAACTCAGAGGCCCCCTACGTGTAATTTTACCATGAAAAAATACAAATAGACCCTCCCTAAACGACATCGTTTAGGTCAAGGTTTATAAGCCCAAAAACGTGCTTAGCTTTCTTCATTTTCTCATTTGGTCTTTCTCAAATCAGGGGGAGAGAGAGAGTCTCAAACTCTCTCAACTCCTCAACAAATAAGGTTATCGTCGCCACCGCCACCGTCAGCCCACGGCGGTGCTTATGGTGGCCGGAGAGAGAGAAGCCCTCAAAAGACTCCTCTTGCTCTTCACAACCCAGTTCCAAGCCCCCTTAGCCTTAATCCGACCCTAAAACCACATATCTACAAGACACCGATGTCTTTTGGTGTTACCGATAACTTTTCGACCAAGGTTTGTGTTTCTCTTTCTCTCTTTGATTTGAGGTTCTCGATTTCTCTCTACTTTCTTTTTTTTTTGTTCCAGACCCCCTACATCAAATACTCCCCCTCCTCCAATCTCTCGTTTTCCCTTCTGATTTATTTCTTTTTCTTCGCCTAATCCTTTTTGTTTTTTTTTTTGTTTTTTCCTTGCTTGCTTTATTTGGTGAATGGTTTAGGTGAGTTATTGACTTTGGTGCAGATTTGTCTATAATTCGGTGGCTTTGACGAAAATGGGACTTGGCACATCATGTGGGACAAAATTGGTGTTTACAAAAGTTTAAGTCCTTATTTAATTTTTTTTAAAATACAAATATTTTAAACTTAAAATACTAAAAATATATGTTAAGCCCTTTAGTTCTTTGATTTTTATTTTTAACCCCTCTTAGAATTTGATTCTTTCACTTAAGCATTTTATTTTCATCAATGTTGTTATTAGTGTCATTATTTTGAAACACATAATAATATTATGAAGTATGATAGAACATATATATTGTAGAGTTAGTTGTAAATTTTGATATATCTAAAGAAAATTTCGGTATTAATCTACTATGATATTAAAAAGATATTTATGAATTAATAAATTTGTGATTAAAATAATATAAATTTGATTGGATGAGAATTATTTGTAATGCAATATAAATAATTGTTGAGAACTCATTTTATTTGTACTACTATAGAGATTTTACTCTTATTTTCAAATGATGTATCCCTTATTCTCGCATGTTTGATATTTTAATTATTTTTTTACTTTTTACTCAGGTTTAATTTTTCTTAATAGTATAATAAATATTTATTTATTTTAAATTTTACATTTTAATAATTTTTATTTAATAAATAATAATTATAATTTATGGTATTTTAATATTTATTTTAATATTTTAAATTTTAAATATTTATATTTTAAAAATATAATAAGCAACGTGGACTGTTATTGAGCTGCAGTAGGTTTTAGAGTGTCATGCTTGGCGTTTCAATCTCATGCATGCAAATTGAGCTGCAAGCAATACCCTATAATATTCATATATCATTATAGTATTTGTTTTTTGGTTTTCGCTTTCATGTTCATAATTAAGACTTTTTGTTTCAACACAAACATGCTTTATGATTATGATAATGACCAAGTTTGTAAGGAGGCTTGGAGACACAGTTAAATAACAGAGAATAGGGGCTAACCGGATTTAAGTGATAGTAGGATTGATGTTATTTGAACTCTTCATTTTCTTTAAAATATTTGCATTATATCCTTAACATACTTGTACTTCCTTTAGACTTATTACGTAAGTCACATCTTCAATTTCAATATCACTTCTTTGTCTATCAAATCTTAAAGTATATGAAGTTTCATATCCTCTAATTAGTTATATAAATAAAGCATGGAACTTTTAGTTAAAATAGACCAATACTTATTTGTTTCGTATCATCATTATTTTTCGTATACTTTTCCAACTATATTTAGCTGATTTATTGATCAATTAATCTAAATCACATGTTACAGAAGTTCATTATAAGAACGACCCTCTCAACCTATTTTGTTTCATTCACAATGTAAAATTTAAACATATCAACATATTAAGGAATCTAGTATTTCATCTCAATAAACCAACTAAATGTTGGTATTAATTTTCACCAATTAAGTGTTTCTTTTGTGTAAAATACTCATCTCAAAATATAATCATCCTTTCACTTTCTTGTTTAATTGTTTTCTTTTGAAATTCTAGCAAATAAATCCCTACTTTCTTGTTCCATTCAATCTCTAGTGTAAGATCAGATTTCGTAGAGGCTCATTACTTGGGGTACTCTCCCAATTTATTTCACTTTATTCGCAAACGTTATGATCTGAACTCCTTATCTTACTTAGAGATTTAGTGTTTCATTTCTTTAAATTAATTGATTGTTAACAACAAGATTTATTTGTTTCAAATTATCATTGTTTTTAATCATTTTAAGTGTTCTTTTGTAGAGACTCAAAACAAACTATTTCTTTTACATTCTAATTTGATTGTTTTCTTTTGTTATTTCATTCAGCTTGTAACATACAAGTTACAAATAAATGTGAATATTCTTATAAATAATAAAAAAGTGTTTAAAATGAAGAAAAAACAGTGATACAATTAACGACAAAGGATATACCAATTAATCCAAAAGTTCCTCTTAAGTATTGCTTTAATATATATATTACGGTAAACTATATTCATGCCATTGAATTTTCAGGCCGTTAAACCATAAGCGACTGCTAACGTGGTATGTCCATATATCAATGGTAAGTGAGTCGATATGTTTACATACCATTCTCTTTAATAAATTAATATCATCCAATAAAAAGATGACACGTATCGTTGTTTTATTAATAAGAAAATGATGAAAATATAACTTAATCATTCAGGCAAGTTTTTAACCTAATTTATCCTTTAAAAAATTATATCTAAAGAATAACCTTGGGTGGAGTTGAAACTCGAACCTAGGACATTCTTCATTTATTTCAAAAGAGTCTAAGGTCATTCTTCAAATATTATTTTGTGAAATTATACAAAGTCAATAACTTGGCTTAGCGGTTAAGCCTAAGACCCTTTTACAAAGCGTACTAGGTTGAACCTCATCCTCACTCAAGGTAAAATTGTCATTATTTTCTTATCAATAAGATGATGATAAGTTGAATCCACTATTAATTTTTTTTATTGATCGGAATGAAAGCTTTTCTTAATGGTAGTGACTCCAATAATTTTTTTTTGATTTTAACGACCAAAGTGCAAGCAATTTAAAAGTTAAATGGCTAATAGTGTAGTTGATTTGATCTTATGGTTGAGGGATAAGAGTGTACAAACCAAGCGATTTCAGTGGTTAAGGGATTTGTTGTTATCCCTTGAGATCTCAGGTTTGAGCACCGCAAATGTAGGGGTATAAGCGTTCATTGTCAGATGATTGAAGTCTTTTAATAGATAGTAACTTGTATTCACCCCAGATAAATCAAAGATTATTGAATATTTAAATGTGTTAAAATTATAATCAAGGGTAAATTATATAAATGGTCACTAAAGTATGAGTAAGTTTTCATTTTTATCACTGAAATTTTAAAAATAACAAAATGATCTTTAATATTATCATTTTATAATAAACTTAAATAAGTTACTAATAATGGTTGTGGACCTCCTTAGGGTTTTTAAGACAGTTTAGAAGGGTTGAATATGCTCAAACAAGGTATTTTCGGATGCCAATATCGATACTGTTCATATGTTGGGAAAAAATGCATGAGTTTTAAAGCATGAGTATCGATACTCATGCATAGAGTATCAATACTCTAGGCTCGGTCTTGATACTTGAGGGAAATGTTTCGATACTGAAAATCCAAAATACCATTTTGGTACCGATACTTATAGGAGTATTGATACCAAGGGCTGGGTATCAATACTCCCTATAGGGGTATCGATACTACCCATTTTCTCAAGGTCTATTTTAAGCTGTTGCTATCGATACTCAAGTAGGGGTATCGATACTTCTGAGTCAGTATCGATACTGACATACCGACGTGTCAGTATCAATACTACCTTATTTTCAAAGATAAAAAATTCTAGGAAATTTTAGAAACATGCTTGAGTAACCCAACCCACTCTTTAATCTTTCAATAAGACATTAAGTGAAAACAATATTAACAAGTTAAATTTAACTTTAAAACCCTGTAATTTAAGGAATCACAAGACTTGCATTGTTCACGTTTGGGAAACAAGACAGACACCTACATCCCTCTAGAATATAAGAGAACATTTGTATGCTAAGATATGGCCAACCCTAAGATCGTGCTATAGGTACATTTTTGCTAATTGGCCGTAGATGCCCCAAGGCTCGACAGAGCAAGTTAACGGGTGACGTAATCCGATGTAGAATTATGAATTTCCACCCTAGATAGGATATAAGGGTGCGTGAGCTTTGAGATATAGCCCCTCAGCTGCACCATGATGTCTACCATTGTATGTATGTTTTCGTTAACATACTCGAATGCTAGCAAGTATGAATTAAATATGTTTTAAGTATGATCAATAAAGGATGCATGTAGTTTAGATTGGTTATTAGTGTGTCACTGAGCTTGTGAGCTCAACGTTTAGAATTTGTTTTCGTGCGTAGAGTAGGATCAAAAGCATTTTGGAGGAGCCTTACCTAGACCAGATAGTATCAGCATCCAGCTTTGAGCATGTCTCAACTTTTGTACTAGAGACATGTATTGTAAATAAACCCGTATATGTCAGGTCAAGATGTAAGGTTTGAATATTTTGTAAACTCAAACTCAAGTTATTGTGTGGGTTCCCAAATTTGTAGAAAAAGTATTTTTTAAGTATGTCTTTATGCATATCAAGTTATGGATTTATGTAAATGAATATGTTATTTTTAAAAGAAAATTTTTGGTCGGCCACATCTAGTGGTCCGTGTGACGTCATAGTCCATTGATCTTTGGGTCGTACTAGATTAGGATGTTACATTTAGTGGGATCAGAGCGTCAGGTTGAGTCATTCTAGGGTTTATGTTTAGGGTTTAAGGTTTAAGGTTGAGTCATTTCTAGGACCCATATGTTAGAGTTAATAAAGGTTTATATACATACATGCCTTTATAATTTTGAGATATATTTTTGAGTCTGGAATAATAATAGTAACCCTCATTTTTCTTATTCATTTTAGAGTATAAGTTTGGAAGGAGATTCAGATCATAGCCAAGAGAGTAGAGTAGAGAGTCACGCCTCTCTAGCAGGCGACTCAAGAGATGAGTTTTTTTTTGACACCGAGTTTGAGGTTCTAAAAGAGGTAGTGGTCGATGAAGCGACCTTCTTTTGGGATTTAATAGCTAAGTTCAGATGTATAGTGTAAGTCATCCCTAAGACTTCGATCACGCCACCTCCCCCACTTGCACCTCTAGTGTAATGCCCCAAATGTTGAATTAGGGATTTTATTGAAAGGATTTAAGATTTAAGAATCTATTTGATTCATTAATAAAAGATGAGAATGAATTGGGAAGAATAGTTTAAACTAAATTATAGTAATGGAGGATTAAAAGGACATTTTGGTCAATTGGAGTTAGATGAATTTAAAATTCATTTCTTTTAAGGTATTAAAGTATAGAGTAAGGGGAGTAAATTTGGTCAACTCCTTTCCTTTTTCTTCTTTCCCGTACATACTCTCCTCCATAGCTCCAAGGTGAGTTTTCAATTTACTAGTTTTTTCCTTTGTTTTTGGTTGTGTTTTGAAGTATTGAGTATACTAGAAGCTTAAGGAAGGATTAAAGGGGATCAAAACTAAGTTATGGATGAGATAATAGAGATTGAAGAAAATGGGTTTTTGAGTGATATGTTAAAATATGTGTTTATGGATGTTTAATGGTATATTTAACTTGTCAAAGAGGTAAATGAGAGATTAGAAACATTGGATATGATTAAGAACACATTAGGAAAAGTGGTGTGATTCTTAGAATTGATTGTTCTTGGAAGATTTTAGATTTTTAAAGAGATTAAATGAAGGAATGTTAGTATGGATAATTAAATAAGAGTTTAATAACATTGTATGGTGTATATATAACGAAATTTAACCCTCATTTGGGTGATAATCGAATTGAAACTGGAAAATTATGGGTACGGGTATCGGTACTGATAGAACAGTACCGATACTACAGGCTAAAAATAGGGTGAACTTGCTAAGTAGTATCGATATTGATTCAATTAGTATCGATACCGAAGGGGGAGTATCGATACCGAAGGGGGTGTATCGATACCGAAGGGAAGGCATCGATACTATTTCGAAACAGAATGCAAAAATGGTATCGATACCATAGTAGAGTATCGATACCATAGTATAGTGTATCGATACCATAGTAAGGGTATCGATACTATGGAGCCAGAAATGTTAAACATAGGTTGATATTGTTATAGAAAGTTAATGGTATGTTCTTTTGAATATTGTTTAAGCATAATGGTTAGAAAATATACTAACATTGGGTATGGTACATGTTTTAAATGGATGCTTGAGTAGATCGAAACCAAGCTCCCGAGATAAGCAAAACTAAGGGCAAAGGTAAAGTACCGGAGTAATCAACCTTACGTTCTGGATACATAGCGGGGAAGCCATGTGAGTGCATTTATCATGTTCATTAGGAATTATAAATAGATCTTTATTAAAACATATGTTGTAATGGTGTATCAGTACTAAGTGTAGTACATGCACTATGTGTACAAATCCACGGAATTCATCATGGGTTGATGAATAGTCGTACAAGGCACTATGTGTGTAAAACCACGAAATTCATCATGGGTTAATGAATAGCCATACATGAACTATGTGTGCAAAACCACGAAATTCATCATGAGTTGATGAATAGTCATATAGACACTATGTGTGCAAAACTAAGGAATTCATCATGAGTTGATGAATAGTCGTATAGACACTATGTGTGCAAATCCACGGAATTCATCATGAGTTGATGAATAGCCGTACAGGCACTAGGTGTGCAAATCCACGGAATTTATCATGGGTTGATGAATAGCCTTACAGGCACTATGTGTACAAAACCACATAATTCATCATGAGTGGATGAATAGCCGTACAGGCACTGTGTGTACAAAACCACGAAATTCATCATAAGTTGATGAATTACCATATAGGTACTACTTGTGCATTCTAATAAATGAACATGAATAGAAAGTTAGTAAATAACCATATTAGCACTAATGGTGAAAAGTTATAAGGTTTATAATAAAGTGTAAAGAGTTGCTCGATATTAGAATTGTTACCCCATATTTATGTTTATAAGTTACTTATGATTAAATATGCCTCACTAAGTAATACTTAACATGTGTTTATTTCACGCGTATATTGAATACAATCTGAGTAAGGAGATCATCGGACATCGAGTCAAAGTCGCCTCATCAGTAACAGTATGATATACCTGTCTACTTTTGATATATTTTAGTCGGCATGTAATAGGTTTAGTAGAAATGCTCTGAAAAGCTTTTGAATTAAACTACTGTAAAATGGTGAAATGTGAAACATCTCTTTTATTTGTTTATTTTAGTTTAATGCATGTTTTAATTATAAGTAAATTATAATGGTTTGTAAAAATTTAAACAAAATTATACAGATTTTCAAATGGGAAACTGTTTTAAAAGTGGTGTGACATCTGTAGCCTGTATACATAAAGGAATACGAGAGATGTGTGTTACATCCAGCCCCTCTGGTAGAACCACCTCAGGAATCACTGGTCGAATATTTACGCAAATATAAAACGACATAATTCTTTGGCTCGGGAGATGATGACCCAGTTGATGTATATCATTAGCTTAGGGAGATACTCTGAACACTCAAAAAATTTCACCTGACTCACGAGGGTAATTTAGAGTGTGCCATTTCCTTGCTTAAGGGTGATGCCATCGACTGGTGGGAGACAATTAACCTATCTATGGAGCCTGAGATGCAATATGGGAGCTTTTCTTATCAGAGTTCAGATCAAAGTATATCGGGGAAGTTCATGTTAATAGTCTGAGATACAGTTCCTTAATCTGAAGCAAGGTGACCTCTCGGTGATAAAATACGAGGTAGAGTTTCTTCGGTTAAGTTGTTATGCACCAGAGATGATTCTAATAGAGTATCACCACTTTAGGAGGTTTAGGGAAGGCCTCCACCTCCACATCCTCACTCATGTTGATGTTGACCCACCTAGGGTCTTTTCTGAATTGGTACATCAAGTTAAGGGGGTTGAGAGAGTTGTGGGGATGAGAGCTAGAGCCTCTAACGCAGTTCTAGAGTAGAATCATGTGACAATAGAGTTTTCTAGATCTATTCAGGCACCGGCCAAAAGGGCCAAGGATTCTTAAGATTCGTAGAGAACCCAACATGATAGTCCAGAAGATGAGGACAAAATTTAAATTGTGGTGGTAGATCAGGGTCTCGTAGATGACCATTGATGGCCACGTTAGTAGCTAGTTATTGGGAATCAACAAGAACAACATATCCCAACTGTCAGACTTGTGGGAAGAAGCATATGAGAGTATGCCACTTTGGAAAATGAAGATGTTATGGTTGTGACTCTCTTGACCATTTTATCCGGGATTATCCAGAGGCACAGAAAGTTGTACTGAGTAAGGGGCAGAGATCAGGCCAGTCAATTCAGAGGGGTAGAAGACCCTCTAGAGGTGATACTCACGCTTCTGGCCAGCATGGAAGGGTGCTGATAGGTTTGTGGCCAATTTAAAGCCATGAGTGGATTCTCGACAGTATACTATGATAACTCAAGATGAGTATAACCTAGCCGATGTGATTTTAGGTATATTTATTGTTTTTTCCATTTTGGTTACAACATTAATAGATCCAGGGTCTACGCATTCCTATATATGTTATGACCTAGCTCAAGAAATAAACATTTCAGTCGAGAACCTAAAGATAAGGGTTATAGTATCTAGTCCGTTAGAGTTGGACGTTATAGTCGATAAGATCCATCGTCGCTATCCTATATAAATCCATGGTCAAACCTTCCCTACCGATCTTATGATGCTTCCGTTAAGAGAGTTTGCTATGATTCTAAGTATAGATTGCTCTCAGAGTATGATGCAAGTTAAAGATATAAGGCCAGACGACTAAAGCTTAGAAAAGGGGATGAAACTAACGTGGTTATGAGTAGTGGAAAATCTGGGTGTTCAAGAATGATTTCAGTAATCAAGGCTCAGAGGATGATTGAGAAGTGTTATGAAGCTTTCTTAGTGCATTTGGTTGATACCCGGGTTACAAGTTCTTCGATCGGGGATAGAAGAACCATAAGAGATTTTATAGATGTATTTTTTGAGGAATAACCAAGGTTACCCCCGAATATAGAATTGGAGTTCATTATTGAGGTGTTACAGAGTTCTGCTCTGGTTTCTATTGCACCTTATTGCATAATACCGAACGAGCTTAAAGAATTAAAGGTTCAACTTCAAGAGCTTCTATAGAAGGGTTTCATTCGACCAAGTACCTCTCCTTGGGGAGCTCTGGTGTTTTTTGTAAGGAAGAAAGATAAGTTGATGAGGTTATGTATCAGTTACCGTCAGCTGAATAAGTTAACCATAAAAAATTGATACCCTCTTCCTGGGATAGATAACCTTTTTGATCAACTTAAAGGGGCTTGTTTTTCTCAAAGATAGATATAAGGTTGGGCTATGAACAGTTGAGGGTTAAGGATGTTGATATATCAAGACAGTGTTTAGAACAATGTATGATTATTATGAATTCCTTATGATGCCGTTTGGACTTATCAATACCCCGATGACATTCATAGACTTAATGAACCGCGTTTTCCACCTGTACTTAGACCGGTTCATGGTGGTTTTCATAGATGATATACTGGTGCACTCGCGATCTGAAGAAGAACACAACCAACACCTTCTCACAGTTTTACAGAATTTACGAGATCGTCAGTTGTATGCTAAGTTTGGAAAGTGTGAGTTCTGGTTACCTGAAGTATCATTTTTAGGCCACGTAGTTTGAGAAGAAGATATTTGGGTAGATCCCAAAAAAAGTAAGTCATGTTAGAATAGGAACTGTAAAAGAATGTGATGAAAGTTTGTAGTTTCCTAGGTCTTGCGAGCTATTACCGTCGGTTTGTAAAATGGTTCTCAATGATAGATGCACCTTTGATGAAGTTATAACAAAAGGGAGTTACGTTTGTTTGGAACGAAAAGTGCCAGAAAATCTTTGAGCAATTGAAGTTTGTTTTAACCTAAGCGCCAGTTTTAACCCATCTAGAATCGGGTAAAAAATTCATAGTGTATAGTGACGCCTCTTTGAATGGTCTTGGGTGTGTGCTTATGCAAGAAGGAAAAGTGGTAGCTTATGCCTCCCGTTAACTTAAGCCACACGAGCGTAATTACCCTACCCACGACTTGGAGCTAGAAAATGTAGTGTTTGCACTTAAGATTTGGAGAAATTATCTGTTTGGGGAAAAACATCATATTTTTACAAATCATAAAAGTCTCAAGTACCTACTTACCTAAACAGAATTGAATTTAAGGCAACATAGGTGGGTAGAGTTGTTAAAAGATTATGATTGCGTGATTGACTATCACCCAGGGAAAACAAACGTAGTTGCAGATGCGCTAAGTAGGAAGTCAATGATAGACTTGAGGGCCCTATTAACACGGTTGAGGTTATCTGAGCATGGAGGATTACTAGCGGAAGTTCGAGTAGAGCCCATGCTAGTGGGTGAAATTAAGATGTAACAAGGTTCAGATGATCATTTGAGGGCTTGTATAGAACAAGTTCACCGAGGCGAAGCTTCAAGTTTTGAGTTAAGAGATGAAGATGTATTATACTTTAGAGGTCGATTATGTGTACCCACAGTCAAGCCTTTGCGTAGCAGAATTCTTTACGAAGCTCATTGTAGCCCTCTCTCAATTCACATGGGAAGCAATATGATGTATCAAGAACTTCGACCGTTATATTTTCAGTCAAGTATGAAAAGGAAAGTGTTCAAGTTTGTGGCTAAATGTTTGGTATTTTAACAAGTTAAGGTAGAACACCAGGTTCCCTCAGGGTTGCTTCAGCTGATTCAAATCCCTCAGTGGATGTGGGAAAGGGTGACTATGGACTTTGTAACCGGGCTACATATGACGAGACAAATACATGATGCAATATGGGTTATTGTAGGCCAATTAACTAAGTCGGCTCATTTTCTCCCACGTGGATGGATTTCACCCTAGAGAGGCTAGCAAAGTTGTATATCCGTGAAATAGTAAAGGTGCATGGAGTTAAAGTTTCGATTATATCAGATAGTGATCATCGATTCACTTCTCGATTCTAGAAGTTTCTTTACCAATCCTTAGGCACCATGCTGCATTATATATTGCTTTTCACCCTCATACTGGTGGTCAGTCAGAGTGTGTTATTCAAGTTCTTGAAGACATGCTTAGGTGCGTGATTATAGACCTTGAGGGTAATTAGGAGGACCAATTGTTGCTAGTATAGTTTGCATACAATAACAACTACAAGTCTAGCATCCAAATGGCATTGTATGAAGCTTTGTATGGACGCAAATATAGGACTCCCCTGTGTTGGACTGAACTTAGTGAAGGGAAGTTAGTGGGTCCTGACTTGATTAAAGAGACCGAAAAGAAAGTTAGATTAGTTCAGAATCGGTTGAAAGAAGTATCCAACAAATAAAGGTTATATGTGTATTTAAAGCGTAAGGACATCGAGTTTAATGTGGGTGATAAGGTGTTCATTAAATTATCTCTATGGAAGAATGTATTATATTTCAGACGCAAATGAAAGTTATCCCCACACTTTATAGGACCATAAGAAGTTCTCTAAAGGATCAGACCTATAGCTTATCGATTAGCCCTACCTCCGGAGTTGGAGCGTATCCATAACATGTTCCACA
The DNA here is from genome assembly GCF_006381635.1 of Hibiscus syriacus. Lineage (NCBI taxonomy): Eukaryota > Viridiplantae > Streptophyta > Magnoliopsida > Malvales > Malvaceae > Hibiscus > Hibiscus syriacus. Next base: position 2,145,723 of record NW_024063319.1, read on the forward strand.
TGTCTATATTAAGGAGATATCGCTCCGACCCTTCCTCTATCCTACCTTCAGAGCAAATTGATTTAAGCCAAGATATGATGTACGAGGAGGAGCCGATAAAGATTTTAGCAAAATATGTTAAGGAACTGCAAAGCAAAAAGATTTCTTTAGTGAAAGTATTGTGGAGGAACCATGGTACCAAAGAAGCTACTTGGGAAACCGAGGAAGATATGCATCTACAATATCCACATCTTTTCTTCGTAGGTAAATTTCGAGGATGAAATTTTTTATTAGGATGAGTTATAATAACCCAAATCCCATGTTAGAAGTTCGAGTTGGCCCAAGACCCGTTAATAAATCCCAAAGAACTTAGTAAGATAGTTGGATCAAAATAAATTAGGATTTAGGCTTGGTTTGGGCTCAAGTATCTAGCATTGAGGATAATATTATTATGAAATAAGGGGAAGATGACTTAAAGTGTGATTTTACCATTTTTCAAATCAGGAGCTAAACCCCTTATTTTCCAGATAATAACATAAACCACTCTCATATTTTTCTCACCAAACACTCTTCCTCATATATCTCATTTCTCTCTTTATCTTCTTCTCCTTCAAGAGAAGCTCTAAGGATTCCAATTCCAAGTTAAGTTATCTAAGGTAAGAAAGTTAATTCTCCATTTCTAAAGCTCCATTTCAAGTCCCATATTTCAAGTTTTGAGATTTAAACAAAAAATGGGTTTTTATGGGGGTTTATGAAATATAAGATTCTAGCTTGTGTTTAGGGAAGAATGAACTTTAGGAAATGTTTTTAGACTCTTAATAGTCTCTTAAATAAGCTAGTAATATCATTTCTTTGTGCATTAGTGAAAGAAGTGGGAGAAGGGTCCAAAGCAAGGGGAAAAAGAAGTTAACTTTGGGGTAATTTGGGGCTCTTTCAAGCTAATCATGACCTTAAAGTAACGCCCTTAAAACCTTCTTATATCAATTGTAAGCATTACCATACATTTATATATCCTATATTAGCTTTGAAGGATTTAAGAGCGTGAAGATTTAAAATCTATGTGTTCTTAAGTTATATGACACCTCTTTATAACCCTAATCAACTTAAATATAATATTAATAACGGTTGGGGACCTCCTTAGGATCTTTAAGATAATTTAGAAGGGTTGAAGATGCTCAAACAAAGCATTTTCCTGTGTCAGTATCGATACTTTATGGGCTAATATCGATATTGTATGGGTCAATATCAATATTGTTCATATGTTGGGCAAAATAAATGAGTTTTAAAGCATGATTATCGATACTCATGCATAAAGTATCGATATTCTAGGCCCAGTCTCGATACTTGAGGGAAATGTTTCGATACTGAAAATCCAAAATACCATTTTGGTACCGATACTTATAAGAGTATTGATACCAAGGGTTGGGTATCAATATTCCCTATAGGGGTATCGATACTACCCATTTTCTCAAGGTTTATTTTAAGTTGTTGGTATCGATACTCAAGTAGGGGTATTGATACTTCTGAGTCAGTATCGATACTGACACGTCAGTATCAATACTACCTTATTTTCAAAGATAAAAAATTCTAGGAAATTTTAGAAACATGCTTGAGGAACCCAACCCACTCTTTAATCTTTCAATAAGACTTTAAGTGAAAACAATATTAACAAGTTAAATTTAACTTAGAAACCCTATAATTTAAGAAATCATAAGACTTACCATGTATGGTGTTCGGGAAATGAGATGAACTCCTGAATCACTCTAGAATATAAGAGAACATTTGAATGCTAAGATATGGCCAACCCTAAGATCGTGCATTAGGCACATATTTGCTAATTGGGCGTAGATGCCCCAAGGCTCGACAGAGTAAGTTAGCGGGTGACGCAGTCCGATGTAGAATTCTAGATTTTTACCCTAGGTAGGATAGAGGGGTGCGTGAGCTCTGAGATGTATCCCCTCATCCGCAACATGATGCCTACCTTTGTATGTATTATTTAGTTAGCATACTCGTATGCTAGCAAGTATGGATTAAGTATGTTTTAAGTATGATCAATAGATGATACATGTAGCATATTTTGGTTATTAGTGTGGCATTGAGCTTGTAAGCTCAGTGTTCAAAATTTGTTTTCGTGCGCAGTGTAGGATCATGATCATTTTGGAGAAGCCTTGTCTAGACCGAATATCATCAGCCGCCAACTTTGAGTATGTCTCAACTTTTGTACTAGTGATATGTATTGACCTGTGTATGCCAAGTCAAGATGTAATGTTTGAATATTTTGTAAACTCAAATTCAAGTTATTTTGGGGCTCCTGAATTTGTAAAACAAGTATTTTGAAGTATGCCTTTATGTATATCAAGTTACGGATTTATGAATATGTTGTTTTTAAAAGAAAAATTTTGGTCAACCACATCTAGTGGTCCGTGTGACGTCATAGTCTGTCGATCTTTGGGTCGTATTGGATTAGGATGTTACACAAAGTTTCTGATCTTGTTTTAACGTCATCTTTACTTACATCTCCAATGTCTATAAAGTCTCTGGGTTACGGAGTACAACATACCAATCCTCATCCATTGGATTGTGGCAATAAAAAACTTGTTTGAATTGAAAAGAAAATACATATGGCTCATTCATCAATTGTAGGCCAGTGTGAATTAACCGATAGAAGTTCACTATTATAAAACTTAATTGATCTCTTTTAATGCCTCGAGTAGTATTTACGTCAGCCCAATCACACTAAAATATTACAACATTTCGTTTGCCATAATAATCCAACTCAATAATGCTTTTAAGGATTCCATAATATTCTAAATCTCTCTCATCAGGATTTTCTCTAGCACTAGCATAACTTGTAGTTGAAGAAGTAATAACAAATTTTTGTTCTTCGTAATCTTTCACAAGATTTTGTGTAAAACCTGAACCCATTAATGATGAAGACATTATATCTTTTAACAATTATATTCAAACCTTGAGAAATCAATTTATCTTTTTCACTAACTTCCCTCCCACTCCAAACCTATTACGCGTGAAAGGTGAATTAGTTAGCATTTATATCAAAATATTAAAACAAGAAGAGATACATTATTTACATGTGCTACATAGTTTAGTTGCTTATAGTCTGTTCTAACCATTCATGAAAAGTTTTTTATGAATAACTTATGAATCTCTCGCTGATTTAATCTTCAGGAATGTGAATGAGATCTCAAGACTTCTTTAAACTCATTATAAAGTAGATTGAACGGTTAAAGAATGAGAAATATAAAAGATTAAGTGAATACATTATGGCATTTATTGTAAAACTTACTTGTTTAAGGGATATATTGAATCATGATGGAAAAGAACATATTGGTGTGCTTGTACCCAAGACTTATCATATAGATGTGTAATTTCAACTTTGCCAAGTGGTTCACCATAACTCCCAAAAAAATAAGTCTCAACTAAGTTATTCATATTGGATACTTCATTTCTATTTGGTCTATTCAACCTTGTTTCAACACCTTCCAAATATCTAGAGAAAAAAGTCATATACTCATCTACGAAATACCCTTCAATAATTGATCTTTCTAGATATCACTTATTACGATAATAAGACTTCAACTTGCACAAAAATCTAGACACAAAAAACAACATTTTAGGTTGTAATTAAAAGATATATTCAATAGCAATTGAATACATATAAGTCAATTATCACCTCTCTATAGGATACATCAATCGATAGAAAAATGGTCCACCAACTTTAGCATCGTGAGGGAGATGAACCAGCAAATGCACCATAATTGTGAATAATGAATGTGGAAATATCTTCTCCAGATTGCATAAAGTCAAGGCGACTCGATCTTGCAGTTTCTTAAGTTCTTCAACCATTAGAACTTTCCCACAAATAGCTTTCATTATATTGGAAATTTCAATTATACAAGATGCCACCTTATTCGACATACAACAATATAAAGCAACTGGTAGTAAATATTGCATCAATATATGATAATCATGCAACTTTAGAGAATGAAGTCTTCGATCTTTAACACTGACACAACAAGATATATTGGATGCATACATATGGGTACTTTATATCTTTCAACACCGTACAAAACACATCATTTTCTTTCTTCAACATCGTAAAAATAGAAGGCGGTAACTGATATTTTCTATTATGAAGTAATTGAGGATGAAAATCACGCCGAATTTTGATGTCAACTAAGTCAAATCGACTCTTTAGATTACCTATAGATTTACTATCGACATTAAGAATGATCCCGATAATATTCTCACAAACATTTTTCTCAATGTGCATGACATCAAGATTATGTCTCAAAATTTGATCCTTCCAATAAGGAAACTCAAAGAAAGTACTTCTCTTTTTCCACAAGTCTACCTCATTTGGATCATCCTCTTCATCAGACTCATTATCACCCTACTGTTCAACATCATGATCATACACCTTCATTGCCTTTTTCTTTAATCACGTGTTCGGTGGTTGATTCATCTTTCTATAAGTTTACTTGATATGTTTCAACATTGACAAGATATCAGACCCAGTTGTTTGCTCAAGAGCTTTTCTAAACTCTTCAGTACCATCAAACATATTTTTTATATCTAAATTTGTGATTTTCACGATACCACCTATGATGCCCCATGTAAGAGAACTTTTTTCCATTATACAACCACTTTGAACATGTTTGCACAGCACAACAATGACAAACATAACGACCTTTGGAACTCTAACCAAATAAATTTGCATAAGTAGGGAAATCATGAATAGTCCATAATAAAGCTACACCTAAATTAAAGTTCTCATTCTTCAAAACATCATATGTTTCGACACCTACTCATAATTGTTTCAACTGTTCAATAAAATGCTACATATAGATGTCAATATCATTATTAGGACCTTTCTCATCGGGGATTATCATTGATAAGATAAAGAATGATTGTTTCATGTAAATCCACGGAGGTAAATTGTAAGGAATAAGCAGAACATACCAAGTAATGTACGAAGTACTCATGATTTTAAAAGAACTAAAACCATTATATGCATGATTGTGCCTGACATTTCGGGGATCTCTTGCAAAACTTGAAAATTTTTGGTCAAATGACTTTCAAGCTAAACAATATCCATGATGCCTTAATAACCCATCAACGGTTTGTCTATCATGATGTTACCTCATAGACTCAGCAGTCTTTGAAGACATAAAAAGTAATTGAAGACTAGGTATTAGAGGAAAATACCGCAAAATCTTTATTCATGATCGTGCTTCAACTTCGTCCTCACTCACATTTTCTATGTCCCCATTCATCCACTGAGATTTTCCGCATACATGACATGACTCCTAACTTTTTCGATCACCCCAATACAACATGCAATCATTCAAACAACTACGAATTTTCTCATAACCAAGTCCCAAATCCTTTATCATTTTCTTCATATCTTTGCTTGAGTAAGGAATTTTTGCAAAAGGAAACATTTCTCCGAGGAACTCTAATAACTTCGTAAAAAAAATTATGACTTTATTCTCCTAAGCATTTTAAGTGGAAAAGAAGAATGCAAAATGAGTGTTTTGAATATTTTGATCCCTCATAAAGTTGTTCATTCATTTTATTAAGCCACATGTAAAACTTTGACGCTTCTCTATTTGTCTCTTCATCACATCCAATCCTTCTATTCTCAATGAAATCAATAACACCAATATCACAATCATCTTCTCTAATAGATTGACAATGATTGTGCATATTAAATACATCTCGTCACATACCCTCCATTTCATCTTCTCTAACAGATCGATGATGAGGATTAAGAAGATAATCTGGATTATTCGGGAAGATGTACGAGGTGTAATCTCTCCATGGAATATCCATTTTTTATATCCCGAATAAAGTCAAAATACTTGGATCACGAATTATGCCAATTAATGTTAGCACACTCCTTACAAGGGCAAATAATCATATTCTCTTGGCTTATTTTTGCAAACGCTAAATTTAGAAAAATTTCAACTCTATTTCGATTATCGTCGCTTACCCTTGACAAATCCATCCAACTCTTATTTATTTCATATTTCTGTAATATCCATTTCAAATGTTAATTCCTATTACTATATAGAAAGTAAACAACTAAATATAATCATTACTATAATATTTAAGAGATTTATCAACACGAAAATGAGTAAGATACTTGGAATAATGGATTGCAGTAGAAATTGTATATGTAAGAATAATCCTTTCTCAAGTTACAGAAAGTTTGAATTTAATACTATTGAATTAAAAATTAAAAATTCATTTGAATCGAAATACGTCTGGGCTTTTAAAAATGACGTTATGTTTGTTTATGCATGCTTATGTGTATTAATAGACGAATAAATAATTATCTTTAGTATTTCATCGAGTTCAGGCGTATTTATTATACATATATCTTTGATGGTAAAATACATGTTTTGAGTCGAGATGCATAAAATCTCATTCCAGTTCCAATATTTTCCTATGAAAATATCAATGATTTTTTTAGCACCTTTTTGTCTTGAGCTCTAAGTTTTTCTGTCCTTACAAGGAATTGTCTCAGGAAATGCGGGTTAATATACGGTGTTATCGGATACATTAAAAGATATTTAACAAATTCGATTTAGCGCTACCGGAAATGTTGAGTAATAATAATGTCGTAGGTCTAAATCATGAAGAAATATTAAAAAATTTGGCAACCGGCAAACTTTGCTTGTCGGTTTATGTCGATACTTTATATTGATGTATCGATCTACATCAGTATAACAGATAAAAATATGACAAAACCAGTCACGAAAAGAAAAAACCGGTAAAGCGCTACCGGATATATTTACAATGTCGATACTTTAATATAAGTATCGACACTTTGTGAATTTAAAAGAGAAGCAGTTTTAGCGCCTATAAAGTGTCGATACTGTATAAAAATGTATCGATCCACCATGATATAACAGGTAAAAATATGACAAAACCGGTCACAAAAAGAAAAAAACCGATAAAGCGCTACCGGATATATTTAAAGTGTCGATACTTTAATATAAGTATCGACACTTTGTGAATTTAAAAGAGAAGCAGTTTTAGCGCCTATAAAGTATCGATACTTTATAAAAATGTATCGATCCACAACGATATAACATGTAAAAATATGACAAAACTGATCTCTAAAGGATAAAACTAGTAAAACGCTACCAGATATATTGAAAGTGTCGATACTTTAATATGAGTATCGACACTTTATGAATTTAAAATAGAATCAGTTTTAGCGCCCATCAAGTGTCGATACTTTATAACAATGTATCGATCCACAACAATATAACAGGTAAAAATATGACAAAACTGATCACTAAAGGATAAAACCGGTAAAGCGCTACCGGATATATTTAAAGTGTCGATACTTTATTATAAGTATCGACACTTTGTGAATTTAAAGGAGAATCAATTTTAGCGCCTATAAAGTGTCGATACTTTATAAAAATGTATCGATCTATAACGATATAACATGTAAAAATATGACAAAACCGGTCTTGCAATGATAAAACCGGTAAAGCGCTACCGGATATATTGAAAGTGTCGACACTTTAATAAGTACGCGTAATAAATTATCGATACTTTCAAAGAAATAGGTAATTATACTATCGAAAGTATCGACACATGACATAAAAGTATCGACACTTTTGTAGTTGTATCGATTAAATATAAATAACATATCCTGTGAAAATATAAAGGCATAGTTAAATATCCTCTGAAAAATAGATAGAACGGACGAGTTTTTGAAATCGAAGCGTAATTGTTGCTGCATTTCAGAAGGCGTTTCTAAAGCGAAGTTTGTTTGTTTGTTGCTGCAGTCGAATCGAAATGTACGTTGTCGAAACCCTAGTTTTTTATTATTACAGTAATCAAAAATAGGGTTTTTATGTGTTATTTGGAGTTTTGAAGTAAAGAAGCATTTGAGACCGATTACAGGTAGAAAGTGATATTCTAGGTAAAATATAAATATCGATACTTTTATTAAATATAAATGTGTCGATACTTGGACTATTGAGTGTTCCCATTCGTTTGAAGGAAATAGGGATTAGGGGGTTTTTGGGTTTGGTTTGGGGATTTTGAATCGAAGCCAAGAAGGATTTGGGACCGATTATATAATATTATAGGTAGAAAATAAATATGGATACATGTATATAATATTATAGGTAGAAAATGATATTTTAGGTTGTATAAATGTGCCGACACATTTTGTAGTGGCCATTCATATTCTTTTGAAGAAAACTGTTTTACCACAAGAGTAATTATCTATATTTGTATATTGAATAAAGTGTATGTAACAAGTATTTGATTTGATTTGCGTAAACTGATATATGAAGGAAAAATGGAGTCAATGGGTGGAAAAATTATTGGTGGTGCATATGACTTTAAAATTGAGGTTGAGACTCAAAAGCAACCAAAGGGTGGATATATGTACTTCTAGTAAGTATCAATATCTTTTTGTTATTATTGTTGAAATGGTAATTGGATTAAAGTATTTAAGAACTTTAAATTGATGACAAATTTTAAATGTTGACAGTATGACCGAATGCAAAAGGATGAAGGAAGGTGGCGAACACATCGGTTCGGTATATAAATTGAAATTGACATTGAGTATTATTTAGCGTTAATGTATTGATTAAGAAACGTTTATGCTTAATATTAGGTGAGAAATGATGTGTTGGAGAAATGTAATTCGATGAGTGATGCTGAGAAGGAACCTTACATCGCACAGTCAAAGATAGATAGTGAAGAATACAAAGAATGGAGGAAAGAACATGAAAAGAAGGTATTCATTAAACTTGTAAATACGTTGATACAAAATATATAAGAACTATAACATTATATATTGATAAAAAAATGTAGGAAGTGTCGACAAGGTGCAACATTAAAAGGGTGAATTTATTAATTAAACACCTTAAGGAGAAGGGTCAGTTGAATGTGCTGAGAGAAATGGGGTTTGGATCATTGGTAGGAGTAAGGGATCGACCTACTCGGAGGGAATTGTGTCGATCCTTGATGGCGCAATTTGATGTCAAACAATGTATTGCTAAATATGGTGATTTTTCATTTCCTCTCGGGATCCTATGTGCTGCAGCCGTCTTGGGGGTAGGAAATGAAGGCAAAAGTGTTGTAGAAGTCTCTAAGAGTAAGAACTGGAAAGCACTTGCCTCTAAATATGGTTTGAAGCAGAAGGTGACATATGCTGAACTTGAAGAGGAAATCAAAAGTGGATCTTACGGGGGGATGAGCTGAAGGCCCGAGTTCTATTGTACCTTGTCGGAATCTTTCTTTGTCCAACGGGTGATACGTCAACGAACAAGGACTATATGAAGCTCATTTGCAATGAAGGCTTGAAGGGTGAATTCAATTGGGTTGAATATGTCCATTCGAGATTGATTAAATCAATAATCACCTTTAAAAATGGCAGCCAGAGATACCTCAAAGGGTGCATAGCAATCTTAGAGGTAAATGAGTTGAAGAACGTTTTTGTTTTTTTATATAAAATGATAGTATAGTTATTATATAAAATTATAAATTTTATTATAAATGTAGGTTGCACTGTTCAATTTTTGGTCAGGCTGTGAGGCAGTGCCGGCTTATGAAAGAACCGGAGTGACACGCATCCGTGCATGGGGGGAAGGAAGAGGTGGTTATTGGATAGACCGAGGAAGCAAGAAAGGGTAATAAATGTAATTAAATAATATTAAGAATATAATCAATGTCTTAATATTGTAATTTAATTTTGAAGGTTATTGGCAATGAGGTAGAGGAGGCAGTGGAGGCAGAGGATAAGGAAGAAGAGATAGTTGTATTGGGGGATGACAGTGAGGGAAAACAGAGTAAATTTGACATTTTGATGTCTAAATTGGCTGATATAAAAAAAATCCAATTTGATATCATACAAAGACAATCAAGAGTCGAAGAGACACTGAAAAAATATATGAAGAAGAAAAGAGGGAGGAAGAAGAAAAGATAGAGGAAGAAGAAAAAATATTAAGTGTCGATACATTTATAAAAAGTTTTGATCCCAAAAACATCGAAACTCATAATTATAATGTAATAGGTAATTTTTTAATATAACCGATATATATGTATCGGTTTTATATGAGAATAGGTCTACATAATGTATCGACACTTTTTTATTTTGTGTCGATACTTTTTGTCCAGAATGAAGCCCAAAATGTTGAACGCATAAAGTGTCCATACATTTATTGAAAGTGTCTATACCAGAAACATTGAAACCCATATATATAATGTAATGGGTAAATTTACAATGTAACCTGTATAACTATACCGGTTTTATAAGAGAATAGGTCTACAACATGTATTGACACTTGTGGAATTTGTGTCGATACTTTTTGTCCAGAAAGAATGCCAAAGGATTGCACGCATAAAGTGTCGATACATTTTTAAAAAGTGTCGATCCTAAAAACATTGAAACCGATAATTATAATGTAATAGGTAAATTTCCAATGTAACCGGTATAAATATACCGATTTTATAAGAAAATAGGTCATCATAAAGTATCGACAATTGTTAAATTTGTGTTGATACCATTTTAAATATCGCGTGTTTTTCCCCTTCATTATTTATAGATTATAATCAATACAAACTCCAAATTGACAAACCCTAAACCTAAAGGCAGAAGAGAACTCTTTCTCTCCAACGAATACTAGCATTATCATAATAGTGACGATCAGATATTCAGGTAAATTTATCGATATTTTATGGGTTTGATTGATTTCCACATTGGAGTTTTTTTTCCTGAATGTGTTTATGTTCCATTGTAATAGCATCCATACCCAAAATGGCTCCAAAACGTCAACTTCAGAAGCACGATCTTTCTCAAAGCTCTTCTCAACCCAGGTCTTCTCAACCACAACCTCATTCTCAAACAATCGCTTCTTCTGAGAAAATCAGGTCGTTCGAAACTCTGAACTTTAGATCCGATACAGAGAAAGAAAGATGGAAGACGAGTTTTAAAGTAAGGAAGATTCGTCTCGAACTTGTCATTGACATGGGTTTCTTGTTTGATGATAAATATGCATTTAGTTTTAAATCCACATTTACATCTTGGGGTTGGCTTGAATTCCTTGGTGTAGAACCAAAATATTACCTCAACCTAGTTAGAGTCTTCTACAACAATGCTTCCTTACAGCACGAGCCTAATAAGACTAATATAATAGGAATTAATACCCATGTCATGGGGAAGGATATATTATATCTCCAAAAACTATTGTGGAGGGTATAGGCGTCGAGAATAAAGGGGATTCAGATGAAAATAATTTATATACTACAATACAATGGGTTGCTAGAAATAGCCCAATTCACCTAGATGTAGAGTCGATTATTGGGGGAAAACATTCAACTCTTCGAGACATTGATTATTGGTGGATAGCAAAGTATAAATCCAAAAGGGCTCCAAACATTGCTAAACTGATATTTAATACAATTGTATATATGGTCACAAAGGGAGCAACAATTTCAACTTCACTACCATATGGATGTGTCATCACCCATATGTTAAATAAGAAAGAAGTTTATTTTTCACATGATGCTTCTGTTCGATTAACCTGCAAGATTGACATGTTGTTTATTAAAAAAATGGGATATGATTTTGTTGAAAAAGTCAGTTGGAAGCGTGTCAAGGAGGTTGGATTAGATCAAGAGAGGGAGGAAATGGACCCCATTGGCCATGAAGACGACCAACCAATTGGAGACGCAATGATGGAAGAAGCTCCAGTTGGAGAGGATGTCACAATTAAGACGGTGATGGAATACATGGTCAATTTTCGGGAGCATATTGATTCCCTTATGAGTGGAATGTGAGCCGATATTTTATCATTGCACGATGAAGTCTCCATGTTGCATGACGAATTACGTCAACGAAATCAAACGAGTTAAGTAATTAATTATTATGTTTCTAAACATTTACACGTTCTGAAATGTATTTTATTTTCTTTTAACATATGTGGACAACTAAGAGGTCAATGAAGATGAAGATGACAATGAAGAAGATGATGATGATGATTATGATGATCCAAACAAGTATATCGTGTCTGCAACGCCGCCTGCAAGAAAACTTATAATTTTTTATTTCAATGGTGTCCTTGCCTACATCCCAAGACATCCAAAAGTTTTTAATTCTGTTCTTTTGTATCCATTATTTTAACATATAAGCGTAGAACTTTAATCTCATTTTCTTCATGTTGTAGATGATGTCCTCAGAAGAGGATTATATGAATTTATGCATTTATGCAATTTTGTGTAGACAATTTTGTTGTTGCATTTGGTCTTCCAAGATGAGGTTAGAACTGTTGAGCAATTGAATTACTGTAGCCAAAATTGTTAATATGCAATTAAATGTTAACATTCAAACTTGATTACAATCTCATGCATAACATCGACCCTGTACTTGAGAAACTACCTTTGTTGTCTGACCATTTTCTATTCAATTAGGTAAGATGAATCTCATTACAGTTTGTTGACTTTTATTTTTCTATGATTCCTACATATTTATGTTCGACTAGTTGTGAACAGGATCAAGCAAATTGCAAAACATATGATAATGTTACCTACTGTAAAGATCTCAATGATGTTTGGAACACGTTTCCTTATTTTAACGACCTAAATACACTGTTGGTCGATGATTCAACGGAAAAAATGATTTATAATCCAGTAAGTTACATTTATGCAATATGTTTTTCTAGTTAAATAGGTGTTCATACATTGACTGATTAACAATTTATGTGTTTATATAGAAATACAATTACATATGTCCACATTCCTTTGACGATGCTTCCCATTCTGACGAAAATGCTCTAGGTATGACATAAATTTATTCCTGCTTATGCGAATTTAGTAGTAAAATTGCACCTCATTAGTTTGATAATTGAAATTATTTATATATGTCCTCAGAAAAAGACGGTAACATACGAGAGTATTTGGAAAATTTGTTGAAGGCGCTTAATGTTCCGGACTTTGTTAGAAATAACCCTTTTTAATCTGGTTAATTTCGTTGTGGGTACATTATTTGAACATTATTTGAACATTGTTATGTATAAATTTCTTGTGTATGTATGTTTTGGTTTGATTATATTGCGTGTATATCTTCATTTGGATGGGATGGGTTGTGTATAACAAAACAATCTATCTATCTCTTCCATGTGACAAGTGTGACAACCCCATCAACTCACAACTCAGCTTTGAACACAATCAATATTGTCTTTTACCCGCTTGATGGTTCATAACGAATGTTACTTGATTATTCCATATTTGCTTCTCTGTATACATATACATTTGAGGATTGTTGAAATATCAATACTAGTTATTAATGTATTTTACATCTGCGTGCAAATGTATCGAAACACATTATTAAAGAATCGTTTTCTATAATCTCCACAACAAAGTTTTCATACTTAGAAATATCGGTAACTTACAAACATGTATCGACACATAAAGTTTCCAAACATAAAGTTTCCCATAAAGTGTCGATAAAGTTTTAAAAAGTATCAATCCCAGAAATATCGAAAACCATAAATATAATTTAATAGGTAAATTTACAATGTAACCGGTATAACTAAACCGGTTTTATGAGAGAATAGGTCTATATAATGTATCTACACTTCTGGAATTTTTGTCGATACTGTTTGTCCAGAATGAATGCCCAAAAGGGTACACCCATAAAGTGTCGATACATGTTTAAAAAGTATCGATCCCAAAAACATCGAAACCCATAATTATAATGTAATAGGTAACTTTGTAATATAACCGGTAGAAATATACCGTTTTTATGTGAGAATAGGTCTACATAATGTGTCGACACTTTTGAATGTTGTGTTGATACTTTTTGTCCATAATGAATTCCCAAAATGGTGAACGCATAGAGTGTCGATACATTTTTAAAAAGTATCGATCCCTAGAACATCGAAACCCATAAATATAAAGTAATAGGTAATTTTGTAATATAACCGATATAAATATACCAGTTTTATGTGAGAATAGGTCTACATTATGTGTCGACACTTTTGAATGTTGTGTCGATACTTTTTGTCCAGAATGAATGCCCAAAAGGGTGAACGAATGAAGTGTCGATACATTTATAAAACGTATCGATCCCAAAAACATCGAAACCAATAATTATAATGTAATAGGTAAATTTACAATGTAACCAGTATAAATATACCGGTTTTATGTTAAAATAGGTGAACATAATGTATCGACACGTTTTAGATTTGTTTCGATACTTTTTGTCCAAAATGAATGCCAAAAGGGTTGCACGCATAAAGTGTCAAAAGATTGGGACGTCTCGTCAGCGATTATGGTAGTGGCAAACACAATTGTGTTATGGTGATGATTGACACCGACAATAGGCTTAATTGGTAGACCATACAAATTATCTTTGTACGTTGTGTGAAACGCAATTACATCACCGAAGCATGTGTAATCCGATCTCGATATAGAATCTGACCAAATAAGATTATGCAATACCCCTGATTCATCTATCGAGTATGTCATAAAAAACCCAGGATCATCATGTTTCTTATAATCAAAGTAGGCAATAAGTGCATTCACATCCCCATCGACGATTTCCTTTGCTTTACCTCTTTGATGTGCATTGTAGAGGTCTTTATGTGTAAATCCAACATTATGATAGCCCCCTGCCTGCTGCGTTAAATAGTTCATTACTTGTGACGTGCCAACAGTTACCTCTTTCAATATTGTTGCCTCATCGATATCAGTCTTACTTACAGCTCTATTAGAACGCATAAATGGTGTCATAGCAGGTGTGCACAATGCATGATTATATTTCTGATAAGACTTACTTATAACCAGTTATCGTTTGTATTTGTTGCTATAACTACGACTCTGACCTTGCATCATGTTCTTGTGACTGACGTATGAGCACATTGACGATCAACAGTATTGACTTTTGATACTCGGAACCCTTCTTTGGAACAACAAAATTCTTGTGTCTTCACATTCCCTTCCACATCAAGCCGTGTTGTTCCCTTACGTCCACTAAACCCATGTTCCCGTGCGAATACCTTGTAAAAGTACCAAGCTTGATCACGTGAAGAGAACAGCTGACCAACCAATCTATCAGATTCATCAACATTATGTACTTCATGGCATTCCTCGGTTGGCTTAACATTGTCTGCATCAGTATGATCCATGGCAAAAATTTTGTTGTGCAAGTTTAGTGGTTCCGGAGTTGATGGAGATGTAAGTAAAGGTTCATTGAACATGTTTCAGTCATGCTTTCAATAGGATGTGGTATTGGTAGTGGTAGTTGAAGGGTGGGTACAACATTAAATTCGCAGGACATATTTAGGTATGTACAATAACTACCTAAATATGTGTCGATACATTTTCTACAAGTATCGACCCAAAAAACATCAAAACCAATAATTATAATGTAATAGGTAAATTAACAATGTAAACGTTATAAATATACCGGTTAATTAGAAAACAAGTCAACATAATGTATCGACACTTATGGAATTTGTGTCGATACTTATTGTCCAGAATGAATGCCCAAACGAGGTGCACACATAAAGTGTCGATACATTTATTAAAAGTATCAATCCCAAAAACATCGAAACTGATAATTATAATGTAATAGGTAAATTTACAATGTAACCGATATAAATATATCGGTTTTATGAGAAAACAGGTCAGCATAAATTATCGACACTTGTTAAATTTGTGTCGATACATTTTGTCCATAATGAATGTCAAACGGGGTGCACGCATAGAGTGTCGATACATTTATTAAAAGTATCGATCCCAAAAATATTGAAACGAAAATTACAATGTGATAGGTAAATTTACAATTTACCCGGTATAAATATACCAGTTTTATGAGAAAATATGTCTAAATAATGTATCGACACTTTTTAAGTTTGTGTCGATACTTTTTTTCCCCAAAATGAATGCCCAACGAGGTGCAAGCATAAAGCGTTGATACATTTAAAATTGTATCGATCTAAAAAACATCGAAACCGATAATTATAATGTAATATGTAAATTTGCAATGTTACCGGTATAAATATACCGGTTTACTTAGAAAATAGGTCAATATAAGTGCTACCTATTACATTATATAAGTGCTACCTAATATGTTATTGTACTTGATAATATTTCTGGTTAAATGCCTATTTTATTATATAAGCGCTACCTATTACATTATATAAGTACTACTTAATATGTTATTGTACTTGCTAATATTTCCGGTTAAATGATATAACATAATCGGTCTAAATTTTAACCGATCACTTATTTAACTGATCGTGCCGTTTTTTTAGCCCTTTTTTAGGTGCCGTACAGCAGAAGTTCCCGTCCTACAGACTTGTTCCTAAATATCAACACTATCCCATGAAAACATCTTATTTTCTCTTCCCCATCTTATTTCCAAGGCAGGGTGCGACGGCGAAGAGAGACATGCCGAAAGTTGGTGACGGTGATGCGGTGCTTTAATGTGATGGTTGTGCAGTGCTTTAATGTGATGGTTGTGCAGTGCTTCACTTTGATTTGGAAAAATGACAATAGAAAATTAGGGATTTGGAACCGGGATTGGATAAATAACTAAAAAAGTACAACTTTTTAAAAAATGCCACTAATGTATGCTTAAGTTGTGGTGTTTCCTAAAAAAAAAGCCACGAACGTACTGTGAAATTACGACATTTTTAAAAAAACACCATTAAAGTACTCTAGGCAGTGGCGTTTTCCCACAAACGTTGCCTTATATTTGTCTACTGCGATGTTATTTTTCAAAAGGCCACGAAAAGTAGATGAATATTACGGCGCTCCGTTAATGTTTTTTATTTTCTGGCGTTTATATGTAAATGCCGCTTTATGTACAAAATCCACAAATATTTTTTATTTTCTTTAAAAACGCCGCTAAAAAAGCCTTTATAGATCTATTTTACTGCATGGGTTAAGAATCCTGCAGTCGAGTTAAGCACGCGGGAAGAGGCGGGTGCTGAAATGTCAATCTCTAACGGGTCAAACCTTCAAGAGGTGTCATCGAGGTAGTAGAAACAGGGGTTTTCAACCAGCTAGGTTCCAAAGAAATCTAGCTTAAGCAGGTCTGCCAAGAGGAAAACTAACGCATCAGCCAACAAAATCAGGAAAGTAAGGAATGGGGTAATGTCATCTAAGTAACGTTCATATATGAGCAATATCTCATCCCCCAAGAGAGATGGTAATCAACCAAGGAATGAAGCGGAAGCCCTATTTGAAACAAGGAGAAGACTGGGAGTGGTGTTCAATGCTTCAGTTGAAGTGGTAGTAAAATGGTTTCAAGAACTTGAGGAGGCGTACGTGGCTTGACAGTATCAGTGTGATAAGAGTATTGGGTTTCAGTTTGTTTTCGTGTATTATTAAACCATGAACTTTTGTTTGGTTTCGTGAAATGTTAGAGGACGTGGTCGACCTGAAAAAGTAAGGGCAGTGAAAGGGTTATCTCCTCAAGCAAGGTGCGAGTGATATTCCTGCGGGAAATAAAACTGTCACGGGACGAACCAAGGCTTTTGAGTAAGTTATGGGGTGCTAAGTTTGGGAATTACGTTTTTCTCCATCGTCAGGGGCTTCATGAGGATTAATATCTATGTGGGATCATAGCTTCTTCCAAGCAGAAAGCAAAGTTACTCATGGTAGATTCATACTTTTGTTTGGGACTATGGGTGCGGGGGGAGTCCGATGTGGCATGCTAAACTTATATGCGCCTAACGACACGAGAGAGAGAGAGAGAGAGAAGGGCTTTCTTTGAGATGCTTCATGCGATAATTGTAGCATCTCGATGATTATCGATGGTGATTTCAACCAAGTCAAATCCAAAGATGAAAAGATTGGATGAGTGATTAACGATCATGTGACTGTTATTTTAGTGAATTTTATCAACTCTAATAACTTGATAGACCTTCCCATATCAGGCAGCCCATACACGTGGATTAGAGGAGGTTCTTGTGTAACTGCCTGCAGGTTAGACAGATTTCTTTTCCCCAAAAATCTTGTCTGTGGCTTCTATGATTAATCAAAGTACCCTCTTAAGAGGAGTTTTGGAGCACAATCTTATAATGCTGAAGGAAGAGACATGACTATGGAACCCGCCTTTTCAAGTTATTCTCCCCATTGGGTGGACGAACAAGAGTTCGTGGATGTTGTGACAAGGACTGTTGAAGATCATGAGGTGGTGCGAGCGGGGAACGTGTTACGGGCTGCTAAAAAAGCTTCAAAACGACGGGCTTCAAGTTTTAGATTGAACAATTCATCGTCAGTAGTTGCATTAGAAGCAAAGATATCTGATTTGGAGTCAAAGCTTTTGTCATTATCGGACTCGTCTAATATTTTTGAAGGAAATTGCAAGTCTTAAAGCATCCTTGTGGGAAAGGCTCATGAGAGATGAGAGGGAGTGGCTCTAAAAGTCCTGGCTCAAGTGGTTCAAAGAGGGCGATAAGAACACGAAATTCTTCCGTGCGATAGCATCTATGAGAAATAGAAGAAATGAAATCTCCCAGATTCGTATGAGCAACCAAATAGCATCTGATCCAAAGACGATAACCTCGATAATTGAGGGGCATTTCAAAGAAATCTATAATGTGGTCCTGATAATTTCGGTGAAGCACTTTGAGGTGGATATGAGGAGGATGGGCATCGAATCGGCTAATGCCTTGGAAGTGCCATTCTCGGTCGAGGAGGTGTGAGAAACAATCAGCTCGTCGGATGGTTCTCGTACGCCTAGACCAGATGGATTTAATTTGGAGTTTTTCAAGAAGTTCTGGCATATGCTTAAAGTTGAAGTAATGAATCTTTTTGAAGAATTCTATCATGGAAGCCTTGTAGATCTGTCGATAAACCACTCCTTTATAACACTTGTTCCCAAGTGCATAACCCTGATAAGGTGGAAGATTACAGACCAATCAGTCTAGTGGGAAGCTTATAAAAATTCTGGCACGGATCTTATCAAGAAGATTAACGTGATGTATCAACGAAATCATAAGCGAGACTCAATTCGTTTTCATCCCGCGAAAGCAAATCATGGATTGTGCCCTCGTCGCAAATGAGGTAATTGACTACATCAGTCACAACAAATGTAAGGTGGTAGTTCTTAAAGCGGTCTTTAAAGAAGTGTACGACACAATGGATTGGGCGTTTTTATATTTGATTTTGCAAAAAATATGGTTTTGGGGAAAAGTGGCAAAAGTGGACCAAGTTATGTGTCCCCTCTCCTGTTCAACACAGTGGATTTGGTATTGGCTCGTGGAGGGGTGTGAAAATTGGCGCAAATGGTGTGGTCGTGTCTCATCTATAATTTGCCGACGATCTAACTCAGAGGCATATAGTTCCTTTGTAGCAAACATAAAGGAGTGTGCTGAGACTCTTTGAGGTCGCTTCCGGGTTGATTTTAAACACGAAGAAAAAACTATTTGGGTTAAATGTTGAGGCCAGCGAAATCTCTAATTGGGAAGACATGATTAAGTGTGAGGTAGATTCATTTCCGTCCAACTATCTCAGGTTATCTTTGGGACACTGTCGCAACTCGTTAAAACTATGGCAGCCTATTATTGGCAAATTTCAGTCAAGGTTAGATGGGTGGAAAGGGAAGATGGTCTCTTTCTAGGGTCGATTAGCGTTGGCTAAGTCAATGCTCAACAATCTACTTGTGAACTATATTTTTATGTTCAAATTCCTTGTTGATATTGCCTTCAAATTAAATAAAATGATAGCAAAAGTCATATGGGGTTCTGCGAGCAAGCGCTCCATTCACTGGATTAGATGGGATAGTATCGCCAAGCCAAAAGAATGTGAATAGCTTGACATTATTGACGTTAGTGTTCGAAACAAGCCTTTAATGAACAAGTGGTTATGAAGATATTGTACTGAATCACAAAGCTTATGGAGGCGAATGATAAAAGGAAGATCCAGTTGTGCGAAGAGGAAACTAACTCCAACTTACAGCAGGGTGCGTTAATTTCATAGGTGTGGAGAAATATTTCTACTCCTCTACTGAAGGCTGATGATGAATTCTCAAGCAATATTCACCTCTTGTTAGGAGATGACAAAGCGATTGACTTCCGGGATGATATATGGGCTAGTAATGCACTTCTTAAGTCGCGTATCCCAAAGTATATGGTCAAGCTGCAAAGAAAGAAGCTAAGGTGTCTGAATTCGAAAGTAAAATTAACGGAGAATGTGTATGGAGTATTCAGCTTAGAAGACAATTGTTTGAGTGAGAGAGTGAGAAAAGGAGTTGTGGATGGAGTTTTTAAACCATTTATGATAGGGAAGCGGTGGCGGATTAATGAACGTTGCTCTTGTTAAGAATCAAACCTAGAAAATTCTAGACTCAATAAAGAACAAAGGGGATGAATAGTAGAAGGTGGCTCCCTTATGAAGGTGAACGGTAAAGATGATGATGGTGAGGATGAATTTGTGAAAAATAAATGGATAAGTGTCTTATCAAACCCCCTAGCCACAATGAAAAGACAAACTCGATAATATGGCTCTAACCAACCCTCCTAGTTGCGATGAAAAGGCCAATTGGAGTGTGAAGATTAATCCCCATCACAAAAACTTGAAAGAACTCTAGGAGAAGAAACTTCGAAGGCACAAGGCAATCAAAACTTGCAAAAATGAACTCTCGTTGTATTATTAATCAAAGAAATCTATTTTTACAAAGTTGAATGAAGCCTCCTTTATATAGGGGATGAGTTCTAAATGTCTTAAATAACTAAAGAATAAAATAATAACAAACTAAACATTTTATTAACTCTAATTCCTAATAAAATAATAATAAACTCAAAATAATATTTTAACTCAACTTTAATTCCTGATAAAATAATAAATCTAATCATAAAATATAATGCATCATCCTATATTAAATTATATTACAAATAATCAATAAAAATATTGAAAATTCGTAATATTTACAAAATCTCGTATTAATCTCGTATAGGATTTTCTACATGCAATGTCTTCATTAATATGACCATATCTAGAGTTCCCGATATCATATTGATGCAATTAAAGAACCGTTGGAAAGATAAGAGACAAAAATTTGTATCTCTAGAATACATATTGACCAAATAAGATCAGGATCCTATTCAAAAAGTCATCGCAAGTATGTTGCTGTTCTGGTCTTCTTTTTCCAAGGCTTTGACGAGTTGGCCATTTGGAAGAGTTATTAAGTCTTCCTTTGATGTGAGCCTTGTGATGCATGTGTATCCTCCCTTTCTTCAAAAAGATTTGACCTCAAATCTGAAACATTAAAGAGAACAACATTAGAATCGTTTAATGATTCATTCACATTATGCTTACCGAGTAGATATGCTTTGAATCTTCAATACTTTGTTCTTCTAATAGGTTCGAGTAGAAACATTAGTCCAAAGAAGTATGTATTATCATTATGGACTTTGGTGCATGTATCATTCCCCCATTCCTCAAAAGGATTCGTCCTCGAATCTAAAAATCCAAGAGAAAGAGAATTAGATGTGTTGAAAGGAAAACTTGTGAAACATTTACCAGGATCAATGTGATGTGTCTTTATGCGTTTTAGTCGAGGCTTCTTCTTTGTATGAACTGATTTCTTGTAGTCTTGAAATCCTCTTTTACATACAAGTCTTGTAATTTTATGGTTAGGTTGAAATTGAACACGGTGCTGGCTACTATTGGCTTTCATTATGATTGCTTCAGATATTCTCTCTATGGTTTGACTCATGTGTGGCGAGAATGAGTGTTGAAAAACCATGTCAATTGGTTTGTGAAAGTAATCCCTTAAGTCTCCTAAGTTTGGTTTATGAATTAAGAATTCTCGGGAGGAAATTTATGGACTGCAGAACCTTCGAGGTAGTGCATCGTCTGCTGTGTTTTGCTTACCTCAGTTTTTTATGCACTTAAAGGAGCTGTGTTTAGTATGGATGACAACTTCAATAGTCTTAACTTGTAAAAAGGAGAAGAAGTACGTTACAATATCATTAAAATCAATAATAAAATACTTATCTTTGGACTCTCATAAATTGTTCCTCTTTATTGATATGACATAGTGATTAGGGCTTTCAGGTGGTAACCCTTCAAGAGGGTCACCTAGCACCATTCGATAACTCTTGGTGATGGAAGATGGTATGGGCCAGTCCGGTGTTGCTTTCACTTTTTCATCAATTACATGGATTCCCTGTGGACGAACTATAAAGCCTTTAGAGTTGTTTAAATCATGTTTCGTCATTAAAATGGCGTCACGACTAAGGCTTTCCTGGATATAGCCTTTTTGTAACAAATCTAACTCTTTGGTTTCTTCGAGATTGTATATTTGACGAGGTATGATGGAATCTTGAATTAGATTAGTTTGGTGTTGTTTTCCTTTTTTTGGTGGTAATTCGTTAGGTGGATCACCTAACACTTCTCGAAAATCCTGTAAAAGAGATGAAAACACACTAGGAAAATCCTTGTTAATGTTCGAAATCAAAACAATTGATTTCTTAAAGTGAACAAGGATGCAAGGTTGTTTGTAAAGAATGTTCTCTCTCAATTCTTTTTTGCTCATACTTAGATTTTGTGCCACTCTTTTCTTCTCACAATTAGGTTCACTCACCTCCCATGGGTCATTATTCTTTTGACTTTTGTAACTAGTGACCTCTTTTGCTTTTGCCTCTTTCTCAGCTTTTTGTTTCTTTTTACTTTCCCTACCTCCTCACAAATTCTCATTTGATCTTTAGGGGTTAGAAGTGTGTAATTCTTTGCTGGTCGTTGTTTCTCCTTGTCTGGTTTGTCATCTCTCGACTCTTTTAGAGAAGATGGAGTAGAAGATGAGGAAGGATTTGAAGGATTGCCTTGGTAAAAGGATGAAGTACCTTGGTGATGTTCTCTTAATCAAAATATCATTTGGATTTGTTTTTCGGTTGTTATTGTAAAAGAAAATTCAACACAGCGAGAGATAAGTAAGTTGATCTTGTACTCTTTAAAAATCACTTTACCCAGTATTCTTCCACAGTTCCTATCGGAGTTTGATTAATAGCAAAGGTGGTAAGAAAACCTCAAAGCTCTAAGAGGCGAAACAAGGGTTGGACTCCAATAGAACGAGAATGCAAAGATTGAAGAAGTATGCAAACTCTTTAGTCCTACTAACACAAGGAAGATAATGTGTTAGATAGAGTAAAAGAACAATAAAAAGGGAAAACTGAAGAACCTAAAGCACTAAGAGTCAAAGAAAAAAAAGAACCAAACCAGAAACCTAGAAAACGCTGGTTAACTTGAGCAATGTTTTTGAGGGGTTTACCGATGTCCAAAAATTTTGAAAAAATTATTGAATGTCTTTCGATGTGTGTAGAAACCACCTGTAAAATTTCAGAACCAAATACCTTCAGTAGTATCTAGTAGACTCTGTTGAACGGTGAGTCCTCAAACAGTTTATTTTTCGTGATCGCTTTGTTCGAAGGTGTTATTGGTCTCCAAAGATTCTGATTTTTTTTAATGATCTTTAATACATGTAGTTTCAATCTGGAAATTTTCACCCTGAAATTCCTCTTTTAGAATTTTCAAGAAATTTGACAAGATTCTAGACTGAATCTGCCAATGAAACTTGAACGATGTATTTGAGGGCTTTAATGAACTTCAATTGGGGTGATTTTTTGACTGGAGATTACACTTAGAATGAATATGAGATCTGAAGAAAACAATCCCTAAATTCCTTCGTTTGCAATTTTTGAATTTTTTGTATTTTTTATTGGATGAAAAATAGCAAACTACATGAAGAATTTGAATCTAAATTAAAATTAAACAAAAAAGAACCTAAAATGATGAATCTTTTACGAACTAGCTCCGTTGAGTTACCTTGACGGTTTTTTGGGCAAGAACAAGCAAGATTGCTTGATTCTTTCCAAGAATCAGCCCAAATCTGATACCAATTGATAGGGAAGTGGTGGCAGATTAATGAACGCTGCTCTTGTTGAAGAATCAAACCTAGAAAGCTCTAGACTCGATGAAGAACAAAGGGGGTGAATAGTAGAATGTGGCTTTCTTATGAAGGTGAGCGGTAAAGATGATGATAGTGAAAATGAATTTGTGGAAAATAGATGGTAAGTGTCCTATCGAACCCTCCTAGTCGCAATGAAAAGGAAAACTTGATAATATGGCTCTAAAAAACCCTCATAGTCATGCTGAAAAGGCAAATTGGAGTGTGAAGATTAATCTCCCTCACAAGAACTTGAAAGAACTACAGGAGAAGAAGTTTCGAAGGCACAAGCCAATCAACACTTGTAAAAACGAACTCTTGTTGTATTATTAATCAAAGAAATATGTTTTTACAAAATTGAATGAAGCCTCCTTTATATAGGGGATGGGTTCTAAAGGTCATAAATAATTAATGAATAAAATAATAACAAACTAAACATTTCTTAACTCTAATTCCTAATAAAATAATAAATTTAATCATAAAATATAATGCATCATCCTATATTAAATTATATTACAAATAATCAATAAAAATATTGAAAATTTGTAATATTTACAAAGTCCCGTATTAATCCCCGTATAAGATTTTCTACATGTACTGTCTTCATTAAAATGACCGTATCTTGAGTTCTCGATATTGGATTTATGCAATTAAAGAACCATTGAAAAGATAAAAGACAGACATTCGTATCTCCATAAGACATGTTGACCAAATAAGATCAGAATCTCATTCAAAAAGTCGTCGCAAGTCTGCTACTATTCTGGTCTTCTTTTCCAAGACTTGGACGAGTGGGCCATTTTGAAGAGTTATTACTTCTTCATTTGATGTGAGCCTTGTGATGCATGTATCATCTTCCCTTTCTTCAAAAAGATTCGACCTCGAATATGAAACATTAAAGGAGCAACATTAGAATTGTTTAATGATTCATTTACACTATGCTTATCGAATAGATATGCTTTGAATCTTCGAGACTTTGTTCTTCTAATAGGTTCGAGAATAAACATTAATACAAAGAAACATGTATTATCATTATGGACTCTGGTGCATGTATCAATTTATCTATGGAAGCAAGTTTTCCAGCAGTAAAAGACGAGTAAGGTGGATTGGAGACTCATCCGAGAGTTATTTACCGAAAGCGTTCTGTGGATTGGTCGCAAGTGCAGGAACTTCAGCAGATAGAACTTGGAAGTTGGTTTGGTCGAGATTAGCGCCACCCAAAGTATAAGCGTTTTTGTGGAGAGAAATTCTTGAACAAATACCGGTTAAATCTGAATTATTGAAAAGAGGAGTGATTGAGCTAAGTTCGTCGTGGTGTGAAGTTTCCTGGAAAATTTGGCAAGCTTGGTGTAATTGCTGGAATGTCACCATAGTGTTTCCAGCGTCATCGAAAAACCTATTCCATGTTTGGGAGCTCGTGCAGATCAAACCAAACTCAAAACTGCTATGGTAGCTTACTTTCTTTGGTATCGTGCGGACGACATGGCTTATCTGAAATGAGATAACTTTTAAAAACAAGCAGTTCAATGAGAAAATCATGTTCGACCTAGCCTTGTTAAGAATCGGTGTTTGGGCGAGAAGTAAATGGCCTAGTTCGTTAGTGTCCATCAATATGGTGCCTCTCAGCTACAACAATCGCAACTAGTGTATCTCGAAGACCTTCTTTGGATTCCTGGGTCGCTCTCCCGTGCGGCAAATTAAAATTCAACGTAGACGTTGTTTTGGGCACTTTTAACGCGACAAGTATCGGGGAAGTTTTGCGAAATCACGAGGGAGAATTTTTTTGCCGTTTCTCAAGACCAATTGGCTTGTCTAATCCAACAGGAGCGGAACTTTCAGTAATTTTAGAAGCGTGTGAAATATTTCTTTATCTAGATAGGCGAACAATGTTGGTTTAATCATAGAATCGTATTGTCTTATAGCGATAAATTGGATTCAAAATCCAAGGTTATCGCCTTCCATCTTTGCTGATCTTGTACAAAAGTGCAAAGTTATGTGCGATTGTTTGCCATGCAGCGTTTGTTTTGAGTTTAGAGAAAGAAATCAGGAGGCTCATGTTCTAGCTAAAGGAGTAAGAAGATCCCAGCCCATGCTTTGGCTTAACGTGAGTGGGCAGGTTTAGTTGTTTTCTATGGTGGTTTTGATCCATTTCTATAGCAGTTTGGAAGACACATTCGAATGAAAGATCCTGGTCTTCCAAGATTTTGAGCGTGGAAAAGGATGTTGGGTTCGGTAAGCTTGGTTGGCGATTGCTGCACATTTTTCAGTAAGAGCCCTAACTAGAGAGGTAATTGCTGGTTTCAGTGTCATGTTCGGTATGAGTCACAGTCGGTGGTCCTGTGTGGGTCTGCTTTGATTGTTAAATTCGGCGTAACGATATCCTTGCTGATTTCTGTAAAGAATTTGACATCGGATATTCTTTTTCTTCCGTCCAGAATTAGAGAAGCTTTCAATCAAGGCATTTATCTTTGTCTCGGATATTTCGGATAACTCAATAAATGCTCGATTCCCTTTCAAAAAAAAAAATGTTGTTGAAAATCATGAATTACACATTTAGATGCGACAAAAGAAATAGTCCAATTGATTTAGCAGCTAAGATTTTCCACAAAGCGATTTAGCAACTACTATTAGGTATGCTACGAAATTAGAAATTGATGGATTTTGATTTGATTTAATTTTGTAGAATTGTTTTTTCCCCCAAAAGATTACATTTAAGTCAGTTTTGATCAAATTTCTGGAATGATAATGTCAGTTCAGTTCAAGTTTGAATTTGGATGAAAAGCCTTCGATCAAACCTAAGATAAAATATCCCTTATATATTTAGGAGTAATTGCAATAATATTCTATATATATTATTTTATTTAGGTAATTATTTTATCAAATAAATATATGTCGGGTCGAGTCAATTCATGTACAGGTTTTTACCTCAAAACTCATATTGAATTTCGAGTCAGATAGAACCTCCCTAAACTCGGTTCAGATCAAGTGATGAGTGAAAGATATAAAACTCAATCACACTTGAATAAGCCAAAAAGAGAAGTGTTCATTTTCAAATATAAGATATTATCTGTTTTGAAATTTTGGATATAAAAAAATTGACTCACTAAATTTGTGATCTGTGTTATCCAGATCCAAATATAAACTTTAAATTAAAAAGAAAAATCAAATTTAATATTTTATGATTTTATATAATATATTCTATACGGTACATTTCAAGGCTTAAAAACAAATAATTTAGACAAATCAATAATCCATTCTAATGCCTAGAACACCAGAACTCACTGAGAAATTCAATCAATCTGTAAGGCCTTGGTCTAGACGATCCATTTTTAATTCGATTATCTGTACTTTTATATATTTAATTTGAATTATTCTAAAATTAGAAAGTGAATCAAATATTCAAGTTTTCATAATAGATCAATAAATTGAATCGGCCCAATCATATTTTTTTACACACATAAATAATAACATTAATTTTCAGTAATTTTCCTTGATTTCAGAGCAACTAGTTATATAAATAAAGCATGGAACTTCAAATTTCGTATATATTTTGAAAAATTACTTTTACAAGTTATGTATAAATGAATTTTTTAAAATTGTTCTATAAATATGCAGTTTAAAATTTAATTGTTTGGGATTACTGTTAAAAAATTGAGTTTAAAAAGATAAAATGTTCATTATAGACATTATGTTGTAAATTAAAAATATAGCATTTAAATTGTATTTACACTTATATATGAATCATATCAATTTAAACTATAATAAATTCAAAAAAAATATTATTATATATGAATTATATCAATTTAAACTATAATAAAAATATAAAAATACAAATAAAAATATAACTATTATAAAAAAAATATACTTTATGTAACTTACTATTAATACTTTAATATACAGTTCATGAATTTTATTTATTTTAAATAATTATATTAAATTATTTGTTAAAGATGTTATTATTAAATTATTAAAATAAAAAGTAAATACATAATTAAGTAGAGCTCAAACATAATAAGAGTACAATTATAATTTTCTTCTAAACAAAAAATTGAAAATGAAAAAGTTGGAAATTCTAACTTTTACCGTTGGTTCGAAACCACCGTTTCCATCATATTTTTTTAAATTTTTTACCCTTTTGGCATTGTTTTATGGTCAAAACGAGATTTTTAGCTAAAAGTGATTTTAGAAAGCATTACCCAACGGACTCCGATACTTATTTGTTTAGAATCATCATTATTTTTTTATATATATTTTCTATTGTATATATTTGATTTATTGATCGATTAATCCAAATCATGTGTTACGGAAATTCATTATTAGAATAATCCTCTCAATCTATTTTATTTCATTCACAATGTAAAATTCAAACATCTGACTATATTAAATAATTTAGTGTTTCATCTCAATAAACCAACTAAATATTAGTATTAATTTTCACCATTTAAGTGTTTCTTTTGTGTAAACTACTCATCCAAAAAATATACTCTTCCTTTCACTTTCTTATTTTATTGTTCATTTGAAATTCTAGCAAATAAACCCCTATTTTCTTGTTCAACCTCTAGTGTAAGATCGGATTTCGTAGAAGTTTATAATTTGGGGATTCTTTTAATTTGTTTTGCTTTATTCGCAAACCTCAAAATTTGAGCTTTTAATCTTACTTAAGAGATTAGTGTTTCATCTCTTTAAATGAACTTATTGTTAATAACAAACTTTATTTGTTTCGGATCATCATTGTGTTTCATAATTTTAAATGTTCTTTTGTAAAGATTCAAAACAAACTCTTTCTTTTACGTTCTAATTCGATTGTTTTCTATTGTTATTCCATTCAACTTGTAACATACAAGTTACAAATAAATATGAATAGTCTCATAAATAATAAAAAGTGTTTAAATGAAAAAAAGTGATACAATTAACCACAAAGGATATACCAATTAATCCAAAAGTTTCTCTTAAGTATTGCTTTTATATTTATATATTAGGATAAACTATATTCATGCCACTAGGGATGGAACGGGTGCGGGTGGTGGCATTTGCCCCTGAAAATTTAGAATTGTCATATATTTTAGATTTTTTTTCTATGTATTTTCTATTGAAAATATAATTTTACTCCCGTGAAATTTTATTTCCCTCCCAAGTTTAAGTCTGTCCCTTTGACATAAAATCTTGCATCCGTCCCTACATGCCACTCAACTTTCAGGCCATTAAATTAAATCAGGTTTGAAGAATGACCTTGGGTGGAGTTGGACCATGAACCTACGGTATTCTTCGTATATTCCTATAGAGTCTAAGGTCACTCAGGCCATTAAATCAAATCATGTTTGAAGAATGGCCTTGGGTGGGGTTGGACCATGAACCTACGGTATTCTTCGTATATTTCTCTAGAGTCTAAGGTCATTCTTCAAATATTATTTTGTGAAAATATATAAAGTTAAGAACTTGGCTTAGTGATTAAGCCTTGGACCCTTTTACAAGGGATACTACGTTTGAATCTCATCCTTGTTGACTATGCACCGAAAGGTGTATAAATTTAATGCACCGAAAGTTGGAATAAAATATTCCACCCACATTTGTTGAATTTTTTGGAAATGATAAAATCACAATTTAGTCATTGCACTTTAGGGTATTTATAAGATTAGTCCTTAAGCTTCAACTATAAATACCCTAGCTCATTTAGCTTCAAAACCATCCCAAATCATTCTAGCTTTCTCCCAATACTGGAGAATTTAGAGAGTTTCTTAAGCGTTGTTTTCTCCTTGGTAGATAGAGAAAAGTTGTAGTTCTTATTTTCTCATAGTAAAATTCTTCTATCGTTGCCCGTGGTTTTTACCCTATATTATTTAAGGGTTTTCCACGTAAAATTTGTGTATTCGTTATCTTCATTTTTATTTTATCAAATTATCAGTTGCGATTTTTCTCTATCCGATAGCTGTATTCCGCAACAATTGGTATCAGAGCCATATTAGAGTGTGTAATATCTACTTATTGTATTTTTTGTTGCCACCAAAAGGTGGATCCTCCAACATAAGAAAGTAAGAAGGTATTACCCATTCTTTGAAGGTTCCAGAGAACTATTCACGATAGTGAAATAGTGGGAGTTATCCGTAATAGAAGCTATAACAACGAAATTTGATATTGAAAAATTCAATGGGAGAAATTTCTCATTGTGGAAATTAAAGATGAAGGCCATCCTGAGGAAAGATGGTTGTCTAGCAGTTATCAGTGAAAGGCCGATAGATTTCAGAGATAACAATAAATGGATCGAAATGGATGAGAATGTTATGGCAAACTTTCATCTAGCATTAGCAGATGAAGTATTGTCAAGCATCGAGGAGAAGAAGACAGTTAAGGAGATATGGGATCCTCTCACCAAATTGTACGAGGCCACATCGTTGCACAATAAAATTTTCCTTAAGAGGAAATTGTACACTCTCTGGATGCCAGAATCTACTTCAGTGACGGAGCACTTAAACACACTGAACACTTTATTTTCTCAGCTTACATCCTTAAGATGTACAATAGGAGAACAAGAACGTGTTGAACTTCTACTTCAAAGTCTACCTGATTCATATGATCAACTCATCTTCAACTTGACAAACAGTAATGTCACCAGTCTAGTCTTCGATGACGTTGCAGCTGCTATTCTACAAGAAGAAAATCGGAGCAAGAACAAGGAAGACAGACAAGTAAATATGCAACAAGCAGAATCGTTGACGACGATTACAACGATGAGAGGGAGATCAACAGAACGTGACCAAAGCAGCAGTCACAAACATGGTAGATAGAAGTTAAGGAGCAAGAAGAATTTAAAGTGTTATAAATGTGGAAGAAGGGTCACTTGAAGAAGGATTGTTGGAGTCTAAATAAAAACTCCAATCCACAAGGCAATACCACAAACACTTCAGATGATGGAGATGCTCTATGCTGTTAAGCGTCAACAACCGTGGAAGGCCGAAAAAGATTTGCAGATATATGGCTCATTGATTCGGGAGCAACATATCACATGACCTCAAGAAGAGAATGGTTCCATCATTATGAACATGTCTTAGGAGGATCTGTGTATAGTTGCAATGATCATGCCTTAGAGATCGTTGGCGTGGGAACCATCAAATTGAAGATGTATGATGGAACAATCAAAACTGTTCGAGATGTGCGGCACGTGAAAGGCCTGAAGAAAAATTTATTATCCTATGGATAGTTGGATAATAATGAAAGCAAGATTGAAACACGAAAAGGAATCATGAAGGTGTTACGTGGAGCGCTTGTGGTGATGAAAGGCGAAAAGATAGCAGCAAACTTGTACATGCTGAAGGGAGAGACTTTGCTAGAAGCAGAAGCCTCTGTTGCCTCATGCAGTTCAGATTCTGCAATGCTTTGGAAACATGTCAGAACAAGGAATGAAAGTCCTTGTGGAGAAAAAGCTACTTCCAGGCTTAACAAAGTTATCACTTACTTTGTGTGAGCATTGCATAACAAGTAAGCAACACCGGTTGAAATTCAACACGTTAAATTCTAGAGGAAAAAGTTTTCTAGAATTGGTTCACTCTGACGTATGGCAAGCACCAGTTACATCCCTAGGCGGAGCAAAATACTTTGTCTCATTTATTGATGACTACTCCAGGAGATGTTGGGTGTACCCTATTAAAAAAAGTCAAACGTGTTTTCTACTTTCAAAAACTTCAAAGTGAGGGTAGAACTTGATTCTGGAAATAAGATCAAGTGTTTCATAACAGATAATGGAGGAGAATACACAAATGAAGAATTTGATGACTTTTGCAGGAAAGAAGGCATCAAAAGACAGTTCATAGTGGCGAACACTCCTCAACAAAATGGAGTTGCAGAGCGGATGAACAGAACCTTGTTAGAAAGAACAAGAGCAATGTTGAGGGATGCAGGCCTAGAAAAATCATTCTGGGCAGAAGTAGTCAATACCACCTGTTATTTGGTGAATCGAGCTCCATCAACTGCAATAGAGCTAAAGACACCAATGGAGATATGGACTGGTAAACCAGTTGATTATTCAAACCTCCATGTATTTGGAAGTATTATGTACGTGATGTACAACTCCCAAGAAATTTTAAAGTTTGATCCAAAATCCAGGAAATGCAAATTCTTGGGGTATGTTGATGGTGTAAAGGGGTATCGCTTATGGGATCCCACTGCCCGTAAAGTGATCATCAGTAGGGATGTTATCTTTGTAGAAGATAAGCTACAAAGAAAAGAAGATGATGATAGCACTGAAAAGTCAGAGACTACAGAGATACATGTGGAAAAAGAGGTTGAACAAGGAGATTCTTCTAAACCAGAACCAACAAATGATGAACAAGAACCAGAGAGTTCTGAAGCTCCAATAACTCATCAATCAGATTGTGTGAGAAGACATCCTAATTGGCACTCAGATTATGTTATCGAAGGAAATATTGCATACTGCCTTTTAACAGAGGACGGTGAGCCATCAACATACCAGGAGGTAATAAACAACTCAGATGCTTCACTGTGGATGATGGCAATGCAAGAAGAAATTGAAGCCCTTCATAAAAATAATACATGGGACCTTGTGCCACTACCACAAGGAATGAAGCCAATTGGTAACAAATGGGTCTTCAAAATCAAGCAAAATGGTGACGATCAAGTGGAGAGGTATTGTGCAAGACTGGTGGTCAAAGGATATGCTCAAAAAGAAGGTATTGATTTCAATGACATCTTTTCTCCTGTGGTTCGACTAACAACATTTCGAGTAGTCTTGGCAATGTGTGCGACATTGAACTTACATCTAGAGCAGCTAGATATTAAAACAATTTTTCTTCATTATGTTGAACAAATCTCTGTAAGGTCTAAAGCATGTGACGTGGTGTTGGTATCAGAGATTCGATTCCTTCATTATGTGCCTTGGATACAACAGACTTAATGTAGACCCTTGTGCTTATTTCAAGAGGTCTAGTGATAATGATTTTGTTATATTGTTATTGTATGTGGATGACATGTTGGTTGTAGGACCCAACAAAGATCATAATGAAGAATTGAAGGCACAACTTGCTAGGGAATTTGAAATGAAGGACTTGGGATCAATAAACAAGATTCTAGGGATGCATGTTCACCGAGACAGAAGTAATAGGAAGATTTGTCTTTCACAAAATAATTACTTGAAGAAGATCTTGTCAAGATTCAACATGCAAGATTGTAAGCCAATTTCTACCCCTATTCCTCTTAACTTCAAATTATCCTCCAGTATGAGTCCTAGCAGTGAAGAAGAGAGGATGGAGATGTCTCGAGTACCGTATGCATCATCAGTGAGAAGTTTAATGTTCTCTATGATATGTACAAGACTAGACATTGCACAAGAGTGAGAGTGGTTAGTCGTTACATGGCAAATCTACTGTAGGATATGTGTTCAAAGTTGTTGGTGGAGCTGTAAGTTGGGTTTCAAAATTGCAGTAAATCGTGGCTACATCCACAACAGAAGTATAATATGTAGCAGCTACACAAGCCAGTAAAGAAGCAATTTGGTTGAAGATACTATTGGAGGAGCTTGGGCACAATTAAGAGTATGTCTCTTTGTTTTGTGATAGTCAAAGCGCCTTTCATTTAGCAAGGAATCCAACATTTCATTTAAGGAAAAAACACATACGAGTTCAATACCATTTCATTCCTGAAAAGGTGGAAGAAGGAAAGGTAGATATGTAGAAGATCCATACCAAAGACAACATAGCATATTTCATGAAGAAGTCTATCAACGCTGATAAATTTACTTGGTGTCGATCCTCTTGTAGCCTGTCAGAGACGTAAGCAACATGAAGGTAAAAGGTAGAAAGAATAGTGTGAAGATATGATTGTTCCAATCAAATCTTCAAGTGGGAGATTGTTGACTATGCACCGAAAGGTGCATAAATTTAATGCACCGAAAGTTGGAATAAAAAATATTCCACCCACATTTGTTGAATTTTTTTTGAAATGGTAAAATCACAATTTAGTCATTATACTTTAGGGTATTTATAAGATTAGTCCTTAAGCTTCAACTATAAATACCCTAGCTCATTTAGCTTCAAAATCATCCCAAATCATTCTAGCTTTCTCCCAATACAAGAGAATTTAGAGAGTTTCTTGAGAGTTGTTTTCTCCTTTTTATCAAGAGAGAATTATCATTGTTTTCTCCTTGTTAGATCAAGAGAAGTTGTAATTCCTATTTTCTCATAGTAAAATTCTTCTACCATTGCCGTGGTTTTTACCTTATATTATTTAGGGGTTTTCCACGTAAAATTTGTGTCTTCTTTATCTTCATTTTTATTTTCTCAAATTATCAGTTGCGATTTTGTTCTATCCGATAATCGTCTTTTGCAACAATCCTTACTCAATATTATTTTCACCAATAAGATGGTGATAATTTGACTCAACTATAGTTGATATGAGTGTGCAACTTCAATTGTCAATAATGATTTAATGACAATGGTTGGAATAAAAGTTTTTCTTATTGATAGTGACTCCAATAATTTTTTGATTTTGATGACTAAAGTAAAAGCACTTTAAAAGTTAAATGACTATTAGTGTAGTTTACCTAATCTTATGGTTGACAGATAAGAGTGTACGAATAAAGCGACCTCAATGTTTAAGGTATTTGTTGGGTTTGAGCACCGCAAATGCAAGGTTATGAGCATTCATTGTCAATTGATCGAGATATTTTAATAGGTTTTACCTTATATGCAACCTAGATACATTGAAAGTTATTAAATATTTAAATGTGTTGAAATTATATTCAAGGGTAAATTATATAAATGGTCACTAAAGTATGGATAAATTTTAATTTTTATTACTGAGGTTTTAAAAATAACGAAAAGATCATTAATATTATTGTTTAATAACAAATCGATTACCTTATGATTAACGACCATTACCCAACAACAAAAAGCTGATACGGCATGTTAAATTGATTTTTTGAACCCTATCTGGCCACGTGAGAAACTGCAATCATTTGCAGACATCTTTGCCGTCTACCATTAATATCATAAGAAGTTTAAAACAACTGATGTTACTCACAATGGTTTTATCGGTGGATATTTAAACAGAACATAAGCGGAGGATATTTGTGCAGAACAAGTGGGAGAATGAATATCTTCAATTTGGCACATGATGAATACAGCCTAAACGACGATGATGGGACGACTTGATTGCCTGTGTTGACATGATACCTATTCGATACACAATGTCTACAGTATCGCACATGCAAACAATGAAATGAATAAATACTGGACAGGACACCGACAGGACCGCAATGATTACGTACGTTGACATGGTAAATCAATGGGTCTGCTCATTTGTTAAATACATCGATACGTAAACTCATTATGCTGCTGTCTAGATCAGAAAAGATTGCACAATCCACATGAAAAACTCATTCTTTAAAGTCGTATTTTTCTTAGCGGTTTTGTGGAATCATCTATTCATCTTACTCCATTATTAACTCAAATTAAATACATGATGGGAAGAGATTACATGAATGGACATATTTAACCCTCAATAGCCTCATTATTATTTTTAGGTTTATTTCATAAATAAGTATCTAAAGTATACCACTTTTTTATTTAAGTATCTAAAGTATTTTTCAATCAAAATAAATATTTAAAGTTATATTTTTTGGTCAAAATAAGTACATAAAGTATTTTATGTCAAAATAATTACTTAAACTATTCAAACTTTTTCTTCTAAGTTCTAAAAAAGTTGGCATGTGACATTAATTAAAGAATATTTTAGGTACTTTGATGAAAAAAATTGAATACTTTAGATATCTATTTGACCAAAAAATATTTTAGGCACCTATTTTGACCGAAAAGATAATTTTAGGTACTTATTTTGATCAAAAAATACTTTAGGTACTTAAATAAAAAAGATATTATACTTTAGATACCTATTTTTTATATAAACTTTTTTTATAATTATCTGTATTTGATTTATTAATCAACTAATTCAGATCAGATATTATAAAAGTTCAATATAAGGACGATCCTCCCCATTTAGTTTATTTCATTTATAAACCTCAGAATCTGAATCTCTAATCTTATTTAAGAAATATAGAAGTTCATCTCACTCAAATACGCGACTATAAACTCTTGTAACGGAAATTATATTATATGTTATTTTCAATTGTACGTGGGATTTAATCAATTTTTATTGCGTATTAATAATTAAGTAGAGCACGAAAGGAACCGAAAGTGAAGATCGATGGAAATTTAGCTTCGTCAGTTACACGTGCTCCGATTCACTTTTCCTTTCAATTGACACTAGAAATACAATCTCGTTCCTAAAAAATATTTATAATATTATATTAATATATAAGATTACTCAAGTATTATATTTAGTAAGGGCGTGAATTTTCGGATATCGGATATTATCCGATCTGAAATTTTGATATATAGTTAAAATTACGATCCGAATTCAATCCGAAAAAATCGGATATCCGATGTTTCGATCGGATATCCAAACCTGAAAATAAATTTTAATTTATTAAAAAAGTTATACTTAAATTTTATATTTTATGACTTTATACATCTGTAATAAATAATGAAAAATTTTAATTTTTAAATACAACACTTAAAAATTCAAAACAAAATTCAATCCTTCACATACCAGCATTATACACTTTAATAAACCAATAAACATTTTATTCTTAAATTAAAAATTGAATAAATTAGATATATATAATTATTCATCTGTAATAAATAATTAAATACTTTAATTTTCAAATACAACACTTAAAAATTCCAAATAAATTCAATCCACATACCAGCCTTATACAGTTGAAAATGAGATACTGTAGGATGCATAAACATAATACACAAAAATTAAAATATGTTAGTGCCTTATTGGGTTAATGCCTTAGTTTGAGAAATTAAAATTTAAGTTATCTACAAGGGCGGTAGATTTACGCTGCGATAATGTCTACATTCAACAGCAGCTGGATAAGGCATTTTACAAGGGCTGGTCTGCTGGGTTACTATTTTAATGGGCTATTTATTGGGCTAAGGCTATTTAAACTTTAAAAGCCCATTTTCTATCGGATTTTCGGATAGTCCGAAATTAGATTTTAGGTGATCCGTATCCGAATTTTTCTTCGAATATCCTATCCGAATTATCTGAAAATCAAAAAACGGATCGGATCAATTGGATCGAATTTTTTTGTACACCCCTAATATTTAAAACCTCATTTTTAGCATGCAAGACTTCTCGCACGTGAACTATAAAGTTATTTGAGTTGACATCACTATTAAATTTTAAAACATGTTTCAAAATATAAATTAAAATAATAATAATAATAATAATATTTACAGATAAAAAGTGTAATAAGGTGGTATGAATATGTATGTCTACCAAAGATAAATGCAAGTATTGTACTATGATGATGCACCTCTAGCACAAATTCAATCAAATAACTTGCTCACAAAAACAACTACTAATATTCAGCTTTATAAGCTTAGTGATATATATTTACTTTGCTACACTTAAAATACATGCCATAGCATGGGAAATGAGGCATATGTATACAATTTTATTAGTTTACAAAGTTATTATATATATCAGCATAAGGAGTAAAATATCTCAAATCATTTCATAGATTATTTTTCCATGACTTTCACAAACAAATCATAATATTGGTTGCATATCAAACGTAAATCAATCTACTCACTAATAGAGTATCATACTAATAAATAACACGTGTTAATATTCATATAATCTTGCACCGCTAACTCTAAATGTGATAATGATAATTTTTGGTGTACATAGTGTTATTTGAAACACCACTAAGACAAGATAGAAAAATAGTGCCAACAAAGCTTGTATAGTATTATTGCCACTATGGACATTCTTCAGAACATTATCACCAAGATTCATAGAATAATCACATATTGAGCACAAATATTCATAAAACATTAACATATACATACTCTCAAATTAGGATATTCAAATATAAATTTATTATACATATGATTATTTTGGTCCTGTCAGGTCTTAGGGTTTCTTAACTAAGCTAATTGAGTAATCATGAATCAAATAATATGTTCTTATTCACATTTATTAATCTTGCGAGTATTTTAGTTCTTTATGATCTTACAACCTTATATTAGGCTTATAGACTCATTAAAAGTGATTAGTTAAATTATAGAGACATTTCTAAGCTTACAAAAAGGAATATTATACTCCACAAAGGGTATTGGTACTATATTGTGAGTATCGATTCTAAAAGTATCAATACCAATAGTCCTGTAATACCCTAAATTCTGGACTAGTAGTTTCAGGTTTACTAGAGAGGTATGTGAGCTTGTGGATTTCACAATTAGAGTTGTTGGGCTAAATGAGGGCTGAATGAGGGCTTAATTGGATGTGAATTGGGCCCGATTGGTTAAAAAGGGGATTTTTTGCATAGTAAAAAGATGAGGAGAGACCAATAGTGTAATTTTTCCTATTTTTAAAAAGATGAGAGCTTTTATA
The DNA here is from genome assembly GCF_006381635.1 of Hibiscus syriacus. Taxonomy (NCBI): domain Eukaryota; kingdom Viridiplantae; phylum Streptophyta; class Magnoliopsida; order Malvales; family Malvaceae; genus Hibiscus; species Hibiscus syriacus. The sequence continues at coordinate 2,184,133 of NW_024063319.1, forward strand.
ACTTATTTCATCTTCTTATTTTCATTTTTCCTTCTTCTCACTTCTCTTCTTCCTTCTCTTCCTCTCCAAGTGTCATATCTAAGGGTAAGTTCCTTGAGCTATTTTATGCTCACTTTGAGCTTCAAATTTGTTCTTAATCCCTTCAGCAACCTTGTTTTGAAGATTCAAGCTTTAGGTTTCTCATTTTGCTAGAGAAAGTAGGGGGTTATTATCCAAGTCTTGGAAGAGACTGGTAGCTAGCTAAAGGAACTTCATTTCGGGATTCTAGCATCAAGGTAGTATATTTGTAATCCTTTGTAGTGTTAAGGTTTTCATAAGCATGAAGATTTGTTAAGATGTGAGTATTTGAGTTAGGGTTTATGCTTGATTTCATTATTATATGACGTTTTTTTATGTAAATCATGTGTTTTTTGGTACTTTATAACCCTAAATAACTTCCTTAAGCTTTAGTACATATTTTGGGATCAAACTAAGACCTTTATGATGATTTATGGATGTTTCTTGAGCTTAAATAAGATAGTTCTAGGTTCGAGTATCGATAATGGATGAACTATGATGAATTCTGAGCAGCTTTTGTAGGGGGTATCGATACTGAGGGGAGGAGTATCAATACTTTCCCTCTGGTATCGATACTGAAGGTATCTGGTATTGATACTAGGTCACTTTTCAGTAAACATAAGTCATTTTTGGTACCGATACTCATGGGTGTATCTATACTTGACTATAGGGTATCTATACTGCAAGTAGATTATCGATAATACTCATTTTGCATGGTTAGATTATACCTTGTTAAGGCCTATAAGAGTTAAGAATGACTTATAATGGTGAAACTTAGTTCATGAGAGACATAAATGGCCAGAGGTGCCTAGAAACACTCTTAGGAGTGGGTTACAATCGAAGTAACCATATTAAGTGCAATACATCTGAATATCTTTAGTCAAGCACGTATCGAGTAACTAAGAACAATGATCGTTGCAAATCAGATTGTGTAGTAGAAACATCATGTACTACGAGAATGTCAGTTGATCATATACGTATAGTTGTCCCTCCAATTCAATGGTGAATTGAGGGAATGCATGATGAGAACGACGAGAATATCATTACTATATAATGAACTCGAGTCATATATCAGGCTAGCAAATAATACAATAAGTTAATAGCAAAATCAGTAGTTGTTGTAAAATCATGAAACACATAGACATTTCCTTAGATACAAAATGACTAAAATGCCCTTCAATGTTAAATGACCAAAATAGAGAAACTTAACAAAATAATAGTATAACAAACTAATAAACCCTTGAATAACAATCTAGACGAGAGAACGAGCGAGATGGCAACTAGTGAGGGGATGACCTAACTTTAGTGCATATAACTAAGTTAGTGTAAAGCTAGGCTACCTTAGTTTCCCTAGTAGGGCATTGCCAATGGTGTGTAGCTAGGCTACCTCAGTTACTTTCATAGGGCATTATCAGTGTTGTGGCCTTGGGCCCTTAGATATGCATGTGTAGTTGCATCAATACAATACAACAGATATCCTTAGAGCTTGGCTTGACGACTGTGTGAGACTGAACCAAAACTTCAATTGAGCTGGAATTGTACAAATATTATATCATTATTGGGTTCCCCTCCATGATCTACGTGATTGTTATATGAGACCAGGAGATAATTCAATAGCTTAGTGAGAATTTTACTGATGCTATGTGATTACTAGGTTCCCTCAGTTAACTAGTATATGATGGCTATGTGACCAGATACTAGTAGTGTGTCATATTCAGATAATGCACAGTAGTGTGTCAAGTATCATATTCATATAATGCACAGTAGTGCGTCATGTGTCGTATTTAGAGTATGTACAACAGTTACAGTTAGTGTGGGTGGAAACCCAATAGAGGTGTACTCATGGTGAGGCCCTTAGTAGAGGATTAAGGAAAGCATGAGACTCATACTTCAGTGATATAACAGTTGAACCTTAAGTAGGTAACACATGATTATGATCATGTATGTACCTACTGTTTAATATTATGTCTTTAGAATACTTATGTTTATAAGACTCATAATCTAGATGATTGATTATACTATTGGACTTTGTAAGCTCAACGTTCATATGTTTTTCGTTCACATGTTATTAGCTTGAGTTGTTCGAGGAGCATCATCGTAGTAAGATTCCAGCACCTCTTCTAGAGTACTGTAATGTAGGTTTTTTGGCATGTGTATTCAAAGGACCCTTATTGTTGTATTCAGATTTATAACTTTGAGTTTATTTTATTTTGATTTTAAAGAATATGTCACAGAGCTTTGATTTTATAATAGTGTTTTTATAACTGTCATATATGTTTATTTTGGTACAATGTAGTATGTTCTGAAATGATAATGAACATGTTTTAAAAATCAGGGGTTGCCACGGTAGCCCAATGTGGCAATTTAGGCCCAATCGGTTTAAGTGTTACAAGTCTATACTTACATGTTTCCCAATATCAATATTATACATGTGAATATCGATATTGTATGAACAATATTGATATTATCCTTCAATAAAACACATATTTTAAAATGTGTTCATACAATATTGATATTTGTTCATCAAGTATCAATGCTCAAACTAAGAAAACTCATAAAAAATTCAAAATAACTTCCAATTGCCTCAAAACTCCTATTTTTATACCCCAATTGATTTTTAGCATTTGTAAGAGTACTATCATGTCATATAGAATCAATTTATCATATTAGAAATGCCAAACATCATACATGACTTCATTGACATACTAGTCACCCATGAACACTCAACAAACATATATCCAAATGCAAGGAATTACATTTATGAAATCTAAGAAGCATTTTGGAGTTAAACGTGTACTACCTCAACTCATAGCAACAATAAAACTCATTAGCTAACCTTTAATCAAATTATTTTTTCTCGTATATTTACAGGACTATCCAACCTCTTTGGATACCATTTTAAAACAAAAGATAAGTTTTTAAATCATTTAAATGATTAAAATTAATAAAAATATTTATTTACAATACAAAACAAAATGAAAATAACATAGGGTGTTCCCAAGTTCATAAACCCTCTAATAAGCTTTACATCATCTTTTCTGAACATGATGAGAAGGAAGATTTTCACCTTAAAAAAAAATAAATGGTATATTTGGATGGGAAAGATTTCACCTTTGATGGTAAAAACCAAGCTTGAAAGGTATAAGGAGAAAAAGATTAGAAATAAAAAAAAAAATAAGGGGAATGAAAAATATGCTCATACTATATTCCCCCTTTCTCCAAATAAATATTAAAGAAAACTAAGGTTATGTAGCCTTTATTTCCAAAAATGATATAACTATCCTATAAATAGTCTATCTTTTCACCTTTATTAAAAATCTCATTTTACACTTATTTAGGTCCAAATTTCACCCAATTAAGCCAAAAGTTAGACCAATAAACCCAAATACATTTGCTAAAAGTTCATCCAAAGCTCAGGTCAAATATATAGGCATTGACTAAAAAATTTAGGTCGTTACAACTCTCTCTTTCTTAAAGAAAATTTGATCCTTAAAATTTAATTAAACTGAACAGATGCATGTACTACATAAGTTCCAAGTGCAAGATACAAATAGTTTTAAGCCTGCGTCAAGCAACAAATAACTATGTAATAATCTAATAATCTCAAAATTATATTTTGCTAAACTTCCCTATAGGGTACATGTACAAAAAACTAGACAGTTTGAGTCCTTTTTATTGTAAATGATAGTCTTAAATTATTATTATGATGTGTTTATTTTTCATGAGAAATTGGTAAAGTACATGATTATTTGACAAGTATATATGTTATGAAAAAATATGCACAAGCAAATTACTTATTGGATATGAATTTCTAAAACTATACAAGATTTGTATATAGTACTTAAAAGATGTCTAGCATGCTAGATTCCATGTTGATGTTGCATGTGATGTGTTGTATGATATGAAATATTGATTCTTGTTATTTTAATATGATGACAATACTTAATTTGTATATTAATTATATTTGAATGAAAAAAAGTAGTATGTCATGTTACATGATGTTAATCTTATGTTCAAAGTGCATGATTTGCATCATATTTACTTAGCATGCCAAAAATTACATAAAAATGAATTTAAGTCAAGAAATGATCATTTAGGCCTTTTGAAATATTTGAAACTTTTTCAATATACTACTGGTAGGGTTTGGTGACCTTTATAAGTATATTTGATTATTTGACTAGAAACGGGTTCATATAATGTACTCTTGGAACTTATGTAGTTAAATCCTTGGTTAGATGTTAGTTTGATTTATCCAAACAAGTTTGTATATATATATTTTTTTCATATATGGCATGCTCAAATTCGTTGTGTATGATTTGAAGGTCATTTGGACATGTTTTGAAGTATTCAAAGTTCATCAAAGAGTTTAAATTATATATACTAGTTACATTCTAGTGATACCATAGGTAAAGTATCAATACCTCAACGATTGGTATCAATACCTTATATTTTCATTGATTTTGAGCATCAAAACTCAAAATAATATCAGTACCTACATATGTTATCGATACCAATTAAGAGGTATCGATACCTCTATTTGAATTTTGTCTAATTTAATCTTTTTTTTAGAATATTTGATTAGTGAAATTATTTCGCAAGTTTCTTTATGTTCGTATGTGTTGTAAATTGGTCTCTGTCGTAACCGTCCTTCGGGTCCAGAATAGGGTTTCGACTTAATTTCAATATGATGGAGACGCAACCAATCATTTAAAATTAGGTTGATCGGACACCTTAATTTACCATCTTACCTAATCTACGTTTTACCAGAAATATGTCAGATTCGGGAGTCGATTACAATCAAGGAAGAATTAGCAACCTTGTACTGCCCTTTCAATACCAATTTAATTTCTCGGTGTCTTAATTGCAAAAATTAACAATTAAATTTAAGGATTCGATTCGAACTACTTACCTTTGATCGATTAAAATTGTCCCTAAAAATCAAAAAAACCTTGGATTGTGAAATAAAATATATAAATAATTTACAAATTTTAAAAAAGGTTAAAAATGTTTAAAAATAGTAAAAACATGTTAATGAAAAATAACACAAAAGTTTAAAGGATTAAATTAAAACAAATTGAAATTGAGGGACCTAATTAATGCTGAAAGTGAACTGCAAGGGAAAAACAAAATGTTAGATGGCTAAATTGCAAAATATAAGAAATATAATCAAAGATTAATTTGAAATAATTCAAAATTCGGGGGTAAATTTGCAATAGGTGACGAAAATGAACTACACATCAAAATATCAGGGACTGTAGAAATAATTTAACTATTTCATATTTACAACTTGGTCCCTGATAAATACCCAAAACCCAAAATAATTTCATTTTAAAACCAAACTTAGAAAAAAAACAAAAAAAAATCTCTCAAAAACACTCTTCCCCCATCATTTTCTCCGGTCGAACACCGGCTTTCCCTTCGCCGTAACCACTGCCCGGACCGCTGCTTCGACCACCGGGAAAACCCAAACTTAACCAAAATGTTCCTCTCCACCCCGTGAGTATGAAACTGAAGCTCGATTACCCCAAAAAGGTCCCAACCGGCGTAGATCTAGATTTAAAGTTTTATTTTTTTACCTATTTCCGATGAAAACCTTTCATTTTCCGACGTCGCTCCCTTCCCGAACCGTGATCGATGTTGCACTGTAGTTTAGGGTTTATAAAAAATGCCTTATTCGACGTTGTTTTGATTTTTTTTTTGGCTTGGTGACTTTCGGTTTTAACCGAATATGGCTTATTTTGGTTTTGGTTTTTCGATTTGGTTGTGTATCACTATTTTTGTTCTTCTTTTATGTTGTTACTGCTTGTATTGCTGGGTTTTTTCTCGATGTCCCCTCTTGTTCCCCGATGAGGTATTTATAGCGTCCCCCATCGGGGATATTTTTGGTTATTTCGGGGTCGTTTTCCCCATCCCCGATTTACTCAAGTTGGTAGAGGTGTTGTTGACCGCCTAAATGGGATGATTCAGTCCCGATTTAATCGGGATTGTTTTGCATGGCCGATTTTTAGGCTTGGTTTTGGCTGCTTCGTCTGTGTGCAGCCGAAAATCTCGGTTGATTGCTTTGAGTTGGGATTTAGCTGTTAGATTGGTTGTAGATCCAACGGCTGCTATCTTGCGGTGCTAGTGCTTGGTGTTGAAACCCCAGCCTTGTTGGGCTCACCGGGTCGGTTTGCTAGGTCAGGCTTGCCCACCCGGTTGGGCTCCTTCCTAGGCCTCTTGTACTGTTGGACTTGGACCTGTTAAGAAATTAAATGAATAAATAAATAAATAAAACCTAAATAAATATAAAATAATATAAATATAAATAATAATAATAAAACTATATTATATTTCCAAAAACTATGTAATTGATTTTCAAAAAAATATTATATATATTTTAAAAAACCATTTTCAAAATCATATTATATATTTTCAAAAATGCTTTTTAAAATCATATTCTATATATTTCAAAATTATTTTAAAAACTATATTATACGTTTTCAAAATTATTTTAAAAACTATATACTATATGTTCTCAAAATTATTTTAGAAACTATATATTATATGTTTTCAAAATTATTTTAAAAACTATATACTATATGTTTTCAAAATTATTTTAAAAACTATATACTATATGTTTTCAAAACCGTTTTAAAACACTATATACTATATGTCTTCAAAACCGTTTTAAAAACTATATATTATACGTTTTTAAAAATAAGTTTCCAAAACTATATATTATATATTTTCAAAAACCATATTATATATACTATGCTAAAACCCCGGACGAAAATAAGTCTCCACAGTCTCTAATGAAATCTTTGAAGTCTATCAATATGGTTTAAGTTTCAAATTCAGTCAATAAATATTTGATTATAAGTTAGTGATATCTCATGCTCGTTCGAGCGTCTGTTGAACGTTTAGGATAAATAAAAGATGTTACAATATTTATCTAAGAGACATATTATAATATAAATTTTAAGTAAATGGATTTAAGGTTAGATTTGAATTAGATCATACATGTAAAATTTGAAGTGAATTTAAATATAACATGAGATAATTGTTAAAACAAGATATGATATGAATAGGTAAATGAATCAATGTTTACATAATTTTATAGTACTTTAAATACACAAAAAAATAACACCAAGATTAACACGGTGTGACACAAAATTTCATACAAATTAAATTACATCAACAAAAATGAAAATATATCATTAAACAATGACATAAAAATTTCACCAAAACATGATTTTCTCTAATTAAGTTAGGATGGAAAAAACGATTGAAAATAATAATGCCTATGAAATGGATTGAGACAGTATATATAAATAACATAGAAAAATTGAGACACTAAATATATATAAAATAGAAAAATATTTAAAATATAATGTGAAAATGGCATGACACACTAAAATGAATCAATATATACATAAGAAAAATTATAAATTAGAAAAAACATAAAAAATTATAACTTTTGTTTCATTTTGGTCATCTAATTACTCTTTTTCAAAATCATACCTAATGTTACGTTTTGGTTTCATTTTGGTCACACACCATTAAAAAACTAACAGAACTATTGACGTGACATTTTTCAATGATGATGTAACATTATATTATGATGGCATATGCATTTAAGTTTTTAACGATAGATGACAAAAATGAAATCAAAAACTAAATATTATGTATGATTTTGAAGAAAAAAATCAATGGGTGACCAAAAAAGAACAAAAGTGATAGTTAGGTTACTAAATGTGTAGTTTAACCAATTATTTTTTTACTAATAACACACCAAATATTTATTTATACTTCAAAAATATTAAAAAAAATAAGATTTAATAGTTAATTATCCCATGTACTTGATTTTGGTGGGTGAGTCTCCTAGCGGAGATTTTATGCATACATAATGACTTGAACCTAAAACCTTACATAAACGATATTAAACTATTTATCACTCGAACTAATCCGTTAATATTTTATCTTCATATCGAATATGAATCATGTATAACTTTTTTCAACTTTTCTTTTGTACTATCATTTCATTTTGTCTTATTATCGTTAATGTTAAAAGAATGGCATAACCAATCAGAACACATGAAAAACATTACAGTTCTTATAAAAAAGAATCAGATAAAATTATAAAAATAACCAAAAATATTTGAAAATCCAAATTTTACTTTTTAAAATATTTTTTATGATTTTATTATTTTTTTCAAAAAAAGTAAGCATAATCAAAATTTTGAGAAAATATAAGTTTAAAATATGAATTCTAAAATATATAGTTCTTTTAGATTTTTTTTTGAATTTGTTGGCTTTTAAAATTTTTCATTTTTTTTATTACATTGGCATGATTTGATTGGTCACATAATTTTTAACTATAACTGCTATAAAAGAAAAAGGTGGCAGAAAAAATGGTAATGGAAGTAAACTAAAAATTAAACTAAAGTGCATGGCTATTAGGCAAAATAATAGTAATAATTTCAACACACACACTGCTTTAATATTTTATCCTTTTCCTTTCCTCTTTGCAAAGATCCAATCGGCCAATCCACCTATTCCCGTGTCATACTTCTCTTCTAAAGAAAAAGGAAAAAGGATAAACTACGTATATGGTTATCTAATTATTATTTTTATTTCGTTTTGGTAACTTAACTATTATTCTTTTCAAAATTACACCTAACATTATGTTTTGGTTCTGTTTCAGTCATCCTTCATTAAATTAATACTGATGTTGATGTACCATCATAAGGCAATGCCATGACATCATTGAAAAATAAAAATATTGTCACGTCAGTAGTTTTGTTTATTTTTAACGACAGATGACTAAAATGTAACTTTAAGTATAATTTTTAAAAAAAATAGTTAAATGATCATAAGTGATAGTTGGATGACTAAATATGTAATTTACCCAAAACAAATTCAAACTTTCAATTAAAACATCTCGGGCAAGGTGCAATTGGGTCCACTTTTATATTAGGGTATAATATATACATCTACAAATAGCCATCCAACTTCCATTAAACCGCAAGAAATGAAACCATCAGCATTTTCCCCCACCGCTTGCTTCACATAAATCCACCACAGATCAACCAATTCTTTCTGATTTCTTATTTTATATATTAGCCATTCTATTCTTAGTTTGTATTTTTGCATCAAATTTTTTTTTTGCTTTATATATTACATGATATTATATAAATAAAATATATTGGCGCTTACTCTAAGAACCCTATATTATTACCTAACTTGCGTGTAGATGGATCAACGTTCGAAAAATAGTTGTGATGAGGGTTTTAAATACATCATCATGGAAGATGAGGTGGCGACAAGGAAGCGGAGCCAAGCGGAGGAAATGCAAGCTAAAAAGCTGGAGGTTATGGGTGCCGCCACCTCAAAGTTTTGTCGTCACTTAACTTCTTTAAAGGTGTCGGCAGCTATGGCTTTGTTGACGGGAACCCTTCTCTGGGTTGGCGGACTGCTGCAGACGGCGGTGCTCAGCCGTGAAAATACGGCATCAAAGTCTTCATTCTATACTGGACTCGCAACACAGAGTGAGTCATGATTTCATGTTTTCTGTCCATCTAGAACAACGGCGGATTCAGTAATTTAGAAATGGGATCTAAAAATTTTAATACTTTTCTTTTAAATATAATGGATATGCAAATTTTCTTATTTTCTTCTTCTTCTTTTAATATATTGAATTATATTGAATATCTAATCTAAAATAATGGGTGTGCATTTGGCCCCCTACATGGCCATATGTATCCGCCCTGCTATGGAAAAGAAGATCTTTATTGAGTTTTAAGATATCAATTTAATTTTTAAAATATATATATATATTTCATAAGCTAAGGATTTCTTATTAAAAATTATATTTCTTTTTTCATGAAGATAATAATCAAAATTGATATTATTTTGTTTGTTTAAATTAATTGATTAATCCCTCTAATGGTTTAAAAAATAAAACTTTAAATTTCTCATAATAAACGGTTTGTTTAATTCAGTTATAAATCTAAAGTTGTTCATTGATTTATAATCCGATGGTCGGGGTTTAATTAGGGCAAATAGATGTTAAAAAAATTAGGGTTTGGGGATGAAATTGGATTAACTGGGGAAATATGGATGTTTCTATAGTACAGATAAAATCATAGGTATTTAAAATCAACTTTGATAAAATTGTCTACAGTTGTCGGCAATTTTACTCCGTTGTTTTCTCTATTTTTTTATAATTTAGGATTAAAATAAAAAAACTAAAAATATAAAAACTAAAATAAAATTTCATAAAAAATATTATAATAAAATGAAACACTCAATGTTGATTTCTAAAAAAATATTTTGGTCTTTTTTTCTACAATTTAGTATTAAAATATAAAAAATGAAGTAAAATCGTTGATGGTCGCCAATTTTATTAAACTCATTCCCATCTATTGATGATTTTGTCAAACTTATTCTTATATTTCAATGATTTTATTAAATATAAAAACATTTTTTATTTTTCTAATTAATCTGATACCATTCCTAAATTCTTGAGGAAAAATATCAACAAATTATTTTCTCTAATTTTACCGATGGTAAGATAGAATGGTTGTTTTGTACTGTTTATTAAAAATGATCTTTAGTGGATGCAACTCTTACGTGCATTAATGAGTAAACCCTTTCACTCTGTCCATTGAAGCTAGGACCATGTACTATGTTTTTCTTTTTTTTCTATGACTATGAACAACTTTATTTGATTTAATAATTATGTAGTTGAAATATTAGAAATTTATTTAAAATTACTTTTGATAATGTATACCCTAGATTATATAAAAAATAATGTTTATGGGTTTAAGGTGATGTTTAGTAATATTAAAAATTTAAACGTTGAATTCATATTAAAAAAATTTGGTAAATTAGTAAAAATTAAATATTTGATTTAATTATTTTATGATATTTTATTTAATTATAAAAAGTGGTCCAATATTGAATATAATCATTTTATTCTATAAATATAATTTATTTCTTTCTCATATAATGAACACCTTCCTTTGATTTAATTATGATGTAGTTGAAATTTAAATTTAAATTTATTTAAAAATACTTTTAATAACATATATGAGATTAAGGCGATGTTTGATTCAATTAAAAAAATAAGTTAGTAAATTAATAAAAATAAGAAAAGTTAAGTGTTGATTCAATTAAAAAAATAAGTTAGTAAATTAATAAAAATAATAATTTTTATTAATCTAGGGGTAAATACAAGGCAACATTTGTTCAAAAATAACTTCCAATCATTTGACATTAAAGTCTCATACCCTGACATTTCTTGTGCTCTTTTTCGGGATCTCAAGGAATAACAACAAATCATTTACCACTGAAACCGCTTAGTTCGTGCAAATTCATAAAAAATATATATTGAGTCCTAAAAAAATTGGAACAATGAGTATTACATACTGGCAGTGAAATGTTTGAAATGTTTCGCATTCATTGGTTGCTATTTGTGCAGGGGTTTATAGGAACAATGGGTACCTAGTTGTTATAGCCAATGGAGGGTTGAATCAAAGGCGACTCGCGGTGAGTAATTTAGATACAATTTTTTTATAATTAACCAATTATAGATATTATTATATAGTAATCAGAACATCTCATCACGATAATTTCGAGAAAGACTGTTGCCCACATGATGATTTCATGATCCTGTCACGCTTGCAAGTCAAGTTCGCTTGTTTCCTAAGTCCAGACTGTATCTTTACCAACTAAAGTACATGCAAGCGATATGGAGAAATCGTCGTGCACGTACGACGAGATCATAAAATCATCATGCAAACAAAACTTTCTTAAAATCGTCGTAGACTTTTGATAAAATCCTAGGATTATTATAACAAACACTCAGAACCATAAAATATTTTTTGTGCACCTTATTCAAACAGTTTTTTTTTCTTTTTTACATATATTTTTTACAAACTAATTTGTATTAAAAAAAACCAAACTAACATAAAAAGATTCCTACGAATACTATGATTGACATAGTGATGAAAACCTTTTGACATGTAACTCACAGATTGTTGATATGATTGTGGTTGCAAGATATTTGAATGTTACACTTATTGTCCCTCTATTCGACAATGGAACATATTGGAATGATAACAGGTGAGCATATATACATTTATTCTTCATTTTTTTATTTAATAATAATGTTTGGTTTCTGTCAAAATAATAATAATAATAATAATGGTCGGTCATCATAATCAAACGAGAATTAGGGGATTGTTTTGGTTGATTGGATTTAGGGTTTAGAGTATAAGGTCATTATATGTTTGTAAAAAAAATTAATTTAATCTGATTTTAAATAAATGTTCATTGATGCTTGTCCACTGAACAGGTTATTTCCTCCGCTAATCTTGACATCGTTTGGGTTATTTCTAAACTTCTTGATTGGTATATTTTGAAATTTTATAATTTAGTCTAATATCTCGTTTTCTTCAAATATGTTTTTGAATCTTGTCTTTATAGTCTTTCATTGAATTCTAATCATTAGGGATAGTTGAAGAAATTAATAAAACAGTTGAGGAGAAAATTTCCACAATAAATGTCGTACAAACAGTATTATATCGATTCTAGAAGGATTATATCGATACTCTCTGTATTTCATTCAAAATTAGTCATTAGATACTCCAATGAATATAGGCACTCTTAATAAAGTATTGATTCATCTCATTAATATCAATATTAAACTGAAGTATTGGTATTAATTTTTTATACTGGAATCCTTCAAAAATGATTTAAAGCTTGAGTAGTATTAATACTCGAAGAGTAGTATTAATACTGTTAAATGAGTATTGATATTCATATTGTAGTATTAACATTCTTTTCTTACTTTTAAGAATAAAAACTCAGGTAGTATTAACGACGTAAAAACAATATCGATATTCTTCTTACAATATCAATACTCATAATTATATATGAATATTGTTTTTATATACTAAAATTTTTGGGTTATTTTAGGCAAGAATTGACTTAAAACTCTTTTGTTAAATATTTCTTAATTTAAGATTGTTTTGCCGATATGTAAAAACTGGAAAATCTTACAGTTTTTTTATTTAAAAATTTAATTATTTATAAATAAAACATGTTTTAAAAGTTCATTTGAAACTTAATGATTTTAAGTTTTTATATCAAAATCATAAAATCTACATCTTCCAATCTTAATTAAAATAGATTTAAAAGGATATAGTTTGACAAATTAAGGAGGAATTTAATGATAAAGAGAATGTTTTTTTAAAAAGTTAAATTTTATATCTAAAGAAAGCAGAGAACCTGCTACAATTACAAACAGAAAATTTCACAAGACTAATTTAACCCTCAAACTATACAAAGGTTAGCATTAGCCGAAGCCACCCAATCTTTACATTTATGATGTAACCGTATACGAACTATGTCCTAAGGAGGCGTTTGATTCAGTGTAATCTTTTATTCCTTTAACCAAACATTGTAATCTTACATTCTTGCAAAACGAACCAAACACAAAATACAACATTCCCAGTAATCTTATTCCTACCGGTAATATTACATTCCGTGAACCAAACGCACCCTTAATACAATACAAGAAAGAATATCCTCTTCAGTTAGACACCTACCCCTAAAGTACTTAAACTTTCATTTTAGTGCAAGCAAAAAAAGGGTAAAATACATGTTTGGTATATATTATCACTTTTGTTTCATTTTAGTACTTAAACTTTCATTTTTTTTGTCATTGAAGTTTATTTTTTAAATTCAATCACTTAACTTTCAATTTACTCCTATTTTAATCATTCTAACTTATTTTATTAATATTTTCTATAAGTTGACATCTTTTAATTATGATTTATTAATATATGATTAAAATAACAGAGGAAGGGAAGAGTTAGGGAGGTCAATAAGAGTGAGAATGTGAGGATGGGATGAGTAGTTTATGATTTAGGGTTTGTCATATATTTTTTTGGGTTTGGATATAATTTTAAAATTTAGTTTTATTTTAATTATATATTAATAAAATAATAAAAAATTATGTCACAAAAATATTAATAAAATAAAATAGAGTGATGAAAACAAGAACAATTTGAAAGTTGGGTTGTTAAATTGAAAATTTTTAAACTTTAGTGACCAAAATAAGAGTGAGAAGATAATTGAGTGATGGATAATGTAATTTACCATAACAAATGCCAGTTTTGTTAAATTTTTAATGGGTACTAAAATGAAACAAAAAATAAATATTAGGCATGATTTTGAAAAATATGAAAGTTAGTATTAAAACGGAACAAAAGTTAAAGTACTAAACATGTAGTTTACCCAAACAAATCAGTCCTAGGCTGCTCCACCGGTTTCATCCTTCTCAATCGGCTTTGCGATGATGGCGACACCTCGGGAAAACTGAAAAGGAAATTGAAGTTTCATTTTCTCGGTAGCCAAACAACAACTTCCTGTCTTCAATGTTTATTATTCGTCCATGAAAAATCGATCTAATAATCAACATGTGAAGTTTTACGGCAATTCTTCTTGGGTATTTCGTAGTGTACGTAAAATTCCGAGCATGACTAAGTTTAATCATCTCCATTGTTGATTATTCATGGCAGCACATTTGCAGATATATTTGATCTCAATCATTTAATAACATCTCTAAAAGATGAAGTCCTCATAGAAGAAGAGTTTCCTCAGGAGCTGAAGAAGCAAGAAGAGTCATTTTATTCCATGGTTCCCACAAGTTTCGCTAGCTTGACATATTACTACGACAGGGTAAGTAATTTCCCAGCTCCTCTTCTTTCTTTGTATCGACGTTCTTGTTTTATCAGATTATTGAATTTTGTTTCTCCACAGATACTTCCTCGCATAAAACAGCGTGGGGTTTTGCTTTTCACTTTGACAGACGCTAGGGTAGCCAACAATGGGTTACCCGAAGAGTTCCAAAAGCTTCGGTGTAGAGTGAACTACGAAGCATTGAGATTCACTGAGGCAATTGAACAAACAGGTAGACGAATCGTTAGTCTGTTGAGACAAAAGGGCCCTTTCTTGGTTCTTCATCTTAGATATGAAATGGACATGGTAGCATTTACCGGTTGCGTTGAAGGTTTAACCACACAAGAGGTTATAGAAGTTACAGAAATGAGGTAAGAATCCGTCTTTGAAATGGTATAGGCAAATTTAGATTGATCTGATTGGATTTTCAGGTTGGAATCAGAATTAACAAATCTGATTTCAGGCACTCGCACAAAGATTGGAAGAACGAACACATAGATTCAAGGAGTAGGAGAAAGCATGGATCTTGCCCTTTAACTCCCGAAGAAACTGCTCTTGTATTGCAAGCATTAGGTATTCACAGAAACACCACAATCTATATCGCTGCTGGAAAAATTTACAATGAAGACAAGAGAATGGCCAAACTAAGAAAGGCTTATCCAAATCTGGTGAGTTGAAAAACCCAGAAAATTATGAGTCAAAATAAATATGGCAAGGCTTAATTATTATCGAGTGAAAGCAGGTGAGAAAAGAGGTGGTATTGGAACCCTGGGAGCTTAGGCCCTTCATAAACCACGCGGATCAAATGGCAGCTTTGGATTATATTGTTGCGATTGAAAGCGATATTTTCATTCCCACTTTCCGAGGAAACATGGCCAAAGCCGTCGAAGGCCATCGCAGGTAATCATTCTAGTCTCCCAATGACAGAATCTCTTTAAACTTACTGCAACTCTGCAATCGTGATCAGGGTAAAGTATACAAATGAACCTCCGATTATAAGATATTATTTTGTTGAGTATCATAACTATCAAAATTTATAAAATGGTCCCTAATTATAGGATGTTACATTGTTGAGTCCCCCAACTATTAAAAGTTATAAAATAGTCACTCAACTATTTATTATGTTCTAAATTCATCATTTTTCATTAAAAATTGCCGATGGCCTAAGCTGAATGTTAATATGTTGTCATAAAATATCAAACGACTATCATATCTCAAACAACATATTGATATCTAGATCGGATTGCTGTTAATATTTTAACAAAAAATGATGAGTTTGGAATATAATAAATAGTTGGATGACTATTTTGTAACTTTTAATAGTCGTGACTCAACAAAGCAGCATCCCATAGTCGGGGATCATTTTGTAACTTTTGATATCGGAGACTTAACAAAGCAATATAAAGAAAATATCTAAAATACACAAAAAATTAAAATTTGTAGAAGCTTGCTATCTTCAGCAAGATCATGTTTTCATTGTAATTCCTTTACCTCTCAAAATATCTAAAAGAAATTCTCCAATGATCAAATGTTTGGGATATTTGTATTTCTCAATCACAGCAAGATCATGTTTTCATTGTAATTCCTTTACCTCAAAATATTTAAAAGAAATTCTCAAATGATCAAATGTTTGGGATATTTGTATCTCCCAATCATGACATAATCTTTGATAAGTTTATATGATTTGCCATAGTCAAGTTTACATGCTGCAATACTCATGCAACATGTCATCTTATAAATAGTCATTATAACTCTAACCTAACACCAACATTAAAAGTTTTTTTTATATATAAACTCTCGTATAAAACTAAAAAGGTCTTCTTCTTTTCTTCCTTTTTCACTCTCTCTCTCTCTCATGGGGCTAAGGGTTCTTCACTTTTTGTGATCCATCTTTTTCTCTAAAATTATCATATACAACTTTTCATCTAAATTAAAACTGGTGATTCGTCTATAACTATCGTAACCTCAAATATTATCATCGATTTTCAAGATAACAATATTGTCAAATGTTTTTGTTAGATACATGGGATTCAAGACATCAATTCTTCTAGACGCAGAGATTCTAGTTCCATTAATCGATGACTACTACAAAAGAACATTGAGTTGGGATGAATTTGCGTTGATGGTGAAGAAAACTCATCAGCATCTTGTTGGAAAACCACAGAAGAGAAAGGAAATTCCAGATCATCCTAGATACGAAGATTTTTTCTATTCTAATCCACAAGAATGTTTGCCTCCATTTCCTCACTGATCACTACTGCTACATACCTAAAACCAAGGATGTCTTTTTTATTTTTTTTACTTTTATTACACCCCCTGTGTTCTTTTGTTACACCCAATAAGTCCTTTACTTGGCATCTAAATAAGATGAACCTCTTCACAAAGATCACCATGAAAAAAAAGTATTATGAACATTCATATGATGCACCTCTCAATTTTTGGCAGCAACATCTAAAAACACAATAACAATAAGGCTTAATACAAAAAAAATTGTCTAATCTATACTCTTTTTTAGATTTAGGTATCTAAATTTCTTCCGGTCAATTTGGGTGTTTATCGTTACAAATGTTGTTATTCTAAATGCCCGATCATAACGACCGCTAAAATATTATGTTAAGTGACATGCGTCAGATTTATATAATTAAAAAAATTGAAATAAAAAACTTTAAAATATATTTTTTATAAAAAGCTCAAAAGTTTCGAAAATCTTAAAAAAATAAAAATTTTGAAAACCCTAATTTCAATCGCTATAACCACTTTGACCACCGTTTTTACCGCTATTGTCATCAACTCGACCTACTTTTACTGCACCTCCACCTGACGATCAGTTACCCGACGAACAGTTGCCTGAAAACCCCACCAGACACTAAACCCTATGAACCAAACGATTACAAATTGCGATACACAATGACTGCGACGACCATCACAATAGCAAAGGCAACAACGAATGAAAAGGGACATGACAAAGGCAACATTGGTGATAGCAACAGTGGTGGCAAGGGAGATGATAAGTATAGGGTTAGAGATTTTAAGGTTGATTTTAGGGATTTGTAGGAAATTGAGGCTTTTTTGTAATTTTAAAGAAATTAGGTTTTTTAAATATACTAATATTTTTAATTTTTTTAAAATCAAAATTACTTGAATGCAACATATGTCACTTAACGGACATTTTGACATCAGTTACTCTCTAGTCTTTCATTGAATTCTAATCGTTTGGATAATTGGATAACTTAATAAAATAGGTGGAGAGAGTTTTTTTCCACAACAAATGTAGTCCAAATACTATTATATGATACTAGAAGGATAACATCTATAATTTCTGTATTTTATTCAAAATTAGTCATTATATAACCTAGTGAGTATCAGTACTCTTAATAAAGTACAAATACTCATCTCATTAATATCGATATTAAACCGAAGTATTGGTATTACTTTGTTATATTGGAATCCTTTAAAATCAATTTAAAGTTCGAGTAGTATTAATGCTTGAGGAATAGTATCAATATTGTTAAATGAGTATTGATGTTCATATTGCAGTATTAACATTATTTTCTTACTTTTAAGAATAAAAACTCAGATGGTATTAATATCGTAAGAACATTATCGATATTATTCATATAATATCAATATTCATGATTATGTGTCAATATTGCTTTTGTATACTAAAAATTTTGGGCAATTTTGAGCAAGAATTGACTTGAAATTTTTGTTTAATTATCTCTTAATTTCAGATTATTTTGTCATCATGAACCAAAGTGACCTTTGTGGTAAAATAATTTTTTTTATTCTTTGAGGACTCGGGTTCGAGCACCATAGATGCCAGGTGTGTGAGCGATCAATGTCGAAAGGTTGATATTTAGCTTTGAACATATACTGCCAAATACTTACCCCAGATTATTAAAAAAAATTGTCAATATGTTAAAAATGGAAAAGCTTACAGTTTTTAAATTTAAATTTAATTTATTATAAATAAAATATGTTTTAAAAGTTCATTTGAAACTAATAATTTTAGGTTGTTATATCAAAATCATAAAGTTTACATCTTTCAATATCTATTAAAATAGATTTAAAAAGATACCGTTTAACAAAATTAAGGAGTAATTTTAATGATAAAGAGAGTGCTATTATTTTAAAGGGGTTACGGTTTGAGTATTTTTTATTGTTTTGTTGAATGAGATATTTTATGGAATAAATATAAAATGATATTTTTATGTGAAATTAAATCATAAAAAATATATATATACATAAAAAAGAAATACCCTTCCAATCCTTGTGAAGGCAAAAACAGTTAAAAAGAAAGGACTCTCTCGGCTTTATTCCAGGAAATAACCAAAACAACAGCCATGGCCCATAGTATAGTCAATTTGCCATTGAAATTACAATTTAAATTAGGGTAAATTACACATTTAATACATAAACAATAAGTTTTGGTCCATTTTAGTACCTAATTTTTTTTTTCTTTTTCTAAAATCATACCTAACGTTTAGTTTTTGTTTCGTTTTAGTACTTCACCGTTAAAATCTTAACGAGTGATTTTCCACGTGGCAACTTATAATGGGTAAATTGTATCATTCATCACTAAACTATCTTTCATCACTAAAGTTTAAATTTAACTTTCAAATTACTCCTAATTTAATCAATCTAACTTTCAAATTTGTTTTTTATTTTTAATTATATATTAATAAAATAATAATAATTTTCATGTCATAAAAATTATTAATAAAATAAACTAGAGAGATTAAAATAGGAGCAATTTGAAAGTTGAATAGTTAAATTATTATTTTTGAACTGTAGTGTCACAATATGAGTGAGAAGATAGTTAAGGGATGAATGGTGTAATTTACCCATAAAAACGTTAAGTTTTTAATGGTTATGTACTAAAACGAAACAAAAACTAGATGTTAAGTATGATTTTGAAGAAAAAATTAAAAATTTAGGTACTAAAACGGACTAAAACTAATAATTTAAGAAACAAACGTGTAATTTACTCTTTAAATTATCAAAATAAAAAAATATCAAGCAAAAAAAATCAATTATAGGTTGCACAATCGGCTTCATCTTTCTCATTCAGCTTTGCGATGATGGCGACACCTCGAGAAAATCGAAAAGGAAGTTGAAGGTTTCATTTTCTCGGCAGGCAAACGACAACTTCCTGTCTTCAATGTTTATTATTCGTCCATGAAAAATCAATCTAATAATCAACCTGTGAAGTTTTCAACAATTCTTCTATGTTATCAAATGTTGCAAGCTGATGCAAGTTAGCAAGTTGCCAACTTGTGTATACGGGAAAATTATCATTTGGTCCCTAAACAATTAAGTTATTTATAAGTTTGGTCCTTGAAGTTCAACTATAAATATGCCTAAACACTTTCACTTGAGTATATCCCAAAAAGTTCTCTTTACCATTTGTTTTCTTCATTCTCCCACTTGTAATATTTTAGGAATTCTATGGAATTCCGTTTGTTAATGTTTTGTTAATAGTGAAGTTATCATCCTTTGGTGGTGTCTGAAGAGTAAACACATTTTTTGTTGAACCTCGTAAATTTGTTTTGTTCTCTCAATTATTTTTATTGGATTTTTCCATTGTGTTTCAATATTCAATAGTTTGACGGGGTTGTCCGTTGTGCTTTTGGTAGTTTTGATCTTGACGTTTCAGGTCAATTTTGAAAATATATTCGTGTGGGAAATAACCCGATTTCCACCAATAATTGGTATCAGACCTTCGGTTGATGTTATCTTGGTGGTCCCGTTTTTTAAAATATTAAGTTTGTGTTGTTGAATATTGTTCATTGGCTTTAAAATGACCAAATACGAATTAATTGAGACATCAAGCTCTTCATCCAGACAGATGAATAGGGTGTTGTCAAATGCAAACTTCTCAGTGGAGTTATTCGATGGATCCGATCATTCCGGCATGTCGCAAGGCGAGGTGTTAGACGCTTTATTCCAACAAGGTCTAGACATAACCATTGAGGAAAAAAGCTCGCAGATATGGAGGAGAAAGAATGGGGAACAATCAATCATTTGGCTTGAAGCACGATTTGATCTTGTCTTTCCAGGGAGAAGAAGAATGACTATAAGAATAAGACTTCTGCAAGTAAGCTGTGGAAAGCATTGAAGAAAAAATTCCTAATGAAAAGCTCTCAGAATCGTCTCCACATGAAGAAAAGATTGTTCAGATTTGATTATCATTGCCTTCAATGAACTAGTGGTAGATTTGTTGGGCATGGATAAAACCTTCAATTAAATGTTGTTGTCACCTCTTCCAGATGAATTTGTGAACCTTGAGACGATGTTACTTCATGGTAAGGATCAAGTTACCCTTAAAGATGTAAATGATACTTTGTATAGTTATGAGCTCAGGAAGAAAACTAAGAAGGAGAACAAGTATGAAGCATTGGAGGCCATGGTGACAAAAGGTCGCTTAAAAAGCCACAATCCAAAGAGGAGAGAGAGATCAAATTCGAAGTCTAGACTGAGAAAAGATGAATGTATCTTTTGTTATGAGAAATATAATTGGAATAAAGATTGTCTAAAACTGAAGAAGAAAAGAAAAGTTACTCTAGATGCATGTATTGCAGAGCATGACGCCAATGACTCTGACATATCATTGGTTGCTTCATCATAAACATTTCATTCAGATGAGTGGATATTAGATTCGGTTTACACCTATCATATGTCTCTTAATTGGGAGTGGTTCTCTGATTTAGTAGAACTAAATGCAAGAGTTGTTTATATGGGCAACGACAATGCCTGTAAAACTATTGGGATAGGTTCAATTCGATTGAAGAATCAAGATGGATCAAATAGAGTTCTTACTAATGTCCGGTACGTGCCTAATTTAAAGAAAAATCTATCTTGCTGGGAGCCTTGGAATCCAAAGGCTCAATTTTCACTATGAAAGATGGAGTCTTGAAAGTCACATCTGGCACACTTGTGATGATGAAGGGCATCAGGAAAAATAATTTGTATTACTACCAAGGTAGTATAATTATTGGAGCAGTTGCAGCAGCTTCTGGTGGCGACAATTTGGAAACAACCCAGTTGTGGCATATACGGTTGGGACATGCTGGAGAGAAATCCTTGCAAATTCTAGTAAAGCAAGGGTTGTTGAAAGATGCAAAGGCTTGAAAATTGTACTTTTGCAAGCGTGTTTCGGGAAAGCAGAAAAAAGTGAAGTTTGGCACCACAATCCAAAATATGAAAGGTATTTTAGATTATATTCACTCAGATGTGTGGGGTCTTTCCAAGACACAGTCTTTGGGATAAAAACATTATTTTGTAACTTTTGTAGATGGCTTTTCTAGAAGAGTTTGAGTGTATCTGATGAAGTCTAAAGATGAAGTGCTCCAAAATTTCCTTAAATGAAAAAATATGATCGAGAACTAGACTGGTAGGAAGATCAAACAACTTAGGACGGCCAATTGAGGTGAATATAGAAGTGATCTATTCTTTGACGTTTGTCAGGAGCACGGTATTGTTCGACACTTCACTGTTAGAAATACACCACAGCAGAATGGGGTGGCAGAGCGTATGAATTGAATATTATTGGAAAATTTTTGATCTATGTTATCTAATAATGGGTTAGGTAAAACATTTTGGGCTGAGGCTGTGACATATGTTGATCATCTCATCAGTCGTCTATCGTCATCAGCGATAGGATGAAAAACACTATTGGAGGTATGGTTTGGAAAGCTTGTTATAGATTATGATTTCTTACATGTGTTTGGATCCACTTCTTATTATCATGTAATGAATCAAAGCTTGATATGAGAGCCAAAAAGGCTCTCTTTATGGGAATCACCCATGGAGTGAAGGAATTCCGCCTCTGTTGTGTAGAAACCAAGAAAATAATCTGTAGTATAGATATTACCTTTGATGAACATGCCACAGTAAAGAAGGTAACAAATAAAGCTATTTAAACAAGTAGTACCCCACATCAGATGGAGCATACTACAAAACATGTAGAGTTTCAGTAGACGATGATCCCAGAAGTTGATTGTAACTGATTCTTCAACTCCAATAAAAGAATCAGAAGATGAAGAGGTTTAAACCCAAGAACCATTGGAGACACCAGAACCACTTGCAGTTACAAGGCCAATGAGAGAAATTCGTAAACCTGCTCGATTTGTTGATATGGTGGCCTATGCTCTTCCAGTTTTTGATAATGATATTCCTATCACTTACCAAGAAGTAATACAAAGCTTGGAAAGTGACAAGTGGAAAAGCTCCATGGATGAAGAAATGCAATCTCTCCGAAAGAACAACACCTGGAATCTGACACAATTACCGAAAGGTAAAAGAGCAATTGGATGCAAGTGGGTATTAGCAAAGAAAGAAGGATCTCCTTGCAAGAAAGATGTTCGCTACAAGGAAAGGTAGGTAGCTAAAGGCTATGCTCAAAAGGAGAGAATCGACTATAATGAAGTATTTTCCATGTTGTGAAGCATTCCTCCATTAGAATATTGTTGGCTTTGGTAGAACAATTAAATTTGGAGCTAGGTCAACTTGATGTAAAGATGGCTTTCTTGCATGGTGATTTGGAAGAGAATATCTATACGACTTAGCCAGAAGGAGACAAAGATGGTGGTTGTGAGAAATGGATTTATAAGCTGAACAAATTGCTATATGGATTGAAGCAATCTTCAAGGCAATGGTACAAGCGATTTAATAGTTTTTTGATAAGGCAAAAATACACCACTGTGATGGTTTGTGCGTGTCCTACATTTCACATGCAATTGGAGTTGTGAACAGGTACATGCATGATCCTGGAAAAGGACATTGGCAAGTTGTAAAATGGATTATACGATATCTCCAATAAACCGTAGATGTTGCTTTAGTTTTTGCATAGGATGAAGAACTTGGCCAGTTTATAGTTAGAAATGTTGATTTCGACTATGCTGGATATTTGGATAAGCGTCGATCAACTACTAGGTATTATTTACTCTTGCTAAAGCCCCAGTAAGTTGGAAGTCTACGTTACAATCTATGGTGGCTTTGTCTATTACGGAGGCAGAGTATATAGTAGTTTCAGAGGCTGTGAAATAAGTAATTTGGCTTAACGGGTTGATGGAGGACTTGAGAGTTATTCAAAGTCACATTGGTCTCTATTGTGATAGTTAGAGTGCTATTCACTTAGCGAAAAATAAAGTGTATCATTCAAGGAATAAGCATACTGACGTGGGTATCATTTTGTGCGTGAAAATTTTGAAGAATGAAAGATTCTACTTCAGAAGATTACGACAGCAGAAAATCCTGCAGATATGATAACCAAGGTGGTAATAGTAATCATGTTCAATCATTGTTTGAACTTGATTAACATCTTGAAAGTTTGAGCAACTTCGGGTGTACGATGCTTGTGAGCGCAATTAGAGACACTACTTAGGATAGCTTCATCAGATTTGGGGAGTTGAAGAATTTGAGTAGGCTTGGAAATATCAAGCCAAAATGGATATTTGTTATGTGTGGCTTGTAATTTTACAAGCCTACATGTTTGAATGTCAACAAGTGTTGGTCAAAATTGGTAGCCATCAAAGAATTCAAATTCAATTTTGCAACCACTAAAGAATTCAAGTTTGATTTTACTATATAAGTTGGCTACACAAGTTGACAACATGCTATGATGGATACCAAATGTTGCAAGTTGATACAAGTTGTCAAGTTGGCAAGTTTGGTCCTTGAAGTTCAACTATAAATAGCCTAAGTACTTTCACTTGAACGTATCCCAAAAAGTTCTCTCTATCATTTGTTTTCTTCATTCTCACATTTTGTAATATTTTGGGAATTCTATGGAATTCCATTTGTTGTAATGGTTTGTCGATAGTGAAGTTATCATCTATTGCTGGCACCTGAGGAGTAAATGATATTTTCCTTGAACCTCGTAAATTTGGTGTGTTTTCTCCAATATTGTTCTTTATTGGGTTTTTTCTATTGTGTTTTAATATTCAATAGTTTGACGGGCTTGTCCACTATGCAATTTTGGTAGTTTTGATCTTGACGTTTCAGGTCAATTTTGAAACTACACTCGTGTGGGAAATAACTCAGTTTCCCCAACATTCTTCTCTTCTTCATATCGAAGTTTTTTTTAATCAAATTATTTAGTTTTGTTTTTCCACATATCCTTCATCGTATAAAATAAATTGGGGTTTTGCGTTTCACTTTGATAGATGCTAGGCTAGCCAACAATGGGTTACTGATAAGGTCCAAAAGCTTCAGTGTAGAGTGAACTACGACACATTGAGATTCACTGAGGCAATTGAACAAACAGGTAGACAAAGCGTTAGTCTGTTGAGACAAAAGAGCCTTTTTTGGTTCTTCATCTTAGATATGAAATAGACATGGTGGCATTTACTGGTTGTGTTGAAGGTTTAACAACACAAGAGATTATAGAAGTCATAGAAATGGGGTAAGAATCCATCTTTGAAATGGTATAGGCAAATTTAGATTGATCTGATTATATTTTCAGGTTCAAACTAGAATTAACAACTCTGATTTCAAGAACTCGTACAAAGATTAGAAGAACAAACATATAGATTCAAGGAGTAGGAGAAAACATGGATCTTGCCCTTTAAGTCCCAAAGAAACTGCTCTTGTATTGCAAGCATTAAGTATTGATAGAAACACCATAATCTATATCGCTACTGGAAAAATTTACAATGAAAACAAGAGAATGGTGAAACTAAGAAAGGCTAATCCAAATCTGATGGGTATAAAAACCTAGAAAATTATGAGTCAAAATAAAATATGATAAGGTTTAATTATTATCGAGTGAAAACATGTGAGGAAAGAGGTGGTATCGGAACTCTGGGAGCTTAGGCCCTTCATAAATCATGCAGATCAAATGGTTGCTTTGTATTACATTATTGCGATTGAAAGCGATGTTTTCATTCTTACTTTTAGAGGAAACATGGAAAAATTCGTCCAAGGTCATCGCAGGTAATCATTCTAGTCTCCAAATAACATAATATCTCTAAACTTATTATAACTCTACAATCGTGTTTAAGGAGATACATATAATTTTATAGGGTGTTGCCTTGTTCACTCCTCCGGTTATAAAAAATTATAAAATGGTTCCCTGACTATAGGATGTTGCTTTGTTGAGTCTCCAAACTATTAAAAGTTTTAAAATAGTCACCCAAATATTTATTATATCCCAAATTCATCCTTTTTCATTAAAAAAATTGACAACAACCTGAGTTGAATGTTAATATGTTGTCTGAGATATGATAAACCAAATACATGAGTAAGGTTCTATGAATACACATGCCCACTAAAGTTACAGTACAGTACTCTGAGGGAGATGTTGGAAGTCCTCCTGCGACAGTGCTCCACGAACAGCTCAAGCTAATAACCTGCAAATGGAAAATATCTAAACGCTAAGATTGCAAAGCCCAACAATATAATCGCTAATCTAGAGCAACGTTATGAGTCTCATAAACACAAGCATGCTAAAAACATGGTACTATGCAGAAGGCACATGCATGATCATAATCAAGTGCTACATACTTAAGGTTTAACTATTCTATCACTAAAGTAGGAGTCTCATGCTTCCCTAAATCCTCTGCTAAGGGCCTCGCTATGTGTACACCTATATTGGGTATTTAACCAAATGACTATAACTATTGTGTTTTCTCTAAATGAAACACATGACACACTACAAGTATTTGGTCTCACATAGCCAATAGATACTAGTTAGCTGATGGAACTCGGTAGTCACATAGCATCGGTAAAATTCCCACTAAGCTGTAGAATGATATCCTAGTCTCACATAGCGATCAGGTAGATCATAGAGGGAACCCGATCATCACATTGCATTGGTGAAATTTTTGCTCAACTGAAGCATTGGCTCGGTCTCACACAACCACCAAGCCAAGGTCTAAGGATATCTGTCATACTAAGGGTACAACTACGCATGCATATCTAAGGGCCCAAGGCCACAAAACGCTAATAATACCCCTACGAGGGCAATTGAGGTAGCCTAGCTACACACAAAAAATAATACCCCACTAGGGCAATTGAGGTAGCCTCTCCACACATTAGCATATGTTGAACTATATTTTGATATAACAATTTAATTCAAAATGTATTTGGACTTGAATTGAATTTGTTCAAAGTTTTTAAAGTTTTCAAAAATAATTCAAAGTCCATTTTACTTGGAATTGAGCACAAAATACGTTTTTGTACAAGTAGTACCGGTATTGTTCTTACAGTATCGATGCCACATGAACAGTACCGATACTATTCATACGGTACCGATACCAAAGGTAAGAGAAGTATCGATACTCACTAGGTAGTATCGATACTACCAGCATTGCTCAAATTCCAAAATACAAAAATGGTATCGATACCCAAAGGGGTACCAATACTACTTTGTATAGTAGTATCGATACAATAAGCATAATATCGATATTATTAGGCCCCAAAGACTAGTTGATTTAAATATAAACAAAGTTAGTACTGATACTCCCTTTAGGTGTATCGATACCCTCTATTCTAGGTAGTTTTATTTTGTAGAGTTTTCATCCCCAAATGGCTAGAAAACATCCCCAACGGTTAGAAACGGTCACAACTTCATTCCAACATATAAATACAAGTTCAAGACACTTGAACAAGGGTTATAACACTTATCTAACCAATCAAACACAAGAGAAGAGTTTTTCAATCTTATTTTCATTTCTCTTGTAAATATTGTGTTTGTGTGAGCTTAATTCTTTATAAACAACTACCTTTGAGAGGTTTATTTGTTTACTTCTTTTTCCTTTGTAAAAGGGTTTTGGTTCTATCTTAGCCAAGTGAAAAAGATAGGGAGTGTAAAGGTTATCTCTTTGTCATTGAAAAAGAAAGAACAAATTAGTAAATTTGTTAGAAAATTCTTTGTGAGGAGCTAAGGTAGTGGATATATACTTAGTTTAGAAGTCGAACCACTATAAATCATTGTAGCAATTATCTTAACTTTTACTCTTC
Organism: Hibiscus syriacus; assembly: GCF_006381635.1. NCBI lineage: Eukaryota > Viridiplantae > Streptophyta > Magnoliopsida > Malvales > Malvaceae > Hibiscus > Hibiscus syriacus. The sequence continues at coordinate 2,211,880 of NW_024063319.1, forward strand.
TTACTCCCTAAACAAAATTTTATCAATTCACCCCCTAACAACTCTTTCGGTTGTATATTTGAGCTTCCGTAAATCCTAACAATTGGTATCATAACTTAACTCATTAGAAGGTTTAACCATCTTGAGACGTTCCTAGAAGAAGCTCTACCAATTCCCGATACAACCGATAAAGAAATGGCTTCAACCTCTGATGCCTATTTCATTGAAGATTCACAACTGGTCAACAAGCCATCCTACTTAAATGGAGCAAATTATGCCTATTGGAAGAATAGGATGATGCTCTTCATTCAAGCCAATGATCTAGCAACTTGGAACTCAATCATTAAAGGATACACCATTCCAACCGGCGAGATGGACGATTGGAGTGATAGAGAGAAGAAGTTCCAACTCAATGCTAAGGCTATGCACATCCTCTTTTGTGCACTAGGCCCGTATGAATATGGAAGAGTCTCCTCTTGTTCCAATGCCAAGGAGATATGTGATAAGCTCCAAGTTACTCATGAAGGAACCGATGATGTGAGGGAAACCAAGATAAGTCTTCTCAACCATAGCTACGAGAATTTCAAGATGAAACCCGATGAAGACATCAAAGCTATGACGGATAGATTTTTTGTAATTGTCAATGGTCTCAAGGGAATTGGAGAAGTAATCCCTAATAAGAAGCTTATGAGGAAGACGATATATTCTCTTACAAAGTCTTGGAAATCGAAGAAGACAACGATTATCGAGGCTAAAAACCTAAAGTCTCTCACTCTTGACAAGCTTATTGGTTCTCTTCTTACTCATAAGTTGATGGTAAAGGAAGAGGAAGGTGATGAAGAAAAGAAGGACAAAAAGAATGAATAAAATTAAGAAGGAGGTAGGTGTTGCCTTCAAGTCCACCAATGAGAGTTATCAAGATTCAAATGAAGATATGGATGAAGATGATGATGAAGAAGAAAAGATGGTCAATCTCTTCAAAAAGTTCAAGAGATTCATGTCTTCCAAGGAAATGAAGCATGAATCAACCAAGAAGAAGAGTCCCCCGGTGTGATTCAATTGTCAAAGAACAAGGCATGTCAAGTATGAATTTCCTCTACTAAAAAAGAAGGGATCAAACAAGAAAAAGGCATTTGTGGCAGCTTGGAGTGATGAAGATGACCCCGATGATGAAGATGAAGTAGCCAATATATGCCTCATGGCCATCGAAGAAGATTTAATGGTATCTTCTAACTCAAATGATTTAAATTCACATTCTTTTGATGAGTTACAAAATGCTTATAATGAGTTGTATTTGGAATTTGAGACCATGAATTCCAAATATAAGAAATTAATTTCAAAACTTAAAGTTGAAAATGATTTGGTTTTGAAAGCAAAAGTTGATTTTAAAAATCAAAATGAAATTTTGAAAAATGATTTAGAGCTTTCAAAAGTCAAAACCAATGATTTAGAAAAAGAAAATTTTGATTTGAAAGTTAAGCTTGAAAGCTTAACAAAAGAAAAAGAATTAATTTCTAAAAGTAACTCATTATGTTTAAAAATGGCAAAATGCTCACATTGCCTTTTTTATGGTCATTTGGAACATACTTGTCCCATAAAGAAAAGAAACTCTTTTAAAATTAGACAAGTATGGGTTCCCAAGGGAACAAGGGGCATTGAAATTAATGTCTAAGGATCCAAAACAATTTGGATACCAAAATACAAATAAATGTCCCTTGTAGGTGTGTGGGAGCAATGGTGATGAAAGTGGTGATATTCAAATGCTCTAGGCACGCTTAAAAAGGAATAAGTAACCTCTAAGTTTACAAGCTTTTTAATTTTTCATAATTGGTTGCTCATTTATTTTATGCATGCATGAGTTTTGATTTTAAATGATTATACATTGTTTTTAATCTCATGTATGTTGAAAAATACTTTATGATGAACATTTTTAAAGTGTAACACTCATTTCCCGTATACCCTTCCATACACGAGATACATATGTCACATAAATTTTAAAATAGTTTCACATTTGAAAACTCGTAAAATTTTGTTCCTTTTTATAAAACATTTTAATTTAACAATAATAAAACATGCATTAGTTTTTCGTAGATAAACATAAGTAATGTTCAAACATTTCATCATTTTACATAATGGTAAATCACATACTTTTCAGAGCGTTTTTACTAAATATATTACATGCCAACTAAATACATCAAAAGTAGACATGGATGTCGTACTGTTACTGATGAGGTGATACTTGCTTTGATGTCCGATGGTCTCCTTACTCAGCTTGTACTAAAACATACGCATGAAATTAACACATGCTAAGAAATCTCTTAGTGAGGCATAAATAATCATAAACAAAATTCTAAATACAAGTATATTATGAAAATTCAAATGTCCATTAATTCTTTCAATTCATTAAATACTCTATAGTTTACACATGTAGTGCTAATACAATCCTTTCCCATCATTACTATAATTTACATAGGTTGAACACCCACTACCAATACGAAAATTCATATACTTATTATGAATTTCTTAGTTTTTGCACACAAAGTGCCCATACGGAAATTCATAAACTCATTATGAATTTCTTAACATTTTTCACGCAAAGTGCCCATACGGAAATTCATAAAGTTATTATGAATTTCTTAATTTTTGAACACAAAGTGCCCATACGAAAATTCATAAACTTATTATGAATTTCTTAACTTTTTGCACACAAATTGCCCATAAGGAAATTCATATAGTTATTATGAATTTCTTAACTCTTTGCACACAAAGTGTCCATACGGAAATTCATAAACTTATTATGAATTTCTTAACTTTTTGCACACAAAGTGCCCATACGGAAATTCATAAACTTATTATGAATTTCTTAACTTTTTGCACACAAAGTGCCATTTGGTAATCACCATGCATATATCAATCAATCATAAATCTATGACTACCGTACATATAAGTACATAATAAATGCACTTACCTGACTTGCCTCGATATTGTATCTAAAACGTAAAGCTGATTACTAAGGTACTTGGCATTTGCCTTTAGTTTTGCTTGACTCGGGAGTTTGATTTTGATCTACTCAAGTATCCATTAAATACACGTACAATATCAATCGTTAGTATATTTCCTAACAACTATACTTAAACATTACTCAAGAGTACATATTATTAAAATTTCTGTAACAATATCAGCCTATGTTAAATTTCTGGCTCAATAGTATTAATACCTCTACCATGGTATCGATACTACTATACTATGGTACTGAGACTCTATTACGGTATCAATAGAATTTTTGAATTATGTTATTAATGGTATCGATACCTTCATTATAGTATTGATACTCCCCTTTTGGTATCGATACTGCTTGCATCAGAATAAATACTTCTAAGCTCATTCTTCCAATTTCAAGCCTACAATATTGGTATTGTTCTATTAGTACCGATACCCTTACCCAAATTTTCCATTTTCAGCCCGATTCTTACCCAAATTTAGTCAAATTTCCTTATGTTTACACCCAACAATGCTATTAAACTCTTTTTTACTTATCCCTACTAACTTCCCTTCATTTAGATTCTTAAAACATCTAACATCTCCCAAGAACATTTTAATCTAATAATCACACCACTTTTTTTAACTTGTTTTTAAACCCATCCAATGTTTCTAATCTCTCATTTACCTCTTTGACAAGTCAAAACTACTAGTAAACATCAATAAACACTCATATCTTAACATATCATTTCAAAACCCTTTTTTTTAATTCTCTAATATTTCCTCCATCTCATAGTTTTAATCTTATATAACCTTCCCTTAAGCTTACATATCACTTAAAGTTGAAAGAACTAACCAGAATTGAAAGGAAACAATAGCTAGATGAATCTTACCTTAATATATGGAGGAGAACACTCAACCACGGGAAGAAGAAGAAGAAGAGTAAAATAACTTAGCATAGTTTTTCACTTTCCCCTTTTTCTTAAATCCCTAAATTTAAATGGTTTTTAAATTAATTTCACTCTAAAATACCAAAATGCCCTTTCATTATTCCATTTCTTACTAATTGGTCTTACTTAAATCATTTCTTATACTTTACCATTTATTCAATTTAGTATTCTGAATTTTAATTCCTTTCAAAATAATCATTGACATACTATTTGGGGTATTATAATTCTCCCCTTAAGAAAATTCATCCTCGAATTTAAAGAATTACCTGAAACGAAGAGGTGTGTAAACTGCTTCCTCATATTCTCCCCTCTTTCTCAAGTAGCTTTTTATACCTTATGATTTTTCCAGATCACTTTAACTAACGGAATACTCTTGCTACGCAATTCCCTATTTTCTCTAGCCAAAATTTGCACTGGTTCCTCCTCATAAGTTAAATCTGGTCAGATCTCTATTTCTTCAGGGTTGTTCACATGGGATGGATTTGATATATACCTTCTAAGCATCGATACATGGAAAACATTATGGATCTTGTCCATATCCGGAGGCAAGGCTAATTGATAAGCTACGGGTCTAACCCTTTTTAATATCTCATATAGTCTAATGAATCTCGGACTCAACTTTCTTTTTCGCCCAAAACGTAATACCTTCTTCCAAGGTGATACTTTGAAAAATAATTTGTCTCCCTCTTGAAATTCGATTTCTTTTCTTTTCAAATCAACATATGACTTATGGCGATCTGAGGCTATCTTTAGATTGCTCTGGATAATTTTCACTTTTCCTCCATATCTTTCATCAAATCCGGGCCAACCAGGTCTCGATCTTTCAGTTCAAACCAATTTAATGGTGTTATGCATTTCCTCCCATACAAAGCTTCATACGAGGCCATCTTAATACTTGATTGATAACTATTGTTACACGCAAATTCCGCTAAAGGTAAATAACTTTCCCATGATCCTTTAAATTCAATCACACATACCCTTAACATATCTTCTAATATCTGAATAGCTCGTTTTGACTGTCTATCTTTCTGCGGATGAAAAGTTGTATTGAAGTTCAATCGAGTACCCAATGACTCATGTAAAGACTTCTAGAATCTTGAAGTAAACCTTGGGTCTCGATCGGACACTATCGATAGGCACTCCATGCAGTCTAACTATTTCTTTTATATATAACTCTGTATATTTATCCATCGAGTAATCTACTCGAACTGGAATAAAATGAGCTATATTGGTCAATCGGTCCACAATTACCCATATCGAGTTCTTTTTACCTGGTGAAAAGGTAGTCCCAAACCAAAATCCATTATAACTCACTCCCATTTCCACTCAGGAATGGATATTGATTGAAGTAATCCGAAAGGCACTTCATGTTCAGTTTTCACTTGCTGACATGTTAAACATTTTGACACAAACTCCGTTATAGCTCTTTTCATACTAGGCCACCAGTAACTTCTCTTCAAGTCCTGATACATCTTATTCCCGCCTGGGTGCAACGTCAAAGGGCTAAAATGTGTCTCGCAAAGAATATATTTCCTCAATTTATCATCATTGGGAATACAAAGTCTTCCACGATAATATAAACATCCATTATCTCTCATTTCAAAATCTTTGGCCTCTTCTTTTTCGACTTGTGCCAATCTCATCAAGCATTTCTCATCTCCACCTTGCAGCTCTTTTACCCGATCAAAAAGCGTCAGATTTAACTTTAATTCAGCAATCAAAGCACCATCTTCCTTTAAAGACATACGTGCATCTAAAGCCCTTAAAATCGCAAAAGTCTTTCGACTGAGCGCATCGGCTACCACATTAGCCTTTCCCGGATGATAGTCAATAACCAAATCATAATCTTTTAAGAGCTCAATCCATCTTCTCTGTCTCAAATTCAACTTTTTCTGAGTCAGTAAATACTTTAGACTTTTATGATCCGTATAAACATAGCAACGCTCATCGCACAGATAATGGCGCCAAATTTTCAAAGAAAACACAATTGCAGTCAACTCTAAGTCATGCATTGGTTAATTTCTTTAATGGTTCTTCAGCTTTCTTGAGGCATAAGCCACCACTTTCCCTTCTTGCATCAGCACACATCCCAACCCATTATGGGATGCATCATTGAAAACAACATAATCTTTACTTGTCTCAGGTTGCACAAGCACTGGAGCCTTTGTTACTATTCTCTTTAGCATTTCAAAACTTTCTTGGCATTTTTTTGTCTAAAAAAAAGGCACCTTTTTTCATAACAACTTAGCTAGCGGCAAAGCTAACATTGAGAAGTTCTTCATAAATAGCCTATAATACCCAACAAGCCCCAAGAAACTTCAAACTTTCAAAATATTCTTTGGGGGTTACCAATCCACTATTGCTTGAATCTTTTTAGGATCTACTCTTATGCCTTCCGCAGAGACTATATGACTAAGGAAAGCAATATCAGCTAACCAAATTTTATTTTGACAGTTTCACATACTGCTTCTTTTCATGAAGTATCTGAAGAACCACTCGAAGATGAGCATCATGCTCCTCTCTTGACTTGGAATACACTAACATATCATCTATAAATACCACCATGAATTGATCCAAGTAAGGTTGGAATACTCTGTTCATCAGGTCCATGAATGTTTTAGGAGCATTAGTCAATCTAAATGGAATTACCACAAATTCATAATGTTCGTACCGAGTCCGAAAAGTCGTCTTAGAAATATTCTCCTTTTCGATCTTTAACTGATGATATCTTGACCTCAAATCTATCTTAGAAAACACTGGTGGGCCTTTTAATTGATCAAACATGACATTAATCTTCGGAAGAGGGTACTTGTTCTTTATCGTTACTTTATTTAATTGACGATAGTCAATACATAACCGTATAGACCCATCCTTCTTTTTCACAAATAGCACAGGTGCTCCCCAAAGAAAAACAATGGATCTGATAAATCCTTTATCAAGTAGCTCTTATAACTGTTTTTTTAATTCCCTTAACTCCATTGGAGCCATTCGATACGGAGCCAAAAAACAGTTTCGGTGCCTGAGTAAACCTCAATCCTGAATTCTACTTCACGATCTGTAGGTAAACCTGGTAAATCTTCAGAAAAAACCTCTGGAAACTCCTTAACTGTTGGAATATCGTGCAATCTCACTTCCGACACTCGAGTGTCTATCATATTAGCTAGAAAAGCTACGCATCCTTTTAACATCATTTTCTTTGCGGCAATGACTGATATTACATTAGACAGGGATTTCGCTTTATCACCTATCACTACAATTTCGGAGCCTTCCGCATACTTTAAGAATAATTGCTTCCGACGACAGTCTATCCATCCATGATGTGGAGACAACCAATCCATGCCCAAAATGATTTCAAACTCATCGAAGGAAAACTCCATCAAGTTTTCCAAGAACACAACCCCTTGAATCTTAATTGGACATTTTCTACACACCCATGCTACCCTTGTACTATGACCCATAGTGTTCACACTATCATTTCACTAAAAATTGGTTCTAAAGGAATTTCTCTAGTTCTAACGAACTTTATACTAATATAAGAGTGCGTAGAACTAGGATCAATTAGAACAAAGTCATGCTCATGAAAAAGGTGAAATGTACCTATTATGATCTCTGGATCATCCTGATCCTCACTAGTCTTTATATTATAAGCTCGGTCCACTGCCTGAGTCTCTTGTCTCTGGCTAGTCTCATATTGACGGCATTATATTCCTTTACTTCTACTTGGTGTGGCTACTGATCTCATTTTGTGCTGATCTATCTCCAGACTTCTTTGGATAATTCCTTATATAGTGACCAGATTCACCACAATGAAAACAAACGCATGAGAGAAATCTACATACTCCCTGGTGTGACCTGTCACATGTCTGACATAGAGGTCTCTCTCTAAAAGCTGTACCCGAGCTAGCAGCAAAAGAATGGGTCTGCTTAGTTTTTTGTGAAGCTGCAGCAGAATTTGCTCTATCAGTATATCAAGAACCTGCACCCTTACCTTTCTTAGCATGATCTGAAGATAAAGACATCTCAATTATTTTTCTTGACTGCATACTCTGCTCCGCTGCTAGAGTCTCCTCTTGAGCTCTTTTAATAGCCTTAGCTTTGTTTATAACTTCATGTAGGCTAGCTAAGTTTAAGGCCAACATCATCTCTTTCAACTTAGGCCTTAGACCCTCAATAAACCAATCTCGTCGAGCTTTATCATTCAAAACTACCTCAGTAGCATAACGGCTAAGCTTATTTTATTCAGCCTTATACTCATACACTGCTTGATCGCCTTGTTTCAAGTTAAGAAACTTCAACAGTATTGACCTCATAAACTGCTCCCCGATATACTTGTTCTTGAACTCATCTTGGAAGAATTGCCAGTTTACTTGTTCAGGCAATGCATACATCGTCATATTTGTCCACCACACCTGAGCTGATCCTCGGACTAACGATACAGCTCCACCCAATTTTTCATGATCGGAGCACTAAAGAGTTTCCAACATCATCATAACATTATTCAACCATAAATCTGCATCTATCAGACCTTCACCCTTTTCTCCCTTGAACTCAAGAGCTCCCAAACTTCTTAATTCCTTAGGGATTAACATTCGTGGTGCTGGAGGAGCAGGAGGAGGATGGAACTGTGTCAAGATAGCATAGAGAGTTTACATAAAAGCTCCGAACTCCAGAATAGGCATACCCTGAGGTGCCGGTGTGCTGGCGTTCTCAGACAGAATCGAATGTTCACTATTCTCTTCATAACTTTCACTACCCGATCCATCTCTACTCACTCGTCCAGCTGCTCCTCTCAAATTCGTAGAATCCGACATCTAGTATAACATACATAAAGATAATACTTAAGTTAGTAAGAATATACATCTATCATATTTTTTCTATACCCTATCAGTAACCTTGACATCTTAGTGGCATGTAAACCCTTTTTAAATTAAAATACATTCGATTTTGACTGAGAATCGGCTAAGCCTGTAGCTCTTATACCAATAAATGTAACACCCATCTCCCGTATACCCTTCCGTACATGAGATACAGATGTCACATAACTTTTAAAATAGTTTCACATTTGAAAACCTGTAAAATTTTGTTACTTTTTATAAAATATTTTAATTTAATAATAATAAAACATGCACTAATTTTTGTAGATAAACAAAAGTAATGTTCAAACATTTCATTATTTTACATAATGGTAAATCACATACTTTTCAGAGTGTTTTTACTAAATCTATTACATGTCAACTAAATACATTAAAAGTAGACATAGATGTCATACTGTTACTGACGAGGTGATACTTGCTTTGATGTCTGATGGTCTCCTAACTAAGCTTATATTAAAACCTACGCATGAAATTAACACATGCTAAGAAATCTCTTAGTGAGGCATAAATAATCATAAGCAAAATTCTAAACACAAGTATATTATGACAATTCAAATGTCTATTAATTCTTTCAATTCATTAAACACTCTATAGTTTACACCTGTAGTGCCAATACAGTCCTTTCCCATCATTACTATAATTTACATAGGTTGAACACCCACTACCAATACGAAAGTTCATATACTTATTATGGATCTCTTAGTTTTTGCACACAAAGTGCCCATACGGAAATTCATACACTCATTATGAATTTCTTAACCTTTTGCACACAAAGTGCCCATACGGAAATTCATAAACTTATTATGAATTTCTTAAATTTTTGCACACAAAATGCCCATATGGAAATTCATAAACGTATTATAAAGTTCTTAAATTTTTGCACACAAAGTGTCATTCGGTAATCACCATACATATATCAATCAATCATACATCTATGACTACCATACATATAAGTATATAATAAATGCACTCACCTATCTTGCATCTATATTGTATCCAAAACGTAAAGATGATTACTCAGGTACTTGGCCTTTGCCTTTTGTTTTGCTTGACTCGGGAGCTTGATTTAGATCTAGTCAAACATCCATGTTGAAAACATTTTGTTGTTTCGATATAACAAATTAAAAGAATTTTAATTTTGAAAAAGATTTTTTCTAAGCATATTCGATATATTAAATCGAATATCAAAATATTACTCAGAGTATTTCAAAGTTCATTTTAAATCCTTAATCAAGTGTAAAATTAAGTTTTAATCTTAAAATAATTTCAAAACGATTTTACAAAATATTTCGAACCATTTCAAAGCCAAAAATTCTAGATTGCTCTGAGGGAACCGATTCCCCCCCCAATGGGGTACCGATTCCCCCTGAATGGTTTGGCTCCGAGAATTCCAGTATGCTCAGAGGGAACCGATTCCCCCCTAGGGGGTACCAATTCCCCCTGTTCAACGGTCGAAATATTTGAATTTTACACTTAGGGAACCGATTCCCCATGAGGGGTACCGATTCCCCCCACGTTCCAAGCATAAATATTAATTGTTTTCACACTTAAACGGCTCCAAAAACTTCATTAATGATCCCCAACATTCAAAAGTGATTCAAGGTGTATTTAAGCAAGCTTAGAAGCCATTGATCAATAACAAGAAACATCAAGCAACTAGAATCAAGAGAGAATCAAAGAGAAAGCATCAAACCTCAAGTTTGAGCATTTCAAGCCTATTTTTCATTCAATATTCATTTTGCTTTCAAGAACACTTATTGTTCTCAATTGTATTCATTCTTGAGTGTTCTTTTCTTTGTTCTAGAATTGTGCAAACAATCTACCTTGTGAGGATTTCCTTGTAAGTTTGCAAATTTGTATTGTTCTTTTTGGGAGAGAGTATTCTCAAGAATTTGGGGTATAATTCTTGAGGGTTTGTAAGGTTACTCTTTGTCCTCAAAAGAAAGACAAATTAGTGAATTTGTGGAAAATCCTTAGTGTGGATAGCTAAGGTAGTGGACGTAGACTTTTTTTGAGAAAGTCGAACCACTCTAAATCGTTGTGCAAATTTCTTTCAATTTTCTGCAAAAGCTTCCACCAAAATTTTAATTGCCAATTCACCCCCCTCTTGGCCATATTCGTCAATTGATTAACTCAATAATTGGCATCAGAGCCTAACTCATTTGAATGTTTAATCACCTTTTGAGTCGATTCGGGAAGAGTTACATCGATAATCAAAGTCATCAATGGCCTCTACTTCAAACTTCGACTCCGGTCTCGATTCGATGCCTGTCAACAAGCCTCCTTTCTTCAATGGGGATAACTATGCCTATTGGAAAAATAGGATGATGTACTTCATTCAAGCAAGTGACATGGGAGCATGGAATGTCGTAGAAGAAGGATACATCAAGCCTCTCACTCATCCAAGATTGTGGAGTGAAGGAGAGACAAAAATGTTCCAACTCAACTCCAAAGCCATCCATATCATATTTTGTGCTCTTGGACCAGATGAATATGGAAGCGTTTTATCTTGTACAACCGCCAAAGATATATGGGACAAACTTCAAGTCACTCATGAAGGTACCGATGAGGTAAAGAAATCTAAAATTAGTATTCTAACGCATAGCTATGAAAATTTCAGGATGAAACCAAATAAAGATATCAAAGCTATGACGGATAGATTTTCAACGATTGTCAATGATCTCAAATCATATGGAGAGATCATTTCAAATGAAAAGCTTGTGAAGAAGTTAGTCTACTCCCTTTCAAAATCGTGGCAATCAAAGAAGACGGCAATAATCGAGTCTAAGGACCTAACGTCCTTAACTATTGAAGATCTAATCGGTTCACTCCTCACTCATGAAATGATGCTTGAAGATGAGGTGGACCTTGATAAGATTGAAGAGACACCAAAGGAGAAAGAGAAGAAGAAAAACATTGGAGTTGCTCTCAAATCCACAAAAGATGAGAGTGATTCGGATGAAGATGACGATGATGAGGAAATGACATTGTTTGCCAAACGGTTCAGAAAAATGATGAGACCTTACCGAGGGAGAAAATTCAAACGAAATAAAGGCCTAAAAATGAACCAAAAGAGAAGGACCCGATCATTTGCTATGAATGCAAAAAGCCGGGGCATGTCAAATATGATTGCCCACAATTGAAGAGAAGGGGTCAATCAAAGAATAAGCACAAGGCTCATGTGGCTACATGGAGCGATGAAGAAGGTTCCGATGAAGAAGAATAAGAAGTAGCAAACTTGTGCTTGATGGCATTCGGGGAAGATTCTAAGGTAACCTCTAACTCATCTGATTTTGATGATATATCCTATGATGAACTATTAGAGGAATATAATGGGTTGGCTTCGGATTATGAGAAATTGTTTTTAAAATATAAAAATGATGTTTCAAAATTGAAAAATGAAAATAAACTCATATCCAAAACCAATAACGATCTTGAAAGTAAAATCAAAGATTTGCAAATCAAACTATAAGAGTTTGAAAAGAAAAATTTGGATTTGCAAAATTTACTTTCAAAGGTCAATGATGATTATCAAAAGAAAATTGATGATCTTAAAACTTCTTTTGATAAAGTTGGAACAAAACATTTTGAAAATGGAGAAAATTCAAAATCCAACTTTGTTAGAAAAAGTTTTAAAAACTACAATCACAGAGGTCCCCAAAGAACCTCTAATGAAAAAATCGTTAGAAGTATACGGGTTCCTAAAGAGCTCATTACTACTAAAGATAAGGATATCCTACACAAATGGATACCTAAGGGGACTAGGATTTTGGAAACTAATGGATGTGGACCCAAAAGAATTTGGGTACCAAAAATTAGAAATTAATTTATGTTTATAGGAAAAAGAGCATTGCTACAAGGCACTGGAAACAAATCCAAATTCATGGTACCTTGATAGTGGATGCTCAAGACACATGACCGGAGACAAAAGCCGGTTCATTGAGCTTAACGTCAAAAATGGAGGAGAAGTGACTTTTGGTGATGATTCAAAAGGTCACATTGAAGGTATTGGTACTATTGGTAATACCTCTTCCATACAAATTAAGAATGTTTTATATGTAAATGGATTAAATCATAATCTCTTGAGTATTAGTCAATTATGTGATAAGAGATTCAATGTCATATTTGAAACTAATGGTTGTAAAGTCATTGACATTGCATCTAATAGGATTATGCTTATTGGTCATAGAATAGGAAACATATACATGGTGCATTTAGACTCTATAGAAATGACTAATTTATGCCTAGTTGCAAAGGATGAGCATGATAGTTGGTTATGGCATAGGAGACTAGGACATGCTAGCATGAGTGTTTTGCAACGGTTAGTTCAAGGAGAATTGGTTCGAGGTCTGCCTATACTAAAATTTGATAATGATAAAATCTGTGATGCTTGTGCTAAAGGAAAACAAAAGCGAGTTTCTTTTAAATCTATTAATGACGTATCAACTAGTAGAGTATTACATTTGATCCATATAGATCTTTTTGGGCCAACTAGGACTACTAGCTTGGGTGGAAAACAATATGCATTTGTCTTGGTAGATGGCTATTCTAGATATACTTGGGTTCTATTTTAAGCACTAAAGATGAAGCATTAGAACATTTCATCACATTTTCAAAAATAATCCAAAATGAAAAAGGTTACTCTATAACTAGTGTTAGGAGTGACCATGGCAGTGAATTTGAAAATCTTGGATGTATTGAGTTTTGTAATTCTAATGGTATTAGCCATAATTTTTCAGCACCTAGAACCCCTCAACAAAATGGAGTTGTTGAGAGGAAAAATCGAACTTTAGAAGAAATGGCTAGAACTATGCTTTGGGAAAATAATTTGCCAAAATATTTTTGGGCGGAAGCCACAAATACCGCTTGTTATGTTGTAAATCGAGTAATGATTAGGCCAATTTTAAAGAAAACTCAATATGAAATTTTCAAAAATAAAAAACCTAACATTAGCTATTTTCATCCTTTTGGATGTAAATATTTTGTTTTGAATAACGGTAAAGAAAACCTTGGCAAATTTGATGCTAAAAGCGATGAAGGAATTTTTCTGGGTTATTCCTTAAATTCTAAAGCTTATCGAGTATTTAATAAAAGAACTTTAGTTGTAGAAGAGTCTATACATGTTGTTTTCGATGATAATCCCCTTCCGAGGAATGATTCTTGTGTGAATGATGATGTAGGTATTATAAATACAAGTGAAGTTAGACATGACGTTGAAGAGCCATCATCAAAGGAAGAAACAAAAGATGAGGTAACTCATGATCCTCTTGAGAATCCAACCATTGAAGAAAAGGAAGTATCTTATCCAAGAGAGTACATCTATGTCAAGGATGGTGAGATTATAGGTGATCCATCCAAAGGGGTAACAACTTGATCTTCTCTTAGAAATATTTGTAATTATGTTGCATTTATTTCATGCATAGAGCCTAAGAATATTAAAGAAGCATTAAAAGATGAACATTGGATTATGGCTATGCAAGAAGAATTAAATCAATGTGAGAGAAGTAAAGTATGGACATTAGTTGAAAGACCTAGTAATAAATCTACTGTAGGTACTAGATGGGTATTTAGGAATAAGCTTGATGAGAGTGGTAATATAGTGAGAAATAAGGCTAGACTTGTTGCTCAAGGGTATACTCAAGAAGAGGGCATAGACTATGATGAAACATGCGCTCCCGTAGCTAGGATTGAAGCAATTAGAATGTTATTAGCATTTGCATGTTTTCATGAATTTAAACTATATCAAATGGATGTTAAAAGTGCATTTTTAAATGGTTTTATAAAAGAAGAAGTGTATGTGGAACAACCTCCAGGTTTTGAAGATTCAAAATTTTCGGATCATGTTCTTAAATTGACAAAAGCACTTTATGGTTTAAAACAAGCTCCTAGAGCTTGGTATGAAAGACTGTCAAATGTTTTAATTGAAAAAGGTTTTTCAAAAGGGAAGGTTGACACTACATTGTTTTTAAAGCATAAAGGTAAAGATTTATTACTAGTTCAAATTTATGTTGATGATATAATATTTGGTTCTACTAATGATGTTCTTTGCCAAGAATTTTCTAAGCTAATGCAAAGTGAATTCGAAATGAGCATGATGAGGGAGCTCTCATTTTTCTTGGGACTCCAAATCAAGCAAAGAAAAGATGACATCTTCATCAATCAAGCTAAGTATGTCAAAGATATGCTCAAGAAGTTTGGACTAGAAAATGAGAAACCTCATGACACTCCAATGAGCTCTTCTACAAAGCTTGACTTGGATGAAGGAGGTAAATGTATAAATGTTAAATTATATAGGTCAATGATTGGATCTCTACTTTATCTAATTGCAAGTAGACCAAACATTATATTTATTGTTTGCTTATGTGCTAGATTTCAATCATACGCTAAGGAATCACATTTACTAGCTGTTAAGAGAATCTTTAGATACCTTAAGGACACTCCTAGTTTAGGACTTTGGTATCCTAGAGACTCTAGCTTTAGCTTGCATGCCTTTTCTGATGAGGATTATGGAAGATGAAAATTAGATAGGAAAAGCACCTCTGGTACTTGCCAATTCCTTGGAAATATGTTGATTTCTTGGTTTTCAAAGAAACAAAATTGTGTTGCATTATCTACCACTAAAGCTGAATACATTTCAGCTGGTAGTTGTTGTGCACAAGTTTTATGGATGAAACAACAACTTTTTGATTATGGAATTGAAGTAGGTACCATTCCTATCAAGTGTGACAATACTAGTGCTATTTGTCTCACTAAAAATCCCATCCAATACTCTAGAACTAAGCACATTTAAATAAGACATCACTTCATTAGAGACCATGTCGCTAAGGAAGATGTAGTTCTAGAATTTGTTGATACTTTGCACCAATTAGCAGATATCTTTACAAAACCTTTAGACAAGGAAAGATTTTGGACACTTAGGAGAGAATTAGGTTTGACCAACCTATCTTCACTTAGTGTTTAAAATAATTTTAGCACTTTTAAGACTAAATGAAAAACGCTTAGAATAGTAATTTTTGATTTCATTCATTGCTATTAGTTATGGGGAGTTTATGATTCTTGATGAAAATTAACTTTATGTTCAAATATAGTTTAAAGATTAATTTGATTGTTTGAACATGATTAGTTTTCAATATATGAGTTGCCAATACCATTAGAGAAAGTTAATTTAGCATTTTATGTGTTTAAAATCGGATTATAGCATTTTGGTGCAGAGGGAATCGATACCCTCATGAGGGAACCGATTCCCCCTTTGAAGGGGAACCGATTCCCCCTAGGGGAATCGATACCCCCTGGGGTTCTGGATTTTAACACGGGCAGAACTCCTAAAAATCTCAAACCCTCTTCTTCTCTTATTACCGCCGTTCTCCTCTTCTACTCTCTCCATATCTCCACTTTACCTCAAAACAACGTTTTTAATCGGAATTCTCTTCAAATATCATCTTCTAAACTTGCTAGCATCATTAAAATCGTGCAAACAACATCAAAATCCACTCAATCTCATCTTTCAAGGTAATTTTTTCTAAACTCTCTATTTCATTGATTTTGAACATAGGACTAGTTTTAATTAGTTCTAGATAGAAATAGTGATCGGGCATTGATTGTTTAGTGATTAGAAACTAGATATTACAACTAATTTCATCAAAAACACAAGAATTTTACAAAAATTTTGAAATTTTTGAAATAAAAAAAATTGTTTTTCAAATTATTGTGTTTTAATTGAATTATGTTGTTGTTATGAAAACTATACATATATTGTTTTTCAAAACCTTATTTTTCAATAGTTTTAAAAAACTTTGCCCATTAGGATTAGTTTAGAGAACCTTGAAATATTGAGGACTCAATTGAGTTTTGGGATTGATTGAATTGCATACATGTGTTTTCTAAATTACAGGTTATCCATTCTATTCTGATTTCATAAACCATGTCCAATCCTAAACGTGCTAGGTCATCATCTAGTCACTCAAACCGTCAATCCAACCCACCTCCAAATCCTCCTCCTATTCCTAAAATTCCAATTCTTAATCCTAATCCCATTGATCCTAATATGACTATCCAAAACTCGTGCTTCAATCATCATGGTCCTCGAAATCATCATTTTTAGTATTATCAATATTTTGACTCTTACAAAATTAGAGAAGAACGTATCCCTTCTCGTCAAGCTATGATAGATATCGATTTTAAATATCTTCCTCTTTTACAAGAGTAGAAATTTGATAAACTTTGTGACCTTGAACCTATAGTTTACCATCAACTTGTTCGTATCTTTTATTCTAATGCTGTTTGTGTAAAAAACCGAGCTCAAACTGAAACCATAGGAGTTCGTTCCTACCTCCTAGGACAATTCTTACATATTGACTCGGCTTACATAGCCAAAGCATTATGATTAGATAATGATGGTATATCAAATGAAAAATAGGTTTTAGGTTCTCGTTATAAAAGAAGGGATAGTACGAGTGTCTTAGACCTTCATGACCGTTTTCTTCATCTAATGATTTCTTGGTGGTTTCGACCATCCGGAGGTCGTTACTCTACTCTTCGTGCTTTATATCTTTGGTGGTTACATTGTTTCCAAAACAGTATTAAAATAAATCTTTCTGAGATTATTTTTGCTGAAATCGTTGAAACCGTAAACTTAGTGCCAAATAAGAAACTTTGTTCCTCTCTAGTTTATGGCTGCATTCTAAGTAATCTATTTTCTAAAGCCGGGCTTAGAGTAGGTCTAGATGCCGTCTTTCCTCTCAAGAAACAAATTAATATTCTTTCCTTAACGAGAGCGGGATGGATAAAGAATAAGGACACCGGTGAATGGGTTTGATCTTTTGAAAATACTCCGGGAGCTAGCTCTTCTCAAGCTCCTCCAGCAGATGATGAAGATCCCGAGCTTGAACAATTAATGCGAGATATCGATGAAGCCGAAGATGAGCCTGAGCAGCCCGAGGAGCAATCACAACAAACGAATCAAATGCCTCCATATTTTCAATCTTTTATGGAGACATTTGATTTCTTATATGCTACTATAGATTCGCGCTTTTCTTCTATAGAATCCCATTTATCTACAATGGGAGCTCAACAATTAGAAATTCTTCGAGAGATGCGTGCAAACAATGAAGCAACCAACGCTCGTATTAATGAACTCACTCATGAAATGGCCGCTATGCGAGCTCGTTTTCCTCCTCCCGATCTTCCTACGGATGCTTGACTCTGTGTTTTGCTTTAGTACTTTGAACTTAAAGCTTATTGTTTAAACATTTTGAATGTTTTTGGATTGTTTTCTTTTTGTTGTTGGATATTTGAACTTATTTGATGGATTATGGATGTTTGAACTTATATATTTAGTGTGGTTAAATTTCTTCATTATTGCATCATTTACATTATGTTAGATATATGACCAATTTTACCATGTCACATTATTTATGACTATTGATTATGAAACTAATGGCTAATGTTTCTCTTGATTGTGATCTTAGCAGCTTAAACTATGTATATAATCAATTGGCTAAATGATTTCAAAACCTTGTTTAAATTCTTTTACAAATCTTTTTGATTTAACAAAAAGGGGGAGAGATGTTATTAAAAGCTTTTTGAAGAGTTTTTGAAGAGGATTAAATTAAAATGGGAGTTTTTGAATAGGAGTAGTGTTAAAGTAAGGGGGAGTAGTATTTTTCAAAATCAAAATTCATTTTGAAATTAGAAAATCTTAAAATGTTTTGTTATATCAAAAAGGGGGAGATTGTTGAAAACATTTTGATGTTTCGATATAACAAATTAAAAGAATTTTAATTTTGAAAAAGATTTTTTCTAAGCATATTCGATATATTAAATCGAATATCAAAATATTACTCAAAGTATTTCAAAGTTCATTTTAAATCCTTACTGAGGTATAAAATTAAGTTTTAATCTTAATTTAATTTCAAAACGATTTTACAAAATATTTCGAACCATTTCAAAGCCAAAAATTCCAGATTGCTCAAAGGGAACCGATTCCCCCCCAAGGGGGTACCGATTCCCCCTGAATGGTTTGGCTCCGAGAATTCCAGTATGCTCGGAGGGAACCGATTCCCCCCCAGGGGGTACCGATTCCCCCTATTCAACGGTCGAAATATTTGAATTTTACACTTAGGGAATCGATTCCCCATGAGGGGTACCGATTCCCCCACGCTCCAAGCAGAAATATTAATTGTTTTCACACTTAAACGGCTCCAAAAACTTCATTATTGATCCCCAACGTTCAGAAGTGATTCAAGGTGTATTTAACCAAGCTTAGAAGCCATTGATCAATAAAAAGAAACATCAAGCAACTAGAATCAAGAGAGAATCAAAGAGAAAGCATCAAACCTCAAGTTTGAGCATTTCAAGCCTATTTTTCATTCAATATTCATTTCGCTTTCAAGAACACTTATTGTGCTCAATTGTATTCATTCTTGAGTGTTATTTTCTTTGTTCTAGAATTGTGCAAACAATCTACCTTGTGAGGATTTCCTTGTAAGTTTACAAATTTGTATTGTTCTCTTTGGGAGAGAGTGTTCTCAAGAATTTGGGGTATAATTCTTGAGGGTTTGTAAGGTTACTCTTTGTCCTCAAAAGAAAGACAAATTAGTGAATTTGTGGAAAATCCTTAGTGTGGATAGCTAAGGTAGTGGACGTAGCCTTTGGTTGAGAAAGTCGAACCACTCTAAATCGTTGTGCAAATTTCTTTCAATTTTCTGCAAAAGCTTCCACCAAAATTTTAATTGCCAATTCACCCCCTCTTGGCCATATTCGTCAATCGATTAACTCAACAATCCATTAAATACACGTACAATATCAATCGTTAGTATATTTCCTAACAATTATACTTAAACATTACTCAAGAGTACATATTATTAAAATTTCTATAACAATATCAGCCTATCTTAAATTTCTGGCTCAATTGTATCGATACCTCTACCATGGTATCGATACTACTATACTATGGTACCGATACTCTATTACGGTATCAATACCATTTTTGAATTCTGTTATCAATGGTATCGATACCTTCATTATAGTATCGATACTCCCCTTTTGGTATCGATACTGCTTGTATCATAATCGATACTTCTCAGCCGATTCTTCTAATTTCAAGCCTATAGTATCGATATTGTTCTATTAGTACCGATACCCTTACCCATATTTTCTATTTTTTAGCCCGATTCTTACCCAAATTTGGTCAAATTTCCTTATGTTTACACCCGATAATGCTATTAAACTCTTCTTTACTTATCCCAACTAACTTCCCTTCATTTATCTTCTTAAAATGTCTAACATCTCCCAAGAACATTTCAATCTAAGAATCACACCACTTTTTCTAACTTTTTTTTAAACTCATACAATGATTCTAATCTCTCATTTACCTCTTTGACAAGTCAAAACTACTAGTAAACATCAATAAACACTCATATCTTAACATATCATTTCAAAACCCATTTTCTTAATTCTTTAATATTTCCTTCATCTCATAGTTTTAATCTTATGTAACCTTTCCTTAAGCTTGCATATCACTTAAGGTTGCAAGAACTAACCAGAATCGAAAGGAAACACTAGCTAGATGAAGTTTACCTTAAGCTATGGAGGAGAACACTCAACCACGAGAAGAAGAAGAAGAATAAGAGTAAAATAACCTAGCATAGTTTTTCACTTTCCCTTTTTTTTAAATCCCTAAATTTAAAAGGGTTTTAAATTCATTTCACTCTAAAATACCAAAATGCCCTTTCATTATTTCATTTCTTACTAATTGGTCTTACTTAAACCATTTCTTATACTTTACCATTTATTCAATTTAGTCTTCCAAATTTTAATTCCTTTCAAAATAATCACTGACCTACTATTTGGGGTATTACATAAAGTTTTAATAATTTTTCATAATTTTTATTTAATCATAATGAATTTTGGTTAAAATTGATTTTTAATGCAAATGATATCTCTCAAACAATTGATATCAACTTTTCAAATGCTTTGCTTTTACAAATTTTAAATTTTTGACCTAAATTTAAATGTTTATGCATGTGTTTTAAATGCAAAAGATATCTCTCTAACAATTGATATCAAGTTTTTCAAATGCATAACAATTTTGGAAAACGTTATGCATATGCACTTTATTTTAATTTGGTATTACATAAAGTACTTTAGACTTGGATATATTGAATTTCATGTGCTGCTAACATGTTTGTTATTCTTTGTTGAAATTCAAATTTGTTTAAGTGTCAAGCTTTTAAAGTCAAATTTTTGTTTGGAATGCACTTTTTGAAGGGAAGCTTTTGATTTTTCAAATGATTTTATGATAAAATTTAACACTTACTCTCCAAAGTTATTTTAGAACTTTAAAGTTGAATTATTTTTTAGATAACAAAAAGGGGTAAAAGTATTGGTTTGAAAAATTCAATTTCTTAATGAAAAAGGGGAGCTGAACATTTTCATACATTTTCCAACATTTGGTATCTTTTTCATTAAATATTTTATTAAGGGGGAGTTTTGTCAAAAACAATTTTTCAAATGTTTTGTTATATCAAAAAGGGGAAGATTGTTGAACTATATTTTGATATAGCAATTTAAGGAAAAATGTTTTTGGACTTGAATTGAATTTGTTCAAAGTTTTCAAAAATAATTCAAAGTCCATTTTACTTGGAATTGAGCACAAAATACGTTTTTGTACAAGTAGAACCGATATTGTTCTTACAGTATCGATACTATGTGAACAGTACTGATACTGTTCGTATGGTACCGATACCAAAGGTAAGGGAAGTATCGATACTCACTAGGTAGTATTGCTACTACCAGCTTGCTCAAATTCTAGAATTCAAAAATGGTAGCGATACATAAAGGGGTACCGATACTACTTTGTATAGTAGTATCATTACCATAAGCATAGTATCGATACCATCAGACCCTAACGGCTAGTAACAGCTAGTTGATTTAAATATAAACAAAGGTAGTACCGATACTCCCTTTAGGAGTACCGATACCCTCTGTTCTGGGCAGTTTTATTTTGCAGAGTTTTCATCCCCAAACAACTAGAAACGGCCACAACTTCATTCCAACATATAAATACAAGTTCAAGACACTTGAGGAAGGTTTGGAACACCTATCCAAGCAATCAAACACAAGAGAAGAGTTTTCCAATATTATTTTCACTTCTCTTGTAAATATTGTGTTTGTGTGAGCTTAATTCTTTGTAAACACCTTCCTTTGAGAGGTTTATTTGTTTACTTCTTTTTCCTTTGTAAAAGGGTTTTGGTTCTATCTTAGCCAAGTGAAAAAGATAGGGAGTGTAAAGGTTATCTCTTTGTCCTTGAAAAAGAAAGAACAAATTAGTGAATTTGTTAGAAAATCCTTAGTGAGGAGCTAAGGTAGTGGATGTAGACTTAGTTGAGAAGTCGAACCACTATAAATCTTTGTGTCAATTGTCTTATCTTTTACTCTCCTTACTCCCTAAACAAATTTTTATCAATTCACCCCCTTACAACTCTTTTGGTTGTCAATTTTAGCTTCCGCAAATCCTAACAGCATAGCTCGGCATACTAAAGTGAGGTCATCCCCTCACTAGCTGCTATCTCACTCGTCATCTCATCTATAACGTTATGCAAGGGTTCATTTGTTTGTTATATCTGTTAGTAAGTTAAGATGATCTATTTTGGTCATTTAACACTAAAGGGCATTTTAGTCATTTTATCTCTAAGGAGGTCTCTATGTGTTTCATGATTTTACGACAGTTATTGATTCTAGTGTTCACTTGATGTATTACTTGCTAGCCCACCACCTAACTCAGGTTCATTACTAGGTAGTATCACTCTAATCACTTTCATCACGCTTTGTTTCAATTCACCCTCGAATTGTACGCCCACAGTTTAATGACATTCTCGTTATCGTAATGTTTTTTAACGAAACAAAAATGAGGTTTATCATTTTTTTAAAACGAGGAGTCGATTACGTGTGAGGGAAGGAAAGCACCCCACAACGTCCAAAATTAGTACCTCTCATTTATACGTTGTTAAAATTATGGAACTTTGCAAATTTGAGTCAAAAATTTAAATTATGATCCTTTAATTTCTAGGAATGGGTATTGAAAAGAGTGAAATTATTTGTAAAATGTTTGACTCTAAAATGAATTTAATTCAGTCAATTTTATTTGAAAAGGATGTCTCTTAACTTCAAGAATTAATGGAAATCATTATCCAATCATGTTGGACACAATTCCATTAACTCTTGATAAAAAGCAAAATTGTCTTTGATTTTACAGAAAAAGATAAAATAAATGTATGATTAATGGATGCAACAGTAAGAAATTATATAAGGATAATAAATGAAATGTCAAAAATGTACAAATTTATTCAAACAAATTTACACATAAAATATTTATATTAATTAAGTAAAAAATAAATAAATAAATAAGGGAATATTCTTTCACTCGTACGTCATAAGGAATCGAACTCCAGATATTTTGGAGGTTTCCCATAGACTACTCTTTGTTCGAGATGTTTCGAAAAAATAGATTTGATTTGATTTTTATGAAAACAATATTATTACAAAAAATATAGAAAGTAAAAGGATATATCTCGTTCAAATATTCCTTGGAAGGGCACTCCAAGTATTTGGAGGCATTCCATAAATTAATCAAGTGAAAATAGGCATTATATTAACCCAAAACAATTAATTATCATTTCTCATTAATAATATATAGGTTTATACTGTGTAATAATAAAAATGTGACCTTTACTAAATATAGGGTAAAGTACATAAATAGTCCCTAAACTTTTAAGACTCTTATATTTTATCACCCAACTCTTAAAACTTGTAATACAATCATTGAACTTTTAGTTCGTTTTCAATAAAGTCCCTGACGTTATCCTCCATTAATTTTATCTGACGTGGCACCTTAACTCTCGTTAACCTTTTTCTTCTTCTTCTAACATTATTTGGCAATAATAGTTCATAGAACTTGGTTATCAACGTGTTACAAACAATGATGTCAAAGGGAAAACTTGTTTTTATAGTGATGGTGAATCTGTATCATCAACAGGTGACAGTCCTGCAGAGCTTAATGTCCAAAGGGCTAATGGTGTCGTCCCCATGAACAAGAAAGAAACGCTTGAGTTCCAAATCAAGAAAGTAAGTAAAAATGGCTTATAAAATGTTCTTTGGCCTCCTTTTGATTGTAATTGTAACCCTTTCTTCTTTATTGTTGACCGAAGTTGAGGATGAAAGCTTCTGTATTGTTCCAAATTAGATTCACTCCCAGAATGGTGTTAGAAAGAATATTGAAAAACATGTCTTTTTGATGTCTCTTTTCGGTAGCAATTTTTCCTGTTATGAAATCTGGTTAGTTAAAGTTCATTGTCCTTAGCAATGGTTGTTTTTGTCATGCTCAATAAATAAAGGAAAACAACATAACTCATATTAGAGTTTCTAACCGTGAGGAACTAAGCAAAAAACCCAGCAAATTAGTAAGAAAAAAACTTGGGTTTCAAGCAAAAAGAGCATTTCTTTGGAAGGGAATAAAAAATCAAGTAAAAATTTAGTCAAAAAAGCATAAAAATTAAATGAAAAAAATAAAAGCTATTTGCAAGCAATATAAAGCAAGAAAAAGTAACCAACACAGAAATTTAAAAAAATAAAGAGAAAATAAAAAGATTTTGTTTTCGCCACTAGATTTATTCACTAATCAATCCTAGAAAACAAATAATGAAGAAGAAGAATGAAGATGAGGAAGATGAGGGGAGGATGAGGAAAAGAAGAAGAATAAAAAAGAGTTAATGGGAGCTAAGGTGCCACGTCAGATAAAACTAACTGAAGGTAACGTTAGAAACCTTACTGAAAATGATCTAAAAGTTTGGTGAATATATTACAAGTTTTAAAAGTTGAGTGACCAAAATAAAAATACACTTAAAGTTCAAGGACTATATATGTACTTTACCCTAAAATATATGTACAATTAATATATCATATATTTATACTTAATATAGAATAAAATATAAACCAAATACACATATATATATATAATAATACATGGACTAAAATAAAATAACAATGTATATGGACTATATATATGAAACAACAATCTACATTAAGGATTATATTAGAACTATGCAAAGAAACAAGTATTAAACATGCTAATAAACCAAATAATGCTCAAATAGTGTTCAAAATATAAACAACATAAATTAACGGTCAAATTCAATAATATTGACAAAGTACAAAATAAAGTAGACAAGGACTAAACTACAAACATGAAAAAATAAATACGTGAAATTAAAAAAATAAAACTTCAATTAGTGACTAAAATGGAAAGATTACAAATTCAAAAGAACCCATCGTGCTATTTCTCTGTTCACAGAGACGCGCGGCTCCAAAGGTACCGAAAACGTCATCGTTTGGAGCATTTTATATATAATCCAAGCCAAAGGGTTTTGAAACCCTAATGGCCATTTGCTTCAACCACTTCTCTTACCCCAAAAAGAAAATGAGAGATAACTCTCTCATTTTTCAAACTCCACGAGCTAGGGTTTTTGGTGGCCTAAACCCGCTGCCGTTCGCCTGACCATCGTGAACCCTTCGTCGATCGAGGGAAATAAACCCTAAATAACACTTATCTAAAACCCCCTAAAACTAAACCTTTTTTCCTAGATCTAAGAAGATTAGGAGGTTACTTTCGGTTATGGACGTCTTTGGCTTTGACAAAGAGATGAAGGCCGTCGAAAGAAAAAGGAAGGCCTTGGTTCTTTCTCCTCTATATTTTTCTTTTTATTGGTTCTATCTCTCTCGATTTTTTTGTAGAATTCTTTTCATTTTTGTTTCCACGGTTATGAATGTGAAAATGGCTCTTTTTCCTCTGGTTGCTTGAGTATTTCGAATGTTTCTGTTGAAAATCTCTTCTCTCTTTTTCTCTATGGTTTTTGGTTTTCCTCTTTCTAATTTTTGATGGCATGTTATATGAGGAGGAAATTTTGTCCTCTTTCTCTCCTGTGAATTGTAGGTTGTTGGGGCTCTGCCTTGACCTCTGCCATTGTTTGTTTGTTTTTTTTATTTTGCAGATGAGGACCAGTGGTCCCAATAGCCCCAATAGCTCCATGTGATGGACACAAGCAATTGAGGCGGGGACCACGAGGGCTCACAAGAGGGGTTGCTTGCATGGTGGGTATTATTGCTAGACCACCAGTGTAGGGGTATAAACAAGCCGAGTCGAGCTCGAGTATTGTTGAGCTTGACTCGACTTGAAAACTCTGAAATAGAGCTCGACTCGACTCAAAAACTCTGAAATAGAGCTCGACTCGACTCAAAAAGTCGCGAGCTTAAAATTTTCAAGCTCGACTTGAACTCGAAATCCTGAACTGAAGCTCGAAAATTCTTAAACTTAACTCGATTGAAGCCTCAAACTCAAACTCGAACATGAACCTTAAATACATGAAATATTATTGTGTTTTTAAAAATATCAAACATAAATATTATTATTATTATTAATTTATTTTTTTTAAATAAAATCTTAATATATTATATTTTCGAGTTGCTCACGAGCTTTTCGAGTCGAATATCGAGTAGTTCGTTTCAGCTCATTAAGAACTCGAGTCGAGCTTGAGTCGAGTCCATTCGATCCGAGTATTTATCGAGCCTTGATCGAGCCGATCTCAAATAGCTCGCGATCTGTCTCGTCTCATTTACAGTCCTACATCAGTGTATGTCTCACACTCATGGGCTAATTGCTGGGCACGTGTAGATCTAGAGGAAATGAAAAATCGGTGATGTTAAAATCCCTAAATTGCTAAACCAGGCCAAATAGTGAGGGTTGATCTACATCATCGGATCCTCCCAGAATATGACGGATGACAATGTTGGTAGTGTTGAATATTGAGATTAGGGTTTCTACCAAACCTAATTCTATGCAACATGGATCGGGCCTGACAAATCATTTTCGAGTGTAATTGGGCCTGCTTGGTTTAACATTGGGCCCCTATTGGTTTTTGTTGTATGACTTGGGTTGTAATCTAAAAAATAATAAAAAGAAATATTAATATATAGACACGTATAGTTTTAATTTAATATATAAATTCATTCTTTGTTTAATGATATAATATAAATAATAATATAATCTGATTTATTTATTTAATACCTATTTAATATTGAAACTAATTAAAATTAACTAAAAAATAGAAAAGATTCAACAAAAAATTAACTATTTGACATTTAAAATGGAATGGCTAAAGTCCGGACAAAAGCGAGGGTTTACACTCGCAATGTACGATTCTACTGTTAAGTAATATTAATAGCTTATCATATCACTTGTCGGTTTGTCGGTGTATCATCTATAACGATTATTCGTTCTAAGCTACTCGATGTGTGCTATATTGTAGATGTTTGAATGTGTTACACCTAATATGGTTACTTCGATCATACCTCACTCCTACGAGTGTTTTTGGGCCCCTTTAACTATTTGTCTCTCACGGATTAAATTCCACCGTTACAATTCATCGTTTACTCTTACAAGCCTTAACAAAGTCGAATATAACCATTCAAAATGAGTAGTATCAATGCCCTATAGTCAAGTTCGATACTCCCATGAGTATTGGTACCAAAAACAACTATTTGCTAAAAAAATGGCCTAGTATCGATACCAGATACCCTTAGTATTTATATCAGAGGGACAATATCAATATTCTTCCCCTTAGTATCAATGTTCCTGCTAGAGCTACTCAAAATTCATTCTAATTTATCTAGTATCAATACTCGAACCCATAACTACCATATTTAAGCTCGGGAAACACCCAAAAATCATCCCAAATGTCTTAGTTTGATCGCAAATCATGTTCTAAAGCTTAGGAAAGCTAGTTAGGGTCATAAAGTACCATAAAAACACATGTTTTAGATAAGAAAAACGTCATTTATGACATGAATCAAGCATAAACCCAAAAAAGCTCAAATACCCTAATTGAACAAATCTTCATGCTTATGAAAGCCTTAACACCACAAAGGATTAGAAATACGCTACTTGCTAAGAGAATCCTGAAATGGAGCTCATTTCTTAGCCACACTTACTTCATTTAGGATTTGTTCGCTTAACCCCCACTTTCTCTAGCAAACAAAGAACCCAAAGCTTTGAATCATCGAAACAATATCGTAGAGAGATTATGAACCAATTTGAAGCTTAAAGTGAGCATAAAAGGGATAAAAGAACTTACTATTAGATGTGACACTTGGTGAGGAAATGAAGGAAAAAAAGAAATGAGAATGAAGGATAGAATGAGATATAAAAGCTCTCGTCTTTTTAAAAATATAAAAATTACACTATTAGTCCCTCGCCATCTTTCTACTATGCAAAAATCCCCCTTTTAATGATAAATGGGCCCAATTCACAACCAATTAAGCCCATACTTGGCCCAACAATTTTAATTGAAACCTTCACACAATCCACTTATCTCGCAGGTAAATCTAAAACTACTAACCCAGAATTTGGGGTGTTACAACTTTCCCCTCCTTGAAAGAAATATTGTCCTTAGAATTTACTTAGATCAAACAACGACCTATCCGTGGGTCAAACACTTAGAAGCCTTGAAGCATCTAAACTCTTACCAAATCTGACCCTCAGGAAAGAAGTCTCCGTAACATGACATGTATCTTAGAAACTCACAAAATCGATATATGATTTTTTTTCAAAAGACGTTACCTACATCGAACTTTAAGTGAAAACCCTTGGTAAGATCAAAACTAAAGAATCTCATTCTTGTTGTCTAACACTGAATACTCTAAACATTTCTAAGGACAACACTTCTCTATTACTCATCTACAATAGCTAAACCCTTCACAAGCTAACTTTACTCAATTGAGTTAACATACTGCACCACTCTATAGTCTTTTTTACTTATTGAACATAGGTAACTCATCATACTACATGTCGAGATCCTATAGACACTTTCCATACTCGGTCTCTATTTCGTATGTTGAAGATATGATGACGATTCTTAACTTTCTACATGTAGGTCTAAAATATTTTCGTCGCGCAACTCTAATTCAATATTCATCCATGCTACTCGACTGATTCTCATTTTCCTTGCAGTTATATACATGCTACTCACCAGATCGTGCATCTAAGGTAATCACAGGTGAAAACCGCTTACTTACTTAGAGAAACTAGTAACACCTAACTCTCCTAGAGAGCACACATCACATTGCAGAGATCTCTGACAACTACAATTTGACTTAAAGATTCTATGACTCTATGTCCTATACCAAGACCATTGTGTTATTCAATGACGATTAACGTTAGTCAAATGACGCTTAAAATACTTTGTCTACTATAGCCTAAAACACTAAAATCTATGGTATTACACAACGATGCATACTATTAAGTGTTTTATATATCTCATG
Organism: Hibiscus syriacus; assembly: GCF_006381635.1. Classification (NCBI taxonomy): domain Eukaryota; kingdom Viridiplantae; phylum Streptophyta; class Magnoliopsida; order Malvales; family Malvaceae; genus Hibiscus; species Hibiscus syriacus. The sequence goes on from NW_024063319.1 coordinate 2,241,032, forward strand.
CTTATATACCAACACGAAGACATAAAAAATGAGGCTTAGCTCACAACGTTAAATCACTTATTGTTCACACAAGAAGGCATCATAATATAATTGAAGGGTTTGTTGCACCTCAAGACTCACACCCTTCTATCTTACCTGTAGTGCCCTTAATATTTAGGGTGAGATCCAGAACCACTACATTAGAACGTACACCCGATTAACTTACTCCTCGTGAGTACTTGGGGCATCTGGGCCTAGTTATCAACTGATGTGCCTTAACATTAGCTGAGATATATCCTAATGTTTCTGGTAACTAAGATGATTGTCATACCGACTAAAGTAACTTGGATATTCTTAACATTCTCATGAAGATTTTTACCTCCAAGACTGAACCTTGGATTACTAAATCCTTATGGGGATGGTTACATGAACCCTCAATCAATGGTGTAAAAATGTCCTTAAGGTCTTATATGTAACTTTGTTAACCCACAAGGATGTTCCCCTTAAAAACATGTAAGGGTAGAGGACTATGTAGCTAAACATTTTTTTTTCGAGTTGACCTTCAACTCAACAAGGAACATTCACTTATTCTCATAAGGTTCTTATACAACTCTAGACTTACAACTCTAAGTTGTACTAACAACTTCCCTTAGATCGACTACTAAGTCTAACTCAAGTCCTCGATGAACATCTAATATAAACCTTGTCTATTCCCTAAGGCTCATTGACTAGGCACTTAAATCCTCACGCCATGATTCTCTACATGAATACTTTTCCTACATGGTCCACTTGACACCACAAAAGAATATACGCACTTATGTCTACTTGAGCAACATGAAAAGTTGAGATAGTTTCAAACGTACCTAACATCTCATTTGCGATATCAATGTCCTGACTCTGCCTTACTATGATTTGACAACTTGGATCACACATAGTCAAATCAGGAAAAGATCGACTCACTCTTCCACTATCATGTCTGAGCATAGAACTAATATCTCTCTAGGTAGGCTCTCTACTATACTAAGCTACTTGGACTGCTCTCCTAGGCTGAGTTGAGACATTGTATCTATATATATCAAGGATATGCATTTATAGAACTTTCAGGAGAGTTTGAAGCACTTTTCTTGATGATTTTTGCCACAATGCTCACACTCTAAATATCTCATTACTCTATTAGAACATCCAAAGCTTCCCACAGACAGATGAGCTGATAGTCTCCTGTGAGACCATGCATATGACCTTTGACTTGATTGGAGTGATAAAGTTGATGTCACTCTTTTCTACTTACGTGGATCTTTGGCTCTCTCTGTCATCGAATGAGATATGCCTACTGGTAAGCAAGTCCTCATACTTGAGTTGCCTAACTCCCCCAACAAACTCTTTCTCATACTTTGCATAATCTCTTATCCTTCCATGCCAAATCTGAAAATACCCTAGACGAGTCTGTCGTCAACTGCATATGGATATTTATATAAAGTTACTCAAGGAACCTATTGCACCTCAAGGACTCAGTCACAACCAATTTCAAAGCATAACAACTCAACTGAAGAAAATCTCTTTCGTACTCGTACACTGAGTGATCTCCTTAAACTAGCTTCGAGAATTGCATCCTCAACCCATCCATGTATGCCTCACCAATGTACTTACCACTAAACTTGCTCAAAAAGTGATCCTATGTAGGTACCTCTGGCTGCAAAACTATCTCTACAATCTCCCACCACTCGATATCATCACCCTTAACCAAAGCGGTGATGTACTATAACTTACCCTCTGGGTAAGGTGAAGCTGCCTCAAAGTCCTTATGATATCCCTCAACCATTGATCGGCCAAAATTGGATCATCGTCGTCTAAACTATAGAAATCAATTGTCTTGTACCTCATAAATCTCTCTACTAGGGACTCTATATCTGCTAAAGTACTCTAAGTGGTCGGCTAAGTAGATTGTTCTATAGGAATAACATTCATTATCTCTCTAAAAGTGAAAGTTAAAATGTCACCTCTGCGACTCTCACACCTAATAAAATACCATGATCCCATCACTGAAGCTATCAATATAAGATCCACGAATCTCCATCATATCCTTGTGGCTACACTTGGAACTATCGGTCATAACAATTATACAACATAAATAAAACAAGAAAACAACATCAGGATTCCAAACTTACATGAGTATTTTCGGTACATATAGGTATGTATTCACTGTCACATTACTATAACTGACCATTGGGTCCTAGGACCCACCCCAACCTGATGATCTAATACCACTAAATGTAACATTCTAATTTCGATTGGGCCTAAAGTGCCACATTGGGCTACCGAGGCAACCCTTGATTTTCAAAACTTGTTAATTTTCATTTCAAAACATAATACATGGTATCAAAATAAATATATATGAAAGTTATAAAAACACTTTTATAAACATGAGCTTTGTGACACATTTATTAAAACCAAAATAATACAAACTCAAAGTTTGATAAACCACATCATGAGTAATGTTCTATGAATACGCATGTCCACTAAAGTTATAGTACAATACTTTGAGGGAGATACTAGTAATCTTGTTGCGACAGTGTTCTACGAATGGCTTAAGCTAATAACCTGTGAACGAAAAACATTCAAACATTGTGCTTACAAAGCCTAACACTCTAAACCCAATTGGGCCTAAAGTGCCACATTGGGCTACCGAGGCAACCCTTGATTTTCAAAACTTGTTAATTTTCATTTCAAAACATAATACATGGTATCAAAATAAATATATATGACAGTTATAAAAACACTTTTATAAACATATTTTATAAACATGAGCTTTGTGACACATTGATTAAAACAAAAATAATACAAACTCAAAGTTTGATAAACCACATCATGAATAATGTTCTATGAATACGCATGTCCACTAAAGTTATAGTACAATACTTTGAGGGAGATACTGGAAGTTTTGTTACGACGGTGTTCCACGAATTGCCCAAGCTAATAACCTGTGAACGAAAAACATTCAAACTTTGTGCTTACAAATCCCAACATTATAATCGCTAATCTAGAACAACATTATGAGTCTCATAAAAACATGCATTCTAAAGACATGGTACTAAGTAGAAGGTACATACATGATCATAATCAAGTACTACCCACTTTAGGTTCAACTGTTCTATCGCTAAAGCATGAGTCTCATGCTTCCCTTAATCCTCTGCTAAGGGCTTGTAACCATAATGACTGTAACTGTTATACATTCTTTAAATACAACACATGACACATTGTTAGTGTCTGGTCTCACATAGTCATCAAATACTAGTTAGTTGAGGGAAATTGATAACCACATAGCATAGATACAATTTCTACTAAGTTGTTGAATGATCTCTTAGTCTCACATAGCAATCAAGTAGATTATAGAAGGGAACCCGATCATCACATAACATCAATACAGTTCATGCTTAACTGATGTATTGGCTTAGTCTCACACAGCCATCAAGTAAAGCTCTAAGGATATCTGATGTATTGAGCTGATACAACTATGCATGCATATCTTAGGGTCGAAGGTTATAAAACACTGACAATACCCCACTGGGGAAACAAAGGTAGACTAGCTGCATACTACTAATAATTCCCCACTATGATAATTGAGGTAGCCTCGCTACACACTAGCATATCTCGGCATACTAAATTAAGGTCATCCCCTCACTAGTTGTTACCCCTCTCATCCTCTCATCTAGAAAGTTATACAAGGGTTTATTGGTCTGCTATATTTGTTAGTATATTAAGATACTTTATTATGATCATTTAACACTAAAAGACATTTTAGTCATTTTTGTCTCTAAGGAGACCTCTATGTGTTTCATGATTTTACAATAGTTATTGATTATAATGTACACTTGTTATATTATTTGCTAGCCTAAACTAGACTTAGGTTAATTACTGGGTAGCATCACTCTAATCACTTTTATCATGTTTTCCTACAATTCACCCTCGAATTGGAGGGTCAATTGTATGCCTGCGGTTCTTTGATATTCTCGTAGTGCACGATTTCGCTATTACATAATCTGATTAGTTTATATCGCTTTTCGGTACATCCTCTACAATGATTCTTCCTTCTTAGCCACTTGATGTGTGCTCGACTAAAGATGTTTGGATGTGTTACGCCATAATATGCTTACTTTGGTCATACCCCAATCCTACGAGTATTTCTGGGCCCCTTTTGCCATTTATGTCCCACACGGACTAAATTCAACCATTACAGGTCATCCTTGACTCTTACAGGCCTTAACAAAGTCAAATATAATCATCCAAAATGAGTAGTATTGATACCTTATAGTCAAGTATCGATACCCCCATGAGAATCGATACCAAAAATAGTTTTTATTTCCTAAAAATTGGCCTAGTATCGATACTAGATGGATGTATCGATACTCTTCCCCTCAATATTGATACTCCCTATTAAAACTGTCTAGAATTCATTATAATTCATCGAGTATCGATACTTGAACCTACCTTATTTAAGCTCAAGAAATGCCTAAAAATCATCCCAAAGGTCTTAGTTTGATCCCAAATCATATGCTAAAGCTTAAGGAAGATACTTAGGGTCATAAAGTACTATTAAAACGCACGTTTTACATCCAAGATGTCATTTATGTCATGAATTAAGCATAACCCCTAAAAGTTCAAATACTCAACAAATCTTCATGCTTATGAAAGCCTTCACACCACAAAGGATTAAAAATATACTATCTTCTTAAGAGAATTCTGAAATGAATCTACTTTCTAAGCCACACTCTAGGATTTGGTTGCTTAACCTAAACTTTCTCTAGCAAACAAAGAACTCAAGGATTTAAATCATCAAAATAACTTGCTAAAGGGATTAGAGACAAATTTGAAGCTTAAAGTGGGCATAAAATGGCTCAAAGAACGTACCCTTAGTTTTGAATCTTGGAGAGGAATAGAAGAAAGAAGAGACATGAGAATGAATGAAAATAAAGAGAATAACATGGAAGGAGATATAAAAACTCTCATTTTAAAAAAAATAAGAAAATTACACTTTGGTCCCTCTTCATCTTTCGACTATGAAAAAAATCCTCATTTTTATGATCAATGGGCCCAATTCACAACCAATTAAGCCTACACTCGGTCCAACGACTTTAATTGAGACCTACACACAGTCCACTTACCTTTTGGATAAACCCAAAACTACTAGCCCAAAATTTGGGGTGTTATATCGAATGTGGCAAATTGGTGGTGGAGACCGGAAATAAGATACCAAGGAGTGAAGACAAAACATAGCTCCATCAAAATAAAAATCGTGTTATTTTATTATTATCTTATAATCACTTCAGACTAGTTTCTTTAACCTAAATGACCCAAAAGATCATAAAATATTGAAATATGAAATCATGGAGGTTCCGTCTCCTCTCTATCCAAAACACCTCATCCAGTTTCTTTTTTAATATATCTTTAGTGATTAGCCCCACCACTTCATCGTTCTTCTGCTATTGTTGTTGATAAACAATTTTAAAATCCCTCAAGTTTCAAATACTTTTTTCTGCCCTAATGATCAATGGAATGAACATGAAGTGAATGTATTTAGATTGAATGAATGAACATGTGTTCATTAAAAAAAGCCTAGCCTTATCATGGAAAGGCTATGTTAGGCTTTGGTAAAGGGGAATGTCTAAAGCCTAGAATCTAGCAGTTTTGCTTCTAGAAAAAAATGGTTTATTAGAGCATGAGATTTAACTTAATCTTTCATTTTTCTTATTGAAATGGATTGCAAATGAAATTAATTCAGGGAATTTTATAATTGAATCTAATGTCCAATAAAGCCAAGAAAACATGTAAGATAGAGCATGAAACACATCTGCCATTGATTTAAATAGCTTGACCCACTGTATCATAGTAATGAGCCATATAATTGCACATTTGCATTTTAAATTTAAAATAAAATAAAATAAACTTTTTGACCCAAATTATCTACATAATCTAAAACTTTACTACTAATTGATAAAAAGATTATGAGATAAAGATTACAATATTAGTCTTTATAACCATATTAAAGCTGAAAATCACTCTTAATTAATAACCGACAAGAGAAATTTCTCACTCTTACTTTGTGCTTTCCATGTTTGTTTCCTCTCACAATCTCCGTTTTCATGCCAAAATTTTCTCAAGAACCAAGCATAAAAGTAAAACAACAAAATCTCATAATCTCATCTTCTTCACTTTCTTCTTGTATCTTATTTTTCTGGTCTTTTAGCCAAAAACTAGTCTCAAACTCCATAGCATGTAGCCTAAGACTATTGTACCATTCAATTTTTTATCAACCTGTGACACAAAACATTTGATCAAAATCAAAATCTATCATTTTTTATGCTTCTGATTAAAAAATGGGGACTGCAACATCATTCATGGTAGCCAAGTTTGTATTTTTCCTGCCGAACCCACCTTTCTACAACATAATCGTAGATGAAGCAAGTGGGAAAATAAAGTTCTAATATGCTAATTACCAGAGAGATAATATGGATATATTGAAGTTGCATACCAAGAAAGGGAATTAGATTGTGGTCAGGGTTTCAAATAGCGGACCGCTAACACTATAGCGGCTGCTATTTCATAGTCGCGTCACTATCCAAAATCAATATTGATGAATTTAGCGGTGGGTAGCAAAATGACATGGATAGTGGTTTGTTGCGTCCGTAATTTAACGGGTAACAATGAATAGCACCAATAACGAGACATTATTACCGCTTTTCAACCGTTACTGTAAAAAAATAAAAATAACATAAAAAAGGCTAGAATTCTCGATCAAAAACATAAGTCTCATCTAGCAAAAACAGAGAAGGTAAGAAATAAAAAAAGCTCTGTAAACTTAGAAACCAAAAATCAAAAACATATAGCAAATCCAATAAGACTCACTACTTACCAAGACAAAGATCAAACCGGTGAAGAAGTTGAGCATCAACGGAATAAGCTCTGACTTCCATTTGAGAAGGTAAAAAATCAAGAAAGCAAAAAAATATTAATTTTCTAGAAAAAAAAATCCCTAGATCTAATTCTCTCCACCATCAATTAGATGGAATTCTGTGAAAAACAAAAGGTTGAAAATGAGGAAGACTTAGTTAATAGCTTCTGGAATATTCTTTAATTATTATTCAATTCAAAAAACAAGATGTGTGTTTATGGGTCGTCCACTCCCATTTACCATTTTTTTTATTTTTAAATATATTTTTAAGAGATATATAAATTTGTCAGTCCTCCCACTTTTTAAAATTTATGATTTAATCCTTACTTTTGAATATAATCTTTAATTTTTATTTAATTTAGTCCTAATTTTGCATTCTTTAAGTTTATACTTTTATTTTAGTTCTATTTAATTTAGTCTTATTCTTTATGTTTATTTAAATTCCATTCAAAATTTCAACCTTCATTTTTCATAGTTCATTACATTTTGATTATCATGTTAAACTAGTGTAATTAAATATATGTCAATTTCGCTTATAAAATATTCTAAAAATCATTAAAAATGACTAATTATGATTATAATTATAATTATTATGTTTTAGAATAAGTTGTGCAGAATTTAAAAAAATTCATGACTGTGTCACCTGTAGTAACCACGATAGCATCCGTTACGTCCACAATCGCGATAAATGCGAAGCGACCGAAAATGCGACCGCAAACGCTATTTAAATCCCTGATTGTGGCTATGTATGTGAAGAACCCATCATCCTCATTAACATCGTTGTATTCTGATATATCATATTTTCACTGAGCTCAGTGCCCACCTTAATGTAAATCTTTTGGGTTAGTTTCTATTGTATATCAAATGTTCATTGATTTTTCGTTTATATTAACCCTAAAAATGAAAGCAAAAAGGTTGAAAATTTGGAATCAAGGAGAGCCATATGATTTTTTACTTTTTTGTTGATGGCTTGGTGCAGATATGATTACTCAGGATATGGACAAATATATTAATGAGCATGTGTGCTTAGTCTGAGATTATGGAAAGTCAAGAGAGAGAGAAATGAACATTTTTTTATTCGAAAGACATAATCATTTGACAATGAAGGTTCAAATACCCCTACGAACTATGTGTACAAGTCTTGGATCTCTAGTGATAATGACTCGACATGAAATATGAACATGAAACTCTTTTATCTTCAATTTATAATGTCTATTACCATGTGGAAGTCTTCTTCCAGTAAAACAACAAAACCCCATGTTAATTTTTGAGTTTTATTAACATATATATTGATTGAGACATTGGACTCACTATTCTGATGATTGTATACATATATAGCCTAGTGAGCAGGACACATATGCAAACATAGAAACAACTTACGAATGTTTGGGAGAGATGTATGGAGTAAAACAGGAAGACGCAATATTGTATGGACAATCAGTTGGGAGTGGTCCTATTTTAGAATTGGTCATCCGATTTCCTCACTTGAGGGTTGTAATTCTGCACAATCTAATCTTGTCCCGTCTTCGTGTCATGTATCCGGTTAAGCGTACATTATGGTTTGACATTTACAAGGTTTTTTTGTTGGCTTCAATCTCCATTCGCCAACTTGGAACTAAGATGATAACTTTTACTGTTTCAACCTACGACAATAATTCTTCTCTTTTGTTATATTATTGCAGAACATTGATAAAATCTCTAAAGTTGATTGTCCTGTTCTTGTTATTCACGTGAGTCTGATTCATTATGGAATGAAATCGATGCCAAGTTTTTAATTTGATCAGTTGTTACTATTTAACAATATTTTGCAGGGGACTGAGGATGAAGTGGTGAGTTTTTCTCATGGGAAACGACTTTGGGAACTATGTAAAGAGAAATATGAGCCATTATGGCTCAAAGGGGGAAACCATTGTAATTTGGAGCTTTACCCTGAGTACTTAAGGACCCTTAGGAAGTTCATATCAGTCATTGTGAAACTTCAATGTCCTTGCAACACATCGGACCTGAAATCCAAGGATCAATCCGACCAAACTCCGAACAATGCCGACCAAAACAATGAGAAATCTAAGCGAAACACTGACTATAAAGACAAGGGTAGGCCAAGTTTTGGTAAGAGAGAAAAATACAGGCTAAACACAGACAGTAGAGACAAAGCAAGAGCCATCATTGACAAAAGAGAGAAATCAATGAGGAGCATCGATTGGCATATGAAAACTAGGAACAACACAGATCATTCAGAGAAAACAAGAAATAGTTTTGACCGGTTAGATATACATAAATACATATATACATACATTTATATATATATATGTATGTGTGTGTGTGTGTGAACCCTAAAAACTAATTTTCTTTCAATTATCCTTTTCTTTACATTGTCTCAACCGTCGAAACTTCTTGTAATGGCAGCTGGGAGAAATGGTACGATGTTGGATTGTGCAATGTTGATTGTTTGAAGCAAACATCAGTTGAGGTTTGAGTTAACAGGGGTTTTGTGTTCAGTTTATCAATTGCTCTATTTTTGGATGCTTTCTGTAACAATGGTTGGTGGTATTTCTCGTCCATATGCATGAAATATCATTATTATATGGTTTCATTTTTTCATTTTATCATTTGGTTAATGAATTTCATTGTCGGATTTAATTCGAAATAAGAAGAATGTAAATTGAGCTTGATGATGGTAACTTTTTTTTACAAAGATTGAGATAATTTTAAATGAACATAAACATAATTTTTAATGTTTTTAACGAAAATGAACCAATAAATAAAAAACATAATTTTTTTATTTAAACAACCAGAACATACTTAAACTAGAGTATCTGCAGCACTAAGCTACTTATCAACATGAATCAATGAAACCCCTTGGATCAGTGGATCAGCAAAGAGGACTTCACGCAAAGGCTGGTCTTGAAATAAAGAAGTAACACGATCAATAACTACATTGTGGGAACGCCGAATATGCCTTATGCGTGTTGAATGATTAAGATGCTACTGACGTGTGCAGTTAGTTGTGTAGTTAGGAAGCTGTTAAGGGCAGTTGTTAGCTGTTATGAGTAGCTATAGAGGCTGTAATCTCTTGTATATAAGCAGTGATGTAGTTCAATAAGAATCATACATCTTGGTTTACATTTCTTTAATGGAGTCATTATTCTAACATGGTATCAATCGCCATAAGATCCTAGAGCTTCTTGCTTTTCTTGATGCGTAGCTCAAGGTGTTCTTATTAGTTCATCGTGTTGTTCATGTGTAAAAAGTGATTGTTCAATGCTTCTGGTATGATGTTTTTACTTGTATAACGGTTCTTTATGCGATTCTTGGTAATTTTCTATTGAGTATTGTGCTTCGATGTTTACTAACAAGAAGATCAATATGGTGTTGGATGAAACAAACTTCTTGTTGTGGAAACAACAAGTTTTACTTACTGTTCGCAGTCATCGGTTTGAGCGTCTTCTCACTGGTGGTATGCAATCTCCACTAGAGATAATTGTTGATGAAGATGGCAGCCTTGTTCCTAATGAAGCTTATGCTGATTTTGTAGCTCAAGAAAGTGCGTTAGCATCGTGGTTACTTTCTACCATTAGTCCACACCTTTTATCTCAATTTGTGGGAGCTGAGATAGCTGCATCTATTTGGGCTATGGTGTTGCAATACTTTGCAACTAGGTGTTCAACCTCGGTGATGAGTTTACATTCTAAACTTCAGTCTCTCAAGAAGGGAAAAGACAATATGCGGGTGTACATTGCCAAGGTTATAGAAATTTGTGATGCTTTGGCTTCATGTGGAAGTCTGATTTCACTGGTAGGACATATTGCTAGCATTTTGAAGGGATTATCGCATGAGTATCAGTCGTTTATGGCTATTATTATGTCAAGCGGTGGCATGTTGCCCTTAGATAAGGTTTGTTCTATGCTTATAGATACAGAAACGTAGATTGCTGGGTTTGTTACTCAAGAAGAAAATGTGATGGTTGTGGCTCATCTTACTCAAGGAGTTGATTCAGGTGACTACTTTAAACGGTCATATTCAAACTATGATAGAGATCGTATATCTACTGCTCGGTCAGGTGGCAGGTCTGGTGGTCGAGCGGGTCAAATACGTGGTCGACCGCGTGTTCAATGTCAACTGTGTAGCAAGATCATGCACTTAGTTGATCGTTGTTTGCATCGTTATGATGAAGGGTTCCAGATTGTTAGTAACAATCAGTCCAGATATGATGAAGATTCTGCTCAAGCTCACACTGTTGCGTATGATAAGTGTACTTGCATGTGTTTTTCGAAGGGTTCTCGACTTCTTGCTGCGACTAGTGCTGATCTTTCAAGGGCTGAGTAGGATCAGTAGGTTATTGACTCTGGTGCTACCCACCATGTCACTCCAGATGCATATGTTATAACTCACAGAACTGGTCGCGGTGGTCTAGGTAAGCTAGTTGTGGATGATGGTGTCTTATTACCTATTGATTTGGTTGGTAGTATGGTCATGAAGTCTTCTTATAGAGTGTTGTTAGTTAATGATTTGCTCTATGTACCTAGCATAACTCAGAATTTGTTGTTTGTGTCCAAGTTTGTTAGGGACAATAATGTGGTTTTTGAATTCCATGCACAAGGTTGATGTGTTCTTGATGCAGTTACTGGAGAGGTGTTTCTCCAATGACGTATGCAAGAGGGACTTATGTGTTTCCTAGTATTACTACATCAAGTGTTTGTAAAAATGCATGTTTAAATTCTATTGTGGCAGATGATGTTTACACTCTCTGGCATAGAAGGTTAGGGCATGCAACATATGATACAGTTGCCAGTGTATGTCAAACTATTGATGTACAAGTTAATAAAGATGTGAATAAGATTTGTGAAGCTTGTTGCATTGGCAAAAGTCATAAATTTCCTTTCTTTCATTCAAATTCTGTTTATATCGAACCGTTTTAACTTGTATACACTGATATATGGGGACCAACTCATGTAGCTTCTATTGGATATTACTATCACTTATCATTTGTTGATAATTATTCAAGACATACTTGGGTCCATTTTTTGAAAGCACGATTGCAGGCAGTAAATATGTTTAAGTTCTTTCAAGAAATGGTTGTTACTCACTTTGGGCTATCTGTGAAGGCTGTGCAAGTGACTAGGGTGGGGAATATCACAGTCTATCATCTGTGTTGTTAAAAGAAGGGATTGCACATCGCATTGCTTCCCCTCACACATCCGAGTAGAATAGTGTGGCAGAAAGAAAGCATCGACACATCATTGAACTTGCCTTGGTGTTACTAGCCCAGGCTTATATGCCTTTGTGTTATTGGTATTATGCAGCTATTACTGCAGTGTTTCTCATCAATAGACTTTCTACTAGGGTCTTGGATGGGTTGTCACCTCACAAGAAGTTGTGGGGTAAGAAAACATAATATAAATTCATGAAGGTTTTTGGGTGCAAATATTTCTCTCACTTGAGGTTGTTTCAACAACATAAACTCGATTTTCGTTCCCAACCATGTATATTTTTATGTTATAGCCCTCAGCACAAAGGATACATGTGTCTAGCAGCCAGTGACAAGATATATGTTTCTAGACATGTAATTTTTGATGAGTTTACATTTCCATTTGCAAGGATTGAGAGTTCAAGTAATGCTTTTGTGCCTAATAAACAGAAGTCTACAGAAATTGAGCTTATAACTGATATGAGGCAATTTCAAACAAACAGGACTTATACAGGTCAAGGAACGTGTTCTGGTGGTATGACTCAGGCTGACTTGATTGAGGGTGTTGCTCCTCAGAGTGTCGAAATTCAACAAGAGGTAATTAGTGCGAGTGAAGGCAGTGTTGATAGAAATTCTGGTCATATGGGTTAGACCACAATAGATATGGGTGAAACTTCTCTAGAAGCTGTAGTCCAACAAGAAGAAGGTGGTGCAACTTCAGTCAGTACAACTAAAGATGTTGAATTAGCAAGTCAAGTGCAACCTGTGGCAGTGATTGGTTCCTTTGACAACGTTGCTCCTTCAAGAGATAGCAATGATGCTAACAAGAAGTAAGTGTGGAATATTTAAGCCTAAGTTGTATTTGGCTAGCTATGATGATATGAAACATATGAATGTTTATGAAGCACTTCAGTCTTCTCATTGGAGAGTAGCAGTGCATGCATAGGTTGAAGCTTTAAGGAAGAATGATACATGGACCCTAGTGAAACTTCCTGAAGGACGGTCAGTGGTTGGGTGTAAATGGCTCTTCAAGTTGAAAAAGAATCTTGATAGCTCCATTAGCAGGTATAAAACTAGGTTAGTAGCTAAAGGATTCACTCAAGTGATGGGACATTACTTTGGTGAGACATTCAGCCCAGTTGTCAGATTTGTAACGTTGAATGTTGTCCTTTCATTGGCTGTTATGAATGGCTGGCAACTGCGTCAGGTGGAAGTAAACAATACATTTCTGCTTGGTGATATGCATGAGGAGGTGTTCATGCAACAACCACCTGGGTTCGAGCAAGTATCTGTTGATGGCAGTCCCTTGGTGTGTATGCTTACGATTGGGTTTAAAGAATCTTCAGTAGACTCGTCATTATTTGTTCGTTGGGTAAACGGTCAGTGTGTTTACATACTTGTGTATGTTGATGATATAGTGTTGACTGGAAGTTCCAACATGCAGATTGAAGAAGTAGTGAGGCTACTTGGGAGTGAATTTGCCTTGAAAGATCTTGGTGATCTACATTATTTCCTGGGTATAGAAGTTAAGCGTTGTGGTAGTTCATTAATTCTTAGCCAAAGGAAGTTTATTCTAGAGTTGTTGATGAAGAAAAAAATGAGTATTGCCAATCCTGCATCTACACCCATGCCTGTGTCTGCTAAGTTGAGTCAAGGTGCAAGGGTGTTACTTCAGAATGCCTATGAGTATCGAAGTATTGTAGGTACATTGTTATATGCATGTCTCACTCTTCCAGACATTGCATTTAGTGTTAATAAGGCAACATAGTATATGCATGCTCCAAGAAAAGAACATCTTGTTGCAGTTAAAAGGATTTTGAGGTACTTGGTGGGAACAATTAACCATGGCTTGGTCATAGCACCTGCAGTGGCAGGGTTAAATGTAATAGCTTTTGCTGATGCTGATTGGGCTGCAAACACTGATGATTGTAAGTCTATCTCTGGCTATTTTGTGTTTGTAGGTGTTAATCTAGTGCTGTGGAACTTTAGGAAGCAAAAGTTAATTTCCAAATCTACTATGGAGGCTGAGTACAGAAGTGTTGCAGATGTTACTGCTGAAACAACATGGGTGGACGCTCTTCTGAGTGATTTGGGTGTTGCAAGGCAGAAAGTTCCAATTGGTTGGTGTGATAACAGCAGTGTTGTGGCCATAACAGCTAATCCAATCTATCATGCAAAGAGTAAGCATGTAGAGTTTGATGTTCACTTTGTTCGTGAGAAGGTGGCGTTGAAGCAAGTGTTGGTGAACTATGTGCTAGGTAGTCATCAGGTTGTTGATTGATTCACAAAGCCTCTAGCTGCTGCTCAATTTGAAGTGTTTAAAGCCAGGGTGAATGTTCAGTCTTTTTTTGGGGAGAAAGAAGAAGAAGAAGAGAGAATGTTGAATAATGAAGGTGCTGCTGACGTGTGCAGTTAGTTGTGTAGTTAGGAAGCTGTTGAGGGCAGTTGTTAGCTGTTATGAGTAGTTATAGAGGTTGTAATCTCTTGTATATAAGCAGTGATGTAGTTCAATAAGAATCATGCATCTTAGTTTACATTTCTTTAATGGAGTCACTATTCTAACAATGCGAACCTCCCAATCTCTTTGTAGTTAACTTAGTTTAATTCAATTAACATTATTGTTGCGAAATTGAACACACTTAAATATTTGTCCTCTCTTATTTATGAAGGAAGAACTATAACACTGCTAAGGACAATTAGCCATCCTATTTGCGAACTAAACAAACAAAAACTAACAATATTTTAAGGTTCATTTATCAAATGAATTAAATACAATAAAATACATAAAAAATTGAACAAAAAGAATAAAAGGTTTATTATACTCAGTTAAGATAATTATAAAGTAATATATGTTTCAAAATTTCTCAATTTTTTTATATTAAATGTTCAATCACCCTGCTGCAATTGTTGGTACTCGAAATTTAAGTAGTGTTAAAAGAAAAGCATCTTTGAAATTTCAAATTGTGTTGTTGGTATGAATGTGTCACCCTTTGTATCAGTCTTGGGTTCAATAGCAGGACAAATTTAACATTTTCCTATACTGCCATATTATTATTATTATTTTAATATAAGAGTATTATTATTATTTGAAAGCTGATGGGTAATTATATGGTGTAACAGTCCAATATAAGGTTAAAAATATTATAAATAATATAATATTTTAGGTTGTAACAAAATAACATTTTCAATTGTAAACAATCTAAAATGTTATAAAAAAATTTATATCTAAAAAATAATAAAAAATTAACATTTTAAATTACACATAACTTAAAATATTTTATTTATTTATAATATTTTATATCACATCTTTTTTTAATTTTATATTATATTATATTGTTACATCGTAGAATCACCCCAAAGCTGACAATTACAGGGAAAAGAATAAGAAAAAATAGAAGGATAATACTGTAGTATTAAATCGCTTAAATGGCCGAATCTAAGCCATACAATTCCAAAAACAAAGAAGCAACCCAAAAAACCAAAACTTTGGCCCCCTTGTATCCCAATTTCTAGAACCCTCCACTCTCTCCTTTAAACCCCCCTCTGTTCAATAGGGCTTTTAGTTAGCAAATTTTTTTCTTGTCCGACTATCTCTATCTCTCCATGGCTCCAGTCCTAAGTAGAAGCTTAGCTACTCCATCTTTAACTTCTCTCCCTTTAACACACCCCAACAAGGCCTTCAATCTCAGAAGCGCTTTTATACCTCCAAATGGCCTCACCAAGGCCTTCTCTTCCACTGGATTGAGGTGGGAACTTGAGAAGAGAAACAACTGGATAGCTGGTCGTTGTGAAGCTTCGGCTGTGGCTGAGAAAGAGGCTGAAGAGAACTCCGGGGAGAAATTTGAGTTCCAAGCCGAGGTTGGTTTCCTTTGCTTTTCATGGGTTTTGCTCCTTTGTTTTCTTCGTGGGATATTTATGGATTTATTGTTGGATTGAACTTTTGTTGGTTAAAGGTAGATGCTTGTTTATATTGAAAATGTTTATCCTCTATATTCTATTCTGAAATTAATACAAGTACACAAATGATTGCAGGTTAGTCGCTTATTGGATTTGATTGTTAACAGTCTATACAGCCATAAAGAGGTGTTTTTGAGAGAGCTTGTAAGGTGAGCATAAGTGAAGACTCGGTTTTCGTTCAAAGCGTTTGGTTTCTTAGATTTTCACTCATTGTTTCGTCCTAGAGATTAGGCAATTGACAAAGTTTCAATTTCGGTGCTTCAGTAATGCGAGTGATGCTTTAGATAAACTTAGATTCTTGAGCGTGACTGAGCCCTCTCTGCTTGGAGATGCTGGAGAACTAGAGATTCGCATCTAACCCGATCCAGATAACGGGACTATCACTATAACGTATGATTTTTATGACTTTTCTTCATGAAAAAAAATATATGTAGAGGACATTATATATATAAAAAAGAAATCAATGTTTTTTCAGAGATACGGGTATTGGAATGACAAAAGAAGAACTCATTGACTGCCTTGGAACAATTGCTCAAAGTGGTACATCTAAATTTCTTAAGGCTCTTAAGGAAAAGCCTTTTGTATTTTTAAATGCTTCTCTTTTAAAATAAAGAAAATAAATATTTCTGGTTACTTATTCAGAATCTTATTATTTGCAGGAAAATAAGGATCTTGGGGCAGACAATGGTTTGATCGGTCAATTTGGTGTTGGATTCTATTCTGCTTTTCTTGTTGCAGAGAAGGTAGAAGGCTGTCTGCTTAATTGATAACTTACATCATCATCTTAAGCTTCCACATGAAGCCTTTTCGTTCAATAATTTTCATGCAAGTGGTGATTGGGTTACTGGTTTATTTGTTTCCTGAGAAGGTTTCTGTATCCACAAAGAGCCCAAAGTCGGAGAAGCAATATGTTTGGGAAGCTGTAACAGACAGTAGCACCTATGTGATTAGGGAGGAAACTGACCCAGAAAAGCTTCTTGTCCGTGGCACACAGATTACACTTTATTTAAGGGTACTCTATCTGTTAAATAATTAAAGGTACTCTATCTGTTCATTATTCTAAGTGCCAAATGTCTATGATACTGTTCTCTTGCAGCCGGATGACAAGTATGAATTCTCAGATCCGACCAGAATTCAGAATTTGGTGAAGAATTACTCCCAGTTTGTTTCTTTCCCAATCTACACTTGGCAAGAAAAATCAAGGACAGTTGAGGTTAGTGTGCATGCTTATATTCTAATTTGGATATAGTTTATTCCTTCTCGACTGGTGCTTTAGGCATGTGGAATCATGAATACATGTTCTTTCCGCTCCACTCCCTTGTGACACCTCAGCTTATCTCACTGCTGATTATGTCCCTCATGGTTGGTCCAGGTTGTTTTAACTGGTTTTCTCTTGTTTGATTTTTGTAATTATATATAAAAACTATAAACAAGATGTGTTTATTTTAAAGGTGTTACTGCCAGGTTTATTCTCTTTAATTTTTTTTTCTGATCACATATCCAATGTCAGAGTCGCTCTGTTTTGTTATAAGCACTTCAATTCTAAAGCTTATTGAAAAGTACCTCTTTAACCATTCTTTACTATTTTGATCTTTGAGCAGGTAGAGAAGGAAGAGTCACCAAAAGGAGAAGAAGTAAAGCCGGAGGTGCCTTGCCATTGCTTTCTAGCAATTAGCTAACTATCTTCCTGGTAAACATGGTGTTATGGTTGGCTTATGTTATTGTTGACAGGATGTGAAGAAAAAGAAGACAACTAAAACTAAGAAGTATTGGGACTGGGATTTAGCAAACGAAACAAAACCAATATGGGTGGGTTTTTATTTTTTCTACTCCCTAATATACAATTTAAGATGCTCCTTTTTATTTTCCATATGTCTGTTGTAGATGCGTAATACTAAGGAAGTTGAAAAAGATGAGTACAATGAATTCTACAAGAAGACTTTCAGTGAGTTTTTGGATCCACTTGGATATACTCACTTCACTACTGAGGTATGCATGCAACTGTAATTTATGAATTGACTCCCTGTGTAACTAGTCATTAAAGTTCCTTTGAATATCATGCAGGGTGAGGTGGAATTTAGGAGTGTTCTGGACATTCCCGGAATGGGTCCTCTGAACAATGACGACGTGGTAAACCCAAAAACAAAGAACATACGCTTGTGAAATGTGTATTTATCTCATATGATTTTGATGGAGAGCTGGTAAGTTTTAACCTGGTCACCTGATAGTTGTTTTTGCAATTTTGGCTTTTGCAGGAATGACGTGTGGGGATATATCATAGTTCTTTATAGGATAAATTTTGGATTATTAAGAAATTTTATAACTAATTTTTTGGCTTGGTTTGATATCCTGTTCTCCATCCATTTCTTGCATGTTTATGATAAATTCATTAGAAGGTTCTTTGATATTTTGAACTGGAAAAGTATTTCCACATTCAACTTGTATAAGTCAATCAAAGATATTCTCTTCTATAAACAAAGTATAAATTCTGGATATTCACCAAAGTGTAGGGAAAAAGATTGTTGAATTTCATTTACCTTGTTCTCTTGTTCAAGGTGGTTGAATTGTGTACTCTGCATGACTGTGATGATACATATAGCATTTCCTTGTGTTATCAAGCTTTTACTTGTATTTGAAATTAATGTTATTTTGTAGTTTCCACGATACTTGAGCTTTGTGAAGGATGTTGTGGACTCTGATGATCTTCCACTTAATGTTTCTCGGGAGATCCTCCAAGAAAGCCATATTGTAAGATTGATTTTGTGTACTTTTCTTTGGTCATATTTTACTTGCTCATGTGTGTATGTTAATCCTCATGTAAATATTGCAAAGTCAAGTCCACAATTAACATGAGTGAGAAAGCTAGAGAAAGAGTGAACGTGGAGTTCGAAGGGAATACTTCTTTAGACAGAGGTAGAGCAGAGTCAAGAGGAGTTTTGTGGGTAGCGTTCGTAGATAATCTCAGTAAGGGAGTGCATATAAGTGTTTTATGGAAACATTTTAGTTTTCATGGCAAGGTGATTAAGGTGTTTATCCCGTTTGTTAATAGGAGACCTAACTATATGGTCAGTACGTTTGCCTTTGTGCATTTTGCAAGTAAGGAGGATTTGCTAAAGGCAGTGGAGCGTATGAATAACTTAGTGATCGATGGGAGGAGGGTATTGGTGTCGATTGCTAAATATCAGAGGAATAGTGTTGTGACGAACTTGAAGCGAAATATTGTGGTGGGGTCAAGAGATGCAGGTGCAGAGGGGTCCAAAAGGAAAAAACCAATACCCAGAATGGATGATGTAGGGAAGAAGGAGCTGTTAAACAAGTTTCATGATGGTAGGACATATAAGGATACAGTATTGGGGGTGAAAAAAGTTGATGGCCAGCAGATGAGTAACGTTGGAGACAAGAGGGAGGTGAAAAAGTCTTTGCAAGTGTTTATTCCAATGGAGGAGAGGGTATGGCTAAGGTTGTCTTTAACAGGAATTTGTAAGGGGATTTTTGAAGTAGAATTTGTGCAGGGGCTTTAAGGACTGAGGGTTTCAATGTTAAGGTGGCAAGATCGGGATATGCAAAAAATGCATGTTTGATAGTCTTTCATTCAGTAGAGGAGAAAAAAGCAGCGATGGAAGATAAGTGGGAGGAATTGTCCTTCTAGTTCGAAAGGTTGGAATCTGTTGTGGATGAGAATGGTGTTCCATTAGCTTATTGTACAGTTTCCTTGATAGGTGTTCCATTAAATTGTTGGACGGTTCCATTCTTTACAAACTTGGCAGCGAGATAGGGCAAGCTAGTGAAGATCCAGGAGCAAACAGTTCAGAAATCGGATTGTAGAGGCACATTTGTTGTTGAGGGTGGAGAGTCCTTTTGATATTCCTTCTCAGGTCTCCGTTAATACTTATGGAAGATCGTTTACCATTAAAATTAAGGTGGAAGGGAGTGATGATTTTTTTCCGGTCTTGGATGATATGGTAGAAGAAGACGGAACAGTGGATCCTTGGGAGGAGAATTCATCGGACTGGAGCCAGCGGGATATTCAGGAAAGACAGGAAGAGCAGTTGGGGCAGCAGTTCTTGTCAGATTCACATGATAGGGTTGAAGCATGGGTTCGGGGGGCTCAACAAGGAGATGATACGTTTATCGATGGAAATTTGAAAGGAAAAGTAGGCGCTAATAAAATGTTGGCTGGTGACTTTTGTTCTGAGGAGACAGTAGTAGGTGGTGTTCCCAGTCAACAAGGAGTGTCAGAGGATTTTAATGAAGGGAGAGAAAAGGATAGGAGCATTGGAGATATCATATTGGGCCAGGACACGGTTGCTCTAGAAAATGGGCTTAGTAACAGCATGGATAGGAGTCTAACAAATGGGCCTGTTCAAGGGAATTTAAGATCAAATATTGTTGCCATTAATTCTGTAGAAGTAACTAATGTTGAAGGAGCTGTTTTAAAGTTGCAGAACGGGTTTGTCTCACCGGTGATGTGTCGTCATTCTGGGAAATGCGCGTCAGTAAGTAAAATTGAGAGAGGTTTTTATAAGAATGTATATTCCAGGAGGTGGGAAGTTAAGAGTTGTAATGGTAAGGAGTCTGAATCCTTTGAAGTGAATGAGATAGAGGGGGTGCAGAGGCTTTGGAATGTTGGAATGTTTCCAAGTTATTGGGTGTGAAGTTCAAAGGAGGACAGAAAGCTTTTATGGACAAAATGGTTCCTATGGTTAATGAGAGAAACTCGAAAGAGGGAAGGTAGTTGTAATTGGGAAGTAAGGTTATTGTATGTTAATGATGGTTGAGTGGTCGATGTTGTTTTGGAATGTTAGAGGGTTGGGTAGAAGGGTGAAAGCTCGAGCAATTAGGAGATTTGTTGATGAGAAGAAACCTACAATTGTATTTTTGTAAGAGTCAAAACTGGAGGTTGTTAGTCATATGTTGGTGAGGAAAATGGGGGTAAAATACTTACTGGTTCGGCAATATCTCCTTCTATAGGCTCTACTGGGGGTCTAATAACCTTGTGGAATCAGGAGTTTGTGGTGAAGGTTGTAATCGTTAATAGTAGATTTGTAGTAACAAAAGGGATTTTGGAAGGAGTACCAGGAAGCTGTTGTTTTATTAATGTGTATGGCCCTAGTGTGGATGCAGATAAAGAGATGTTTTTCAGGGAATTATTATCATTTTTGGATAATGTTGACTGTCCATTATGCTTAGGAGGTGATTTCAATGCAGTGTTGTTACAGGAAGAGAAAGGAGGGGCTGTGAATTCGGTAACAATGAATATGTTTAGAGACTTTGTGAGCAAGGCCAATTTGTTTGATTTGCCTTTGTCTGGAGGTCGTTTTACATGGTGCAATAATAGGGAAGTTCCCACGTTTGAGAGGTTGGATCTGTTTTTGGTTGATCAGAGGTTTCTATCTTGTTTTCCAAAGATAAGTCAGTCATTGCAGCCAAGGTTTGTTTCAGACCACAATATTATTCTGTTGGAGAACAAAGAATGTAATTGGGGGCAGAAACCGTTCAGACTGTTTAATTATGTAATGGAGGAGGATGGATTTAGTGAGATGATGGAGAATGAGCTAGTTAAACTTTGTAAAGAGGAAAAAGGGAAGCCCATGTCTAAGGTGCTGAAGAGGGTGAAGGGTGTGGTAAAGAATTGGTCTGGGAGGGTTTTTTTGGAGTTATCGAGAAAAATCAGATTATTGGAGAAAGAAATTCAGGATTTGGAATTGGAAATGCAACAAGGTCTTCCTTCGGTGTCAATGAAATCAATAATTGAAGCAAAAAAAGAACTATGGGAGCTACAAAAAAAAGAAGAATCGATATGGTTGCAAAAATCAAGACTGAAATGGAGAATGGATGGTGATAAGAACACCAGATTTTTTTGTCATAGTGCTGCAGTTAGAGGAAGAAGAAATGGCATTAAGTCCCTCAAGGTGGGTAATGAAGTAGTAGAAGATCCTACCTTAATTAGAGCTTCTGTGGTGGAGTTTTTTAATGGTCTGTTTAGTCAGAATAATTCTTTGGAGGCTGAGGAATTAGATAAGGATATTCTAAAATTATCGATAGGACAGAGTTTAGCGCTTGAGAAGCCATTTTCAGAGGAGGAAGTTTAGGAAGTTTGGGAAGCAATTGCCAACTCGGACAGCAACAAAGCTCCCGGGCCGGATGGTCTGAATTTAGGTTTTTTTAAGAAATTTTGGTCTTCTTTAAAGGAGGATATTATGTTGTTTTTTAATGAATTTTATGTGGGGAAGGAATGGGATTTGGAGGTGAATCATTCATTTATTTCCCTTATACCTAAGAAGGATAATCCGGAGGGGATGGAGGACTTTAGGCCTATTAGCCTTGTGGGAGGTTTATATAAAATCTTGTCAAAGGTCCTAGCTAGAAGATTCAATTTGTGCATTAATGAGATAATTAGTCCATCTCAATTTGCGTTTATTCAAGGGAGGAATATTTTGGACTGTTCGTTTATAGCAAATGAAAGAATCGATTTTTGGAGGAAGAGAGGGTTGGAGGGGGTAGTCTTTAAGGTGGATTTCAAGAGAGCCTATGATTCGGTAGGTTGGTTGTTTTTGTTAAAAATATTGGGTAAAATAGGGTTTGGTGAAAAATGGTGCTCTTGGATGTATCAGTGTATGTCAACTGCTTCTATTTCAGTTTTACTAAATGGTACTCCTACGGACAGAATTCGCACTGAAAAAAGACTTAGACAGGGTTGCTCGTTATCCCCCTTGTTATTCAATTTGGGTGGCGAATTGCTTCATTTGTTGTTAACTAAAGTAGTGGATATAGGATTGTTTTCGGTCTTTGAGTTAGGGGTTCAAGGAAGTTCTTTCAAGCTATCGCATTTGCAGTTTGCGGATGACCTTATTATTTTTTCCAAAGCTTCAATCCGGGATTTGAAGAATATTAGAAGGGTGTTACTGATCTATGAGTTATTGGTGGGACTGAAGATTAACTTAGTTAAGAGCTGAATTTTTGGAATAAATGTTGAGGAGGAGGTGCTAGCTGGTTGGTCTAATGAAATTGGCTGCTCAGTGGGTAATTTTCCAGCAGAGTATCTAGGATTGCCTTTGGGGTCCAAGAGAAATTCTGTTGCAATGTGGGAGCCTATAGTACAGAGGTTTCATAATAAGTTGACTGGTTGGAAGGTAAACTCTCTAGCGTTAGCAGGTAGGGTGGTGTTGGTTAAATCTGTGTTGTGCTCCCTTCCCACTTATTTCCTTTCTATTTTTAGAATTCCAAAAACTGTGTTGCAGAAATTAAATTCGATCATGGTTGCATTTTTATGGGAGGTTCGACTGATAGAAGAAACATACATTGGGTGAACTGGAATTTGGTCAGTAAGCCGAGAAGGTTGGGGGGTCTAGGGATTTCGAATTTAGCTATTCTGAACAGTGCATTGATGGGAAAGTGGGTTTGGAAGTTTGTTTCTGAAAAGGATTCTTGGTGGAAGAGGGTGGTTTGTTGTGTGAACAATTTGGATCTGAATTCCAAAATGTTGGGGAATTCTTCGACAGCTCGAGCCTCTTGGATTTGGAGAGGTGATTAATAACTTCTTTTCTAGTGATGACTTTGGAGATTGCATTAGGAGAAACTTGTGTTTGAAAGCTGGAAATGGGCATTCTGTGGAGTTTTGGCATGATATTTGGTTGGGAGAAGTCCCTTTTAAAGACTTGTTCCCTAGATTGTATGCACTGTCGAATAATAAAGAGGGTAAAGTGGTGGAGTTTAGGGTGAACAATGCAGTAGGCTGGGTGTGGGACATTCAAATGAGAAGAAATCTAGTGGATTGGGAGATTGAACAATGGTTGCAGTTGATTTCTATGTTGAATAACATCTCACTTTCTCTTGAGGAGGACGATTACTGGATTTGGTTAGGGAATGGAGAGGGCTGTTTTTCAACTAAGTCTTGTATTAATAATTTTTTGGATACGGTTGGTAATCAGGGGATTTAGGCTAAGTGGGACAAACATATTTGGGCCGGGATAGCTCCTCCACGTGTTGAAACTTTCATATGGCAAGTTGTTCACCAGAGAGTGGCGGTTAAAGAGGAATTGTTGATGCGAGGAGTGGCTGGGATTGAAGACCCTTTATGCTCGTTGTGTGGCAGGTTTGTGGAATTTGTTTCTCATATTTTTTTGCACTGAGGTAGTTTGGGGTGTATGGGCTAGATTTGTGAATTTGTGGAATGTTTCTTTGGTGATCCCTAATAATATCTTAGACTTTATTATTATGTGGGATGAGCTACAACAGAATTCCAGTATTTGGAAATTTATCTTAAGGGCGGTGTTGTAGACTATATGGAAATGTAGGAATGAGGTTATCTTTATGAAAAGAAAGCTGGATGTGGTGAGGATGTTCTTTATTGCTCGATTTTGAACAGTATCTTGGTTTGCTGCTAGTTTTGACGCTGTGCAGATCCCTTTCGACTCCCTAGTGGGTGATTTAACTCTTGCTGATTTGATTGGTAGACAGAAAAAAAGTGGATCCAATCCTACTTGTTGGGTTCCTCCTCCAGACGGGTTCATAAAGATTAATGTTGATGGGGCGATGGTGAGTGGTTGGAATAAAGGTGGTATAGGTGGACTCATAAGGGACAGCAGAGGTGTTGATTCACTGGTCCTCTGATAAGGTTGGGGGGGACCTCCGATTATGGCAGAATTATTGGCGATAAAGAGGGGTTGTATATGTCGTCTGATTCAGGTGTTGGTCTTAATAAGAGGATTATTTTAGAATCGGATTCAAGTAATGCTTTGAAGTGGATCAATAATTCGGAACTAAGCTCCCCTATGTTTCTATCCTTGGTGAAGGAGATTGTTTCTATAATGGAAGGGAAGGATATTATGTTAAGGCAAATTTTGAGAGCTGCTAACTGGGAAGCGGACAGACTAGCTAAGGATGGTATAGGATGATTGTTAGGCTTTGTTTTGGTGTGTTAGGGTGCTAGACTCCCTTACATTTCTGCAGGGATTTTGTTTTCTGTCTTATGTAATTAGTGTTAAGTTTCTATAGGAAGAAGTGTTTAAGTCTTATGTAATTAGGATTAAGGCTTCTAAAGTTTGATGTAAGGGATGGTAGTGTATTATTCTCCTGTTTAATAAAAGTAGTAGGCACTCTTTTCTCTCTTCGTTTGTCCTTCATATTACTATTGTAATATGGAGGGCAACTAGAGGGTTTTTAACGAGGCCTAATATTCTATCAAAAAAAAAATCCTCATGTAAATTTTTATTCTCAGTTTTGGGCCTATGACCGACCATGATAACTATTTAGCGATTACTATTATGTTTCCATATTGAATTTATTATGGTTATTGTGTATTAGGTGAGAATTATGAGGAAGAGGCTTGTCAGGAAAACATTTGACATGATTCAAGAAATTTCTGAAAGTGAAAATAAGGAGGTATGTTGTTTGATGCAACTGGTATTTGTTTTTACCATTGCTGACCTGAACTTTATCTACTAACTTGGACTATGGTGAACTTGATTACAGGATTACAAAAAGTTCTGGGAGAACTTTGGCAGGTTCCTAAAGTTGGGATGCATTGAAGACACTGGTAATCACAAGCGTATAACACCATTACTTCGTTTTTACACATCAAAAAATGAGGAGGAATTGACAAGTTTGGATGAGTATGTTGAAAATATGGGAGAGAATCAAAAGGCTATTTATTACTTGGCAAGTGACAGCTTGAAAAGTGCCAAGACTGCTCCATTTTTGGAGAAATTGGTTCAAAAAGACATTGAGGTGTGTATGTTGATTTGGCATTGGATTTTTAAGGGTCAAAATAATCTAAGATTTCATGTCTTTAGTTTTCTACATGACATTTGGAGTACTTCCAATTACGGGCTAAAATTGTTAGATAGTGTAGACCTGAATAGAAATTAGTTAAATGTTGGTTGTTTGACATAGTAGATAGGATGGCAGAGATTCTTTTATTCCTTTCATATTATTTTGGATGAATCAATTTATTCTCCAGCTAAAGTCGGCAAGTCTACATACAGTATAACAAACTTCTTAGCAGTAAACGGATAGGAACAATAGAAGACTGTAAAAACAAAAGTACAACTGTTAAACACCATATAATTTATTCTTGTTATTACTAGCACGTTTTTTCTTGTCCCATTATAGTAACTGATATATCTTTTTGTTTTAGGTTCTCTATTTAATTGAACCTATCGATGAGGTTGCCATCCAAAACCTGCAGACGTACAAAGAGAAGAAATTTGTTGATATTAGCAAGGAAGACTTGGAGCTCGGTTAGTATTTATTTTTCTTGCATTCTTTTTTAAATGATGTACTTTTTGGTTGGAGGGGGAGGGGCATCTTTCTTTGGCAGCCTTGCTCTTCATTTCAGATGGCTGGTGCGCATCTGATGGAATTTGTTATACCAATTACCAGGTGATGAAGATGAGGTAAACGAGAGGGAAACCAAACAAGAATTTAATCTACTCTGTGATTGGATAAAGCAACAACTGGGGGACAAGGTGGCCAAAGTCCAAATTTCAAAGCGACTAAGTTCATCACCTTGTGTGCTTTGGATGGTCAGCTAACATGGAAAGGTGAGGTTCTATTTATTTCTCTCCATGAGTTAGAAACATACATTACATTCCTTGACTAATATTTTCGATTCATTATGAAGATTGATGAAAGCACAAGCGCTTGGAGATACAGCAAGTTTGGAGTTCATGAGGGGAAGGAGGATCCTGGAGATTAATCCAGATCATCCTATTATTAAAGACTTGAACGTAAGACCATTTTAGTTCAACTTGATTGAAGATATTCTAGTGTAGCATTCTTTTAACTATTTTTATCTTTCAGTGTGGTAAAGCAGTTGATACTTATCACCGAGACCATAAGAAAGCACAAAGAATGGCAGCATTACACTTAGCCCTATTTTTTCAGATAATTACTATGTAGAACTAATATGAAATGTAGTAGTAGTTGCACTAATGAGATACGTGATCCTGATTAGAAATAGCAGTTGTACGTTGTTTAAGCTTTAGTGGTGATCAAACTGTTGATTAGAGGTCTACTATTACAGAAATGTTGATATACCAAGACTTGCTGCCCTTATGTTTTGTTTCTTCTGACGGCTACAAGGTTTATTTTCCTTGCAGGCTGCATGCAAGAATGCACCCGAAAGCAGTGATGCCAAGAGAGCTGTTGACTTATTATATGATACAGCATTGATCTCCAGTGGTTTTTCTGTAAGTTGAACTGGATCATTTTGTTTTGAACTTTTTTGCACTCATTTAACATATTTTTCTTACGCCCCTCCTCATCATGCAGCCTGACAGCCCTGCTGAGTTGGGTAGCAAGATATACGAGATGATGGCAATGGCACTCGGAGGAAGATGGGGTAGATCAGAGGACAAGGATGAAGTCGAAGCATCAGAAGTCAGTGCTGCTGAAACCGATTCGAGTGCAAGTGAAGAAGGCTCAGAGAACCAAGTTATTGAACCATCGGAAGTAAGGACGGAGAGTGATCCTTGGCGAGATTAAAAATATCATGTAAAATTTAAATAGAACATTTGACGAAGAAATCCAAGATGAAAAAAAAAAATTGTGGGTAGGGTTGGGGAAGTTAAGGAGATCAGTCGTAATGAATCCTGGCTGTTCCTATGGTGGATGAAAGTTTTACTTATACGTGAAGTTTTGAAGCATTTAGTTGAAGTTTTGTGATCTTTTATGTTTTGGAGTCGATTTCTGTTTCCCTTTCGATCTCCATCGGCATCTTTTGACCGTTTCCAAGCAATGTTTTGACTTTAACAGATAACCTTTGGCTATTGTCTGCTAGCAACTGGTGAATATGTAGAAGACAAGCATATTATACTATTCTTTGTCGCAATTGGCAACCGAAGCTGCCGAATGGATTTGAGTTCCTTCTCTGTTAATTTAATCTCAATTCACAACTGATGATTATAGTAATATTTTCTTAAAGCAACTCGCAAATAAAATAAAGAATGAGATAATATCAAACCATGTCTACATGGGATATCAGGACCATATTTAATAAGCACCATAGCCATTACAACTGACAATGGCTTCTTTTTCGATGGAAGATTTTGTTGGTGATGGGGTTCTCAAGGAATTGCTTCCAAAGCTATTAGAAGAAGGCTGGGATGACGTTCCGACTTTAAAGATCATGAATTCAGAAGATATGGATGCAATCAACATGACACCATATCAAAAGGTTAATAAACTTATTAGCTCTCTAAATTTATCACTTGGTATTCATATAACAACTTATTTGTTTCTATGTTCTTTCAGGATGCTCTGGAAATCAGAAAGTACCTTCATGATCGTTCTTTGATTCAATTTGGAGATCAGCTGGAGGCTACGAGGAAATCACTACCAGAGCTCCTTAACTTGAGCACCAAGGAACTATCTTTACAATTTGGCATGAAAAGGGGACATATTGCACGTTTCACAGATCGAACCGATGCATGCACGGATCCTCTACTGAAATCTTACGGCTTCGGTGCGAGGAAAGACATGGGTACACCAACTAGAAAAAATGCCATTCAGATGGTTCAATCCATAGCAAAATCCTTTGGCAGGAGTAGCACTGATAGGTTGCCGGAAGAGACACTTGCTGGTTTCAAGACTAAAGATGGATACATTTTTAAAGGGGTTGTCGCTGCGGGACCGGCCGAGGCTCGAGTCTGTGGTTGTGTACAACCTCCTCCTGTGGTCGACAGCGTGGCACCTTATGCTGCTATTGAAAACATATCGGTTCAGAGATTAACTCCTGTGTATAAGATTGGGATGGAGCCCTTGGTGAAATCCATGACTCCGCCTATGAAAGTTTCGGAACTGTGGCGGGATAAGCCTGCTGTTCTCCTATGCATTCGACGACCGGGGTAAACTATTAAAACTACTAACAAAGAAACTGCCTTTGTCCCCTAAATGATGAAATTGATTGGCTTTTCTGTCTCCATTTGTTGACACAATGATAACAGGTGCGTCATGTGCAGAGCTGAAGCTCACCAGCTCTATGCCAAAAAGCCAATATTTGATGCACTGGGAATCCAAATGTTTGCAGTTCTTCATGAACACATAGAATCAGAGGTGATTTTTATACTTTTAATTCAAAATATTTTCTCCAATAAACTTCCTTTTTCCTCGGATATCGACTTTCGATGCAGGTAAAAGACTTTTGGCCACGCTATTGGGGTGGTGTCGTGATATTGGATCGTACAATGGGATTCTTCAAAGCTCTTGGAGGTGGGAAACTACTTAAAGACAAGTTTCTATCAGGATTTTTGTTCAATCCCCGGGCTATTACTAACTATAAACGTGCAAAATCTCTGGGAATAAACCAGAATTTTAAAGGAGAAGGTGAAATAAAGGGTGGCCTTTTCATAGTTGGTCAAGGAGGAACTGGAATTGCTTACCAGTTTATAGAGAGGAATTTTGGTGATTGGGCTCCTGTACCTGAAGTTCTAGAGATATGCGCTAGATTACAGGTAATTTTTATGAACTCTGTACTTCCAAATCATGTAATTGCTAATTTTAATCCAATTACTGCAAAAACCAACTTTTTCTTTCAACATGATGCAGAATCGTCAGCAAGATGAAGGAGATTCTAGCAAATCACCACAAGAATAAAAGTGAAGTGGCTTGTCATGGTTCTTAGTTATCCGCTTACAGATTCATCATACAGCATCAGAGTTTTTAATGGCGAATAAAAAATTACCAAAGAAAATATTCTGCATTTCCTACATGTCAGCTTTACCCCACAGTCAAACATCCAGAATACAGTTCCTACCTGAACTGGGAGACTACCTGTACTAATTATATTATATTCATTGTTGGTGGTTTTTGACTGTCAGACATTATTCCATTGGGCCATTATTATTATTATCATCATCTTCATTGTCATAAAATAGAATCATACAATATATTTAGATCTAAAATCTGTGTGTTATGTTTTAACACAAGACGGGTTGCCTCAAATACGACAGACTTAATATACGGTTAAAAAAAGACGTTACCAGAAATATTAATATTTTTTTAATATTTTCGGTAAAGTGCTATCTAAAACATTATTTTTTCTACCAGAAATGTTAATATTGGGCGCTATCTAAAATGTTATTTTTTCTGTCGGTTTTTCTACCGAAAATTAAGTAACGAAATTAACATTTCCAGTAGAAAAATAATGTTTTAGGTAGCGATTTACCAGAAATATTAAAAAAATCATTAATATTTTTGATAATATCTTTTTTTTAGTCTTATATTAAGTTACTGTACTGTAGAACTACCCAGACAAGACAGGTAAAGACACTCAGATTGTTTGTCCGGACATCTTCCCATGATTTCTTGTCCCCAGCTTCAATTCTACATATTTCCATTGGGGGGGGGGATCTGCTTATTAAAGGAATCAACCTTAATAAATTCCATTGTTCTAATTTGGTCATATAGAACAACGATTTGGTACTCTGTCCTTTTAACTTGACACTTTTACTGAATAACTACAGACAGATTAGTACTCGGATCGAATATATCTGTATTCAACATTCACTTGGCCTACAATTTCATTTCTTGAGAAAAAAAGAAGCAAATATGAGAAGATTGAAGAACAAATGCAATCTAACTGAACAAATTACTTCCCATAGCCACCTATAAATTACAGAAGAGATTCATCCAATATACTACTAGATAATACATATAACTCCTATATCACAAAAACTTTCCATAATCAATCTATACATTCTAATCCACCTAACCTCTGACTAGGACACCAATACATTCCCATGTTCAACAGGAGTTCCACATCTCCATATGGTGACGGAATATGATTTGACTTGATCTTTGACAGGCCATACGGATAAAGAACCTTGAGCTCGGTAGATATATGGTGACGGTGTATGTTTATACTTTAACCTTCGAAAGAGTGGTTAAGTAATAAGTATGCTACCATATATATTAGTAGGGCTATAATGAATTGCCTGGAATGGAGCCATAGACCCTTATGAGAAGGATCAAAGTCCTACTTTTGTATTACCGGATTGAGACTCTGCAAAAGCATTAGATGAATTTTAATCAGATCAGAGGACATTTATGAGTTGGGACATTAATGAAAGGGGGTGATACCATTTACATTAAGGCTGTCCGAAGGAGCACCAGTTTCATAGTTCATTTGAACAACATAGTGGTGCTCATCCTCCCATGCATTTGATAGCTAGAACCATTGTATAGAAAGTTAAAATTTTTAGTAGTCGTGAATCTTGGTGTTACGTACATAATCTAATTATTTTCATATTAGTAACCCTTTAAAAGATGTTAAAAGGCCTATATGAAATGAAGGGAAATCTGATTGGGCTTCTTCAATCCTCCGGTCATCGTTATCAAACGAGAAAGAATATCATTATTATTCCCCATAACAGGAAGGGCAGCTTGAACAAGTCCAGGTTGAGATGGATGCAATGAAGGATAACCAACAGATAAATCCGGAGAAAACCCCAGAGTTGAAGAAGCGCAGGCTCAAGATTGAATAAGCTGCACATAAAAAAAAAAGCAGCTTTTAACGGGTTAGCTGAGACGTGTGTAGATATTAAGGACTCCTAAATCCGTGCTTCATCAACTTACATCTTTTGCAAGAAGCCGTTCTATATTAAAGTCCAGCCTGGGGTTAACCGTAGCAAGTTTCATTGACAGAAACTGCAAAAGGAAAGAACATGATTATACTACAAATTATATCCCAAGTTGTAACAATATTTACATCAATCCAGAACAAAATTCACTAATTAATTAAACTGAAGTATCTACAATTCCATCATCACCAATTACACTAGATTACCAGGGCAAAACAAGGTCGAAAAACAGAAGTTGCAAATTCTGCTCCAATACCTCAACCTGCCGCTGAAGCGACTGCACATAGTTAATTATTTCATCTAGCATCACTGCCTTGCCTGTAACCTGCAAGTACCAATAAACTCTCACACAATAAGTTACAATGTCTCTTGTGAATACTGCTGAAAAGTCGATATGGTTGTACTCCCTAAACTATAGGGTCCAAGTTATCACACCTTGCAGCAACCAGGTACAAGGTCCTGAAGGAACTTCATCCTTTCACTAATCTTTTCTCTCCTTACCTGAAGTAATAACCAATCAACTCCAATCTAACACAGATGGACGATCTGATACTGCTATTTCAAATAGTATTCCATATAAAATTTACCCTTTCCACAAGACTCTGGCTGTTAGTTGCCTGGCCTCTTCGGGCTCTCACATGGATATATTCTTCTTGAGAAGCTGGAGAACCTTGCTTCCCTGCAGTTGTAGTTTGCTTCTGGTCACCCTTTTGTTGATTTTCGGCACCATCCTTAGTTGCCTTGGTAGGTGGTTGACCTCCTTTAGCTTGATCAATCTCAGCATCCTGCCATAAACTTAGCAATCAAAACTTGGTCGATAAACAAAAGTGTAAAATAGATCAGGGAAACAATTAGTGAACATTTTTTTACCTGTAAACCCCTTTTTCTTTTCTTCAAACTGAGACCCTTGGCAGAATGTTCACCTTTACCATTGAATGAAGATGGTTCATTTTGACCTACATCACGACCACTAAACTTAGCCTCATCGGACTCATTACCAGAGCCACCAATTCCATGTTTTGCTTCTTCATTAGCTCGCACAAGACTTCACTTTTCCTCTCGTTCTAAAGTGGCCTTTCTTTAGCCCTATTTTCAACTTGCAAACTAGCATCTCTAGTAGCTTCAATAACATTCAACTTACTCTTCTGAGATTCCACACCAGGTACAGATTTCATCCCATTGACTGCGAACATATCTTCAGGTCCCGGCATCAATCCCATTCCTCTAGAATACAGAGCCAAAGATTCAGGCATACCAAAAAGGCTCACCATATCACTAAAACTCCCCCAGTAAAACTCGAGAACCTCACAGCACCCTCAATGAAAGTCGAATCAGCTGGCAACTGTGATAGCCTCTGTGGTAGAGTCCCAGTCGTATTCGGTAAAAAAAAAAGCCCCCTTTCAACGCTGAACTTGCAGCATTCCAACCCATATCAAATGGTCTATCAATGCTACCTCTCAAAGGGGTAAGAGTACCTTTCCCAGTGTCCATTGCATTTAAAGAGATTGCACCATTTCGCACATTGATGCCACTAAATCCCAAGTTTTGAGAATTAGATGGGTGCTCCCAAAGGTTAGAACCAAACGAGTCTGCCATCGAAGCAGAGGCACATGCCGAACCAATAGCCAATGGATTACTACTAGGAACTAAACTCGCGCCAGAACTTGTGAGATTGGCACCACCAAACTGCCAATCCGATGACAAAACAGGTGTTTCGTAGTTTATGCTATTCTCATTCCTGTTTTCTAGCTCAGATTTATCCTTTTCACTTATATCCATCCCCTTTTCAACGAGAGTAGCAGAAGAAAAATCGGTCTACGCCTTCACAATTATGTTTGAACACCTAGCCAACAACAGTTCAAAGTTAGGCTGATGAAAAGAAACTAAACCTTAAAAATTTGACCATTACCTAAATATAACCTTAACAGCCCGTTTGGATCAAGGATTTTTACATTCCCAACAGATATTTTTTTTCTGACTAAGGATACCCATATTTAATTGGATAAGATTCCAAAGTGAAGTTAATATTTCAATAATAACAGTAAATTTTGGTGTTTTATTCATGGGAATGTTATTCCCAAGTGTGTGGTAGGTATTATTTTATTCTCGTCCTAAGGGTTAAAATACCCTTCTTTTCCCTGTGAGTTTGCCTTTGCGCGGTATCTTCTTCTCTCCTGAGCTTGCCTCTGCCAAAAATTCTTCTCCAGTTTAGATTTCTTCTCCACTCTAGTTTTGCTTGGGGAGGTGGTGGTTGTACCTGTTGCAAGTGATGCTAATGGCGGCCTTCTCAGCCACGATATCCGGCTCCTCACACTTCCTCTCATCTACCTCATTGCCTAAGCGGAAGATCCCTGCTTCTTCTCCTCAGTGCCGCTCCTTTCCTCTTCCCAAGCCTATTCCTCTTTACAGGTTTTCAGTTTTTCCGCTCCAGTTCTATAAACTCTGTTTGGTTCTCAGGAAATGATGCTTATTGTTGGCCAAATGATAGCTATAGCGCGTTATTTATCCATATATCTCTTGCTTTTCTGCTCTTTAAGCATGTTTGAAGTGTTTCTTCCTTTTTAATGTTTTTAATTTCATGGAGGTAAAATCGATCTGGTCTTATTTCGATTATGATTATAAGTACATAACTTAGATGCAAGGAGATAAAAAATTGAACAGCGGTTGTATATAGATTGATCTTGCTCCCAAATTTTGACTTGATATGCTTGTTGCTTATAAAAAATCTAAGAAAGAAAGAAAAGAAAAAGAGAGAGGAAGAAGTGTGAATATATTTATATTGTTTATACTTTTATGAATAGCAAATGAACTTTTTAGTTCAATATGGATCGATTGTGTCTTTTAATTTATTTTTTATGGTTGAACTTTTTGCTACTTTAATTCCTGTATTTATGATTACGGTCGTGTTTCTAAGAAAATCTTGAAAACCTACCGACTTACTTCACTGTGATTAGTGCTTTTGATGCTTTGTGCCTATGGTGTTGTAAGGACCTTAATGCCTAGAGCCTCTCTTTTGCTATGTAAAACTACGGTTGGAGTCCTTGTAATATAGGCATAGGCTATCTCTTTCTGCTCTCTCTTTTGAAACCCTTTTCTTCTTCTTCAAAACACTCTAACGCACTCAAAAGTTAATGTTTTTAATGAATTTGAGCAAGCGCTTGTCCCTTTTCTTCCTGCTCAGTAACAGAGCAACTCTGCAACAAAACAGTCAAAAAAGAACCAGAGATGAAAAAGTAAATAAAGGCGAGACTTTTATTACTTCAGAATCTAGATTGAGAGAATGGGAGAGAGAAAAGAAATGGATATTTGTCTCTTTTTGAAGAAGAGGGAATCGAAAGGCAAAGGTCCTGCATTTATAGCCCATGCTTGCATTAAAAAGAGAGCTCTTTGATCATTAACCACCGCCACTGCCCCTACAAAAATATTACTCGCTTCCTTCAAAATCAAAGTCTGTAAATTTACTTTGCTAATTGTATGATTTTTAGTTATAATTATACCCATTTGAGCTAGCAATTGACACTGCCAACTCTCATTAGAGGATTTTCTTTTCTCTTGTAGCTATTATACTTGTTGATTATGAAAATTATCTTGGGAGGAGAGCTTCAAGATCTTTAATGGAGTTTTGCTTGAAATCTCATTTTCACTCTTTTGTACAAATGTAAAAACCCATTGGGGTCATGCAGTGAACATAATTATCGACTCATTTATATGAACATGGGGTAGAGAAGATCCATGCGATGTCTTTCTCTTGTCCATCTCTCGCCATTTTCTCTTTATAAAATGGAGAAGACGAATACCAGTACTTTCTCTTGGGACACAGTAATTTTATCTTTGATAATCATTTGAAATTAGTTTAGTATGTTACATAATCCGGTAATTGGTGTGATAAGATTTGATAAAATCACATGTTTGATGGGTCGTTGAAAATGTTAACATCGAAGACATGGATATGACATTGAAGGCAAGGAACCAAGTACAAGGATGTCGTTCTTATCGTGGCAACTGGCCAAATTGACAACTTTGTTAAATTTGGGTTTAATTTATTTGATTTGTACAATCAATTTTAAAGTAATTAAGTTTTGGATAAAGTATACAAATAGTCCCTTGATTATAGGGTATTACTTTATTAAGTACTCAGACTATCAAAAGTTACAAAACAGTCCCCCGACTATAGGGTGTTGCTTTGTTGAGTCCTCCGACTATTAAACGTTACAAAATGGTCACCCAACTATTCATTATATCTAAAATTCATCATTTTTCGTTAAAAGTTTAACGACAGTCTGAGCTAGGTGTAATCTACTGGTTAAAATATGATAAAATCTAATCATAAAATCTTAAACAACTATCATATCTCATACAACATATTAACATCAAATTCAAACTGTGGTTAATGTTTAACAGAAAATGATGAGTTTAGAACATAATGAATAGTTGGTGACCATTTTGTAACATTTTGTAACTTTTAATAGTTATAAGACTCAACAAAATAACATCTTATAGTTGAGGAACCATTTTATATTTTTTATAGTCGAGACCATTTGTGCAATTTGTCCTTAAGTTTTATATTGAGTTTAGTCAATATTTTTTAACACTTATTTCTTAGATAGCAAATATTTAATTGGTGGAGTGGATATAACATATAAAGGAAATTGAATTTGAATGTGTTTGAAATACGTTTTAACTTTCTTTTAAGTATAATATAAAAAAAATTATCTCAAGTTTGATTAAATTATATATATATATATATATTTGGAGTATTTTGGTTCAAAAAATTTCATTTTAGGAAAAACATACTCCTAACGTTTAATTAAATAGTCACTTTAGCCCTTATTCTTTTTTAGAATATTTTGGTCTCAATGTTTCTTTTCAAGGCAAAAAAATCTTTATTTTGAAGTATCATTTTTTATAAACAATTTCCATCAACATAAGTATCTTTCTACCTCAAAAATAAAATGTTGAGAGTAAAAGAAACTTCAAAAAGAAAAATAAGAACCAAAATAATTTTTTAATTAACTAAAATAACCACTTAATCAAACATTAAAGACATTTGGATAAAATACACAAATGAACTCTTGAGTCAATCGAAAGGATGAAATAGCCAAGAGGAGGTGAATTGGCAATTAAAAATTTGGTGAAAGCTTAAGAGGAAAAATTAAAGAAATGAACACAAGAATTTAGAGTGGTTCGACTTTATCAACCAAAGTCTACATCCACTACCTTAGCTATCCACACTAAGGATTTCCACAAATTCACTAATTTGTATCTACCTTTGAGGATAAGGTG
Source organism: Hibiscus syriacus (assembly GCF_006381635.1). Taxonomy (NCBI): domain Eukaryota; kingdom Viridiplantae; phylum Streptophyta; class Magnoliopsida; order Malvales; family Malvaceae; genus Hibiscus; species Hibiscus syriacus. The sequence continues at coordinate 2,277,966 of NW_024063319.1, forward strand.
TAACCTTACAACTCCCTCAATAATTATACCCCAAATTCTTGAGACGCTCTCTCAAAGAGAAAATTACAAATTATAAAATCCTCTCTAGGAATGTGTGTGCACAATTCAAAAAACAAATAAGAACACTTAAGAAAATGAATACAAATGAGTATAAGAAGTGTTCTTTGAAAGCAAAAAGAATATTGAAGAATGTTGATTTGGCTCAAATCTTTTGTCTGTTATCTTCACAAATGACTTGGGATCTTGTTTATATACTCCCTCAAGCAATTCCTACTGTTTGAGTTATTGTGGGAGTCAATAGAGTCTTTGGGGGCAGTTTCCTGCATTAAATGTTGCTCAAAAGCTTGTAGTATTGGTACTTTATCTATTAGTATCGATACTCCCTGCATTAAATACAAAAAATTTGACTGTTAGGAAACATCGGTATCGATACTGTCACAAGGGTATCGATACTGTATATAGTATCAGTACCATTTTAGTATACTGGAATCTGATAGACTCAAAACCAAAAAGGTAATATTGGTACCATCACTAAGAGTATTGGTACTACTATACTAAGTAGTATCGATACCGTATATGGTATCGGTACAATTTTAGCATTCTATTTTGACAGTATCTGTACTTCCTCATAGGTATCGGCACTACTTCATTGTTTTGGGCTTCAGTATCGATATCTGTATCGATACTTCTTGAACAGTATCGGTACTACTATGCTTAAAAATAATTTTTGACTCGATTAAAGCTCTCAACCCTTAGTAGAAATTATTTCAAAAATATTTCCAGTATAGGACTCAAATTTTCAGTATAGTGAGAAGTAAAAATTGACATTTTAACTTTAAAGAATAATTTTATATATTTGAATGACTGAATTGAATATAATCTTAAAATTTGTAAAAACTAATTAATAATTTTGTTTGGTATATCAAAATATCAAAGTGTTTTCAACAATCTCCCCCTTTTTATATAACAAAACATTTTTAAAAAATTTAAGATATATTAAAAAAAATACCCCCTTACTTTAACATTTCTCTCCCTTTTTGTTAAATAAAAAAGAACCAATAAAAAGTAAACAATATATAGAATATACTTGTGAAGAACAAATGTGTCAAGTAGGTCAGTCAACATAATTAATATCCAAAATATAGTAGGCATGGTCAAAATAAGAGGAAACATGATTAAACAAAATGCAAAATATGATAAATATAAATCCTATCATCCAAAACATAAAAGTATTACCAAATCCAAAATATCAAAGACTAAGAAATTCAAAGGAAAATGTAAGTTCAAAGTATGACATTGCAACACCAACAAAAAAACAACTAACAAAGCAAAAATCATCTAGCATTCGATGGAGGATCAGGATCCAAACAGGGTGCACAGAAAGAGGCAAAGTCTCGAGAAAGAGCATCGAGCCTATTCGTCACTGCGTCGAATCATGCTAGGGTGTCGCATTGGGAATCCATATGCAGTGCTTGCAGCTCAGACACTTGATTCCCCAAGGCAGTAAAGTGAGACTCCATAGATGCAAACCTCAAATCTAATGTCTCCATCAGGGATTAAAAATTGGGAGGCATCGCACTACCAACACTAGGAGGCTCTTCAAGGGCACGATTCACGGGATCATCAACATGATGTAAAACATCATCGGCCTGAGGAGGAGCCAGAGCCGAAGCTGCCTGAAATGAACTAGCATCGGGCGTCTCTTTTGATTTTTTTCCCAATTTGCTCCAACTTTAGTCCACCCTGACTTGCGGAGAGATGTAAGATCGATTGGAGTACCTAAGGGGATAGAAACATCGAGATCGACTTTAAGACTGGCTTTTATAAAGAAATTACTAAGAAGACAACCATAAACTAAAGACTCAACCCTCTTAGAAGGAACATGGTTCACAGTGTCCACTAGTTCACCGAAGATGATTTGAGCTAGATTAATTCCTTTATTTCGTTGAAAACAATGGATCCACCATATGTCAATGCTTTGAAAAGATGAGTACTTGCCTCCGGATGGTCGAAACCAAAGAAATAATCAAGTGAAGGAACATCTTATGAAAGTCAAGGATGATTGCATTTTCCCCTACTTTTAAGAAGGAAGTGACGGTGTCTCGCTCGTTATCAATCCCGATATTTTTTAGACCAAAAGCATGGGCGATTGAGTCAGAATTAATGGTAATGTCAAGAGACATAAAAAATACTTTCAGTGTGAGTACGATTTTCATTTTGGAGACAAACGACATTAGAATAGAAAATGCGGACGAGTTGGTGATAGAAAATGTTTGACTTTAAACGTGTTGTCAAATTTCTAAGCTTTGAGAAGGGGTAGGTATTTGAAATTCATTTCGTTCATTGTCGAAATAGAAAGAAGTCGCTCACCCCTAATAGCATAAGACTCGAAATAGTTGAGATATTGTGAATAGAGATTGTGACGATTCTGTTCATTAAAACACGAATTCATGATGGTCATTTCAATTAGATTAGGAGGAGGATTTGGCGGAGGGTTAGGAGGTAGATTAGCACGAGATGAAGATGATCGAGGATGTTTATGAGACATGGTAAAGAAAATCAAAATATAGGTACAACCTATAAAGAAAGATAATACATATGTATGCAATCAATTAATCCTAAAACTCAATATGAGTCCACAATTCAAGGTATTATATAACTAATTTTTTTAAAAAATATATATAATGGGCCAAAAGAAAATTGGTGTTATGAAAAACAAAACTGTATATATATAAACAAACGTACATAAGTAATTTTTTTTATGAAAGTTTGAATTTGAAGATGTTTGTTAAAAAATGTAGATTTTAGTGTAGAATACAAAATAAGTAAAGCTCATTCACTAATTTAAGAAAAACTAACTAAAACTAGCCCTAAATTCGAAAAGAAAAAGTTAGGGTTTTAAAAAAATTACATTGAAATAGTAGGATTGAGATGGAATCTGATGATGAATGCACGAATTTGATAATGCTAGCAGGTTGGAAAGATGAAAAACAACGCAAATCCGACATCAAAATGGTGGAATGAAGCAACTTTTGAGAGAGGGTTTTGGGAGTGTGTGACTGAGTGTTTAGAGAATGAGAAGAAAAATGAGATTTTTAGGGTTTTATAAGCTAAACCCGACGGGGAGTATTGGTACTCCAATGGGAGTATAAATACTTCAAAGCAAAAATTGGATGGCATCGATACCCTATCAAGGCTACTAGAACAATATCAATACTAGATGAATAGTATCGATACTGACTAAGAACAATATCATTGTCGGATGAACAATATTGTACCAAGTGCACAAAATGGTTCAAAAAATGCAACAAACACAAATAGGATGTAAATTTTAAAGCATAAATAGTGGTATAAGCAACTCTAATTGGGAAAAGCAAATATGTTCAAGAAACAAATATACATTTAAGCATAATTTGAACATATTGTTAATTTTCATGGAAATCATAAACTCCCCCAAACTAATAGCATAGAAGGCATTAAAGAGGTCATTTAGCATGCATTTTTCATAAAATCATAAAAGTGCATAAGCTATTTTAACACAAAATCAAGGTAGGTTGGTTAGACCTAATTCTCTCCTAAATGCCCAAAATCTTTCTTTATCTAAAGGTTTTGTAAAAATATCAGCTACTTGATGCAAAGTATCTACATACTCTAGAACTATATCATCTTTTGAGACATGATCTCTAATGAAATGATGTCTAATTTCAATGTGCTTAGTTCTAGAATGTTTGATGGGATTTTTAGAGAGACATATAACACTAGTATTATTAAACTTGATAGGAATGATACCCATATCAATTTCATAGTCTAAAATTTGTTGTTTTATCCATAAAACTTGTGCACAACAACTATCGATTGATATATATTCCACTTCGGTGGTAGATAGTGCAACACTATTTTGTTTCTTTGAAAACCAAGAAATTAACATATTTCCTAGGAATTGACATGTACCGGAGGTGCTTTTCCTATCTAATTTACAACCTCCATAATCCGCAATCGATAAGGCATACAAGCTAAAACTAGAGTCTCTAGGATACCAAAGTCCTAAACTAGGTGTGTCCTTAAGGTATCTAAAGATTCTCTTAATGGCTTGTAAGTGAGACTTATTAGGACATGATTGAAATCTAGCACATAAGCAAACACTAAACATAATATCCAGTCTACTTGCGGTAAGATAAAGCAAAGATCCAATCATAGACCTATAAAGTTTAACATCAACACACTTACCTTCTTCATCTTTGTCAAGCTTTGTAGATGAGCTCATAGGAGTGACTTGGGGTTTCACATTTTCCAATTCTAACTTCTTGAGCATATATTTGATGTATTTTGCTTGATTGATGAAAATGTCATATTTTCTTTGCTTGATTTGGAGTCCCAAGAAAAATGAAAGCTCCCCCTATCATGCTAATCTCAAATTCAACTTGCATTAGCTTAGTGAATTCTTGGCAAAGAACATCATTAGTAGAACCAAAAATTATATTATCAACATAAATTTGAACTACTAATAAATCTTTACCTTTACATTTTATAAACAATGTAGTGTCAACCTTCCCTTTTGAAAAACATTTTTCAATAAGAAAATTTGATAATCTTTCATACCAAGCTCTAGGAGCTTGTTTTAAACCATATAAAGCTTTTGTCAATTTTAAAACATGATTTGGAAATTTTAAATCCTCAAAACTGGGAGGTTATTCCACATTAACTTCTTTTTTTATAAAACCATTTAAAAATGCATTTTAAACATACATTTGAAATAATGTAAATCTATGGTAACAAGCAAATGCTAATAATATTCTAATAGCCTCAATCCTAGCTACAAGAGCATAATTTCATCAAAATCTATTCCCTCTTCTTGAGTGTACCCTTGAGCAACAAGTCTAGCCTTGTTTCTCACTATATTACCACTTTCATCTATTTTATTCCTAAATACCCATTTAGTACATATAGTAGACTTATTACTAGGTCTTTAAACTAATGTCCATACTTGACTTCTCTCAAATTGATTAAATCATCTTGCATAGACATAATCTAATATTCATCATTTAATGCTTATTTGATATTCTTAGGCTCTATGCATGAGATAAATGCAACATAATTACAAATATTTTTAAGAGAAGATCTAGTGGTTACCCCTTTGGATGGATCACCCAAAATCTCACCATCCTTGACATAGTTGTACTCCCTTGGGTATGTGACATCCCTTTCCTTTAGAGTTAGATTCTTGAAGACATCTTAAGTTTCGTCATTCTTTACTTCTTTCGATGATGATTCACAAACTTCATTTGGATTTAAGATACCTACATCATCATCAACACAAGAATCCTTCCTCGAAAGGGGATTATCATAGAAAACAACATGTATTGACTCTTCTACAACTAAAGTTCTTTTATTAAAGACTCGATAAGATTTATAATTTTAAGAGTAACCAAGAAAAATCTCTTTATCACTTTTTGCATCAAATTTGCCAAGATTGTCTTTTCCATTATTTAAAACAAAACACTTGCATCCAAAAGGATGAAAATAACTAATGTTAAGCTTTTTTATTTTTGAAAATTTCATATGTAGTTTTCTTTAAAATTGGCCTAATCATTACTCTATTAATCACGTAACAAGCAGTATTCGTGGCTTTCACCCAAAAATATTTTGGCAAATTATTTTCACAAAGCATGGTCCTAGTCATTTCTTCTAAAGTTTTATTTTTCCTCTCAACAAATCCATTTTGTTGAGGGGTTCTAAGGGTTGAAAATTATGGCTAATTCCATTTGAATTTCAGAAATACCAAAACTAAGATTTTTAAATTCGGTTCCATGGTCACTCCTAACACTTGAAATAAAGCTACCCTTTTCATTTTGGATTATTTTAAAGAAAGTGATAAAATTTTCTAAAGCTTCATCTTTTGTACTTAAGAAAAGAACCCAAGTAAACCTAGAGTAGTCATCAACCAATACAAATGCATATTGTTTTCCACCCAAGCTAGTAGTTTTAATAGGCCCAAAAAGATCTATATGGATCAATTGTAATGATCTACTAGATGATACATCATTAATAGATTTAAAGGAAGTTCTTTTGTGTTTGCCTTTAGCACATGCATCACAAATTTTTTCAAGATCAAATTTTATCTTTGGCAAGCCTTTTACAAGATTGCTTTGAACAAGTTTTTGTAAAACGCTCATGCTAGCATGTCTAATTTTCCTATGCCACAACCAACAATCATGCTTATTCTTAGCAACTAAACATACATTAGACATGTCAATATTATCTAGATGCACCATGTAAATATTTTCTATTCTATGACCAACAAGCATAATCATATTAGATGTAATGACAACAATTTTGCAACCATTTGATTTAAATAAGACATTGTATCCCTTATCAAATAATTGATTAATACTAAGAAGATTACGATTTAACCTATTTACATATAAAACATTTTCAATAAGAATGGAAGAGTTGTTACCAATAGAACCAATTCCTTCAATGTGACCTTTTGAGTTGTCACCAAAGGTTACTACTCCTCTACTTTTAGCATTAAGCTTCAAGAACCGACTTTTATCACAGATCATGTGTCTTGAGCATCCCCTATCAAGTTACCATGAGTTTGAACTTTTGTTTTGTGCCTTGTAGCAATGCTCTTCCACCTATAAACATATATTAAGTTTTTATTTTTGGTACCCAAATTCTTTTGGGTCTATAGGCATTAGTTCCTAATAATCTAGTCCCTTTAGGTATCCATTTTTCTAGGATATCCTTGTCTTTGGTAGTAATGAGTCCTTTAGGGACCCATATGCTTCTAACAACTTTCTCATTTGAGGTTCTTTGGGGACCTCTATGATTGTATGATCTAAAGTTATTTCTAACATAGTTGGATTTAGAATTTTTGTGATTTTTCAAAACGATTTGTTCCAACTTTGTAAAAAGAAGATTTAAAATCATCAAGTTTCTTTTGATGATCATCATGAACCTTTGAAAGTAGGTTGTGCAAGTCATGATTTTTCTTTTCAAACTCCTCTAGTTTGACTTGTATATCCTTGACCTTACTTTCAAGCTCATTATTCGTCTTGGATAAGAGATCATTTTCATTTTTTAATTTTGAAATATTTTTCTTATGTTTTAAAATCATGATCTTAAATTCTAAGGCCAACTCATCATAAGCCTCTTGTAACTCATCAAAAGAATATTCATTTAATGTAGATGAGTTAGAGGTTACCTTATATTTTCCCTCAGTGGACATGAGACACAAGTTGACTACTTTTTCATCTTCTTCATTGGATAACTCATCATCACTCCATGTAGCTACATTTGTCTTGTGTTTTTTCTTAGAGGATCCCTCCTTTTTTAATTGTGGGCAGTTAAATTTAACATGCCCCAGCTTTTTGCACTCATAAAAAATTATGGGGTCCTTTTCCTTTGATACATTCTTAAAGCCTTCTTTTCTTTGAAATCTTCTTCTTTTATTATACTTCATGAATCTTTTGGAAAACATTGCCATTTCTTCATCATTTGAGCCACTCTCTTCTTTGGTGGATTCGAGAGCAACACTAATCTTTTTCTTCTTTTTCATTTTCTTCTTTTCTTGATCTTCTCCTTTCTTCACCATTATTTCATGGTTAAGTAAGATCCAATGAGCTCATCCAAGGTGAGAGTCTTTAGATTTTTTGCTTCAACTATGGCGATCTTCTTGGATTGCTATAACTTGGGAAGGCTATAGATCATATTTCTAACTATCTTCTCATTTAGAATATCTTTTCCAAAGCCTTTGAGACCATTTATAATAACATAAAATCGATCGTGGATTTTATGTCTTCATTCAGTCTCATCTTGATGTTTTCGTAATTATGATTGAGAAGATTAATTTTAGTTTCTCTTACCTCATTTTTTCCTTCATGAGTAGCTTCAAGTTTATCCTATATCTCCTTGGCATTGGAACAAGATGATAATCTCCCATATTCATCGGTTCCAAGTGCAAAAAATAAAATGTGCATTGCCTTTGCTTTAAGTTTGAACGATCTTTTATCTTCTTCACTCCACATCTCCATATCTCTAGATGGAGTAGAATGACCTTTCATCATGATGCTCCATGCTCCTAATTCACTTGCTTGAATAAAGAGTTTCATCATATTCTTCCAATAGGCATAGTTGGCTCCATTGAAGTATGGAGGCTTGTTGATGGGTTGAGAGTCACAAACAATCTCGAAATTTGATGTAGAGGCCATGGATGATTTGGATGATGATTGAACTCCTTTAGATATTCTCAAGAGGTGGTTAAACCTTCCAATGATTCTAGCTTTAATATCAATTGTTGAGTCAATCGAAAGGATGAAATAGCTAAGAGGGAGTGAATTGAAAATTAAAAATTTAGCGGAAGCTTAGGAGGAAAAATTAAACAAATGAACACAAGAATTTAGAGTGGTTCAACTTTATCAACCAAAGTCTACATCCACTACCTTAGTTATCCATACTAAGCATTTCCAAAAATTCACTAATTTGTATCTACCTTTGAGGATAAGGTATAACCTTAAAACTCCCTCAAGAATTATACTCCAAATTCTTGAGACACTCTCTCAAAGAGAAAATTACAAATTGCAAATTTATAAAATCCTCACTAGGAATGTGTTTGCACAATTCAAGAACAAATAAGAACACTTGAGAAAATGAATACAAATGAACAAATAAGAACACTTGAGAAAATGAATACAAATGAGTACAAGAAGTTTTCTTTGAAAACAAAAAGAATATTGAAGAATATTGACATGATGACTTGAGATCTTGTTTATATACTCCCTCAATCAATTCCTACCGTTTGAGTTGTTTTGGGAGTCAATAGAGTCGTTAGGGGCCAGTTTCCCTCATTAAATGCTGCTCAGAAGCTTGTAGTATCGATACTTCATCTACCAATATAATTTATCTTTATTCCTTTGTTTTACTATGTATGTTGAAGAAGAAAACAACATATTTCACCCCGAATAAATACCATAAAAAAGTACTAACATGAAAAATTCAAAGGAAAAACCCTAATACCCAACAAGTATTTGATTCCTTGGTAACGATGCCAAGAACTGGGCAAATGGGTTGTTGCCACCTGTACGTTTTTTTTTTTTGAAATGGAGGCTTATTGATTGTTATCCTATAGTGTATAAGATTGAAATATTATTCATGTATATATTTGGATAGTTATGATGTACGATAGTCTAATATAAGGTTAAAAAATATACTATCGAAAATGTTAATATTTTTTAACATTTTTAGTAGAGCGTTATCTAAAATATTATTTTTCTACTAGAAATATTAATTTCGCTACTTAAAATGAATATTTCTGATATTAATATTTTCGATAGAAACAAATATTTTAAGTAGCGCTCTATCAAAAATATTTAAAAAATATTAACATTTCTAGTAACACATTTTATTAGTCTTATATTATATTGTCTTTTCTTATACATTGTGTTTACAAAAGATCATGTTGCTCTTTTCTGTGTGTATTTTATTAATATATATATAAAGGATAACAAAAACTGGTAGTCTCTAAACGTCTAGAATATTTACATTTTAGTCATCAAATTTTTAAAATTTATATTAAAGTTATTCAACTTTTAATTTCATTTTATTTTGATCATTTTCCTTCAATAATATGACAACATATGTCTGGAAAATTAAGGAGAATATGAATAGTTTTGATGAGGATCAAAGGGACGTAACACCTAACCACTAGAAAAAATTAGAAAACAGTGATGATATTGACAAAAATAATATTTAGAATAAGTTACAATTGAAATTAATTTTATTTATTTTATGAAAATATATTAATCATAACATAAATATATTATTTTAGGCTTAAGAGTCATGATTGTCTATGTAGTAAATCAAATTTATCAATTTCGTTCTTATCGTATTTTCACATTATTTTTACCCTCAAAATTATTTAATTTCATTAATGTCTACTTTTGACTGTCTTAACTAACATAATCATTAATTTCTGCTAATGTAGACGTTGATTGTTTTCATCTAAGATAATATTACTGATATGTCTAGTTGATGTTGTGGTAATTATTAAAAAAAATTAATAAAAAATATTTTAAATATTAAATATCCTATTATTTCTCTATAAATCTCGAACCTAAAATTATTTCCCTCTTCTCTTCTTCCTTCAATTCAATCGACCAAACCGAGTTTTCTTTCACTCTTTTTTTCAGAAAGTTTGATTTTTTTCCTGTTAATTTGTGAGTTCGTCTAATCTGGGTCGATGGCGGAATTCAAAATAACGATGCGAAATCATCATCGGAGTCTGTGTTCTTTAATCGCTCGTTTACGATGCACGCAAAATCCCTGAATCGGATGCCTCCAAAGTTCATCTTCTTCTCAACAACCCATCGTCTCTTAGTCGAGCAGCTTCCATTTCCAAAATCTACAATTCAATCGATTCAGTCAAAGGTAAAGCAAAAGACTTTTTCGAATCCGCAAAATCTTCAACCGGTTCAAATGAACATTCTTCAAAGGCTGCTTTAAGACCCATGAAATCAATTGGGTATTCTCCAAAGGATTGTTACGCTGTTGGGATGATTAAATAGGGTTTAGAATTTTGGTTGATGAATGAGATATTTATATGGATTCAGTTTATAGGAAAGAGTTGCAAAGCGTTTTGAGAAAGAATAATCCATGTTTGCCTCAAGCTTTTATAAATGGAAAGTATGTTGTTGGTGCTGAAGTGAATAAAAGCATGTTTGAAGTTGGAGAATTGGCTAAGATTCTTGATGATTTCCCCAAGATACAACCTGAGCTTGTTTGTGATTGTTATGGGGATGTCAAGTTTGTGCTTTGTGGGAATTGTAGTGGGAGTCGGAAAGTGTTCGATGACGATGAAGGGTCGATTAAAATACTTTTATTTATTTATTTAATTATTGTCACCTCATCAACCAGACACGTTAGCAATACTATTTGAGGTAGAAACAATTAGCTTCCACCTCAGCAGACAGTTCTGTTAATCAAGAACATCAAAGGTAAATATTGATGAAATTAAATAATTTCGATGATAAAATTAATTCGAAAATACGATAGGAACGAAATTGATAAATTTAATCTACTACAAGAGTAATCGCAACCCTTAAGCCATTATTTTATTTTATATTTTATGTTATGATTAACATAATATCGTGAAATAATTAAATATTAATTTCAACTGGCTTGTAATCTAATTATTTTTTCCAACACTATTACAACTCACTAATTTGACTTAGTGGCTAGGTTGCATACCTCCTTGAATACCATTGGTTTGATCATCGTCAGTCATAACATTTTTTTTTCATTTTTCACCAGTGATAATACATTGATTCCATTAATGGTAATAGTAGCTCAGCTAAGAATCACGACCGGAATAAAAGTGAAACAAAAGTTCCATCCCTTCAATGCAAGTTTTAAACGTGTGATGACTAAAATATATACATTCTAAAAATTCAGGGACTATCAAAGTATGTTACCTATTATTAATTATATCGTACGACTTTCATGCAAAGATCATTGATTCAATTGTATACAATATAAGGGTGAATCTTAATATATATATTTTTGAACCGGGAGGGTAACTGAAAAAAAATTAAAAAATAAGAAGAATGTAACATAGTATTTTAGATTGGATGTAAATTAAAATATTACATTTTTTTAATATTTTAGGTTGAATAAGTATTACGAAGAATGTAACATTTTCAGTTGAAAGCAGAAAATGTTAGGAAGAATATAACAATTTAAGTTCAACTAAAAATGTTAGGCACAAGTTAATATTTTAAGTTGTGTTCAACCTAAAATATTATGCATTTTATCACATTTTCAGTTGCTCTCATTCCCACTATTTTTAACTTTAAATTAAGTTGTCTTTCCTTATGCTTTTCCTATAATATAATATGATGATTGCAGATTTTATTTTCACCCTCGAAACCCTAATCTACCCACTTGAAAATATATTTGTTTCATTTTCCTTTGGCTTGATTAAAAAATAAGTGTCTAAACTATATCGTTTTTTTAAGTTGTGATTAAATTTTTTCGATTCATCCAGGGGTCTAATATTACCACTTTAAGTGCATCTACCGTAACGGCCGTTAAAAAAACTCGTTAAATAACACGTGTCTTGTAGTATTTTGATCATTTTAAAAATTTTGTTTAAAAAAATTAAGAATATTATTATTATTGTTAAAAAAGAGACCCGATTTTTTTTGAAATTACAAAAAATCCCAAATTCTTAAAATCCTTAAATGTAATCTTCCCGTAATCGGTCATCTCCGGCCATTGCCTCCGTCGCCAAACGGCCACTCATCTATCGTCGCCCACCCAATGACCGGCCTCACCCTGGCTGCCAACCGACCTTAAGCTGTAACATCTTCTCATTCTCGGTTTCCTTCAAAAACTCGACCACCCACTTACCCAGGCCAGTTTTGCTCGACATTATTGCCTCCTCTATTTTGAAGCCAAAAGATTACCCCTGTCAATTGGGGTGTTTCGTTCAAAACAATTCAATCCCATTTGTTAATCCCTTTAATTTTTTTTATTTGAATTCTGTGTAGCCAACCACCATGTTCGAGCAGCATCCTTCAGCAATGATGTGGCACGAGTCAACTTATCATTTTCAAGGCAATCTAACTCTTCAAAATTCCTCAAAACATATTCTAGACAATACTTGGCTACGGTTAATTCATTAAGAATGGGAAAAGAAATTGAACTGCTTGTTGAACGAAGATCTCTGGTGAAACCCTAAACTTCGTCTGCAACGAAGATACCTGGTAATTGAGGTTTGGTGAATGGTGGCGATGGCTATGGGTGGGTGATTTTTCGGAGGTTGAAGTTTGAAATTGAAATTTTAAAGAAATTTGGGTTTTTTTGGTATTTCAGAAAAAAACTGATTTTAAAGTTTCTCTAAATAAAATTTTCAAATTTATTAGATTATGACACGTGTCACTTAACATGTTTTTTTAATAGTCGTTACGACCGAAACACCTAAAGTGATAACATTTATAATGTTAGTCATATGAATGAATCGAAAAAAAAAATTATACACCACTTTAAAAAACGATATAATTTATACAATTATTTTTAACTAAGCCTTTTCCTTTAAAAATTTTCAGTGTAAATCTAACTTCCCAGAGTAGTATGTAGGTGGGAACATTGGGATGTTGGTAAGCTATGAAAGGTTTTAGTCAGAATCTGTAGCCATAAGTAGATGAAAAATGAGTCATGTTCTAGTGGGTAAATGTCACTTATCAATGGCCATACTACCCTTTTCTAAATTTACTCTTTAACCTCTAAAATCTTTTTCTCTTGAAAAGCAACTATCATAGCCTTTCATTATCAGGAAAAGGAAAAACTTCCAATATAAAATGACCCATAAATTTGGTAAATTTTGATCAAATGGATCCATATTTGTTAATTTTACCCTACAAAAAATGTTCAATGGCCAATTTGACCCAAAAAAGGTTCAAAGGAGTAATTTGATGAAACTTGCTAAATTCAAGGGCCATTTTGTGTTCAAGGTACCTCTCCATTTCGATGAAACGAAAAGAATCGAAGCTCCGTGAATGGCTAATGTCTCTGTCTACCTAATTTTGTCCCCAACCGCTTAATTTGGATTTCATACTGTTTTGAGCCTCACATGCATTGACTGAGTTAACTGAGCATCGGTTTAGTTTTAGGATGAAATTGATTTAAGTTGAGTGAGGGACTAAATGGAATTTAATGGAATTGACCTAGTTAAAATTTTAAGGAGTTTTATAGCAATGGGAAAAGAAAAAAAACTGACTGGTTCTAATATGCCAAAATCCAATATAATAGGGTTACAATATTTTTACAGAAATTTGATATCTAATGGGATAAAATTTAAAGTTTTTTAGCTTAAATTAGAGGGGGAAATATTTCATTTTCACCCACTCTCTTTTATGCCTTATTCTTCCATAAGCCTCTCTCCCTCTTCCATTTTATTTTGAAGCTCCATTTTAGCATCAAAGATGAATCTCATCTTCTTCAAAAATAAGAAACCTTCATACATTTCCAAGGGCTTCAATTTGAATAGTACCATTACTTATTTTGGGAATATGAACTCTAAGAAAGTTTTAGGAGGAGCTAAGCACAAAGCTTATTAGGAGGATTTCTAAACCATATATTTATCTCTAAGTTCGTCCTTTTGTATTTAATTGATCTTTATAGTATCATGGTTATTATAAAAACGATTTCTTGTGGTGGAATATAGTTTGAAAGCGCGTTTTACGTATTATGCATGATTGTATCTTGAAATGCTTGAATTGATGTTTAACATAGGATATATAGGTCCTAAATGATCCTATATGACTGCTTTAATATTTAGAAATAATGTTTATCCTAAATGATAGCTTGTTGATGGAATTTAGGGATAATTTAAGTGTAGAAATTTGAGAAACAAATGGCTTAGTATAACCCTCTAGACCCTGCCTGGACGTTACAATCGATTCTAGGCGGTCACATGTAGTATTCAGAATTCTTTTTTCATGTTCAAAACGTAATCAAAATTCATTTTAGTGAATAACATACATATAACGGTAAAATACAAATATATATATATATACATATCGGTAGGGCCTATGCGTTAAACATATACATTTCAACATCAGAAGTATGCATGAAAACATGTTTAGAACAAAATATCGGTAATACAGATATATACATACAACAGTAAAAACATGTCACCAAAAATATAATAGTGACGGGCATAAGAAAATGTATAGTGGTACAAAAACGGAGAACAATCAATCCTCATGGTGTCAAGTCTGCTATCCTACTGTCGGATAATATTTGAAAAGTTAAAAATTAAAGAGTGAGCTAAAAAGCTCAATGTGCTCCTTGCGGTGTGTAACATCCCAAAAACCAAGTTAGTGACTAAATTGTAAGATTTTAAAACTTCAAGTGTAATTTTGAAAAATTGAAAAGTTCAAGGACTTAATTTGAATATCTTGGTGTTGGATTAAATAGAAAAGAAGGAAGGAATGAAGGGAATATTAGTAAATTGATAAGTAAATGAATTAAATATTCATTAGGAATGATTATATAACACGTGGAGAAAGGAAAAGGGGAGTAAAATGAATCTAGAAATATCTTTTTTGCTTTCATCTCTCTTTTCTTCCCTCTTCAACCGTGAATGCCATAGTTAAGGTAAGAACTTTTCAACTAATTATTTCTTGAAATTCTAGTTTGGTTGTGGTTAGTGGGGTATTAAGGAAGCTTGAAAAAGCTTAAGGAGTTATATAAACTAAAAGAATAAGAAGTTATAAAGGATTTAATATAACATGTTTTTAAGTGAAATTGTGGAAATGAGTTAGTAAATGAGTTTTGAAATGAAATTTGACTTGTCGTTCGCTAGAATGAGAAAACTAAAGTGTTAGAAATGGATTTAGAATATGTTGAAGAATTGGTATGATTTTTAGTGTTCTATGAGAATTTTTGGATGTCAAAGTGTATTAAAGAGTTCAAAATGAAAGATTTAGGTAGACATTGGTAAATTTTCGGGCTAAAATGAGTATTTTCTGGCAAGGGGTATGAGTACTGAATGAACAGTACCAATACTTCCTAGTGAAAATAGGCAATATTTGAGTAGGGGTATCGATTCTGAATGAACAATATCGATACCATAAGATAAAAGTTAATATATTCTTTATAGGGTATCGATACCGAAGTGGTAGTATCGGTACTATGAGTATCGATACCAATATATAGGTATCGGTACCTTTTTAGAGTGAATTCTAGAATCAAGAATAGGTATCGATACTGAAGTATAGTATCGATACCACGATAGAGAAGTATCGATACTGTACCTTGAGTATTGATACTAGTCAATGGAAATAATGAATCAAGTGTCTTTTTGAGATTAAGCTTTGATGATTGATTAGTAGTGATATAAATTACGAAATTTATATGGATTGTATATTCGTGTAGATATCGAGCGAAAGCAAAGTCCGGACTAGTCGACAAAGTAAGATTTATCAAGAGAGAGATAAGAGATTTATGTGGACTAGTGAGACCAAGGTGAGTGCATATTATTAAGTATATAATATTTTATGGAAATAAGACTTGCGATGAGTCTATTTCCCATATTAGAGTACATTAATCTATGAACATAAGAATGCGCTTGATATGATTCTTATGTATACATGAGTACATGAATATGGTTATAGATGTTATATGTTATTGTATGTGCTACATGATCTATATGAATACATGTCTGTGTGGTAACTAAGTGAAATGATATAAATGATCAATGGGGTTAAATGGAAAAGTGAAATAAGTTCAATGACCTTGACCTATATGACTACGTGAGAAAGAATATAAGCTATGTGATTATGAACTATGTGAGTACATGAATATGTGATGAGCTATGTGACTATGTGAACATGTGGATAAATGTCTATGAGATACCAACTATGTGATATGTGTAAATGATAAAGCCCATAGTATGTGTTATGAGAGCTAGGGTATAATTGGCATGCCAAGAGTCGAGGGTTCTACCCAGTCCTTCGGGACAATTCTACGTGGTTATTTGGGACATTTCTATGCGGTCCTTTGTGACGTTATATATGGTACTCAGTGCAATTTATACGAGCTGTGGTGACAGCATTTGTGCGCAACCTCAATGCACTCACATATCTTTAGTTCTCAGAAGTGTACAATGGGCTAATAAAAGATATAAAAAGAATTAAGATTTGCTGAAGTTATATATTATTATTCATTAAATGCATGATCATATGTGTTTTGTTTGCGTGAGATATGATGATTCAGGTAAGAGATGAAAGTATGTAATTGTATGTTATGAATGTGTGTGAATGCATGTTTCATTAGTTTATTTATGTATATATGCCTCACTAAGTCTGTGACTTAGCGTGTGAGTGTTTCACACATAGGATTGAAAAACCTGAGGAGCAAGGATAAGAAGTTGAGACGTCATATCTTGACCAGGATCAGATCAGAAACAGTATATATATATATAGTAGGTTCTTTTGTTATATGAATTATTGTTGGCATGTAATTATAAGTCCAAATAGTATATGCTCTAATCAATTTTGTAAACCTTTTTTTATTATATTTATGTAAATTATCCAGTTTATTTAATATAAGTTTCAAATTTTCCACTATTTCATACAAGTAAAATGATTTGAAAAGTTAATGTGACACCTCGGGTTCGTATCCGGGTTGGGGTGTTACACGGTGTATACAAATATTCAGATAAATACTTTGGTAAAAATTAATTTATAAAACATGAACACTACCCCCATTCGAACACTAGAATGTGTAGGTTCCCATTGAACCATACACCCACTTGTACAACCGGTAAGAACCTTATACCGATAGCATAAGGACATACGGTAAGGACTTACCCTATATACAAAGAAGAGAAGCTTGCGGTAAGGTCTTACAAGTCATAGACTAGGCCTGAGATACTTCCTCCAATAATACCCCCAGTGATAGTAAATATGCATGTAGTTGAGTGAAAACGGAAGTTTAATTATTTAAAACATGAAAACGTTCCATTTTCTAGAATCAGATACAAAAATACGATAACTAGAGATCATGACAGAAATATACGGTAAATTATATATCAGAACTCAATGTATACGGTAAAACAAATATCATGTGGTAAAAATATTTAAAAACATATGAATTCCAAAATAGTTCAGACAGATAGCTCAAAACAGTTATGTAACAAAACAGTAATGTAACACTATCAGGAACACACCTGTACCGATCTAAGAAGTCTGGTACGATAGCCTACTATCTGGTCTACCTATCACGGTCAGATAGTGTCAGATCCTACGAGTCGGAAGAATTGTATCAAAATCCTAGTAAAATAAATAATAAACTTTAATTAAACAATTTACGGAAACCTACGAGTAGATCTCAAAGAACTTGGACCGTACGGATTTGTTGGACGGGGAGCGTCAAACCTAGTCGGCCCTCGATCAGGTGAATCACGAGTATCTTCATAAAAAATATAATCACATATCAATTCTATAATCAAATTCCAAATAAATATTCAAAAATACGAAAAGTACTAAGTATTTTCGGATTAACATGCTTATTTTGGGGCCTTCAGGTCAGAATTTAGTTAAACAGATCGCAAAATCTTACTCAAGAGGTCGAAAAATATCATGAGGGAGGTTTTCGGAAAATGTCAACACCGGTCAATGATTAAAGTCAACACCGATCAACGGTCAACTGTGGCGGTCAACTATCAACGGCTCAGTTAGATCAGTTTTGTCCAATTCGATCTAGTTTGGTTGGGTCGGCCTGGTTAGGCTTAAAATAATTAGGTCAGTCGGGTTTTGGGTTGAGTCATAAACAAGTCGAGTTGTATGGGTCAGCGGCCTGGGTTGACCTATTTCTAGAAGGTCTATTAGGCGGTGGACAAGTCCCACGCGTAAAGACGAGACGTGGGGTGTATTTGAGATCTTGAGTCATCGAAAAAATTCTAAGATTTTTTAAAATATTATAAGGAATTTGTAGACACTTACCAAGATCAGTTCACGATGGAGAGCTTGATTATGCTATACAAAAAATTGCTATCATTCACCCCTCCACAAGTCGACATTAACAGTTACAAAATAGACATCGGTTGATTCGGAACGACACAAGGATTCCAATGGTGTGGACGGTGGTGAAAATGGAGCAACGATTAGCGATGAAACATCGTTTAAAGTTTCTTGGAGAAAGTTGCTAGAAAATAAATGTAAGGTAGAGAGCTTTTTGGGTTTCCAAATGGGGAAGGTTTCATGTTTTTGCGTATTACGCCACAATTTTGGAAAATGGAAAAATCATGCAATAGGTCCTCCAAAATTTATTACTTTTTGATTTAGATCTGAATTTAATTAAAAATTTAATTTAGTCCCTAAATTTAACCAAAATTTTAATTTAATCCCTAGAATTAATTCAATAAAATTTTAGGCCCGAAATTGCGGTGTGAAAAATATCCCCTTAAAAGAAATTTCGTCCTCAAAATTTATTTGGCCTGAACAGATGAGTAAATTGAGCCTCTATCGACTCCAATGTCTCTCAGGTAGCTTTTATGGGACTGTGGTTGCTCTACTGAACCTTGACCATCAAAATCCGTCTATTCCGAAGAACTCACTCGTCCTGTTCTAAAATATGAACTCACTCGTCCTGTTCTAAAATATAAACATGTTCCTCCTCATATAACAAATCAGGCCTCAATCAGCATTCTTAATCTGAATACTATAACCCAGATCCAAACAATATTGCCTCAGTATAGAGTCATAGAAAACATCATGAATTGACTAAGCTGAGGTGGAAACTCTAGCTGATAAGCAACAGGTCTGACTTTCTTCAAAATACAATACGACCCAATAAATCTCAGACTCAACTTACCCTTGCATCCAAATCTTAGTACATTTCCACAGATCAATCTCGATACCTCATCTGATAAGCATATTATTTATGTCAATCAAAGGCCTATTTCATGAAATCACGGATCAATCTGATAGTATCATCAGTTTCCTAGACTAACTATGGACCCAATGTCCTCCTATCATGCAATTTAGTCCAACAAATATGAGTACGACATTTACATTCATACAGAGCCTCATATGGTGCTATATGGATGCTAGCCTGATAACTGTTATTGTAAGTGAACTCATCTAAAAGCTGGAAATCTTCCCAACTACCACAAAATTCAATCACATAACCTCGTAAAATGTCCTCCAGAATATGGATCACTCATTCCTACTATCCATTAGTTTGCAGATGGAAAGTTGTACTAAAGTTCAGATGATACCTAGATCCTCATGCAAAGCCTTTCAGAGCCTAAAAGTGAATCTCTCGGACAAAAATGATAAATAATGGAAAACCATGAAGTCTGACAATCTTAGAGATATACAACCTAGCCAGCTTGTCCATAGAATAATTAACTCGCATTGGAATAAAGTGAGCTGACTTGGTGAGTTGATCAACAATCACCCAAACAGAGTTTATTTTTAGAAGGAGTCAGAGGTAAACCAGTCACAAAATCCATCATAATCCAATTAAATTTTCACTCTAGAATCTTGATAGGATACAACAGACCATACAGATGTTGATGCTTTGCCTTGACCTTTTGACAAGTCAGGTACCTCACCACATAATAAAAAATATCCCTCTTTACACCAACCGGGAGCTCCTTACCCTTAATCTCATCGGCTAAGGTCGGCTTAACTTTAATTCTTCGAACAAAATGTCATCATCATATAAACTCAACCTGGCAAACAAGGCTCTCAGATTAGATATCGCCTTACAGCTCAAGGCATCAGCCACCACATTGGTTTTACCGGATGGTACTCTATCTCACAATCATAATCCTTTAGAAGCTCCAAACAGTGAAGCTTCCTGTAAGCAAATACTTTAGACTTTTATGATCAATATAAATGTAACACTTCTCTCCATATAGATAATGTCTCCAGATCTTCATAGAAAAACCCACTAAAGCTAACTCTAGATAGAGGGTGAGATAATTACGCTCATGTGGCTTTAACTGACGTAACACATGAGCTATAACCTTATCATCCTACATCAAAACACAATTTAGTCAAGAGTATGAAACATCGCTGTAAACTGAAAAATCTTTCCTAGACTCAGGCTGAATCAACACTGGGGCTTTATTTAGAATAATCTTGAGTTTCTAAAGACTAGCTTGTTGCTCTTCAAACCAAACAAATGAAACATATTTCCTCAACAACTTCGTTAGAAGAGCTGCAATGATAAAGAAACCTTCCACAAAATGACAATAATACTAGTTAAGCCCAAGAAGCTATGTATCTCTAAGATGTTCTAGGGTTACTTCCAATTCAAAATAACCTCCACTTTACTCGGGTCCACTTGAATACCCTTAGTAGATACAATATGTCCAAAAAAACCACCTCGTTGAGCCATAACTCGCACTTGCTTAACTTGGCATTCAACTTATGATCCATCAAATTCTGCAGAACGACCCTCAAATGCCATCATACTCTGTTTTAGTTCGAGAATACACAAATATATATCATCAATGAATACAACCATAAATTGGTCCAGATATAGTCAAAACACCAGATTCATCAGATCTATAAAGGCAACAGGGGCATTGGTTAACCCAAATGGCATCACTAGAAACTCGTAATGCCCATATCGAGTATGAAATATAGTATTTGGGACACTAGAATCTTTCACCTTGAGTTGGTAATAACCAAACTTGAGTTCGTAATAGCCATAGAAACTATTGTTGAACCAAAATAGACTTCAACTTTAAACTCAATATCTCTATCCGCTGGTAAACCAAGTAACTCATCGGGGAAGATATTGGAAAATTTCTTAACAATTCAAATTTCCTCTATGTCAGATCGAGAACCTTTAGTATCCAAAATATAAGCAAGAAACATCTTTGAACTCTTCTTGATCATCCTTTTAGGTACTAATGTAGATACGAGATTCGTCAAGAAACCACGTCGTTTCCCAATCATCACTATCTTTTGTTCATCAAGGTCCTTTAGAATAACTTCTCTTGGCCTCACAATCGAGATTAACTCGATGCTTGTCCAACCAATCCATTTCAAGAATCAAGTCATACTCCTCTAAAGGTAACTCTATTAGATTGGCCAAAAAGATCTCCCTATGGATCTTTATAGGACACCCTCTATAAATTTGGTTCAACTAAATGGACTGACCTACGGGACTCTGAATTGTCACAAGACTCTTGGTATTTTCAATCGGGATATTAAGACCCCAGATATAGAATATGATTTATAAAAATAGTATGAAACTGAAAAAATAGTAACAGTACATACAATCATATCAGGCTGATCATGGTTCTATAGACGTCTAGGAACATAATCCAATCCAGGTTGTCTGACCTCAGTCCGAGTTGTACATCTACTTTGAGAATACCAACCTCTATTAGCATACCTAGATGCTATCAGTTGACTACAAACCCAACTGGAGCCTGAACTATATTCTGAGTCTGAATAAGTGTTTGCACTGATGTCTGAGTAGTAGGAGTTGGCTTCAGACAATTCCTCAAGAAACAGTTTCCATATCTATAATAGAAACAAGTAACCATATTCTTCATACACTCATCAAAGTGATATTTCCCACAGTGGTCACAAGTGGGCAATGGCGGTACTCTAGAAGAACCACCCTGAATAGAAGCTGGAATCGTCGGAGCAACCAATGTTGTAGGCCTAGAACTCATACCGCATCTCTAAGAAGACTCGCCCCTACCTTTCTTATTCATACGCACAAAAGAATCACCAGAACCAGAAGGCTTGCTAAATCGATCTTGGTCTCGGTCTCTATCTCTCCTATGCTCCATACCCGCTTGCTCTATTTCCTCAACGGTCTTGGCTATCTCAACCAGAGCATCAAAGTTCCTCTCCTGGTATGTAGTAACTCAACTACTGATCACATATCCGATTCTATTCTCGAATCTCAAACATTGATCCAACTCGATGTACACAAGCCCAGTGGCATAGCGACTCAATTTGATGAACTCAATCTCATAATCAATGATAGACATGTCACCTTGCTCCAAATTCTAAAACTCTTGAAGTCTCTCTTGTAGGTATATCTCTATGATGTAGCAACTCTGAAGACGCTTATTAAAAAGATCCCAAGCTAACTAATTCGTCGAGATACTTATGAACTCGATTACCACCATCTAAACCCTTTCTTTCTAAGTAAGGCTAGTGTTCTCTTTATCTTCTGTTCAGGTCTCAACTCCATCTCATACATAGTCCTCTCTGTATCCTTCAACCAGTACTCAGTATTAGTTAGAGGTCCCCCAATAATACCCTTAAATGAAACTACATCAGAAGCCATCAGAGGCGTCAATATATCTATAACAGACATATTAGCATGAGCTCTAACTGTCCTCTGAAACATGTGATAGACAACTCTATCAATGACATCCTTATCCATCTCAGTATACTCATCCTCAGTGACGGAAGGGTCTATCGCATGGGTAATTGGATTGTCTCAAGAAGTAAATGGATAAACATGGGGATCAAGAGGATCCTTAACTAACATCAAGTCCTCTATAGAAACATAAGACTGAGTCACTCGACCTCGACCACGACCACGACCTAGCTTACGACTACGAGCACTCATTTGATAGATCTACAGAAGAATTTAAACTTGAGTTAGACTGACATAAAAAATATCAAATATTTTTCAAACTCATAAAATAAGGTGACAAAATGTTTGTAAATATCAAAAACTATCTTTTGAAAATATACGTTATTTAGGACTCATCAACAATCTAAGTGTTTTAAAATTAAAAGCTCTGATACCACCAAGTGTAACTCCGTAAATCGGTGTAGACATTACGATCGAATCTAGAAGGTCATGTGATGTATTCAAAATTCTTTTCCATGTTCAAAATATAATTAAAATTCATTTCAGTGAATAAGATACACATAATGGTAAAATATGAAATATATATATAACGGTAGGGTCTGTACGATAAATATAAATATATATATATATATTTCAAAATCAGAAGTCTGTATGAAAACATGTTCAGAACAAAATATTGGTAATACATATACATACAGACAATAATAAAAACATGTGTCACCAAAATATAACAGAGATAGGCATAAAAAATGTACATTGATACAAAAAATAGAGAACAATCGATCCTTCTAATGCCAAGTTTGCTATCCTACTGTCGGGTAATATCTGAAAAGTTAAAAATTAAAGAGTGAGCTAGAAAGCCAAGTGTGCTCCTTGCGGTGTATGAAAACATTCAAATAAATACATTGGTAAAAATTACTTTATAAAACATGTTTTTAAAACATGAACACTACCCCTATCTGAACACCAGAATATGTGGATTCCCCATGAACCATACACCCACCTGTACGCACGATGAGGACCTTATATTGAAAGCATAAGGACATGCGGTAAGAACTTACCCTGTGCACAAAGCAAGGAGATTGCGGTAAGGTCTTACAAGTCATAAACTAGGCCTGAGATACTTATTCGAATAATACCCCATAATGATAGTAAATATGCATTTAATTGAGTGAAAACGATAGTTTAGTTTTTTAACATTCAATTTTTCATAATCATATATAGAAATACAGTAACCAGATGTTGAGACCGTTTTTTGCCCGGATAGGGAAAAAACTAGTATGATTTGGGGTTTTCTTTGAAAAGATTTTGTAAAATGTTGGGAGTTTCCACCAATCATTTTTAAGGTGCGATTGGAACACAAAAAATGGATAATTTTAATAAAACATTTTATTTTATAATAAAAACCAAATTTTATTTACGAAAACCAAAAATCATGTTCGGGAGTCAGTTATGCGTGGGGAAAGATCAACACCCATAAATTGGTACCAAGTCAATTACCCTATATTGAAAAATTGGAAAATTTGATTTTGAGATTTAATTTAATTTAAATTCATTATGCATGCAAGGTTTTCGAAAATGATGTTGATTTACTTTGGGAATTACCAGTGGTCACCCCCTGAGCATACTGCGTAGGTTACACTATTAACTCCTTGGTAAATGAACATTGCATTGATGTTAAAGACATGATGCAATCAAACAATCAATTATTTAAACCTAATTATACTAGGTAATTAATTAAGGCTTCCCCTAACCTAAAATGTCAAATTATGAAAATTAAAGAACTTAGAGGACAAAACCGGAAAGTGGAGTCTCTAATAATAGTCATAATTTATTTTAACCAATTATTGAATCAAATAATCAATTTGCACCATCGGACATCTAAATGCTAAATCCAAATCGAATTATTCCCTAAATTAAAGGCTAAGGTGAAATTAAACCTAAAGTGAAGGCTCTAATTAACCTAATTAATTATGTCAAATAAATATCAAATTTAAAAGTTCAAAGACTAAAGTGTGAAAAGTCTAAGATTAAGACTCTAATTATTAACCCTAATCAATTCTCCTTTTTATTGAATAGAATAATCGATGAAAATCCTCTGACATAAAAGCGAAGGCCAAATCGAATATTCCCTAAAAGTTAGGGGACTAGATCTTATCAAAGTCTAAATTTAGGGACTAAACTTAAAAGTTAAATTTAAAGATTAGAATCTAAAGCCAAGAGAATCAATATACAAGTATACAAGATGAAATTGTTATACTCTATATAGAGTCGACATGAAATAATGAAATGCATACTATATATATTTATACATACATATTTATAAAATAAACGTAATAATGTAGAGTAAAACTAACTTGTAAAATATATTTGTTCTTCCTATACTAGTGCGTAAGACATGTAAGCACTCCATATGCAACATAACATATAAACAAGGGCTATATATATATATATAACATACATAAATTAAGATGCATGATGCTATGTAATATATATATATATACATACATACATACATACATACACGCATACACATTGCTTACAAATTGATATTTAATAT
Organism: Hibiscus syriacus; assembly: GCF_006381635.1. NCBI lineage: Eukaryota > Viridiplantae > Streptophyta > Magnoliopsida > Malvales > Malvaceae > Hibiscus > Hibiscus syriacus. The sequence goes on from NW_024063319.1 coordinate 2,303,398, forward strand.
GAAAAATAATATATATGTATATACAGAAATTATATGATATGAAAATATATGTTGTTGGAAAAATATGAATGAATTGATTTATTCAATCATGACTATTCATGAAAAATAATCTTTTCATGAAAAATAGTTATTTCATTTCACACCAAAAGTCATGTATTTTCATGTTAACCTTTTGATCAAAAGGTTATAATTTTTAATCAAATGGTTAAATCATTTCATTTAAAGGTCTTAACCTTTCAATACAAATTCCTCTCCCTATAAAGGCTAAGTTGTGACACATCTCAACACACAACTTTTTACTATTTTCTTTCAAATAATTTCCTTTCAATTCTCCGATTCTTCCAAAGTCATTTTCCGGTGATAGATAAAGACAAAGATTGTGTTCGATTGTTCACTACGGTTGTGCTTACTGTTGAAAACGTTTGTTGTTGTATCCTGGGAGACCGACATCCAACGTTACTCAAAGCACCTAGGAGATGACGAATCTGTCTTAAGGAAATTGTTCTTTCATGCCTCAACAAAACTATTCTTCTATTTATTCAGTTCCATCCGATTACAGGTTATATTTTAATTTCATTTTTTTCAAATTTATTATTGAAACAAAATTTTTAGATTATAATACTACAACACTATTTTTCAATATTTTGCAACAATCTTAAGACAGATTCCTTATGTTGTAGTTCAATCTAAACTCAAAGAGATTATCGTGGCAATATATTTAGGTTCATATATATTTCTTTCATATTATATTTATTATTTCGGTTTTGTTCCTATTACAGAAAAATGTCTAATACTTTATCCAATTCATAGTCTAATGTGATTATCGTTACACATACTCAGGCTACGAGGAAAATGTTACCTATGACCATGAGTCATAATGAAAAGCCTGCGAAATTCAATGGAGATAATTTCAAAACATGGCAACGGAAACGTTGTTTTATTTGACGACATTGAATCTGGCCAAATTTTTGAAGGATGATTCTCCTACTATTAGAGAGGATGAAGTGGATGCTGCAACTGCATTCTACATTACCGAAGTATGGAAGCACTCTGATACCCTATGTCATAACTACATCTTGAATGGTTTATCTGATGCACTTTATGAAGTATACAACGTAAAGAAAACGACTAAGAAACTATGGGAATCATTGGACCATAAATACAAAACTGAAGATGCTAGTGCTAAGAAATTCTTTGTTGCCAAATTCTTAAACTTTGTAATGATTGATTCTAAAACTGTTGTGAATCAAGTGCAAGAATTCCAACTGATCATTCAGGGTATTCTCGCAGAAGGGATGATTATAAGTGAATCATTTCAGGTGGCGGCCATTATTGAAAAACTTCTGCCTGCTTGGAATGACTTTAAGAATTATCTTAAGCATAAGAGAAAAGAAATGACAGTGGAAGATCTGATTGTGAGACTTCGGATTGAAGAAGAATAATCAATGTGCAGCTAAAAGGCTAAACAAAACAACCAATCATAACATTTCCAAGGAAAATGTGGTGGAAGTCAAAAAAGACATCAAGAAAAGAAAGCAAACTCAAATTGAGTCTAAACTAGGACCAAAAGGCGGTGTTTCTAAGAAGAAAAAATTACAAGGGAAATGCTTTAATTTCAATAAGACGGGACACATGTCATCCGAATGTAGGCTTCAAAAAAGGTCCAAAATAAAAGAGGCTAATGTTGTGACAGTAATTTCCTAGGAAGTATCTAAACTTGAACTATGTGTTGTGGTCTCTGAAGTAAACTTGGTTAATTCAAATCCAAGAGAATGGTGGCTTTATACTGGTGCCACACGTCATATTTTTGTGACAATGACTCATTTGTTGAGTTGGTTTCTTGTGAGAAAGGAGAAAAGCTCTATATGGGCAATGATGTAACTTCCAAGATCAAGGGGAAAGGCACTGTAATTTTAAAGATGACTTCTAGAAAAGAGTTGAAACTTCAAAACGTGTTGTATGTGCCTGACATATGAAATAACCTTGTCTCTGGGACCCTCCTAAGTATACATGGCTTTAGGATGGTATTTGAATCCCAGAAGTTAGTTTTATCAAAAGGATGAATATTTGTGGGAAGGGGTTATGTATTGAACAATATGTGGAAACTCAATGCTATCTCTGTAAAAGCTAAAAATATAAATAAGAATGATTCTTCTTCTGTTTATATGATTAAGTCATTAAATTTATGGCATGATAGACTCAGACATGTTAATTATGATATTTTACGTAGATTAATTAACTCAGAACATATTCCCCCATTTCACATTAATTATAATCATAAATGTGAAACATGTGTTGAAGCTAAACTAACAATGTCTTTATTTAAACCCGTTGAAAGAAATATGAAACCTCTTGATCTAATACACAGTGATGTTTGTGACTTAAAATTTGTTCAAACTAGAGGAGGGAATAAATATTTTATTACATTCATTGATGATAGGACAAAATATTGCTACATATATTTGCTTAAAAACAAAGATGAAGCTATAGAAAAATTTATTCTCTATAAGCAGGAAGTTGAAACCCAACTTAACAAAAGGATTAAGAGGGTGAGAAGTGATCTTGGTGGTGAATATGTTGAACCATTTGGTCAATATTGTACACAACATGGTATTATTCATGAAGTAACACCACCATACTCTCCTCAATCGAATAGAGTAGTAGAGCGGAAAAATCGAACATTAAAGGAAATGATGAACGCTACACTAGGAAGTTCTGGGTTGTCACAGAACATGTGGGGGGAAGCTGTCTTATCAGCAAATTACCTTTTAAATAAGGTATTTCACAAGAAAAAATACAAGACACCATATGAGTTGTGTATAGGCAAGAAACCCTCCTACAATTACTTGAAAGTGTGGAGGTGTCTTGCAAAGGTAATGGCTCATTTATCAAAGTAAATGAAAATAGGCCCTAAAACAGTAGATTGTATTTTCATTGGCTATGCTCACCACAAGAATGCATATCGATTTCTTGTGTATGAATCAAAGAATCCATAAATTCACAAGAATACGATATTAGAATCTAAAAATGCCTAATTCTTTGAAAATATATTTCCTTGTAAAATTAGAGAAGTGGGCTCAAGTTCAAGGAAGCGAACTTTAGAAACTATTAATGAAAATAGTCAAGACTTCCAATAAGAGGTTGAAGTCGAGATAGAGCCAAGAAGAATTAAAAGAGCACGGGTAGAGAAATCCATTGGATCGGATTTTCTAACCTATATGCTAGAGATTGAACCTGTAACTTATAGCAAAGCTATACGTTCATCTGAAAGTAATTTTTAGAAAGATGCCATCAATAGTGAAATTGTTTCCATAATGCAAAATCATACGTGGGAATTAGTGGATCTTCCTCATGGAATTGAACCATTAAATTCTAAACGGATTTTCAAATAAAAAATGAAATTAGATGGAACAATTGATAAGTACAAGGCCAAATTGGTTATTAAAGGGTACCGACAAAAGGAAGGTCTTGATTACTTTGATACATATTCATCTGTATCAAGAATAACTTCTATAAGAATGATACTTGTAATTGTCGCTTTACGGAATTTATAAGTACATCAAATTGATATTAAGACCGCTTTTCTTAATAGAGACATTGATGAGGAAATTTACATGGAACAACCTAAGGGTTATGTAGCTCTAGGACAAGAAAATAAAGTATGTAAGTTGGTAAAGTCATTATATGGACTTAAGCAAGCACCGAAGCAATGTCATGAAAAGTTCGATAGTGTTATGATATCAAATGGATTTAAAATAAATGAGTGTGACAAATGTGTGTATGTTAAAATCACTGTTGATGGATATGTAATCCTATGCCTATATGTTGACGACATACTCATTGTTGGAAGTAACAATGAAATGATAAAACGTCCAAAAATATGTTAAATTCAAAATTTGACATGAAAGACATAGGACTTGCTAACATGAATTTGGGCATCCAAATCAAAAGGTCATATAAAGGGTCTCATATTAACTCAGTCACACTATGTAGACAAGATTCTTGAAAATTTTGGCAAGGATGATTCTGGTGTAGCCAAAACTCCGATAGATACAAGTCAATATCTACCTAAAAATAAAGGTGAAAGTGTTAATCAAGTGGAATATGCAAGGATCATATGCAGTCTAATGTACCTTATGAGTTGCACTAGACCTGATATTGCTTTCACTGTAAGCAGTTTAAGCAGATTTACAAGCAATCCAGGGGAGAAACACTTGAAAGTAATTGTAAGGGTATTGAGATATCTCATATATACTCAAAACTATGGATTGCATTATTCTAGAGATCCTGTTGTGTTAGAAGGATTCTCTTATGCCAGTTGGATATCTAATATTCAAGATATCAAATGCACAAGTGGTTATATTTTCACATTAGAAGGAGGAGTTGTGTCATGGAAATCCTCAAGACAAATAATTATAATCAGATCCACGATGGAATCTGAGTTTGTAGCCTTGGACAAAACTAGAGAAGAAGTAGAATGTTTACGAATTTTTTTGAAGGATATTCCTGAATGGCCAAAACATGTACCCAAAATATGTATATATTGTGATAACCAAGCAACAATTGGTAGAGCACAAAATGTAATGTATAATGGTAAGTTGAGACACATGTGATGTCGACACAATACCATTAGACAACTGATCTCAACTGGAGTTATTTCTATTGATTTTGTAAGATCAAAAGATAACAACACGGATCCTCTAACCAAAGGGTTGAATCAAGATCAAGTTGATAAAACATCAAGAGGAATGAGACTAAAGCCCATGAATTGTTAAGGCTCTATGTGAAGGAAAACCCAACCTAGTTGCCTGGAGATCCCAAGATCTAGGTTCAATGGGACAACCTACTTGCATAGACCTGGTTAGGTCACTGTGGGGGGTTTTATTCCCAAGCCCATTCTTATGATGAAAACAGTGACTACAATGTGGATAAGATTAAGCAATGCTTTTAATGACCAATATGTGTTTTGTTGAACCAAACAACATAAGTCACCTATGTGAGAGTGAAGTGAAGCCGCTTCAAAGAGACTATTGGGGCATAGTTCTCTAAGCTCTTGTAGAACCAGGAGATGTCCACGACTATATGGACATAACCATGAGAACCAAACTCTTGTCAGTAAGATATTTGTGTGAGGTATGTCATCGCTTACACAAAAAAACATGACAGTTCAAGCACATCATGTCTATTGGACATCCGTAAGGTAAACATATTTTCACAAGAGAAGGTTCAAAGGGGATGCCTACCTATCATATGCAAATATCGAATGTATAATCTATCATCACATCGAGTCAATGTTTTAAACAATCAAAATATTCATGTGGAGGATTGTTGGAAAAATATGAATGATTTTATTTAATCAATCATGACAATTCATGAAAAATAATTAAGTCTTTTCATGAAAAATAGTTATTTCATTTCACACCAAAAGTCATGTATTTTCATGTTAACCTTTTGATCAAAAGGTTATAATTTTTAATCAAATGGTTAAGTCATTTCATTTAAAGGTCTTAAGACCTTTCAATACAAATTCCTCTCTCTATATAAAGGCTAAGTTGTAACACATCTCAACACACAACTTTTTACTATTTTCTTTCAATTCTTCGATTCTTCCAAAGTCATTTTCCGGTGATAGTTAAATACAAAGATTGTGTTCGATTATTCACTACGGTTGTGATTACTGTTGTGAACATTTTTTGTTGTATCCTGAGAGACCGACGTCCAACGTTACTCAAATCACCGAGGAGAGGACGAATCTGTCTTAAGGAAACTGTTCATTCAGGCCTCAACAAAACTCTTCTTTTATTTATTCAGTTCCATCCGATTACAAGTTCTATTTTAATTTCATTTTTTTAATTTATTATTGAAACGAAATTTTTAGATTATAATACTACAACACTATTTTTTTCAATATTTTGCAACATATGTAATATAATATAAGGAAAAAAGTATACATGTCAAGAAAGAAATGTAAAGAACTAAAACATAAAAAACAATTCAATGAAAAGAATCATGAATCAAGCTTTCGAATGAAAACTAAATTAGAAAATAATTAAGTCAAATGAATTCCATGGCCAAATTTAAGGGAATAAAATAAAAAAAATCAATATAAAAAAGGAAATATGTTGAAATTATACTTAAATCTTTATAAAAATGGAAAACAAACAAAATAAGAATACTAAAAAACAAAAAAAGTCAGACAAACGGAAAAATCAAATTAAATTAAGGAAACTATAATATTGAAAAGCTTAGCTAATAAGTTAAATTAAAACAGTAATTTAAAAGGAAAAATTACACAATTAGTGCACCAAATTAGACTTAAAATTAAAACAAATGAAAACAAATAAAAATAAACACAACAAGTGACTGTGACCTAAATGAATTAAAAGAAAACTAACATATATAATTCTAAATAACTAAATGACCCAAAATGCAAAACATGGCTAGACCTAATGTACCAAAAGAAACTTTATCTCTTTTATTTTCAACATAACACATTCAGGAATTAAAAAGGGTAAATAGCACAATTGTGGTTGTACTTTTGAATTAGTCTGAAAACCACACAATCTAGTGACTAAAATGTGAAAACTTGGTAAAAACAAGGGGTCCTAAAAGAGTATGAACCAAAAGTTAAAGCCAAAACAAAAAAATGGAAAATAACTCAATAAGGACCTCAATTTTGAGACATAACAAAATAAACATAAGATTGAGGACCATTTTGTAAAAAGGTGCTAAGAGTTTAAAGGAATGAGAATAATTTTACCATTTCTATTAATCTCATCAAACATAAAACCCATTTTTTTTTATTTTACCTTCATTTCCCCCTTTTCTTTTGTCATTCTTTCTCTTAACCCTCTCATTTATTTCTACATTCCAGAAATCGGTGAAGAGCCCCGTCGCTGGTCACTGCACCGGCCACTATCTCTGATAGCAGTTCAGTACCAAAAGTCACGGATAGATTGATGCCGACCTCTTAGATATGGCCTCGTTTTTGTGAGAATCAACGTCTAAGTTCACAAAAATGACTGAGAATGTTCCAACTTCTACCCCGCTAATCTCTTCCGTCAGTCGTTGGATCGAGCTACCTTTAAATTTTATTGCTCCTGGGGGGCACGCCATTTTCTCACCATTCGGATTAGCCAATGAAAGCCCCGATCACCTGTGAATGATTTCAACCGAGAAGGAATACGCCTTTTCCTCTACTTTCCTTTTTTTCATTTGGTTTCGTTTTGGTTTCTTTTCTAAATTTGAATAAAGAACAAAAATGTAAGAAAATGTTGTTTGTATTTGATTCTTCAAAAAAATGGGGATCCCCTTTTATATTGCACACTTTTATTTAAAAAAATTAAGGAACCCCTTTTAAATTAGCTTGCTTGGGTTTTTATAACAACCCATATTACAAATTAAAAATAAAAAATACATCCCATCTCTGATTTGGGCATTGTTGGGGCAATTTGCAGGGAGTGGAGATGGCAGTCATAGTGATGGAAGGGAATGGTGGCTACAATTGATGACAGGGAGTATATATGACAGGAACACCCGGGAATGGGCACCGGATATCACGTGATTTTCCTCATTTATTTTTTTTCTTTATAAATAATATATATATGAAAAATTGGTAATTACACCATAGATCATGCCATAAATATACTGTATATTATATATAAGAACTCATTATATACGATAAAATATATATCATGTAGTCAAAATATTTAAAATCATCTGAATTCCAAAACATTTCAAAATGATAGTTTAAAACAATAATGTAACTCCACATGAACACACTTGTACCGATCTGAGAAGTCTGGTACGTAGACTACTATCAGGTTTTGCTTATCACAGTCAGTGGCATTGCTAGATCCTACGAGTCGGAAGAATTGTATCAAAATTATTGTAAAATAAATAACAAACTTTAATTAAATAATTTAGGGAAACCTACGAGTAGCTCTCGAAGAACTTGAACTGTACATATCTACTAGACGGGGAGCATCAGACCTAGTATACCCTCGATCAGGGGAATCACGAGTACCTTCATAAAAATATAATCTCATATCAAATCTCATATAAGTATGCGAAATGATAAAAATACTAAGGATTTTCGGATTAACATGCTTATTTCGAGACCTTTGGGTCAAGAATTTGGGTTTTTAAATGGGGAAGGTTTCATGTTTTTTGGTTTTAAGCCATATTTTTAGAAAATAGAAAATCATGCCATAGGTCCTCCAACTTTTATTGCTTTTTGATTTAAATTCAAATTTAATTAAAATTTAATTTAATCCTCAAATTTAACCAAAATTTCAATTTAATCCCCAAAATAAATTCTAGAATTTTTAGCCCCGAAATTGGGGTATGACACTCAGAGTATCAATACTAATCTTTATTGTATAAATATTTTTTTATCGAGCATCAATATTGAAGGCTTAGTATCAATACCGAGAGAATTTATTCAAACATCAAGACTTATTATGATATCAAAAATCTTTGGGAATACCAATACTCATGGTGTAACACCTCCAAAATTTGGGCTAGTAGTTTCAGGTTTGCCCGAGAAACATGTGGGCCTCGTGGATTTCATAAATTAAGTCGTTAAGCTTAATTGGGTTGGAATTGGGCTCAATTATCCATAAAAAGGGATTTTTGTATAGTGGGAAAATGAGGAGTGACCAAAAGAGTAATTACCCTATTTTAAAAATATGAAGACTTTTTATACTCTTCATCTCATTCTTCTTTTCATTTTCTCATTTTCCTCTCATTCTCTATCTCCAAGTTCCATAGCACCAATGTAAGATCTTGAGCCTATTTTCATGCTTCAAATTCATCCATAATTCCTCCGGCAACATCATTTTAATGAATTAAGGCTTTGGGTTCTTTGGTTGCAAGAAAAAGTGATGGGTTTTTATCCAAGTCACAAAGAAAAAGAGGTGTAGCTAAGCAAGGAGCTTTATTTTGGGATTCAAACACCAAGGTAGTGTATTTATAATCCTTTAGAGTATTAAGGCTTTCATAAATATGATGAATTGCTAAGATTCATGTAGTTGAGCATTTTAGAGTTCAAACTTGATTCATGCCACAGATGATGTTTTAGATGTAAAGAATGTGATTTTATGATACTTTAAGACCTTAAATAACTACTCACAACATTAGTACATGAATAAGAACCAAACTATGACCTTTAGAATATTTTAAGTGTTTTCTTGAGCCTAAATATTTTTGGTTTCGAGTATCAATATTGGGATGAACATTATTGATACTAGATGAATTGGGGAGGGATTTTAAACAGAGAGTATCGATATTGCTGGTAGAGTATCGATGTTACCCCTACAATATCGATGTTGCCCCTACAGTATCGATTCTTAAAGTAATAGTATCAATATTAAGCCCCTTTTTTAGTAACATAATACATTTTTGGTACTGATACTCGTAAGTGTATCGATACTTGACCCTAGTGTATTGATATTACATGTAAAGTATAGATACTACCCACCTTATATGATCAGATTTGACCAGGTTAAGGTTTGTAAGAGCTAATGATGGTTTGTAAGGATAGAACTTAGTCTGTGAGGGAGGTAAATGGCCAAAGGGGCCCAATGACACTCGTAGGGGGTGGATTACAACCATAGTTCCCATAACAGCCGTAATATGCCCAAGTATCTTCAGTTAAGCACATGATGGGTACCTAGGGATAAGGATAATTGTATAGGGTGCACTGGCAAGCGGATGACTGAATAATTATATTATGAAATATTAGAGTCGTTTACCACAAGAATGATCAAAGTGTTAAACGTATAGTTATCCCTTTAGTTCAAGGGAAAATTGAGCGAAATCATAGTAATAACGAATAGAGTGTCGCTACCCAGAAATAAACCTAGGTCAGGTGTCGGGTTAGTCAGTATCACAGCCAGTAAATAGCAAACACAGTAGTTGTTGTGAAGTCACGAAACACATAGAGACTTCTCTAGAGTTTGAGAATAACTAAAATGCATTTAAGTAGCGAACAACCATATCAATGTAGATTATTAGTAGTAATAGACTAATAAACCCTCGCACCACATTCTAGATGAGATAATGAGCGAGATAGCAGCTAGGGATAATAGTAAACGAGAACATAAATAGCTTAAAATATCTAAAGTGATAAGTATCATAAAACTAGCCTTTGTGTGACACTCAAAAAACAGTCAAGATGCCCGAGTTACTTTAGTATTATGAAGATTATCTTGTTTTTTAGTATGTACAAGTATATACTAGTCAGTGCCAAGGCACTTCAAATGCCAGCTGGGCACAGATGCCCCAAGACTCGACGGACTAAGTTGGAAGGGTGTACGTTTTCGATGTAGCTCTGGATCTCACACCAAATGCCTAAAGGTATCTTAGGTAGGCTAGAGGGGTGTGTGAGCTTTGAGATGCAGAACCCTCAGTCGCACCATGATACCTACCTCAGTTTGTGCTTTTAATGATTATGTGTCATATAATAGTATTAGTGTTGCATTCAGATAATGCACAACAGTGTCAGTGTTGCATTCAGGTAATGCATAACAGAGTTAGTGTTGCATTTAGATACTACATAGAAGAGTTAGTTTTACATTCAGATAATGCGCAGAAGAATCAATGTTACTTTCAGATAATGCACAAAAGAGTCAATGTTGCATCTAGATAATGCACAATAGAATTAGTGTTGCATCCAGATAATGCACATGAGTGTCAATATCACATTTATATAATATGCAATAGATACAATCATTAGGGTTAGAGACACTTTAGAGGTATACTCATGGTTAAGCCCTTATCAGAAGATATATAGAAGCATGAGACTCCTACTTCAATGATAGAATAATAAAACCTTAAGTAGGTAACACTTAATCTAGATCATACATGTACCTACTGCTTAGTACCATGTATTCAACATGCTTGTGATTATGAAATTCTTAATGTTGCTTTAGATTAGCGATTATACTGATAGGCTTTATAAACTCAACTTTCAGATGTTTTATGTTGCCAAGTTATCAACTTGAGTAGTTCAAGGAGTGTCGTTGCAATAGGACTTCCAACATTTCCTTAAGAGTATTGTACCGTTCTTTAGTAGGCATATGTATTCATAGAACCTTACTCATGTAATCAGATTTATAACTCAATTTTGTATTATTTTGGTTTTAACTATATGTCATGGAGCTATGATTTATAAAATTATTTATATAACAGTTATTTATATCCATTATGATATCATTCATAATGTTGAAAAGAAATTGAACAGGTTTTGAAAAAAATAATGGGTTGTTTCGACAACCCAATGTGACACTTTAGGCCATTCAGGTTTAGGGTGTTACACATGGTGGTGGTATTGATACCCATTTATTTTTATGAAACTTAAAACCTAAGTTTGGAATCGATACTCAAGATGAGTATCAATACCCATTACATTGGTATCGATACTAGTATAAAGGTATCCATATCCATTTTGAAGAAAATCTTTTTGAGTCTTGATCTAGTATTAGTACCAAAGGATAATATCGATACTCAAAAGATATGTATTGATAGCCAAGTAGGAGTATCAATATTGTTTAATTAATGTTTTGATATAACAATAAATTGTAAAATTGATTTTGGATTTAATCAAAATTTAAAAAAAATTATTAAAAATAATTCAAAGTCCAAATTAACTTAAAACATATGTTTTTAAATGTTTTCAAACTTAGTTGAACCTTTTCAAAAACTTACTCGACCGTTCTTACGCTTTAAAGTTGAGTTTCCAAGGATTTTTAATTCAAAGGATCGATCCCTAGCAAAAGGATCGAGCCCTTTGACTAAAGGATCAATTCCCTTGAAAAAGGATTGATCCATTAGATTCTAGTAAGTTTTGGATCGATCCCTTCACAAAAGGATCGATCCCTTGAGGAAAATGATCATCCCTTCACCAAAAGGATCGACCCCTCAATGAAAAGAATTTATCCCTTCCTCTAAAAGATTCAATCCCTTTCTTAATATGGTCGAATTATTAGAAAAATGATCGATCTCTTTCATAAAAATCGATCCCTTGTGTATTAAATATTGCTTTTGGTTGTAAATAACAGCTGTAATGATCCCTCAATGACTAGAATCGATGGATAAGGTATAAATCGAAGGTTAAAGCATCCCAAGGTCAACAAGAAACATATTGAACCAATATACTAACATCAAAGTATTCATTTGTGCTTAATTTGTCAAATTATTTATTGTACACACACTTGGGAGCTACATTGTTCATTTTGCTCCAGTGTGAATTGGGTGAGTGCTTAAATTATGCAAACACATTTGCCTTGTGAGATTTTCTCAATTATTTTTTTTATTAGTATTTACTCTTTGGGGGAGTGTGTATTCAAGGTTTTGGGTATAAACCTTGAAGTGTTTGTAAGGTTAAACCTTCTCCTTAAAGGTAAGCAAATCTAGTGGATTTGATAAATGCATTGTGTGAATACTAAGAAAATGGATGTAGACTTTGGTTGATTAAGTTGAACAACTTTAAATTATTGTGAAAAAGATTTATATTTCGATTACTTCCACAATATTTTTTTAAAAAGCCAATTCACCCACTTCTTGGTGTATTTCGGTTGATCAATAAAGCTAACAATCAATATCATAGTGGGTCTTTTATCAATAGTTTAACAAACTTGAGAAGATTCTAGGATAGCTTTATCAACTTCTTTAATCAACCGAGAAAGATGGCTTCCACTTTTGGCTCGTTCTACGTGGAAGACTCCCAACCAATCAACAAGCCTCCATTCTTCAATAGGCTAACTATGATTATTGAAAGAACTTAATAAAGTTATTTATTCAATCTATTGATCTTGGATCATGGGAGTTGATCATGAATGACTATTCTTCTCTAACGAAAAAGATGAAGAAATATGGAGTGACCAACAACGGAAGAACTTCCAACAAAGCACTATGGTCATGCACATTTTATTTTGTGCCTTTAGTCCTAATGTATATGAAAGTGTTTCTTCATATTTAAGTGCCAAAAAGCTTTGGAATGAACATGAAGAACTTCATGATGACAAGAAAGAAGAATTATCAAGTTCAAATATCTTTCCCAATCCAAAAGTGGTGTGCTTTGTGGCTCTTGAAGAGAAAGAGTTATCTTATAACTCAAATGAATTTAATTCATATTTTTTTAATGAGTTACAAGATGCATATGATGAACTATTTTTAGAGTTTGAGACCATGAACTCCAAATACAAGAAACTGATTTCAAAATGTAAAGTTGAAAATGGTTTTTTTTAAAGAAAATTTGGATTTTAAAAGTCAAAATAAAATTTTGAAAAATGATTTAAAGCTTTCAAAAATGAAAATAGAAAAGTTTGAAAAATAAAATTTTAATTTAAAAGTTAAGCTTGAATGCTTAATAGAAGAAAAAGAAATCATTTTCAATAATTCATCTAGCTTAATAATGGGAAAATGCTCATATTGTCATTATCATGGTCACGATGTACATACTTGTCCTATAAAGAAAAAAAAATTAAAATTAGACAAGTATGAGTTCCTAAGGGAACTAGGGGCATTAGTTCTAACTCTCAAGGACCCAAAGCAATTGGAGTACCAAAATCCAAATGAATGTCTCTTGTAGGTATGTTGGAGCAATGAAGAGAAATGTCAAGACATTTGAATGTTCTAGTCACACAAAATAAGGATGGGTAACCTCTAAGCTTAATTTTTATTGATTTTGTATATTGATTGACTATTTTGATATTTTTTATAAATACGAGATTTTGAGCATGATGGTTTATATGTAATTTGTTGTCTCATGCATAATGAAATGTATTATGGACATGTTTTAAAATTAAATGTTTTTATCAAAATTTAGTTCATCATAATTTTCCTTTGGTAAAGTTAAACTTTAATGTTTTAATGATTTTTTTTTTCAAAATATTTTGACCTTAAGTTCTTTTATTGAAAATTATTTTTAAAACAAGTGATATCCTTGATTTATTGAATATTTTTAACATTTGGAATCACTTTAAACATATGATGTCAGGTTTCATAATGTTTTAAAATCTTTTTCAATTGGTGTCATTTTTAAAAGGTGCATATGTAAGAAATCTTAAAAAATTTCTTCTTATTTGCATATGTCTTCTTTTGTCTATTTGCATATGTGTGTTTAATCTTTTCCATTTTTGATGTGCAAATGCAAATGAGATTAAATGTTCATGCATATGTTCTTACTGGCAAATGATATCTCTCTAACAATTGATATTCATATTCAAAGCATGACATCATGTAGTGCTTTATGCATGTGCAATTCATTGTGAATTTTCTTTATATTGCTTAAAGTATGATAGTCTTAGATTTATTGAATTTCACGTGTTACAACATTTGTTTCTCATCTTATTGAAATTCAATAATCTTCTTAAGTGCATAAGAGTTTTTGTGCCAAAACTTTTCATGGAATGCTTTTATTAAAGGAGATCTTTGTTTTCAAATGATTTTTGTGCTAAAATTTTGTTTTTGTTTTTTAACTTACTCTTCATTGTTATTTTCAATCAATAAAAATTATTTTTTTATATAACAAAAAGGGAGAAGTAAGTGAAAAATGTGATTTTTTAAAGAAAAATAGGGAGATTAAAATTTTTCCAAATATTTTCTATTTTTTCAAATAATGTTTTGCTAAGGGAGAACTTTTGCCAAAAAATTATTTTTCATAGGTTTTGTTATATCAAAAAGGGGAGATTGTTGAACCTATATTTTGATATAACAAATAAAAGCTAAATGTTATTGGACTTAATTGAATTTGTTCAAATGATTAAAAAATAATTCAAAATCCAAATTAATTTAAAAATATGTTTTAAATGTTTTCTAAATTAGCCAAAAAATTTCAAATACTTACTCGATCATTTTTATACTTAAAAATATTTTTGAAACACAAAACATGACAAATTTTACAAAATTTGGAGCATGGTTTCGAAACCTCTGAGGCAGAATGCTTGGAAACCCCTTTGGCTGGTTTTGAAACCCCCATTGTCTGGTTTCTAAACCCTTGTTCCAACTATCATATTTTCAAGAGGGTTTCGAAACCCCCTCTAATGGTTTCGAAACCATTGTGCACACTTTTTTTGAAATTGACGAAATTAAAGGCTTTGAACGACTATAATTCATCTCTAACGTTCATAAACGGTTAGAAACTCATTCCACATAATAAAAACGCTCCAAGGACACTCGAAGAAGATTACTACACTTTCAAGTTTCAACTAAACTCTATCAAATTTTAACTTCCCTCTTACCGGTTTTTGGTTGATCGATCGAGCCTAACAAATACCAACTAATAATTTTAGGAATGTTGAACCTTATTGAATTGGGACATGAGTGTAGTTATCTGGAGATTAATAGAAAGTATTAACTCCCATGAATGTTGGAAATACCCTCAATAGGGTAAGACTCAATTATGTCTTTATTGCTAAATGAAGTATTATCCTTTACATGAGCGTATTTGTCCAATAGAGAGCGAGAGATGATATCGATATTATTACCTTATTAGCTATTGAAGATAATAATTCATGGCTAATTGTTTAGTTGCAAACTAAGAAAAGTGTAGAACTTATATTCTGATATAATAAATAAGGGCAAAATGTTTGTTAGACTAAATTGAATTTATTCAAAGTATTCAAAAATAATTCAAAGTTCAAATAAAAGTTAAAAATATGTTTTTAAATGTCTTTTGAACTTAGTCGAACCTTTTGAAAACATACTCGATCATTTTCGCGCTTTAAAGTCATGTTTCCAAGCTTCTTTGGCTCAAATGATTGATCACTTTGTCCAAAGGATCGATCCCTTGGACAACAGTGAGTTTGGGATTGATCTCTTGACAGAAGGATCGATCCCTCGAGGAAAATGATCGACCCCTTCCCAAAAAGTATTGATCCCTTTGGTATAACGGTCGAAATATTTGAAAAATAATTGATCCCTTTGGTAAAAGGATTGATCCTTTGTGTCTTAAAAGTTATAGGTAACGGTTATTTTGATCCCCAACGGCTCCGAAACATCCCCAACGGCTAGTAACTCATTCTAACATATAAAAACACAAAACACTTGAAGAAGGTGACCAACACCTATCCAAGAATTAAAACACAAGAGAAAAGTTTTTCAATCCTAAGTTTCTTTCTCTTGTAAATATTTGTGTTTTGAGCTTAATTGCATATCCTTAGGTTTTGTTTTTGTGAGCTAAATCTCTGTAAACACCAACCTAGAGAGGTCTTCTTGTTTACACATTTCTTATCTTTTGTAAAGGGGTTTTGGTTCTAGTTTAGCCAAGTGAAAAACTAAGGAGTTGTAAAGGTTACTCTTGATCCTTCAAAAAGAAAGAACAAATTAGTAGATTTGTTAGAAAATCCTAAGTTTCAAATAGCCAATTCAAGCACCGCAATTAATGATAAACAATTGTACAAAGGTTACTCTTGATCCTTCAAAAAAAAATTTGGAAACATGATCTTACCTAGAATTTTAAGAACAATCTTCAATATGATTCAAGCACCACAATTAATGATAAACAATTGTGACTTTGTGTTTATGAGAAATATGAGAAGTTAAAAAGTGAGTAATAATTTCCAAATGAATTGTGAAACATAGAAGAGAAAAGAAGTAGACTAATTATACTTAATTTTTTTCCTCCCATTGAATTTTGAAGAGAAAAAAAATAAAGTTAATAAAAATTTTCATTGATGTGGAAAATCGGGAAAGAGATTCGGTGCATTGATTGTGGGAATTTGGAAAGACCAAAATTAAAGAGATTCAATTGATTTTTTTTTTAATTTCGAAAACAAATATAGAATTAGAGTTTTATGGAAAGTGGAACAGTTTATTAGTGTTAATATAAAAAATTTAATAATGACAATTGATACATCAATAAACTCACAGGCCCCATTAGTTTATAGTTTTTTTTAAATTTATTATAAATAATAAGATAAAATATTATATTAATAATTTTTAAAAAATTTATAGGCCCTGGGCGGGCGCCCTTCCTGCCCTGGCCCAGGGTTGACCCTGATGACATATCTTACTATATGATATGCATATGCATGATATTTTATTTTTTTCATTACAATTCATGTGATAAATTGGACTTTCTTTTTCTTTTTAAATTTGTAATACTCACGAAATTGAATTTATTTTCGAATTTCAAAATTTTCATACTTAATTTAATCAAGACATTTTCACCAATAACTCCATCATTTGACACATAGGAGAAAGCAATAAATGCATCGTCTAAAACCGTTGAACCCCACAGAACATAAAATTTGGCAATCTTTGTATGCCCTTCAACCATAATAAGAGAGTCCTCTTTAATTTTCATAGCTCCATCTTCGTTGGGGAATTTGTATCGTTTTGAATTTAGTGTACCTAACAGAAATCAGATTTATTATCAAATCTGCCCCAACTCAAATTGGTGTTACGATCCAATAACATAATTTCAAACTTCTAGTATGTCATTATCTTGATCGAGACAAATAACCTAGATGCTCTAGTACCAATTTGTTAGAAGATAATGACAAATATAATGATTCACAATAAAATAGATACTAAAATTTTATATGATAAATTCTTTCGAGAAAAAACAATGGTAACAAAGAGAAACTTTTTCACTAATATTGAAAATAAAAAAAAAACAAGAGGATTTTCAAAATTCTACTTAACTTCTAACCATAATTCCTAGTATTTATTTATATAGATTGTTATTTTATTACAAAAGAATTTTATTTAGTACACTTCTACTCTCAGTAGGTTTTTTACTATTAACCAACATAAAAGAAAATAGATTTCATACTTTCAATTCAATTAAGATTTTTAGTTTCCTCGATCAATCTAAATTCAGGTCGAACTCTAACGATTGCATCGACTTTTCTCAAGTGAAGATGAATAGAAGTAGAACTGCATTCACGAAACATTTAACTTAATCTTACTATTTACATGTCTTAGTGTTTATTTAACGAGAGAATACATAATTTCATAATACAAAGCCAAAATATTAGCTTGAAGAAATGCATAAGCACACAAAATAGTCTTTTCATATACAATGATTTTATCCCTATTTCCAATATTAATGTGTCGATAATTTGATGAGCTTACCAACTTTTACATTAGACATGAGCGTTAAATCGAGTCGAGTTAAATTTTTGAGTTTCTGTTTAAATTTAATTATAAATATTTATAATATTATTATATTATTTGATTCTCATTTAAATGGTTTTTTATAATCACATACCATACATATATATTTCTTCATATTTGTTTCATATACGATATACATATATCATACAGAGGCGAATGAATCAACCCAATAAAAATCAATCCACTAATTACTAAAAATTTCGAGTTATTCGAGTTGTATTTTACAACTCGATTTGAACTTGAATCGAGCCGTGTTTATAAAATTACAACTCGAAATCAATTCGAATCGAATTTTTTCGAGTCGAGTTTTACTCACCCTACTTTACACCTCTATAATTTCTCACAAAATTCTCCTGCGATTTTAAATATCAAAGCCAATAAGAGTATTCACACATTCCCTACTTCTACTGACCAACAATTATGAATCTCTCCTTGTTTATGATTGCTCTCCTAGTTTTAGGATTTTGCCCGGATTAATCCAAATCAATCCGCATCGTACAGTTGGTTTTTAATGGGTGTAAGACTTCTCCTTTGCCAGTTTTTTTATAGGTTTTGATGGTCTCTGTAAACGAAAATGCATCCTCAATCTCTTCAAGAATCTTCACTTCCATTGTTTCTAATTATCGCCAACTTCAATATATATTTGGTGAAAAATTGTTGCCACGAAAAGGACTAGTTAGTTATATTCCTAATCATCATTTCAAAATCTATGGTACTATTATAATCTAGTGGATTGTTTCAAATGTTTTCAGTTCATGGTGTCATTCTTTATATTATATTAAGCACTTAGATTGACGGAAAAATAATTTAAATATCTAAATAAAAAAATGATATAGTTTGAATACTTATTTTTATATTAAACCTAATAAAATACATCTATCGTGTTATATAAACATGATATAAAATGAAAACTTTCATAACTGTGGTTGATTACTGTGTTATCTGTTTTCTTTGGACCAGGATACAATTAGGCCCAAAGAAATGAATGGGGCCGAAGCACAAATATTGAAAGTTTGGAGACCCTGAATTGAATTCTGAAAAGAAGGCACGCCATCGTTTCTCGTTGACCACGTCTACAAATACAATAAACCCTAATCCTTGGTCTATCGCATAATCTTTTCGCTTGAAAAGAAAATAGCCTTCTACCAACTTAGATTCTTCAGTTCTCTGGCAACTACTATTCGATTTTACAGATACTAACAGTGTTAAAGCATCCAATGCAGCTTTTGGTTTGAAATTGATCCGACTGAAATGATGCTTGGTGCCAGGAAAGTGGGTATCTATTGTTCGTCTGGGTAATTGCAAAGCAAAATGATGAAAATGGTTTAAGAATTTCCCGTGTGGGAAATCCCATTCTGGGTCTTCAAAGTTCTCTGATTGCTTTGCGAGATCATGGCTTTTTTGGGTTCAATTTGTCGTATACAAATGCTGGTTGTTTTTTATTCCATTTATTTGTTTGGGTATTGGAAGCAAAATGAGGATTTTTTTAATGGCTGAAAGTGACGAGGAGTTTCCGTATCATTTTAATGGTCTTCAGAGTTCTCTGATTGCTTTCATACGTTAGAATGCCATTGTGCTATCTTTATAGCTAAATAGTTGCTTCTCTTAACCTTTTGTCCTTTTTTTTTTTTTTTTTTTACATTTGGTCCATTGGAGTGTCATGTATGAGCACCAAATATTCATGGTCTGATTTGTATTTGCAATATTTCAGGCTATACGAGCATGGTGCTATAGAAATGTTTCTTCATGTTCACTTTTAGCTGGACTTGCAAATTTCTAATGACTGGTACAGCAGAACTAGGAAGAACATTTTACCTCTCGAGTCTTAACTTGCATCCCGGAAAGTAACTTAATCCTTCATTTATGAAGAAATTAATGATGTGCATTTACAAGTACATCATTTATAAACCAAACGGATGCATGACTAATTCTTACCATCACCATGCACTTTGCATTAGAACTATAATAAAAACATTTGCTCTCTCACTAATGAAAACATGGGTCTATCAACAAACATAGAACTCTTTAACGAAAAGATAAACCGAAAAATAAGCGAATAAATAAAAGGGCTTACGGCTGTCTTCCAGGGCTCAAGTCAGACAAAACTCTTGCAAGAACTTGCGAGTCATTGTGCAGTGATCGTCTAGAGACAATTTGATTAAAATTGGGATGTTTTCTCAAGCTGTTCAATGGATATCAGCAGGGAGGTGAAGAAAAGTTATGGGGCTGCTATAATATAACTTTTAGGAAATGCAACAATAGAGAGATAAGAAAATCACCTCTTCCGCAAACCTCCAGAATACCAAGTGTCCAGAAAGAGCTTTAAACCATGTGTAACAAGAGAACAAGCTTTCGAGTCGTCTTTAGCCCTGCGAACTTTTCTTGCGACTGCATTTTCTAGTCCAGGACTACCCGATAATATAACAGCCCCTTCAATCTGAACAGGTTTGGTATCTTCAATAATGCAGATATGATAATTTAGTTAAAAGACGAACAGTATCTTGCACTCCATTGATGTACCTTACCACCAAATTTAAGTGCCATGTACAAAGCAATCCTTGCTCCCATAGAATATCCAACAAGAGTAACTTTACCAGGAGTTATGTCTTCAATTAATTTAAACAGAAAATTGGCAACTACTCGATTGACAACGTTGGTTGCAGTGCAGCTTTGCCATTAGCACGGTTCTTTATCTTTTTTTCCCCATGGCCAGGCAGGTCAACTGAAATGTATCTTGCAGATCCCGAGATAGCATGCATGATAGGAACCCAATCTTCATTTGTCCAAAGAAAACCATGAAGAAATAGAATCGTGCTACCCTGCATCGGTGCAGGTAAGGTGTGGTTAGCACTAGATAAGTGGGCACAAAAAATAAAGTTATGCATCACTCTACAAGCAATAGCTACAGAATATCTCGGCATTTTTTTTGTGCATCAACCACAGAGATATGCAGTCAAGAAAAAGGGAAGGACCAAAAGAAGCACATAAATGTTGTCAAGTTTCTATCATTTTTTTCTTTGACCAATCTCCTGTACGTTGACCGAAGAGAAATCATCCGAATCCAGAGCTAGGTGATATCTTAGGACCTTTTGGCTAGTAAAGGTTCTGTGGATAAAATTGTGGTTCATTCGAAATTTATGCAGGAGATGGGTAGCATCGGCAACAGATGCTTCTATAAATCAAGTACTTGGATTACGTTCAATGCCGAGCAGATCAGTCGTTACATCTTCTTCAAGCCAACGAAATGTCCCAAGACCATGAGCAACAGAAGGAACTAGGTTATTATTCATCAATTTGCATGTGTCAGCATTCTGCCAATCCAGATAACAGGAAAACACTATATATGCTGACAAAGCTAGGCCACTTTCAAATGCAGCACTAACAACGGCCAGCTTTCCTTGTCTTTGTGCCCACCGTGCAATTATAGCAGCCCTCTCAAATCCACCAATTACAGTTGGTTTAATGACCTGGAAGGACATATAAAACCAAAGCATATCAAGATCATAACCAAAAAGTCACTTCGAATTGAAAGATCTTCATAAATTGTTATGCTCTAAAAGATGCACAATGAATAGTTTCCTATTATCAAAGCCATGGTGTGCATCCTCCCATTTGAAAGTTATGCTGGTAAATTGGACCCATTTAACCTTATACGCATAGCTTATATCAGAATCATGCTGCTCTGGTAAATGACGATGGCAATTATGATTTCTGATGATTGCAACAAAAAGAATGATGGATACCTGACAAAATAATGCTCCTGTAAAGCTAGAAACAAGATCATTATAGATATTAGCTCTCCAACTTCTCAAGGATTTGCTTAATACTGATTATTGCTTTAGCTATAAGAACAATCAGGGAGGGGGCACACGAGCTTTCTAACCTGTGCTCTAGCATATATTCTGATACAAAAAGCTTCTAAGTAAAGTGCTTATCGCCATGGTTCTAACAATGTGATTGCGCAATTCTAGCTCAACATTCTTACAGTTTGGCTGGGTAAATTTAAGTATAAAAGTTGAGGTTTAGAAAGAGTAATTCAACTTGATCAATCAACAATACATTGAAGTACACCACCAAGATATGCCATGTTGATTTAGTAAACGATGATTTTATGTCACTCACCAAAGCAACTATTCCCGGGTGATTATACTTGACAAGCATATTCAGAGGATTTTCTGGGCACTTATCAATAGTTTCATCCAATGCCATGGGTAAGCCACTTTCTTCACAGAACCTAATAATATCGGCCTCGCCTTGAACAGGCTCCTGAAATATATCGATGTCAAAATCGGGGGGGGGGGGGGGGAAACCCAAAACCTGTTGCACAAACCAGTAAGACAATAATCCACTTTCGGACCAATGAAGGAGTAAAGCAACTATGTTTATCAAGCTTTCTATAAGTTTTACCTCAATATATTGCAGGTTAGAATCCTTCACCAAGAAGCCAAATTTAATAGCTTGCTCATATGTCCAATTACAGTTGGCATCGACACGAGTTCAATGTGGAAACCAACCTTCTTTCTTACTTCCCATTTGACAGCAGCATCTTCAACTGGATCTGCCCTACGTGCAACCTTTTGTAGAAGAATCATCAATGGGCAACTTAAAATCTTAAATTAAAAGAAAAAGACAAGACTCAATAAAACTTACTAATCATAAGCTACAATAGTCTTGGCAAAAAGACAGGAAAAGAAACCAGTTAATATAATTGAATTGCAACATCAAAAGCATAACCACTTAGGTTTTTAACACACCTTTATCTTGATTGCTGTAAACCCTTCTTTGACAAGATCAGTAGCAATACGACCAACTTCTTCTGGAGTACCACTACTGTCAAGAAGAGCACATATACGAACACTTGGCGATTTTTCTGATTTTCTTTCCCTCAGAGGATGAAGTATGTTCAATAAACAAGAACCTTGGCTCA
Source organism: Hibiscus syriacus (assembly GCF_006381635.1). Lineage (NCBI taxonomy): Eukaryota > Viridiplantae > Streptophyta > Magnoliopsida > Malvales > Malvaceae > Hibiscus > Hibiscus syriacus. The sequence continues at coordinate 2,326,451 of NW_024063319.1, forward strand.
CTGCTATAGCATTGAGGGTTGCCATCTCCAAACCACATCTAACACATGGAAAGAGTGAACATGCCTGTATGACAATAACTATAGAAGATCAGGATCCATTAAATTTTTTTAAAGATAAACGCATCTAGGAGGAAACATTAATGTTTTTTACCCACATTTTCCTTTTTACATCCTGCTTACTAGATACACATTTTACTAACAAAAAGTAGATAGATCTGCCGACCGGAATTCCTAAAGTTTTCCATATCCAAGAAGAAAATGAACTCTTGAGCATTGGTAGAAAATAATTAATGGAAGCTCCTTCAGCTGCATGGAAAAGAAAACGAAGTTGCTCTTCAACATCCAACAGATTTTCTTGGCAAATTTCAAGAGGCGCAACCTGTTTAAGCAGAGTAAGGCAAAAATAAATAGGACTGAATGGTAGCTTGCACAAGAACAAGGATGACAGAAGATAATGGAAAACAAAAGGTCAAAAAAATAGAAAAAAATATTCAAGAAAAGGGAAAAAGAGAAGGTGATAATAGCAAACGAACTTATAAACAAACAAATAATGAATTTAACATAAACTAACATCTCCATACCCAATGCTTCCATCTTCAAGAATCAAAGACAATAAAAACCTTCTCTATAAAATCTGGTGCGGTCATGATCAAACACTTTTGAAGTAGGTGGAGCACAAAGCCGAATTCTGGAACCATATAAATTTGAAAAATCTATACTAAATTAACCCCGTAACTGGCAAGTTAAGGAAGTTTCAAAACTGTTCTTACAAAAACAATACCTATAGAGAGAATAACTAATTGATTTGATTTTGTAGTGGCAATCTTGTGACATAGCTTCTGGAAGAGAGAGTTTCGAAACAACACCCAAAGCATGTTCAGCTGCTCGGCAAGCAAATTTTCTTATATAACTAAGAAACAGAGAAAGATATGTCAGCAGATTGACCAGGTATTTACCTGTTAACTAGGAAATCATAATTGCTAAAGAATCCTTAGAACATAATTACCTGTGGAAAGTGGCATTAGCATCAATGGAGCTCTAAACTTCAATGACACAATCTGTCTCTCCTTCCTGTGATGAGATTAAAGCCTCATGTAGTTCCTTTTTCGTTTTTACTTCCAAATGCTTCACCCTGTGTATATAGCGTCAAAGGAGAAGTTTCCAACGGAAAACCTTAGTGAGGAGGCTCATGTAGATTGCAATTTAAGGAAATAATATGCTACAGAAAAAGTTAAATCAGTTTGTAAACGGCATTTAACACTTCTGTTGTTGAGATATTCAGTAAGCAGTAATCTTCTAACAAACCATTTAACTGGAAAAAAACACTAGTACAAAATGGTTCAGAAAGAAGGATAGATATGGTTGCAGAAGAATTGAAACATATTTTGAACCTCAAAATGAATGTACAAAATTAGAAACCAAAAAATACATAACTCTTAAATATATTTGCCCTCAAGGTGTTTAAACAGATAAGATGTAGTAGGCATTAAGTTGACGCAGACCTGATACATTCCAACTTATAAGTAAATTCTCTACTTTTAATATAAACCACATGTAACTCAAAATATATGTAAGTATAACAGCCGTGCTGAGCAAACCGTCAATTCCACTAGCACCTCTATTTCCAGCAACCAATATCCCCGTACATGGTAATTCTGTATGTAAAATCATATCTGCAACACTGTGAGTATCACTTCTCCAATTGTATCCATACATGTCTGCATCACGTATTACCATGCTGTTTCCAATAAGAAGAGCAGACTCAGATGAAAGAGCCTCTGAGATTACATGTGCAATATAAGGTTCTAACAAAAAGTGTTCAGCAGAAACTTGGAATGATATCTCCTGTCCAACCTACAATAGATGGCAAGTGTACTTCAGATGTACAGAGGAACACAAGGACGACAGACCATAATATCATCAATTTTCAGAGAGGCAAATTATCAGTAATTTTGGTAGGAAGCAATAAAGAAAATATGTATTCTCATTTCGCATACTCATTTATCCCAACATTGGATGCAGTCATATAACGTCCATTCTAAATAAGGAAAAGTAAAACAAAAATGTAAAATCACAAGATCGTGTAGAGTTTCCTTTTTGGACTAAAAAAGAAAAGAAATTCAAGCTAAAGCCTAGAATAAAGATGAATATGTGATTAAATGCTCTGAACATGGAAAAAATATTTAATTAAACCAGGCCAACAATTACAGAATGGCATAAAACTTTGGCAACAAGTAGCCATGACAATACAAGAACATCAAATGCAAAGACTATTCTACTTGCATTTTCAAATTTCGTTTGGTACCGAATTGTTGGAAACTAGATAAACCAAACACAAGGTGCAACCATATTCAACCTATTGATTCAATTATCCTAGATATTGATAAGAAAAATATAAACCAAAAAAAAAAGAATAGACAACAGACGATGCATTACAATGCTCAACACACAGATAAATGGAACATGGAGAGAATCACGGCCTTATATCAGTACCATCATATTCAACGCTTGTAGATAATCATGCCATTTTCTGCTTCTATGTGGAATTTGGGCTTTCAGTAAAATATTAGCAAATTCAATGGCAGAGATTTGGATTCTCTGTGTTACAAAATGTGAAGGATCATGACGGTTTGGGTGATCGTCAACCAAGATATATGAGCACGGGAAACATTTCTCCAGCATCTGAGAGATTCGCTTGCTTGTAATCCGACTCCCAATCTGCTAAGAATTAAGAATCAGAAGAAATCAACAAGAAAGACATATAAAATCATGAAGGACTTGGTATCAATGATCTACTCACTCAGGCACAAGATAATAACAATCATTCATTTATTTCATGTACTGTTATCTTCAGTAATTGGAAACATTATCCCTTGCCATGCAAAAGGGTACTAAACCCTGAGAAAGAGGAAAGAAGTGAAGTCCCACCTGAACAATTACATCAAACCGGACCAAATTCCTAACAAAATCTGAAAGCAATGCATGGTCAAGATAGTCAACGAAAACAATGTTCTCTTCAACTTCAGGAGAGGAGGACAACAACTTTCTCAACCTTATCCCAGACAATATGTCAGCCACAACAGGCCATTGAAGGTATTTTGCCACATGAAGAACTGCCCATCTCTCATCCTCTGTAGAGATGGCACCAACAAGTAGGAGCCCTTTGTTAACGCTTTGAATATTTTCTAGAACCTCTTCCATTTGGCCGTGTGTACCATTATTACATAAATAAGAATGCTGCACCATTATATATTTGGTAAATGGTTCAGCATTAGACATCCAAGTATCTAATCCTTGGTTCAGCATTAGACATCCAAGTATCTAATCCTTCCAAACAACTTGATTTCCATTTTTCTGGACTATTATCCAATGGCTCCCTAAAAGGACGGTTAACATGAACAGGACCAATTGGTGGAGATGTTGCCCAGTGAAGAACAGAGTCCAGCGAGGTAAGAACCATTCGAGCAGGTATTTGATCAGTGGGAGGAGGAAGACCTAAGAACCTTACGAAAGAACCAAAATGATTCACCTAGTATACAAATTAACACATTGATGTTAACAAATAAGCAAATGGATATATATATATATATATATATAATGTATGTATGTATGTATGCAGGTATTTATAGTGTAAAATATTGTGTATGATCAATTGCGATACATGCAAATACAAAATAAATTCTAATATATAAAAAATTGTTGTAGGCGTGTATAAAAATACAATATACCGAGACTATAAACAACTGTAATACAAGAAAATAAAAAATAAATTTTGAAGTACATTATTTCAATTTCATTTCACCTGATTGATTGGTTTGCTCCACAATCCAGAAGCTCTGGAGGACGATCTGCTGATAGTATCAGAAGGGGTACAAAGTCCTGGCTGGCTTCAACCACCTTAGGTATGACAAATGAACATTACAAGTACGTAATTTTTGCGCTACAATTTGCAAGATAGAATGTTACAACAAGATATGAAGTGAAAACCCTAGAACCATATTGATTAACTAAACCATGGGAAATTATTGATCATATGATGTTCCTTGACTGGAACGGCACATTTCATAGATGTGCATTGAAACTTGCAGCAGGGAAAAGATTTGAAACTGCAGTTCCTGATGTTGTTATAATGATTGCCACTTTCTTACACCCTCTTGCATACCCAATAGCATGGAATGCAAGTGATCACTCATCAAAGCATGAAATATAGGTTATTAAGGGACGAGAAGAAGCAGCAAGAGCAAGGGGGTTGACCTTGATCCTGGAGCTACACAAAAATACAGCAATGAAGAATTATCAGGCAAACCCAGCGGAGTATAGACATATCTCACGATGAAAAAAACTCACCGTCAAACCAAGGAGAGAACATTCTTCAACTATAAGTGATGCCCAAACAGCATTGATATTTGCACAATCTTGAATGGAATAGGTTGTTTCGGTGGCATGACCCAACTGACAATCAGAAGGAAACACAAAACTTCAACTACCATCATCCAGTTTGTTTATTGCAACATTCTATAAAGGTCCTAATATCCGCATCATTTTCTGCATTAACATTTTCGAACAAGCACATTTTGTTTTATTATCTAATTTATCTTTGATACAATGTAAAATTAAAGATGATATTGATACCACAATTTGGGTCGACTAACCTAAAAATAGCCGTTTAGTTCTATTGCATGAATCCTCAAAGCTATTAAGTGCATTTACTTTATTTTATTCCTGCTTCTTTGGATAACCAAATATTACTTATGCAATTGTTTATGTTTTCGATTCCATCTACAGAGCATAAAACACTAGCTAAATTGTAATCAATTCCTTACTGAAATGAAGCAACTGGTAAATCTAGCACTTGTATTCCATGAAATACTGTTGACGCAACCATGTGTTCGCAGAAAAAACCAATTGATACTGATACAAATTGCCTGTCCTCCTTTCACTTAGCATGTAGAATAGCAGTGATATTTTTCTTCATATTCAAATAACAGATGCTGTACGAACAGAATATTTAAAAGATCAAATTCCAGAGCAACCAGGACAAGTATTATACCATGTTGCGGGAGACACCAATGGTAGGTGAAAACCTGAAACAGAACTGCATGAAAGAATGTGCCCCTTTCTACAAGAAAATTTAGTACATAAGGCCATTCAGAAAACATTTAATTTTAAGTAAGGACATAAACACACTCGAAGCAAATTGGGTTATGAAAAATTAAAGTATAAATGATTACAGGAAAAAGGAGTTACAGTTCCAAGGTGTAAGCTTCAAAATCCCTTCCGCCAGACGGAATATTCATATATGCCTAGTAAAACATTGTGATCAATAATAACACCTAAACAACATTGATATGATCCTCAATTGTGCCCCTTCCTAGGGACAAACTCGGAAAAACTGTAGGAATTATAGAGATATGATTTGATATTATTCCTTTAGTTAAGGGATTATGTACATATATTTATACAATCCCTTATTTTAAGGGATCACATCCTAGGATTAGTATCTTTCCTTTCTTAAGTGTTTCCTACTTTAGAGAGATAATTTGTATATAAAGATGTAATATGTCCTATTGAAAATAATATGAAAATACAGAGAATTACTCTGATTTCTACATGGTATCAGATTAGGTTACGGTTTCTTTCCAACCTAGACGATGTCCACAACTTCTTCTCCTACTCCAGAGGTCACTACGAATCCATAAAATTTTTCTAGTTTTGCTGCTCAATCAGAAGGTAATCTGGTCATGAAAGAACCAGAAGGTAAACCTCATGCTACAGTTTTTTTCTCCTCCCAGTTGACCTCTAATTGGATCCTCGATTCTGGTGCAACGGATCATATGACTGGTAATAAGGATTTGTTTTACAATTGTTTTCCAAACTTTGGTAAAACTGTCAAAACGGCTGATGGTTCCTTGTGCAAAATAGAAGGACATGGCACTGTTATTCTCAATGACCAGATTGTACTTAAAAATATCCTCTTCATACCAAATCTGGCTTGCAATCTCGTTTCCGTTAGTAAACTTTCCACCAACTTGCACTGCTATGTAATTTTTAATAATATTGATTATACTTTGCAGGCACTGAACTCGAATAAGATGATTGGTAAGGCCAGCTTGCAGAATGGTCTCTATATTCTTCCTGCCTTTACTAAAACCGAAATCTCGAAATCTTTCACCGCCTTAGAAAAAGTTGATAATGTTATATTATGGCACTATCGTTTAGGCCATCCTAGTTTCCACTATCTTGCAAAAGTTCTTCCTGCTCTATTCATTCATAAAAGGCCAAATTCTTTTTCTTGCAAAGTTTGCTCTCTTGCCAAACATACTAAATCAACTTATTCTCCTTCCACATATAAGCCTTCTCACCCTTTTGCTTTGATCCATAGTGATATTTGGGGCCCTTCTCGGGTGAAGAATGTTGATAATTGTAAGTGGTTTATCACTTTCATTGATGATCACAGTAGGATAACTTGGACTTATTTACTAAAAGATAAATATAAAACTACTGGTGTTTTTACCTAATTTTATAACATGGTTCTCACTCAATTTGGGTCTAAAATTCAGCTCTTTAAATTTGATAATGGCAGTGAATTTTTTGCTAAATCTTTGGGTGTGTTTTTCAGGGAAAAGGGCATAGTTTAGATTAGTTCTTGTATTGACACCCCACAACAAAACGACATTGCCGAAAAAATAGACACCTCCTTGAAGTTACTTGTTCTCTTCTATTTACCGCTAATGTTCCAAAATATTTGTGGGGGAAAGCCTTATTAACTGCCACATATTTAATCAATCGAATGCCTACTAAGGTTTTACAATTTCAAACACCTCAATCTATATTTTTACAATATTTTCCCCATTTTAATCCTATCTCCTCCATACTTCCACTTAAAATATTTGGTTGTACTGTTTTATCTAAAATATTGCTCCTAATAAGTCCAAGTTAGATCCTAAATCATTAAAGTGTGTACTGGTTGGGTATTCTTCACGTAAGAAGGGTTATAAATGTTATCATCCTCATTCTAAACGATTTTTTACCACTATGGATATAACATTTTATGAGCAAGATCCCTATTTCACTCAGGCTGAAATTCAGGGGGAGACATGGAAGGATTTTCAGCCACATCAGGTATCTTCTCCTACTCTTTATTCTCAACCTTCAGAATTGCCACCAATTTTGTCCTTATCTACAGATTTTTCACCTATAACTACTCCCATTGATTCATCTGTAGTACCTATCACTACTTCACCCACACCTACTTTAAACACCCTTCCTGAAAACATACCTACTCCCATTCAAAATCTTCCACAAACATCACCAATCAAACAACTTCGTGTCTATACAAGGAAAAGAAAACATATTCCTGAGGCTGTTTTGCAATCTGATGCTTGCCGAGAATTGGATTTGGGTCCAGCTGCCGAAATAGAAGAAGAAATCAGTAAGTCTACTTCCCCTACTCTAGATGACTTCCCTATTGCTTTTAGAAAATGGGTTAGACAGTGCACCAAGCATCCTATTGAAAAATTTGCTGGTTATAATTCATTGATGTCGTCTTTTCAAGCATTTACAGCAAACTTGGATAAAGAACAAGTTCCCACAAGCATAGTTGAAGCTTTAAAGGATTCAAAATGGAAAGGAACTGTTGAAGAGGAAATTTGTGCACTAGATAAAAATGCTACTTGGACTGTTACAGACCTTCCTCAAGGAAAAAAGGCTGTTGGTTGTAAATGGATCTTTGTTGTAAAGTATAACTCCAATGGTAGTATTCAGCGATACAAAGCTAGACTAGTGGCCAGAGACTTTACGCAAACATATGGGATAGATTTCACAGAAACTTTTGCACCTATGGCGAAGCTGAATACTGTTTGAGTACTCCTAAGCTTGGTCGTAAATTGCGATTGGAAATTACACCAACTTGATGTAAAAAATGTTTTTCTTAATGGCAAGCTAGAAAAAGAAGTCTATATGAAGTTGTCACCTAGCTTAAAGTCTATTGAAGGAAGTAACAAGGTTTGCAAGCTCAACAAGTCTCTATACGGATTAAAACAATCAACCAGAGCTTGGTTCGAGAGGTTCACTAAAGTCATTATGAAAAACGGCTACAAGCAGTCCCTCGTCGATCATACTCTTTTTGTCAAGGTAACTTCTACAAATAAGAAAGCTATCCTTATTGTGTACGTGGATGACATAATTCTTATCAGAGATGATGAAGAGATATTTGTAATTTGAAGAAGTTGTTAAATGAGGAATTCAAAACCAATGACTTGGGAAAGCTGAGGTATTTCCTAGGAATTGAGGTGGCAAGTTCAAAAAAAGGACTTGTAATCAACCAAAGAAAATATGTACTTGATTTACTCAAAGAAACTGGTTTTCTTGGTTGTAAGCCGATTGATACACCAATGGAGGCAAGCTTGAAATTTAGCAAAGAAGATGGGTCCTTAGTAGACAAAAAGAAATTTCAATGATTAGTTGGGAAACTAATTTATTTATCCTTGAAAAGGTCAGATATAGCCTTTCCCGTAAATGTGATAAGTCAACACATGACTAATCCTACTGAAGAGCATATGGCAGCAGCCAATAAAATTCTCAAGTACTTGAAGAAAACTCCAGGACATGACTTAATGATTAAGAAACACAAGACAGAATTGTTAAGATTTTTACAGACTCTAGTTGGGCTAGAGACCTTACTGAAAGGAGATCCACTAGTGGCTACTGCACATTTGTTTGGGGTAACCTTAACACTTGGAGAAGTAAGAAACAATCTGTCGTTTCAAGAAGTAGTGTTGAAGCTGAATTCAGAGCACTAGCATTGGGAATATGCGAAGGAATTTGGCTACTTAAACTACTGAAAGAACTTGGCACTAATCAAGAGGATCACTTTTAAGTCTTGTGTGATAATCAATCTGCTATTCAAATTGCCAAGAACCCAGTTCAACATGACCGGACAAAGCATGTTGAGATTGATAGGCATTTTATAGTTGATCAAGTTAACAAAAAGACAGTCACACTTTTATACATTCCTTCAGAAGAACAAGTTGCAGACATTCTTACTAAGGCTTTGCCAAAGCCTATTTTCAATAAATTCCTATTCAAGTTGGGATTATACAATGTATACTCCAACTTGAGGGAGAGTGTAGGAATGATAGAGATATGATTTGATATCATTCCTTTAGTTAAGTGATTTTGTACATATATTTATACAATCCCTTATTTTAAGGGATCGCATCCTAGGATTAATATATTTCCTTTCTTAAGTGTTTCTTACTTTAGAGAGATAATTTGTATATAAAGATGTAATCTATCCTATTGAAAATAATATGAAAATACAGAGAATGACTCTGATTTCTACAAAAAAACATACAAGTAATTTTGCTTGAAGACATAAATAAAAATCATTTGTCTCCGCTCTTCAACATAAACACCAGAAAAGCGGGTAACTATAAAGACAAATAATTACAATAAAGTTCATTGAAGTTGTATAACCAACTTTGTTCTTACAACTTCTCCTAATTCTATTTTTTTAGATCCAGTTATGTTATGGCATTTTCGCCTTGGTCATCCAAACTTTGATCATCTTGTAAAACTATTTCCGCACCCAGCTTGAGGGAGAGTGTTAAAAGCTGTCGTGAATTAAAAAACTATTAGAAAAGGATTTTTTTGTTTATCTTTTTAGAAGATAAGTTTTCCTAGGAGATAAAGGTTAAGAAAGAGACACATAGTTAAATTCTACTTTTGTAATTCTCAACCTATAAAAGCAGGCTGGTTTTTTATTTTTCAAGTAAGAAATACAAACAGAACTTAGGTTCTCTTCATTCAAAATTTCCCTTCCTATGTTCTTTTGGAATATCTCTTCCTTTCTTCTTAGAATATTAACATAGATTACCATGTGAAAGTCTACTTTGCTGTAAGCAAAACTGGTCATCATCCTCAAATAAGCAAAGATCCAAAGTCCAGGTACCACAGAATAAAGTCATTGAGACGAAACAAGAATCTAAAAGGAAGACATAACTAGAGAAAGGAACAGGAAAGCAAAGTGCAGAATGCATACCATTTGCATAGTGTTGTCCTCAACCACATCAAGTTTTCTAATGGCAGATCATAATCGTCCAGAGTGGCATCTCTCCGTAGTGGGCCAAAAATGAGAACTTGCCTGAAGAAATTCAGCAAAAGATATTTTTAGACAAAACTTTAAAATCGGACTGAAAGTGAAAAACATAAGCACCTCAGGAAAAATATTTCAACCAGATGAAGAGCAAATAAAGCAAGGATTCAACAATAACCATAGACCTGGGATGCAATCATGCAAGTGCATTTGCAACTTTCAAATCAAGCAAACATATCTTAAATGTAAAACCGAACATTCAAACTTAAAATTTCTTATCGTATTCATTTAGCCCTTTTTTTACAACGAAACATAGAATGAAAGATAATTATGGGCACTAGGTTAATTTTGAGAACTGTGAATACAATCTTATAGCTTCCTAGCAAAGGAAAACCAAAAATGTTCCTGTTACAAAAGTTTGAGGGGCATTGTACAAGTTCCATACTATTAAAAGTCAATAAAAACATTTAGGCTTCATGGTTTAATTAGTTCTATGTACTTGGCATCAAAATATCACGCCAATTGGAATCCAGAATTCATCATCCTAACAGATTACCAAAGTTATACGAACTGAAAGTAAGACGCAACATGATAAGGCATAGGAAGTTATGAGAACCTGATCGAAGGCTAATTCAAAAGAATGAATGGCCTGCTCAAATGTACACGAGTAAAAATCACACCATTCCGATGTGGCTGCTAAAATAGAGATGTCAACATGCTCATCTAACTCAATCTGCTGAGACAAATGAAAGTTGTAAATACATGCAGCACTTTCAACAAAAGTTTGGCAGTGATCAAATAACAGTTGATTTAGATTATCAATGACGAAAACAGAAAGGCATATTGACTGCATTAAAATACATGCTAACTGATAAATACGAACAAGCTTACCAGAGGAATGAAAAAGTAAAAAGAACCATCCTTGTTCTTCACAGAAGACAATTCTGTGTTGAAATTAATATCCACAAAACCATAAGTTGATAAAAGGACCACATCATTCGAAAGAAATCTGCAAAAAAGCTATAGTACATTCTTTAGGTATGAATTATTTCAAAAAGAATGTTGAAGTAAATAATAAATTCCTTCAGCTAATCTAACACAACGTGAAGAACATTTAATAAAAAAATGCATCAAGGAAAAAACTAATCTTCAAATTCAAGTTACAGGAAAATAAGAATTCAAGACATTAAACTTCAGGGTTCAATACCAACTTAGACCGGAAACAAACACAAATTTCCCAGGTCAAACAGGGCAGAGACACCGACTTCCTAGAAGACTAAAGCTCGATAGATTAAAGCATGGTCAGTTTCTGGTTACTTCATCACACAAGAGTTCTCCTTTTAAGAATTTTGCATCATAAATCAAATGTATGAATACAATTTTTTTTTCATAAAAAATGAGCTTTGCAATAATAATTACTAGCAAAACTAACAAAGGATCAAAAGGCACCTTGACAGAATCATTTCATTCACATTCACATTGATATCAGAATATTAAGAATTCTAGGAAAGCTGTTTACTAACAAAAACGTTAAAAATGAAAATAAGAGGAAACATATGTTAAAAAAAAAAGAATAGCATTAACCTCTTGGTTGAACCTAGTTCTCCAGGGACACAAGAAGAGTTTGTAAAGGAAATAGCAGTTCCAATACCAAAAACTCCACGAACTCCATTCAAGTATAATGATTTACATGTCGGACTGGCCGTCTCCTTAGAAAGAAAAAAACAAAGGAAAAACACCAGAGGACTGGTTGAGAGCAAAACCAATTAAAGCTTTTGCACTTGGGGGCACAGCAACCTGCAAAGACAACAGACACAATGCATTGATTCTAACAAATGAATCAAAAGAAAAAAAAATTAATAAACAATGTGTTTTTCAAAATCTAGTTTCTTCACAACCTGACAATAAAAACTTCAATTATGTAAGCACTAATTCACTGGCACGTATATACTAATATCAAACAAATCAACATACCAAAATTTTATCGAGAAGACATAGCATAATTCATAAATGGAGTTTTTTTTTTCCTCATTGGAAACCACATTGAGATACAAATTTGATTCAAAAAATGGAACTTTAAATGAACAGAATCATGTCAGTAAAAATCTTGTGTGCGTGATATATACTTGAAATCTCAAAACTCCACTAGAAGCACAAGGAGGATTAAACTTCAACTCATCCACAGCGGCTTTAATACTCTGAAGACCATGCTCAAGTGTCAAATCCGGTGGCAAAGTGCGCGTAATGCAGGTCTCCACCACCAATTCATCATCTTCCACTCCGGTGGGATCCATTACGGGTCCATCAAACCTCACCACATTGACCATCTAATAAAATCCCAACAACACGAAACCATCACAGCACATTTTGAACAAGTAAAAAGAATATTAAAAAGAAATGTCACACCCTAAGGGGCATTATTAATTTAAAGTATAGAATTAAAGTTGTAACAAGAGAAAAATTGAGGACCAAATTGTAAATTCTTAAAAGTTGTAGCTCGATTTTGGAACTTGTAGGAAGTTCATATACTTAACCCTGAATTATCCTATTTTTATGATCTGTTGAAATAAAAAAAATGAAAAAATTACTAGCTAAGGGGGATTGAACCCATTACCTTAGGGTTATGGGTGACATGCCTTAGCCACTAGGCTAGGCTAGGCTACTATTTTAGTATATTTTAATAAATATATGTTTTATAGTTTGGTTTTCGATTAGAACCTAAAAACAAAAACCCGAGACCCCCAATCAAATAACCCGAAGAAACCCCCAAAATTTTCCCAAAATCCTCAATTTTCCCCAACCTTAAAATCCCTAACCCGTCACCATACCTTCCCCGATCCGCCTTGCTCCGGCCGACAGTGGCTTACACCACCAGCACCAGGCGAAGCGCCGGTCTCCTGTGACCAAAACCCCTCGGTCAATTGGTCAATCGGAGTTGTCGTTTGTCGTGGAGAAACTGATGAAGCTTCGTCGAAACCCCACCGCCGCCGTATGGTTTTCCATCGATTTTGGTCGCCTTAGTCACCGTCTCGCCTCATCGCCACCCTAGGAAGACTCCCCAGCTCGTTGCAATCAAAACCCGACCAGTGGGTGAGGTTGTCATCGTCGATTTCCCTCTATCACCGGCGGGGGTAAGTCCCGAATGTTTCCAGTTAATTTAGCTCTGTTTGGTTAATGTTTTTAGTTTGATTTTGGTCTGAAATGGTGTGTAGATGCTAGTTGAGTAATTAGCCGACCACCCCGAGCCCGTCGCCACCGTCACGCTCCTCCACGTACGCATGGGCTTCCTCCTCTACCCTGGAAACGTTTTAGAACCGGTCCAGTCGGTCTGAACTGGCCCAACCCGGTGCGAACTGGGTTTGTTTGACCCGAATCGAGTCAACCCGACTCGAACCGTTGACTTTGACTCGACCCGTTAACTTTGACCCAACTCGTTGACATTGACCAGTCTGACCTTTGACTTTGACAAAAAAAAGTCAAATTTTCTGAAAAGTCTTATTTTATATTTTTCGATGTCCTGAGTCCGAATCCGAAGTTCGTTTTTGCAAAATTCACACTCGGTAAGCCGTTTTTAAGTGTTTTACCTTCAGATTCAATTTTGTTTCTCAATTAAGTTCAGTTTCTGACGTAAATTTGCTTTCTATGTATCCGAGGAATTATTGGACATCGAATTCAAGTTCGAGAGTGATCGAATGGAGTTTAAATGTTCAATCGGTGGAGCAAGAAAATCGAGGTAATACTCATCTACCTTTTGTATGTGTTTTGGAACTCATTGATAATTGGTAAATGCATGAATGGAAATAATTGGTTCATGAGGAGTATTTAATAATCATTGAACTCAAATTGAATTTGGAATAAAGACAGAACATTGTATAAGACTCAGACGGCTCATAAAAGAAATTGGTAGACAGATTGAAAACAAATCTAAGTTCAGTGATTTAATCAGTAGATCAATCAAACTCGGGACTCATAAATTTTGATTAATCTCGTTAAAGGTTAAATGTCGGAAATGCTTGGATAAGAAACAACGAAATAGAATATGATATAAAAGATAAGGGTTTTCTCAGAAAGTGAAAATAATCATGTTAATCGATCATGATCTTTGAGATGGTAAAAGACTTCAAATTTATAATTCCTGAGCGAACACCTGGAGGCTAAATTACCGAAAGTATCTTACATGTCTGAATTGATCGAAATGACAAAGTTGAACTGAATGGAAGTATTATACGTATTCGAATTGTTAAAACGATAGAATTACTCTAAAAACTCTAAAGTGACCGTGATAAACTTGAATACGAATTGATTTAAGTGCCCCAATGACCTTGAATTAAGCGAATAACTTGGATAAGAGTGGAAACACTGGTGATGTTATATATTGGACCATCCGTAAGGGTTTTGAACCACAAATCAAGCATGTCGACATCTCCTGATATCATTGCAATGTAGAAATGAAATAAAGACCATTAGAATATTTGTTCGTCTCCCTAAGATTCATTCATCGATGATTATGAAGATGATCAATTGAAAATAGTTGTATGTATTAAAGAGTGAATACACTTGAAGTGCAACGATTTGACTGATTAACAGGTATCATTGCTGGGATTTGTATAGTTTGAGTTAACTCGATATTCTAATAAATCGACACAAATCGTAAATGCCCTGAATCATCGTTTCTCCCTTATTAGCTCAAATCACTAAGAATTCTCCAAGAACCTAAGGCCCAAAATGCCTCTGATTTCCTGGATAATAGAATTACTTCAGTCATATTTGAAAACACGAGTAACTCTGATGCAAAGTATTCTGAATACCTTTCTGATTATATAATGCCTCTGAAATATATCTGAATACTATATGATCCTGATAAACCACGTTCTAAATAATTGAGGACAAAATTATAAATTCCTAAAAGTTGCAGCTCAATTTTGAAACTTGTGGGAAGTTCAAGAACTTAACCCTAAATTATTCTATTTTTCTTATCTGTTGAAAAAAATAAAAGTTTGGTGGTTGAGTGGGTTTGAACCCGTGACCCTAAGGTCATGGGTGCCATACCTTAGCCACTAGGCTAGGCTATTGTTTAAGTATATTTTAATAAATATATGTTTTATAGTTTGGTTTTCGGTTAAAATCCAAAAACAAAAACCTAAGACCCCAATCAGATAACCTGAAGTAACCCCCAAATTTTTCCCAAAATCTATAATTTTCCCCAACCACAAAATCCCTAGCCCTTCACCATACCTCCCCCAATTCGCCTTACTTCAGGCAATAGTAGCTTACACCACCAGTACCAAGTGTAGCTCCAGTCTACTACGACCAAAACCCCTCGGTCAATTGGTCGATTAGAGCCATCATTTTCCATGGAAAAGCAGATAAAGCTTCCTCGAAACCCCGCCACCTCCGCATGTTTTTTCTTCGATTGGTCACCGTCTCGCCTTACCGCTACCATAAGAAGACTCCCCAACTCCGTGCGATCAAACCCCAACCAGTGAGTGAGGTTATCGCTGTCGATTTCCCTCCATTATCGGTGTGGGTAAGTCCCAAATGTTTTCGGTTAATTTGACTCTGTTTGGTTGATGTTTTTTGGTTTGATTTTGGTCTGAAATGGTGTGTAGATGCTCGTGGAGTAATCGACCGACAACCCCCAGCCCATCGTCGCCGCCACGCCCTGCCACTCGCCTCCGCGTGCGCATGTGCTTCCTTCCTTGCTCTGGAAACATTCTAGAACCGGTCTGAACCAACCCAACCCAATCTGAATTGAGTCTGTTTGACCCGAACCGAGTCAACCTGACTCGAGTCAACCCAACCCGAACTGTTGACTTTGACCCGACCCGTTAACTTTGACCCAACCCATTGACCGGTGACTTTGACTTTGACAAAAAAAAGTTAAATTTTTTGAAAAGTCCTATTTTTTGTTTTTCGACGTCCTGAGTCTGAATCTGATGTACGTTTTGTGAAATTCACACTCGGTAAGCCGTTTTTCAATGTTTTACCTTCATATTCAATTTAGTTTCTCAATTAAGTTCAGTTTCTGATGTAAATTTGGTTGCTATGTATATGAGGAATTATTGGACATCGAATTCAAGTTCAAGAGTGATCAAATGGATTTTAAATGTTCGATTGGTGGAGCATAGAAATTGATGTAATACTCTACTACCTTTTGTATGCTTTCGGAACACATTGATAATTGGTAAATGCATGAATGGAAATAATTGGTCCATGGGGTGAATTTAATAATCATTGGACTCAAACTGAATTTGGAATAAAGACAGAACATTGTATAAGACTTAGATGACTCATAAAAGAAATTGGTAGACCGATCGAAAATAAATCTAAGTTTTTTTATTCAATTAATAGACCAATCAATCTCGAGACTCGTAAATTCTGATTAATCTCGTTAAAGGTTAAATGTTAGAAATGATTGGATAAGAAACAACGAAAATACCGATATGATATAAAAGATAAGGATTTTCTCAAAAAGTGAAAATAATCATGTGAATTGATTATGATCTTTGAGATGATAAAAGACTTAAAATTTCTAATTCCTGGGTGAACACCCAGAGGCTAAATTACTGAAAGTATCTTACATGTCTGAATTGATAGAAATGACAAAGTTGAACTGAATAGAAGTATTATATGTATTTGAATTGTTAAAACGATAGAATTACTCTGGAAATTCCAAAGTGACTGTGATAAACTTGAATACGAATTGATTTAAGTACCCCAGTGACCTTGAATTAAGCGAATAACTTCAATAAGTCTGGAAACACTGATGATCTTATATATTGTACCATCTATAAGGGTTTTAAACCACGAATCAAGCACGTCGACATCTCCTGATATCGTTACAATGTAGAAATAAAATAAAGATCATTGGAATATATGTTCGCCTCTCTAAGATCCATTCAGCGATGATTCTGAAGATGATCAATTGAAAATAGTTGTCTGTATTATAAAGAGTGAATACCCTTGAAGTGTAATGATTTGACCGATTGATAGGCATCATTGTTGGGATTTGTATAGTTCGAGTTAACTCAATATTCCGATAGATCGACATAAATTGCAAATGCCATGAATCATCGTTTCTCCCTTATTAGCTCAAATCATTAAGAATTATTCAAGAACCTAAGGCCCAAAATGCCTCTGATTTAATGGATAATGGAATTACTTCAGTCATATATGAAAACACGAGTAACTCTGCTGCAAAGGATTTTGAATATCTTTCTGATTACATAGTGCCTCCGAAAAATATATGAATACTATATGATCTTGATAAATCACGTTCTGAATAATTAATGAATATATCAGTTATCAAACCCTTTTATGGGGATCTCGACTCTAGATTTCTTTAGTTTACATAAGTTTTATGACTCCCCCTATCTGATAAATATTATTCACCTCCGAATAATATCTGGAACCTCTAGTGTGTTTCCTGATCACACGGGTGTTTTCTCTGATTTTGAAAGTATGTCTCTGTTATCTGAAACACAGTCTGACCTCTAATTTTCACTATGAACTTTGATATTTGTTCTGATATCTGGTTTCTGTTCTGATCTCTGCTCTGATTTATGATATCTCTATTTTACTGACTGAAATTATTTTTATACGGGGTACTCTGGGACTCTGGTATGACTGAAGACTTTGGCAGGTTCAGTCGTTGTTGTTAATTCCTTGTATAGGTTCAACACCGACTGGTAATTCCTTATAGATCTAAGGCGACTCTTTGGTGGGCTCCTGGGCCTAATGGGCCTAGTGGTAAGACCTTATGGACCCCTAAGACACTCACTTAGGGTGGTTCCTCTGATGTGTGCATTGGGTAAGTCCTTATGGACATGAGAGCACTCCCCTCAGGTGGACACCTACGCTTCGACTAGGGTAAGGCCTTATGGACCCAAGGTGCTCCCTTTGGTTGGCACCTATGCCTTTGGGCCTAGAGTAAGTCCTTATGAATGCAGTTCTGGGGAACTGCATATTGGCGTTCTGTTGGAGGGTTTTATTATGGTTTTTAAAAATACGTTTTAAACTGCTACTATTTTAAAAATATTTGTACATTTCACTGGCTTTGCGGGAACACACTAGACACCCTATTTTGATCTCTTGAACCTAGTCTTCCGAACGTTTACTCTGAACTGAAAGCTTCTTGTCTTTTACTACCTGAGATATCAGTGAGACCTCAGCTCAGCGTAAAAATTGGTAGATGTCTAAATCAGTTCTGTATTACTGAGCTTTCCAAAGCTCACTTTGTTACTCACTATTTCAGGTTAAAATGATTGAACCAGTGCAACTATCGACATTAGTAAAGGAGTTCCATCAGCGTTACTTTGGAGTACGATGCATGTGTTTAGGGGGCATGTAAGTGGTATTCTGTTTTTATATCCAAGTTTGAAACGTGTATGATTTGAGTTCTGTCTGTATTATATGAATGGTTTTCCGAACTTGTATTTTAAATTATAATTTTTTTATGATTTTACACGTTTTAAAGAAATTTTAAATTTTTCGGGATTTTTATTGTTGGTCACTCCGATGGTCCTAATGTGACACCTCGAATCGGATCAAGTCACCCGCATCGGTTTGTGGGTGTTACAGAAGAAGATGATGACGTAAAGGAAACACCTTAAGATTGCAGGAGAAGATAATCAAATTTTGGGAGCGAGGAACATGGTTTTTAAGGTGGGGTTTTGGAATTAAGGAAATGGGATGGGAAGATTGTCTCTTAGTAATAACATTAGAGATTTTCGGAGATTATATGGAAGCAGGGAAGGAAGAAATGTTTTCAAATAGAGTCAAATTTGAACATGAAAACGAAACGGATAGATAAGCAAAGGTGGCCTTGGCTTGGCTGCACGGCGGAGCTGGGCCGTGTTCTGTCTTGTCTAGGAGGCTTATTGGTTGTTTACTCTGAATAAAATGGAGTTGTGAACTGTACTTGTCAAAACAAAAATTAGCATCATGTTATCCATATATAGCCAAATACAATAGGAGTTCAGATAATTAAGTTTAGTGAATTTTTTATTTTTTATTTTTGAATAGTCTTAATTGATCATAAGATAGTATTTTTTTCACGCATTTAGCAATTGAGGTCTGCATTTTTTTTGGGAGGAATAAATGAGATCTGTGCTTTTACATATATATATATATGCCTTTGTACCATTTGTGCATATAAATGTTTCTTTTGTTGCATGGCTTCTTCTTTATATCGATAGAGAAATGACAGGTACAGTACGTAATGATCATGCATGCGGAATGCAGGTAATTAAGGGTATCAAATTATGCTTCATCGTTTTGAAGGAGAAAAGTCGATCGATGGGAAATTGTTGGGATTAATGAGGGCATGAAGATGTCTACTTCAAAAGTGGCTGCTGCTGCTTATCTTCCCATCTATCCAATCTCTGTCGAGCTTCTTCGACCTCCTTTTTCCAGTCTGTTCTAAATGTGACCCAAATCAGGATGAGGGTTTGCATGGCTGTGCCTCCGATCATCCCTGTCCATATCCCCTGAATACCAAACCCCTTCATCATTACTATATGGTACTTGATATTAAAAATGAAAAAGTGCATGCGTATACCTTGGCACCCAAATTGAAGTAAAAACCAAGAAGACAACCCAATGGAATCCCAACAACGTAATAGCAACCCACGTTCACGTACGCCACAAATGCTTGCCATCCACACCCCACGGCCACACCTTCATCCAATCCATGTTCAATTTCATTCCCCTTTTAAGATAATGTTAGATTAATGAAATTAAATGTTACGATTCCATTACCAGACAAGACTGGCTGAATTCCATTGAGGATGAGAGTTAATGCTAGAAGCGGACACAGATCTGAAACAGCCTCCGCCACCACTTCACCTTCCGTGAAGGCGTAGCTAAGCACGTGTCGTAGAATCATTATTATTATCGCCGCCACCACCGATATTATGAATGAAAACACCGTCACTATCACCACCGAGAACGCCGCCGATTTTGGATGCCCCGCTCCCAGCTCGTTCCCAACTCTTACACTGCTCATTTTCATTCATCTCTTTTAGCACTCATTTGTCAGAAAATAACAAACCATACATGTCTTACCTTGCTGCCGCATTGAATCCGACAGAAATCATAAACACCCACCCAGATATCGTCATGCTGAAAATAATGAACCATTAAAAATATGATAAACAGCAATTAAATTTTATAATACTAGTTTGTTAAACACTTGATTACAAATGAATCTATGATTTTTACTTACCAAATGGAGAGTGAATCCAGAGCCAATTCTGGGTTCTCAAGCAACCCTGCAAGCAGAACCAGAATCTGAAAATACCAAGTCTCCAAGCACAACATCACGGCCGACGCCGCCGACAACTTGAAGAATCCCGGCAGACCAGTGAAGGCTTGAACACTGAACCCATTCCATGTATATTTGCACTTATCGCTTTTAACTATGTACACAAATTGAGCCACCACCACGAGCTCAACACCAACGACGCACCGAACAAACCAATCCCCATTTTATACGCAGCCAACCAACTTACCAGTAGATGTATGATTAATGTGGTTGTGGATATATAAGCACTAGGGCCCACTATGCTCTGAGCCTGCATAAACTTTTGTATCGGGAAATTTATGGCGTACGCGAAGATTTGGGGTATTAGACCGTATACGAAAACCGCAGCTGCGGAAGCAATTTCTGGGGATTCACCTAGTAATATCAAGATTGGTTTAGAGAATACGTAGATGATTGTAAGAAGAATCCCCGTTAAGGTAAGGAGAACTGCCGATCTTTGAAGATATATGCCTAACATATCGTATTTGTGTGCTCCAAAGGCTTGTCCGCAAAGCGTTTCCACTGCACTCCCCATTCCTAACTACATAAATATCATAAAACGAAGTTCATCATGTCATCGAAGATATACATATACTGAAAATTATACGTACACCCTTGAAAGTATTGATAAAGTATAGGTTTTTTGTTTCTAGTTATGATCATCAAGATTCAGTCTTTGAGTTGACTAGCTATCAAGATTCAGTCTTGGAGAATCTGTAATATGAAAAAGAAGAAAAGAAGAACTGATGTAAGTACGTACCATGAGGCCGTAAGCAAAGGCTTGGATGCCAGTGTTTCCGAGGGAGGCGGCGGCGAGTTCAAGATTACCGAGGTGGCCGGAGAATATTTGGGTGGACATAGACATGAGATTATTGATCATGTATACTATAACAGCCGGTGCTGCCAAGTGGAAAAGGAGCTTCGACTCGATCCATGTTGCTTTTCTCAAACGCTCGAACAAGGAAAGGTTAGCGTCCAACAAAACATTCTCCAGCTCCGAACTTGTCGTCTCCGATTTCATGCCCGAAGTTTGTGGTTGAAGAAGAGGTTGCCGGAAGGTGTTTTCTTGGAGGGATGCCATCTGTTACGGCGTCTATGGTTGTAGACTTAAAAAAAGAGACCGACTTGGTCACTACTTCTGGTTTGTTGATATTTTACATGGTTTTCAGAACTGGACCGGTTAGTAAACCGGTTAATGAACCGGTCATACTATCGGTTCACTGGTTCAACCAGTTGAATCGATTCGATCGGTCGGAAGAATCGGACGACGTCATAATTATTTAAAAAATTAAATAAAAATATCAAAAATATTCAATAAAAAATAATTTTTTATATCACAAGTTATATTTAAAGCAAGTCATAATATATATAAGATAAAAACCATAAAATCAAGTGAAACAAAATGATTCAAATTAACTACAACATAATATTTAAGGTAAAACATATTAAATAATAAATATAATTATATAACTATAATTAGAAAATAAATTTGGGGTTAAAAAAATCATAACAAAATGATATTGTTTGGTTTAATTTTTTTTAAAAACAATCTCACATGACTAAGAAACATAGAAGAGCATCCCAAAAGTCTAAAGAGTAAAAATATGAGAACAAAACAATCTCACATTGCTAAGAAACATAGAAGCGCATCACAACTAACTTCTATAAATAATAGAGGTAATTTGACATTCAAAATCATAGAGCCTTTTGGTGAACATTGAGTGAACTATTCTTTTACTTCAATCAAGCTCGAATTTTAGGTTTTAATCGAGCTTCTAATTTTTTTTTAGTTCAAGCCTTTTTGAGTTCAAGTTTCAATATTATATTTCGAGTTTGAGTTGAACTTGATAATTTTTAGCTTGTGAGTTTGAGTTGAGTTGAGCTTACTTTTAAAGTTTTCAAGTTCGAGTAGAGCTCAGCAATACTCGAGTTCGACTTGGCTCGTTTAACAAACGACGTTGTTTGGTTTAATTTTTTTTTAAAACAAAAATCTCGGTTTTTCCCGTTTTTTTCCGATTTTCAGCCGGTCTGGTTCGAATGGTTCAGCGGTTTTGGCGGGTTCACTAATAACGGTTCAACCTGTTTAGATTGAAACGGATTAAGCAACGGTTCCCGATTGAACCGATTAAACCGGCCGATCCGATCCGATTTTCAAAACATAGATATTTTATAAATGATGCGGTTTTTTTTAACTACACGTTTAATGCATTAAAAATACTACTGTTGTTTCGTTGTACTACTCTATTTTTTAAAAATTATATCTAACTTTTAAATTTTATTTTATTTTGATTAATCATGGTTAAAAAATTAAATGTGATATTGATATGTCATTATAAGATAACATCACATTTTCATTAAAAAAAATTAAAAAAAAACACATCAATAATTCTGTTAATATTTTTTAGTGGATGACTAAAATAAAATTATAACACAACGATAAATGTAGAAAAAATACCAATTTGAAGATTTATATTTGCTGCTTATTAATTAATTGCATATGTCACTAATTAGTATTTTTTTCCTGGTAATTTTGTTAATTTTTAATACAGTATTTCTGTTAATTTTTTACAGGTTTCCAAATGGCTTTCGTTTAGTTTATTTATGAAGAAAATAACAATTTGAATATTTATATTTGATTTGAATCAATTCGAGTCGTACATCTAATTTTGGTGGTTGAGTCTCCTAATAAAGATTTTAGAAAAGAAATATTAATTAATTTTATAAAAGAAATAATGCATCCTCTTTCCTTGATGAGAAAAGTATTATATATTTCAAAATATTAATTAATTTTATAAAAGAAATATGGATTGAAATACATAAAATAGTGTGACATGACCCACTCAACTTTTATAGTTTAATTGCATGTTTAATTATTTTAAGATCTTATTAGTTTTATATGTTTCAAAAAAGAATCTTATTAGTTTTAAGGCCAATGAATTTAGATATTGTCTCTACCTTTTTTAATTTAATTATTTTTTAAAACATATCAATTTTAAAATCAATAAAATTTGATTTCAATCATTTGTTTTCTATGATTTAATTACGTTTCAAAATATTATTATTTTTAAAATTTAAATAATTTAACTTTTTAAAGAATTTATTATTATTTTGTTAAGATAAGGTGATTACAAAGAAATATTTGTTCTAAATAATCTCAATCATTTGGTAATGAACACTCTAATACCTTGCTGCAGCTGCTAGTGCTCGAACATGTGTTCTCTAGGAACTACGACGATTCATTTAACCATTAAGATAAGTTGGTTCGTGATTTTTTAAGGGTTTATTAAGTGGCATCAATGATAAAATGAATCTTCTTAAAGATCATGCATTTAAGGAGCAGCGTCTATAAGACTTATGTGCATTATCAATAATTTAAGAAAATTTTAAAATATAATAAATTAAAAAAAATAAACATGTACTACCTTATAATTATAGGAAATTATTAAAAAAATAATTTAACTCTTTCATAATTTCTTCCTAATTCTACTGCTGTATGTAAATACATAAAAATTTAAGTGATTTAATAGTAATATTAAAAGAAACCATAAAATTCTATGAAGGATTGAAAATTGAAAAACGAATTCTTAGCAGACAATGAAAATTCAATGGACTTGAATGTCATGATGATGGTTGAAGGTAGACCACTGAAATCAACATTGGTGGTACGGAGACCTCAAAAATATTTGATAATATATTTTTTAAGGGAAAATTATAAATTTCATCACTTAACTTTACTCTTTCTCTCATATTTTACTCATTAAATCTTAAAAGCTTTTAATTTCCTCACAAAATTTAAGACATTTGATTTTTTTGGTCACTGAACTTTATTCTCTCTTTTATTTTAGTCACTCCTTCGTTAAATAGTTAACGACATTCAAAATGACGCCGTTTCAAAAAAAAATCACCAAAACGATGTCATTTTGCATCTATATAACAATTCATTTTAATGTCGTTAACTATTTAACGGCCAAGTGACCAAAAAACCCAACGTATTAAATTTAGTTAGAAAATTGAAAAGATTTAAAGTACAGTAAGTAAAATAGAAGATAGAGTAAAGTTAAATTACCAAATTTGTAATTTACCCTTTCTTGAATAAAGAAACATCATCTATCAATAATTGCCAACAATATAACTGTTACAAGACAAAATCATAATAGCATAGCATTAATGTCAGCGTATAGATGCGTTGGCTTTGGACTGACCTAAACATTAAAAAAATGTTAGGACACAAATGAACAGTTGGTTTCTAAGAGATGTAATACCAATCATTCAAATTATATTTAACTGACTCGACTTGAATTTTTTTTAAATCAAATTAAAATTATAAAATATGATTTATCAATTCGAATAATTCAAACACTTTTAATCTGAATCAATCGAATGTTTACTGAAATTGGACTTTGACAAGCCTTGTAGAAGCCCACTTAGTTGTACCGACGAAACGAGCCTCCAATCATAGCCCATACGCCCTAGAAGGCGGATAAAATGAAGGAAACTGTCTAGAAATAAACACAGAAAGTAATGAAAAATTTTATGTATCCAAAGATTCAAATGACAAAAAAACTCTAAATTATACCAGAAATTTAGATCAACTAGCTCATGATAGCATGCTGATTTAATAAAAAAAAGTATGGATGAATTTCAATATTTCATTCATCATTAAGTTGCAGGGTTCACTCACTATTTATACAAGTCTAATTAGTTAACTTGTTAACTACTTACCAACAGCCTATAAACAATTAATTTCTAGGATGCACGAATCAAGCAACTTCGGTGGTAAAAGAATTATTGTTAGTCTTTGAGGTCTCGGATAAAAGCACTAGGAATGTCGAGGGTGAGAGTATTCAATGTCAAATGGTAGAGAGTTGTCTGTGAACAAATATTATCTTTTACTTATCTCGTATTAATAAAAAATAATTTCTAGGATTGTTCACTGTTCTATTTTAATCGAGTTAATCGATCAAACTAAAATTTAGTTTGACTAATCGACCGGGTAATCAAATGTTAGATTGATTAACAATAGTTTTTTTTTCAAAGTATAGTTATCAATTAATTCGATTCGAATAAAAAATTTTAAAGTCTAATTATTTTTAATTGAAAATATTAAATATTTGAATGCATTATATATATATATATATTCGAAATCCATTAACACAATTAACTGATTTTTTTCCTTTAATTGTTAATTGAAAATATTAAATATTTGAATGTACTATATATATAATATATTAAGTTGAAAGCCCTTAACATAATTAACTGATTTTTTTCTTTAATTGTTAATTGTACTATTTTTTTAATCATTAGTTGAACAAAATAATTTTTGGTTAATTTGAGTTTAATAGAGATGTTTTTTTTATTTTAAAATTTAATTAGGTTTTGATAATTTAGTCAGCCTTATGTGGTTAAAAATAATTGAATATTAATTCTTGATGAGTTTGAGCTTTATATAAATATATATATATAATATTTTTTATTAATTCAGTTAATTCATTGATTTTATTTCGAATTAATTGTTAATTGAATATTGAAAAAAATTAAACGTTCTCCAATAGAACTAATTTCGTTAGCTAACAGTTTAATCAAACTAATTCAATTCGATCTAATTAATTCGATTAAAACTAAAAAATTAGCATCCTTAATTTTCACTAACTCAATTCAATCAATAACTAAATTAACTGGTTGAACACTCCTACCAAATTCTACAACAACCTATCATATATTTACAAATATCTTTTTATAGATGGGTAAAATACATAATTCTTTATTGAACTTTACTCTCTCCTATTTTACTCACTATACTTTCAAATTTTCTAATTTACTCACTGACCTTTCGAAAATAATAAAATAATTCAAAGTGATCAAAACATGTGCACTTCGAAAGTTCAGTGAGTAAATTAGAAAAAAAAACTAAATTACAATGAGTAAAATAAGAGAGAGAGTAAAGTTCAGTAAAGAATGATGTGATTTACCTTTTATATATATATAGGCTAGAATCGACTTATATAATATAAAATCAAAAAGTTTTACACATTTTTAGGATCTAAGGGAAATCAAAAGTTGAGATTAACACGAAAATGAGAAGATATTCCTTAAAAAACAATGAGTTAATATTGACCTTCGATTTTCCCTCATCCAATGATTAAAAAAATCGATATTTCGGGGGATAGAAGAGGTATAGAGATTTCTAGTGGGGAAAATAATTAAAAGTAATTGACAAATGGGGTATCAGATTCCATTTTATGGAATTCAATACAGGATTATAATCATTTTACCCGTTTCAAAAGAGCAAATATTTAGAGAATATTATCATTATTGCAATTAATAAAGATTCCACATCAGCAAAAAAAGGCTTACGTTTGACGTGCTCTAATGAGATCAGAGAAGTCAAAAGTGATAAAAGTCTAAGGTGGGTCACACATATCGCACCCCATCACAAGCTTTCTATTGAAGCTACCAAATTACACCCAACTCCCTCCTCCAATTTACCCTACTAATTCAACAATCCCGTCACACCCATAACGGCATTTCAGACATTTCACCCACCGTTTCTACAAATATTTATGTACTCTGAACCAATCGGTCAATCAAGCCTCATTATCCAACGTTGTTGTGAATCTTTGGAAGCCGTGAAATCATTGCCAAAATCTCTTTCCAACGCCGTCGTTTTTGTTCCTTTCATCATCGTCGTCGTCATCTTATCTTCTGCTCCATCTGCATTGGCTCAATGTGAAGAGGAGATCGTCGCTGATGGATGCCATGACAAGGGGGAATCCATGAAGCTGAAAGTGATTGCCTTCGTCGCAATTTTGGTATCCAGCGTGATCGGTGTGTCTTTACCGCTGTTTTCTCGTTACATACCGTCACTTGCACCCGACCGGAACCTGTTCACCGTCGTTATGGCGTTCTTTTCCGGTGTTATTCTAGCGACGGGTACATGCACGTGTTGCCGGATCATTTCAACGACCTGACGACTGACGTCCGACTGTTTGCCCAGTAATCCATGGAAGGAGTTCCCTTTCACGACTTCCGTCTCAATGTTGTCGGCTTTTTTCAGCCTTATGGTGGATTCATTTGCCATTAGTGTATACTAGAAACGTTGCTGTCCAGCTAACAATGGAGGTACACAGGAAGATGGGAATAGAACAATAGAGAATCTTGAACACGGACATGGCAGTGCACTGGACACAATCAAAGTTGCCATCTTTGTGTTTAAAATGATATAAATTCCATAAATGCAGGTATTAGAGTTGGGAATTGTGGTTCATTCAGTGGTGATTGGTCTTGCAATGGGAGCCTCTGACAATCAGTGCGCCATTCGATCACTCATTGCTGATCTTTGCTTCCACCAAATGTTCGAGGGAATGGGACTGGGCGGATGCATACTACAGGTGATTCAACTTAGACCATTTTTATAAATTATAATGTTTTTAGCCTACATTATTGATGAACATCATGTTTGATCCCCAGGCTGAATACAAGTTCCAAATGAAAGCAATCATGGTATTCCTCTTTTCAGTCACGACTCCACTTGGAATCGTTCTGGGAATTGGTTTGACGAAGGTTTGTACAGCCAGACGAGCCCGACCGCACTTATCATGGTCGGACTACTTAACGCTAGCTAAGCAGGGTTGCTAAATTACATGGCACTGGTTGATCTCCTTGCAGCTGATTTCCGGGGCCCCAAGCTTCAAACAAATATGAAACTCCATGCTTGGTCATATGTCGCAGTTTTACTTGGTTCTGGGTTTATGTCCTAGAAGGCAAAATGGGCCTAGTCATTTCAACATGCCTGTTTTCCTTTTGTAGGTATTCTTGAATTGTTTTAGGCAACAATAATGGTTGAATTTTGAGCATTATTATTATAATCAAAAACTGTTTAACGTTACATCAGATGTGTCTTTAAGGCAGCGCATACGTCCACAAAGTTTCTTTGGTAAAAGCTCTAAGGATATGCTATAAATAAACAAAGAAATATTGTATTAAAAAATACCCTTTCCTCAAGACGATATGATATCGACAGGCTGCTTTCGGCGGATGGAAGATTTTGCATTTCCTCCATTTACCATCTCTCGTTGCTCATGATCTGCCTTGTTGTCTTAAGTTTGTTAGGCCAAAAAAAAAAAACTTAGAGATCTTCAAGTTGACTTTTCATCCCTCGAGTACTATACAAATTTTATATTATCGAACAATCATGACCGGGTATTTAAGTTGTAGGCGCGTTTTTTATGTTGCGTTGCGTTTATCGCGATTGCGGACATAACGAGTGCTATTGTCGTTATTGCGGGTACCGCAATCATGCAATATTGGTCTCAGGCGGCACTTCTACCTCTATATAACGACCGTTATTCCGATAGTGGACCGTTGTTACTGTAACATCCCAAAATCAGGGCTAGTGACTAAAATGTAAGTTTTGAAATCATACCTACTTAAATGAGAATTTTTTGAAACAGGATTGAATAACAAAGTTTGGAAATGAAAAGGGCATAATGGTTATTTGAGAAGAAAATAATTAAAAATTGTATGAGGAGAGTATTATAAACATGTGGAAAGGGAAAGAAAGAGTAAGAGATATCCAGAGCATTCTTCAGCTTTCTTCTTCCTCTTCACCGTGGGTT
Source organism: Hibiscus syriacus (assembly GCF_006381635.1). NCBI lineage: Eukaryota > Viridiplantae > Streptophyta > Magnoliopsida > Malvales > Malvaceae > Hibiscus > Hibiscus syriacus. Next base: position 2,355,465 of record NW_024063319.1, read on the forward strand.
CTTCTTGCATAAGGTGAGTATGTTTTCTATAGATTAATTATTTCATTTTAAGGTTGGTTTTGATCATTGGAGTGTTAAGAAAGCTTAAGGAAAGGTTATAGTGGTGTAAAACAAAAAGATGGACAAGTTATGGAGGATTTAATAAAAGGAGGATTTAAGTGAACTGGTGAGAAATAAGTTATAAATGGATTTTTAAGCCATATTTGACTTGTCAATGATCTAATTAAGAAGTTAGAAATGTTAGAAATGAAATTATAACATGTTGAAAATATAGTGAAATTCTTGGTTTCAAGATTAATGTTTAGATATTGAAGACAATGATGTGTTATATGGATATAAATTGATCTCAATAAGTATAGTTGAAGTTAATGGTATGAAAGGAGTTCAAATGGGAGGTTTAAGGAAGTATTGGTAAAATTTTTGGATTAGGGAAGCATAATCTGGGTTAGTAGTATCGGTATCGGTTGAGTTAGTACCGATACTACAAGGTAAAATATGTGATAATTATGCGTAGGGTATCGATACTACATGAACAATATCGATACCGTAAGGCAAAAGTAGGATAAATATTCGTAGGGTATCAATGATGAAGTGGTAGTATCGGTACCATGGGTATCGACACCAATGGGGAGGTATCAGTACCATTTCTTGCAATGAAATTACATAATCAAAAATGGATATCGATACCGTGAAAGGGTATCTATACTAAAAGTATAGAGGTATCAGTACTGTGCTAGTAGTACCGATACTACCTAAGTTGGAATTAAGGAATCAGTGCTTTGTTTAGTTATATTAGTAAGAATCTTTTCGAGTAATTCAAATCCCGATATTTATTAGATTGTATATTCGTGTAGATAACGATTGAGAACAAAGTCCGGACAAGTTGATCAAGTAATAGTCATCGAGGAAAAAGATAAGAGATCAGTATTGACTAGTGAGGCCAGGTGAGTGTATCTTATTTTTGATATAGGATTATATGGAAATTTGGACTTGCGATAAGTCTATTTCCTATAATTATAGTGCATAAAGTTATGAATACAAGCATGTGAATGACATGATTTTTATGTATGCATGATTATGTTGATATGTTCTCGCATGTGCTATATGATTTATGTAAATATACGATTATGTGATAATATGAGAATATAATATAAGTTATGTAATTATATGATCATAAGAGATAAGTCATGTGACAACATATATATGATACATGAAAATATGAGATAAACTATATGTATATATGATGAGCCATGTGAATATATAACTATGAGAAGACATAAGAACAAGTTATAAGCCATGTGATATGCGATATGTGAATTATATGAAAATTTTCTACGTGTAAGTGAACTACGTGTCTATGTGAATATGTGAAATGATATAAAAGATAATGCCCATGTTATGTGACATGAGAACTAGAGGTATAGTTGGCATGCCAAGAGTCGAGGGTTCTACGTGGTCCTTCAGGACATATATGTAATCCTTTGGAATATATATGCAGTACTTTGGTACACCTATTTGGTCCATTGGAATATGTATGTGATCCTTAAGGAGTGGTCCTTCGGGATATATGTGTTATATGTGGTCTTTTGGGATATTTCTACGCGGTCCTTCGGGACAAATTCTATATGCCCCTAGTGAGAACTTATACGAGCTGTGGTGACAACATATGTGCACAACCTCAATGTACTCACATATCTTTAGTTCTCACAAGTGTACATGAGCTATTAAAAGACATAATATAAATGAAGTATATGTGTTGTCATGTGTTTTGCTGTGTGAAATGTATGATATGATGTATATAAGTGTTAAGTACAAGTTTAAATGATAAAAGAGATTAATGAGAATAATATATGATAATGTTAAGAATGTAGAAGATGATATATGTTCATGTATGTATTTGCTACATGAAATAGTATATGATTTTGTATGATATGATAGAATTAAATGTTCATGCATTGTTAGGAATTTTAGTTACATTATATGTTTTATATGTCTCACTAAGTCAACGACTTAGCGTGTGAGTGTTTCACACGTAGGTTTCGAGGAGACTATGGAGCAAAGAGGAGCAAGACAGACCAAAGCTCATATCATAAATGTATTTGAATAGTATGCATTTTGTTATAAGAAATATAGTTGGTATGTAACTAAAAGAAAAGATTTGAATTGTATATGTTCTGATTCGTTTTGTATGCTTTTAATTGAAATTGTATAAATTATGAAGTTTTATTTAAAATAAGTTGGAACTTTCCTTGTTTTTTTCACAAGCATATGATTTAAAATATCAATGTGACACTTCGAACTTGTCATGACCTTAGACGAGAAATTGGTAAGAGGAGGAGAGGAATTAGGGATTACAGATATGAAAAATGGGAAATTGAAAAATGAATTGGGAATTCGGGAGTTACCTGTTATTGGGGCAGATGAGGAGGCTGATAATTGGGTTAAACGGCAGATGGGCAAGGCAGTTGGGCTGAAGATGGTAACTGGGTTGGAAGGCAATTAGCAGATCAGATAAGAAGGCCACAGCTGGATGCTGAGGTGGACCAGGCGGTTATGCTGTTAGAAAAATATACAGCTATCAATAAATAATTACACTATCTGATGAATATATATGAAATGTACCAGAACAATGGAATTATGAATGAAAATTTACGGAATTCCTTTATTAAATCTACAATTCTTCTCTTTTCCTTAAACTTTTTCTCACCATTTTCAGGGAAAACCTGACAATTGGTAATCAGAGCTAGATTAGTGATCCCAAAAAGTTTTTTTAAGCTGGGTAAGACAAAGAAAATGAAGAAGAGTGGAACCATAGAGACATCAGAACAATCAGTGGAAGTTGGAAATGAAGAGACCTTACCGTCTTGGTGGGCTGGTCAGAAAAGTGAGCTGGAAGCAAGGATACAAACATTGGAAACTGGAGTGATTGAGAATAGAGGATATTTGCAGAGAATATTGCAGATGGTGAACCAGGCAGCTGAGGAAAAAGATTCACCTTTATCTGATAAAGGCCGATTGCAAGCAGCTGAAGATCAAACAAAAAAAGGAGGTAAGGAACCATGCTTAATTACAGTTCTTAATGAGCATGAGAAATATACTTTCAGGAATGATGAACCTGAAATATTATCATCTAGACATGTTGTTATTCCTCAAAAGTGTGAAAGTCTATTTAATGATATTATGGATGTGCAAAAATTGAAAATAGAAGAAAATACAGTGGACTTAGGGGAGTCATCTGTTGGTGGAGAGGGTAAGTCAAATTATGTTTTCAGGCCAAAAATAGAAATTCAGATGTTTGATGGAACAAACCCAAGAGGCTGGGTAAGGAAATGTCAGAAATATTTTTCCATTTTTAAAGTACCTGAATACCAGAAAATAGAATTAGCTACAATGTACTTAATTGGAAAAACTGAGATTTGGTTTGATGGTATATAGCCCAGAAGCATAAGTGAACCGGCATGAGTTTGCAGCATATATATGTCATAGATTTGGTGATCATAATTGTAATAACATTGTGGAGGAGTTTAACAAGCTGATTCAAAAGAACTCTGTAGAAGATTATCATGAGAAGTTTGAGGAGTTGAGATCTTATATGTTGCAGTACAACCCATTCTTGGAGGAAGTGTATTTTGTTTCTAGTTTTTTGAGTGGGTTGAAAGAAGAAATTAAGCACAGAGTGAAAGTTCATAATCCAACAACTCTGGCTGCTGCTTTCAGACTAGCAAAATTGGTTGAGTTGACTTGGGAGGTGGAAAGTAAGAAGTTGAGGTTTCAACCAAGAATGACACCTACAGGGCATAGTTTCATCTACAAATCTCCTAACCCTACTCTGAATCAACCTCAAAGAGAAGTTGCTCAGAATACTAATAAGAGTAGACAGTCTTTGGTGGAGTACAGAAGAACACATGGATTGTGCTATAAATGTGGTGAGAAATTCAGTCTAGGACATCAATGTAAAGTTAAGCAGCTGAATTATATGGAGGAGATAGAGGATACATGAGAGTTTGTGAATGTGGAAACAGAAGACAATGAGGCTAAAGTAACAAAATCTATGGAAGATGAACTTGAAATCTTTATTAATGCTATAACAGGACAGGCAGATCATAACACTCTAAGAATTCAAGGTCATATCTCAGGAAAACCTTTGAACATTCTGATAGATAGTGGAAGTACTCACAGCTTTATAACTGGTCAGTGGTCTAAAGAGGGAGTGGAATTAGAGCAGACTCATCCTTTAACCATTACAGTTGCTAATAGAGAAAAATTGTATAGTTTAGCTATTAGTAAAAAATTAAGATGGGGAATGTAAGGTTCTCAGTTTGAACATGATTTCAGAGTTTTAGCTTTGGAAGGTAGTGATATGGTATTAGGGGTAGATTGGCTGAGAAAATATAGTCCATTATTAATGGATTTTAATAATATGACCTTGAGCTTCCAGAAGGATGGGAAAGATGTTACTTTGAAAAGAGGGCCGAGTTCAACTACTGTTAGATTGATATCAAACAGTAAGCTGCAGAAATTGATGGAAAAAAATAATGATATCACAGGAGAAATCTTTATGTTAAGTGGGGAGATTAGTTGTAATGAAGTACCTGCTGAATTAAAAGGGTTACTGGAGGAATACTCAGTTGTTTTTGAAGAACCAAGAGGAATGCCACCCCAAAGGGAACATGACCATTCAATCATATTAAAAGAGGGTGATGAGGCAGTAAACATCATACCTTATAGAATGCCCTACCATCAGAAGTCAGAGATTGAAAATCAAGTTAAAGAGATGTTATCTTCTTCTATAATTCAGACAAGTAAAAGTCCATTTGCCTCACCTTGTTTGTTAGTTTAGAATAAAGATGGAAGTTGGAGGATGTGTATAGATTACAGGCAGTTGAATGCCTTAACTATAAAAAATAAGTTCCATATTCCTGTGGTGGAGGATTTATTAGATGAGTTGAGTGGGGCATCTTATTTTTCTAAATTGGATTTGAGGTTAGGGTACTGGCATATTAGAATTACTCCTGAAGACATTCCTAAGACAACCTTTAGGCTCATCATGGTCATTTTGAGTTTAAAGTTATGCCTTTTGGGTTGACAAATGCTCCAGCAACCTTTCAGGCTTTAATGAACAAGGTATTTGAGGCCTATTTAAGAAAGTTTGTATTGGTTTTTTTATGATATAATTGTTTACAGTATTGATTTGGAAAGTCATAATAGGCATCTCAGAATTATTTTGGAAGTTTTAAAGCAGAATCAGTTGTTTGTAAAAGAACCAAGTGTTTCTTTGGTCAAAGGGAAGTGGAGTATTTAGGCTACATTATATCTAGCCAAGGAGTAGCTACTGATCCAGCAAAGATTCAGGCAATGCAGCAATGGAAATTGCCAAAAAATTTAAAATCTTTAAGAGGATTCCTGGGCTTGACAGAATATTATAGGAGATTTATTAAAGGGTATGGTGAGATTGTTAAACCTTTGACCACTATGCTAAAAAAGGATCAGTTTCAGTGGACATAAGAAAGCAAATCTACCTTTGAAATACTTAAGACTGCAATGTGTCAGACTGCAATGTGTCAGACACCTATTTTAGCATTGCCTAATTTCACTAAAGGTTTCTGTTTGGAAACAGATGCAAGCTCTAAGGGAATTGGAGCAGTTTTATCTCAAGAAGGCATACCAGTGGCCTATCTCAACAAGGCCTTAGGACCTAAACAACTAGATTTGTCCATTTATGAGAAGGAGTATTTAGTCATACTAATGGTCATTTCTAAGTGGAGGCATTACTTGGAAGGGGGTCCTTCATTATTAAAACAAATCATGAGGCTTTAAAGCATTTGTTAGAACATAAGTTAACTACTTCTATACAGAAGAAAGGGCTCACAAAGTTGTTAGGACTGGATTGTGTTATTCAGTATAGAAAAGGCAGACATAATTTGGCAGCAGATGCCTTATCTAGAAGAGATGAGAATGAGGTGGAATTACAACAATTAACAGCTACTGTTATTATTCCAACTTGGGTCCAAGAGGTTGAGCAGAGTTATCAGAATAATTTAGTGGCTACAAAAATGATTACTCAGTTAGCTGTCTCTGTTCCAGATGTAACAGAATGGACTTATTCCAAAGAAGATTTAAGGAGGGGTAAGGTTTACATTGGGCAGACCAGTTCCTTAAGAAAGCATATCATAGAAATTCTACATGACTCACCCCAAGGTGGACATTTAGGAATCCAAGCTTCTTACCATAGAGTGAAGTCCTATTTTTACTGGAAAGGAATGAAGAGGATGATTAAGGATTATGTACAGCAGTGTGACATTTGTCAAAGGATAAATGATGAACATGTTTTGAAACCAGGTTTACTTCAACCACTTCCTATTCCACAACAAGCTTGGGAATTTGTCACTATGGATTTTATTGAAGAACTTCCAACCTCTAACAAGTATAATTGCATATTGGTTATCATTGACAAATTTACTAAATATGTACATTTTATACCCCTGGTACACCCATTTACTGCAACACATGTAGCTAAAGTCTATTTGGACCAAGTGTACAAATTACATGGGCAGCCAAAAATAGCTTTATCTGACAGAGATAAGATTTTTACAAGTCTTTTCTGGACAAAATTACTTAAGCTATTGGGAACTAATACTATCTTCACTACAGCCTACCATCCAGAAACTGATGGTCAAACAGAAAGATTAAACCAATGTTTGGAGCAATATTTGAGGGGGATGTGTTTTATGAAACCTACAAGTTGGAGTAAATGGTTGTCCCAGGCAGAATGGTGGTATAATACCAGCTTCCACACTGCTTTGGGAAAAACTCCATTTACAGCTCTCTATGGGTATACTCCTCCTACTATGACTTGGTCAACAGACTCAAGGGTAGCAGATGAACAAAAATTATTACAGGAGAGAGATAGTATGAATACAATACTATATGAGAAGCTTGACAAAGCACAATAGCGCATGAAGCATTATGCAGACAAAAAACGTAGTGACAGAGTTTTGCAAGTGGGGGATGAAGTTTACCTTAAACTTAAACCATATAAGCAGTCATCTGTGGCACTGAGGAAGAATCTAAAGCTCTCAGCCAGGTATTATGGACCCTACAAGGTTATAGAAAAAATTGGATCAGTGGCTTATAAATTGCAATTACCGAAAAATTTGAAAATACACCATGTCTTCCATATTAGCCTTTTGAAAAAGAAAATTGGACAGGAAGTAGTTACCTCTAGAGATCCACCAGAGCTCAATACTGAGGGTCAACTTCTTGTTTATCCTCTCCTGGTATTAGACAAACGCATAGTGGGAAGAAACAAAACGACAGTCACTCAGTTATTAATTCAGTGGGTGAACTTTGGACCGGAGAACGCTACCTAGGAGGATTTCAACCTGCTGAAGTCGTAATTTCCTGATTTCGATCCTTGGGGACAAGCATCGACTGTAGAAGGGGGCATTGTCATGACCTTAGACTAGAAATTGGGAAGAAGAGGAGAGGAATTAGGGATTACAGATATAAAAAATGGGAAATTGAAAAATGAATTGGGAATTCCGGAGTTACCTGTTATTAGGGTAGATGAGGAGGTTGATAATTGGGTTAAACGGCAGATGGGCACTGCAGTTGGGCTGAAGATGGTAACTGGGCTGAAAGGCAATTAGCAAATCAGACAAGAAGGCCATAGCTGGATGCTGAGGTGGATCAGGCGGTTATGCTGTTAGAAAAATATATAACTGTCAATAAATAATTGCACTATCTAATGAATATATATGAAATGTACCAGAACAATGGAATTATGAATGAAAATTTACGGAATTCCTTTCTGAAATCTACAATTCTTCTCTTTTCCTTAAACTTTTTCTCACCATTTTCAGGGAAAACCTGACAATGTTACAGTTACATCCCTGATCATAACATATCAATTCACTGCAACATCAATTGACAAGTACATTTAAATACTGCTCACTAGAATCATCTATAAGACCTTGAGGGATTATTCTGGGTCTAAAGCTAGTCTTAAACATAGAAAAGGCTTCTACTGTTTCTGTTTTTATCCAAACGTTCAAGTGGATCAATAGTTAAAGCTGATCAGAGAATGAGCAAGTGACTAACATTAGTGACCACGTATCAAAAGAATTATAAAGGAAAAAGTTGAAGAGCTGAGAATTATTGAAAAATTTGAACAATGTGAAAGAAAGGAGATATAAAAGGCAAATAATTTTGTCTTATTCAAAGAATAAAATAAAATGGGGAGGCCATAATAGACTCAAAGTGTCCCCTCATGCATTAAAAAAATGCACTCATTGCTATTCAAGACCTTTAGCATATGGCTTTGGCTCTTTGCGAGTGGCTTTGGTGTTTTAAACCCTGTAAAATGTAAATGGCTACTTATTTACCCCCAGACTTCTCATAGAGAGAATGAGGAATTTAGTCATATTTGCAGAAGTGTGTTTCCTGGATATTTCTCGACCCACTGTAGTCAACAAAAGCAAGGTCATAAGTGGGAATACATAGTTGGATAATACTTTGTTTACTATATATACAACCATGGTTAGTTAACCCTACTTTGGTTTGAAAGTTGAGTTAGTCCCATGAGGAACTTTACCTGTTAATGGAGACACCAAAGTTTTGAAGTTGATATGCGTGCTCTTCTTTTTTGGTTTTGTCCAAAAGTGATTATGATGGTAAACAAAGCATCGCCACATCTCACAAAGCAGGTAAGAGCACGTTTGCTTATGTATTTTGTCATTGGGGCATTGGTTGGTTAATGAGTGGGGCTAATGAGGCTTGTGGCTGAGGGCACTTGAAGAATCAATTTAATCAATCCTATAGGAATGGAAATAATATTAATTTATTTACTACGGACGGTTGCGTACATCGACTTCCTAATGCCGATTGGTTTTCAGGAATATGGTATGAGATCATTAAGCAAGCAAGGGACCTATCAGTTACCAGGAATAACTCAGGTCTTTCTAGTGGCTTAACTGCAGGGCAAATGCACAAGAGACGTGGACTTTTCATCATTGATCAAGCACTCTGATAGATAGTGATTGATCACTGTGGCACGTCGATCGGTTGTGTGTTTGGGAATACAGTGACTTTAAGGATTGTACTACGAAGAAATATGGTGGGAACAGTACCAATCCTTTAATGAACAAAATATCCAATGATTGATCAACGGTTCCTGCAGGAACCCTTTGGAAGCTATCAAAGTTCAACATAAATCACTATTAAACCAGAGCCTTCAGTTAATGAAGATAAACTATATATGATTAAAATCACTAGTTGGACTAGAAAATTTGTTTAAAGCTCCTAAACAACTTCAACATATCCACATTGTTAGTGGCTTAAGACCTTAATGAAGCTAAGGTCAGCGCCAAAATAACAAGCATGCGGGTCACTAATATTCTAATGGCACCTTCCACCATTATTATTATTATTATTATAAAACAAATAAACTATTTGTCATTGACAACAAGGCATTGTGAAGTTTTTGAAAAATATCAGTAAAGACAGAAACTGCAACTTGTTCTTTTTTCTCAGTAAGATGTGCGGAATGAGTTTATCTTGTTTGAACCAATCACAGGGAAATTGATGACCTCACCAAAGAAATTGAAAGGAAAGAAAAATGTAGGGTTGTTTAAGTGGAAGAGAAAGTGGAGACAGTGCACATTTGGTACAGGTGATGTTGCCAAAATTTTGGCATTCCATGATGGAGAAGCCTAAAAAAGTTTGAAACTAGATGCTGATATGGTACCCTTGTGTGGTCACACATTTTCCAAGAGATCCCAACCATTACTAAAGCAACCAGTTGTTTAAATCAATAAAAGTACAAATAAAAACACTCTTGTTACCATTTCCATGGTTGTATTTTCTTTTGAATGACTGAAATTTCACTAAGATCAAGAGCCCGGTGAACCTGCTGGTTTTTAAGACTTTAACAAGAGTTTGCTAGGAGCACTGCAATGTATGTTCTTCTTAACATGTACCATATTATGCCTTAGTTTAATTATGAATTAGGAAATAAATATGTTAATGTAGAGAGAGAGTTGGTATATTGGAGTTGAATTGACTTGCTGTGCAATTGAATGCAAGAATGGTGCACCAGCCACCCAAGGTTACTACTATACAGGACCCACTTGAGCCATTAGGCGTACCAATTCAAATTGTTGCACTCTCAGATGATGTTTGGCACCAAATGGATTAGGTGTTGAATCCAGTCCCCTTCCGTACGTAACACTGGCCCTTCATCATCTGTATATTACTAGCTATAGCAACAACTATAGGGCAGGCATGAATGAGAATAAAGAAAAACCATTTGTGCAAGCCATTTATGGTCCCTCTACTTTTTTTACTTTTCAAAGCTTCTTTGTTGTTTTCTATAATTGGTAGGACCCCAAAAAACTTGGCTCGTCCTCCAATTTCCCAATGATGAATCAAATCAAGGGTATTCTCGTTTATTGTAGAAACAGTTCCAGTTTTAGCCAATACACAGGACGAAACCTGTATGGTGTATATATGCTTGATTCTTGTTTTGTCTCTGAAAGGTGTTTAATCATATGCATGGCATTGCCAGAGCTAAGAAGGATTACAACCTGCTAACATCTATGAACTTAATAGCTTAACATTGTGAGAACCGATATTTCGATATGATAACATTTCATATACTTAATTTTCGTTAATCGGTTTCCATCATGGATGTTCCCTTAATGTGAACGTACCGCCAACATCGATGGACATGGCAAAGTTCATCTTACATCACACAGTATAGTCAAATTTATCAGTGATGTATGTTAAGTTGCTCATATTCGGCACCTGAAATCATGGATGAACAGACAATTTGACCATTTAACTTCACCAAATAGCATATATTATGGCACTCACACGCCATCAACTTGTGGGAATGGGCCTATTCCAGCTCTGTATAGTCTTTTTCTCCCCCACAAAACTTACTATCATTCAATCATGTCTTGTTCAACTCCTTTTCTGGCAGCTTTAATTTTCAGGTGTTGCCTAGAAAGTTTAGCTTTGATTCTTTTTTTCTTTCATTTCTATGAAATATAATCATATTATGTATTTTCATGCATCAAAGGTTTTTCACATATCTTACCATGCATTCCTTCTCGGTCTTCTGCAAATTTAGAAATGTGAGGATAATGGAAGCAGCCTTCATGGATAAAATTTTGTTGCCTTCGGCATCGGCAAAGCCTAGCTAGGAAGGGAATAAGGCATCAACAAATCTGCAAGGACTAGAACATAGGAATGTTAAAGCTATATTCTATAGCTCCAAATATAATATCTGTCATCATTTTGCACGCATGCACATACATCAAGTTTAATGATAAATTAACAGATATAGCAATAGTGCAGAATACTTTTCCAAATATTATTTTACCTAACCTTTCTTTAGAAGCTTTGTATTGACTCTTTATTCCAACAACCCCCCCCCCCCAAAAAAAACAAAACTCCCATCCAGTAATTTGTTTACCTTTTTTAAGAAAATAGCATCCTAGCTAGAGCTAGTCTTTTAGTGGCGAATAACCTAATTAATCTTTTGTTGAGGTATTTTGCACATAAATGTTTTTTTTTTTTTGGATAATTAAGCTTTATTACCCAAAATAGTAGATCCCTACTACAAAACAATACATCAGGATGTCAAAAGAATGGGGAGTCTATTTACAAACAAAATTAATCAATACCCCAATTACGACATAGATCTAAATTGATGCTATCGTTTCTATTGATGGACCTATCACTTAAAACAGTACCTACAATCATCTTAACGTTGTTGACGATTTCCTCATTACTTCGGCTTTTCCCTGTAAAAAACCTTTGATTTCGTTCCTCCCAAATGGTGTAATTAAAACCGCACCAAGAGAGTCTCAAAATAGTCGAAATCAAGGACTTACCCTTCCAAGAAGATGCTGCCCATTCCAACAGATCAGACCATGAGGAGAAAGCAGAATTTAACCCGGACAGTTAGAGCAGAGAACTCCAAATGGAAGCTGTAAACCTGCACGTAGCAAATAGGTGGTCTCTAGTTTCAATTTCATCATGGCAGAATATACAATCAACATTAGAAATAATCCTGAATCGTTGCAATCTGTCCTTGGTTGGGAGACGATCCAGAATGATCATCCAAGAAATAATACTATGTTTCGAGACATGGAGAGAAAACCAGATCAGCTTATGCCAAGAGACTTTTCTATTTTTAGGCCGAATATCTTCCCAGATTTGCGCGGTGTTAGTTGCAGAAGAAAGCGTTAACGTTCTGGTTATGGTTCGTAATTTTAAAATACGCTTAAAAATCCAGCTTGCATTATGCGGTTCAGACATGGTCCAGAAATCCTTGTTCTTGATGATATTACTGTGAGTCCATGCTACCCAAAGAGAACCTTCACCAGCAAAAAATTTTCTGGTGAGTTGAATCAAGCTCGCACAATTCCAGGTTTTAATATCCTTAAGTCCTAAACCACCTTCAGACTTTGGGTTACAAATTTTCCTCTAGCTCACCCTTGCTCCTGCAGCTTTTGAATCTGAACCCTTCCAAAAGAATCTTGAGCACAGTTGTTCAATTTTCTTGATAATAGAAGGAGGCAAAACAAGTTGTCAACACCAATAGTTTGCAACGCTATAAAGAACAGTCTTGATGAGATCCACCCTTCCTGCATAACTCATATTTTTGCTAGACCATTGTTGAATTCTGTTTTTGATATTGTCTATAAGAGCTTGACAATCTTTTTCAGTAAGTTTCTTGGTTACTAAAGGAACACCCAAGTAACGCACGGGAAGTCTTCCTTGTTTAAAGCCAGTAAAACTTATGATAGATTCAATGATGTGATGAGATATACCAGCCGTGCAGAGTTCACATTTTCCAACATTAAGCTTCAATCCAGAAAATTCATAGAAGCAGACCAGGACTGTAATGACACCCAAAATAGATTCAAGCTTACCTTTGCAGAAAATTAGTAAGTCGTCAGCAAAAGACAAGTGAGCGAGCCCAATATTCTTGCATTTAGGATGAAAAGAAAACATCCCTTTAGAAGCAGCAGTGTTGAGAAGATTGGACAGGACATTCATAATCAGAACAAATAAAATGGGGGAAAGAGGATCGTCTTGTCTTATTCCCTTAGGACCCTTGAAATAACCGATCAAAGTTCCATTGAATGTAATAGAGTACCTAGCATTCGAATAGAAAGCAATAATCCAGTCAATGACTTTAGATGGAAATTCCATAGAATTTAGAACGGCCGAAATGAAATCCTAATTTATGGAGTCAAAGGCTTTTTGAAGATCAATTTTTAAAGCATATCGTGGAGATAAAGATTTCCTCCCATACCCTTTGACAATCTCTTGTGCAAGAAGAGTATTATCAACTATACTTCTTCTCTTGACAAATACAGATTGATTTGGAGCTATAATCCCTGGAAGCAGAGAAGTTATCCTATCAACAAGGATCTTAGTAATTGCTTTGTAAATCACTGAACAACATGATATAGGACGGAAATCAGAAACTTTGCTTGGATTTGGCATTTTAGGAATTAATGCAATAGTGGTCGAGTTAAAGGTTGGATAAATAAAAGATTCCTGGAAGAAATATTTGACAGCTTTAAGAACATCATTTCCAACCACCGACCAAGCTTTTTTGAAGAACAAGACGGAATAACCATCGGGGCCTGGAGCCTTATCATTGCCTTGACTGAATATGGCTTCTTTAATCTCCTCATTGGTAACTTCTTTAGCAAGCATTTCCTTATCTTCCAAGGAAGAAATTGAGTGCACCAAATCTTTAAGAATAGAAGGTGGACAAACTCGAGTATTAGGATCTTGAGTACCTAATAATTTTGTGAAATAATCAATAAGTTCCACTGACATATCTTCAAAAGAATCAAGTCTATCCCCCTAATGATTGACCAAGACTCTTATTGTCTGTCTTTTGTTCTTGGAAGCAATGACAGAATGAAAAAATTTTGTACAACGGTCACCTTCTTTAATCCAATGAACCTTAGCTTTTTGTTTCAAAAACATCGATTCAGCTTCTTCTAACAAGATAAAATCTCTCTGCAGTTCAAGTTCTTTCTCCAAAGGTTCATCACCGTTTAAGGTATGGAGTTGTTGCAATTCAAGTTCCTCTCTCTTTTGAATGCTCTAGCAGTAATGTCGCTAAAACAGTCGTTGTTAAGTAGGGGTGTATTCGGTTCGGTTCGGTTCGGTTTTTTACTAAAAATAGAACCGAACCAAAATAACGGTTTTTCAATATTTAAACAGAAACTGAATAGTTAAAAAACCGAAAAAACCGAAACCGATTTTTTCGGTTCGGTTCGGTTTTTTCGGTTCGGTTCGGTTTATCGTTTTTCAATGAAAAAATCACTTGAAACTATAATTTTTTTTACAAAAATTGCCTATTCGGTTCAATATGGAACAAATGGGTTCCATATGGAAAACCCGAACCGAACCGAATCAAAAAATAAAGCCTTTAAACCGAACCGAAAACCGAACCGTTTAAAGCCAAACCGAACCGAACCGAACCGTTTTACTCGGTTCGTGTCGGTTTTTCGGTTTTCTCGGTTTCGTTGCTCACCCCTATTGTTAAGATGTTTAAGACTAGTTTTGAGGCGTTTAAGCTTTGTGAATAAGATCTTCATTGGGTTGCCTTCAATCTCCAAATTCCAGGATTGACTCACAGTATCAAGAAAGTTTGGGTGGAGTGTGCAATAATTAAAAAATTTAAAAGGTTTTGGTCTATTCACATGGATCTCTTTACTTAAATTCACCAAAGTCATGCAGTGATCAGAAGGACCCGGAGCCATGAACTCCACATAAGAAAGGGGGAAATATTCAAACCATAAAGGATTGATTAAAACTCTGTTTAATTTCCGAGCCAAGAAATTATCTCTTTGCTTGTTGCTCCATGAAAATGTAGGACCAAAATAAGGATGATCTTGCAACTGAAGTTCATGAGTTGTTTCTTGAAAATTTAACGTTTCAGAAGAGGTGATCATACCCGTAAGTTCACTGTCAGAGCTCTCATAATTGTGCAGAATCACATTGAAATCACCTCCCAAGATCCAGGGGAGGTTACTAAAATTAGATTCAATATGCCTAAGATCATGCCAAAGCTGTCTTCTAAAAATCCATTGTTACCACCATAGATAGCAGTAATAATGTAAGGAACATCCTGAAATATTCCTTTAACAGTGATGGTTTGAGCCGAAACATAGCATAAAGAGATATCAATATCTTTTCGCCACAGTAACCATAATCTTCCATTCACAGAAAAATCGTAGTTGGTAATGCAATTCCAATTTTCAAAAGTAGTAGCAAGAATGTTTGCATATTTATCCAGTTTCACGCGAGTTTCCATCAAACAGAGAATTGTAATATTATTTTTGACAGCCCTTTTAAGGACACTGTATTGCTTAAGAGGGTTATTTAACCCTCTTACATTCCAGAATGTTAAATTCATGTCCCGAGGAGCACATGTCTCCTCCCTTACTACGTATTGTAGACGATTTGCGTTTATCCAAGTGAGACTTTTTCTTCAATTTGAGGTCTTTAATCAGTTCAGCAACCCCAGATGTAGAAGCTCGGGTTTTTTTAACTTGATTTTTAGAAGAAGGCTGAACCTCATCAATCGAACTGAGTAACTCAAATCTATTGGAAGATCCTGTAAAACCTTTGTTTGCTAAAGGTGGCCTACCCCTACCCCTCTTAGCTTGTTTCGGGGAATTAGAAGAAGAAACAGTTTCCTTGTCAAACTCAGAAGGCTTAATATTTACTTCTTCTCTTAAGTCAGGAGCAGTTCCTGGGTCTATTGCAGCGAGAGAAGAATCTGTGGGAAGATTAAGATTACTAGAAACAACCATATCAGTAACTTGATTGTGCGAATCAGAGCCTAGTACAAGTCCTCCTTCATTATCCTAACTGGGAATAACAGCAGGCTGAACAAGTTCAGAGGAAGTTAAATTTTGAATATCAGCCGTATTAACTTCAGGGTCAAGGGAGGCAGAAATAACAGATTCTTTTCTCCTCCAAACAAGTGAGGCAGCTTGAGAAGAACTAGGAATTTGATTACAGCCTTTTGTACTGTGACCAAACACGTTACAGTTCTTACAACAAGGAGGAATCCACGGTACTCCATTAACAAATAGAAAAAAAACAATGCGTTTGCAAGTTGCTGCTTCTTAGATTTGCCTAGACTTTCTTTTTTATATAATCTTTCCTTTTATTAATGTCTCCCTTACCATGTTTGAAAGTGGGCCTTGAGGAGATATAGATTAGCTTCAATGTAAATTTATTAGTTAACCATCAACAAAACAACTGATTGTGTGCTGATAAAGTTACCCAGTTCAAGTATAAACAATATTACTCTAGAAAGGTACTTTAAGCACTTATAGATGACATGTAATGAAAGAATATAA
Organism: Hibiscus syriacus; assembly: GCF_006381635.1. Taxonomy (NCBI): domain Eukaryota; kingdom Viridiplantae; phylum Streptophyta; class Magnoliopsida; order Malvales; family Malvaceae; genus Hibiscus; species Hibiscus syriacus. The sequence goes on from NW_024063319.1 coordinate 2,371,874, forward strand.
CAAAATGGATAACCTGTTAAGAGACACTGAACTATTCCCAAAGTCTACCATGGTAGATTGAAGTGCTCAATGGGTCATCTCCTTCATAATAAAGTTTTTATTTTTAATAGGAACTATGCTCAGTTTAATGGTTTATCTTTTAAAACCAGGCTTCGTCGTGTCATCATGCACAAGGCCTTATTCCCTGCCGAAGTTTTGAAGTATGAAGACTTATCCTGAGGTTGACCCCAACACCATTTTTCAATTGCCTTTTTCAGCAAGTATTCTCTCATGCATGCATGCATACGTGCATACATACATGCCTGCACATGTATCATTATACAAGAGCAACATGTACATTAATGACAAATGTTTCAATTCTGCTGCTCTTGTAAGCCCTGACATTGTTACACTTGTTGCAGAAACTGGCCCACTTCAAACTTTTTTCCTCTTATAAAGCCTCGTCATTCGCCACGATTTCCCTTACTTTCAAAGGCTCAACCATCACCGCAATACATTATAACAAACAATCCTTAAAGCTTCAGACATCGATTTCAGAGCTTAAAGCATGATTCCGGATGAGCTTACAAGGCTTCACTACCTAGCACCTGAAAACCAGATCCTAGTTCCAGCCTACATAGGCATGATGCAAAATACTATACCAGATTTTCATTCCAATAGGTTCTTAAACAACCTACCGAATTTCCACATCATGCCACCTGCCCACGAATTCACTGCACAGTCCTCAAGTTTCAGCAATAATTCGACTTCAGACGAAGCTGAGGAACACCAGGTCAGCATCATCGATGAAAGGAAACGACGAAGAATGATATCTAATAGAGAATCTGCTCGTCGGTCCAGGATGCGGAAACAGAAGCAGCTAGATGAACTTTGGTCACTGGTAATCAGGCTTCGCAACGAGAATCAGAGTCTCATGGATAAGTTAAATCATGAATCCGAGTGCCACGACTTAGTTCTTCAAGAGAATGAAAGACTCAAGGAAGAAACCTCCAATCTTCGCCAAATGCTGACGTACATAAAGATCGGCAGTCCTTTTTCTCTTGCACTGAAAGAGCTGGAAGAGGTTCCCTGCAACACTGCTCACCTGCGAGCCGAGTCAACAAACCAATCTATTGCCAACTCTGTAGACTTCCTCCATAGAGATGAAAGCTATCTAGCCATATAAAATTATATGAGTTCGGTTTGCAACGGTTGTTAATCAAGCTTTTGCCTCAGTTTGAGATGTATGAGATTAGAGTCAAACTATGCAATAACATCTTCTGATCATTTTTATCCTAACTAAAGCATAATGGTCAGCAAACGTCATTGTTTTAAGCAACTGTTTGCAGCTCTTCTCGCCGCGTAACATTCCAGAGCGGAATATGCGAAAACGATACCTGCAGTGGTCCATCAGAAGCAAATCAAACACTCAATCATTACCTTTTATATATTAATAATCATTTTATGAACCCCACCAACTCTGGTTATAGAATTTCACCCAATATATGGAATAGAGAAAGAATAGTAAACAGCACCAAGAGATAATTTCACCAATTTCACTGCCATAAGGGGAAGTAACATATACATATAAGTAACATATATATATATATATATATATATGCAATCGTTAAGAAACACAAGTTGCATTGCGAGTGAGGCCCCATAGCCAGTACAATTTCCAGTGTTGCTCACAATAACAGGGGCAAGATGACAAATTGTGGTGGAGGTGCTGCTACTAGTGCCTCATCGTTCAAATAACTACCATACCAGGCGAAAAACATATGAAAAGGCTATCCACCAACATAATCAAAATTACTGTTTTTCAGCTTTTCTTGCGAGGTGATTGCATTGTTTCCACCAAAATAGAAGCGAAGCGACTCCAAGCGCAGCCTATGCTTCAGGTGCTGCTGCTTTAACTGTGCCTTTCTTTGCCCCACGCCAGATCCCACTGCATTAGCAGTTCTTATCCATATCTCTTGCTTTCTGTGGCCACTGCGAGTCGGTGCCAGTAACCAGTTTCGACATAAGTGGACAAAACCCGCTGGCTGCAGGCTTTGTCTGGTTCATTACAGAGATAAACAAGTAATGTAACAATCAGTATAATGTGTTATAGTCCTTCAGATTGTTTCATTTGCTATTTTACATGCTAAGAATATGAATAACTTGATTCCTTTATCATCTTCAACAACTTTGCTTTTCATGATTCTCGAATGTTTATGTTTCAGAACGTATCAAACTGTAGTTACTGAAGAACTCGAACAATGTATCTTTGGGGCTCAAAAGAATCAAATTATCTTTTTTAAGGTATCAATGGATTAAGCAGCATATCAGAATAAGGAATCCAAACTAAAGTTTTAATTGCATATGGTGATTAGTGAAGTGATCATTTATAAACTATATTACATATACACATTTGTACAACAAAAACAAACACCAATACTTCCACTGTTCCACATAAGTTCGACTACTTTTTTTCTTTTCTTTTTTCTTTTTTCAGTTGTAAATCAACATTACAAGAATAAACAGAAAAACCTAAACATCATGGTACAATGTGTTGTTGGGTGTAAATATAATCCGTATGAGCAGCCAAGGACCTCTTAACCAGACATTCTTCCCCATCCAAACCTTTACACTCATCATCAACCAAACTTGATTCCTGCAAATATTTTTGTTGTTAACATGCAAAAACCCTGAGAAAAAATGGCCACTGAAGCAACAAAAAGAAACCCAAAATATCAAACAAAACTCACCGGTGAAAATGGTGTTTGAGAATCATCGGCCAGCTGGCCAATACTTGTTGACAGACAGGGGCGGACCGAGGACAAAAATTCAGGGGTGCACAAAAAAATTCTTATAAATTTTTTTAAGGGTTGCGTAATATTAAAGGTGACACTTGTATTAATTAAAAAAAATTAGAAAAAATTAACACTAAGTAGACAATTTTGTTGTATAATTTTTTTTTCTATAAGAATTTAACTGAAATATAGAGATTCTATCTAAAAATCACAAAATATATATATAAAAATACTAAAATAATAACATTTGATCAATGTTCCTCACAATTTGAGGGGTTGCCCGTGCTACCCCTGGCAACCCCCTGGGTCCGCCCCTGTTGACAGAGGTCTAGTTTTTGCAGTAGACATCAGAAGAAGAGCCATGATCAATAAAACGAAGCTCTTTGCCATTATTTTTTTGTCCAGTTTTGAAGTTGGAGAAATGAGTTGAGGATCAATGGTGGCAATATTTTTATACAAGGGTAATGGCAATTAATTAAAGATTCTTGTTTCCATGATTGAACATTGAAATCATGAAAGCAGAGACTGGGAATATCCAGTAGGTGGTGGTCAATGAGTTTACTCACCCATGACTTGTTGTCCTAGTAAACATCGCCATTGATAAGCATCATGGAGAACTGTAATTATTTGTTTTGTATTTATGTTCTTTGAATGACGATGCAGAGAATCTTACAGACAATGTGCTAGCTGTAGCTGTAGCTGTACATGCAGGTGTAAGGTTTATACCATGCTCACTCACCGGCATGTGATGTTGGCCAAACACCTACAATGATTCTTCTTCTTCGTAAACTATAGTTTACCATTTATAAATTAAGTTAAATTACATATTTATGAGCAAATAATTTTTCGTATCATGAAAATTTTAACTATTTAATCTAAATTTTATTTTTAGTTAAATTTAAATATTAATCTTTTAAAAATAATTAAATTTGTTGATAAAATCAAATAAGTTGTGATAGTTACTGGCTGACGATTCATTTCTTTTTATTTTTTTCATATGTTCTAAAACTTTCAATCATCCTGCTACAACCATTGATATTCGAACCTGTGATCTGTAGGATCAACAACGATTCATTTAACTACTGAAATAAATTAATTCGTGAACATTTTATAGACGCTATTGCTTGAATTTAGAATTCTTAAAAAAAATTAACATTATATTTTATCATAAAATCACTTGACGAATTTAATTTATTATTTATTATTTATAATTTATCTATCATCAAATTAAGATGTAAAATAAAAGGAGAGATGGTAAGTTTGATTTAAGTCGTTGATTTGAGGATTTTATTTAGTGGCGCATCTATAATAAGTTTAACAGTAGGTATATATTTATTTTAAAGTTTGAATTTTTTGATTAATTATTTATTTTGTTTATTGAATATAATATAAAATGTTAACAGTTACATTTTACAACGGACGATCAAAACAATAACAAAATATAATATTAGATATAATAAAAAAATAATTAATTAAAATAGAAATATAAAAATAAATAAATGGTCAAATAATTATTTTATGAAGAAAACTAATACTATAAAATCTTGGGAAATTCTGCAGTGGCACTTAAAAAAAGGTTAAAAAATGACGTGATCGGTTAAATAAGTGACCGGTTAAAATTTAGACCGGTTATGTTATATCATTTAACCGAAAACATTATCAAGCGCAATAACATATTAGGTACCGCTTATATAATGTAATATGTAGCGTTTATATAATAAAATAGGTTAATTACTGGAAACGTTATCAAGCACAATAATATATTAGATACCGCTTATATAATGTAATAGGTAGCGCTTATATAATGTAATATGTAACACTTATATAATGTAATAGGTTAATTACTGGAAACATTATTAAGCACAACAACATATTTATGTAGCGTTTATATAACGTAATAGGTAGCGCTTATATAATAAAATAGGTTAATTACTTAATTTGTTATTACAACATATTAGGTAAACGCCTAAAATGTTACCAAGGATAACATAATCGGTTAATTACTGGAAACATTATTAAGTATAATAACATATTAAGTAGCGCTTATGTAACAAAATAGGTAATTACTTACTTAATTTGTTATCAATTATGATAAACTTATTTTAGGAATAAATGTTAACAAAATTTAAACTACATATTACATTAAAATACCTACCGTTTTTTTAAGGTTGTTAATAATGTAAACGGTAAAAAAAAAAATAGGCGCTACCTATTACATGAAACTACTGATTCCATTTAAATAAGTATCGACACTTTTGGAATTTAAAAGAAAAGCAGTAATAGCGCCTATAAAGTATCGATACTTTATAAAAATGTATCGATATTTTACAATATAACAGGTAAAAATATGACAAAACCAGTTTCATTATGACAAAACCGGTAAAATTTACCTGATATGTTGAAAGTATCGATCATTTTTATAAAAATGACCGATAGTTTACAATATAAAGGTAAAAATATGACAAAACCAATTTCATTATGACACAAACGATAAAATTTACCTAATATGTTAAAAGTATCGATCCTTTTTATAAAATGGATCGATACTTTACAATATAAAGGTAAAAATATGAGAAAATCAGTTTCGTTATGACAAAAATGGTAAAATTTACCTAATATGTTTAAAGTATCGATCCTTTTATAAAAAGGATCGATACTTTACAATATAACAGGTAAAAATATGATAAAACCGGTAAAATTTTATCTAATGTTGAAAGTATCGATTATTTTATAAAAAGGATCGATATTTTACAATATAATAGGTAAAAATATGATAAAACCAGTTTCATTATGACAAAAACGGTAAAATTTACCTAATATGTTGAAAGTATCGATCCTTTTATAAAAAGATCGATACTTTACAATATAATAAGTAAAAATATGACAAAATCATTTTCATTATGACAAAACGGTAAAATTTACATGATATGTTGAAAGTATCGATCCTTTTATAAAAATGATCGATACTTTACAATATAACAGGTAAAAAAATGACCAAACCAGTTTCATTATGACAAAACCGGTAAAATTTACCTAATATGTTGAAAGTATATATATTTTTTTATAAAAAGGATCGGTAAGTTTTTGAAAGTTATGTAATTTATGTTTCAAAATTTTTTAATAGTGCTTCATGTTTTCCACCTACAATATTAATTTAATAATTTCATTTACACAAAAAATTATCTGATTGTTTTGATATTTTAAAAAAATATTATTTAGAATTTAAATTTAATAATTTTAACCGAAGATAATAATAATAATTAATATCTATGTTTATTGTTTGTAATTTGATAATAATATATACCGTAACATAAAAATAAATTATTAGACGTGTATAATTATTAAATTAATATCTTAAAACAAACTCAAAAGATAACATTAAATTAATATTTTTCACAGTGAAATAAGTATGGACACTTATATATATGTATCGATACTTACCGATAACCAAAGTTTACCGGTTATCAAATTTTTTAATAATTTTTTATGTTTTCTACCTAAAACATTATTAGTCTGTCAACATAATAAGTAGTACTAAACTAAATTTATTAAATATATTTAATATATCCGATAATGTCGTATATTAGCGCCTCTCCCGATTCAATCCCTAAAATCTTACTGACCAAATATAAAAAAAAAATAGGATTTGAGAGACGGGTAACGCCCAAGGAAGGGAATGATTCATCGAATGGCAGACACAGATACCATTATGGTATGGGCCAGGAGAAACAACCCACCCAAAATTGAAGTGAGAAAAGGTGACTTGCCCAAGAGGTCAGTGCTCGGTGGCTTTCCATTTTATTGCCTTTGATTTGGAACAAAACCACGCCGCTTCTTCTTCTCAAACGCGTCCATCTTTCCTCTCCGGTAAGTCCTTTTTCCTTTGCCTCTTTAATCATTGAAGGCATAAATTTAAAACCCCAAAGGAAATCTTTTGTTTCTTCTCTATTTTTTATCTGTCTTCCATGTAGTTCGTTTTTTCCCCCAGGAAATTATACGCTTTATTTGAGGGTACTGGGCTTAAAACAAATTAGCTCAGTTATTGTGGGGTAGATTTCTTGTTTAGGTGAATGAATTTGTCTATATCTGCGGGTTTCCGGATATAATACATGTGAAGTGTTTGGCAAAATGCCAGAAGGAAAATTGGGTTGCTTTGAATGAGGAGGAAAAGGGCGATTTAATGACTCTATGGGTGAAGGTCACATTAGGGTTTAACATGGAAGTCACCAGTCTTTTATTTCCATTTTTTTTACTGATTTAGTGGATTTTACCATGAAATTTTATTGATGTTGGACTATCTTTCTTATGGGAAATGCAATGATCATGTTCATAGTTTATTCTAACAAAAACCAATAAACTTTTATTTTTAGACATTTATGTTCTTTGTTGAAACTTTGAAATTTCATTAATCTCATACGGCTAGGTTAGAGAACTGAGTCCAACTGAGTTTTTTTATTTTTTACTGGAATATAAAGATTGATGATGATAATCTCTGTTTTGCATAAATTGGTAGTGCAGAACTTGAGTTCTGAACTGTAATAATGGAAGACGTCATAACAGAAATACCTCCACCTTCGAGATTCTTTCAGGAAGATCTCAACAACTTTATAACTCCATCTCCACCTCTTCCATCGCCATTCGTTGTGTTTTCTAATCCGAAGCCCGAAAAGCCCCTTCGCCCATCTCTACTCATTGTTGCGTTATCCTCTCCATCTTTGTATATCTTCCACCACTTGTCACCTAAGACCTTAATTGGAAGTCTTATACTACCCGAGGTCCCTTTCTCTGGCATCTCTATCGAACCCTCCCTCACAGACAAAACATGCAACATTTATTCCTTGAATGATGGGGATAAATCCATTCTACTTGCATCAGTTCAGCATGGCGTTTCTGCCGAGAGATCTCACCTTGTTGCGAGGTTGCTGATCGGTGAGGATATTATTCCTGAGAGGCTTTTGATTTTGGATTCAATTCAGAGTCGGAACTTCAGGGGAAAGCTCTCACCAGATGAAACTTATGCTTTTAAGCTGGAGACGTTAGCCGAAAGGAAAGGATTGGGTGGTGGCAATGTAGTTTCCTTGCTGCTAAAGGGTTTAGACTATATTCCATCTGGTAGCATGATCGATGGCTTGGCTGCTGCTTTACTGAGTCGATGCCAATTGAAGAACATAAAGGGAACATTGTGTGTTTCGTGGCCTGAATTTGGTGGTCCCGTGGTGGCTCTGATTAAATCTCTACTGCAAAGGAATGTGTTGCCTAACTTGGATTCGAGCTTAAAGGGAGACGTGCAGGATCAATACGCGACGCTCAATCTAATTAAGCATCAGCATTATGATACTGAAATGTATACATAGTGAACAAGGTATTTGATTCACACACCGAAAAACAAAAGTTGAAATATGTTCGCTTTTATCTTTTGAAAGAGCTGCGTGAGGACAATTTGTCACTTCTGTTTAGTTTATGGAAAGCCTTTTGAACTTGCTTCTGTTTGATCTTAGAATTGCATGAGTCCCTTATGGAAAGCACTCATCCTGCTTTACAATTCAGAAGAAGATAAAGTCTGGTTAAATTAGCATTTCTTGCTTTATTTACTTCGTTGTTGTTAACATTATACGACGATCATGAAACTATCAGACTAAGATGTAGCATTGCTTTTACTTGGTTTGTAATTGTAGAAGAAAATTTTCTTCTTTGGAGTGGCTCTATGCATGTCTCTTTTGATCATTACGGAGTTAGCTTAGCAAGCCGGGTTTTCCGGTAAAAGGATGGAAAGCATTAAATTCCGTTTGGTTTTAGAAAATATTTGTTATTTCCATTTTCTTTTTTTTTAGAAAATAGAAAACGTTGAAGAAAATGTGTTTGGTTGTAAAATTAAAAAATGATTTTTGGTAAATGAAAATAAAAATAAGTGAAAATATGAAAATATAAAAAAAGATGTTTCCAGTATCTTCATTAAAATTATTTTGAAAATAGGAAATCATGATATCTAGAATTTTTAATTTACACAAGTTTAAATCATTCTAACAATATTTTTTTTTTGATTTAATAATATTTAAAACTCTCAAACTTTTATAAAAAATAAATAAATATGGCCTCTAAAATTTTTTTACACTCGTTATAGTCCTCAAATTAAATTTTTTAATAATTTAATTTTGTAGTGTTTTTATATTTAATTTATTGAATATCTTAATAAATTTTTTTATTTTTTTATCTAAATAAATTTTTATTTTTAAAATTAAATAAGTTCTCGAACTTTTTAATAATCAATTAAGTTCATCTACCACATCATTGTCCATCGAGTACTACCACAATAATATCTTGAACTGTTACATCAAAATTATAGATTGTCATGTAAGTTTATGAACTATCATGTAAGCGTTGTGGCTGTCAACGTTTGATTCCTCTATTTAAACGATTAGATTAATTTTTTCTTCTTCTAAGATTAAGGATCATATTTAGTGCAAAAAACTTTAGAGACTACACTAATAATTTTTTCCCAAAAGTTTGAGGTCTCAATTACACCTAAACATATTTTTTTTATGTTAATGACACTTTTTTGTGCTATTGCTTATAACAAAATTTTGTAAAATTTAATTGATGTCCAATTAAGTATTAACATATTTTTATTATAAGCTAAAATAACTTATGTTATGTAATTTCTTATCAATTTATTATTTTATATTTACATAATTCACATCTCAAATTTATATAATGATTTTTTAATAATTATAGTTTAATTTAATCATTTAATAGATATTTTTTTATTTCTATTTTAAAAAATTAGATACAACATACATTTTTACTATTTTAGTTTTGAATTAAAGTTCTAGACACCTTAATATAAGACTAAAATAAGACACTACCGGTTTTATTATTTAAATAATAATAAAACCAGTAAAAAATTACCTAAAATATTATTATTTTTACCTAAAACATCAATTTTTTAATATTTCTGGTAAAATTGTCCAACAATAACAAAATCGGTAAAAAAATAACAAAACCGGTAGCGCTTTACCAAATATGGTAAAACGCCTAATAATAACAAAATCGATAAAAATAATATTATTTTCGATTATTTTTTATCGGTTTTATTATTTAAATAATAATAAAATCAATAATATTTTTTTTAAATCGTATATTAAGACTGTCGCATGTGAGATTTACTTTTCAATTTCAATGAGTGCTGCCTCGTGGGTTGATTCAAGACTTGAAGATTTTTCGAGGCTCAGATCTTTTAGCAGTTTGAGGCATTTAAAGTCCGGATTGTTTTGGATTTGTTTTATTCGGTCAGTTTCGATCGTAAATTTAAATTTCAATCTGGTAAAAATGGTAATTTCAACCTAATTGTAAAAGTTAAGATTTTTAATTTTTTTAATTTTAATTTTGTATTTGGGAGAAAATTATAATCTTACCCTTTCTAATACATGAGTTCCACTCAATTATGTATAATGTATTTACGTTATATTTTAATAATTTAATATTAACATCTTTAAAAAATTATTTTAAGTACTAACGTTTTTTTATAATATTTTTTTTGTCAAAACAAATATTTAAATTGTTATTTCATAATAATTTTATGTCCACTTGTTAAAAAGTATTGATAATATATTTTTCTTAATAAAATATTATATATATAAATATTATTAATGAGTTATATTAAAATATTTTTTATAGTTTAAGTTGATATATTTTATATATTATATTATTAATAAGTAGGGGTGAGCAAAACTAGACTCGACTCGAAAAATCAAATTTTTTCAATTTTGAGTTATTCGAGTCGAGTTATTTGAGTCAACTCGAATTATAAATTTGGTTTTTGAGTTCGAGTTAAAATTTTGAAATTCGAGTTACTCGAAAAATAAAAAATTTGACAAAGTATTTTGACAATTTTATGATTTAGTCATTGATTTCATTATTTCTTCAATTCCTCTGTCATTTAAAGTCAATTTTTTTCCAAATTTGAATCACATGCTCCTAAATCATAGTAGAATACATGTGTACTTTCAATTCCTCTTTTTGATAACAAATTCTTTTATTTTTCAATTTAGTCATTTAATTTTCCATATTCTTCTTATTTCTTGAATTCGTCATTTATTTTAAGTATTTTTTTACTAAATTTGAGCCACATGCTCCTAAACTATAATAGAATACATGTGCACTTTCAATTCATCTTTTTATAACAATTTTTTATTTTACAATTTAGTCCTTCAATTTTTCATAATCTCCTTATTCCTTCAATTTGTAATTTATTTTAAGTCATTTTTTTACCAAATTTAAACTACATGCTCATATACCACAATAGAATACCTATTTAACTTCAATTGTTATTTTTTTGTTACAAAAGATGTACTCTCTTTTTATTTAGTCCTTTAACTTTTCATTTTATTAAATTTGGTCTTTTAACTTCAATTGTTTGCAAATTCTTTCTTCTCATCAATTCCTTGACTCATTTATACTCTCATCAATATTTTACCCTCAAAATACTTTCTTTAAAATATAATATTATGAATATATTTCATAATTTTAGATTGTATTTGATATATTAAATAACATTATAATATGAAATAGTATATATATATATAGTAATTATAGTTAGATAAAGTCAAAAAATTGGAACAAATCATTGTCATAATAATATAAATAATTATAATAAAATTAGAATAGAAACTCGAATAACTCGACTCGAATTTCTTAAATTCGACTCAATTCGAAAAAATTTCAAGTTAAGTTCGAGTTGTAAAATAAAACTCGAATAACTAGAAATATTTTGACTCGACTCGACTAGATCGAATGCTCACCCCTATTAATAACTGTAAATATAATTTAAATGTTATATTTTTAATTTACAACATAATGTCTAATGAACATTTTATTTATTCAAACTCATTTTTTAACAACAATCTCAAACAATTAAATTCTAAACTGCACTTTTGTACATTTTTAAAAGTCATTTTTCAAATGTTACGCCAAACTGACCCTTAGAACATCGGTTTGTTGTTTTTCTATGATCAAATCAGGTTTGGTTAGCTTGGGTTTATATTAATCTAGGTGGAATTTTATGTTCGAATTAAAATTAACAGGTTCAATTTAACATGTATTTTTTAAGGCGTGATTATAAAATAAGTGTCCAAACTATCTTTTTTTTCAAACAGTTACACAAATTTTTTTCTCGATGCATCTAGGTGTTTAATGTTACAAACATTATCATTTTAGGTGTCTCAACTGTAGTGGTCATTAAAAAAACCCCCGTTATGTGACATGTGTTAGATTTATAATTTTTGAAAATTTATTTTCTAAAAAAACCATAAAATTGATATTTAGAAAAACCTTAAAAAAATTAAAATCTGGTAAATAAGCCCACATTCTTAAAATCTCTTAATCTAGTCTCCTTTACTCCAATTGTCAGTCATCTTCGGCCTCCCATCTATTGATATACGATCATTTATACGTCGCAAACCGCCCACTGGCCAGTCATAACCCTTGTTATTATCTCAAAACCCAAAGTTCTCATATTGTTACACTTAAATTCTTGATCCTTAAAATCTGAAATACATAATCCGTTTGATCGATCCTGATAATCTATCGTTTAGCCGGCTATGACAGTCGGTCATTTGGCCATTTGGTCGACTATTTGACTGTTTGGCCCTGGAAAGACAGGGGAGGGAGAGGGGATGCAGATTGGGGAAGTTTTTTTAAATTTTAATAATATTTTATTTAAAAAATAAAAATTTCAAAATTTTATAAATGTGACACATGTCATTTAACGGGGTTTTTAAATGATCGTTATAGCCGAGTAGGGATGGACACAGGGTGGGTCGAATTTTAGGCCGCCCCGTCCTCAACCCGAAAATATATACCTAAAACCCAACCCCGCCCCGCCCCTATGAATTTGAGATTTTTTTCCCACCCTAGACTCACTCGATGTTTAGACTAAAATCTCGATCTCAACCAGACTCGATATGAATATATTAATATTTAAAAATAATTAAAATAATATATTATATAGTAATATATTTATAATTATTTATTATATTTTAAATGGTTAAATTAGTATATTTTATAATATTTTTTATATTTTAATGATTAAATAATATATTTTAATAATATAAAAATAAAAATTCTTAAAATATTAAATATAATATATATATATATATATAATTAATTGGGTCAGGCTGGGTTTGTATTTTTCACCTTAAATCTGGCCCCGCCCTGAAAGTTTTGCCATATAAACCTCCCCGCCCCGCCTCGAGCATCGAAAATTCAAACAAAAAAAACACCGCACTTATAGGTTCGGGTTAGGTCGAGACCGTTGGGTTTGGGTATTTTGACCATCTCTTCCCTATAATCGAGGCACTTAAAATTGTAACGTTTGTAGCGTTAGACACTTGGATGATTCGAAAAAAATTGGACACCTATTTAAAAAAGGTATAATGCAATAAAATACCTCGATACTACCGACAAATTTACCCATATTCTTTTTTTTTGACACATTTGACTACTCAACGTTTCATTTTGAGTCAAAAAAACCCTTGGTGGATGGAAATCATTAGTCAACTGACGGTTAACGCTTGGAGCTGACTAAGCAAGAATAAGTGGCGGGAAATGCTGACGTGGCATGTCCAGGTCATAGTAAATGATGATGTGGCAATGCCACATCAGATTTTTAAATAAAAATAAAATTATTATGATTTAATTAATTAATTATTACCAATTAGAGAATGACGTGTGTCAATTAGTGTTGGTTTAAAGGAACTATCAAAAGATAGATTGCATGATAAAAGGACTCAAACTTGGGCAAATAGTGTGGGATAGAATGGCTTTTACCACCATACCAAACTATTTACTTGGTAAAATGATGAAACAAACCCTAATTAAACATTTTTTCAATTTAACATGTATTTGAATGTAAGCATAGGACATAAATTGTTTTTAATATATATATATACATGCTTAATTAAAAAAACGTATTTTTTAGTCCTTTAGGTGTATAATTTTTTTTTATCAAGATGGGTATTTAATGTTTCTTCCATTATCTTTTTATGTATTTGGTCTGTTTGCGACTGTTTAAAAGATTCGTCAACCACTTAAAACATGATAAGTGGTGTGTTTATAAATTTTTAAAATTTTTATTTTAAAAACCAAAATGATTTAAAAAAAATTCAAAATTTACTAAAATATTTATCGTCAAACTTTATTGTTGATCATCTTCTTATTGTCATCTTTAAATCCCTAAACCCTTAATTCCCATTTTTAATAGTTGGTTTGGTTCACAAAACAAACCCCTTGCAGGACTGTTCTACGATTGGAGGAACATTCAATCTGCAGTTTAACTTTGGAGCTACAAGGGTGATAGATGTGTGGGATTTTAGGACGATGGGTGGCTCCAAAGATTAGGGATTTAACGACAAGGGTGATAATTGATCAATAGGAGAACACGGACAGTTGAGTGATGTTTGACGTCGATAGCGACAATCGGTGATGACTATTGGCCACTAACGGTAAGGAGATTTGCAATTAAAGATTTTAAGAGTGAAGTGTTTTTTTTGCCATTCTATTTTTTAAAAATAATAGTTTTAAGTTTTTTAAATTTATAAATTTATAAATATGCTACGTGTTATGTTTTGAGTGGTTGATTATTTTTAAGAGTCGTGATAAACTGAACAGTTAAAAGAGTAACGGAGAAAACATTAAGTATTTGAGTTAAAAATTTTAAGTACTTAAAATGAATAAAATATAGGTTTAATGCCCAAATAAGTGCTCAAACTATGCCTTTTGTGTCAAATAAGCGTCTACATTTTTTTGGCTTATCCGAGTGCCTAACGTTACAAACGTTAGCACTTTAGGTGCTCAAACCGTCAACAATGTTAGTTTTCTCCGTTTAGTGACACGTGTCATAACTTGATAATTTTTGATTTTTTTTTTAAAATATTATAAATATTATTATATTTACAAAAAACTCAAACTTTCTTATATTATAAAACAACCCCAACATCTCAAATTCTAACATTAATCCGCCGTTGCCACCCTCTCCGGCCACGACCAAGTCTTTGCGATCATCCTAGTTATATGCCACCGTAGTTGTTATCGATTCACCATCGGAATCACGTGGGATCACGATTTTCATCATAGGGTTCGTGGGATTTAAAACGTTGATTTGTCATTGATCAGACGTCAACCGATCACGATTTCATAGGGGTTTTGATCGTCAGGAAAAGGGGAGGTCGGGTGGAGCTTCTTCGACGGCCAAGGTCAGCGGTTGGTATGGGTTTAGGGGTTGAAATGAAGGTTTTCAAAGTTTAGGGGTTATTTCAAAATTTACGTGTTTTCTTTTAAAAAATATATAATTTTATTTTTTTAATTTTATCTAAAAATTTTAAAATTACCATATTGTGACACGTGTCACTTAACGGAAAAAACTAACGCTGTTGACAACCCAAACATCTAAAGTACTAACATTTGTAATATTAGGCACCCAGATGGGCAAAAAAAGTAGGCACTTATTTAGTGCAAAATGTATAATTTGGGCACTAAACCAAAAATATAATTTGGAAAAATTAAGTTATATATATATATTTTGAACACGAGTTGCATTTTCCTTTATCTAAAGCTTGTGCCTTCTTGCAAGCCAGGGATAGTTCAATTTTGATGAATTTGATTTGTTCCGACTCGTGATACTAATCTCTTGCACTTGAAGAATCATTTTGCTTCTATTTTCTGGTCAGTCTAGGTTTTGCAAATGAAAAATTAAAACACAAGCAACATTGTTCCTCAATATTATTCTTGTTTCCCAAGCAAAACTGCCAGCGGGTTAAGCCTATAACGTGCAAGTTGAACTTTGTTTTTCATTTTTCATTAAAAAAAAACTTTCCTCCTTTTTTTTAACAATAAATCAAATATGAATATTTAAAGACCGGTTTAACCTAATAAATTCAACAAATCAAGTCTACATTATATAACGAGTTAATTACATCACATGTCCTCAAAGTATGACCTTCATTTTAAATTGATCCTTAAACTTTTAAATGTTCCAATTCCAATCCTAAACTATGATCATCATCCTAAATTGGTCCAAAAACTTCTAAACATTTTAATTTCACCCACAAACTATGACATGCATTCTAAATTGGTCCCCAAACTTTTTGAACATTCTAGTTTCATCACAAACTACACGCATGTACTAATCATATCCTTTGTTAATAGAATCATTAGGCCAAGTTATATTATTATATGTTTAAAAAAAATAAAATTATGGTTAAATTATGGTTGAAACTAATCACAAATATGGATGAATTTGGGGATGAAATTAGAATATTCAAAAGTTTGGAATCAATTTAGAAAGAAGCTCACATTTTAGGGATGATGTTCAAAAGTTTAAGGACTAGTTTAGAATGAGATTCATAGTTTGCCGATAAGATTAGAATATTAAAAAGTTAACGTACCAATTTAAAACGAGGGTTATAGTTTGGGGACATATGATGCAATTATCTCTTGTGTAAACAGATTAAAGAAGGCATTACATCATTTCTTATGAATTCCTTTGACTAGTTCCGATTATGACAACCTGTTTTACCAAAAGTCCTTTGGAAATTGAAACTCTCTCTTTAGCATATATTACTTTTGGTTTTGGAGCACTCACCAACCAGGCCAACGTTAGTTGTATCCTCTCTTGACTTTAATTTTTACACAATTTGCGCTAAATACTCAATCGCCTATGCCTCAAGACCAAGCTTCAATCTTTCCCACGCCGTTTCTCCCTTTATATATCTTCCAACTCCTTCCCATTTCCCCATTCCATCTTCCTCGAGAGCGAAAGATTTGATATCGAAGAATGGCCATTTACCCTTCTCTGATCACAATGCAATGCTTCATTGTTTTGGTTTGTATCTCCATTTTCAGCTCCACAGTTACAGCAAGCGACCCTCCTCTAACATTGGACTACTACAAGTCAACATGTCCCAATGTGTTTGATATTGTGAGGAAAGAGATGGAGTGTCATGTCCTCTCGGATCCTCGCAATGCGGCTTTCGTCGTCCGGTTGCATTTCCATGACTGTTTCGTTCAGGTTAATGAAATATCAATGCATCTATGTCTATGAAATGGAGAAGAAAAAGAAAGACGGTAGAGATTTATTGTATGAATATGGTTTTTTGCAGGGCTGTGACGGGTCGATTTTGCTCGATGATACAATCGACTTACAAGGAGAGAAGAAGGCCTCGACAAATGGATTAAATTCACTAAAGGGTTTCAGAATCATTGATAAAATTAAGAACAAGCTTGAATCCGAGTGCCCTGGGATTGTTTCTTGTGCCGATCTCCTCACAATTGCAGCCAGAGATGCTGTGATTCTGGTATTGAGCTTCTTTGTACACTAAAAACTTGATTAAATATTCTAGTTGGCCTCATTTTCTATGTCGAATTATTTGCAGGTTGGTGGACCTTACTGGGATGTACCAGTGGGACGAAAGGACTCGAAAACAGCTAATTCTGATCTCTCTAGCCAAAACATTCCTACTGCAAATGAGGGTCTTCTCGGTATCATATCCAAATTCCTTTATCAAGGTCTCTCGGTGACGGACGTGGTAGCTCTTTCTGGTAATTTGTTCTTATGTATATTCAACAATGGACATAGATAATGCCCTGAATTTCCCAAAGTAATCAACTGGGACTTGATATGTGAATGACTTGCAGGGGCTCACACCATCGGAATGGCGCGCTGCGAGAATTTTCGAGCTAGAATTTACGGAGACTTTGGAGCAACTTCAGGGATGAATCCGTTATCGGGTTCATATCTCGGCAAATTGAAATCAGTTTGCCCTGCAATAAGTGGACCAGGAGACAACAATGTGACAGCAATGGATAATTTCACACCGGATCTTTTCGACAATTCTTTCTACAATACGCTTTTGAGAGGTGAAGGGTTGCTTAATTCAGACCAAGAACTGTATTCCAGCGTATTCGGTATCGAAACCAGAAAGCTTGTCCGTAAATATGCAGAGGACCCTGTCGCTTTCTTCAACCAGTTCTCGGATTCGATGGTGAAACTGGGGAATATTACCAATTCGGATAGCTTTGTCAATGGTGAAGTGAGGAAGAACTGCAGATTTGTCAACACTTGAAGAAGGAAGAACTGCAAAAACACCAGCATTTAGTAATGAATTGTTGGTTTGTGTCAAGAAGAAAGAAATAAACTTTTTCTACAAGTTATTGTTTTCATTGAGTTGAAGAGAAAAAAAAAAGATAGTAAGTTCCCTTGTACACCAAGAAAAGGCGATTGAAGTTTATGTAGAAGATTAATTTCAAACCAACAATACAAATATAATCCACTCTCCCATTGAAAATTTCTTGTCAAAGTTTCTGTTTTTCATATATGTTCATAGGATCATATTTCAGGGTCATTATAACTACTTATGGAATACATGTATTTTAAGAAAAGGGTAATTATAAATTTCATCACTCAACTTTCGTCTCACTCCTATTTCGGTCACCAAAGGTTAATTTTTTTTTAATTTACTCACTAAACTTTCGATTTATTCTTATTTTGGTCATTCCACATTTAAATACATAATAATGTTATGATTGAACATCTTTCTTTTTAAAAATGGCTTAATACCAAAATAAGTGCCGAAATTATACCACTTTTCCCAAATAGGTGCCTCAACTATTTTTTTGACTCATTCAGGTGCCTAACGTTACAAATGTTACCCATTTAGGTGCTCGGGCCGTCAACGACGTTAATTTCCCCGTGAAGTGACACGTGTCACAATCTGATATTTTGAAATTTATTTTTTTAAATATTAAAATATTATGATATTTATAAAAAATACTAATTTTTCTTATATTATAAAATAACCCCAAAATCCCAAATCCTAACCTTAATCCGCCCCCGCCACCCTTTCTGGCCACAACCATCGCCACCAACATAGTCCCTACCATCCTCTTACTCATACGTCATCGTAATTTCCGTCGATTGGCCATCAGAATCGTGTGGGATCGCGATTTTCATCTTAGGGTTTGTGGGGTATAAAACGTCGATCGATCATGATTTCATTGGGGGTTTTGGTCACCGGGGTTAGTGGAGGTCAAGTGGAGCTTCATCGACGGTAAAAGGCGACGATCGGTGTGGGTTTAGGGGTTAAAATGAATATTTTCAAAGTTTTGGGTTTATTTCAAAATTTTTGTTTTCTTTTTAATATATATATGTAATCACCATTTTTTGCCCTGCCAAGCCCTTACCCATGCCCATACTGCTAGGCTTGTAAACAAATCGAACGAACATGAATTGGGGTATGTTCATGTTCGTTCGTTTAAGTTTAACTGAACAAATGAACGAACATGAACATAAACGAACAAAAAATATCTTGTTCGTGTTCGTTTGTTAAG
Organism: Hibiscus syriacus; assembly: GCF_006381635.1. Classification (NCBI taxonomy): domain Eukaryota; kingdom Viridiplantae; phylum Streptophyta; class Magnoliopsida; order Malvales; family Malvaceae; genus Hibiscus; species Hibiscus syriacus. Next base: position 2,391,028 of record NW_024063319.1, read on the forward strand.
GAATATAGCTTGTTCGTGTTCATTCATGTTCGTTCATTTAAACGATAAACGAACATAGATGAACGAACATAAACGAACACAATAAACGAACGTAAACGAACACAATAATTGAACATAAACAAACGTAAATGAACATAAATGAAAATAGAATTTTTTTCCTAACAATTTTAGGATTATATTTTATTAAATTATTTTGGGATTTTTTATTTGTATTTAAAATTAATTAAAATTTAAAATATTTATGGGTATCATATTAAAATTTATTGGGCTTTAATATTTTAAATGGGTCTAGAGAGATTGGGCTAAACATAAATGAATGCATATAAAAAGAACATAAACGAACGAACATAAATGAACGAACATATTACCGAACGTTCATGAACATAAATGAATGAACAAGTTCTCTGTTCATGTTCGTTCATTTAATTAAACGAACACAAAATCTTGTTCATGTTCGTTCGTTTAATAAATAAACGAACATAAACAAACTTCCCGTCGAACTGTTCACGAACGATTCGATGAATGTTCGGTTCGTTTACAGGCCTACATACTGCTTCACAGCAACACCATCCCGAGCTCACCAACTACTGTTACTCACCATACCCTGCCACCAGCTGCCACATGAGATGGTTCCCTTCTCTGTCAACCAAACAAATTAGTAGTGAGCAGAAAATCAACAACAATATATATATTTTCTTTCTTTGCATGTAAGAGATGGGTGAAAAAACCCCCAAAAATCATATTGTAATGAGGGTCTCTCCCTTTTTTTGAACAAGCAATATAACTAAAAAAAAGAACTTTCAAAGGTATTAAACCATTTCAAAATTTTCATCTTTTTTTGTTTAATTCGAAGTGAAAAGATAGCAAAAAATAAAGAAAGATTTGAGCGTTTTACCTGAGTTGTTTAGCCTTCACCGGAGTCGAGCCCTGTCGTCGGAGCAAAGGGACACCAAAGGTCGAGTCCTGTTTTAGGGTGTTTGGGTTTTGTTTTTGCTATTTTCAGCTTCGATTTGGGTTTAGGTAGATAGATCGAAGGATGTAGGTTAGATTGAGTTAACTTTTGGCCTTCTTAGCCACCGCATATGGTGGCCGGATGCTTGAACCGACAATGGTTTAGTGGCCACCAGTGGAGAGGAAGAGTTGAAGAAAATTATAAAAGGGAAGTTTTTTTATAAAAAAAATTAGGTTAAAAATGAATGAAACAAAAAAAGGAAGTTTAAATATAAGGACTTTAGGGGTCATTTGCGTTCGTACCCCTGAAATTTAACCGTGTATTTGTATCTTGGTAACTAGTTTAGACCATTTTGATTTTATTTCAAATTTGCAGGTCATGTTTGTGTTGTTGTTCCATTTTTATTCTCATAGGTGATTATTAAGGTTTTAAAAAATGATAAATATTCTTTTAGTCCCCCAAGTGTTGCCGTGTTTTTCCATTTTAGTCACCAAATTTTTTATTTTGATTTTCGCATATTAATTTCATTCTTTTACATTATGGTCACTTGTTTATATTTTATTTATTTTAATTTTGATGTGATGATTTTGTTTATTTATATTTTTGACCCTTTTATTTATTTTATTTTGATACATTGTTTTGCTTATTTACAATATGGTCACTTGTTATGCTTCTTTCTTTATTTCGAATAAACTACTAACTTTTATTTTATTGCATATTAACCACTGTTATATTTGTTTATTTATTTCTATTATTCGAATTGACCTTGTGATTACCCGATCTAGGGTATGATCTACATTATTATGGTCCGAACTCTATTAACATCTAATCGCTAACTTGTTATTTATTTTTTATGTTTGAACCATAGTACGACCTTATGACAAGCCGCCCCGGGGTCGACTCGCATTATTTACGGTCCGGGTTAAATATTAAAAATTAACACTAACATTTTATTTTTATTTCTATTTTATTTTTGTTATTTAATTTTATGCACATTTAATTTTCTACCTTTTACTTTTTATCTATTTAATGTTAGTCTTTTAAATTCGTAACTTTAATTTTTTGTCTTTTTATTTTTTGCTTTATTTTTCAGTACTATAATTTTATTCCTTTAATTATTGTGCTTTATTTTTTGTTTATTATATTCTAGTCCCATGAATAAAGAGAGAGCATTCTTTTATATAAAAGAAATCGATGAGATAGCATTTCTAGTAGTTGGAGTGCAAATCCCGTGGTCTATTCTCAAAGTATGGAATGCTCTTTATTAAATAATTGGAAACAAATTAATCAATGTTAAATAAATTGATCACAATTTAATTTTCTATTCGAATTTTAATTTCCACTATTAAGACAATGTATAAGCGACTAGGTACCAATTTTGGGCGCAGTGGGGTGCTTACCCTTCCCCTACGCGTAATTGACTCCCGAACCTAAAATGAATCTTTGACAATCGCAGATCAGTTTTTTGTCTTAAAAATGATTTTTCTTAAAATTGATTAAAATACGTTTTTAGGTGTTCGATCTACTAAACCCAAAGGTTGATGGCGACTCCAAATCAATTTAATCAAAATAAACATAAAAATTCAAATTTTCCAAATAAGTCGTAAATTTGAGGTTTTCCTCGAAAACTTATTCGTTCGTCAAAAAAGACGTTACAGCTTGACGACTCCACTGGGGAAACTTTAGAGAGTCAGGCTGTTAGTTGCTTTTATATTGTAGTAGTGGTGGAAATTATGAGTTCGAGTCTATAGTTAGCTTATGATCCTTTTATTGAAATTTTGGATTACTATACATTCTTTATGTAGATAATTGTACTAATGTTTAAATTTATGTTTTCAGCTTCACTGAAATTTCTCTTGAAAGTTTTTCTTTATTTTTGTTGTTTTAATTGGTTGAAGGTTTGTGTGTTCCTCCTCACACACTTAACATGTATTTCCAAGACATAAGCATTATACCCGAGCTTCGTCTTAGGTAAGTAAGGGTGAACGCTTTGCTCTCGTAAGAATTTATTCTTCGTATGAGCTTTAGCAAATAACCTTTAGGGTACACATATCTTATACATTCGTAGGGATTTATTCCTTGTATGGGTATAGGGAAGTGAATCCCCTCGAATTGAACTCAATTCGTTTAAACCTATGATGGTTGAGGATTGAGGGTTTGACAACCTAATCGGGCACTGACAACAAGGACAATTCGAGTATATTTCCCTGTTAGAATCGAAATCATACATATAGTGAACCATAGAATGGTCACCCTAGATAGAGATATGCAAAACCTTTGTCTATTAGTAGGCACTAAAATAAGTACACAAAGTAGGAACGACTCTAAACCTTTACATTTTGCTTTAAATTAATAAAATATATTTCTTTTGAAAACTGTGAATTAGATAACATACGATTAGGATCAATTTATTGAAAATAAAGCATGTCGGCTAGAAAGCTTGTATGGGTAGGATTACTATTTAATAAAAGCATGCTCAGGTACATACCATGATGGGGTAGGTATTATATTCATCTCTGAATATCACTTTTATATATATTAATTATCTTACCTGTACTAACTCATTTTTTACTAATTTTGTGTGTGCCATTTTTCATCATTTTTTGTATTGCATCATCATAACATAATGTGAAAGTGTTGATCTGTAAGGGGATATTTAAGTGAAAAATTTTACAATGAGAGATAAAAGTTTTCAATGAATCAGTCGCGTACACAGACATGCACCGAGGACTAAAAGAAGTTTAGAGAGTACAAGAAGGAAACTTGCTTGAATATTATGCCATATTCGAGACTAAAAAGATGATCCATTGATCCGAGAAGTAATCCAGTAGTCGAGTCTTACCTACGATCGTTTCATCGCTAATCACCAAGGAGTGACGCGTGACTTCAGTACCTCAAGGGCATTAATTGAGTTATGTTACAGAGCGTTTGAGGCGCATAATTTTCAAGGATGAAGCTCCAAGATGAAGCATCGACCTCTTTCAAACTCAACATATAGGTAAAATCATATATGTAAAAGGGATTATCTTATAACGTGAATACTTTTATCTTTGATGAAAATTGTTCCACGGTATTTGTCGTTGGGATCCATATTTTTTGTATCTATATTTGCATCTTTGCATTTCACACATGCATTTCATTTATTTAAGCATTTTCATATGCATCATTCATGAAAATGTGGGATTAATTCATGGAGAATTCATTGGCAGTGGTCCTAATCATGTGGCATGATGCAAGCAAAATTTGAAAAACTGAAGAAAGATCTGGAAAAGAATTTACAAAGGATTCAAACATATTAGGAAGTTCAGGGAATTCCACTGAGAATTGTGGGGCATTGAAGTGAAAGGTCCAGAATATGATTGATTCAGGGGGCATGGACGTTCAATGAATGATAGGGCATTCTGATGCTAATCAATAAGAGATCTTTGCCTCTACCATGAAGATTTCTTGCACTTGCATTAAGAGCATTGTTTTGTTTGAACTCGTTTTTTATTTCTTTAATATTTGCTTAAATATTTTTTAAATCTTTTGATGATTGAACTTATGTTACATTCTAAGGTTGTGAACAATTGAACGAGTTTTAATCTTGTAGTTCTTTGAATAACGAATAAATTATAGATTCTTTTAGTTCTTCAAGAATTATAGATTTTTGACATGTGACAAGATTAGACCTTTCTTATACCATCCAAAACCAAAATTAAGATCTCCCGATTCTTTACCCGGAATAATCCATGGTCACTACCAAAAGACCTTTGACATTACCTCTCTTTGAACTTTGAAATATTGCCTTTATCTTTTTTTAAGACATAAAAAGTCATACCCTTACCTTTCGTTGAGCCAATAAAGTCACACCATCATCTTCTTAGACACAAAACCAACATTTTTCTACCAATAAAACATGAAGGCATTGAGTACAAGATTTTCACTTGAACATGAATCTTTTTACAAGAAGAAACAATATGGGACATCTAGAATCAACTTCTTGAAGATGAGCCTAAACAATTGAGACATTATAGAAGCAGGAAAAAAAAGGAAATTAATTCAAAATAATTCTATTATGCATTAATTACATTGTTTTCATGTGAATAAAATTAATCCTGAAAAGCTATCCCCCCGGTGATACCTCTTCTGCGAGGACTTCCATTTATGGAATGATGAACAACTTTCTTTCATTATCCCTTGATAAAATGAGAACATATATATCCTGTGTTGTCCCCATTTGAGCATGAATTATATTTTCTTCAGATGCTTCTTGATGTTTTAAAATGAATTTTTAAAGAAGTTAAGCATATTTTTTAGGGTTTTCTTAATGTTTGCAAATGAGCTAAGCCTAATTTTTAGGGGTTCTTCATGATAATGGTAAACGAAAGTTTTTAAGAAACTAAGCTTGATTTTCATGGGTTTCTTGATGAATAAGTCCATTGGGCCATCAGTAAGTCTTTCGAGCATGATGCTTAAATCTTTCGGGTAATCTATAAGTCTTTCGAGCAAGATGATAAGTCCTTCAGACCTCCATAAGACCTTCAAGCTGGATGTTTTCACATGATTTTCGATTTCCAAAGTTTCTCATTTAAATATTTTCTAAAAATTGATTTTTAAAAGTAAGAAAACGAATTCCAAAATTTCTTACAAAGTAAGTCCTTCGGGCCATCAATAAGTCTTTCGATCATGATGCTTAAATTCTTCAGGTCATCTATAAGTCTTTCGAGCAAAATGATAAGTCTTTTGGGTCATCCATAAAACCTTCAGGCAGTATGTTTTAACATGATTTTCGAAAAATGAGAAAGTGATTTCCAAAGTTTCTCATTTAAATTTTTCAAAAATTGATTTCGCAAAATTGATTTTCCAAAGTTAGACCTTCGGGCCATCAATAAGTCTTTCGAGGATGATGCTTAAATCCTTCGGATCATCTATAAGTCTTCCGAGCAAGATGATAAGTCCTTCGGGCTATCCATAAGACCTTTGGGATAATGTTTTCACATGATTTTAAAAAAAAAATAAGAAAGCGATTTCCAAAGTTTCTCATTTAAATATTTTCTAAACAATTATTTTTGAAAAGTAAGAAAATGATTTCCAAAGTTTCTTACTTAGTAAGTACTTCGGGCCATCAGTAAGTTTTTCGAGCATGATGCTTAAATCCTTCGAGTCATCTATAAGTATTTCGAGCAAGATGATAAGTCCTTCGGGTCATCCATAAGACCTTTGGGCAAGATGTTTTCACATGGTTTTCGAAAAAAATGAGAAATCGATTTCCAAATTTTCTCATTTAAATATTTTTTAAAAATTGATTTTTGAAAAGTAAGAAAATGATTTCTAAAGTTTCTTACTTAGTAAGTAGTTTGGGTCATCAGTAAGTCTTTCAAGCATGATGCTTAAATCCTTTGGGTCATCTATAAGTATTTCGAGCAAGATGATAAGTCCTTCGGGCCATCCATAAGACTTTTGGGCAGGATGTTTTCACATGGTTTTCGGAAAAAATGAGAAAACGATTTCCAAAGTTTCTCATTTAAATCTTTTCTGAAAATTGATTTTTGAAAAGTAAGAAAATGATTTCCAAAGTTTCTTACTTAGTAAGTACTTCAGGCCATCAGTAAGTCTTTTGAGCATGATGCTTAAATCCTTCAGGTTATCTATAAGTATTTCGAGCAAGATGATAAGTCTTTCGGGACATCCATAAGACCTTTTGGGAAGGATGTTTTCACATATTTTCGAAAAATGAGAAAGCGATTTCCAAAGTTTCTCATTTAAATCTTTTATGAAAATTGATTTTTGAAAAGTAAGAAAATGATTTCCAAAGTTTCTTACTTAGTAAGTTGTCATAACCGTTTTTAGGTGGAACAATTATTTATTGTTTTAAAAATAGTTACGACTTTTAATTTTGGAAAATGGGTGATTTTGAATTAAATTAGATAAAATTGGATAGAGTCGCCATCAACCTTTGGGTTAGGTAGGTTGAATACCTAAAAGCGTCTTTTAAAAACAATTTTAAGAAAAATCATTTTTAAGACAAAATTTGGTCTGCGTTTACCAAATATTCGATTAAAACGGGTTCGGGAGTTGGTTACACGTGGGGAAGGATTAGCACCCCCACAGCGCCCAAAATTGGTACTGTGTCGCTTACACGTTGTCGTAATGGTAAAAATCATGAATCAAATATCAAGTTAAAATATGATCCATTTATTGAATATTGTCATTTCGTTAAAACGTCATATCAGATTATACTATTTCTATGAAGTGATACTTTCTACTCCCTGTTATACAAATACATGTTCTTAAAAATATTCAGATAAGTGATATTAAACATATTTGTAAGTAAAATGAGTACTTTGTTATTTTTCAAAAATATCAGTTATAAATAATACATACATGAGTATATGAAGCTCAAAATATGGTAAATAAATATATACATAATCATAAAAATGAGAATATATTATATATGTATATAACTACTCAATATGTAGAAAAACATATAAATGTTTAGTAATTATATATAATAAAAATGTATAAAATACATTACTATATACAAACTAGAAGACATTAATATATATATACTATAAGTCATATATATATATTCGAATATGCGTATATATGTAAAAAACACAAATGATAATATGGAAACTTTAAACAAGGTTACAAATAAAATTAATTACCCATAACAAAATCAATAAAAAAAATTCCAACGAATTATAGTTTATAACAAGAGGCAAAAGACCAAAATATAATTACACTGCAATTGAACATTACATGTGCTAAAGAACAGTATATAAGCAAGCTAAGTCCAACAGGAGCTTACATGGAAAGCAAAGCAAAGCAAAGACAAAGAATGAAGCATGAAACGAGATGGTTACTAATGGGTTCTTTTATTTTTTTTATTTTTCGGTGATTAAAAATGCTAAAGGATATTAATAATAACTTGTAATTCTAAATTACAAAATTAACAACAAATCAGGGTAATAATTAAATATCAAATAATATATATATACACTAACAATGAAAATAACTCACAAAACAATATTCTAGATTTAAATAAAATACACACCAGTAATTATAAAATGATCAAAATCAAATAATATAAAAAACTAAAATAAATTGACAAAAAAACTTACAATACTAAAACATGAATAAATTAAAGTAAGATAGTTAGATCTTAAATATAAGCATAATTATTCATATAAACAAGTAAGGACAAAATTAAAACTATCAATAACTAATAGGCTCAAAATGAAAATAATGAAAACTTCATTAATGACCAAATTAAAATAATACAAACCAAGAGGGTCTTAGCCAATGAATCTGCGTGAGAACCCTCTCCCTTCTTTCTTTTTTCTCCTCCCTGATCGATTTACAAGCCAACCTCCCCTCTAAATCTTTGTATCCCCTTCTCTCTGTTCGAGTCCCTTCAGTTTTAAGGCCCCCGAATGCATTCTTTCTTCTATGTTTTTCCTCCTTGATTTATGGTTGATTGAGCATGTTTTATTTTCGGTAGGATGCTGATGGGCTTAGGTAAAATTTAGGTGAGATTTTGTTTTTTCGTTTTTGACTTTTATTTTCGAGCAATATGATAAATCTTTCAGGCCATCCATAAGACCTTTTGGGCAGGATGTTTTCACATGTTTTTCAAAAAAATGAGAAAGCGATTTCCAAAGTTTCTCAAAAGTTTCTCATTTAAATCTTTTCTGAAAATTGATTTTTGAAAAGTAAGAAAATGATTTCCAAAGTTTCTTACTTAGTAAGTACTTCGGGACATCAGTAAGTCTTTCGAGCATGATGTTTAAATCCTTCGGGTCATCTATAAGTATTTCGAGCAATTCGGGCCATCCATAAGACCTTTTGGGCAGGATGTTTTCACATGTTTTTCAAAAAAAAATGAGAAAGCGATTTCCAAAGTTTCTCATTTAAATCTTTTCTAAAAATTGATTTTTGAAAAGTAAGAAAATGATTTCCAAAGTTTCTTAGTAAATCCTTTGGGCCATTAATAAGTCTTTCGAGCATGATGCTTAAATCCTTTAAGTCATCTATAAGTGTTTGGAGCAAGATGATAAGTCCTTCAGGCCATCCATAAGACCTTCGGGGCAGGATGTTTTCATATGGTGATAAAAAATGCTAAAATGAAAAAAAATGTAAAAAATAAAAGAAGTCAAAAAGAAAAAAAATAATAATAAATTCCTAGATGTGATAATTAATGGTACATGTATTCTTCTCAGGTTCGTCATTTGTGAGGATGGAGCGAGGCAGATGATAAGATCTTCAAACAGTCATATAGGCGATCCAGTAAATTATAAGATAAAAGGATGATTCGATATAGGGTCAAGGAAGAAAGCTAGTGTGAGATCAAGCTTGAAGAACTGGAGATGAAGACTCAACCAAGAGAACAAAGCAAATATGACATCATTTGCAGCAAGGACTTGACGATTCCACGTAAGGAGTTGGATCAATATCACCTTGGGTCAACTATCGCATATGGAGTTAGATCAGCATCATCACTCAGTTCGATTCCATCACAGAATGAGGTAGATTGACATTCCCAGCGAAGAGTTCATAGCTTGACAAGTAGAGACCACGATGAAAATTGAGTTTTGTGTGTCTTTGCTCTATTCCCGTTTCACTGCAATGAGTAAAGAGGGGCAACTGTAATCACCATTTTTATTCTACCTATATTATTATTATTATTATTATTATTATTATTATTATTATTATTTTTATTTTATTATTATTATTATTATTATTATTATTATTATTATTATTATTATATAAACAAACCAATAACCAAATACATATATTGCAAGCCCAAAATAAAACCCGAGCCCCTTTACAAAATAATACCCATACCCGAAATACACAAAACATGCCCCAACCTAAAGCCCAAACAGGCCCAAACCTAAAACCTAAACAGAACTCGACCTCGAGCTCAAATCAAACCTGGCTCGTAGCCCAAACCCGACCCAGAGCCTAACCTAAACCTAACCCTAGTGTAGCCGCCCCTAGTCGCCACTCATCTTTTATCGTTATCTACCCCCAAGCAGAGGGGTTTGCTGCTCCAGCACGCTACCACCTGCTGCTCCAACAAACCACCACCAGCCCCAACGTTCCATTCATCATCATCAGCTATACCAAATCAACATTTGGTTTTTGATGTCATGCATGTAAAATGGGTTATAAAAAACCCTTACAAAGATATGTAAAGGGGCTCTCACCCATTTTTTACAAAAGCAATACGAACAGAGATCATTCCCAGAAATTTTACGCTGGAAAACAAAGCAACATAAATCATTTTTTTGTTTTTTAAAGCTAATTTCTTGGTCTATTCCGAAATATAGAAACAAGATCTTTCTATTCTTTTTTTCTTTTATCCCTTACGAAACCAAGCAAAGAGAGAATGGTTTAGTGCGAGTTTACCTGAGTTGTGAGAGCACTGGTGGGGTCTCATCGGCTCTGTCTCGTAGCCGCTTGGGGTTTTATTAATCGGAAATAAGAAATCGAGGTTAGTCTAGGAAATCAGTGGGTGTTCAAACTAAACCAAACAAAAGGTAGAGAAAAGAAAGAAAAAAAGAGGTTGTAGTCTCATTCGTTGGTTCGTCGGGGAGAATGATCGTCGAAAATTAGGAGATTCGAAGTTCTTCTTCTAGATCTACGTAGATCTAGTTTGCTTTTGAAAAAGCCAACGTCATATCCATGTTCGGGGTGAGAAGAGGCTTCGAATGATGGCTTTTTATTTCTTCTCTGATGCCAGTGAACGACGGTCGGAGCTGATTAACGATGTCTGGCGCGATAGCCTACCACTGGGTTGTGAAGGGAGTGACGCTTGGGAGTTTGAGAGGATGTTGAACTATGTTTTGATATAATAATTTAAGGTAAAATGGTTTTTGGACTTGAATTGAATTTACAAAATGTATTTGGACTTAATTGAATTTATTCAAAATTTACAAAAATAATTCAAAGTTCTTTTAATTTAAAATTGAGCACAAAAATATTTTTATGAATAGTAATTTACTATTTGAACAGTAAATCACTGTTTGAACAGTACCTCCGAGGCTCAAAAATTCCAGTATATAAAAGGGGTACCGATTCCCTCACTGTTCATCAGCCCAACGGTCATAATATTTGAATATTATGAAGGGGTATTGATTCCCTATCAAGGGGTACCGATTCCCCCATTCTGGGCAGCCTATTTTTGCAGAAAAATCATTCCCAAACGGCTCCAAAACATCCCCAACGACTAGATATGACTTCAAACACATTCCAAGCTATAAATACAAGCTAAGGACACTTGAAGAAGTAAGAGAACAACTATCCAATTAATCAAACACAAGAGAAGAGTTTTTCATTCTTATTTCATCTTTCTCTTGTAAATATTTTGTTCTTGTGAGCTCAATCTTGTAAACACCTACCTTAGAGAGGTTTTCTTGTTTACATTTCTTATCCTTTTGTAAAAGGGAAAGGTTCTAGCTAATCTCGTGTAAAAGCTAGGGAAAGGTTCTAGTTTAGCCCGGAAAAACTAGGGAGTTTGTAAGGTTACTCTTTATCCTCAAAAGAAAGAACAAATTAGTGAATTTGTTGGAAAATCCTTGGTGAGGAGCTAAGGTAGTGGACGTAGACTTTGATTGAGAAAGTCGAACCACTATAAATCGCTGTGCAATTCTCTATCTTTCAATCTCCTTACTCCCTAAACACAAAACCGTTCCGACCCCTCTTTGCAAATCGTTCCGGTTGTCGTTTCGAGCTTCCGAAAATCCCAACAGAGGATTTCATAGAAAAGATGAAAGCTTTCCAGGTTTTTAGGTTGAAAATGAACTGAAAAAAATATAGGTTAAATATCAGAAGTTTAGGGGTAAATTAGCACAAGGTCCCTCTACTGTTATCGTATTTTTGCGTTTTAGTCAAATGATATGACTCTTTCACAATTATTTCATTATTTGTGGCCTAATTTTGTTATTTTACCTATTATGATTATTAGAATATTTCAGGTTGAAAAAATACACATAAGTCAGCGATAATTTAATATGCTTTTATGACTTGGTAACTAGTTTTAAGGTCAAATCACCATATACCTCCGCTAAACTTTACCAAGATTTTACATTTTAGTCACCAAGTACACTCTTTTCATTCTTTTTGATTTCGATATTCAATTTTTATTTTATTTTAATTTAATCATTGTTTTATTTTTCCATTTATTTGAAATTGATCACTAAGTTTGATATTATTTCATTTTAGTCACTAATTAGTTCTATTATCTTTATTTATTTTGGAATTGGAAGTGATACCTTTAATTTATGCATTTTGGTCACTATCTATTTTTTATTTAGCTACTATTTTTTTTTATTACATTTTAATCCTTTACTTAATATTTTAATTTCATATTTCCATTTTTATTTTTATTTTCAATTTAGTCCTTTTGTATTCATTAATTTTTTTTTATTTTACCTTCAATTTTAAATTCGTTTTAACTTAGTCCTTGTTAGATCATTCGTGTTTTTAAATTAAACCCATTTTGATTTACATTTTCTAATATTTTAATCCCAATCTAGATTAATTTTATTTTAGGTTTAGTCCTTAAATTGAGAGAATTCCTATTTTGGTCCTCATTTTTGTTCGAGGTTCCAATTTAATTATTCTAATTGCAATATTGATTAATTAAATGAATATAAAATTCATTTAATACAAAATTACAATCTTACCCTTTAAAAATATGACATAATCTTCCTTACATCATTTTTAAAGTCAAATATGAACAAACTATTTTCTATTTTTCCCATTTTACCCTTTTAATTTCCAAAAATTACAAACTAGTAACCATAATTAACAATTTAGGTTTAACATGGAAAATCAATCTAAATTCCAAGGACTCATTTCAAATTTTACCCTTCTAAAATATAGAAATAATATTTCTAACTTTTTTCTATCATACTTCAATTTTTTAATTTACGGATTCGATTCAGTTATTTAAATATTTTATCGGAATTTATCTCTTCATAGCTTTTTACAAAATATCTGAATCAAAATATAAATTACATATAGAATCATTCTTAAGGATTAACTATTCGTTTATAGAATAAATTTCTTTTTTGGAAAATTACCACTTTGGTCCTTGAAATTTTCCTAATTTTCTACTTTGGCCACTTAACTTTCAAAAATTATATTTTAGTCACTAGTCAACGTTTGGGGTATTACAGTTTCTGCTGTGGGTATACCGGTCACTTTATTAGAGATTATCCGTTAGTGGGAGAGAGATTATTACAGATAGAGAGATCTGCGACTATGACTTAGAGAGGTGGCCAAGGCAGAGGTAGAGGGGGAAGATATTCAGAGATAGTTTCCCATTCCGATTTACTTTCTCCAGCCAGAATCTACAATATCAATACTAACGAGGATCGCGATGACCCCAAGATTATAGAAGGTACTTTTTATCTTTTTGATAAGCATGCACTTGTTTTGGTTGATCCGAGTTTTACGTATTCCTATGTTAGTTCAGAATTGGTCAGAAATAAAAATGTTATGTTTGAACCATTAACAGTTATATGATAGCTATAAATTCGATGGGTCATAGTGCTAGAGTTACACGGATTAATAGAAACTGACCAGTAAAGATTAAAGGGTTTTTCCCCCCGACGAATCTTATGGAGTTGTCTTTTGACGAATTTGAGATCATATTAGGTATGGATTGGTTATCTCGACATTATTTATAAATGATGCAGCGGGCTCTAAAATAATAGTGATCGGAGAAAAAGCGAAATCATTACCCAACATGATATCAGCAGTGACGACAAAGAAATTGATGGGAAAGGTTGTACAACTTTTTTGGTAAATGTGATTGATACTCGTACATCTGAAGTTCGATTGGAGGATATCCCAACAGTTTAGGCATTTCCAAAAGTATTTCCTTATGAGTTACCCAGATTACCTCTTGATTGAGAAGTAGAGTTCAAGATTGATATTTTTTTCGGGTATTGCGCATATTTCGATGGCCCCTTATCGAATGGCTCTGACTAAGCTCAGAGAGTTAAAGGCGCAACTACAGGAGTTACTTGATCGAGGTTTTATCAGACCGAGTGTGTCTCCATGGGGTACACTGATATTGTTTGTTAAAAAAGGAAGACAAGTCGTTTTGGTTACGTATAGACTACCATCAGTTGAATAAAGTGACGATAAAGAATAAGTACCCACTTTCAAGGATCGATGATCTGTTTGAACAACTCAAAGGTGCTTCAATATTTTCAAAGATTAATCTTTGGTATGAATATCATCAGTTAAAGATTAAAGAGGAAGATGTTCTGAAGCTGGCTTTTAGAACCCGATGTGGTCATTATGAATTTATGGTTATGCCATTTGGATTGATTAATGCTCCAGTGACATTCATGGATTTGATGAATCGGGTGTTTCAGGCATATTTTGGATCAGTTCGTGGTCGTGTTCATTGATGATATTTTGGTGTATTCTAAGACTAAAGAGGAGCACGATGCGAATCTCTGCACTATACTTCAGGCGCTGCAAGATAAAAAGCTTTATGGCAAGTTATCAAAATGTGAATTATGGTTGTCGAAAGTTGCTTTTCTTGATGTCGTAACCGTCTTTCGGTTGGGCCCCGTAATTGGGCTTCGACTTTGATTAAACGAATTGGAGTCACCACCGACCATTTTAAAACGAATTTAGGTGGGTCGGACACCATCTTACTTGATCTGCGTTTTACCAGAAATGTGTCGGGTTCGGGAGTCGGTTACGGTCAAGGAAGGATTAGCACCCTTGAACCGCCCTTTCGGTACCAATTAATTTGCCGGTTGTCTTAATTGCGAAAATTTAAATTTAAATTAAAACTTAAAATTCAATTTGAATTAATTACCTTTGATCGATTGAAAATATCCCTAAAAAGTCAAAAATGTTAGATAAAGAATAATAAATATTAAATAAATAAAAGGAAGGAAAAATAATAAAAATAAGAAAATAAAAAAAATAAAAAGCATTAAATAAATCAAAAGGGAAAAAATAAAATAACATAAAAAAGTAATAAAATAAATGAAAAAAGGAACCTATAGATGAAGGACCATATGGTGAATTTACCTAAGGTTCAAAACCATGGGGTTTATTTGATTTTCACAGCAGAAGCTTCCTGTAGTGAGTTCAGATGGCTCCTCTAGCAAAGAGATATCACTGTATTAGATGGAAATCCTCTTCTCTTTTGCAAACAGATGGTCGTGCTCCATTGGAAAACCAACGAGCCAAAACAGAGTGATCGTGCCGCCTCGGAGATCCTTGCTTCCGATCTTTCGTTTGAATAAGTTGAGAGAATCGTGACCCAAATAAGTTCTACGTAGCCCACCCAAAGAAGCCTTTGTTCTACCGGAATGACACCGTAAGTGATAAGATGTACAAACTACCAAAGCTTCCATCCGACAATCTTGGAAAGGAAAAAGCTTCTAACAAAACTGGTAATAGTAATGAGACAGTGAACCCTGCAGAGTAAAACCAACAAGGCCAGATCTGAACATTCGGGTACGATCGAACTCGAAGAGAGATTTCCCTTCAAAGCATTGCGCAGTCCAATCCCCAAGACAATAGATGACTCTGCTAATAACCATTTTTGGTAAAACATGATTTGTCTTCAAAGCTTCTTCATAAGCACTCCAGTTGTGTTGAGGTGCATATCTTAATATCTCATAAATAGTTCATCCTTGAGTCACTAGGTCTTTCCCCAGTGATTCTCTCTCGACCTGGCTCATCGCGACTCCTTCTTGCATGTCGGTAACGTCCTCGCTTTTAATTGGGATCACGTCGAGCTCCTCGGCTAATGAGTTCATCACCACCGAGTTGGCCATTTTGTTGCAGTTCCTTTTCTGTTTGGTTCCGAAGAAAATGAAACCATCGCACAGCTTTAAAGTGGTTAATGAGAAATATGAGACCTGCCTCGTGATGGGTTTTCGAGGTTTTAATAAAGAAAGGAGGCTTTGAGAAGATATCGCGGTGTGCAGCGACGCCATGGATAAGTTTCTAGGACGATTGAGTTGAGCTGAGCGGACCGAGGTATGTCCCGGTCACTTACAAAGACCTCCTCTTCTTCAATACCCCAGAACTCCATTTTAAATGGAAAAAAATGGGAACCGCTCTCCACTTTTTCAGCGTTTGTTTTTCATGGCTTTGCTGGTCGTACGTAGGTGGAATTGAGCCGTTTGGAACCTGGAAAACAAACCTACAAGGTGATGTGGCTGGATAGTTGGGGGTTGAATCATGGGGCCTACAAAGATAAAAAAATATATAATAATAATAATAATAATAAATAAATAAACAATAATATATTTTTTAAAACCCGGATAAAAACGGGTGTCTACAACTGCCCCTCTTTGCACATTTTTGTGTTAACAAGAATAGGGCAAAGATGAAAAAGACAACAAGTTTTTGTCCGGTTTTCTTTAATTTGATAGTGTTTGTTGTGACACTAAGCCGATCCATTGAGCACGATATCCTTCTTCGTGAATTTGAAATCGTAGGTGACTCATTTGTTGTGAAGTTGAGCTTGCGTTGTCTTGAGTCCAATATCCTTCGCTGTGAAGTTGAAATTGGCTCTGAAATTGAGAAGTTGTTTGTTGACAACCAGCGGTCCCTTCGTCGTGAAGTTGAACTTGCGTTGTCTAGAGTCCAATATCCTTCGCTGTGAAGTTGAAATTGGCTATGAAATTAGGAAATTGTTTGTTGACAACCAGCGGTCCCTTCGTCGTGAAGTTGAACTTGCGTTGTCGGGAGTCCAATATCCTTCGCTGTGAAGTTGAAATTGGCTCTGAAATTGGGAAGTTATTTTTTGACAACCAGCGGTCCCTTCGTCGTGAAGTTGAACTTGCGTTGTCTTGAGTCCAATATCCTTCGCTGTGAAGTTGAAATTGGCTCTAAAATTGAGAAGTTGTTTGTTGACAACCAGCGGTCCCTTCGTCGTGAAGTTGAACTTGCGTTGTCTAGAGTCCAATATCCTTCGCTGTGAAGTTGAAATTGGCTCTGAAATTGGGAAGTTATTTTTTTGACAACCAGCGGTCCCTTCGTCGTGAAGTTGAACTTGCGTTGTCTTGAGTCCAATATCTTTCGCTGTGAAGTTGAAATTGGCTCTGAAATTGAGAAGTTGTTTGTTGACAACCAGCGGTCCCTTCGTCGTGAAGTTGAACTTGCGTTGTCTGGAGTCCAATATCCTTCGCTGTGAAGTTGAAATTGGCTCTGAAATTGGGAAGTTATTTTTTGACAACCAGCGGTCCCTTCGTCGTGAAGTTGAACTTGCGTTGTCTTGAGTCCAATATCCTTCGCTGTGAAGTTAAAATTGGCTCTGAAATTGGGAAATTGTTAATTGACAACCAACGGTCCCTTCGTCGTGAAGTTGAACTTGCGTTGTCTGGAGTCCAATATCCTTCGTTGTGAAGTTGAAATTGGCTCTGAAATTGGGAAATTGTTTGTTGACAACCAGCGATCCCTTCTTCGTGAAGTTGAACTTGCGTTGTCTGGAGTCCAATAACCTTCGCTGTGAAGTTGAAATTGGCTCTAAAATTGGGAAGTTGTTTTTTGACAACCAACGGTCCCTTCGTCGTGAAGTTGAACTTGCGTTGTCTTGAGTCCAATATCCTTTGCTGTGAAGTTGAAATTGGCTCTGAAATTGGGAAATTGTTAATTGACAACCAGCGGTCCCTTCGTCGTGAAGTTGAACTTGCGTTGTCTGGAGTCCAATATCCTTCGTTGTGAAGTTGAAATTGGCTCTGAAATTGGGAAATTGTTTGTTGACAACCAGCGGTCCCTTCTTCGTGAAGTTGAACTTGCGTTGTCTGGAGTCCAATATCCTTCGTTGTGAAGTTAAAATTGGCTCCCGAGCAAAATGTGTTGTTTCGAGAGAAACTTTCAATCTGTCGAGTTGGTCGAAGTGTAGCTTCTTACTGCCGAGTTAATCAACCACCATCTTTCTTTAAAGGCGTTTGAGAATCGAGTATCCTTCATCCTGAAGTCAAAACTTGACTTTAAAAGCTGTAAAAACGTGTATGCTAAAATGATGAATGTGATGCACCTAAGATGCATGCAATATGAATGAATTATGTGTTATCTTCTGGATGGAGTCTCGTGCTTTGTCTGTCAATCAGGTCCTTGGAATGGATCGTGCCCCATTTGCTTCCCGAGCTTTGGCTTTACAGACCTTTCATATCTGAGACTGTTCTGCTTGAAAATGTTTTTCTCCTTTTTCTTGTTTTAGGAGAGAGACATGATAAAAATGTTGTAAAATATTGTTCGCAATTAAATCAAATTGTAAATGTGAGTTCAAAAAATATCAAAGGAATCAAGAGCTCTTTTAATGCTTTCAGAGTTACAAATCTTTGACAAATGTTCAAATGGATGAGTTGGCTTTAGGTTAGCCTCATTTCTAAGGTTTTGGTAACCCAAAATGTCATTTTTTTAAATATCAAAATATGCTTTGGCATTTCATTTGGGTGTGGACATAATGACGCAACTAGAATGACCAATTACTAGACATTTTATTTTGGTCTTCTGAAATCTTCTATTTGTTCAAGCTTTGTAGGTTCCTCCAACAAAGGCAATGCAAAAATATCAGTCTAAGAATGAAATTTTTGAGTGCTCGTGTGTAGTCGACTATAACAGGTGTTCCTTAACTCCCTTAGTCCATTTTACCGAAAATTTCTTACTTAGATAAATTTGATTTAACTTGTCATTATCTGGCTAGCTAAATCCATAAAGACGGGGCATTTAACCAATTGCTTTAGAGGGACAGGTTAATATTATAATCACTCTTATCAAGTTAACTGAAGGGTTCATCTCATCACAGAGTCTTCGGTCTGACAAGAGCAGTGGAGCAAACACCGAATCGCCAAGTGTCCGAGCAATGTCACGGTTTGAACGTAATCTACTCATAAGGCCAGGGCTTTCAAGTTTCATCTATAACCAATTGCCTTAGTGGAATAGCTCAGCTTTACAGATTTAATTTCTTAAGATTATCAAGAAGAACCTGTTATAGCCTAGGTGTTTGTTGAAAGTCAAAAATTTCATCTTTAGAGTTTAATTTTCAAGCAACTGACCTAAACTGGATTCACCTACTCGACTCTTTCATTTGTAAAGATCATCATCGTCATTGAACGTCTTAAATAAAAAAACATAGTAATTGTCATATGCAAATGATGCCCCGTGTTGTCCGCACCTTATGAAAAGAAAAGGTTGTATTGGTTAATTGTAAGAGCAGGGTACGGTGTTTGAGGGTATATTCTGGGTAAGGTCAAAGTCCTTGTTTTAAATCATGTTACTTTGTCAAAAGATCTGTAACTTTAAATCATTTACAGAGTTTCTTAATTCAAATGATATTCAAAGAACTGCAAGTTTGCAAATGTGATTCATTCAAAATTCCTTACAAAAATTTGAGAAGTAATGAAAAAACAGATTCAAACAGAATGCCTCAAATGATGAAATGATCTTCCTCACTTGAATGCCCCCAAGTTGTTGAAGTCAATCCGATTCTTGTTACGTATTTTCTGTATGATTCTCTTGATTGTGGAGTAATTCTCGATAGTGCGCCTTGGGACTCCGCTATGATTTTCGCAATGAGCGTTCTCATCATACTACCTGGGGTACGGGGCTTCATGGATTTCTCTGGATATTGTGACATCACGTGTGCATCAAACAATTGTTGGTAAAGCTCCTTATATGTCATAGGATCGAAATGTTCTCATCTTTTATGAGACATGTGAATGTAATGAAAAGGGAAAAATAATACGAATGTAAAGAAAAATAACAAAATGCACAATATGTCTGAATGCATGATGCATGAAATGTTCGAGGCATTGATCCAAAAAATGTACCTGTTATTATAAATAATCCTTATTGGGACAAAAGTGTTATGTCTTAAGAGACAAAAATATTTTAAAGGCATAGACCCCAAACAACTTCTGATAGGTTGATCAGTCTTCTACCTTCGTCTGTCACCGGTTGAATACCCTGTCAAACCGTTCCGGCTCCTTTGGCTAAAATGTGCAAATAATGAGATGTTTTCCCCAAAAAAGGTCTCGAAGGACTGCATCTCCGACTTTCACTCTCTACCGAGCTTGTTTCTAACGAAAGTGTCATTGGAGCCCTCCATCGAGAGAAACTATCCGAAGCTTGCTTCTTGAATTCGTCAGCAATGGCATCCAGCTCAGCTAGGGTTTCACCATCTTGTTCTTGTAGTTTTCGAAATGAGCGACCGGGTCAGTGACCTTTTCCTCGTATTGCCCCTGCAACTTTGCCTTTGAGTATTCTTTGACCACGGTTGGACTTCTGAGTTTTTTTATCTCTTTGTATTATAACCCCTTTGTCCGTTAATGCAGATTATTTACGTTTAACAAACACATTTTTGGTGGATCAACACCTCGTTTTAATGATGCGAATGATAAAAAAAATGCCAAAGGATAAAAATGAAAGGGAGCAAAAAAAGTTAGTGAGATAAGGATAATAATAAAAAAATGATAAAAATAAAAAGTCCTACCCCATATGATATCTACCCCACATGCTTATTATTCATACCCGGACATGATCTCTATCCCGCATGCTAATTTCAAACAAATCCTAACCGCATATTTGTCTAGTTCGCATCTTTTGAACAGAAAGTAAAGTAGGAAATAAAAACAGCCTAGGGTATGGAATGAGGTTTTGGGGTGGGCTCTAATTCTCTGTACTCTCCCTGTTTAGGTTCTATAAATGTACTCGAGTTCTCCTTGCCGGTGCCCCCTTGGGCTTGCCAGACCCTTAGTCCTAAGCCCATTACAAGCTTGTGTGGACTAAGTTAAACTCGAGAGGAAACATTCCCTTATGCCCGCACGGTGAATAAATTCACACGAAGACATAAGGTATATGAATCCCGAAGGCTACTTGCTAGGCCCGCACGGTGAATAAATTCACACGAAGGTGTCGCTTTCACCCCCACTTAAAAGGGTTCAGAGCTCGGGTATAGAGCCAGAGATGAAAACTTTTCAAAAATCTGAAATCATTGAAAAAAATGTTAGTACAACTATTTATTTCAAAAATAATCAAAGGTAAATAATTGGAATCGAATAAATAAATTTAAATTTAAATTTACTATTTTTGCATAAAAAGACAACTGAAAATTAATTCTGGTCTGACTCACTTACCTGTCCCCAGCGGAGTCGCCAAGCTGTCGTAACCGTCTTTCGATTGGGCCCCGTAATTAGGCTTCGACTTGGATTAAATGAATTGGAGTCGCCACCGACCATTTTAAAACGAATTTAGGTGGGTCGGACACCATCTTACTTGATCTGCGTTTTACCAGAAATGTGTCGGGTTCGGGAGTCGGTTACGGTCAAGGAAGGATTAGCACCCTTGAACCGCCCTTTCGGTACCAATTAATTTACCGGTTGTCTTAATTGCGAAAATTAAAATTTAAATTAAAACTTAAAATTCAATTTGAATTAATTACCTTTGATCGATTGAAAATATCCCTAAAAAGTCAAAAATATTAGATAAAGAATAATAAATATTAAATAAATAAAAGGAAGGAAAAATAATAATAAGAAGAAAATAAGAAAATAAAGAAAATAAAAAGCATTAAATAAATCAAAAGGGAACAAAATAAAATAACATAAAAAAAGTAATAAAATAAATGAAAAAAGGAACCTATAGATGAATTTACCCAATGTTCAAAACCATGGGGTTTATTTGATTTTCACGGCAGAAGCTTCCTGTAGTGAGTTCAGATGGCTCCTCTAGCAAAGAGATATCACTGTATTAGATGGAAATCCTCTTCTCTTTTGCAAACAGATGGTCGTGCTCCATTGGAAAACCAATGAGCCAAAACGGAGTGATCGTGCCGCCTCGGAGATCCTTGCTTCCGATCTTTCGTTTGAATAAGTTGAGAGAATCGTGACCCAAATAAGTTCTACGTAGCCCACCCAAAGAAGCCTTTGTTCTACCGGAATGACATCGTAAGTGATAAGATGTGCAAACGACCAAAGCTTCCATCCGACAATCTTGGAAAGGAAAAAGCTTCTCACAAAACTGGTAATAGTAATGAGACAGTGAACCCTGCAGAGTAAAACCAACAAGGCCAGATCTGAACATTCGGGTACGATCGAACTCGAAGAGAGATTTCCCTTCAAAGCATTGCGCAGTCCAATCCCCAAGAGAATAGATGACTCTACTAATAACCATTTTTGGTAAAACATGATTTGTCTTCAAAGCTTCTTCATAAGCACTCCAGTTGTGTTGAGGTGCATATCTTAATATCTCATAAATAGTTCATCCTTGAGTCACTAGGTCTTTCCCTAGTGATTCTCTCTCGACATGGCTCATCGCGACTCCTTCTTGCATGTCGGTAACATCCTCGCTTTGAATTGGGATCACGTCGAGCTCCTCGGCTAATGAGTTCATCACCACCGAGTTGGCCATTTTGTTGCAGTTCCTTTTCTGTTTGGTTCCGAAGAAAACGAAATCATCGGACAGCTTTGAAGTGGTTAATGAGGAAGATGAGAACTGCCTCGTGATGGGTTTTCGAGGTTTTAATAAAGAAAGGAGGCTTTGAGAAGATATCGCGGTGTGCAGCGACGCCATGGATAAGTTTCTAGGACGATTGAGTTGAGCTGAGCGGACCGAGGTATGTCCCGGTCACTCACAAAGACCTCCTCCTCTTCAATACCCCAGAACTCTATTTTAAATGGAAAAAAATGGGAACCGCTCTCCACTTTTTCAGCGTTTGTTTTTCATGGCTTTGCTGGTCGTACGTGGGTGGAGTTGAGCCGTTTGGAACGTGGAAAACAAACCTACAAGGTGATGTGGCTGGATAGTTGGGGGTTGAATCATGGGGCCTACAAAGATAAAAAATATATAATAATAATAATAATAATAAATAAATAAATAAACAATAATATATTTTTTTTAAACCCGGATAAAAACGGGTGTCTACACTTGACATGTGATTTCAGCTGAAGGAATCAAAGTAGATCCAAAGAAAGTACAAGCAAATGTAGAGTGGAAAACTTCAAAGAATGTTTTTGAGGTTCGAAGTTTCTTGGGATTAGCATGCTATTATCGGAGATTCGTGAAGAATTTCTTGATGATTGCTTCTCCACTTACCAAGTTGCTCAGAAAAGATGTACCATTTGTTTGGATTGAAAAGTGCCAAGAAAGCTTCGATACGCTTACGAAGATTCTGACAGAAGCTCCAATTTTAGTACAACCAGAATCAGACAAAGATTATGCGATTTACAGTGATGCGTCCCATAATGGTTTGGGATGTGTTTTGATGCAAGAAGATAAAGTAGTGGCTTATTCTTCGAGACAGTTAAAGACGCACGAACGAAATTATCCGACTCATGATTTGGAGTTAGCATCTGATGTGTTTGCTTTAAAGATTTGGTACTACTACTTATATGGTGAATGATGCTATATTTATACTGATTTGGTGTCGAACACCGTGGTTGGATGGAATATCTTTGTTCAGTTGTGCTAGACATTGTGGGTTGTCGTTTCTTGGCCATGGTTGTTGCTCGGTGGCTATCTCTTACAGTCATTGATCGCAGTAAATCGGCAGCCCATTAAACGAACGAAAACCCCACTGCGTGGTTCCGCGTTTCGAATCAGAAATTAATATAAATGTTGTTTAAGTTGTTCATTATTTGGAATTGATGAATTGGAGATTAATACAAATGATCGTCTTCTTGCAGGAGACTTTGACTTGGAAACAGAATTATCGTCCCTACAGCATTACCGGCTAATTTTTAACAGACTCAAATTGCGAGAATCAATTATGAGTATTAGTTAATAGTTTAGGTTTAGATTTGGTTTTATTGTTAAATTAGAATAGTAAATTATTGGGTAAATATTCTATAGGAGCTAATTCGGTTAGATCCATTGTTCGGACTGGCCGTGGAAAAAAGTATTATCGTCTTTAGCTAATGTCGAGGTGTGTCTCTGCACAGTGCTAAATTCTCCGTGATATTTTGATTGTTTGACTTAATTGTTTTTAACATGAGAGTATGACTGATTTGTATGGTTATTGATAATCGTTGATCTGTAAAATAATGTTTGTTTGGTATTTATTCAGAAATTGCTATGTGAAATATGTGGATATGTTGGACTCGAAATTTATGAGATGCATTCGAATTATTTGTATATGTGTAGTTATGACATTAAGAACATATCAGAATTTGGTTATGCGTTATTTGGATATATGCTATTCAGATCTATGTTATTCGGATATGTATTTCATTCTGCATTTCATTTTGGGACGAATTTTGATAAGGGAAATTCAGTGCATTCACTTGACGGGGTGAATGTCACTTCATATGACGTGGTTTGATTGTAGATATTATGGTTCTGGGAAACCCGCTCTTCAAATGGTGTGACAGGAGTACGGGTGGATACATGAACATTTACATAACATTTAAATATTTGATTATTACTGTTTGATTCGGAATATGATTAATATTATTTGATTCGAGTTGTGCTATGACTTGAGTTTATTTGCAATTTAGAGACACAATAAGCTTTATAGCTTATTCCCCCTTGGTTTATCTCTCTTTCAGATTTTTTGTCACTAGGAAAATCGTATTAGGATATTCTCAATCGACTTTTAGAATAAAACTTTATTCAATGTGAATTTTTATTGACATTTCTATATCGACTTTTAATTATAATATTTTGTGGAATTATTTTTCTTATTACTTGTATTTTGGGACATTGGACATAAATTCTATTTTGGGTTTTGAGGATTTAAACTCAGATTTTTTTTATAAGCATTTGATTTACGTTTTAATTATTGTTTTTGGTTTATTTGAGTGTTTTAATTCAACAAATTTGAAGGTAAATTTTAATGTATTTAAAATAACTTTTGGGTAAGTTTTTGGGATTTAGTTAATGGACCTTCTGGATCTTGTATGTTCCCTCTAGGTCAGTAAAGGGGTTTACAAGAAAGAAAAATAAGAAAGAAAATAAAGAAGAAATAGGAAGCGGCCGCGAGGAAAAAGAAGAGTTAGAATAGGATTTAGAGAATTTTTGGTATAATTTTAAGTTGATCCCTAAGCTTTGTAGGACTTTCGAATTTGACAACAAGTTTGTAGTATTTTCAAATTGGTCACCAAAATTAATTTAGGGATTTGAAAAAAAAAGCAAATGTTAGGATTTTTTAATTAGGGTGTTACACCAATTTTCTATGAAATATCGATTTTATTTATGATTTTTTACATCTATTTATAATTTTAAATTTTTTGTATATGTCGTACTCTTACCATTCTCGTATCCTATAATTTTAGAAATGGTTGTTTTCTATCCCAATTCCCGTCCCCGTATCTATAGCAGTGCAATATTAGACCTTTAATAAATATTTAAAAATTGAGCTCCTAATAATAATTATTGAAAATAAATAGACCTTTAATAAAAAGTTTAGAAAAAAATATTGGCAAAAAATTAGACACTTATACAAATATTAGAAAATAAATAAATTATAAGAGTTGACCCCTAATAATAAATATTAGAAAAAAATGAACTAATAATAATATATATTGAAGAAAATTAAACTTTTAATGACAAGTATTAAAAAAATAATTGGACCATGTAACTAATATAAAACCATTTTTCCCGCAAGTATAATATATATAACAACTGCCCAGGCCAGATACGCCCTGCTTAAGGATGCCATGTGAACAATTAGGCATTGCTGAGAGTGAGATCGTCCTATTTTTTGGGTGGGATATCAATTCCAATAATCTGGATGCAACTTATTGCTTCAGCAAAGAACTAGATCCTGGATAACGAATAACAATAATCTCCCAGTAAATGGCATTAAATGGTTGGTTCGAGTTTTACCACCTTTATTCCTTATGCACAGGTAGCAGTATACAGCCAAACCAAGTGAAATTGGGAGAAAGTATGCCCACTTGCTTCTTGCTGATCATATCTGGCCGACCCTGGAATACTATATAAGAACTTTGTTCTTTTCTTCTTGGTGGAACAAGAACTTAATGGTTAGTGCTCTAAAGAAAATGGCTAACCCACAGCTGCTGGCTCTTCTAACAATCATATTCGTTTAATCTTCAAATATGATTTTAGGATTATCCAATATAAATTATAAGCTACAAGAACTTGTTTAATTAATCCCGTCCGTTCATTTCGTTTCATATCCCACACGCGTCCGCATTGATATATTAATTCAAGCTCATAACCGGCCATTCTAAGAAACTTGACAGTAATGGTATTCCATTCAAGTCTGCAACGAAAATCACACTGCATAAAATCATGTTCCATGTCCAGTAATTGATTTTATAACGACACGAATCAAAAGATGCCATGCTCTCGAACCAGGCAATACCAGATTCATGAGCAATTAATTTGAAATACAAAAGAAATTACTGACTACGTGCCCTCACAAAGACAACGCAAGCGTGAGGAGCTATTTATTTAACTAGAAAACAACACGAGACATAATAAAAAGAACTAATCTTCCTCCTCTTCTTCATCTTTCCAGCAGCACTTCAGAGTTGATCTTGGGGATCCACAGCTCCCAGCACTGAACTTCTGATACAGAATGGATCCACCGGTTCCAAGCCATTCAATATTCATCTCTCCACAACGGTACCCTTCAACATCAAGGAGACAAATCTGCTCAAGTGACTGACCCGCAACATCAACGTGCACAGCAACAGAAAAATCCCTCGGCTTGAAACATGCCAACACACGTTCAACAAGCTGATTCAGATCCAGCTCTTTCAAGTCATATCCCATCGCTTCAAAGCTTGCATAACTAAAACCATCTTCAGGGGTAACATGAATAGTAGAGATTGCAGCACCTTCAATAGCATTCATAGAATAACCACATGGATCAAACTCAAAATCACATATGTCAGACTTAGGAAGTATCTTTCTTATGCCAGAATCAACAGTCATCATAGCTGCAGAGGATGTTATATCTCTGTAAAAAACAGAAGCTCTTTCGCTATCTAAGCCAGTCATACACATTTCCAAAGTGTAAACAGGATCGTTGATGAAAACTGATTCAGCAGTTGCAGAATAAACATGCCATTTCTGTTCATCCAATACGCCCATTACAACAGCTTTGCTACCACCACCAAGCTTTCCAAAGTGTTCATCAAGAATAGCAACTTCTTCAGAAAAGCTTCTATGAGGATATGACTGAGCACCAGGGAAGATAAAACTCCCACGGGTGTACCTAACAGATTTTACAGAAAGTGAAAGACTGTCGGCAAGCTTCAAAATAGCACGGATAGCAAGAAGCAACTTTGTGGTCCCACAGGTTTTGATAATGATCTTGTATGGATAGACAAAGAGACTAGACTCAGAAAGAACATAGGAATCCAAAAGCTTGTTTGACAAAGAAGAAACTATGGTGCACTCAGCTGGACCCAGAAACTCATCCAACTGGTCTTTGGAAAGTGCCCGAAGACCCTTCCCTTCAGGGTCAGTAAAGATGCCAGGCTCAAAAAAAACAATTTCAAGCCTCTTTTCATAACCCTCAAATCCTATCGCAGATAGGGCCATTATGATGTCAACAAAGATCACCAAGCTTTATCAGGTACACAGAAAGTATGCAGTTACCGAATGAGAACACAAATGCAACGAAACCAATTGCGGAGAGAAAGAGAAAGGAGGTGGAGGAGGAAGTCTGTAGAAGTAGTCTAAAACTAAACTAATAAAGAAAATAAAAGTTGATAACCACTACTAGTGGTCAGACGGAACACTTGTGAGTATATCAGGATGGCTTGCGAGCGCACTGCAAAACAAGAAAGAACAATTATTAGTATTGATACAAATAAAGGCAACAGCCTTCATGATCCGCAATATTCAGAAGAAGGCCACCACTTACGTTGGAGTAAGCAGCAGATCTGAACTTCTTGATTCCACCGTTTGGTCGAACGTCTTCAATGCTGTAACCGAGAGGAGCTTCGTAGAACAAAGATTTACTACTACTAGACTTCTTTTTCCCACCTTTAGACTCCATTAAAACATTCAACCTGCATAATCATTAAAAGCACCAACATAAGACATATGATACAACAGGTAAATATCAACAAATAATTCAATAACTAAAAAGAAATTTCAAATCTATGTTATATCGTACAACAGAAAATATCCAACCATAAAGAAACAATAAAACCAAATCTAAAACAAGCCTCCAAAATATTTATAAACAATGATAAGATTCAATGAACATAAATATAGGTTATAAACATACCGAATTTTCAATTTTATAAACTCAAAAATGCATTATCAAGAATAACATTAAAAGTATAGATAATTAAAAGAAAAAAAATCAACCTTCAATTCAAGTTGCATGCAAAACCGTATAAAATAACAATAATAATCATACAATCGAATCATCAATTAAAGGAAAAAGGGAAGAACCGGTACTTACAATTCAAAAATTTAAAAATCCTTGACCAATCAGTGACAAGAAATCCACTATTAAACTCCGTTCAGATCCTAAGAGAAAAAAATAACAAAATATCAGCCCATAAGTTTGAATCTAAGAACATTCAGATCTGAAAAACACCAAGATCAAAACAGAGAGAGAAGTAATTACAGAATAAAAGGGGAAATACCTTTCAGAGAGAAAACAATTATGATAATCGGCTTGGAAAATATGAACTAAGAGTTTTGAATCTGTAAGCCGCTCACGCAAACTCTGAATATGATGAATAAGGGATGGCGAGGGGGGCAATTTATATAAGGGAGGTAGGGCTTTTTCTCTAGTAAAAGCTGCTCGTTGACAAAATGTCATATTTGCCCCTGGTTCGTTTCAAGGAACGTTCCGGTAAATTTGTTTAGTTTTGTGCCTAATCTACCCCTAGGGAATGGCGTTGGTAACAGCTGGAACGTTAGAAACGTGCTTTCCACGGTCATGGATTCATGGACCTTATAGGGTTTTTTCTTATTTATTTTAATTCTTATAATTATAAAAATATTGGAATATTCTTTAAAGATATGTTCCGAAAATTAAAAGAAAAAGAAATATTCTTTCGAAATATTGGCAAAGCATAAACTTTTTCTTGGCTTAGAAAAAGCAACGTGTTGTAAAATTAATTAAATAGATATTTTTTAAAAAAATAAACATATTATTTTAATTTTGATACTAGTTTTATTTTCCTTTCTCTTTAAGAAAATACATGTTATTATTATAAAATTATTGAATACTTTTTATATACAAAATAAAAAGAGGTGGCTATCCAAATTCGACAAGCAAAGGCAAGCAAATTTCCACATGGCATACTCCACGCCATAAATGGACAGAAAGATGGAAGGATACTAGGGACATTTCACATGGGCAATATGAAACCTCCAAATTTTCTTTATTCATCCAATAAAAAATTGTTTAAAACAAAAAATTACAAGATAATAAAAGTAAATGTTTAATCAATCTGGAAAGTAAAAAAGAAAAAGTAGCTTATCATCAAATAGATGATAGTAGAAAGTAATTGAGGATAGATTCG
This sequence comes from Hibiscus syriacus, assembly GCF_006381635.1. Taxonomy (NCBI): domain Eukaryota; kingdom Viridiplantae; phylum Streptophyta; class Magnoliopsida; order Malvales; family Malvaceae; genus Hibiscus; species Hibiscus syriacus. Next base: position 2,420,425 of record NW_024063319.1, read on the forward strand.
GTCCCCAAAAGTTTTGTGGTGAGTGGGACTCTGACTTTACATTTAATTTGAATTGATTATGAGGATGAGATTCTCCTTGGCCCACTCTTCTGACACGTACGTGACTCTGGACCTGCAATTTTCTTCATCGTCGCTTTTTATTATTATTAAATTTATTCAAAAATGAATTTGATATATAATATTATTTATTTTAATTTTTTGGTTTAATATATTTTAGGTGTCTAATATTTTTTTATACTTTTACATATTTATCATTAAAAAATCGTTAAGCATTATGTGTCACATTTATATTTTAAAATTTTAAAAAATAAAAATATTTTTTAAAAATATTTTTTAAAATATGAACATTACATGTGTCATTTAACGTTATTTTTAATGGTATGCACCTAAAAGTTTAACGAAAAAAAAACACTTATTTTTTAATAAAAAATTCTTTAGGCGCTAAAAATACGTAAAACCAAAAAATTAAATTAAAATAATATCTATAAAGAATAATTTTTAGTCGTTAATAATACAAGTTACATATATAATTATTCGAAATCAAAATCTCTAAAAATGACAACATTCAAAATTTTAAAATCTAAATAAGATACATAACACTCAAATATATAAATTTTACATCTTTTAATAAAAAAATAATTTTATTCTAGGGTAATATCATATTCAATATTTATATTTTCAAAATACTAAATGTGATAGTTTTACGTAAATAAATCAGTTAGTTTTATTAAAAATGAGGTTGTGTGTGATTCTGGTAATCGGCCGTTCCGTTTTATCAATGCTTGGTAAACTCATCCTCAGTTTCGAGAGCGGTACATGGAATGGTAATAATTCACTAGAAGAGATGGTTGCGAAATTTCAAAATGAGGTTGGTAAATGGAATAAGGAGACTTTCGGCCAAATTTGTGCTCGTAAGAAAAATATCTAAGCCCGTTTGCGCGGAATTGATAGATCCCTTGCTCAGCGGCATTCTGACCGACTAATTTCCTTGGGCAAACATTTGCATAATGAGCTGGAGTTGGTTCTTGATCAAGAGGAGAGCCTCTAGCGCCAGAAAGCTCGGGTGGATTGGGTTTTACATGGAGATCGCAATACTCGGTATGTTCATGCTTCGGTGATGGCTAGGAGAAGGAAGAATCTTATCCCTGCTCTTCGGCGATCTGATGGTATCTGGTGTTCTGACAAAGATGAGCTTCATATGATTGCTATTAATTTTTATAAAGAGTTGTTTTCTGCTTCTGCCTCCAACAATCAGCCTTACTCAGTTAGGGGTGCTTTCCGTTGATTACTGTTAATGACAAATCTCGGCTTACTGCTTCAATAACTGTTGAAGAAAGTCGCCAAACGGTGTTTGATATGGGTTCTTCGAAGGCTCTTGGTTTGAATGCTGGATTTTATCAGAATAATTGCGATATTGTTGGGAACACCGTTTGTAAATTTATTAATTTGGTTTTCGGTACTGGGTGTATTCCAGCTTCCATCAACCGCACACTGCTGGTGCTTCTTCCTAAAGTTGTTAGTCAGGAATCGATGAGTCAATTTTGGCCTATAAGCCTGTGTACGGTAAATTATAAAATTATTGCGAAGCTCCTTGTTAATCGGCTGAAGCCTTTTCTCCCGGATTGGGTTTCTGAAAATCAAATTAGCTTTGTGCCAGGTTGTTCAATCATTGACAATATCATAATTACTCAGGAGTTTCAAATTAGCTTTGTGCCAGATTCTTTAAAGCCTTCTCAGGGTATTAGGCAAGGGACCCTTTGTCTCCTTATTTGTTCGTTCTCTGTATGGAAAGACTCTCTCAAGCCATTCAACTGGCTTCATTGGAACAAATGATGATTATTAAAGCAGTTCTTGAGGATTTTTGTGTGGTCTCTGGCCACAAAGTTGTGCAAAACCACCATTTACTATTACAAAAATGTTCCTAATTTACTGCGGCATTCTGTAAGTAATGATTTCGGGTTCATTGAAGTGGATGACTTGGGTAAATATCTAGGAGTGCCCCTTCTGCATAAGAGGGTTACGTCCGCTTCCTACAATTATCTGTTACAAATGGTTCAAAAGAAGCTAAGTGTTTGGAAGGCGAGATGCCTGTCCTTAGCAGGGCGTGTTACTTTGGCAAAAGTTATTCTAAGCGTGGACCATGACATTGTGGGGGTGGGGTCGCAACAATGATCGCTCTTTTTTCATTAAGTCGATATATATTGTTTGAAGTGGGGAAGCGAATGAAACTCCGAATAAAATTTGGAATATCATCCATAAATTCCAAGGCCTACCCCGGATCAAATTGTTTATGTGGCTTGTTTGTAAACGTAAGATTATGACGAATGATGAGTGTGTTCGTCGCCATTTTGCGGATGATCCGAACTGCTCAATATGTGGGGCTGCTTGTGAAGATATTGACCATGTTTTAAGGTAGTGCCCAACAACTTTTCAAATATAGAGCGAGTTGGTTGTTACTAACAAAATACATGAATTTTTATCCATGAATACGAAGTCGTGGATAGCCATGAATCTTCAAGACGGTTTAAAGTTTACTAAGAATCCAAATAATTAGTTGTTGCTCTTCTCGGTAGTTATTTGGAATATATGGCGAGCTCAGAATGCAAAAGTTTTTTAAACTCCTTTGGATGGGGACTGAACGATAATTGAACGGAGTAGTAGGCTTATTCAATTCACTCTTCAAGCTCAAGCCAGGGTGTCTCCATCTGCGAAAAATAATGTTGTTATATGTCGTTGTCCGGATAGATGGACGGTTCCTCCGACTCCGTGGATCAAAATCAACACATATGCTGCTTGTAGGGGGACGAATAATTATGCTCGGTGTGAGGGAGTTGCTTGAGACAGTTTAGGAAATTGGATTTTTGGGTTTTCAAAATTTATTGGTGTCTGTTCGGTGTTAGATGGGGAGCTTTGGGGTGCCTATAACGGTCTGAATCTCGCTTGGGATGCAGGTTTCAGGCAAGTTATTCTTGAACTTGATAGTATGGAAGCCTCAAAATATTGTTTGATCGGATTATGAAGGTGCCAACTCACTTGGATGGCATCTTAATGAGTTAAGAAGGCGAAATTGGAGTGTTCGTATTAACCATGTGCTTCGCAATGCAATAAAGTTGCAGATGCCTTGGCCAAGGGCGCTTCTTTTGACAACCTGGATCACATTGTTTTTGTTTGTCCCCTAATGTCGATCATGAATTTGTTACAGGAATACTTGATAGTGTCTAGCTAAGTTGTTAGCTTGTTTTTCGCCCTTGTTTTTCATGTTTCTTCGATGTAGTGGATTAACATATGTAATTTGTTCCTCCATTTGGGTTAATGAGGTTTTTAATGAGACGTATGTTAATCTTTCTCTTGTATGGTTTCCTCGTTAATGAAATCATACCTTTTACCCAAAAAAATTGTGATATTTCTTATAACATATAACACAAGAAACTAATTAGTTGAGATCATACATGGACATACAAGGAAAAGATTAAAATCTAATCTAAAAACTCAAACAAAATATAAATTTCTAATAGATCCGACAGTATTAATAAATAAATCATAATAATGGACCAAACTATTGAAAAACCACCGGAAATCACATATCAGAATTAAGCATCGTGAGAAAGCTATATTCTAATGTAAATCGTGTATTCAAACCTATTCTAAAGTCCAAAGTAGGACATATAAATAAGATAACAAATCAATTCCATTTTTGATCAATTGAAACAACCTCAAAGTTAACCATTAAAAATTAAATAATAATAATAACCAAACTACTAATAAAAAGGTCCCAAAACGTGCTATAATTTTTTTAAAATACTATTTTTAATTTAATTATGAAATAATCACTACACTATTTATTGTTGCTAACTACCATCAAATGATACATATCATATTAAATATAAATGAACCCAAAATTAAATTTATATTTTTAAAATTTTATAGCGTTTGTCGAATACCATAATATATCATTAAAATGATATACTATAATGTAACACGAGTAAATTTATCTTTATTATGCAAATTTTATAGCGTTTGTCGAATACCATAATATATCATTAAAATGATATACTATAATGTAACACGAGTAAATTTATCTTTATTATGCAAATATTAAAAAATATAAAGATTTATTTAAAATTAATCATTAATTAAAATTTGTTTTTATTTTTAATAAAATTTTAATTTAATTATAATTTTTTATTAAAAATAATGATTAATTTAAGCAACTTGATTTTTCTAGAATTAAGATTTTTTAAATTATTTAAGTTAAGAATGACCATGAGCAATAGTCACCATCGAATATCTTAACTCACAAGAAAATTCGTCAAAAATATTATATTATAAATTCAACGCTACCGTTTGCCGTCACCCGATTCACCATCTCCCAACAATCATCCGACAATCACCCAATCGGTCACCAGGATGAGCTCTGCAGGCGGCGTCCCCCCACCCCATGTTTCCATTGATTTGCATGAGCAAGGAAGCCGACTGCAGAGCTCATCTTGGTGACCGACTGGGTGATTGCCGGATGATTGTTGGGTGACGATGAACCGGGCCACGGCAAACGGTAGCGTTGAATTTATAATATAATATTTTTGACGAATTTTTTTGTGAGTTAAGATATTCGATGGTGACTATTGCTCATTGTCATTCTTAATTTAAATCATTTAAAAATCCTAATTCTAAATAAATCAAATCGTTTAAATTAATTATTATTTTTAATAAAAATTATAATTAAATTATAAAATCTTATACTTTTTAATATTTGCATAATAAGGATAAATTTACTCGTGACACGTTTCGATACATCGCTTTAGTAATACGTTACAGTATGCAATAAACGTTGTAGACTCTTTCACATCTTGAAACATTTTGGCTTAAGTTATACTATGGGTAAATCATATATGGATTTTTTTAATTAATTTTAATTATAATTCTAGTTATATTTATTATTAATTATTCTAATTGTAATGGTTACTTTAATTACAAATTTATAATTAAAAATTGATACATAACATTAAGTGTAATAATTATTTTAATTTTTAAAAATAAATATGAGATATGTTATTGTACAAAAATATCATGTGTCAAAAGACATTATAATATATTTAAATAAAAATATTAAATAAATAAAAAATATGAATTTCTATTGATTTTAGAGTATAGAAATTCAAAATAATTTTTTGAATATAAAGAGATTAAAAATTTTGATAAAAATAATTAATTTTATTTTTTTTACTAAAAAGTTTAGGTCAGGGGTGACTTCTCCGGACCAAGACGAATGTATATCTATGACTTAATTGGGATTTACATAGAATTTACAAATTGCTCACCTAAAGTGACGATGGTAGGATTCGAACTTGACCTTACAAGCTAATAATTAGTTTTATTAAAAAGATGAAATATTTATTTAAAATTATAAATTTAAACTAATCACATCTTTAAAACATTTTTTATTACCTATTAACATAAAAACTAACTTCTTAAAATCACATAATAACCATATAAGGAAAATGTTAAAAATTTAACTAATAAATTCAAACAAAGATAGATATGAATAGATCTAACCACATCAACAAACAAACCGTAAAAGAGGATAAAGCTTCTGAAAGATCACGAACAAACGAAAAATCAAAATTGGAATCGAGCAAAGTAAAGGTTCACGAATGTAAATCACATATCCAAATCCAATTCGAGGGTCCAAAGTAGAGAAGATCAACATGATAACAAATAAGTGTCATCTTGATCAATAGTGACAATGTCAAATTAAACTCTGATAAAAAAATAAACTAAAACAACGATCAAACAATCGAAAACTTACTGTAAAAGTAGAGGAAAATATGTCATAAAGATAAAATTATCAAAAACTAAAAAAAATGTGATATAAGAAATTAAAAAAATAGAAATATTGATGATGAAAACTAACACAAAAATTGATACCGTCAAGAATTAACCAATAATAAAAAAGAGAGATGATCTTAATTTTTTTGTGAAAAAATATCTAGGTTTTTTTTATCTTAATTTATTTTTTAAAAAGAAAATGTTTCATACATATATTTTTTTAAAATAAGTTATCTATGATCTTAAAGGGATTTATAAAAATTAAAATAAATATGAAAATATAAATATGAAAAAAATTATTTATTAAATTAATTATATTTTAAAATGCTTACTATTCAGAAAAAAATAATATATGAAAATACTTAAAATTACTTAAATGGAAAAATTAAACTTGTGAAAAGATAAAACTAATTATTTTTAAAACCAAGTTTTTTTTATTTTTAAAAGACTAATTTAAGATATTCTCTTGACAAAATGGCAACATGGTGTCATGCCACTTGTCAAACCTTTCTAAAAATTACTATTATTATTATTTATTTTGATACGTTATACGGTGCCATGTGGAATTGTGGCAGGAGAGATTGTCGTTAATGGTAAGTGTTAGATTCTAATAATTAACCATCTAATTGGATATTTATAAAGATCATATAAGATCTGCCATACTTCGAGGCACTTTCACGCTATTATCCCTTTAAAACTTTAAAGACAAAATAAGAGTCTAAGAACTTCTCTGCGCATGGCTGGTCCGGAGTTAATCTTAACTCTGATTCTATGCTCCAGACTATCGTTATTGTTATGCTGGATTGTGACGTCGGGTTACAATGCACACTTACACTGTAGATGTGTTATTTTTTTATTTTTCTGATTTTTTTTGTTTTGTATTTTCTTTTGTTATTTTCTTTTTTTTGTTAATTTGTAAAATGAATATTCTAATTTGGAGAATTAAAATATATAATTATGTAACTTATGTTTTTTCACATTATTATTATGAATCGTAATTTTTTTATTTATTTGTATTTTCGCAATGTTATTTGTGAATGTTTTATTTATGCTTTTTATCTTGATATTTATTAGAAATGTATATGTTTTATTTTATATTTAAAAAATCAATATTATAATAGTTAAATATTGTGAATAAAGTAGAGTTGGTGATAATGTAGAGATAATGCTGGAGATGAATTATTGTTTCATCTTTAGAGTAGAGATAAAAATACTGTAGAGTAGAGATAGTGCTCTCTGTTCTCCACGGCCACTCCAAGTCAAATGTTGCCAATTTTTGTCTGGTTCCGTCAACTTGAAATTGTAGCGGCTAAGCAGAATCTAGGGTTTTTTATGTAAGAATATGAATCCTACAATAGGGAAACATTTAATTTAAGATTAAAAAATTATGAAAATAAATACAATTGAAAATATAATTTAAAAAAAATGATATTTTAGGTTAATAACAACCTAAAATATTATATTCTTCATAATATTTTCGATTAAACATAAAATGTTACATTCTTCATAATATTTTCGACTGACAATTAAAAATATTTGTAAAATTTCCGGTTCAATAAAAATTCTATGAAAAATATAACATTTTAAGTTTTCTTTATCATATTTTCAATTGAGTCCATTTTCATCATTTTTAACCTTAAATTAGGCTTTCATACATTGTAACACCCCCCAACTCGTAACCGACCCAGATACGAGTCTGAGGTGTCACATTGACTTTTCAAACATTTTTCTTTGCAAAATGACTAAAATTTCAAATTCACAATTCACGAAACTGCTTACTTTTACTTCATTTAAAATCAATTGATTTACAAAACATATTAGAGCTTATACAATTTACATCTTTAGACTACATGCTAACTACACTCTAAATAACAAAATACATATACTCAACTATACTTCTGATCTGATCTGTGGAAAGGAGAATCTGACCTGTCTTGCTCCTCTTAGCTTCTCTTCTCGCTTTCCGGAACCTACGTGCGAAACACTCACATGCTAAGTCAATGACTTAGTGAGCCATTAAACTTATAAAGAAAACTCTAACTACTTAACCATGTAGAAACATATCATATCATGCTATCACACGAACCAATATAACAATCTATATAATCAAATGTACACATCACTCATCACTTTCATCATTAACCTTATCCCGCTATCAATATAATTTATCATTTATATCTTTTAATCATATCCTCTTGTACCTATCATTTTTAACCAAACAATACACACATCATCATATAAATCATATAATACAATTCATATCACAAAAACATGTATTTCACATATAATATGTTTATTGTTATCTCTTTGTTATCCCATGTACACATGTGAGAACTAAAGATATGCGAGTACATTGAGGTTGTGCACATATGTTGTCACCACAGCTCGTATAAAGGTCCATTGAGTGGCATGTGAAATCTGTGTCCCGAAGGACCTATCCATATGTTCCAAAGAACATAGGTAAATGTTCATATATCCCGAAGGACATAGGTAATCCTGTCCATATGCCCCGAAGGACATAGGTAATCATGTCCATATTCCCCGAAGGACATAGGTAAACTATCCATATGTCTCGAAAGACATAGGTAACCCTCGACTCTTGGCATGCCAACTATACCTCTAGCTCTCCTGACACTTAACATGGGCATTCTCTTTTATATGGTTTCACATATTCACATAGTCATATCTCATATGCTCATAGCTTTCATCATATCATTCACATCGCATAACTTATCTTTTGTGATCATGAAATCACATAACTTTGAATCATAGTTTTTTCATATAACTCATATCTTATTGTCACATATTGCATATCACATATACTATATTCACATACTTCAATATCATTGGACTTATTTCACTTTATTACATTAAAACATAGACATGTAGTCTTATGTGCCCTATCAATACTATTTATTTATATAATCTCCTTTTACCTTATAAGTAAATACTACTTATTTTATCTCACTTTTCCATTTATTCTCCTAATTATTTATATCAGTTCACATGGTTTATTACACAACTTATATCACCTTTTCATGTATTACACATATCTTGTCACATATCTTATAACATATCATCATATCATTACATACAAGAACATATCAACACATATAATCATGCATTCACACAAATCATATCATTCACATACTTATAATCATAATTCATGCATTCTAACATAGGAAATAGACTTATCGCAAGTCTTATTTCCATCTATCATCATATACTAACTAGTATGCACTCACCTTAGCCTCACTTAGTTTCCAAATCAACCTCTATGATTTTCTTCTTTGAATCGAATCCTAATTCGGTGATCGTTTCGAAACTTGCTTGATATCTACACAATCATATATACGTATCAACTTTCCAAATACTATAATTAAATCCTTAATTTCTTAAGCTATAAGAAAGAGTAAATCCCAATTTTCTCTCGCCAGGGTATCAGTACCTCTATAGGGTATCGGTACATCCCTTCACAGAGGTATTGGTACACTACCTAGGTATCGATACCCAAATTACATTCGATAATTTTTCATTTTAAGGGGGCATCGATTCCTTAAGGTATATGTACCCTTTGAATGTCTTCATGAATTTTTACTCTTGAGGTATCGGTACCTGATGAATGGGTATCGATACCTTGCCCATAATTCACTTTTAAGCTCGAAAATCACCCCAAATCCACTTAAATACTTCATGTTTCATCCCCTAGCATATTCTTAACTCACATACACATGCTTAACCCCATTAATACCCATTTATCACATCTTAAACCTCAAAATCCTATACAACACATGGAATTCAAGAATTAAACTCAATTTTCAACATGTTCTAAATTCAATTCTATCATTTTATATTCCTTAATTCTACTAATGACAAGTTAAATTTAATCTTGAAATCTAATTAATACCTTCCTATCAATATTTCACTTATTCCCCTTGTCGTAACCGTTTTTCTCCCGAAGGGAAAAGACCGATATCGACTTGGGGGGTTTCTCTTTGAAAATCGTTTCAAAAGGTGAGGAGTCGCCACCAATCATTTAAGGTGAGATTGGAACACCATAAAAACCGGGTGATTTTAATAAAATATTTTTATTTTAATAAAATACCGAGTTTTTGAGGTCTGCAAAATCCAGAAATCAGGTTCGGGAGTCGGTTACGCGTGGGGAAGGATTAGCACCCCCACAAGCGCCCAAAATTGGTACCTAATTGATTACCCTATATTTAAAATCAGAAATTTTGAATTCGATCTTTATTTAATTTAAAAATTATTAAGGATGCAAAGTTGAAAAGGATATTGTTTATCGAGACCAATAGCATTCACCCCCGAGCGTAAATGCGGGAGATCAACTATTTTGTCTAATAACCGAACATTGCCTCATTTTTAGAAAACATGATGTGGTTTTAAAAAAAAGATGTCGACTTATTTGGGAAATTACCAGTAGTCACCCCCTGAGCACGATCGCGGAGGATATACTATTAATTCCTTAATAAGTGAACAGTGCCTTAGATTTGTAAAAACAACGCAATCAAATAAAATTTTATTTGTCCTAATTAACTAAAAGTAAATCTAAGGCCTTTTTCTAACTTAAAATGTCAAATTATGAAAATTAAGGAACATAGGGGCTCAAATCTAAAATGTAAGTTCTAGTATTAATACTTAATGTTATATATTAAAATATATTAAATATTCACGTATTAGAAAGTTTCTCTTAATAATTTTAAAATGATCGAATATTACCCTTATTCAATTTATTTCAATTCGAGTCAAGCAATTCTTATGAGGATACCATGCGAGATTAATTAAGACTAAAATGAACTAAAATGCAAACAACATGCAAAAATTAAAATAGAACCTACACCGATGTGCACCCAAATTACATATTTACATACATAGCATGCATAAAAATAATAACATACAAAATATTTAATATAGTATATTACGCTTAGTAAGCAAGGATTAACAATATATCATATAGGTATAAATTGAAAATTCATAAATAGTAATATAAGAAACTTTCTATATTTTCATATCTATTTATAAATATATATTATCAACTTAGGATAAAAAAATAATTATATTACATCTAGAAAATTCAAAATACACATGCATATATGTGTATATATATATATATATTACAAGATATTTATTATATAATAAAATAACATATCAAAATAAGGTAAACTATACTACAATATATACATATAATATATAGCATATAAAATTTATGATATAAAAATTTTAAACATTTACGGCAGTAATGTAATCAAATTAAGAATCAAGTAATATGAACACAATAAAGAATATTCTCACCAAATGCTTAAATTCAAATAATTAAACACGGTAATGAAAGCTAATAAAAAGGAAAAGCCTTGGTCAAAAAGTGGTAAAACATTATCTATAACTAAAATTAAGGAAAATTAAAATGTTCATGAATATTATCAAATACAATAATTTACAAAAAATGCAAATAAACCAAAAAGGAAAGCAAGTAAAAAAAAACCATGCATTTAAACAAAATTAAAATCAACCGAAAATAAAAGGGCAAGTAAAAATATATTAAAGGAAATAACACGGAATTGAGATAAGATAATAAAAAATACGGGGACTAAAATGGAAGCATTCAGAATCACATGTCAAAATTGAAATAAACAAAAGTAAATGGCTCACGGTGACTATAACGAGCACGCGAAAAAATAGAGGACAAAAGTTAAAAGCATAACAGTTTTAATCAAGGACTAATATATAAAAACTCCAAGAACAAAGACTTTCTTGAGCTATTTACCCATACACCCATAAGGATGAAACACTAACTCCTAAAAACTACGTAGTTTTGGGGATCCCATATATCTATATATATACTATTATAACACTAAACCTAATTCCCCATTCTTTCTATAATATGCGGCAGCCTCTCCTTCTTCCCCATTTCAATTTTTTTTTTGTTTCTTTATTTCCATGTAAATCCAACCGGTGGCCATGAACAACCATGGCCACTACCCTATGCTGCCCCAACGAGGGTTCGTTCTCCTTCGAAACAATCGAAATATCGACCCTAAAACTTTATTTTCTCTAAATCAAACTTTTAAACCTTCCAAACCCCTCCAAACCGCAACCTAATAATAAAGAATGTATCTCGAACGCTCCGACGAAGCTTGGTCGTTAGTGAGAGCCTTAAATCCGAGATGAGTTTTTTTTCTTAATTTTTTCTATCGTTTTTTGAATATTTTTTTATTTATTTTCTTTAGAAATTTACAGTAAAAAATATAAACAAATAAAACTACAAAAATACCTTTAACTTTGATCTTTTATTGCTTTGTTTTCTCTTCTTAAAAATACAGAAAAACTGAACCCCGATTGCTTCTGTGTTGGTGATTTTTCCCCTGTTACATATATAAGCCTCTGAGAAAATGAAAATTCCCCCAAACTATTTTTCTTCTGACCAAGCCCCCTACTGTTCTTTCTATCGAAAAATCGAGAGCCCCCTTTCTGTTCGAATGGGTTCCATGCTTTTATGGTTACTGTGTAGTGTATTTTCCACTGATTGTCGAGTAATGGAGGATTAGGTTCTTTATTTTTTATTGTTTTAGTGGGTGGCTGAATTGGTGCTGATTTGGTGCTAATTTGCATATGAGTGGAGGTTGCATTAGCACATTGGTGGTATTTGGCGTGGAGAAAAGCATGGGTACATGGTGGGAATAATAAAAGATGATATTTAATTAGGGGTGGTGGAGATAATGCTTGTAGTGGAGCATGGTGGAAAAATGAGGTGTCTACAGTTGCCCCTCTTTGCTCATTCTTGTGTCGACAAGAATAGGGCAAAGACGAAGAGACAATGCATTTTTCGCCTGGTCAACTTCATGGTTTGAAATATGATAAGGAATATGTTCCGCTACCACTCAGGAAATATCAGATCTGGGGATGTCGATCCATTTCACTGTTCTTCAGGGAAGATTGAATCAGGGTAGACTTGTTCCGCTGTCACAGGGAATACCAAACCTTGGAAAAAAGAGATATGTTCCGCTTCTTCTGAAGGGAATATCAAATCATGGAAAAAGAGACCTGTTCCACTTACTCTGAAGGGAATGTCAGATCTGGTAGACTTGTTCCACTTACTCTGAAGGGAATATCAAATCTTGGAGAAGAGAGACCTGTTCCGCTTACTCTGAAGGAAATATCAGATCTTGGAGAAGATAGATTTGTTCCACTTACTCTGAAGGGAATATCAAATCTTTGAGAAGAGAGACCTGTTCCGCTTACTCTGAAGGAAATATCAGATCTTGGAGAAGATAGATTTGTTCCACTTACTCTGAAGGGAATATCAAATCTTTGAGAAGAGAGACCTGTTCCGCTTACTCTGAAGGGAATATCAGATCTGGCAGACTTATTCCACTTACTCTAAAGGGAATATCAAATCTTGGAGAAGAGAGACCTGTTCCACTTACTCTGAAGGGAATATCAGATCTGGGGGAGTTGATCCATTAAATCGGGATCGAACCTAAAAATTAAACATTAACCTTTGTTAATATGTGTTTGAGGATTCGAAAACATCATACCTGAAAATCTTGGGAAGATAAGTTTTGGAAGAAATTTCTCTTGCGGAAGCTTGTATTGCCACGACCAAACATGGAAATTCTAATTGGTTATTTCTTTGTTGGGTCTTTACATCTTTGCCATTTCTTTTAGGAGAATCTGCAAGCACTCATTATTATGCATTTTATGTCATGATCATGTTTATGCCTAAAATGTGTGCAATGATGCAATTATTTTGAGGGTATTTTCTTTTCAAACGAGAATTTTCTTTTGTTAATGGCTTTGTACTTCAGACTGATTTGGGCACGAAAAATCAACAGCAGTTTATCTCAATCGAAAACCCTGATTGGGCACTCTTTGGTTGAGCCTGACTCTGATTCTCTTTACTCTTTGAACCCATGTGCTTCTCATGACCCACTATTTAATTAGTGACAAAACCTCTTGGGTTATCCTCAATTGTTAAGCATTCGCGTATATCCCAAGGCTTTAACTTCTTATGGTCTAACATTGCATAAGCCTTATGCTAAAACCATTTTCGGCTTCAGAATATCTGTATTTTCCAAAACTTTTTGTACAATAATGCACAATGATCTCATGTTTCCCGAGCTAATCTATATGTTTTTATTTTTAATCAGGATGCTTGCAATGCGGTTAAAAACATATTTTTATTTATAAATAAAGAGTTTTTAGATAAATACATGACAAACTTTTAACTGGAATAATCAAAAGGAAACACAGTAGGCGTCATCAGACATTAATAGTATGAATGCTTTTGAAATGGCACGCCGTAAAAGGACCCGAGTGTAGCTTCTGTCAAGGAGATCTTGAGGATTATGGTAATGCGTAAGGGTGTGAAGTTCCCCCAATACTGCCAAATTCCCGACTGTTGAATGCCATAAGCCAGTGTTTGAATCTCATTTACTTTCTGGTTACCCAACTAATTCAGCTCCACCATGCACGAATTCTGAATTTACACAATTCTCAAGCCGCCCTTTACGGGTTTTCAACCTGAGACCTTTTCTGGTTACAAGACGTCCTTTACGGGTTTTCATCTTGAACCCTCCTTTTATTTTTTCTTTTCTTTTTTTTCTTTCTTTCATTTTTCATTTTTTGTCTTTTTCATTTTTTTTTCAAGCGAAATACTTCTTGACTACATCAGCATTCACAGGGTTAGGTAACTCTGGTCCATCCATCTCGGTGAGGATCAAAGCTCCTCCAGAAAAGGCCCTCTTTACGACATAAGGTCCTTCCCAATTTGGCATCCATTTCCTCGAAAGTCTTTCTGAATTGACAAAATCTTTTTTAGCACCAAGTCTCCTTCTTGAAACTCTCGTGGACGAACCTTTTTATTATGTGCCCTTATCATACGTTTCTGGTACATTTGCCCATAACAGATAGCTTTTAATCTTTTTCCTCAATCAGGTTCAACTGATCATACCTAGCTTGCACCCATTCTGCTTCATCTAACTTAACCTCTGACAGCACTCGTAGTGACGGAATCTCGACCTCAATGGGTAACACAGCCTCCATGCCATAAACTAAAGAAAATGGAGTTGCTCCAGTGGACGTCCTTACTGAAGTTCGATAAGCAAACAGAGCGAATGGTAGCTTCTCATGCCAGTCTCTATAAGTCTCAGTCATTTTCTGTATGAGCCTCTTGATGTTCTTATTAGCTGCCTCTACCGCTCCATTCATCTTTGGGCGATAAGTGGTGGAATTATGATGTTTAATCTGGAAATGTTTACATACTGACTCCATCATCTTATTGTTTAAATTCAAGGCATTATCGGTGATGATCCTTTCTGGTAGCCCATACCGACAAATAATTTCTCTCTTCAGGAACTTGCAAACTGTTGACTGAGTGACATTTGCATAGGAGGCCGCTTTTACCCACTTAGTGAAGTAGTCTATTGCCACGAATATAAAACGATGGCCATTAGAAGCTTTGGGTAAAATTTGCCCAATGACATCCATGCCCCACATAGAGAATGGCCATGGAGCAGTCATTACGTGCAATGGATGAGGAGGGGTGTGGAGTTTATCTCCATAAATCTGGCATTTGTGACATTTTCTGGAGAAATTGATACAATCAGTTTCCAGGGTTGACCAATAATATCCAAATCTCATTATTTGTTTAGCCATTGCGTGTCCATTAGCATGAGTACCACATACTCCTTCATGCACTTCTTCAATAATCGTTCTGGCTTCTTTGGCATCCACACATCGCAACAAGACCTGACTATGACTCTTCTTGTACAAGATATCACCATCAAGCACATACCCTACCGCCATTCTTCGAATAGTTCTTTTGTCATTCTCAGTGGCATGCTCAGGGTAGCTTTGATATTTAATATATTGCATGATGTCGTAATACCAAGGATTTACATCATTTTCATCTTCTATGCTATAGCAATGGGCTGGATACCCGTAGCTTGCATCGTAATAGGCATCATGCTTGAATATTCATTGACTTTGTAGGCTGCTGCCAAAGTGGCCAGAGCATCCGCCATTTGATTCTCTTCTCTGGGAAGGTAATGGAATGTCACTCTCTCGAATTCTTTAATGAGCTCTAGGACCAACTTACGGTATTCCACCAACTTCGTATCCTTTGTTTCCCATTCACCTCTGAGTTGATAAATTACCAGTGCTGAATCCCCGTATACTTTGAGTGTTTTCACTTTACGCTCAATGGCTGCTCTAAGACCCAGAATACATGCTTCATACTCGGCCATGTTATTTGTGCAATCAAAATTCAATCGGCTGGTGAAAGGATAGTGTTTTCCACCAGGTGAGACGAGAATTGCCCCAATCCCGTGCCCCAAGGCATTCGAGGCACCATCGAAATTCATCTTCCATTGTTCATTATTATAGGAAAATGCCTCCTCAGTTGAAATAACCATTAAATCTTCGTCTGGAAAATCAAAGTTCAGTGGTTCATACTCTTCAGAAGCCCTACTTGCAATGAAATCGGCCACAACACTTCCTTTAACTGCTTTTGACTTACATATTGGATATCAAATTCAGACAATAAGATTTGCCAACGAGCCAATCTTCCAGATAAAGCAGGTACACCCATTAGATATTTCAGAGGATCAAGTTTAGATATCAGCCAAGTAGTGTGATACAACATATACTGCCTGAGCCTTCGGGTAGTCCAAACTAAAGCACAACACAACTTTTCTATTGACGAGTACCTTACCTCACAATCAGTGAACTTTTTGCTAAGGTAATAGATTGCTCTTTCTCTTTTTTCAGTTTGATCATGTTGCCCTAATACACACCCCATTGAATTCTCAAAGATTGACAAGTAGAGGATTAATGGTTTGCCTGATATTGGTGGCATTAAGACTGGAGCATTCGATAAATATCTTTTTATTGCTTCAAAAGCTCCTTGGCAATCATCATTCCATACTCCTGGGTTATTTTTACAGAGAAGGCGAAAAATAGGGTCACACTTCTCGGTTAATTGCGAAATAAATCGGGCAATATAGTTTAATCTTCCCAGGAATCCTCGAACTTCTTTTTGTGTTTGTGGGGGTGGTAAATTCTGAATAGCTTTGACCTTGTCAGGATCCACTTCAATCCCTTTTTTGCTTACTACAAACCCCAAGAGTTTTCCCGATGTTACCCCGAAGGTACACTTGCTTGGATTGAGTTTTAACTGGCATTTCCTTAATCTTTGGAAGAGTTTCCTCAGATTCTCGATGTGTTCTTCCTCCGTTTTAGCTTTAACAATCATATCATCAACGTAGACCTCTATTTCCTTATGCATCATGTCATGGAATAGTGTTACCATGGCCCTTTGATAGGTTGCCCCTGCATTCTTCAGCCCAAACGGCATCACCTTGTAACAGAACGTGCCCCACATGGTGATAAATGTAGTCTTTTCCATATCATCTGGATGCATCTTTATTTGATTGTAACCTGAAAACCATCCATAAATGAAAATAGAAAATTTCCAGCCGTATTATCCACCAGGGTGTCTATGTGTGGCAAAGGGAAATTATCTTTCGGACTGGCTCGATTAAGATCTCTGTAGTCGACACACATACGAACTTTTCCATCTTTTTTGGTACTGGAACAACATTCGCTACCCATTCCGGATACTTGGCTACTTTTAGGAACCCAGCATCGAATTGCTTCTTTACTTCTTCTTTAATTTTAAGCAGCATTTCAGGTCGCATCCTTCTGAGCTTTTGTTGTACCGGTTTACATTCAGGCTTTATTGGCAATTTATGTACCACTAACTCAGTGTCTAAACCTGGCATGTCCTCATACGACCAAGCAAACACATCTTTGTAGTCTTGGAGCAGCATAATCAGACTTTTTCGTCCCTCAGTAGATATGATGGTGCCAATTTTATCTCCTTTTTATCTTCCTCTGATCCCAGATTCAAGATCTCAATGGGCTCTTCATGAGGCAGAATTTGTTTATCTTCTTTCTCTACCATTTTTAGTAGTTCAGAAGGTAAGTCACTTCCCTCATCACTATCATAACCTTCAACTTCCCCTTGACATATGGGCAGCTCGAAATCTATCTTCGGGTCAAAGTCATCAGCATTCATACTATTGATACCGGAGGTCCTGAAAGAATAACGAACGAGAGGATATATATACATATACAAATACGGGAGGATCTAACCCATATCAAAATAGAATGAAATAATAATATATAATAAAGAAATAAATAAAAAATGCAATAGATGATGTTTGCCATTTCGTGAATTAACAGGAATGCATCATTTATTAAAAAACAGATAGATTAACCCCTTACAGAAGATCATATATTGTCTCAAGGTTTAGACAATAGGGAAAGTTTTTGTGCATTACTCTGAAATAGTTTTGTAAACTACAGGTAATTCTTCTGCAGTCCAATTGTTTAGCACAAAGCCTGGTGGTGCAGGGTAAATGTCCATAGCCACTCCATCTTCGATTCCTTCCTCTGATATCACATTTATACCCAAATCCCTCAGGGCATTTTCAATAATAGGCTCTTTAGATGATCGGTCCCCCTGAAACATGTGGCCCCCTGATATGAAGGTGTCACGCAGCGATGGGAAAATCATAGGCTCCCACTTAATATCCTCTCTGGCTAACCTGGCTCTCCTCTTTTCCTGGCTCTTTTGAACATTTTCAATTTTTCCTTTAAGGTCGGGTGATATCCTAGACCAAAACGATCTAGCTTAAAACCGGGAAAAACTGGACTAATATTCCCCTGTAAGCGACTCCCTAGCCCTCTTCCAACCTTGGCTCCTCTTCCCAGGGTCATTTTCAGTCCCATTTTGGTACAGTTTGATAACCTAGGCTTTGGAATTTTCTTTCTTTCAGCAACAAATGTGGCATTAATAAATTCCAGGGCTCTGAAAGAGCACTCGACTGCATCTTCATCTACTTCAACATATGGAGCGGTAGTAGATATGGAAGCAATGATATCTTCCTCGGCATTAAGGCATACCAATCTCCCCTCAATTACAAATTTGAGTTTCTGATGCAGAGTAGATGGAACGACTCCTGCCTGGTGGATCCAAGGCCTTCCTAACAAGCAGTTATAGGAGGGCATTATATCCATTACAAGGAATTCAACCTCGTATGTTGATGGGCCTATGGTTAAAGGAATATCAATCTTCCCTAGCACCTCCTTCTTTGTTCCGTCGAAAGCTCGAACGATGCTTTGGCAATTTCTCATGTGTACTATCGACTGGTAATTTCTTCAAGGTTACTAATGGCATCACATTCAGGGCAGAGCCGTTGTCAATTAGTACTCGCGATAACACATGTCCCTTGCATTGGATGGTAATGTGCAGGGCTTTGGGATTGCCCATCATTCCGGACGGGATCTCGTCATCAGAGAAAGAGATGAAGTTATCCGCCTGAATATTTGCAACCAGTCGGTCTATTTTTTCCACTGGTACATCTTTCGGTACGAAGGTCTGATTCAAAATTTTCAACAAGGCGTTTCGATGTGCCTCAGAGCTTAATAGTAAAGCTAGGATTGAGATACGAGCTGGCAATTGTGTAATTGTTCAACAATGCTATATTCGCTATGTTTCAAGAATTTTAAAAACTCTACAGCATCATTCTCGGTTACAGGCTCATTAATTGTCGGCTCATCATTTTTCAATAATATCTCAACCCTTTTTCCTTTATCAACGGTCATCCTTTTCTCAGGTTCACTGGTCTGGTTGGAAGAATAACATCTCCCACTTCTGGTGAAATGACCTACCTCGTCCACCTCTTCCTTAGCAGCCTCTGAACTCTCAACATTCTTTAATTGGCATCCATACCTCCAAGGGACCTGCTTGTTGTCCTTATAAGGAAAGACGATGGAGGCGTGATCACTATTTTAGGGATTAACCTTTCCATAGTCTGGGCTTTCGGTGTGATGACTAAAGGGCAATTGGTATTGTAAACTCCCTTAGATGTGCCTTCGGAAGCGCAAATCTCAATCTCTTTCTCTTTCGTAGCTTCATGGTAAAATTCCATATCTTTACTATCCATCAGCCTTTGAACCAAAGCCTTAAACTCATCACAACTTTGAATGACATGATCCTCGCAACGGTGGTAGGGGCAAGCATGCTTATTTTCGTTAGCATTAAAGGTCAACCAGCCTATTTTGACCATTTGCCCCCATACCCAATGCATGGGTGACTTCACTTCTTTGACTTTGGTAATGATTTCGTTCCCTTTTTCTTCAATAACAGCATTAACTCCTGTTCCTGCATGGTTCGGCAGTGGGTTCTGAGCCACATTGGGCTGCTCGCTGTCACCAAAATTGATGACATTTCTTTGTCTTAATCTCTGCACCAACTTTTTAAAGGCCAGACAGTTTTCAATTGAATGCCCCGATGCCCCCGCATGATACTCACATTGAGCATTGATGTCAAACCATTTTGGGTAAGGAGGCTGTATTGGAGAAGTGTGGTAAGGTGACACCATGTTTGTCATACAGGATCTGGAATAGTTCTTTATAAGTCATGGGGATAGGGTCAAATTGAACCCTTTCCCTTTCCTGTCTTGGTTCTTTCGCCCCTTGCTGGACAGGATTTAGTGCTGACGATACAGTGGCTTGTGGTCGAGATACTGTAATGTTATTAGAATCATATTTCTTCACATTACTGACCTCATTATCCTTCCTTCTTGCTGGAGGCTTTCGGCTAGATTCTCCCCCGTCTAGCTTCCCGCTTTTGATCGCCATCTCAATCATTTCTCCTGCATTAACTATATCAGCAAAATTCTTGGACGAATTTCCAATAAGATGTCCAAAGAAAGGGGCCCTCAGAGTATTTACAAAGAACATATTAGTTTCTTCCTCCTCTAATGGTGGATAAACTTGCACAGCCACATCTCTCCACCTTTGGGCATACTGCCTGAAGCTCTCGTTGGATCTTTTTTCCATACTCTGTAACAGAATTCGGTTTGGCCTCACATCATTTACATGCTTATATTGCTCTAGAAAAGCCTTAGCCAAATCCTTCCAGGATTTAATATTAGCCCGACTTAGCTGATTGTACCAACGAATTGCTGATCCTGCCAGGCTTTCTTGAAAACAATGAATTAATAACTGATCGTTTCCCACATAGCCTGTCATTTTTCTGCAAAACATGGTAATATGTGCAGAAGGACAACTGGTGCCATCAAATTTCTCGAAATCTGGAACTTTGAACTTCGGCGGCAACACTAAATCAGGGACCAGACTTAGCTCTCTGGCGTCAATTCCATATAGGCTAGCATCTTCTTTCATAGCTCGGAATTCATGCTTCATTTGTTCCCATTCTTTCTTAATCTCCTTATCCTGTTCTTTTTTGTCTTCCTCATCCAGATCAGGGACATCTTCAATTGGTTGCGGGTTTGTAGAAGAGCCAGGTAGGTTTACTTGTATTTTTTTTGGTTGGATGGTTGTGGTTTGTTGTGCATGGAAATGCGGTGGTGTGAAACCAGGGGGATATAATGGTTCTTCGGCAGTATGACTGATAATTGGAGTCTCTTCTCGGATTATACTATTTCCTTGTAGCAAACTAATCAACTTTGCCATCATGTCGTCTTGAGCCTTCATCATCTGTTCGCGCATATCCTCTTGCGCTTTCTTTAAATTCTCTTGCATTTCAGCTTGAGTTTTTTCAATTTGTGCGATCTTGTCATCCATTTTCTTGGTTGATTGACGAGTACCGTATGGGTGTGAGGTGTATGCCAGAATAACTACAAATGATTGGAAATTGTATTTTATTATTTGGTGAATTTTAATGAATGAATTGTTATAATGTAATCATTAAGATTTAAAAATTTAGAAAAAAAAAACATATGAAAATGCTAATGCAAATGCAACCGATATTGATTCCAAAATAACTTAGTTTATATAAAAAGTACTCAACAACACACAACGTCTAAGCACTTAGGCAAAGAGATTATATCGACATGATTACTAAACATAGAATCTTGCCCTATTCCCTAATCTCTCGAGCTCTATCATCATCCGATGATGCGGCGTTCTTCCTCTGATTCTGGAATCACAAAAACTCTTAAAGCTGTCGCTTCTTCAGATAATTCATAAACTTGGCGAGCTACATCGCGAGCCTGATCCACTGCTCTCTCCATTGCTTCATGTTGCATTTGAATGGTGTCCTGAGCCTGTCGTAGAGCAATTCCAAGCTCTGGATTAGTTAATGGTCGGCTCTCTTCTAGCTGTTGGATTCGCTGATGAGATCTATGCACTATGACTTCTAACTCAGTAATCTTGGCTTTTAAGGCCTCGTTTTCTTGCATGGTTACCTCTTGTGCGGATGAGTGGATTAACCCTGCTCTTCTAACTCAACTATCTTCTTCTTTATCATCTCATTTTCTTTTGAAGACTGTTGTAAGGGTTCCGAAAAGTCTCATCGATGCTAAGCAGCTGTGCTTTGAGTTGTTCAATCTGTGCTCGCCTTTGTGCTAATTCTTTATTAGTCTCATCTCTTTGCTCTCTCAGTTTCCGAGCGTGTTGTATGGATCGTTTCTTTTCTTCTTGGCCTCTTCTTGCGCTTCTTTCTACCCTATCGAGTTTTATCTTTAGGGTCTTGGCAGTATGATGTAGATCTTGGGCTCTCATATTCCTCTCTAAGGCCCGAAAATCTTGGTTTAGCGCATCAAAATTCTCCTGGACCTTTTCTTTCTCTTTGGCCAATTGTTTTATCACTCCGTCCTTCTTAATCATTTCAAGTTCCCATATTGTTTTCTCCTCCGAAAAGCTTCTCTGTTCTTTTTCTCTCTTCAAATTCATCAGTCGCATTTCCTCTTTTAACAACTCTGTTTCTGTTGGGAGCCTCCTCAATCGCTCCTCCATAGTCAACTGGTCCTCTAAATTTGGCTTAGGTGTGTTGTTGTTAATTCTCTGCGACCTCCAAACCTCATAGGCCGGCGTGAATACAGGCTCTATCATCTTGAAGCTCATGCATTGAGGCTTCTGCCAAGCCGCGTAGATCTTTGAAATCCGCTCTCGGTAACCCGGAGTAGAGAAAGAAAACTCTGCCTCTTTCAGGCCATGGGTAGCTGGTACGAACTGTCGGGTACCAAACTGTCTGAGTACAATTAGCGGAGTATACCCGATAGCTCCCCATAATCCGTGTAGCATTATAAAACTATCATTACCGCACCTAAAAAGTATGTCCTCTTTGGGTAACCAATAAGCCTTCCATACTATCTCAGTATCTTTCATGTTACGGAGAGCTTCAACCCAGTCTTTCCTCTTGCGATGCTCTGGGATTTGGCATTTGTCGAGGAAATCCACTAGAGGTGAAAAATTTGATTGATGTCTCCGAGCCCAGCCTTTCTCGACTATCCAGGAGTGGCTCCACCACCAAACTAGTAATAGTGAAACACATCCGATGAATTGACCTCCCCTAATCGTCTACACTGGTTCAGTGACAAGAATGTTTCTGCAAGGATGGCTGGTGCAGGATTCTTTCTAGCGACAGCTTCGACGAAATCGATTAAGGTGATGTCGAAGTGATCCTCATTCCTGGGGAAAATTACCAAACCATATACTGCAAGTGCGAAGTGATCTCTTCTTCTTTTCGACGGAGTTTTCTCGTAAATTAAACTCTTCAGCTGAGCCCAGGAGATCCCTTCATCACGAATGTACTCTTCAACCCACTCCTTGGTCTTTCCCGTCAACGTGATCATCTTGGCTATGAACCCTTTAGGTCGAATTGCCTTGGTGTAAATGGAATGTCTTCTAATATTCGGAATGTTCAGCAAAGTCGTATACTCCTCTAAGGTAGGGGTCATGTCTATTTTACCGAAAGTAAAACATCTGTAAGCTGGATTCCAACATTCGGCAAGGGCTCGAATCACCACTGAATTTATTGGTACTCTCAGCAGCTCTACGATGTCGCCGTATATCCCTCTGAACAATGTCTTCTCATTATCATCCCAGGTGGACCAAATTCTTGATAACTCAACCCAATGTGCCTGCCTGACTCGAATGATTACCTTTTCTGGAAAAACTGTATCTTCGGTAGTGGCAAGGTTGTCCCCGAACCGTGTTTGTCTGTATTCAGACCAGGTCTGAACATTGATTGCATTCTCAATCCCATCGGAAGACATTGTTGCCTTAAGCTTTTTTATAATAACTAGGTAATCTGGGAATCAATATCGTTTATAAATGATGATATGATAATGATACATGCAATCAAGAAACAAAGCAATAAGTTAGTGATATTAGAATAATTAAAAAAATCAAAGAATAATTAGTAAAAATTTAAAGTATCGAATGCAAAATAATCAAAGAAAATAAAAAATCCTAACATCATGCGATCTAATTCTTCTAAGTTATCTGCATGGCTTTAACGAGGTAGGCTTACTAAATTCTTTATATGAGGTTGGGTTCTAACAAAAGGTTCCTAAGCCATCTTTACAACCTGCTAAGGTTGACCCCGATTCTGGCCCATTACAGACTTGCGAATCGGGTTCAGCTCAGGGGATCACACCACTAAAAGCGTACCTCGAACTGATATCCGGATAGGCAACTTAGGGTGCTTTCCAGAGATACTTTGTCAGACCCACACAAGAAAGCCCAATGCTCCTCATGAGGTGTGACGTTTCTCTCTACTTAAGTATACTAGGATTGAGCTCAGGTTTAGAGCTATGATATGCAACAATTCTAAATATTTCACAGAAATGTAAGCATTAATCAGAGAGAAAATCTTTTTTTTTTGTTTTTTTTGAAATAACATAATGAATCATAAATTAAACAAGATTGAACTCATAATTTCCAAATAATAAATATAGTGTAACCAACTCGTGGCTCGACTCTCAATTTGTTTAAAAAAACAAAATTCCCCAGCGGAGTCGCCAAGCTGTCGTAACCGTTTTTCTCCCGAAGGGAAAAGACCGATATCGACTTGGGGGGTTTCTCTTTGAAAATCGTTTCAAAAGGTGAGGAGTCGCCACCAATCATTTAAGGTGAGATTGGAACACCATAAAAACCGGGTGATTTTAATAAAATATTTTTATTTTAATAAAATACCGAGTTTTTGAGGTCTGCAAAATCCAGAAATCAGGTTCGGGAGTCGGTTACGCGTGGGGAAGGATTAGCACCCCCACAAGCGCCCAAAATTGGTACCTAATTGATTACCCTATATTTAAAATCAGAAATTTTGAATTCGATCTTTATTTAATTTAAAAATTATTAAGGATGCAAAGTTGAAAAGGATATTGTTTATCGAGACCAATAGCATTCACCCCCGAGCGTAAATGCGGGAGATCAACTATTTTGTCTAATAACCGAACATTGCCTCATTTTTAGAAAACATGATGTGGTTTTAAAAAAAAGATGTCGACTTATTTGGGAAATTACCAGTAGTCACCCCCTGAGCACGATCGCGGAGGATATACTATTAATTCCTTAATAAGTGAACAGTGCCTTAGATTTGTAAAAACAACGCAATCAAATAAAATTTTATTTGTCCTAATTAACTAAAAGTAAATCTAAGGCCTTTTTCTAACTTAAAATGTCAAATTATGAAAATTAAGGAACATAGGGGCTCAAATCTAAAATGTAAGTTCTAGTATTAATACTTAATGTTATATATTAAAATATATTAAATATTCACGTATTAGAAAGTTCTCTTAATAATTTTAAAATGATCGAATATTACCCTTATTCAATTTATTTCAATTCGAGTCAAGCAATTCTTATGAGGATACCATGCGAGATTAATTAAGACTAAAATGAACTAAAATGCAAACAACATGCAAAAATTAAAATAGAACCTACACCGATGTGCACCCAAATTACATATTTACATACATAGCATGCATAAAAATAATAACATACAAAATATTTAATATAGTATATTACGCTTAGTAAGCAAGGATAACAATATATCATATAGGTATAAATTGAAAATTCATAAATAGTAATATAAGAAACTTTCTATATTTTCATATCTATTTATAAATATATTATCACTTAGGATAAAAAATAATTATATACATCTAGAAAATTCAAATACACATGCATATATGTGTATATATATATATTACAAGATATTTATTATATAATAAATAACATATCAAAATAAGGTAACTATACTACAATATACATATAATATATAGCATATAAAATTTATGATAAAAAATTTTAAACATTTACGGCAGTAATGTAATCAAATTAAGAATCAAGTAATATGAACACAATAAAGAATATTCTCACCAAATGCTTAAATTCAAATAATTAAACACGGTAATGAAAGCTAATAAAAAGGAAAAGCCTGGTCAAAAAGTGGTAAAACATTATCTATAACTAAAATTAAGGAAAATTAAATGTTCATGAATATTATCAAATACAATAATTTACAAAAAATGCAAATAAACCAAAAAGGAAAGCAAGTAAAAAAAAACCATGCATTTAAACAAAATTAAAATCAACCGAAAATAAAAGGGCAAGTAAAAATATATTAAAGGAAATAACACGGAATTGAGATAAGATAATAAAAAATACGGGACTAAAATGGAAGCATTCAGAATCACATGTCAAATTGAAATAAACAAAAGTAAATGGCTCACGGTGACTATAACGAGCACGCGAAAAAATAGAGGACAAAAGTTAAAAGCATAACAGTTTTAATCAAGGACTAATATATAAAAACTCCAAGAACAAAGACTTTCTTGAGCTATTTACCCATACACCCATAAGGATGAAACACTAACTCCTAAAAACTACGTAGTTTTGGGGATCCATATATCTATATATACTATTATAACACTAAACCTAATTCCCCATTCTTTCTATAATATGCGGCAGCCTCTCCTTCTTCCCCATTTCAATTTTTTTTTTGTTTCTTTATTTCCATGTAAATCCAACCGGTGGCCATGAACAACCATGGCCACTACCCTATGCTGCCCCAACGAGGGTTCGTTCTCCTTCGAAACAATCGAAATATCGACCCTAAAACTTTATTTTCTCTAAATCAAACTTTTAAACCTTCCAAACCCCTCCAAACCGCAACCTAATAATAAAGAATGTATCTCGAACGCTCCGACGAAGCTTGGTCGTTAGTGAGAGCCTTAAATCCGAGATGAGTTTTTTTCTTAATTTTTTCTATCGTTTTTGAATATTTTTTATTTATTTCTTTAGAAATTTACAGTAAAAAATATAAACAAATAAAACTACAAAAATACCTTTAACTTTGATCTTTTATTGCTTTGTTTTCTCTTCTTAAAAATACAGAAAAACTGAACCCCGATTGCTTCTGTGTTGGTGATTTTTCCCCTGTTACATATATAAGCCTCTGAGAAAATGAAAATTCCCCCAAACTATTTTTCTTCTGACCAAGCCCCCTACTGTTCTTTCTATCGAAAAATCGAGAGCCCCCTTTCTGTTCGAATGGGTTCCATGCTTTTATGGTTACTGTGTAGTGTATTTTCCACTGATTGTCGAGTAATGGAGGATTAGGTTCTTTATTTTTTATTGTTTTAGTGGGTGGCTGAATTGGTGCTGATTTGGTGCTAATTTGCATATGAGTAGAGGTTGCATTAGCACATTGGTGGTATTTGGCGTGGAGAAAAGCATGGGTACATGGTGGGAATAATAAAAGATGATATTTAATTAGGGGTGGTGGAGATAATGCTTGTAGTGGAGCATGGTGGAAAAATGAGGTGTCTACACCCCTCTTTTATTTAATCCCACATAACTTTCTTACCTTTGACTTTTAAGGGAACTTAAGCTTTCCTTAAGCTTATATAACACCCAAAGAATAAAACCCAACTTAAAATCTAAGAATTAACCAACTAAAATTAAGCTCACCTTTAGCCATTAACCCACGGTGGAGAGAGAGAAGAAAGCTGAAGGAGAAGACTCCAGATACTTTCTCACATTTCCACGCTTTTATATTACTAAAAAAGGGAAGATAAAATCTTTCCTATGAAAAGATCATTTTACCCCTTTAATTCATCCATCCTTGCTACTTAATCCAACATTAAAATTCTCTACTTAACTCTCTGAACTTTTAACTTATTTCGAAATTGAGCACAAAGTTTTCAGAATTTGCATTTTAGTCACTAGCCCTATTTTGGGATCTTACATACATTGAACCCAAAGATCCAGTCAATAGTAGCAGTTTCTAGAATGTTCAGTCGACACTCTCTGGAAGGTGCACAAGTAGAGTTATCTTAGGAATAGTTATTTTTATGATTTTAGGTTTGAATTTTTAAGATAAATACTTTGGATAAATCTTTTGAATTATTATGATATTCTCTTTTATTTTATTTCATTTTGTTTAGGAAGTTTGTCTCTTCTATTTTTTAGACTATAAATATCTATTAGGGTGAAGCTTGAAAGATGTACTGAATTTGATTTTATTCTTTGGGGTTATTTTTATAAAAAAAATATTTTTCTTCCATCTATGTTTTTACTTTAGTTATTTTATTTTCTTTTAAAAATTACCAAGTATATTTAGTTAAAATTTTAATTAGCCAAAGACTTAGCGATGACTCAATTTTGATTGTGAAAATTGAAAAACACTTAATAATATTCAGATAACATTCTTGATTTGACAATCAACCTTCTATTTAAAATCTTTATATTTTCATTTCAAAAAGTTGATGTTGGTTTGAATGTTGTTCTGATTAAATGTTGGGAGGAAGAATCGATTGGTCGTAATTCGACTTCCTATGAACAAACTTAGCAGCGGTCCACTAAGGTGAATTAAGATCGGGTTCGATTCTCATTGAGACATCATAACCCGAGTCGAGCTTTTCCAATGCTTAAAGTTATATTAGTGTTAACGGTGATAACCGTGGTTAGTCTAGCAAGGACTGCATTCTGGATATAGACTTGGGAATATCGGTTTACTAGAGATAAAAATAAGTTACAAGGGTTGGGCCTTGTAGACTGTAACAGATATGTTTCATGAAGTAAAATATATTTCGATGATCAATTGGAATTGAGATAAAGCGAAACGTGAGGCTATATTCATTTATCTGATTTCTTTTCAAAGATTTATCTTATTTTATTTTTCTTTTAAATTTTGGCTTCTTTTCTTTTAATTTCATAATCCCTTTTCTTTTCTTTATTTTTCGCTTCAAACAAGATTAAAACAATTCAACATTGGAAGCTCCTCAGTCCATGCGGATCGATCATTCTTCTCTTTCCTACATTTATTTATTCTATTTGAGAATAAATAATACTTTATTTGGGAATTATGACGCTTGTCACACCCCTTCTTTTTAGTATCTGCTACAAATGGTTCAAAAGAGATTAAGTGGTTGGAAAGCGAAAACGCTTTCACGGGAGAATTACTATCGCCTAGGTTATTTTATTGGTAATTCCTACTTATATGATGCAAATGGCAGAGTTACGAAAAGAAATTGTGATGATTTGGAAAAACTCATTCGCCGATTCATATGGAGAATTTCGTCAGATAATAAGGGTGTCCACCTTGTTTGATGGGATGAGGTTTGTAAGTCGATCGCTCAAGGAGTTCTTGGATTACGTTCATTTATACTCAGAACGAAGCGTTTCTCATGAAGTTGGCATTTAACTTGGTTGCTAAGAAAGATGCTCTTTGGGTTCGTTTTCTTCGTACCAAATATAAGTGCGAGGAAGGCATCCCGTTATTTCTTCGGAATGGGCACTGCTTGAGACTCTGGAAAAGACTTGGTATAGTCTGGAGCGATGTGCGCAGTCACATGTGCTAGAGTACCGGCAATGGTTTGAAGGTGGACACTTGCTAGATGTCTGGGTCCCGAATATTGGTTCGTTAATCAATTATGTGCCGCGACATGTTATCTCGAGGCTTAGTGGAGTACGTGTGGCAAACCTGGTTGATCAAGAAGGTAATTGGTGCGAGGATTTATTTCAAGGGTTGCTTCCTTGGTCAATATTATTGCACATAGCTGCGATGATGGGGCCAAAAGCTTCACTTTTGGAAGACACGGTGGGTTGGTTGGGTAGTGAGAATTGAAACTGTCGAGACGTTTCTCTGCCCTGGCGACGGAGAGTGCAAATAGTACACCCCAGACGGTGTAACTAGTCTCGAAAAAAACAAGTGCTTATCCTCCAAAAATCAGATTAAACACCAAATTGTAGAGCCACCACCAATCTTTTAATTCGGTGAGATTGGTCACCAAAATATCATATTATTCTAATAAAATTCCTAAGAATAATAGTAAAATAATGCAACTTGGGTTTGCTTACCAGAAAAATGAGTTCGGGAATCGGTTACGTATGAGAAAGGATTAGCATTCCCACAACGCCCACAATTGGTATCGGTATTTATTAATTAAATATCTTTCCAGTAAGTAATGAACTTATATTTAATTTAATTTACAAATAAATTAATATAGATGACTACTAAATAATATTTAACATAAATATTACTAGTCTTATTACAATACAACATATTACAATTATATAAATTATATTAATTTAAAAATACTATAATTAATCCTATAATTAATAAATAGTAATTAAAAATATTAAAATTAATTACCCTGATTCAAAACTCTATTAGAATTATATATTAATTACGTAATTTACCCTAATTACTAATACAAGATTAAAATATAAACTGATTAATATTTAGGGACTAAATACATAATTAGCTTAAATATATATATATATATATATATATATATATAATGACTAAAATATAAATATTAAAAACATAAAAACAAAATTAAAATATACGAAAAACCTGATTTTGGAACCAAAATGGAAAGTTTACAAAGATGGAGGGATCGCGCGTATAGTTTACCCATTCAGAAATTACAAAGATACCCTCTTCCAAAATGACGTAGTTCGGGAAAGGGTTTATATAGCCCAAAATCGGTCCTTTAAGGACCATCTCTCCCATTTTCCTCTCTTCCTTCTCTCTCTAGACTGAGAGAACCCTCTCGGTTCTCTCTAAAATCCTCACCGGAGGTACTTCGGTCACCGGCCGATGGTCATATGCTGCAGTTATCCGCCACCGCCGGCCACCACCCACGGTGGCCGAAAAATGCCAAACTACACTAAATCGAAGCCCTCAACCTCCTAAATAAGATTCCAAGCTTCTTTTCTCCTAAAAACCTCTAAAAATCGGTAGATCTAAGTTTATACCTTCGACTTTTCAGCTTTCCAATGGTGCGTGAAGGCGCGTGGATGCTCCAACCCCAGTGGTAAGCCTCATCTTCCCTCTTTTCTTTCGTTATTTGCTATGTATATTCCCTCTGCCTCTTGCTTTTTGGTTGGTTGCTCTCTCGTTTTTGTTGTTTCTTGCTTATTGTTCTTCTCTTTTCTTGTTGTCCCTGTTTCCTTGCAGGATTAGGGCTATTTATAGCCCTCGTCGGACCACCATTGAGACTAGTTAAAGAAGAGTACCCCCGTGAGTCACCAAGGCTATGGCGGTGACTCACCTAGGGGTGGTGAGGTGTACGGCTCTCGTGAGGCTTCTGGAGTCTTCCGCCGAGTCGGTGGGGTGGCAGCCGTGGATTGAAGCATTTGAAGGCGGTGGCCGGAATAGACCCTAGGGTAACAATGAATACCCTAGGGTTTTGCTGGATGGACTGGTGACCGTTGGATCTGCCTTTGATCGTAAGGTTGAGTTACTGGCGGCGCTGGAATGGATGAACAGAAACCCTAAGGTTGCTCAGGCTTCTCTTGTGGGCTTGTTGGTTCTGGGCCTGAACTGGTTATTAGTCCTAGATGTAATATGGGCCTGTGAGCCTGCTTTGTAATCGGGCCTTCGGGCTTTATAAATAATAATATTTATAATATAATATTATTATTTAATAATGTATATATATAATCATCACTCAAACGAAAACTAGTGTCGACAGCTGCCCCTCTTTACTTATTTTTGTGTAAATAATAATAAAGTAAAGATAATAAGACAAGTTTTCGTCGAGTGAACCTCTTGCTTTGCTGGGAATTCGTTCCACTACTCTTACTTGGAGAGTGAATTTTGATCTAATCTTGCTCTTTCTTCACTACTCTTCTGTGAAGGCTAAGGATGACTTGCAAATGATTTGCTTCAATACTCTTCCGTAAAGGCTGAATTTGCATGACTTCATTACTCTTTCATGAAGGCTTTATACTTTGCTGAAAAATCTGTTCCACTACTCTTCCGTGAAGTTTAATATGGAATAACTTGAATAGAATTTGTTTCACTAATTGGATTACTTCACTACTCTTCCGTGAAGATTTCATACTTTGCTGAAAAATTTGTTCCACTACTCTTCCGTGAAGACGAATTTTGTTCTGGTTCTTGTTTTTGCTCCTGCTTCACTACTCTTCCATGAAGACTAAAATGATTGACTTTACAAGAATCTAATTTTACTACTCTTCCGAGGAGTTTAATTTGACTTGAAAAACACCATCTTGTTCAAAAGGCTAATAGATAACCCAAAGGATTTACAAATTACTCGAAGGCTTTTCAAATGACTCGAAGGCTTTACAAATGACCCGAATGCTTTACAAATGACCCAAAGGCTTTAAAAATTCATGATAAATAATTTACTGAGTAAGAGACTTCTTACTTTTCAAAAATTTGATTTTCTAGAACATTAAATGAGAAACTTTGAGAATCGCTATATCATTTTCATGCAAAAATCATATGTAAACATCCTACCCAAAGTTTTGACGGGCGGCCCTAAGGACTTATCATCTGGCTCAAAAGACTGACAGATGACCCGAATGATTTAAACATCATGCTCGAAAGACTAACAGATGACCCGAAGGATTTAAAAATTTGTGAGAAATGATTTACTGGGTAAGAAACTTTGGAAATCGTTTTCTTACTTTTTAATAATTTCATTTTTGGAAAAGATTGAATAAGAAACGTTGAAAATTACTTTCTCATTTTTTCTAAACAACTTGTTGGTTGGGCATGCCCCAAAATAATGCTTCCTCTACGGATTGTGTCCATCTATTCTTCAGATGTTTGCCTCTCCTAACGTTCTTCTGTATTTGTGATTTGGATGCTACCTTTTACTCGTAAGGTATCTTCATGTGAAAAATGTATTTATGTGAATGCAATGAAAATGTATCAATGAAATGCATGATCTTTCATGCAAATGATGTTTTTATGAATGTATGAATGTATCAATCTTCGTTTGACTCCAAAGTTTGGTCTTCTTTTTCAGGACTATCTTCAAACAGTATAGCAACTTATACTATCAAACTTGCATTTCTGAAGAACCATCTGGTCAACTTGTATCTTTGTTTTATCTTTATCTCAATTTTATCAGAAGAATTGTTTCATTTAGGGAACTCCTACCATACTCAGAATTATGACCTTGTTGCCCTATTTTTCTTGATAACACCAGCTGTCCTTATCTGAGCTATTGTAGAAATCTGGTAAAGCTTTCTGTCTTTGAAAAGAGAATCCATCATCCTTGAAGAATGTAGATATATATATATATATATATATATGTTAAACTCAACAGAGATTTAATCAAGATATCATCCACGTCTGTTCTTATTTGACTCTTGAAACACATCACAAGAAGAATTTATCATATTTCCTTTCATGTGTCCACATCTAATCAGATCTTGATCAATAAGGATTTTATCCTAATTCCTTTCATGTCTCTATATCTAATCAGATCTCGAACAAGGTTATTCAAACCATATCATGTCAAGATGTTTAACAACAATCCATTGTTCCATCTTAGTTGGCTCCCACTAGTTTCTTGTTGTTAAAGTTCCAACATTATTTCGTGGAAAGAAATCTTTATCATTTCTCATTTCTGATTCTTGGAGTGTGAAGACAAACTTTATCTTGTGTCAATAGATAAAATACCCCATGATCACAACATTGGTTCAGTATCATAATTACTGGTTCGTAAAACATTTGATAACACATTCATCCTTTCCTGTGGCTTCTGCCTGGATTTCTCAACCAGTGAGCTCTTTGCATGATTATGTCACAATGATATTTCAAGTGAGATGCTTCAACTTGTTAGAATCATATCAGGGAATATTTGACAACACATTCATCCTTTCCTGTAACTCTTATGGGGTAATGTAATCGTATAATGGATAAAATAGTGATATATGGTCAACTCTACTATCATTGTTTCACCATTTTCATTCTTCATATCTTTCTACCTTAAGGAAATATTTTTCCTAAAATGATAAGGGTCCAATATGCCCCAATATTTTCTTCTTGTTGATGTGAGCCTTAAAAAATACTCTAACATTGATGTGAATGTTCAAAATACTCGGTTGGATCATTTTTGTTTGAAATGGACCTTTAAAATGCCCCACATGGATTATTTCTGTCTGAAATGGGCCTTCAGCATGCCCCAACATTCCAAGTTGTAAGGTGCACTCTTAAAGTCCATTTGATTTGAATTTCATGATCCTTACATTATTCAACTTTGATACTACCCCATTGTGGGTACTTATGACTCTCTTAGTGCCAAATCTGTTGATTTTGAAGGCTTTCATCCTTTCTTGTGAATAAGGCGATCATATTTTCTTGACAGATTGTCACAAAGGAACATTATAAGTCCAATCCCTAGACTTTTGATTTCTCAGGCCACTTGCTTTCAAGAATGTGAAATGTTTCATCATTCTGGCCTTGCTAATTCTCCTTCTTAATAAGGGTAGAGTAGGCATCAACTTGCTTCAAGATCTTTTCTCATTTGAAACTATCCTATTTAAAAATGTTCATCCTCCTTTCTTATCAAAGAATGAAAGAATTTTGTAAAATATTGTCCCTTCAGGTTCACAATAGAATTAAATCATAAGCATGAATTCAAAGAATATCAAAAGAATCAATAACTTTCACTATTTTAGAGTTATAGTTCTTTGACAAGTATCAAGATTGAGAGGATAATTTCAGGTTGGCTTCCCTATTTTCTATGGTTACATCTTAGTGAAGATATCACTCCTCTCTCGCTCTTTGTGAACATTGTCACATGCCTGACATTCTTTGACTTGGAATCTTTAACCAGATGCGTACAAAATGACACAATTAGCATAATAATTACTAGACCTTCTAAATACCTCCATTTCAATTTTCTGAAATCTTTGATTCTACCCAAAGCAGTGTGAAAACATCGATCTAGCAATGAGATTTCTTTTTTCATATGTGTAAATTAGACTATAACAGGCATTTATTTCACTTTCTCTAACAATTTTTTTTCCATTTTGGCTTGTTGAATTCAGCTTTATTGACGTTAGCTATCATTGGGCTAATTGACAGTTATGACTCTTTTTACAGGGAACCTGCTACAGTCTATGTGTCAAGTGAAATTCAGAAAATCTCATTACCAAATTTCAATTCACCAGCAGTTGACTTTAGACTAGATTAGTCAAAGTTTCATCGTTGAATCTCATCAATAGAAAAGTAATCTAGTCAACTTTGTAATGTTACAAAAGATGCTCCACGTTGTATGCTTCTAAATATCAATACCAAGCCTTTTGTCTAATTCCTTACATTGGAGAAAGCTCTCTCATATCTGTGGAAAGGTAGTGTTTGGGATATATTTCTTCTGAGGTAAGGTAAGGGTCTTTTTTCTGGTTTTCAATCTTGATACTTTTGTTAAAGATGTATAACTCTAATTGTAAAAAGCTTTTAATTTAATGATATTCAAAGAACTTCAAGATTGCAAAATTGATTCAATGCTCATAACATTAAAAGCAATACATTTTATTTATTACAGAAGGTGGAGAAATGAACAAAAACATATTCAAACAAGATGTTACAAAATGAAAGGTACGATAGTGGTAGATAACAACTTCCACTAACTCATTATTCCTTGGATGTCGGGGGTATAATCAGACCATGATATTTATCAATATTTTCCCCCCATTTCTTGATCATTTCTTGGGTAGCTTCTTTGGATGAGCCTTTAGATACACAAATCTCAGCTTTCTCCTGAGCTATCTCTTTATTAAATCCTGTTATTATCTTTTCTTACTGGCAATTGGGCTCAGTTTTAATTTCAGGTACAATCTTTTTGGTGGCAACAATTGTATCTTGGTTCTGGATGTTTCTTACAGTAGTATTCACTAAATTGTCCACTGCGTCTCTTGATTTTAAAAGATATGATATGAGTGTCTCCAAAGTTGTATCTACCTTGCTTCTCTTTAAGCCTATAGGCCAGTCTTGGATTACCTTTCCTTTTATTTTTTTCATTTCTCATTCTTGCATCTTCGAGAGTTAAATCTGCCATATATATACTTTATCTTCCTTGGCTTTGCCTTGTCCTTCATTTGTTTTGACACTATCAACTTCATTTTTGGGGTTGAATTTCAAATGTTTGATCAAAATGGATTGACTGTTGGCATCCAATTCTATAATTCCATGAGTCAGAAGATATTGAACTCGTCGTTTGAAGTTTCCACAATTTTCAATAGAGTGTCCTTGGATTCTAGCATGATACTTACAAAAGACCCTTTTATTATACCATATTGGATAAAGAGGTACCAAAGGTTTAGCTAGACATGGGGAAATAAGCTAGGCTTCATGTAATTTGGCATATAACTTGTTATATGAGATTGAAGGAAAACAGGGTAGAGATTCCCTTGATATGACCGTTTCCTTATTATTGCCTTCTTGAAAATGTTTGCTTTGAATGTCTGACTCTTGACCATCATAATGACTTGAAAATTTCTCAACCATCTTTGAATCTCTGAAGTGCTTAGGTTTCCCATTTTCAAAACATAACAACCTTTCTGTCATAAAGTCTTGGACTTTTAATTTCAGCATTATGCAATTTTCTGTAGAATACCCAAAATCTCCAGAGTGATAATTGCATGGATTCTTGATATTTTTTCCAATTTGGATGCAAATAAGTACTAGGAGGGATGGGTGTTACAAGACCACTTTCAAAGAGAAAGGATAACAACTATGAATACGAAATTGGAATTGGAATGAGATGTGTCATTCTCTTTTCCTTCTTGCCCTTTTTATCCATTTTTAATGGGACTTGTTCTATGTTTCCCTTTTTTGTACCAGCTTCAATGTCCATGTTATTTATCATATTTCCTTATTCGGGAAGCTGATTTGGATTTCTATATTCCACAACAGGTTCTCGGCCATTTGTCATCATATCACTGAAATCCAGACTTTTCCCTGAGGCTTTCATCTTTTCATGTTTCATAGAATCTTCTGATATTTTCTCCCCATATAGAAGAGTAATCATCATACTCTTTATCTTGGTCGTTTGTTCGCTAGACTCAGTCTGAAACATTCTTGTTTCTTCAAGCATTTCTTGTTGGATTTCCATAAGTTGTTCTTGGATTCTTTCAATCCTTCCAACTTGAGCTAATATTTCATTCATTGCTTTTACTCCTTTCTAAGACCTGTCCTTGACTTTTAGAACTCCTGATTTCAAAATCTTTCACCGATTACTCTCATGTTTTCATGATTGATACATGTTATCATGCTATGCAGAACATGATTATGAATGTAAAATGTATGTGCAAATGCATGTATGAAAAGGTGTAATTCAAGAGTAATTATCTTAAAACAGCTTCCATTGAACACAAAAAGGGCTTTTCAATACATTCAAAAGATCATTACATATAAGGGATAGCTTTCCCTCCTAATTTCTTTATTTCCTTCCTTAAAAAGCCAAGTTAATTTTCATTTATGCTCCAGAATCAGATTGTCATCCTGCTTCAGTTCCCTTGTAAAACCAGCTAAGTCCACCAGCTTGTGAGCTACCTTGCTTGCAGCTTTTTCCATGTCATCTTCTTTTTCTTGAATCTTACCTACCATTTCCTGAATCTGTAGACAATGTTGGTTATTTTCTTTTATCAGATAACATTTATGCTCAAGATGTTCTTATACCAGATCTCCATAATCATCCACCATTTTCAGTAATGTGTGGTTCTGATTTCTAATGGATTTTAACTCAGCATTAATCTCACATTGATGAATCAGGTATGAAGTTTCCATGTTGGCTATATCCTTCTTCAATATTTGGTTTTCAGCTTGATATTTCTCCAAATTGGTGATGGATGCATTGTATATTTCTTCAGCAATTTGAAAGTCATTGGAGAATTTCTTTGCTTAATCTTCATGTATTTTTCTTCATTAGCCAGCATCACTTTTCAGTTCAATGATTCCTGTCATCCATTATTCAGGGGTATTTTCTAGTCCAACATTTTTGAAGGTTTGACTAACTTTTCGAAAATCATCAAGCATGGCTTCGACCTCTGTGCTTAATTTCTTGTTTTCATCTTTCTAAAACTGGCTTGAGCTTCATAAAATTTTCTCCCTTGTGGTTGCTTCTATTGATGCTCTTACCATAAAAAGCTTTTGGCACCAATCTAACAGGATTTTTATGTGCATACCCCTCCATTATTTTAAAAGCTTCTTCAAAATATCCTTTTTTGTCTGCTTCACAACTTACTTGATCATGAAACCCTTTGTCCATAATGAAAACCTTTGATAATCACTCTTGAATCATACCCTTGAGTATGTCATGATTATGCAGATACAAATAGAATAATTAATATGTGCATTTTCAGAATTTATACAAAAAAACTGGTTAGTAAGAAATAAATCATATCCTAACCTCATGCTTTCTAGTTTCATGCTTTGTTTGGAAAAATAACCTAATCGCATGATTTCTAGTTTTCATGCATTTATTCAAAAAAATAAAATAATACTAAATAAAATAAAAAACTCAACATACTTTTCCCTTGTGTACTTAATCTTACAAGACTCAATTGGGTTAGGCTTCACCTAGACTCCAGTTTTAGGTTTTATTATATGTTGGGTTTTGGCTCTATAGTAAGAAGGGTCAACGAATTGTCATTTTTTGGTATCCCTCTGGACTGTCAAGCCCTCAATCCTGGTCCATTACAGACTTTTGGATTAAGTTCAATTCGAAGGAACATACTTCCTTAAGTCCATACAGAGGTGAAAACCACACGAGAAACATAAGGTGAATGGTCCCCTATCCCATACGGAGGTGAAAACCACACGAGGAATAGTTTCCCATTCACTTAAATAGGATAAGAGTGGGGTTTTAGCTCATGTCATGAATGCAATGCACAATATGTGAGGAAAAGCAAAAAATAAAATAAAGATAATATACATCCTATTATTATATTTTAATGACCCAAAATTAAATATGTACACATAAAAAACAAAAGTTAGTAAAATAATAAAAATAATGAAAATAAAATTAAAACAAATTTATAATTTACTGGAAAGACAATTAATTAATAAATTAATAGTTGGACTCTTATTTTTTTTAAAAAAAAACTCCCCAGTGGAGTCGCCAAGCTGTCGAGATGTTTCTGTGCCCTGGCGATGGAGAGTGCAAATAATACACCCCAGACGATGTAACTAGTCTCGAAAAAAGTAAGTGTTTATCCTCCATGAATCAGATTAAACGCCAAATTGTAGAGTTGCCACAAATCTTTTAATTCGGTGAGATTGGTCACCAAAATGTCATATTATTCTAATAAAATTCCTAAGAATAATATTAAAATAATACAACTCGGGTCTGCTTACCAGAAAAATGAGTTCGGGAGTCAGTTACGTATGGGAAATGATTATCATTCCCACAACGCCCAAAATTGATACCGGTATTTATTAATTAAATGTCTTTTCAGTAAATGATAAACTTATATTTAATTTAATTTACAAATAAATTAATATAGATGACTACTAAATAATATTTAACATAAATATTACTAGTCTTATTACAATACAACATATTACAATTATATAAATTATATTAATTTAAAAAATACTATAATTAATAAAATACTAATTAAAAATATTAAAATTAATTACCTGATTCAAAATACTATTAGAATTATATATTAATTACTAATACAAGATAAAAATATAAACTGATTAATATTTAGGGACTAAATACATAATTAACTTAAATATATATATATATAATGACTAAAATATAAATATTAAAAACATAAAAACAAAATTAAAATATACAAAAAACCTGATTTCGGGACCAAAATGGAAAGTTTACAAAGCTAGAGGGATCGCGCGTATAGTTTACCCATTCAGAAATTACAAAGATACCCTCTCCCAAAATGATTTTGTTCGATAGAGGGTTTATATAGCCCAAAAATGATCCTTTAAGGACCATCTCTCCCATTTTCCTCTCTTCCTTCTCTCTCTAGACCGAGAGAACCCTCTCGGTTCTCTCTAAAATCCTCACCGGAGGTATTTCGGTCACCGGCCGGTTGCCGTGTGCCGCCGCTATCCGCCACCGCCGGCCACCACCCACGGTGGCCGAAAAATGCCAAACTACACTAAATCGAAGCCCTCAACCTCCTAAACAAGATTTCAAGCTTCTTTTCTCCTAAAAACCTCGAAAAATCGGTAGATCTAAGTTTATATCTTCGGCTTTTCAACTTTTCGATGGTGCGTGAAGGCGCGTGGATGCTCCAACCCCGGTGGTAAGCCTCCTCTTCCCTCTTTTCTTTCGTTATTTGTTGTGTATATTCCCTCTGCCTCTTGCTTTTTGGTTGCTTGCTCTCTCATTTTTGTGGTTTCTTGCTTGCTATTCTTCTCTTTTCTTGTTGTCCCTGTTTCCTTGCAAGACCCTATTTTCTTACAGGATCGTTGGAGCACCCTTCGGACTGGTTAAAGAGGAGTACCCCCGTGAGTCACCAAGGCTATGGCGGTGACTCACCTAGGGGTGGTGAGGTGTACGGCTCTCGTGAGGCTTCTGTAGTCTTCCGTCGAGTCGGTGGCGTCGTGGCAGCCGTAGATTGATGCATCTGAAGGCGGTGGCCGAAATAGGCCCTAGGGTAACAATGAATACCCTAGGGTTTTGCTGGATGGACTGGTGACCGTTAAATCTGCCTTTGATCGTGCGGTTGAGTTGCTGGTGGCGCTAGAATGGATGACCAGAAACCCTAGGGTTGCTCGGGCTTCTCTTGTGGGCTTGCTGGTTCTGGGCCTGAACTGGTTATTGATTCTGGACGTAATATGGGCCTGTGAGCCTGCTTTGTAACTGGGCCTTCGGGTTTTATAAATAATAATATTTATAATGTAATATTATTATTTAATAACGTATATATATAAACCGCATGAAACCAGAATTGTCGACAGATACTTTACGGTTCGCTCATCATATGAAACCAGAAGTGTTTTGTTGGAGTGCCCTGAGAATCTGCTCTGGAAGAAGAACCATCGTTTTCGAGGTCTTCAACGTATCAAGATTTTTATGCAGCTGGTTTGCCGCGGTAATTTGATGACCAATGTTGAGCATGTACAGACACACTTTACAATGAGTAGCCACTGTCCAATTTGTTCTGCGGGTGTGGAATATATAAACCGCATTCTTCGTTTATGCCCAATGTTTATTCTGTTTGGGGCAACCTGCCCCGGAGTTCGAAGAACTGCTGCAATCTGATTGTGGCAGATAAGATTTTGTAACGTTGGTTCCCCATTATTTTACCCAAAAAAAAAACTTATCATTGATGTATTAATTATTACT
The DNA here is from genome assembly GCF_006381635.1 of Hibiscus syriacus. Classification (NCBI taxonomy): domain Eukaryota; kingdom Viridiplantae; phylum Streptophyta; class Magnoliopsida; order Malvales; family Malvaceae; genus Hibiscus; species Hibiscus syriacus. The sequence continues at coordinate 2,461,683 of NW_024063319.1, forward strand.
ACAATTTGAATTTTTTATAAAATATTTTTAATTTTTAATTCTCAGGATTTTAGAAAATTAAGTCAAGATATTTTTCAGTGTAACTCCACTATCTATGTAATTTTAAAATTTAAAACATGATGATTTGCAAGGCCTTCAATGTACAAATTTGTTCACCTAACTGACCTCATCTCCATAGGGGTGAACAAGATTATGGTCCCAAGTGTTGGGTCTCAATTTTACAGCTTGAGCATCACGTGTCTACAAGTGTCGAATTATATCCAAAATAAATGGCCGTGGTAAGATCACGTTAAATTGCTTCTACTTGACCGTGTAAAATAAGTTAAATTGAACTGATTAAGTGATCTCGGTAGTAAGGCCAACATATTAAGAAATAAGTTAATTTGCAGGAACCAAGTAATCCTGATACTAAAAGAATTGTTGTTATTTTTTGAAGTCTCGAGTTCGAGCACAAAAAATATCAAGAGTGTGTACGTTAAATATCAAATGATGAAGAATTATCTATGAACACATATTACTTTATATTTACTCTAAATTAATATAAAAAAATAATGAATTGGCCAATTATACACAGTAGCCATAGAAAGAACAATACGAACAGTAGTAGTCTTGACCACGTCAAATTATAAAAGTTTATTTTTTTTTAAACGGTTGATGAAATGAAATTATTTATGATTACGATAGACAATTCATTTCTTTTAATTTAGATAAGAGTCGTATCGGTGAGAAATCGTCAATCAGTAAATAATATATGATTAGATAATTAGGGGTTTATTGGTTCTATTTGATATTCTATAAATATTTTCATCATCTCTGTTTATAGAATTATCATATATATTTATGGTCTGTATATTCTGTTGTTACGTTTTAATGTTCACCCGATATTTGCTTTGTTAAATTCTATTAGTATTTTGTACATATTTGTTATGTTAATTTTTCGCTGTTCCGCTCGAATCAAGTGGTAAAGGAATTATTGTTAGTCTTTGGTGACTTAGATTCGAGTATCATAGTCAGGGATGTGAACGTTCAATGTCAATAGTTTGAAGATTTATCTTTAAACATATATTATCTTATACCTACCTTATATTAATAAAAAAAATCATTGTTCTCGATTTGGTACTTGTTTTTTTCGAAGCTTCAAATCACACGGAGCTTGTTAGTTGTTTCTGATTTTTCTCGTATTTCTTTTATAGATAATTTAAGGTGTTAGGATCATATTAACATTTATTGATCAAAATTTCGTATATTAAATATATTTGCATAATAATTTTATTTTTCTCTCTTGTTTCATTTTCTTAAAGGATAAACTATGTTAATGATCACTAATGTTTGAGTAAATTTTTGTTTTCTCCACTAAAGTTTTAAACGTAACAAATTGGTCACTAATGTTATCGATTTATAACAAAACGATTACTCCCGGTTAACAACAGTTACTGTTGTAACGGAATCCTGACGTGGAGACGTTAAATCGATGATCTAGCTCTATTTCTTCATACATTTAACTTCTAAAGCTTTTGACCGGGTTTAAGAAAAAAAATTGAAAGAAAATAGTTTCTCATCTCCGTTCTTCTTTTCTCTCTCGTCTACAAACTTTCCAAAGCCATTCTAAAACTTCACATGCTTGAAATCGTAATGAAAGAAATAAGTCGAATACTTTACCCACTCATTCTCTGCTCTGTATTGGAAAAGAAAAGGAATGAGGAGCATCTTCATGAAATATTGAAATCTCCATCTCCTACGAGGACCACTCCTCCTGGTTCTCCACTTCACTATACTTTCACCGACTCACTCATGGAAGAAAACATCGAAGCTGTTGAAACTAGCATAAATAAATGAGACTCATTGTATGACAACAACAATGCTTCCTACTGTAACATTACTTCTCTTTTCTCTGAAACCAATCGGGAGGAAGCGAACAATATTTGAGTTCGGTTTGCAGAAAGTTATGCATTACTTGGCTTCACACCAATTCAGCTCCGATCAACTCGTTCGTGCTCAAATGCTTATGCAAATTGCCATGAAACGCCTCGAGAGGGAGTTTTACCAGATTTTGAAGAATTACCTTGACCCTGAATCTGTCTCCAATCACTCATCTTCTAGATCATCGCTTTTCAGGTCGAGCCTTTTAGATTTTGAAGAATATGAGTCTGAGAATGAGATTGAGTCGATGAGTTGACAGTCGACTGAAGCGTGCAAGATGTTCGATGAGTTGCTTGAGTCGGATGTTATTTCTTGGACTTCTATTATTTCGCTCTCATGAGGAATGATTTGTATGTAGAAGCACTGCGGTTCAGCTGACTCGGTGTGTTATTTTTAAGGAAAAGGAAAGTGAAAGGATCATTTTATAAAAAAATTCAAAAATAATCCAAACTCTAAAAAAGTAGCTCAAATTAATATAGTGTATAAAATTTTAAGGATTAAAATAATTATTATATTAAAGGAAAAAAGAAATTAGAGGTTCATATACTTTTAAAAGAATCAATGCTACCCTCATATTATTAGTTCTCTCAATGTGACCCTCCAACTCAGAAAATAAACTCAATATGACTCTTTAACTAACGTTTTTCATCTTTGACTATTAAAGTACTGTCGTGGCGGTCTACAATGTCAACATGGCAAACCAAGGTGATTAATGACGTGACAGATAAACTAAACTGGTAACTCAAACATGATAGATAGACTGCCTCGTCAACACCGTGAACTGTCACGTCAGCACTGTAACGGTCAATGACGGAAAATATTAGTAAGATGACCACATTGAATTTATTTTCTTAGTTGGATGGCCATATTGGTTTTTTTCAAAAGTACAGGGACCTCTGATGTCTTTTTGCCTATATTAAACCATATTATTATTTCCATTAAAAAGTAACGGAAACTTAACGTTAATGACCAGAAAAGTAAAATAAATGTATCATTAGTAATGAATTTTAAAAAAATAATGAAGTAACCAAAGTAGAAATATAATAATATCGGTGACTAAATAAGTAGTTTCTCCAATAATCAAATGAGTTTGAAATTGTTAAGGACCAACTCAACTGGGCTCATATATTAGGGCTTACATAAGAAAAACAATTCCTCTCTTAAACCCTGAATCAAATTTGGTTGTTTATAATTATACAATATTTTTTTATAAATATAAATACAGTTGTACAATACAATATTTGTTGGGTAATTTGAATTTATTAAAAAAGAAGAAGCTAAAACTATCATTTTTCATAAGAGCAGGGAGCACCTTAAAGGCTGGCTGGCTGGCTGGCTGGCTTCCACCAAAGCTAAAGGCAGGCATGGAAGTAAAAGGTAATATATAGACACCATGACAGCAATCATCTTTCTTTCTTTTTTTTTTTTTTTTTTTTTTGTAGTATATGGTGATTATAAGATATAAGGTAGTATATGTTTAAAATTTTCTTAATCGATCGATAATACACTCACGATATAAATGCAACTATTCGAATTTAAAGTCTCTAAAAATAATATTTGTATTTTATCACTGAAACCACTTAATGCCTTCAACAACTATCACCATTAATTGCTTGTTTAAGAATATGGTTAATTAAAAAAAAATCATTTTTATACATTAAATTGTATTGTATGTAATATTTGCAAAATTTATGGAGGCATTTCAAGGTGAGACCTTTATGAACTTTACAATCCCAAAAACCTTTTTTTACAAAGATTCCAAATTATTAGTGAAGAAAGGGCAATGGAACATCATGATTATCACCATCTCCAAATACGGTAGAATTAGTTGGACCAAAAACAATATTACTTCGTTTGTCTCAATGATGTATGTAGATCTAGCATGCTGCCTCCCCCATTATATCTCACCATGGACATGCCTCTGCCATTAAAAAACTTTATTATTTCTTCCAATTTTTCATCCCCCTTTTTCTCATGTTTTGTTGTCTGATGCATAGTCCATTACATCTCCCAATTCTACAACATCCCTTGATTGAATTAGGGTTTTATCAAATAGTTCCTAGACAAGATTAGCCATGTAAACGTAGCATACGTCAGGGCAGGAAATTTCCAAGAGAAAACTCAAGGAATAAAAAGCCATGGGGATCATGACAAAGGGATCTGTGGGTATAACACGTGCTCAAGATCTAGTATGAAAAAGAAGCGTGGGATTGGGAAACATTTGTAAAAGAGAAAGTGGACCAAGGCATTCTTAACTCGGCCTCTTTTTAGGGACTCATAGGTAGCTTTCATGGAACCAATAATACAAGGGCAAAGGATATGAAGATACAACTCTGGTTTGTGTCACTTAGCATGGGAGAGCAGAAAGAGAAGAAAATCCGGGCAAAAGTTGAAAGAACACATGACAGATTGTTGGATTTGGACCATATTGATTCAAAACACATTTCATAAGATGATGAACATGGTGTGAACGCTTGCATATATTATTTGATTATTCGAGTTTCTCTGCAACTTTACTTAATTTTGCTGTTGCATTCACTTATCATGTCCCTACATAATTATACATGTAGGAAATAGTGCTTTTTTTTTCTTTTTTCCTTTCTGCATCACTGTTTTTTCTTTGTCTAAAGAAAAAACGTAAAGTTAACGCCTTCTCTATGCTTTTTATTGTCATTCAGTTTAACTACGAGTGTTAAGCTACTTGCCTTGCAATACTTGAATGTCTTAGCCTTTAGCTTTCTTTCTTTCTTTTTTTCATATCCCCTATGTTTGATCCTTTGCTTCCTTGATCAACTTCGACATATGCCTATTAAAGCGAGCATTTTGATATTTATACCCTTTTTCGATTTATATGTTTTCTGTCTTGTCCCTGAAGTAATCTCTGCTAAGCTGGTCTCTTCACACTTTGGAGCTCCATTTTAGTTACACGATGAAGAGAAGCCATGAAAGAGAGAGGCAAAGCTGTGGAAGTATATAACAACAACATTGATTTCTTCCAAGACTACACTTCCTCGGATGTTGTTCCATGTAGGAAACATCCACAATGCTCTGCGACCGGTATATGTGCGTATTGTCTCAAGGATCGTTTGATCAACTTGGTTTGCTCAGACTGCGGCGAGCAGCGTCTCTCGTCTTGTTCTTGCTCCGAAATCGCCACCAACCCTCGGAATTCCTGCGCCGGTGGTGAAGTAGGCAGTGTTGGTCGTGTTTCATTCTTGACAGAGAATGAAAACAAGGATCAAGCTGTTCAAAACCCCAAGGCTAAAAGCAGCAGTAGTAGTAGGAATAATAATACGAAGCCAGACGATGTTTACTTGCTCAAGAGAAGCAATAGCAGCTGTGTTGAGATCAAGAAGAAGAACGGATTCTGGAGAATTGGGAGGTTTTTCAAGAAAAAGAGGGGCAAAGAGACTAACTGTGGGAAGAGTGTGTGTGGAGTTGATGAGAAAAGTGATTTGTGGGTGGTTGATTGCATGGGGGTGTCAAGGTCAAGGTCTCTTCGCAGTTTCAGAGGTGGTGGGTTCTTTGGATCAGAAGATGGAAGTGACTTGATGAACTGTTCGGGTGCTAGGAGCTCCATTTCGGCCGCTCGGAGTTCCGGTGTTAATGGTGGTCTGGTTTATGATCCTGAGAGGAAAAGTGGGTTCAGTGAAGCAGAACCAAGGAGAAGTGGTTTTGACAGTGAAAGAAGAGACAGTACTTTTATAGAGTCTGATATTGCAGACATTAGAGCCATTAGAAAAAGTGGCGCCGGCCTCGGCGTTGGGGGTGGTTTAATGGATGTTGATGGTGGTTTTAGTGGAGCAAACAGAAGGGTGTTTTCTTTGAAAGAGAATTATTTCAATGGTGGAGATGATTGGGGCTTCATTGACCTAAAATTTGATTTTCAAGCAGAATCTAAAGGTGATATTCCTCCTAGTATGAAGAAGAGTGTTTTGTCTGGTTTTGGCAGCATGAGAGAAGCTGGTGAATTTATGCCATATAAATCCAGTGGTTCCATTGAGAATGCACTGCCAATACCTGGAAATGGAGCCTTAAGCAATGGGAGTTCATATCAGATGGCAATGGATGAAAGTGGAATCAGAAAGAAGAATAGATATTTCAAAGGATGGAGGTGGATTTTCAAAGCTCCATCAAGATTGGACCAATCCAGGGAAGAAAAATGAAACATTGAAGCCCCCTCACAGTGTTTGGACTCTGTTTTTCTTTCTTCATTTACATATGTAATTTTCTTCACAATACTTTCCCATTTCTCAACCTTTTGTTTAAGCCTTTCAAGTTGATCAAATCTTTTAACATGATTTTCAGAAATGGATGATTAAAGAACCGAAAACAGAACCAAAAATGTTTTGTATTTATGATGAGATTTATGAAATTGCAACTTACAAATTGGCCAATCAAGCCTTAAAGAATAGGTGGGTAGTGGTGGCAGCCGGCAGCCACTTCCTTGTAGGGCTGCTATAGTGGCACTTCCCTCATACTAATATTGTAAAAGGTTACCCCATTTTCAATGGTTTCTCACCATCTCTAGTTTCATATAACGTTTCTATACTCATTAGACTACAGAAAAAAGATTTTGGATCGATCGCCATGCATGCTTATCACTCCCGCCTTATCATCCTCCTGAGATAGGAAGAAACCAAGATGCTTAATACCATTAGAAAGTAAAACCCAACAAAGCATTCTCTCCTTCCCCACACCGCCGGTGAACTTCTTTAATCCGATCAGCAGACTTGCAAATTCCACTGCAGGTCCAATCAAAGGAAGCAACACAGACATTGCCAGCTTGGGCCTTCCACTCGCAATCTGCATTTGGGGTCCATTTGTTAGACCAAAACGATATCATAATCTGTATCAGGCAACTTCACTTCTATACCAAGAATGGCTAAAGTATATATGATAGTGATCTATGAGAAATATGCCCCATTCAAATGAAACTATGAATACTCAGGTTTGGAAAAATCATGGCAATATCATGCCTAATATCTTTCAGCTACAAAGTTTTGAAGAAAGAAAAAATAACATTGTTCATACACAATTTAGCCGCTTCAGCCTTTCGGTGTTCACCATGCCATAGAATTGTGACGAAAATGACCTACAGCCAACTGGTCTATGACATGTGAACTAATATTCTTAACGAAGTAACTATACTTTCGAGTTACATTATACAACGTCTTCTCCTATGTAAACCAATCAAAATTCTAAAAGATTTGGGAGAATTTACCAGGTGGTGTGCCACAACATAATCTCCGATCATCAATATGCTCGACATCAAGTCCAATAAACCATGATCCCAGAGAAACATCCTCATTTGCATACTTGTGTAAAACATGCCTGACATAATCATGCATGTAATACAATCATAATTAGTACAGCAAACAATGGAAATACTCGAGAGGCGCCAGGCGCCTCACCATTTACACACAAGCTTCATTTAAACGCAAATCTTAGATCTTACTGATTAATCGATATATATGAGGCCAAATCTTTTGAAATGGCATACAACTGTCCAGTAGCATGACGAAAATATTTATTTCCTGCCTCACCAAATTTCCAGTGTTCAGGTTCATGGTATCTCACTCCCCTGTTCCATAACATAACAATTAAGAGAACCAGTATACTTTCTCAAGAAAAAACAATATATCGATAAATTTGGCTCACTTTTGAGAGAGGACGGGACCAGATTTCATGCACCCTATGTATACACGTGGATTCTTTTGGTGTCTAACTAGAGTTTCTCCGAGTGTCGCTGCATAAATTTAATGGGACATGAGGACTGAAAAAGCAAAGAACTAATAAAATTTTAACAAACACTTGATTACTGTTAACTACAATGAGTAGTATCATGATTCTCATTGAAAACACATAAGCATTGATCTTCAAGCACAAAGGCTTTTATGTAACTAATCCTTTATGTAAAGGGTAATTATAACAACTAATCCTTTTTTTGTCTGATAGTAAACTTTACTTCACAGTAAACAAATCTCAAAACTTACCTATATTTACATGGACATCATCATCTACTTTGACATAGAAATCTGCATCCCATAAAGCGACAGCAGTTGCAAAGTATATCTTAGTTTTTGCAGACAATTCAAGGTACCCTTCAACATGGTCCTGATGACATGTAGAACACGTTACTCAATTTACTTATTTAATCTTTTCACACTGTAAATTGCCATCTAGAGTGTTCTTAAAGAACATCATTATAGCAGAATAGTCTATATACAAGAGATTAAGAGACTAAAACGGCCTACCAGTCTCAAGAAGTCTCCATGCTTCTTATTCTCAGCTTCAATTGCTCGGTCCAAAATACCACCCGTCGTGGCACTGGAAAATAATAATAAGAAAAGGAAAATCATGTTGAAGCATAAAATATGTTCTTAAATTTGTAATTGGGGATTGTTATTGTAGTCATTTCCACTCTTGAATGGTCATTGTCAGGCATCATATATAAGATTTCTGAAACAATCTTGAAATTTTTCGTATAAAGAATCTATACTAGTGAATTTATATGCTTATAGCAGAATTCATTAGGACACTGTGGAAGTGAAATCCGACTCTCATGTGGTTTCCATATATTTAAGGAGCAGTGCACGTCAAAGTTCAGCAACCAAAAATTAAAAGAAAGTGAATTAAACCCTACCTATGACCAATAACAAAGCGAATGATAATGCCCTTTTCATCCTCCAATTTCTTCCGCTTTTCACCTATTTTCCAGTGGTTTTAGGAAGGAAAACCACAACAGATTTAACTCGGCAATTCCAATGGCATAATTTGGGGAGGGAACTAATGTGTGTTAAGCGAATAAAGAAAAGGAAGGGTACAAAAAAGAACAATCCAACCTTGTGGTATCCATGTAGCACGAACCGAGTCTCTTCTTTTCCGGCTGCTAAAAGCAGTATTAATTCCTATAACCATCAGATACTTTCTTTTCCTAGATGATTTGGCTTTATTCGCATCTGTGGATAACGGTGAGCCACCAAGTAAGGACTCTTGTGCTGCCCTTGCAGCAACTAACTCCATCTCTAAGTTGGAAATAGTCTTATCCAATTTCCTACATCAGAAACGACCCTGTAAGTTTGTTGATCGATCAGCCACTTTAAAATCAAATAAACCATAGTTATGAAAAAGAAATACTTACTGTATAGCATGGTGAGTCTTAAAAACCTCCCCAATGATATCTTTGGATACATGCTTTTCTTCTTTCTGAAACAAACAAAGGAAGCCAATCGACCTAAAAACCACAAAACTTTGGATGCCTAATAAAAAGGTTTAGTACAATGCGATTACAATGCTCACAGCTTTTAGATTACAATCCTCAGAAATTAGTTTTTGCTTTTCAGCTTCCATTGCAGTTGCCCTCATGATACCTTTAGATTGAGGAACAGTCTCCACCCTGTTACTGATTTTACACATTAATAAGCCATCATTTAAGACTCAACAAAATCAACAAGCATACCACCATTATAAACAAATGAATCCAACTTTTTAACTATAACACAAATATTGAACTGTAAAACAAAATTCATAGATGTGCCAAAAGAGGATCAAAATTTTCAATGAATTCAAAGGTGATCGGAATTGTTTAGTACTTCATATCAATGATCTTCAAAGATTAGCTAGAAGCATTAAAAACACTTATTGATGTTTATATGCATCCACAATCTCATTCAAGAGTCCAAATTACAACTGCCAGATATTATTAAACCAATGTTACAGTTATCTATAGCATGTGTCAGAGTTATTCTTGCCAGGGAAATGTTTAAAAATGGCATGGATGGTAATTATGGAAGCAGATTTCATTGATCATTGAATGATAAGACAACAACCCTTTTTTTCCTTCAAATTTTATATAAAAATAGCAACCCTAAAAGGCTGGACCATAACAATGACTTGACAATTGAAACACCTTCACCAGAAACAAGAACATGTTGAAATCTCATAAACTTAAAACCAGAAGCTTGAATACAACTGCTAACAACAAAATCAAAATAAACCACATTTAGAAAATAAGCAAAGTCTAATATGAAAACAAGTTGGCATAGTTTCACCACTGAAATGAAGCATAATTTAGCTAAACAAAGATCTTAAAGCAAGGCTAAAAACAATCAAAATTTCAGAATTGAAGAAATGAAGAAATGAAGAAATGAAGAAATGAAGAAATGAAAAGGCAGAAGCTTTAAACTTTGAGAATCCAAGGAAACTGAAAATACCAAAAAATAAGGATAGTTATAAAATGGGTACCTGTTGGTGAAGAGCATTCCAGCACAGAAGCAGCCCAAACAAAGAAGAAAAGTCCATTTCTTTGATACAAAACTTCTAGAAGACTGCTCTCCTTTGCTTTTAAAAGACATTTTCGTAACCTTCAATCTAAATTATCTCGTGTTAATCAACCACTGGCCATCAAAAGAGAGAAAATCCCATATGTAAAAGTGGAAGCCCGAGGCAAATCAAAGTGACCCAATTGCAGAAAAATGACTCCCAGAGAGCTCCTGTTTTGAGGAGAAGAAGAGAGAGAGAGAGAGAATTAGAAACAGAGTGCTCAGTTTTTGGGGTTGATATTTTGTTCCTTGGTTTTTTTTTTTTAAATGGATTGCTTGAGCTCTTCTATCTATAGATTCTCTCTCAAATTCTCAATTGTGCAGGCATGGGACGTTGAATGAATACAAGAACGACACCATCTTTTTTCTTATACCGAATTTACAAAATTATCCTATTGGTTTTGTTGAAGGTGTCTTAACTAAAAGGTTAGTATAAAAATAAATGCACAAAATAATTTACTTCAATAATTAAAAGAATTATTGTTAATTTTAGATGTTATGGGTTCAAGCATCAACTATTACAATAAGATGATTGAGCATTATAACGTTACTATTTTTAAGTAATCGGTCGTAACTGTTGTTAAAAAAATTCTGACATATTTCACATTTTGATAATTTTAAAAAAATATTTAATTTTTTATCCCTAACTTTTTTCTCCCTTGCTACCAACAGCCACCGACATCGGCATCGCCATTGTCATCTCCCTTCTTGATCGTTGTCTTTCTTTTTGTCAATCGTACTGTCGGGCCCCTTATATTCGCGTAAAAGTCGTGTTTTTTTTTCTTGTCGTTGTTAGTTTAAAATCGCGATTAGAGGTTTATTGGTGGTTGTTCGTTAGGTAGTTGGTCGTCGAGTGGAGGCAAGGTTGGATTGGGTTTGGTCGATGGCAACGGTGAAGACAAATAGAAACGATTGACGTGGGTATAGATATTAAAATTAGTGTTTTCAAAGTTTTGGGGTTTTTTTCTAAGATTTGAGAAAACTTTACTTTTAAAAATATATTTTATGTTTTTATTTTAAATAAAAATTCTCAAAATCATCAAAACACGACATATGTCACTTATCAAATTTTTTTTAATGACGATTATGACTTGAACACCTAAAATGATAGCGTTTGTGATGTTAGGCATTTGGATTGACCGAAAAAATTTAAACACCTATTTAGAAACAAATGATATAATTTAGACACTTATTTTTATATTAAATCTATTACTTATAATAGTAATTAACAAATATATGTACCAATAAGACTTTAGTGAATGGAAATTTGAAATTTTGAGATAAACAATATTATCTAGAATAATAGTTATGGATTTTATATATAATTTATAAAATAAATAGTAAAGAAAATAAAATAATTTTATGTTTCATTTTTAATATTTTGATAGTAATTGATTACATCTTTTTGGCTAATTTGAAATTTAGTCGATTTTAATCAGATACAAATTTTAAAGCTTTTGATTATATCCAGATTTGGTTGTGTTATTTGTATCATTTTCGGATTGGATGATTTTAATTTAAATTGTAAATTTGGATTAAATAAATTTAAATTATTAATATTTTATTTCGGATTGGATTAGACTTTAAATGAGTGGTTTGTAGTTCGTTTATAACATAAAGTAACATTGGTTAGCATAGGGGTGTAAACGAGCCGAGTCGAGCTCGAGCTCGAGTATTGCTGAGCTCGACTCGACTCTAAAACTCTGAAATGGAATTAGACTCGAAAACTCGCGAGCTTAAAATTTTCAAGCTCGACTCGAACTCGAAATTCTAAACTGAAGCTCGTGAGCAGCTTGAAAAGGCACGAAATGAAAAAAAAAGTTCTTAAACTTAACTCGATTGAAGCCTCAAACTCGAACTCGAACCTGGACCTTAAATACATGAAAATCTTATTGTTTGTTTTTTTTTTAAATCAATACATAAATATTAATATTATTAATAATTTATTTTTAAAAAAATAAAACTTTAATATATTATATTTTCGAGCTGCTCACGAGCTTTTCGAGTCAAATATCAAGTAGCTCGTTTCGGCTAGTTAAGAACTCGATTCGAGCTCGAGCTTGAGTAGAGTCAATTAGATCTGAATATTTATCGAGCTTTGATCGAGTCGATCTCGAGTAGCTCGCAATCTGTCTCGTCCCATTTAACTCCCTAGTTAGCATACGATTATTTTATTAGGGGCTAATAATGAATTAAATTTATCAACTGAATTGATAATTTTTTTTAAAATGTTGTTAAAATTATCATACTTTAATTGCTATTTATTGATGTATTTTAATTATAAACATTTATATGATTGTAACTTAAACGAACACATGTGCAATTACATTTTATAAATGGGTAAAGTAAACAAAGGTCCCCCAACTATATATCATTGTTTTGTTGAGTCTTTTGACTATTGAAAGTTACAAAATAATTCTCCGACTACAGGGCATTACTTTGTTGAGTCTCCAACTATTAAAATTTACAAAATAGTCATCTAACTATTCATATATTTCAAATTCGTCAATTTCATTAAAAAATTAGTGATCGTCTGAATTAGACGTTAACATGCTCACTGGAATATGATAAAATATGATCATAAAATTATTTGAATTATATTTTGTGTATCGATTCTCTGTTTATATTATATCGTTGAACCAATGCTTGAAACATTATGTCATCGAGTCAGTGCTTAAAAGTAACAACAATGCCAGTAGTCATCATTAAAATATGATTTTATCATATCTTAGCTAATAGATTAATGTCCGGCTCAAATGATTGTCAATTTTTTAACGAAAATGGATGAGTTTGGAATATATGAATTGTCGTATGATCATTTTGTAACTTTTAATAGTCATGGGACTCAATAAAATAATATTCTATAGTTAAGAGACTATTTTATAATTTTTAATAGTTGATAGACTCAAAAAGTAATACTATGTAGTTGGGGGACACAAATGTTTACTTTACCCTTTATAAATATGGACAGAAAGCCAAACGCAAGAAGCTAGAACGGCTAGAACGGCATGTGATAATTGGCATAACAATCGAGCAGAAGACGTGGCCGAATGCAATTGGATAAAGGGCCTCACTAGATCTTGCGTCTTGTCTAGTAATCATGTGATAGTCACTGTTTTAGGTCACGTGGATGCTGCAAAAGAAAGAGGGTAACCGACGAGGGTATGGGTCCCATATCACGAGGTATCCTGACACGTGTCATGATGCGAGCGTTATTTTTCAGCTTTTACTTATTACCGTCCACTGAACAAAGGCGTAAACAGGGATATATGGAGGGGACGGGTAAGAATAATCGTTTTTTTTAATTTTAATTTTAAATTATTATATATTTTAATTTTTTTATATATGTTTTATTAAAATTTTGTTTTTATATTTTTTAAGTTTTGTATTTAAAAAAAAAATTTATTTTTAACTTAAAATTTATTTTATTAATTATTCGTAATTTATTTTATTAATTGATTTATTGAAATATATATTTTATTTAGTTATTTATAACTAAAAATAATTTTTATATTGTTTTTTATTTTTTCATTTTTTCTATTTTAAAGAGTTATAAAGATTTTTTTTGGACTTGTTATAAGTTTTAGAACTATTTTTAATTAAAAATAAACTTCTAAATTCTTATTATTTTAGATTTATTATTTTTTAAGATTTTAATATTTTTTTCAAAAATAAATTTTATGTAATTAGGTGCTATCATATAAACATTTTCAATGGTCAATAAAAAAACTATCACATCAACACTACAAATATTGCCATATATAATTAATGCCTTTCTAATTTTGAAACCTATTTGATTCTTGGGTAAAGTATACAAATGATAACTTTTAATAATCAGAACTCAATAAATCAATACTCTATAATCGAAAAATCAATTGTTTATTTTATTAATTATGTTTATGTGGACAATAAACCAAATTTCACTAAAAAAACAAAATTATTTACCGACTTCAACACTAATCAGATTGAATATTATATATGAGATTAATATTTAAAGTATCATAAAGAAACTTATCTGATTCACAAAATTATATTTCATGGATGGATCAAATGTCATACATTCTTCTTTCTATCTCTAAGCAAATGAGAGAATTAAGTGTTGAAATTCAACTTGGCAATGAAGAAGATTGATGAATATAAAGAAACTTTAGTCGCATGTTGGGAATGAGAATAAAAAAAGCTGGAAAAAAGGGGGTTGGGGGGGGATAGGTGCTTTGTTTGCTGTAGCTATACAACACTGATTTGTTCAAAGTTTAACTGCTTAAGCAAAACCCAGGCTGCACCACCTGTTGAGTGGTGCAGTCAGCAGCACATTGCTTTATCCATTTATCTTCCTTCTCACTCTCTTTGTTTAGATACCTCATTCAGATGGATTGTTGGTTGCTTTTGAATATTTCAGAAAAGAAAGAAAATGTTGCAGCAAAAAGAAGGAATAATTCCTATACAAGGCTCAGTACAAAACAAAAAGGTAAAAAGTAATAGTTGTATTGTCTCAAGTGAATAAAATAAGATTAACATGGACATTATAAAGCAAAGATATTGCCTCAAATCCATTAGCTGGTGATGAAAGGAGAAAAGCACTGTAGATATAAAATTTGGACTATTCCGTACTTGTCTCAACCAAACCCTCTATATCTACATTGTTTGTGTCCCATGATCACATGAAATCTCCAATATTTGTTCACAAATGGACCCTTTTTAAGCAACTTACTGGTTCAAAACAAACTATCGGGGAAGATTGTTGGGAAATAAACGAGAACAAGTAATTTCCCTATAACCAAATTAGTAAGAATGCGAAATAAAAGTGGAAAAATAATACCCGAAAATTGATAACGGAGTTCAGCTAATTGTGCTTACGTCTCCGGACTGCTGCAGATCTTTTACTAAGAGAGAAAATTTACAGGTGTTTACAAAACACTTACTACTCACAAGAAACTCTCTAGTATTGGGAGAAAGAAATGATTTGGGATTTGAGATGATTTTGAAGCTAAATGAGCTAGGGTATTTATAGTTGAAACTTAGGGACTAATCTTTGAAAATACCCTAAAGTGCAATGACTAAAGTGAATTTACCCATTCTTATTTTCAACAAACATCTACCAAACTTTACCAAACTTTAAAAAACATTTTTCAAAGAAACATTTACCAAACTTTGAAAAACATTTTTCAAAGTTGGTTGCCAAACTTTGAACTAACTTTTAACAATCTCCCACTTGAAGACTGATTTTAATCTGTCTTCACACCTCGATCAATGCAACAGTATTTCTGGTCTTGTTATTCTAGCATGCCAACTGAAGCTGAACACAACTTCAGTTTGTCCGTAGTCACCGTCTTGGTCAACATGTCTGCCAGATTTTGAGCTCCACTAATCTTTTCAAGTTTCAAGATCCCATCTTCTAGAAGAGATCGGATAAAATGATATCTCAATTGTATGTGCTTCGTCCTGGAATGAAAAGACGGATTCTTTGCTAGATGGATAGCACTTTGACTATCGTAATACAAGATATTATTTTATTGTTTCTTGCCTAACTCTTCCAAGAAACTTTGGAGCCAAACCATCTCCTTGCTAGCTTACGTAACAGCGACATATTCTGCTTCAGTTGTGGAGAGAGCAACTATCATCTGTAGTTGAGAAACCCAACTCACTGCAGTTCCTCCTAGAGTATAGACATACCCTGTAGTGCTCCTTCTGATGTCAATATTTCCGGCTAAGTCAGCATCTACATAGCCTGTCAGTATCGTATCTCCACCTTTGAAACAAAGTGCTTTGTTTGTAGTACCCCGCAGATATCTGAGGATCCATTTGACTGCTTCCCAGTGTACCTTGCCCGGATTATTCATGTACCTGCTAAGAACTCCCACTGCTTGAGCAATATCTGGTCTGGTACAAACCATGGCATACATTAGACTTCCAATTGCTGAGGCATATGGCACCTTCACCATGTGTGCATGTTCTTTCTCCATCTTTGGTGACTGTTCTTTGGAGAGTCTAAAATGAACACCTAAAGGTGTACTTACTGGTTTAGCATCTTGCATGTTGAACCTGGAGAGTACTTTGTTGATGTACTCAGCATGTGATAACATCAAAGTCCCCGACTTTGTGTCTCTCTTGATCCTCATCCCAAGAATCTGCTTTGTAGCACCCAGATCCTTTATAGCAAACTGCTTCGACAATTTTTGCTTCAAGTGTATAATCTCTTGCATGTTTGAGCCTGCAACGAGCATGTCATCAACGTACAACAATAAAATAATGAAGCTATTGTCGAACCTCTTGATGTAGCAACACTGATCTGATTGGCATCTGGTAAAACCACTGCTACCCATGAAGCTATCGAACTTCTTGTACCACTGTCTAAGAGCTTGTTTTAAACCATACAAGCTCTTCTTCAACCTGCATACCAGGTTTTTCTTGCCTGCCTCTATGAAGCCTTCTAGCTGCCTCATATAGATTTCTTCCTCTAAATCACCATGAAGGAAAGCTATCTTTACATCTAACTGCTCAAGATGTAAATTCTCTGTAGCTACAATTTTCAATAACAGTCTGATTGTAGGCAGCTTCACGACTGGAGAGAAAATTTCATTGTAGTCAATACATTCTTTTTGTTGAAAACCTTTGACAACCAATCTCGCTTTGTAGCGTTTGCTCCCATCGTGCTCTTCCTTGATCCTGTAAATCCACTTGTTGTGGAGCGCTTTCTTGTCTGGTGGTAATTCAGCTAATTCCCACGTCTGATTTGACATAATCGAGTTCATCTCATCTTTCATGGAAGACTCCCACTTGACTGAATCCTCCACTTGCATTGCTTCATCATAGCACTCTGGTTCACCATTGTCAGTCAGCAATAAGTAGTGCAAAGAAGGAGAATACCGTTGGGTTGGTTTAGGAATTCTGGAGGAGCTTCTCAGTTCTGGTGTGCCTGGTTCTTCTTGAACTGCTTCAGGATTGATCTGAACATCATTTCTAGAAATCTCCTCGAACTCAGCAAATTCCTTTGTTTCAGCTTCGGTATTGGAGCTACTTGATTCTACAGTTAATCTGTCTTTGTACATCACATTCTCATTAAAAATGACATCTCTGCTTCTGATGATATTTCGATTTTCGTAGTCCCAAAATCGATAACCGAACTCATCACCGCCATAACCAACAAAGGCACATTTGTTGGACTTAGCATCAAGTTTACTTCTTTCAGCAAAGTCTATGTATACATAAGAAATACAACCAAACACTCTTAAGTGTGAAAGGTTTATTTCTTTCTTGCTCCAAACTTCCTCTGGTATTCTGCCATCCAAAGGAACTAAGGGCCCACGGTTGATCAGGTAAGCTGTAGTGTTGATAGCTTCAGCCTATAGAAATTTGGGCAATCTGGCATGTATCCTCATGCTTCTGGCACGTTCATTCAGAGTTCTGTTCATGCGCTCTGCTACGCCATTCTGTTGCGGTGTCATGGGAACTGTTGTCTCCATCTTGATCCCATTGTTTGCGTAAAATTCTTTGAATCTACGATTTCTGTACTCTCCTCCATTATCAGACCTCAACCGCTTGACTTTCAGACCAGTCTCATTTTCCACCATGGCCTTCCATTTTCTGAAGGTATCAAAGACTTCTGATTTTTTCTTCAGAAAATAAACCCACACCTTCCTTGTAAAATCATCGATGAATGTGGCATAATATAATGAGCCTGCAAGAGATGGAACTAGAGATGGTCCCCACACGTCAGTATGAACCAACTCTAACTTTTCTGCCTTAGGTGTCTTGCCAATCTTTGCAAAACTGACTTTCTTTTGTTTTCCAAAGATGCAATCCTCGCATAGTCCGACATCTATACTCTTTAGATCCGACAGCTTGCCTTTTGACAAAAGTGTCTTCATCCCTTTCTCGCTCATATGGCCAAGCCTTTGGTGTCATAGGTTTGATTTTCCATCAGCATCTGCTACTGCAATGATATTCTCTAAATTTGAGGTTACATAGAGAGTACCAGTCTTCTTACCACGAGCAATGACGAGTGCTCCTTTGGTAATCTTCCATTCACAGCCTGAAAATGTTGTGCTATATTCTTCTCTATCAAGTTGTTCTACTGAAATCAAATTTCTTTTGAGGCCATGAATATGACTTACTCCTTTCAGCGTCCAGGTGGTCTGGTTTGGCAACTTTAATCGGATGTCTCCTTTTCCGACGATCTTCAAGGTGTCATCATCAGCTAGATGAACCTTCCCAAAATCACCACTGACATAGTTCTCCATGATTTCTCGGCATGGGGTGGAGTGGAAAGATGCTCCTGAATCCAAGATCCATGATTCAATCGGACTGTTAACGCTTAGAATCATAGCATCACCTGTATCCTCTGTCACGTTGGCAGATTTTTGTGCGCCGATATTTTTCTTCGGTGCTCAGTAATCCTTTTTAAAGTGTCCCTTCTTTCCGCAATTACAACAAGTAAAATATTTCTTTCTCGTTCTTGATTTTCCCGTTCTGGATTTGGATCTGCCACGATTTGAATTTCTTTCTGAAGTTCTCCCTCTGGACTTCGTGTGTAAGGCTGAGGAGGTTGATGCTTCACCCGATTCTCTTCGTCGAATTTTTTCACTCAATACCAGATCCCGAACATCGTCGAATTTTAATTTGTTGTTTCCCGACGAGCTGCTGACTGCTGTAACAGTAGCATTCCAACTGTCTGGTGGAGATGATAAGAGAATTAAAGCTCGAACTTCATCATCGAATTCAATTTCCACTGAACTCAACTGGGTTGTGATTGTGTTAAGTTCAGGTGTTGTGCCACCGATGCCCCTTCCGCCATCCGCAAATTGAATAATCGTCTCATCAAGTGCACTTTGTTTGAGGCCGATGACTTCTCATACATACCGGAGAGAGCCGCCATAAGACCCGCCGTGGTCTTTTCCTTTGCTATGTTGAAAGCAACATTGCGGGATAGCATCAGTATGATAACTCCGAGGGCTTGTCTGTCGAGAAGAGCTCAATCTTCATTCTTCATGCCTTCTGGTTGCTTTCCTGAGAGAGGTTGATATAGATTTTTCTGGTACAAAAAATCTTCAATCTACATCTTCCAAAAGCCAAAGTCCGCACCGTCAAACTTTTCAATTTTCACCTTCCCTTCGTCTGCAGCCATCGCTCCCACTCGAATCTGGCTTCTTTGGATCGTTCTGACAATTTTTGCGAACCGTCGTGTATTAGAACACCTCCGTCGATAAATTCGTATCGCCGACAAAATTTCACTATTCACGAAATGTACTATTTACGTGAATAGTAATGAATAGTAACCTCGCAAAAATTGATAAAATTCACAACCAAAAGCTCTGATTACCAGTTGTTGGGAAATAAATGAGAACAAGTAATTTCCCTATAACTAGATTAGTAAGAATGCGAAATAAAAGCGGAAAAATAATACCCGAAAATTGATAACAGAGTTCAGCCAATTGTGCTTACGTCTCTAGACTGCTGCAGATCTTTTACTAAGAGAGAAAATTTACAGGTGTTTACAAAACACTCACTACTCACAAAAAACTCTCTAGTATTGGGAGAAAGAAATGATTTGGGATTTGGGATGATTTTGAAGCTAAATGAGCTACGGTATTTATAGTTAAAACTTAGGGACTAATCTTTAAAAATACCCTAAAGTGCAATGACTAAAGTGAGTTTACCCATTCTTATTTTCAACAAACATCTATCAAACTTTACCAAACTTTGAAAAATATTTTTCAAAAAAATATTTACCAAACTTTGAAAAACATTTTTCAAAGTTGGTTGCCAAACTTTGAAAAACATTTTTCAAAGTTGGTTGCCAAACTTTGAACTAACTTTTAACAAAGATGAAGGTGAAGGTGTTAATGTAGATTCAAAATTATTGAAAATTAGGAGGTAGACCCATGAAAAGAGCATTATGGAAGATGATGGTTCCACATTTGGCATCCCTATCAACCCACCATTAGCTGTCTAAGCTTAAGGCCCCATTGCATCCACTTGATCAATGCAATGAATGAATCCACTGTCCTTTTCTTTTGCAACCGAGGAATGGAAGCATCAACATCCTGATGCTAGCTAGCTTTTCACATGTGAATGCAAACTGGACTGTAGGTGGATCCTTAACCAAATTTTCTCCCAATTTGGCTCACGATTTGTAATATTTCATCCCTCAAGTGATTTATTCATTTGTCGGCTTTGGCTAGAGCCTAGAGATGTCACCCGACCCAGACCCGGACCAGGACCAGTTAATTTTTTACTTTGCCCCAGCCCAGACCTACTCGAATTATAGTACAAAATCTTGATACAGGCTCAACCCATAGTCAGATCATTTCCAGCATTCATTAACAACCCATACTTTTTTTCCTCTTATAAATGGGTAAATTAGAGGTGTGGAATGCCAAAACATGAGGCATTGCTACAACTTTGTTCAATAAGCTAAATAAAAAGTAGCTCTTGTTAAAATACAAAAATACTGCCTCAACCCAGAATTTTTTTACATATGGAGCAGCAAAGCTATACCTGCAAATAAATAGCCATCCCATATCTTGACTGAATCTGCCAACAAATCCTGAAGTCTGCACGCTTCTTCATTTAAATCATCATTGCACCAGATGAGACGAAAACACACCATTTATTTCCAAAATTTGCTTTGCTTGAAGTTCTACCACAGAGTCAACAACTGAGACTTGTGGTGAATCGCATTGAATATGAATGTGCCAGACATGGGAACAAACTGTCGTTATAAGCTGCAGCAAACACAAAAATTTTTATTTCATGGTACTTACCAAGTCGTGTAATATGTAAAATCATTTTTCGGTATATTTCTCCAAGCAGACCATGCAAACATAATTTGAAACAGAGCCAACAAAAGTCTAAAATGCTACCTTGATCACTTCTTGTGATGCAATTCCTCCAATGACGGCAGCACAGCATGGAGCTCTGCAGTGCCAAATCGGCACATTTCATCAATAAGGTCCTCTGTCAGTGTTAAACCAGTACAACCCATATCATTAAGTAGGCTAACAGCTGTAGTTTTAAGCCGAGATATATCCTAATCCAATCAACTGCAAAACAATAACAGCATAGTTATAGAATGCAACCTTCAGGTTATGATGTCTGAAGAAAGAAAAAACTACAATGTGTTAGGCTTACCCGTCGAACTGCCCAGGAAAATGGTTAAAGTTTGCAGCATGGCGGTTAACAGCTCTTAGAAGAATATATAATCCAACAGCAATACTGAAACACATAAACAGAAGACCATGTTTTGTACACATCACCATGAATTGAATTGCAAATCAACATAAAAAAAAGTCAACATATTAAACACAATAGTAAAGAAAGGACCAACATAGTCGCTATTACATTACACAGATTATCAAACAAATTAACTTATTTGGTTGACGTTTTGCCTTTCCTAATAGAAGGTGAAACTTCAAAGATTAGAAAAAAGAACCGAAAACAAGGGACATTGCAAAAAGCACAAGCACCAATCAAAGAGCATGTGTTAAGCATTTTATATGAAAGAATCTTCATTTATTATTAACCTATTGTCAGATAAAAGAAAGCTTTCATATATAAATAGAACAATGTCTTTAGTCCAAAAGGAGAATAAAGAACATCATAATAATATTCAGTGAAAGGGGGAGAATTGGCATGGGATGATGAACATAATTTTGACATACGGAAGCATCAAAATTTAAGTCACTGGACCCGTAATCTTCATCAGTTAAATACTTCTGCAGCTCAGCAAGGGATGGATTACTATACTCCTCAATGGGGCGATACCTACAAGCCTACAGAGAAAAGATTAGCAGAGGGACTAACCCAAAAGGGTCATGACTCACTATGATCTCTTTGGAATCATCAATCGTTGCACAGTGTACATCATTCTATTAATTGTAACATAAACATTCATGCAGGTCAGCAGGCAGGATGCTGATAACAAAAACTTATGGCATGAAAATCCAAATTAACAGGAAAAATAATGAAAATAAGACTGGAACAACTAACGGTCTTTAACCTAGATGGAATAAAACCAGATTATTTAATAAAAACCATTCAACAAAGTACGATAAAGATCAACTGAGGTCCTCCTGAAAGTAATACTTGGAGACATATTATAGGCCACAAATACTTTACTTACCTCATCTTCAATTGTTATGAATGATGGCATTTATATCATTAAAGTCTTCTTGTGTCAATAAGGATACATGCAATAGATTGAACCATTAAATAGCAAACATAAAAAAAAGGTAGTATACTTACTTTGAGTTTTCTAGCATTTTTACAAAAGCTTTTCATAGTAGCTTTAGGAATACTATGGGGATCTCTGCCAATTTTCTTAAGAATGTTCCTAACTCGTTCCTCAATAACATGATAATCAGCCTCAGACTTATTCTGACAGATCTTCTGCAAGCTGACATAACACCTGAACAAGAGAATTGATAGAGTTATTATTCTCGATTTTAGAGAAAAGGAATGCTAGAAATTTTGTAGGGATCAATCACTAACTCAGATGAAGATGTCATATCTGGTATTGACCCCTCAAGTGGCACCTCCCCACCACCTTCATTTGCAATAAACTCCTGCATAAAGTTCACAATTGCAGATACTAATTTAGATATTGACAAACTTGTAGGAGCTTGAATAGAATTAAGTTTAAGATAATCATGAAAAGTTATAGCAGGATCGATATTGATTGAATATTCAATAATCTTTAAGAAATTGTAAATAGCCAACGTAATATCATCAAGAATGTCACATGGAAAATGCAGGTTTAAACTAAATGACCAATATCTTATATAGTTGCAGAACAAATAAAGCAAATATCATGGCACCAAAACGCCAGTCAAAATCCCACAACTCTCACACTCGCCACTAATGATCATGCATCAGAAACTTCCCACAGATGGCGTCACTTAAATGAAGAAATCAGACAATAAAAAGTTGAAAAGTAATTCAAATTATTGAGACAGCATCACAACTGAAATTTTATCCAAAATTTTCCCAGAAATATTTGAAAGAGTGAAATGGTTCTGAGAAACAAATCAGCTGTGTGAATATGCGTCTTTGGTAATAAAATGAGAAAAGGACACATTAGCCACCATCCATCATGGTTTTCAGAGAGTCCTCTGGTTCATGGTTTTCAGAGAGTCCTCTGGTTTACAACCGTTCTATACATGTATCAGCATTCAACAGACTAGTGTCCACTATAAGAACAAAGCTATTGGGTGTCACTGCGCACAACACTACTTTAGGAACAGTATCTACAGGAGAAATTAATTATTGAGGTAATAGCAACGAAGGGTTAACTTTTAAATATCAACCTTCAAAGCTGCTACAATCACCCAAAAGTCAGAACCAGTGCCAACTTCAGCATAGTTATCATTAATTATCTGCAGCAAATCTGAACCTGAGATTTAAAAAAAAAAGGTGGGAGGGAATGGTTAAGCACCAGCCGAAGTAGTGTTTGATTTTCCCAGCTGATACTAAATCAACACAGAACACAACTAAACCAATGTAAAGCATACTGCATTGCAATTACAGAAAGACAATAAAAATAAAGTGTCTACCAAATCATACAAAGGATACTTTCCACGCTCAATTTGTTTCACATCAATAAGTTCTTTGCAAAATACATAGTATGTAATGTACTACTATGAACAAAGAGCAAGGTGCCCCAAATCTTTGGCCTTGTAAACATAATGTACAAGATTAAAACCAACTCCAATCTCTTCAGAAAACCTATTATATGTAAATGCCAGTCAGAATTCCAATTGAGGAAAACAAATGATATAAGCTTGCTGCTTAGAGTTTAGAGAATACTCAAATATTTTTTAAGAGCACAATAGGAGTAAAAGCATTAAGAAAATAACGTCATTGCATGAATTATAAAAATCCTTTAACGACATGCCAAAGGTTTCATCCCAAAATTATGGAAAATATCTACTTACCTCCCCCACCAAAAAATATAAAAAATTTGACCGCTGACCATAAGAGGGGAGATTGCATGAGTTCTGGGAGATGAGTTACCGATTCCAAATACAAAAACAAAATGGAAGTTCTATCTAACCTCAATGATGTTTTAACAGTTAAAGTGACATTAGAAATACACAATAGTGCACGGTAGCGAATACAGAAGTCAAACCATGTACTAAGAAAGAAAATAAAATGGAAGATAGATACCCTCTTAACTCATGCCATGGGTTATTTAACCGAAGGTCATCCAGAAAATGGTCAGGCTTTGACTCAATTACAGTGTGTTCCTGCCACAAGCAAACATGAACGTCATATTAAGACATTTCCCCCTTTTTTTGTCTAAATACTAAACTTATGAAAATGTCAAATAACCATTCATATATATGGGCCGGCCTATATAAGAACAATAGAAATTCAAGATTTGTTCCTACCAATATCAAGCTATATGCCTATATCAGTGAGATATCAATGCCATGACCAATGATACATAGGATGAAAACACAAACAACATAAACCATAATATGTTACCTTCACACTGATTCTAACTAAACCTGTAAGGCCGTAGGAGCGAGCAAATATCAACATCACATTTTCTTGTCTACAGATTCTATCAAGCTTCACCATAGACTCTTCCACCAGCTGAAACAGCATGGTTAAAAGGGAAGAAACATAAAACCAGATGATTCTTTTAAGAAACAAAGCAACACAAAATTACGAACAAGTTCACCTTAATTCCAAATTTTCTTCGCACACATGGGGAACCAATAAAACCAGACTAAAAGATAAACAAAAACTTTTTAAGTAACCACTGGAAGCCTAAAAAAGGTACCTTACAGTGAAGTTCATCAGTGAAAGTTCAGAAATGGGAAGATTCCATACCTGAGTGGCCACAACCAAGGTAACTGAGAAAAGAAAGATGGGTTGGTGTCTATTAAAGCATCATGATGCTCTTCAATAAACTTAGCTTTAACAGCATCGTTTAGCTCTTGGAGGAATGAACAAACACACTTGGCTTTGGACTGACCAAGGCTTGAATCATCCACTACACCAGAACAATTCCCAAAATTAGAAGACAAGATCATTAAACCCCAAATTAAAGGACATTAAAAAAGTGAAAAATAAATGGGGGAAACATACTAAAACCTACCCATAAAATTGTTTCCAAGGTCACCAAATTCAACCTTAGATCCATCGACTATAGTAATGCTCCCAACACCACCAAGAACAAGATTCTTTAAAGTCTCAGAACCAGTCGGCCCACAATTTAGTAAACATATGCTCGCTTTCTCGAGAGCCGCTTCCCCTTGTTCACCCAATATACTGCCAATTTTTTAAATGAAAGAAAATCTCTTGATAGTGCAAATGGGCAAAGCAACTTTGAAGAATTATGTGAAACCGATTTTTTTCGAAATAAACGGTTTATTAAAATTTAAATCGAAATCTAATAGTTAAAAAACTGAATGATGTGAAATCGATTTTTTTTGTTCGATTCGGTTTGATAATGTAGTTTTTTCGGTTCGATTTAGTTCATCGATTTTTAATGAAAAATTCAGTTGAAATTATAAATTTTAAAAAAATATTTATGCGGTTCAATATGGAACAAATGAGTTTCATATGAAAAATTCGAACCAAACCGAATCAATAGAATTGATTCTTTAAATCAACCCAAAATCGAACCGTTTAAAGATAAACTCGAGCCGAACCGTTTTATTCGATTCGTGTTAATTTTCTCAATTTTATTACTCAACCATACTCACTACACAGTACGCAAGAGCCAAGGACCCCCAGTCTATGTTTTAATGACAATGGCGACGATGCCAAAACACGTCGTTTCGGGCAGGCCAAAATCTATTAATTGTTGTATTTAACTTTCAGTTAATCACTAGTATTTGATTAATTTTTCGCTTTAATCCTTATTTTTTTTATCAAACAACTTTTTAATGATTTGATCTTTTCAAAACTATTTACTTTCAGGATAAATTACGCAAATAATCTTCTAATTATAGTGTATTATTTTATTAAGTCACTCAACTATTAAAAGTTATAAAATTGTCCTATGATTATAAGGTATTGCTTTGTTGAGTCCCTCGACTATTAAAATTTTATAAAATGGTCACTTGACTATTCATTATGTTCCAAACTCGTCTTTTTCCGTTAAAAATTGACTGTTGTTTGAGTTGAATATTAACATGATGACTAGAATATGATAGTCGTTTGAGATAAGAATTTATCATATAACAACCAACAAGTTAACGTTCAACTTAGACTGCCATCAATTTTTTTAATGGAAAAGGACGAGTTTGGAACATAATGAATAGTCGGGTGACTATTTTGCAACTTTTAATAGTTGAGAGACTCAACAAAACAATATTATTAACAACTAGTTGGTCTAGTGGATGAGACACTAGATCCCATAAGCAAAGTCGATGTTTGAATCTTGACGATTGTGAATAGAGTAAACTAGTTAGGGTCACTCTTGTCTCTAGAATATCAGATTTGAATTAATCGATTAATAGATTGGATACTGATAATTATAAAAATATTATCATATTATTATTAATATAACATTTTATTAGTATATATGTCATACTAATAAAAAAACTAAATAGTATTAAAACATTGTTTAAAAAATCTCAAAATTGACTTCGATTGACACCACAATTCATGTTTTTTAAATTCTTTTATTAATTTAATATTTAGGAAATGATCCAAAAAATTTTAAAATAAAAATTAAACTTTTGTGATTTAATTTGATAGGGTTAGATAATTTTTAAAAAAACAAAATGACCACTCTACCATTATCTCTATTAAATTTATAAAAACCACACTGAATAGATAAACGGAGTTTCTTCATTAAAGATAAATACATGAGTATTTAAAGTCATATATTCAATTAATTTTAATGTAAAAAATAATTTTTTTGGGATGATTTTCATTTTGTAAAGAAAATGGTTAGAATATTTAAAAACAAACAAGAGTTTGTTTAAGTTTTTTTTTTGTAAGGAAAGTGATTAGACATATAATTGAGATGGTCTGGAAATTATAAAGTTTTTGTGATAAATTATATATAAAATCATTTTTAATGACATGTTTGATATTTTAGTAATTGTTACGGGTAAAACTAAATATTGACCTTTTTATTATTATTAATGATGCCCCATCATCAATTTAATAGAGATAATGGTGGAGTGATCATTTTGTTATGGATTGATAATTTTAGTGTCCATTTTGTTACAAATCAATAGTATTAGTTACTAATTTATTATTTTTGAAACTTTAATGAAGAAAACGAAAATTCACTCAAACATTAGTTAGCAATGTTATAGTTTACCCTTAATTTTAAGGTGGTATGACCTAATTGTTTTTTGTTTAAATATTAATAATTTTTTTAATTAATGTATTCAGGGAACAAATTGTTATAGAAAGAAAATTTTGATTTTATTTCGTGAGTTTCCAGCTAGTTCAGGAACTTGGACCAGGAATTACCCATCAGTCTATAACTTAAAAAAAAAGTGGTCGATTCATAGAAATTGTTCCCGTGCTTGCTTGAAGCTTCTCCGAAGCCTTAGCCATTTAGGTTAAATCGATGCAATTGATAGATTTAGTAAATATATCCTCTAAATTATTATAGTCGGGATTTTACAATCCCATTTGCACCTTGAAGCATTCGTTTTTTTTTTAATTTGGGATAAGCACCCAAAAGCCTCCGGAGAATACCAACGATCCATTTACCCAAACCACTGCCCATCTTCTTAAACCGCCTCCAGCCAGTGGTGGCGTTCATCGTCGTCACAAGTTGTTTCACGTCACCTCACGTGTAAACCTCAACCGCCAGCTACCTCGAGAAGCCTGTCGTTCATCGCAAATCATATGAAGATTGTTCAAAAACTAGCCTCGATCTCAACCATCAGTCATAAGTGTATATCACCGCCACCATCATCGTGAGCGCCTGACCATCGTGATTAAAACCCCGTTGAGAGCGCCTTGTAAGCCACCATATTTCGACGTGAAGTTTCATTGGAGATCCTCATCGCCTGACCATCACGTGTTGTTCGCCTCATCGCCTACTTCGTTGAGACCCTCATGGAATTCCGACAAAAATCCAGTCAATTGTGCCTCATCGTCGTCACTTTTCCGTCATTTGCCATTGTGGTAAGCTTTTATTTCTTTTCGATTATTTTATTTGATTTCAGCGTGTTTTCGAACTGATTTTTTATTTATATTGACGAATGATTGGTCAAGGAGTAATCAGTCATCTGAAACAGCCCTCGGCGCCACCGCATGCGCCGCCCATGCGTGGGGCTTGTCCTCCAACCCATAACCTTCTTGAAACTGGTTTGGCCAGACTGAACTAGTCTAAACAAGGTCTAGCCGAACCTTTAGTCCATCCAAACCAACTGATCGAACCGTTGACTTTGATATGACTATTGACCATATCCGTTGACTTTGACTTTGACCATTGATCATCGTTGATCACTGATTTAGACCAAAAAGTTAAATTTTTTCTTTAAAAAATCATATTTTATGTTTTTCGACGTCCTGATTCCAAATTTGAAGTCAGTTTTTACCAAATACTCGAAAGCCTTCGAATTAACCTTTGAAGCCAAACATGCATAATTATTTTAATTAATTTGGTTAAGGAAATTTTAAATTATGGACAAAGACTGATTTATATTATTAATTATGTAAGGTACTCATGATTCTCCCGTCTGTACGTCTGCTCGACCCAATTCTTCTCGAGTTGTTTCTCCGCGAGAGCCCGTGATTACATGTATGGTTCTGTAACTCTGTAAAATACTTAGTTAGTATATTACTCCAATAGTAACTCTATTCTAATATGATCTAGGATCGTGTATTGCTGTAGAGCATAGCGAGACCGGTGCTCAGTAGATCTTCCACACCAACCTAGTTTGCGAGGTGTGTTCCTTATGTTCTTCATATTGATTTTAATATCTATTTTAAATTCTTATGCGCACATGACTTTTATCTGATTTGAAGTATGATTGTCTGATTTGATTTGAATATTGAATGATTTATCTGATCTAAAAGCCTAATTATGTATTACCGACTTCTTGAACGTCTAATTTCTATTTTACTTATTTTAAATCTCTATTTGATTGATACATGCTATATGGTTTTCGATATTTATTGAAAAATAGTTATGCTTGATTTATGATATATTGATTTTACTGGAACTGTCTCAAATTATTTTACTGGGTATTTTTGGGATGTGACATAGATTTCTGCAGGTTCAACCCTAATCAAGCTAGTAATTTCTTATGGACCTAAGGCGACCCTTAGGTGGGATCCTAGGCCCAATGGGCCTAGTGGTAAGACCTTATGGACTCTAAGGTACTTAAGGTGACTCCTTTGCTTTATGTATTGGGTAAGTCCTCAGGTGGCTCATACGCTACGACTAGTGTAAGTCTTTATGGACCCAAGGTCCTCTCTTAGGTTGGCGCTTAGGCCTATTCTCAATGGACTTAAGGTAAGTCCTTATAGATGTAGTTTAGGAAAACTGCATATAGTGTTTGGTTGGAGGGTAACTCTGTGTTTTAAACAAAAACTATATTGCCATTTTTACTCTATAGTTTCTGAAATCATATTTGAAATGTATCTATATGTTTTTTTTCTGCACTTGTTGAAACATACTGAGCTCCCTAGATCACTCCCCAAACTTTTCCACTTTCATATACTTTTGGATAGACACCCCAGACCAGACACTTAGAGGATCGACACATTCGTATCGTATATTATGTTGTAATATTTTTATCTTTCAAACTGCCCTTCTGATTTGTGACATGTACCTATATTTTGTGATACACTGGTTGTATGACTTACTATATATTATTATTGATGTATGGAATTATTTTGTACCGATTATCAGATATTTTGCTTACCCGCGATGCTTTTTGTTTTACAATACCTGAACTGATTTTTTTATATAATTTTATTTATGATTTTACTTGTGATGGTTCATATCTTAAATTAACTTAAATGATTTAATCTTATTGTTTTGATTAAGAATTAAAAGATGTTTAAGATTTTTAAAGTATTGAAAACTTTTCAAAAAATTTTAGTTTTATTATGTTAGATTTGGTCGTATCATATAGGTTGGGTCTAAGGGATTAGAATTAGTAGTATCAGAGCTTTTGATTTTAAAACTTCAGATTATGGACAAGTCCAAAATAAAAACATGGTTTTGGAATATTTTACAAAACCAAGTTATAAATGTCATGTCACTAAATTTTTATGAATTTAATTATGTACGAGACTTCAAATGCAAATATAATCTTAGGTTTTATCTTATGTAGTGAACCTCGAGATTCTCTGAGATGAGCGTTAGGATAGGTCGTCGACCTATTCGTGGGCATCAAATGACTAAATTTGATGACCCGCTAGATGATACGCGTGTAGATCCCTAGCCTCCAATAGACATTTCTACCCCTCGAGCTCCTGTGACACTGATATATCTGCCTCCTACCCCTGGTATAGGTTTGACCACCCCGATTAGAGAAGCGTCAGTTTCTGGGACTGAGCCTACGAGTGTCGTTTTGGATGAGAATCTTGGTAGGCAGTTTCTCCATTGATTCAGGGTATAGTTCGAGCTACAAGCATTACACTTGAAGTTTTCATTGCTCGAACCTTTCTAGCTAATATCGTTATAACTTATAAAGGCCCAACTGGTGGAGCTCAGACTGAGGCAGATGACTGGATTTATAACACTGAGAGACGTATAGATCAATTAAGTTTAGATATGTTGAAGAGATACTTGGGAGCCGTATCTATATTGGATGGGAATGCTCACACCTGGTGGGAGTTTGTAGTGAATAGTGTTCCAATCAATTGCCTGACATGGGATTTTTTTAGAGAGCAGTTTAGGAGCCGTTTCCTAGGAGAGCGATATATGATGCAGAGACGATAACATTTTCAGGACCTAGTTTAGGAAGATATGACTTTTTCTTAGTATGTGATCAAGTTCATGAAGTTATTGAAGTATGGTTCTAGTTTGGTACCTACCGAGAGAGATAGATGTCGTAAGTTTGCTCAGGGACTTAGATACGAGCTGCGTAGACAAATACTGACCCATCAAGATGAGGTGTTGATGTTCTGGTAAGGAGAGCAAAGGATGTTGAAGAAGTTGAGGCTAAGACTCCTGATAGAGATATAGTAGATCGAGAGTGGTCTAGTAGACATTCAGATCTGTTTATGTCCTATACACGTCATGAGAAGAAGACTCGTTCTACACAACTTAGATCAAGAGCAGTCTAGGAGACCTTCAGGTCTATCTGTGCTCCGGTAGGGAGAGAGAAGGATGCTAAGGAAGTTGAGGCTACGAACCATTTGCCCAAACCACTGTTCATCTCTGTTAAACTGCCTCCGGCTAGCAGTAGCATTCATCGTTGTCACCAGCAGCTCCAACATCACCTCGTAAGCAAACCTCAACCACCAGCTACCTTGAGCAACTCTTCGATCCTCATAAATCATATGAAGATTGTTCAAAAACCAGCCTCCGATCTCAATCGTCGGCTGCTGGTGTGTGTCACTGCCACCATCATCCTGAGTGCCTGACCACCACGATTAAAACTCGGTTGAGAGCTCCTCGTGAGCCACCACCGTTTGACGTGGAAAGCTCGTCAAAGTTTTAATGGAGAACTTAAAATCCGACAATGTTTTCATGATTTTCGGTCGAACCAAACGTCTGTTCACCTCACTGCCTACGCCGTTGAGATCCTCGTGGAATTCCGAAACCTTGGATTAAAGTAGATTTGAAATATATGTTGGCTACCGTTTGATTAAAGTGAATTTGAAATATATGCTTCTCTTCAACTAGAATAAAACTTTCATTGTTCAAATCTTTGAAAAAACTCTGAAACCTTGGCGTCTGACACTCAAACAAAAGATAGAGTGATCGGTTCCTTTCTTTCTTTTTTCTATGAAGTTTTGTTTTCTTTCTTTTTCTATTGTGGATGCTATTTACTTTTAACTTCTAAGTATTATTATTTTTGAGTATATTTTTATCGTTGTAAATGTCTCCGACAATAAAATATAAAACTATAATTTTATGATTTAAATCTTCACCTTTACCCATTTAAAAGCGTCTTAAATTTTTTTAAAAATCTTTTTTTTTCAGCATAATCCATATTGATTTATTCTTTGTAAGCATCAATGACAAGTCACTAACAAAATTCATTGTCATACGCTGTTAGCTTTATTATAAAATCTGAATCAATTGCAACAAATTTGAAGGAAACAAGTTCTCGACTTTCACCTGTTGAGAAATCAAGCATTTAACCATAACCTAAAGGCTTAAATGCCCCCTTTCCCCTTAACTATATTATTTATACCGAATTACCCTAATAAAATATATTACGAGATGTTTTGTCCCATCAAGTATAAATCGTTACTCCGTTTATCTCATTCTATCAACTCCATTCAAAACAAATCTGATTTAATATTTATTTTTTATCTGATTTAATAAAAATCAATTAATAAAAATAAAATAAATAATATACCAAAATTGACCCTTATCTCTTTCGCCCGTCTCATATTCACTGTCAAACCCTCCCTTTCCCTTACCCCAACACCTAGCGGTGTTCAAACGAGTAATTCGGTTAACTAATCGAACCGAATTATTCAAATTCTATTAATCAAAATTTTCCTATTAACCGTTAACCGAATCAAATTTTTTCTAAAATTATTTAACCAAACCAAATTAAGTTGGGTTAATTAATCGGTTAACCGAATTAACCGAAATTTATAAATAATACATATTATATATTAAATATTTTTTGTTTATTCGGTTAATTCGGTAAAAATCAAGTTCAAACACCCCTAAAACTAAATAATATATATATATATATATTAAATATTTAATAATTTTGGTTAATTAACCGATTTCGAATCAAATTAACTAAAATCGAAATTTGAAAAAAATCATTAAACTTTTACTGATCGAACCCAAAATTAACCAACCGAAATTTCTGTTCGATCGGTTAATTCCGTTTTAACTGAATAGTGAACACCCTGCCTAGACCTCTGTTTTCCCTTGCTCTTGGCCACTCTTTTCTCAATATTACGAGATAAATCCACATAAAAAGAAGCAGCTGGAAATTTGGGTTCATCTTCAAGTGTTGTTCAAGTCCCCGTTTTCAAAACCAACCAAGAAGAGCAAACTGATAGGGAAACCAATCGCGAAAACGATATAGAGTTCGTAGAAGAACGACGACTTGGTGTGGGTGGTTATACAGGGAGTTTAGTCGAACAGAAACTTAAACAAATCGAGGGGAAGCCCCTGAAGGATCATATAGATCACGATTCGCAAACAAAAAAGAAGAGTACCGGAGGCATCTAGTAGGCCGCTTCAGTTTTCAACAAGAAACTGCAACAATGGAGGCAAAAACAGAAACTCAAAAAGATGAAAAATGGAGGTGGGTCAGTTAGATTGCCAATGAGAAACTCTTTAGGGAGAAGATCTTGTGATATAGATCCGAGGCTTTCATTTGACGATCCAAGGTATTCAGTCGATGAACCATGAGCTTCATGGGATGGTTCAAGTATTTTCCAAGTTACAGTCATGGAATTGAAAGAAAAAGATATCTACAATTTAGCAAGCAGTATTGAACTTTTCTATAATCATGATAAAATCCCACAACGAAAATCCCATATCTGTTTTTACATAATAACTGCATGCATAAAAAAGGAGCAGCTTCAACATATCGAAGAAGAAGATGGACAGCTTGGGTATGTCCGCCAATCAGTCTATGATCGTCATTTCAATATTTGTTTAAGCTGACAAAGATCACAAATTAAACCCGACAGAGGTAAAGCAAGTGCAAAGCATTTCTATCGATTTAAAAATTGGATTTACTTTTATGTTTTTTTTATTATTGATTTGGGGTTAGGGTTTATGGGTTGCACGTGAACGATTGGGGCCGAGTAGCTCCGTGGTTGGAGAATGGTTGGAAAGGAAGGGATGAGTCAAAAATGCTGTTGAAGCTTAGGCTGAGGCATGTGAGTGTCGGGGGTGGGGTGGAGGTTGTGATCTGCAAATTTCCCCCCAAATTTTTAACGGTGGATTGAGGGTTTGCGTAGATGTTGGGGAAAGGGGAGGGTTTGACGGTGGAGGTTGGGGGAAGAGGGGTATTTAGGTATATTATTTATTTTATTTTATTAATTAATTTTTATTTATATAGATAAAAAAATAAAAATAAAAATTAAGGGGTGACGCGGTGTGTTCTGATTAGTCAGTGAAATTTGTTTTTAGCAAAGTTGACGGAATAGAGTAAACAAGATAACAATTTAAGTTAAAGGGACGTTTCGTCCCGAAAAATATTTTAAGGAATAATTCGGTACAAATGATATAGTTAAGTGAGCAATGAACATTTAACCCTAAACTAAATTACATATCATTTCAAATCGGACCACCCATACATCTCTTACACATATTAATACATCTTATCCCCTTTTAGGATGCATAACATTGCAGCTGCTACACACTACTTGAAGTATCAGCTTCTTCAAACTTTTATTGTTTGACACTCAAAATATTCCCTAAGAACATGATACTATAAACAGTTATTTGATTTTTTTTTTAAAGAGTCTAGTTAATTGCTCAGATGTAATGAGTGAAATTTGAATGACCCATAATGCCTTATGAGTTGTTGATAATTCACCTCATCAACCAAAAAAAAAATCTAATAAAAGTGTTGATTGTTTGATATCAATGTCGTGTGGAAAACTTGCTGGAGAGGTGATGTCGGACTCACCATCATAGACAATTGCTACAACGTACCATTGGTTTAAGCAAATATGATTCATGATAAATGATATTATTCATTATATGAATTAAACAGATATGTTGTGTGTTATTATTAGCTGGAATGGCCGGCAAATTTCTAATGCTTTTTTGTTTTTATAAAGTGAAACAAAATAATAATTTAAATATTAAAACGAAGGGTAAACTATACAATTGATCATTTTACTATTTAGCCCTTCTACTTTTACTATCAATCTTTTAGTTTTATCAATCGGACTACTTAACTATTTGATTGTAGTCAATCAAGCCACTAGACGTTTTTCACTGATTTATCATCCGATTCGATCCAATTTTCAGAATTAAGCTCCATTTTTATATAATTTATGTTGATATGTATCTGAGAAATTATTGGAAGTTGAATTGAAGATCAAAGGCGTTCGAATGGAATTTTTATGATCGATCAGTATTGCACGGAAATCGAAGTAATACTTTACTACCTCTTTATGCTTTATGGAACATATTTATATTGATAAATGCATGAACAAGATAATGTTGGTCAATTTGGTGGGGTTGAATAATTTATACACTCGATATGATGTGGTAGAAATTATGTAACTGATTACGGATCGAATGACTAATATAAGAGATTGAAGAATTATTAGATTAAATTACAAGTTTGTGATTAGTGATAAAGAAATTAGCCCTGTATCTGCAACTTATAATTTATTTCATCAAAGGTTAAATGTTAAAGGTACTTGGATGAGAAATTATGAGAATACTCCAGTAGGGTAAAATTACGAAAATACTCTTATGTTATAAAAAGATAAGATTTGAATATGGAAGTTATATAAGAGGATTTTACAGACATATTGATCTGATAAAAATATTGATGTGCATAAGAAATGTTAGTTTTATTTGAAAATTATGGATAACCGGTTTTAATCCTAGGAGAGTTTGTGAAGGAAACTAGAAGTCTGTTAAGAGAACCGTTTCAAGATCAGAGAGTGTTCAAGACAACAATTAATAATAGGATCTCTAAATTATATTATTTTCGTTAAGAGCTAATATCGAAATCATCTGGTTAAGAAATTACGAAAATGCCCTTGAAAGGTAAAATAGTCCGAGTTAACCCTGAATGAGAAAAAACTTTGAGGATTTGTACTTAACTCGATTAAGTACGGATTTGATTGTTAAGATCCTGACTTAGTGCAGGAAAATTCCTGATATTCCGTTTGTAAAATCTGAGAAGGCACTTGACCCGGAAATATCCGAGTTATGAGTAAATACCTGAAGAACAATTTGTCGGGGGTGTTCTGTTGTCAGAATTGTTTGAAATGACTGAAATAAATGATAAGATTGAATTTAATAGTAAGATCGGACGGAAGGAAAGGATTGAAATACACTGTTGTAAAATGATCAAAATATCTCTGTAATGGAAATGACCCAA
Organism: Hibiscus syriacus; assembly: GCF_006381635.1. Lineage (NCBI taxonomy): Eukaryota > Viridiplantae > Streptophyta > Magnoliopsida > Malvales > Malvaceae > Hibiscus > Hibiscus syriacus. The sequence continues at coordinate 2,498,089 of NW_024063319.1, forward strand.
GAATACCACCAAGCTCAAGAATGATTGGATATCTTCGAGCTCTGAAATAAATGGAATAAAAATGAACACCAAAATACCCTTGTGTCCTATTCTAAGTAAATGCCTTGGATTAATTAAGGAATCCAAATAAGCATATGTATTGGACTACCTTTAAAAAGTTATGGAACACAGGTTAAGTAAGCCGATCAACTTTAATGATATGTCAGTACCTGAACGACATATATATTACTTGAATGCGTGTTCGTCTACTCAAGTTTAGCTCGATGATAATTTTGGAAGTATTCTGCTCAGCTCAACTCTAGATCGCATTCAGTATTAAGAATTGGACGTTTGTTCGACAAATCAACCAAGAAGACCAAATTGAATGGATCTGAAGTACAATATATATATGAAATACAGGAACATTGTATTACTCTGGAAAATCCCGAAGTAACTGGAATGGAGTTGAATGTTAAATGAACTAAGTAACTTCAATGATTGATGATTAAGTAAGTGATTAGGTTAAGCCTGAAAATTCGGATGAATTTATATGATGTATCGTCCTTATGGAACATGAACTACAAATCAAGCATGTCAGTATTTCATGATATAGTGGAACCTTGGAAATGAAATAAAGACCATTGGAATATCTATTCAGCTATGATTCTGAAGATGATATATGGACAAGAATTTGTGGTATTAAAGAGTAAATACCCTAGAAGGAAAATGAATTGACCAGTCGACATAGATTGTTAAGGTTCTGAATCTTCGTTCTCAAGTTGTTCGATTATCTGATCAATTGACATGGATGTAAAGGATTCTGAATACTCTTCTGATTACGTACAGCTTCTGAAAACTTTCCGAATAAGATATGATCCTGATAATTCACATTCTGAATAATTGATGATTCTGTTAGTTAATGAACTCTTCTAATAGTGATTCTAAATTCCAACATTCTATCGACATACTGAAGATTTGTGTTCCTCTACTTGTTAAGATTATCCAATATCTTTGAATACTATCTGTAAATTCTGGTGTGTTCCCTACTCACATGAACATTTTACCTGATTTTCGATTTGATTACTGATCTGATACTTGACATGGATTCTGATATGATATCTGACATGGATTCTGATCTAATACTTGACTTGGATTCTGATCGAATACTTGACCTGGATTTTGATATGATACTTGACCTGGATTATGTTTTGATTTTTGATATGTTCGTTTACAGAAGAAACATGTTTTATTTGGGGGGTAATATTGGAGGAAGTATACCTGGAGGTTCCTCGGCTGTGTGCTCAGGACCTTACTTACCGGCTCCTCGGCTGTGTGCTCAGGGCCATACTGGACTTGTCGGTGGGTGTATGGTTCTGGGGAACCTACACATTCTGATGTGATGGGATGAGGGTATATATATATTAAAAGATCTGTATCTTTTTACTGGTTTTACGGGAACACACTAAATAACCTATTCTGATCTCTTGAACTCAGTCATCTGAAATATTTGTCTAAACTGAAAGCTCATTGTCCGTTACCATCTGAAATATCAGTAGGATCTCTGCTCAACATAAAAATTTATAAATGTTCGAAAATAATAAGGATATGTATGTTTATCTGTATCTGCACGTTCTTCAGCATCATCTGGTAGTTTTGTATTACTGAGCTTTCCAAAGCTCACTCAGTTACTCATCTTTGTAGGTTAAAAGAATCGTACCATTATATCTATCGACTTTAGTAAAGGAGTTCTTCCGGCATTATTGCAGAGTATGATACATGTGATTAGGGGGCATGTAATTGTATTTTGTTTTATATACGAGTCTGAAAATCTGTTTTATTTTTAAATAGCGACAACTGATTTTATTAGTTTACATGTACTGATAAAAAAAGTTTTAAATTTTCTGCTATTTTTACAGTGGGTCGCTCCGGTGGCCCAAATGTGACACCCCGGATCGGATCTGGTTACCCACATCGGTTTGGGGGGTTACATTTAGATTTAGTGGAACCAGATCCGATCCGGGGTGTCACATTTGGGCCACCGGAGCTACCCACTGTAAACATAGCAGAAAATTTAAAACTTTTTTTATCAGTACATATAAACTAATAAAATCAGTTGTCACTATTTAAAAATAAAACAGATTTTCAGACTCGTATATAAAACAAAATACAATTACATGCCCCTAATCACATGTACCATACTCTGCAACAATGCTGGAAGAACTCATTTACTGAAGTCGATAGATATACTGGTACGATTCTTTTAACCTGCAAAGATGAGTAATTGAGTGAGCTTTAGAAAGCTCAGTAATACAAAACTACCAGATGATGATGAAGAACGTGCAGATATAGATAAACATACATATCCTTATTATTTCCGAACATTTACAAATTTTTATGCTGAGCAGAGATCCTACTGATATTTCAGATGGTAACGGACAATGAGCTTTCGGTTCAGACAAATATTTCGGATGACTGAGTTCAAGAGATCAGAATAGGTTATCTAGTGTGTTCACATAAAACCAGTAAAAAGATACAGATCTTTTAATATATATATATATATATATATATACCCCCATCCCATCACATCAGAATGTGTAGGTTCCCCAAAACCATACACCCACCGACAAGTCCAGTATGTCCCTGAGCACACAGCCGAGGAGTCGGTAAGTAAGGTCCTGAGCACACAGCCGAGGAACCTCCAGGTATACTTCCTCCAACATTACCCCCCAAATAAAACATGTTCCGTCCATAAACGAACATATCAAAAATCAAAACATAATCCAGGTCAAGTATCATATCAAAATCCAGGTCAAGTATTCGATCAGAATCCAAGTCAAGTATTAGATCAGAATCCATGTCAGATATCAGATCAGAATCCATGTCAAGTATCAGATCAGTAATCAAATAAAAAATCAGGTAAAATATTCATGTGAACACACCAGAATTTACAGATAGTATTCAAAGATATTAGATAATCTTAACAAGTAGAGGAACACAAATCTTTAGTATGTCGATAGAATGTTGGAATTTAGAATCACTATTGGAAGAGTTCATTAAATGACAGAATCATCAGTTATTCAGAATGTGAATTATCAGGATCATATCTTATTCGGACAATTTTCAGAAGCTGTACGTAATTAGAAGAGTATTCAGAATCCTTTACATCCATGTCAATTGATCGGATAATCGAACAACTTGAGAACGAAGATTCAGAACCTTAACAATCTATGTCGACTGGTCAATTCATTTTCCTTCTAGGGTATTTACTCTTTAATACCACAAATTCTTGTCCATAGATAATCTTCAGAATCATCGCTGAATAGATATTCCAATGGTCTTTATTTCATTTCCAAGGTTCCACTATATCATGAAATACTGACGTGCTTGATTTTTAGTTCATGTTCCATAAGGACGATACATAATGTAAATTCATTCGAATTTCCAGGCTTAACCTAATCACTTACTTAATCCTCAATCACTGAAGTTACTTAGTTCATTTAGCATTCAAGTCATTCCAGTTACTTCGGGATTTTCCAGAGTAATACAACGTTCCTGTATTTCAGATATATATTGTACTTCAGATCCATTCAATTTGGTCTTCTTGGTTGATTTATCGAACAAACGTCCAATTCTTAATACTGAATGCGATCTAGAGTTGAGCTGAGCAGAATACTTCCAAAATTATCATCGAGCTAAACTTGAATAGGCGAACACACATTCAAGTAATATCTATGTCGTTCAGGCACTGACATATCATTAAAGTTGATCGACTTACTTCAGCTGTGTTCCATAACTTTTTAAAGGTAGTCCAATACCTATGCTTTTTTGGATTCCTTAACTAATCCAAGACATTTACTTAGAATATGACACAAGGGTATTTGGGTGTTCATTTTTATTCCATTTATTTCAGAGCTCGAAGATATCCAATCATTCTTGAGCTTGGTGGCATTCTTGGGTCATTTCCATTATAGGGGTATTTTGGTCATTTTACAACAGTGTATTTCAATCCTTTCCTTCCGTCCGATCTTACTATTAAATTCAATCTTATCATTTATTTTAGTCATTTCAAACAATTCTGACAACAGAACACCCCTGACAAATTGTTCTTCAGGTATTTACTCATAACTCGGATATTTCCGGGTCAAGTGGCTTCTCAGATTTTACAAACGGAATATCAGGAATTTTCCTGCACTAAGTCAGGATCTTAACAATCAAATCCGTACTTAATCGAGTTAAGTACAAATCCTCAAAGTATTTTCTCATTCAGGGTCAACTCAGACTATTTTACCTTTCAAGGGCATTTCTGTAATTTCTTAACCAGATGATTTCGATATTAGCTCTTAACGAAAATAATATAATTTAGAGATCCTATGATTAATTGTTGTCTTGAACACTCTCTGATCTTGAAACGGTTCTCTTAACAGACTTCTAGTATCATTCACAAACTCTCCTAGGATTAAAACCGGTTATCCATAATTTTCAAATAAAACTAACATTTCTTATGCACATCAATATTTTTATCAGATCAATATGTCTGTAAAATCTTCTTATCTAACTTCCATATTTAAATCTTGTCTTTTTATAAAATAAGAGTATTTTCGTAATTTTACCCTACCGGAGTATTCTCATAATTTCTCATCCAAGTACCTTTAACATTTAACCTTTGATGAAATAAATTATAAGTTCCAGATATATGGCTGATTTCTTTATTACTAATCACAAACTTGTAATTTAATCTAACAATTCCTCAATCTCTTATATTAGTCATTCAATCCGTAATCAGTTACAGAATTTCTACCACATCATATCGAGTGTATAAATTATTCAACTCCACCAAAGTGACCAACATTATCTTGTTCATGCATTTATCAATATAAACATGTTCCATAAAGCATAAAGAGGTAATAAAGTATTACCTCGATTTTCGTGCAATACTGATCGACCATAAAAATTCCATTCGAACGCCTTTGATCTTCAATTCAACTTCCAATAATTCCTCAGATACATATCAACATAAATTATATAAAAAAAGGAGCTTAATTATGAAAATCGGATCGAATCGGATGATAAATCAGTGAAAAATAGCTTACCGGGTTCGAATTTGGCGAAACAGACTTCGGATTCGGATTCAAGATGTCGAAAGCATAAAACATGACTTTTCGGAAATTTAGAATTTTCGGTCAAAATCAAAGTCAACGGGTTTGACTGGTAATTTCGAGGTCTTCGGGTTCGAATTTTGAAAAATGAATAGCGGAATTGGATTTGGAACGTCAAAAAATGTCAGGATAGGTATACTCGGTCAAAGTCAAAGGTCGTTTAATGCCCGGTCAAAGCCAGTCAACAGTAGTCAACGCCGATCAACAATCAACGGTCAACGGATCGGGTCGGGTCAACGGATCAGGTCGGGTTGTGACCGGTCAAAACATTTCCAAAACCGGTCAAACCGGTTACTTTTCTTTCCCCACGCGTAGTGGAGGCGCGTGGTGGTGCGTGAACAGTGTTAAATTCCTGGAAAAATTCCTAAAAATTATTTTGAGCGATTTCGAGATACTTACAAAGCTCGGTTCACAATTTTGAACGGCGGAGAGCTCGATTTCAACAAATCGAAAACGTTTACAGCTTCACCTCCTCACGCGCCGCCTTCTGCGGAGACCAAGGATGACACCGGCAGACTTGGAACGGAATAAGGAACACGATGGTGTGGGAGGTGTCGTAAACAGATGCTCGGATCGTCGTGAATCGATGAAAAACCAACTGAAATCTGGTTATTACCGATGATACTTCCGACTGAAATTAACGACGAACGACGACGATTCATGACGAAAGGTTTGAGGGGTTTTATTCCTCGGTTGACAACGAACACGATGGTGGTTTCAGCTCGTCGATCGGAGGTCGGACGACGAGTAGATCGGAGTTAAAAGGAGGGTTGTTGGAGAAGGGAAAACTGGAAAAATGAGAACCTGCGCATGGGGAGGGGTTTATAATTCAACTCATAATAAAAATGGGTAAACCATGAGTTTAGTTACTGAGTTTCCTGCACTTTATAAAACGGTATGCCAACTTTAAAATTTTGCAATTTAACCCACTATTTCTTTCAAAATACCAAATTAAATCCACCACTTTATAATTTCTTAATTTTAGCCCCTAAATTGGGGTATTACATATGATCCTTATTATTTACTTATTCTTTAAATTTAGTCTTGTTTTAATAAATTAAAATAAATTTAATCATCCAATCGAATGGTATTGTTTAAATTATTTTAATTTGTTAAAAATAAAGATTAAAAAAAGGGACCAGATATATAATTATACCAAAGTATTTAATTGCCACGTCAGTAATTCCGTCAACTATTAACGTCTAGTGGTTTGATTGACTGCAATCAAATAGTTAAGTAGTATGATTGACAAAATTAAAAGATAGATGATAAAGTAAATAGACAAAATAGTTATATGGCCAAGGGTATAATTTACCCTAAAATAAATCCAAAAACTAACATTAAATGAAAAAAAAATCTAATTTGAAGAATAAATCGGGAATAAAGGCAAAAAGTTCGATCAAATATGCCAATTCAATTTCAGGATTGTGGCCAATTCGGCTTTCTCGGACTCAGATCCATCACGAGTAAACATAGCCCCCAAAAAAAATACCCACGCGGCAGAACATAATTGGTAGTAAAACATATAAACCGTAGACCGGTTAGCATGAATTGATCACTGGAATTCTAGAAAGCGGGCACGCTGCCCTATGCTCTTTCCTCATTCCACTACCCCCCCCTTTCCACACGCCCCTTTCTCTTTCAAATCCATTTTTAACAATATTTTCAAAGGGCCATGAATTTCTGTTAGATTGCTACTGTCACTGAATTCCTTATCTTCTGCTTAATCATTACTGCCATTATCGTTTGAGTGAATGCGTGTTCATTTATTTGTGTGATCCATTTGATCTCTCGACGTCATGCCTATTTCGGCCTCTTCCTCGGCCGCTTCTCTCTTAAGAGGAGCGCTTTCCTCCTACACTCGTACTCGCTTTTTTCCTTCTTCGTTAAGGAATCTCAATCCTTCTCTTGTTAACAGAAGCCACCGATCTGTTGCCTCCGCCGCCGTTCGTTCCTTTCATTGCTCTCCCTCGAGGTGGAGCCACCGTCTCGATTGTAGATCTCCTCTTAGCCTCCGTGCTCAGATCAGAGCCTTTCATCCTATCATCGAACGGTTTCAGAGGAAGTTCTCTTCTATGGGTACTGCTCTCTCCAATGCGTTCGGAGCTTCTCCCTTTTGCCTTGCTTTCAATCTGATTTTAGCTTCATTATACATTTTATTTGTCTCTCACTCTCAGTCAAATTTTCTGCCAGCTTAAAGTTAATGAAATGCCTCTGATTTAAAATTTTAATTATTTTTTACCGAATCATAATTAAATATGTATCATGATTGATTGCAGGATCGAAAAGATACCGTCATTTTGAATTCAGCATAATGATTGTGAAAACGGATCCCCTAGATTTTAATTGTTTTTAGTAGTTTAAAAAATTGGCAATTAAATTTAAATTTATTTAATCTGTTTATGTTTATGGTTTTCAGCTGGTGAACATCCTTTTAAGTCGGTGTTAACGAGTCTTCCCAAGCCAGGAGGTGGCGAGTTTGGAAAGTTCTATAGCTTGCCTGCCCTTAATGATCCAAGGATAGGTAATTTTCTCGTACAACTATATTTAGTATACAAAATATATTCACTTGATGACTTGGTTGGATTATGGATATACTGCCTCATGCCTTTGTCCAGCTTACTAGTTTCTATTAGTTGTGCGACTGATTGTATCTGTCCCTTGCTTCTGCTGTATATGTAATAGACAAACTACCATACTCTATCAGAATCCTGCTTGAATCTGCTGTTCGTAATTGTGATAACTTCCAAGTGAAGAAAGAAGATGTTGAGAAAATTATTGATTGGGAAAATACTTCGCCAAAGCAAGTTGAAATCCCCTTCAAGCCTGCTCGTGTTCTATTACAGGTGTTTTATAAATCTTCTAGATACATATATAGTCTCTACTAAGAGGAACACATGATGAATTGCTTTATATTTAATCCATTATGTTTTGTCGCCAGGATTTTACTGGGGTGCCAGCTGTTGTCGACCTTGCTTGCATGCGTGATGCTATGAACAAGCTTGGCAATGATTCAAAAAAGATTAATCCTTTGGTACGCTTTTTTATGCCATTAGCACAAATGTTTTCTGTAATGATAATACTGAAATGTTGCCAACTGTTTCTATTTTGCGAGGGATAGTCAGTTGCTGGAAGCTATAGGTTAAATTGTAATCTTTCAAAAAAGTTTTCTTAATAATGTTGTGGATCTTGAGAAATTTTTACATGTCATATAAATATGCTTTTTAGTAGGAAAGCATCATTAACTGATTTTTTTCATATGTTATCAGTGTGAGATATCTTCCTTCAGATTTATAATTGGTATTGGTTCAATAATTAGCATTTTTGCGTGTCAAATGTCCTCTGCAAAGTTCCTGGCTATTGTGGACTAATTTTCATTTTTTTAATCTATCCATAGAGTTTGTTGCTGAAAATATCTTGTATTCAGGTTAAAGTAGATCTTGTCATTGATCATTCAGTTCAAGTTGATGTAACAAGATCAGAAAATGCAGTGCAAGCAAACATGGAGCTTGAATTTCAGAGGAACAAGGAAAGGTTTTCTTTCCTTAAATGGGGATCCAATGCCTTCCATAATATGCTTGTTGTTCCTCCTGGATCTGGTATTGTACATCAGGTATACTGTGGAAATAGAGCACAATATGCAATAAACACTTTAGACAATATAGTCAAGTTATCCTCACTGATTTTATACGTGGCAAATATTTTACAGAGTGATGATAAGCTTACATTTTTCATTACTTTAAAATTTTCTTGGATACTTTATCTGTGTGAACATGGTGGCGAATTAACACCCTAAAATTTTAGGTTAATCTTGAATATCTTGGACGGGTTGTGTTCAACACTGATGGCGTGCTGTACCCTGATAGTGTGGTTGGAACTGATTCCCATACAACTATGATAGATGGGTTAGGAGTAGCTGGTTGGGGAGTTGGAGGTATTGAAGCTGAGGCAGCCATGCTTGGTCAGGTCCGTATTCTCATGGACCGATCCCAATTCTTTTACTGCAATAGCTCTAACTTTGGTTCTTGATGATTTCAGTTGTTGCTAATTAAAGTCTGTAACACAATGATGAGTAGAAAATGGGTCTTTTCTATTGAATGCATTGCAATTTCACGTTTCTATTCCACATGCTAAAATTAAAGTTACAAGTGAGCATGAAAATCTTTGCTGAATCTGAAGTATTTGCATGGTAGTTTATGAGTCTTGCATTTCTTGTTTGCAGCATTTATCAAGCGGCTGTTTTTTCACTAGTTTCAGTTGCTATTTGATTGAAGATTCTAATAAAATAAGATGATATTTTGTTCAATAAATGGAGGAATAATTCTAATCCTGTAAACCATCCAACAGTTCTCATTTTTACTTTCTTTTAGGGGGACTGTTATTGTCTCATTCATTAGCTGGAGTTTACATCTCTATCACTTGTGTTTTCTAAAGTTAAATCCATTTTTGAAAATTGACAGCCTATGAGCATGGTTTTACCTGGTGTTGTTGGATTTAAGTTATCCGGAAAATTAAGAAATGGTGTCACTGCTACAGACTTGGTTCTAACTGCTACACAAATTCTGAGGAAGCATGGTGTTGTTGGCAAATTTGTTGAGTTTTATGGTAATACTTTTCACGGTGCTGGTTTGAAGTTACTGTCTGGCTCTCTAATTCTTTATGTACGTTTTTTATTTTGTACCGATTTGTAGGGGGTGGTATGAGTGAACTGTCCCTGGCTGACAGGGCTACCATTGCTAATATGTCTCCTGAGTACGGTGCAACCATGGGATTCTTCCCTGTAGATCATGTTACTCTGCAGTATCTCAAGTTGACTGGCAGAAGTGATGAAACTGTGAGAATTCTACTTCATTACAGTTGCTTTCTATCTAAAATTATTGAATAACTAGGTGACTTCCTTGTCCTTTAATTCAGGTGGCAATGATAGAATCATATCTTCGAGCAAATAAAATGTTTGTTGACTATAATGAGGCAAGAACTTTTCTGCCTTATTCATTTTTACTTTTTTTCCTATAAACTTCTCACTTTCCAGCTGTTCTGATTGTATTTTAATAAACCTAGTCTAATTTCATTCTTTTCTACTTGTGTTTTCCTCCCAACCCTAATCTTGATATGTTCAGCCCCAACAAGACAGAGTGTACTCATCATATCTAGAATTAAACCTTGCTGAAGTTGAACCCTGTATTTCAGGACCAAAGAGGTTTGTCTTTTCTGCTGCTGTTTCAAATTTTTTGTTAAGCATTTAGATTTCTATATTTTTCTTTAGCATTTATGTATATATATTAAATATAATGTATTATACTAATATGATATTACCGCTTCTATTCTTTTCAGACCTCATGATCGGGTTCCTTTAAAAGAAATGAAGTCTGATTGGAAATCTTGTCTCAATAATAAAGTTGGTTTCAAGGTGAGGCTTGTATTTGCTGCATTTCTTAGATCTTGTCATCTATGTCCTCATTAGTGAACGTTTTCTTCTTTTAATTAAAAATTATGTTCTATCAATCAATTGATAATTTGTTTCATTAACTTTCCGTGGGTTAATTGGAGAAGAATGTAACAATGTGCATGTGTGCTGAACATGACATATTTTCCAGATAAGATGATGGCCATATTTGTCATGGAACTAGTAATGGATTAACATCCTATGATGAATCTGACATAGAACAAGAAAGCATCCTTGACTTCTAATTTGTTCAAAATCTTCTCTGTTTATAGACGTTCAAACCTCTCTTAGCTTTTTAGAACTTAACCCGTATACTACTTTTCCTAAAATCTGCTGACTCAAGCATAATACCACAAGGATTAAAAATAAAGGATAGCTAATAAAATTACGTATGAAGGATTGATCAGAACTTCTCTCCTTCAATCTGTAAATTTATGGAATGGTCCACTTCTGTAAAACTTTTAAACATTCTGCTGAATGTGTTACCATGTTGTAGGGCTTTGCTGTGCCAGAAGAGGCACATGGAAAAGTGGCAAATTTTTCATTCCAAGGGCAGCCAGCAGAGCTTAGGCACGGCAGTGTTGTGATTGCTGCAATTACGAGCTGCACCAATACATCAAACCCTAGTGTCATGCTTGGGGCTGGTCTTGTTGCAAAAAAGGCTTCTGAACTCGGTTTGCAGGTATGGCATGTATCTGTGCTTTCAATATCTCCTAATTTTTTTTTTCATTTCTTTTTCCTTTCCTATCTTCCTAATCCAAACCCACCTTTGTTTTTAAAATTATTATTCTTATTAAAAGGGAAATTCGCTTGGGTATATTCAGTCTTCCTTACCTTTCCTTGAACTATAGTATTATTGGAGCATAAATGAGTGTTTAAATAATTGTTCTAGGTCAAGCCTTGGATAAAGACTAGCCTTGCACCAGGTTCAGGGGTTGTCACAAAATATCTATTGCAGAGGTATTTCCTATACTTCCATTTGTATCTAAAGTGAACTTGGAGTGAATAATTTTTTATAAATATATTTATAATTATGACAATTTTTTAATCAATTTTTGTTTATTTTGTGAAGTGGGCTGCAAGAATATTTGAATAAGCAGGGTTTCCATATTGTTGGATATGGTTGTACAACTTGTATTGGAAACTCTGGGGAATTGGATGAATCAGTTGCCTCCGCTATTTCAGAAAATGGTACCAGTAAAATTTTTTACTGTTAAACTTTTGTTGGATCCATATACATGATGAAAGCAAGTAAATACACTAGTGTTGCATTAACAAGTTAATCATATTCCCAACCCAAGTTTAATGCTTACTAATATATATTAATTTTAATATTTTACAGACATTATAGCAGCTGCTGTGCTTTCCGGAAATCGTAATTTTGAGGGTCGTGTTCACGCCTTGACAAGAGCCAACTACCTTGCTTCACCGCCTTTAGTGGTTGCCTATGCCCTGGCTGGCACGGTATGTAATATCTCTTTATTTAGTAGTACTAAGGTTTATGTTCTCGTTATATAGTCCAGAATACCCTGTGTCTTGTGCATTTGGATTTATTCTCTCTCGAAGCTTTCTTACAAGAGTAATTGCTTTGGCAGTGTATTTGTGATGATCAATGAATTACTGTTACCATTTTTCAGGTTGATATTGACTTCGATAAGGAGCCAATTGGAACTGGGAAGGATGGTAAGAGCATCTTTTTTAAGGACATCTGGCCATCTACTAGAGAAGTTGCAGAGGTAGACACCCCTAAGTTTGTATATTATCTCAACTTTCATGTTCTTAAAGCATGAAATAAATTAGCTTGAGCTTCTCTGCTATCTAGGCTGTTCAATCCAGTGTCTTGCCAGATATGTTCAGAAGTACTTACCAGGCTATTACAAAGGGAAATCCCACGTGGAATCAACTATCAGTGCCTTCTTCCACCTTATACTCATGGGACCCCAACTCAACCTACATTCATGAGCCTCCATACTTCAAGAATATGACCATGGAGCCTCCTGGAGCCCATGGCGTTAAGGATGCCTACTGTTTACTGAACTTTGGTGACAGTATCACAACAGATCACATTTCTCCAGCTGGAAGCATCCATAAGGACAGTCCTGCTGCCAAATTCCTACTTGAACGTGGTGTGGAGTGCAAGGACTTCAATTCTTATGGAAGTCGTCGTGGTAATGATGAGGTGATGGCTCGGGGAACTTTTGCTAACATTCGACTTGTGAACAAGCTGTTGAATGGGGAAGTTGGCCCAAAGACAGTACACGTCCCCACAGGGGAGAAACTATATGTATTTGATGCAGCAATGGTGAGTTATTCAATTTTAACCAACTGTTATTTTAATAGAAACGAGTCTTGATCCCTTACCACTGCTTGTCACTTTCCATTTTTCATTACAGAAAATCCTTTTACAAGGAAAAGTAAACTATCAAGTTGTTGCCAATTTTACAATCTTTATTTTTTCATTTATTTTTAGTTGGTATTAGGCAAGATGATAACTATCTTTAGCTGCGGTGAAATTGACTAAATATTCAATACTAAGCTTGACAATAAATCCGTTATTTCAGAGGTACAAGAATGCAGGGCATGACACCATTGTTTTGGCTGGAGCAGAATATGGAAGTGGTAGCTCCCGAGACTGGGCTGCGAAAGGTCCGATGCTGTTGGTAAGTCTTGATTTCACCAGGATAAAGAATTCATGTTGGTCTTTACTCCTTGGTTGTACTCGGTAACCTTGCTATATGACAGGGAGTAAAAGCAGTGATTGCCAAAAGTTTTGAGAGAATCCATCGCAGCAATTTGGTAGGAATGGGCATCATTCCGCTTTGTTTCAAGTCCGGCGAGGACGCAGACACTCTAGGTTTGACCGGACGCGAGCGTTACACAATAGATCTCCCAAGCAAAATAAGCGATATAAGGCCCGGCCAAGACGTGACCGTCACGACGGACAATGGGAAGTCTTTCACCTGCACCGTGCGCTTCGATACTGAGGTAATAAATGGGTTGAACTACTCCTTTGTTATGTGCAGCAGCATACATGTGTCTGGTCACCTGCTGTTGTGTGATAGCAAAGCTGAATATTGTGGGTTTGGTGTTGCAGGTTGAATTGGCATACTTCAACAATGGTGGTATACTCCCATACGTTATCAGAAACTTGATTAAGCAATAAACGCATTGGATGGGAGCCTCAGCCAGTCCAAGTTTTTCCTGCCATGAGATGCAAATAAAGCTATAATAAATAGCTGAATTTTCCCCAATAATGACGGGGACTTTGTAGTTTCCCTTCCCTCTGCGGGCTTTGTCTGTCAATAAACAGAATTATTTCATAAAGTTTAGTATTTTTTCTTTCATTTGCCTAAAGGGGGTATCTTGATTCCCGGATTTTGTTGTTGAATTATAGTTCACAATAAAACACCCTGATTCGAATCTAAGCTGCTGTTTTTTTTAACCAAAGTAAATATAATGATTTGAATCCAAGATCATTATTGGGGAAAATTTGTTCTTCTCTCTATGTTTTGAAAATTTATGTTTTGATGGCTTTCATTTTTACGATATTTTATTTTAATCATTAAATTGTTAACTTTAATTAATTTGTTAACGTGGACATGTTAATAAAAAAAAATTAATTTTAAACTTTAGATAAAATATGAATTTGATTCTTAAGTTCTGTTAAAAGTTTTCATTGTCAAGTGTTGTTGACAACAGTTGAGTTCAAAAATAAAATTAATTCACATATTTTTATTTCCTAAACATGAATTTGATGTTTATTTTATCCGAAGATATTTTGAACTAAAAATTCAACCTAAAATCTGTCTAATTCTTTAAAACTAAGACAAAATGGTAAGTTTATCATTAATATTATTTAAAAATAAAAACATTAAAAAATTAACTTATATCATAAGTTTTATTTATAATATTATTATATTATAAGTTTTAGATTAATCTATATTTCTTTGAGCCATAGCTCTTGGAATAACTTAGGTTTATCTACAAGGAAATCTAAACCATTCAAACTTATCCATGTTAAGGCATTGACAAAGAGGATTTTAATTTAAGAATTATAACAAAATATGTTAAGGCATTAATAAGTAAATACTTATTTTTTTGCAATAAATCTTTATTTTTGATAGAAAGCAACTAGTTTTATTAAAGATAGAAAATATCCATAATTACAATAAAGATTTACAACTATAAAAGTAAACGTAAACTAAATTATAATTAGGACATTTTCTTATAGCCATTGATACAAAAACTAGCCACTTATATCACACAATGACAAAAAAAAAGATTAAAAAATCTAACCAATGCTCAACCAAAATAAAAATACGAACAAATCTGACTGTATCGGCAAACGAACCACTAAAGGGGATGAAGCTAATGAAGGTCACCGACAAATCGTAAATAAGAGTGAAGCGACATGGAAAAACTATCCACGAACGCAAAACATGTGCCCAAATCAATCCGAGGGTCCAAAGCAGGGAAGACCAGTATGATAACAAATAAGCGTCATCTTAATCAGTCGTGGCGATGTCAAATCCAACCCTGAGAAAAAACGATAAACAAAAACAACGGCAAAAAAATAGTAAACTACCAAAAGGCAAAGAAAAACATGCCACAAAGGCAGAGATAAGCGTGACATAAAGGAAGAGAACATGTCACAAAGGAAGAGAACATGTCACAAAGGCATAATTATTCTTATTCAAAACTAAAAAAACAAAGAAAAAAGACAACCTGCGGGCGACAACCAGCATCAAAACCGTAAACGTAAACTAAATTATAATTAGGACATTTTCCTATAACCATTAACACAAAAGCTAGTCACCTAGATCACACAATGACCAAAAAAAGAAAAGATTAAAAAATCTAACCAATGTTCGAACAAAATAAAGATACGAACAAATCTGACTGCATCAGCAAACGAACCACAAAAGAGGATGAAGCTATTGAATGCCACCGACAAATCGCAAATCAAAGTCAAGCGATATGAGAAAATTATCCACGAACACAAAACGTGTATCCAAATCAATCTGAGGGTCCAAAGCATGGAAGATCAACATGATAACAAATAAGTGTCATCTTGATCAGTAATGAAGGTGTCAAATCTAACCCTGAGAAAAAAAGATTAACGAAAATAAAGACACACTATAAACTACCAAAAGACAGAAAAATATGCTACAAATGCATAGATAAACGTGTCATAAAGTCAGATAACATATCATAAATACATAATTATTCTTATTAAAAACTAAAAAATAAAGAAAAAAGACAACCGGCGGACGACAACCAGCATCAAAACCGGTGCCGTCGCCGGTTAAACAAAATTAGAGAAGAACAAGTTGGATTGATCAATAAAATTGACACAATTTTTTTTTACTAAAATATTGTCCCTATAAATATGAAATATGTCTTAACTTTTATAAATACGAGAGAAAATAATTTTGAAGAGATGTAATTATTTTGTGATCTTTGTAATTTTTGGAATTTATGTTACAAAGATGATTTTGTAGGGGATGCCTGAAAAGTATTTTTGAATACACCAAGTTTTGGCAGGATACTGAATTTTAAAATATATATTTGTATTTTTTGTGATCTTTATGTTTATAGTGAATTTTTATTCTTATCATTTGTTGAGATAGAGAAGACTCAACCATGTAAAATCTAGTCTTTTGCATATGTCTCATTCATCCAAATATATAATTTTTTTGTATAATCACTTTATCCAATTTATTGATCGACTAATCTATATCGAGTACTGTAGAGGTAAGGACGACAATTCTAACCCAATTTATTTCATTCGCAAACGATCCAAATATATAATTAATCTTAAACATAGTTTAATCTAAATTGTATTCTTGCGAACATATAAAAATATAATCTGATCTAATAATTTTATTAACAAGAGATAAGATTAATATATACCTATAATTTACGATAAAAATGGAATTAATTGTAATTTTTTAAGAAAAAAATTATAGGTATTTATCCGTCTAATAATCCCTAAACTTTAGGCACATTATCAGGAAATTGAGGAACATGGTTAAACATGGGGCATCGGAGAAGTTTTGGGTGGAAGACACTTTTGACTTTGATTTTGTTGCTTAATTCATCTTATTAAATAATTAACCTTAATTTACATCAACCGTAAATCAACGTATTTCTAAACCTTCCAAAAGGAAGGGAAACTGATTACTTAAATTATGCAGTGAGTTTAACGGTAGTTACGTTGTTCTCACCCCTACTCATAAAATCTAATTGAGGTCCGGTTGTTTTTTGAAATTTTGAGTTTGAACATTTAAAGGCCTGTTTATTTTATTGTAATTGATTTTTTAGAAAATGAATTATATAAAATGAATTACAGTTTATGGAAAACAAATTTTAGAAAGTATTTACTAGTGTTTAGATGATGCTGTGTAATATATTTTTCGTTGTTTGATAAATTTTTCTAAAAATATTTTTTAAAAATATGTTTTTAATGAAACATACAACATTATAAATTTTATTAAGCTTTTATCTTTTAGTTTTTATTGATTTAATTTTATTATTATTAAAATTTAATGTTATTCATTTTTATAATTATAAATAGCATAGGAACTTCTGCTGTGCGGAGCCTAAAAAACGGCTAATATACGGCGTGATCGGTTAAACAAGTGACCGATTAAAATTTAGACCGGTTATGTTATGTTATATTATTTAACCGGAAATATTATCAAGTATAATAACATATTAGATAACGCTTATATAATGTAATAGGTAGCGCTTACATAATAAAATATATATTTAACCGGAAATATTATCAAGTACAATAACATATTAGGTAGCGCTTATATAATGTAATAGGTAGCGTTTATATTGACCTATTTTATAAGTAAACCGATATATTTATATCAGTAACATTGTAAATTTACCTATTACATTATAATTATTGGTTTCAATATTTTTTGGATCGATACATTTTTATAAATGTATCGACACTATATGCGTTCACCCTTTTGGGCATTCATTCTGGAAAAAAATATTTACACAACATTAAAAAGTGTCGACACATTATGTAGACCTATTCTCACATAAAACCGGTATAAATATATCGATTATACTACAAAATTACCTATTACATTATAATTATGAGTTTCGATATTTTTGGGATCGATACTTTTTAAAAATGTATCGACACTTTATGAGTGCACCCGTCTGGCATTCATTATGGACAAAATATATCGACACAAATTTAATAAGTGTCGATGCTTTATGATGACCTATTTTCTCATAAAACTGATATATTTATACCGGTTACATTGTAAATTTACATATTACATTATAATTATCGGTTTCGATTTTATTGGGATCAATACTTTTAATAATTGTATCGACACTTTATGTGTGCACCCCGTTTGGGCATTGATTCTGGACAATAAGTATCGACACAAATTACACAAGTGTCGATACATTATGTTGACATGTTTTCTAATTAACCGGTATATTTATGCCAGTTACATTGTTAATTTACCTATTACATTATAATTATTGGTTTTGATGTTTTTTGGGTCGATACTTTTAGAAAATGTATCGATACATATTTAGGTAGTTATTGTACACACTTAAATATGTCACGCGAATTTAATGTTGTACCTACCCTTCAACTACCACTACCAAAAACATGTTGAATGAACCTTTACTTACATCTCCATCAACTCCGGGACCACTGAACTTGCACAACAAAATTTTTGCTATGGATCATACTGATGCAAACAATGTTAAGCCACATAATGTTGATGAATCTGACAGATTGGTTGGCCAGCTCTTCTCTTCACGGGATCAAGCTTGGTACTTTTACAAGGGATTCGTACGGGAACATGAGTTTAGTGCACGTAAGGGAACAACACGGCTTGATGTGGAAGGGAATCTGAAGATACAAGAATTTTGTTGTTCCAAAGAAGGGTTTCGAGTATCAAAAGCCAATACTGTTGATCGTCAACGTGCTCATACGCCAGTCACAAGAACAGGATGCAAGGCTAGAGTCGTAGTTACAGCAACAAATACAAACGATCACTGGGTTATAAGTAAGTTTTATCAGAAACATAATCATGCATTGTGTACACATGCTATGACACCATTTATGCGTTCTAATAAAGCTGTAAGTAAGACTGATATCGATGAGGAAACAACATTGAAAGAGGTCAGTATTGACACGTTACAAGTAATGAACTATTTAACGCAGCAGGTAGGGGGCTATCATAATGTTGGATTTACACATAAAGACCTCTACAATGCACTTCAAAGAGGTAAAGCAAAGGAAATCGTCGATGGGGATGTGAATGCGCTTATTGCTTACTTTGATTATAAGAAACATGATGATCCTGAGTTTTTTATGACATACTCGGTAGACGAATCAGGGGAATTGCATAATCTTATTTGGTCGGATTCTACATCGAGATCAGATTACACATGCTTCGGTAATGTAATTGCGTTCGACACAATGTACAAAGATAATTTGTATAGTCGACCAATTATGCCTATTGTCGGTGTCAATCATCACCATAACACAATTGTGTTAGCCACTGCCATAATCGTTGATGAGATGTCCCAATCTTTTGAGTGGGTGCTATAAAATTTTTTAGAAGTCATGATGAATAAATCGCCTATTTCAGTTGTCACCGATGGGGATAGGGCAATGCAGAGGGCTATCAAATATGTTATTCCTTATGCTATGTTTTTGGCATCTTTCTCGCAATGCACAAGCTAACATTGGTGACCCAAAATTTACATCAGCATTCCCAAAATGCATGGCTTCCTGGTGGACAACTGAGGAATTCAATATTCAATGGTGTTCGGTTGTTTCAAAATTCAACGTCGAAAAGCATCCATGGGTGATTGAGAAGGGAAATACTCGGCACGTATGGGCACAAGCATATCTAACTGGTCATTTCTTTGCCAATATTCGCTCAACACAAAGGTGCGAGTCTATGAATGATTCTTTATCGATTGCACTGAAACACAAGAAGACATATTTAGATGTTGTTCGTGCAATTGAAGATGGAATTAGTAGAATGCGTATGAACGAGTTGAAAGCGAATTACTTAAGTTCCCAGACGAAGCCCTTCCAGATTACAAAACTGTTCGAACTTGAAAACTATGTTGCTGAGATTTTTACCCGCGAATCTTTTTGTGCGTTCCAAGATGAACTTCAACGGGAGACATTGTACCAGATTGAGGAAGAGATTCAGTCCTTATCAGATGAATGTAAACATTATATTTTGATAAAATACAAAGAAAAAAAAGAACATTTGAAATTAGTTTTGATTCTCGTATGGAAACCCTAATTTACTCTTGCAAAAAATTCAAGACCATTGGACTTCCGTGTCGCCATCAACTTCACATTTTGAAGCACTTGGATTACACATATTTGCCCGGGACTTTGATTCAAAGTAGGTGGACTAAGGATGCGAAGGCTTTTGCACCTAATTATGTTGACTTGAATGTGCCTCCAGAAGTGATGCAAATGGCAAGGTTCATTGCTCTACGTTCAACGTCAAGTAGGTTATGCTACATTGCATCAAAGGCAGACGCGTCTTTCAAAACCGCAAGAGATGAGATGAAAAGACTAATAGAAGAATTTGAAAACTCGTTTGGTTTGAATGATTCAGTCAACCAGAATAGTGTAGTAAACAACGTTCGTGACCCTCAACGAAAACAACACAAGCGAAAAGAAGTACCGAAGAACAAGGTCGAGAAGAAAATTAGGCGATGTGGGTACTGTAACGGTGAGGGACATAACAAAATAACATGTCCTCAAGTCAAGCTCAGTTTGAATACAAGCACGCAACCTTCATCAACTGATTTTTTCGAAGACGAAATGGAATGGCCATTCAGTCTCGCACATGATGATAACGATCTCCATATATCGTAAGTATCAACATGACTCCTATTATGTATAAGAAACATGTACAACAACCTATTGCAAACTTTTCTCATCTTATACATAATTACATTCACATACAAAATTATAAATCGTATATAACTTATACAAAATTAACCCTACATTAACAAAATTTCCTCTCTTAGTCTATTTTGATTGTGGCTTACGAGACCGTTTAATATTTCATCCGCACCATCACATAAATGCCAAACAATATGTAGACTATAGTCTCCCGCAATCATGGCCGGAATCAGTTCTGTAACTGGGATTATCCATCTTACTCATGTTGACTGCATAGCCAATAAATCTATCCTTATATAAAATTAAGAACAATTCTTCAACAACTGAATACAACTATTAAACATAATGTTCAATCATGCGCTCCTTACGTTGGAGGGATCTAAACCCTAAACCATCAATAGAAACTTGCCTTACCAATTTCTAGCTTACCATTTGGACCCTATAAGGGGTTTTATTGGTTATGTTGTCAACATGATTATGAGCTTCCTTTATCCTTTCGCATTTAGTAAGATTGTAGAGATTTAAATAAATTAAATTGGATTAAATACTTTAATCCAATTACCATTTCGAGAACAATTACATGAATACATTGATACTTAATGGTCGCTTTCGATTTTCTTCAATATTGATACACTAGGGCTCCATTTGAAGGTCATCATCTTCGCGAACAAAAATTGAACTTGCAACCTATAACCATTCACAAACAGCAAAATTTAAAACCTAACCCCTCTTACCGAAGATTTTCTATAAAATTAGGGTTTCGACAACATACCTATCAAACGCAAGAAGTGAAAAAAAGTGTTTGTCACATGAATAACTGATCGTAACTGTTATGAACGCTGGTATTCCTAATAGAGGGTTTGTCAATTTAGGGTTTGTAGCGTTACATTATAAATAATGAAGAAAGAAAAAATGCGTTATTTACAAATATCGACACAAATCTAAAACATGTCGATACACTATGTTCACCTAATTTCTCATAAAACCGGAACATTTATACTAGTTACATTGTAAATTTACCTATTACATTATAATTATCGGTTTCGATGTTTTTGGGATCGATACTTTTTATAAATGTATCGATACTTTTTGCGTTCACCCTTTTGGGCATTCATTCTGGCAAAAAGTATCGACACATCATTTAAAAGTGTCGACAAATTATGTAGACCTATTCTGACATAAAACCCGTATATTTATACCGGTTATATTACAAAATTACCTATTACATTATAATTATGGGTTTCGATGTTTTAGGGATCGATACTGTTTAAAAATGTATCGACACTTTATGGGTGCAACCTTTTTGGATTTTCCTTGTGGACCAAAAGTATCGACACAAATCTACAACGTGTCAATACATTATGTTCACCTATTTTCTCAAAAAACCGGTACATTTATATTGGTTACATTGTAAATTTACTTATTACATTATAATTATCGGCTTCGATGCTTTTGGGATCGATACTTTTTATAAATGTATCGACATTTTATGCGTTCACCCTTTTGGGCATTCATTCTGGCAAAAAGTATCGACACAACATTCAAAAGTGTCGACACATTATGTAGAACTATTCTAACATAAAACTGGTATATTTATACCGGTTATATTATAAAATTACCTATTACATTATATTTATGGATTTCGATGTTTCTGGGATCAATACTGTTTAAAAATGTATCGACACTTTATGGGTGCACCCTTTTTGGATTTTCCTTGTGGACCAAAAATATTGATACAAATTCTACAAGTGTCGATACATTATGTATATCTATTTTCTAAAAAAACGGTTTATTTATACCGGTTACATTGTAAATTTACCCATTACATTATAATTATCGGTTTCGATGTTTTTGGGATCGATACTTTTTATAATTATATCGACACTTTATGCGTTCACCCTTTTGGGCATTCATTATGGCAAAAAGTATCGACACAACATTAACAAGTGTCGACACATTATGTAGACCTATTCTCACATAAAACCAGTATATTTATACCGGTTATATTACAAAATTATCTATTACATTATATTTATTGATTTCTATGTTTCTGGGATAGATACTTTTTAAAACTCTATCGACACTTTATGGGA
This sequence comes from Hibiscus syriacus, assembly GCF_006381635.1. Taxonomy (NCBI): domain Eukaryota; kingdom Viridiplantae; phylum Streptophyta; class Magnoliopsida; order Malvales; family Malvaceae; genus Hibiscus; species Hibiscus syriacus. The sequence continues at coordinate 2,520,691 of NW_024063319.1, forward strand.
AACTTTAAGTTTGGAAACTTTATGTGTGAAAACTTTGTTGTGGAGATTATATAAAACGATTCTTTAATAATGTGTTTCGATACATTTGCACGCAGATGTAAAATACATTAATAACTATTATTAATATTTCAACAATCCTCAAATGTATATGTATACAGATAAACAAAAATGGAATAATCAATGATAACATGCATATTAGCTAAGTTAATAAGTTTTGAAAAAGGTAAGTTGTTACCTTATAAATTAAATTGCATAATTGATTCATACTGTTCAAGTAACATACGTACACAAGAAATTTATACATAACAATGTTCAAATAGTGTTCAAATAATTTATGCATAACAATGTTCAAATAATGTACCCACAACGAAAATAATCTGATTAAAAAGGGTTATTTCTAACGAAGTTCGAAACATTAGGCGCCTTCAACAAATTTTCCAAATACTCTCGTATGTTAACGCCTTTTTTTGAGGACATATATAAATAATTTCAATTATCAAACTAATGAGGTGTAATTTTACTACTAAATTCGCATAAGCAGGAATAAATTTGTGTCATACCTAGAGCATTGTCGCCCGAATGGGAAGCATCGTCAATGGAATGTGGACATATGTAATTGTATTTCTATATAAACACATAAATTGTTAATCAATCAATGTATGAACACCTGTTTAACTGTAAAAACATATTGTATAAATGCAACTTACCAGATTATAAATCATTTTTTCCGGCGAATCATTGACCAACAGTGTATTTAGGTCGTTAAAATAAGGAAATGCGTTCCAAACATCCTTGGGATCTTTACAGTAGGTAACATTATCGCATGTTTTACAATTTGCATGATCCTGTTCACAAACAGTCGAACATAAATATGTAGGAATCATATACAAATAAAAGTCAGCAAACTGTAATGAGATTTATCTTACCCAAGTGAATAGAAAATGGTCAGACAGCAAAGGTAGTTTCTCAAGTACATGGTCGATGTTATGCCTGAGATTGTAATCAAGTTTGAATGTTAACATTTAATTATATATTAACGATTTTTGCTACAATAATTCAATTTCTCAACAATTCTAACCTCATCTTGGAAGACCAAATGACAACAACAAAATTGTCTACACAAAAATGCATAAATTCATATAATCCTGTTCTGAGGACAACATCTACAACATGAAGAAAATAAGATTAAAGTTCTACGCTTATATGTTAAAATAATGGATACAAAATAACATAATTAAAACCTTTTGGCTGTCTTGGGATGTAGGCAAGGACACCATTGACATAAAAAATTATAAGTTTTCTTGCAGGCGGCGTTGCAGACACGATATACTTGTTTGGATCATTATAATCATAATCATAATCATCATCATCATCATCGTCATCTTCATCGTCATCTTCATTGACCTCTTGGTTGTCCACATCTGTTAAAAGAAAATAAAATACTTTTCAGAACGTGTAAATGTTTAGAAACATAAATAATTAATTACATAACTCGTTTGATTTCATTGACGTAATTCGTCACGCAACATGGAGACTTCATCACGCAGTTATGAAATATCGGCTCGCCTTCCACTCACAAGGGAATCAATATGCTCCAGAAAATTGACCATTCATCACCGTCTTAATTGTGGCATCCTCTCCAACTGGAGCTTATGGAGCTTCTAGAGCTTCCGGAGCTTCTTCCATCATTGCGTCTTCAATTGGTTGGTCGTCTTCATGACCAATGTGGTCCATTTCCTCCCTCTCTTGATCTAATATGACCTCCTTCATATGCTTCCAACCGACTTTTTCAACAAAATCATATCCTGTTTTTTTTAATAAATAACATGTCAATCTTGCGAGTTAATCGAACAGGGGCGTCATGCGAAAAATCAACTTCTTTCTTATTCAACATATGGGTGATGACACATCCATATGTTAGGGAAGTTGAAATTATTGCTCCCTTTGTGACCATATATACAATTGTATTAAATATCAGTTTAGCAATGTTTGGAGCCTTATTGGATTTATACTTTGCTATCCACCAATAATCGCTGTCTCGAAGCGTTGAATGTTTCCCCCCAGTAGGCCGGATATACCAACTGAGCATTTTGTGAAACACTCTCGACTCTACAACTAGGTGAATTGGGCTATTTCTAGCAACCTGTTGTATTGTAGTATCTAAATTATTTTCATCTGAATCCCATTTATTCTCGACATCTAGACCATCCACAATAGTTTTCAGATATATATATATATATATATATATATATATATATATATATATATATATATATATATATATATATATATATATATATATATATATATATTCCCCATGAAATGTGTATTAATTCCTATTATATTAGTCTTATTAGGCTCGCTTTGTAAAGAATCATTGTTGTAGAAGACTCTAACTAGGTTGGGGTAATATTTTGGTTCTATACCAAGGAATTCAAGCCAACCCCAAGATATAAATGTGGATTTAAAACTAAACGCATATTTATTATCAAACAAGAAACACAGGTCAATGACACGTTCGGGACGAATCTTCCTTACTTTAAAATTTGTCTGTCATCTTTCTTTCTCTGTATCGGATCTAAAGTTCAGAGTTTCGAACGACCTGATTTCCTCAGAAGAAGCGATTGTTTGAGAAGGAGGTTGTGGTTGAGAAGACGTGGGTTGAGAATAGCTTTGAGAAAGACCGCGCTTTTGACGCTGACATTTTGGAGCCATTTTGGGTGTGGATGATATTACATTGGAACACAAACACATTCAGAAAAAAAACTCCAATGTGGAAATCAATCAAACCCATAAAATATCGATAAATTTACCTGAAAATCTGATCGTCACTGTTATGGTAACGCTAGTATTTATCGGAGATGAAGAGTTCTCTTCTGCCTTTAGGTTTAGGGTTTATCGATTTGGAATTTGTATCCATTATAAATAATCTATAAATAATATAGGGGGAAAACATGCGATATTTAAAATGGTATCGACACAAATTTAACAATTGTCGATACTTTATGATGACCTATTTTCTCATAAAAGCGGTATATTTATACCGGTTACATTGGAAATTTACCTATTATATTATAATTATCGGTTTCGATGTTATTGGGATCGACACTTTTTAAAAATGTATCGACACTTTATGCGTGCAACTTTTGGATTTCCTTCTGGATAAAAAGTATCGACACAAATTCCACAAGTGTTGATACATGTTGTAGACATATTCTCTCATAAAACCAGTATTGTTATACTGGTTACATTGTAAATTTACCTATTATATTATATTTATGGGTTTCGATGTTTCTGGTATCGAAACTTTTTATAAATGTATCGACACTTTATTCGTTCATCATTTTTGGCATTCATTCTGGACAAAAAGTATCGACACAAAATAAAAAAGTGTCGATATATTATGTAGACCTATTCTTACATACAACTGGTATATTTATACCGGTTGTATTACAAAATTACCTAGTACATTATAATTATTTGTTTCGATGTTTTTGGGATTGATACTTTTTATAAATGTATCGACACTTTATTCGTTCATCATTTTTGGCATTCATTCTGGACAAAAAGTATCGACACAACATTAAAAAGTGTCGATACATTATGTAGATCTATTCTCACATAAAACTGGTATATTTATACCGATTATATTACAAAATTACTTATTACATTATATTTATGGATTTTGATGTTTTTGGGATCGACACTTTTTAAAACTGTATCGACACTTTATTCGTTCATCATTTTTGGCATTCATTCTGGACAAAAAGTATCGACACAAAATAAAAAAGTATAAATATATTATGTAGACATATTCTCACATAAAATCGATATATTTATACATGTTATATTACAAAATTACCTATTACATTATAATTATCTGTTTCGATTTTTTTGGGATCGACACGTTTTATAAATGTATCAACACATATGCTTACCTATTTTTTGGAAACTTAACGTTTGGGAACCATACTGGACAAAATGTTGGAAACAAATCTTTGTGTTTATTAATTTTTCATTAAAAAAGTCTATTTTTTGCGTTTACATTGTAAATTTACCTTTTACTTTAAAGTTATTGAATTTTGTAGTTATTGTCTCAATATGGAATGGTCATTTAGTCCCTACATTTACATTTTTGCCAATTTACTGCTAACTTTTCTCATCTCATACATAATTACATCCACATACAAAATTATAAATTGTATACAAAATTATAAATCTTATACAAAATTAACTCTACATTTACATCATCGCTTACTTTTGCTATTCTTGTGTCTCATGGCAGCTTTTGTTTTCTCCTGTCTTCGTTGATTTTGATTGTGGCTTACGAGATCGTTTAATATTAGCGATCGATCCCACTCTCCAACAACCTATATTCAAATTCTCAGTACGTTAAGTATTGTAAACCACAACATTCAATCTACGACTTTTAACAAGTTAACCGCAAAACGAATTTTTAATTCCACTTACAAAATCACTAGTTACCCCTGTAGAACCGATCGATTCCATCCACATCATCACATACATGCCGCAATCATATCTGTAACAAAATTTGAAAACCACACATGTCAATTATGAAACCTGCATAAATTAAGCTTTCTATTTATGATAACATCTCATACCCATTCAATTGCTCATTTCTTCTTATGCTCCACAAATTTGAAATTTTTCAAGTGGAACTTTCCTAGAGATCCACATACTTCTACCCAATTGCGTTTCTTATTATAACTATCTAATATTTTCATCTGCATTAAAAAAATATGAAGTTATGATCCAAACAAAATATGCACTATAATTTACATAATGTCCTTTCATACATATCAATCTCTTAGCATCATTCACTCTTTGTTTAGCTGCTTCATATGTAAACAGACTATCATATATTGTTGCAACATGATCTACCATATTCAACACCAACAGATACCAATGTGAATTATGGTAGTTTATTGTGATCATGATCTGCAACAAATTTCACACCCAATTTGACAAAATTCAACATTCTATATCCGAAAACATCATTTGCAATTCGTATGGTGTCTTACTTTCTCACAGTCGGTGAATTTCACATAGTTACCCAATATAGGACCCCAAAAGATAGCAATACTCTCAACACTTACTTTTCTGTTGGCATCCAATGCCTGTTGCTGCAATTACACGAAAATCATTATTAGTTTACCGTCTATAACACTACTTTTCAACATTTATTAATTTAACTCAACGCTAAGTGGTATGAAAGGTAGCCAATCCTCCGGAGTGATTTTTTCGAATCGTAGCATACTGTCCAGGCGAGCAAATCAATAACCTAACAAAATTAATTACATAATCAGAACATATTCAATAGGTTTTAACATTTTTTACTTTCTACTTACCACACCGCCAACCCATTCCGTAGGCTTTAACGTTGCAACGTCGGATACATTAGCGAATTGATTTCTCATTGAGATTACAGAATATCTGTATGAATCATTAGGATTAATATCTTGTCATGAAATATTCAAATATCACTCACAAAGCAATATATTTCAGTTACCCCGATTCTAACCCACTATTCCATAAATAATCACAAATTGCAGCTTCGATGCCATCAATTCCGCTTAGAATATCCGCTTTTTCAACCTACAATTTTGCATAAAAATTTTTGTCACAACAACATGATAAAGATCAAATTAAGTTTTCTTTTATTCAACTTACCTTATGCTTCTTCTTCTGGGGTTCAGGACATTTCGAATCCAAATCTGCATCTATAACACTCTCCGGTGTATAGATCACAGCGACATCCTTCCTCCTTATTTCCTTTGTCTTTTCTTCTTCGTCCCTCTTTTCTTCTTCGTCCCTCTTTTCTTCTTCGTCCCTCTTTTCTTCTTCATATTTTTTCAGTTCATCGTATTTTTGCTCTACATAGGTCTTCATCTCTTTTATTTCACCCTTCAATTTTCCCCTTCATCCAAGTATTCATCAACCACCCCTTTCACCCCGTAAGTTCACTCCTCAATTCCACAACCTCCTTCACCACTCCATCAATTTTTTCACCCCTCACCATCTTAAGTTCACCCCTCAACTTCTTTCACCACTCCATCTATTTTTCCTTCCACTTCCCCATTACGCCTCTCAAGTGTCTCTTCGACTCTCTCAAGTTTCTCTTCGACTCTCTCAAGTTTCTCTTCTACTCTTGATTGTCTTTGCATGATATCAAATTGGATTTTTTTGATATCAGCCAATTCAGACATCAAAATGTCGAATTTACTCTGTTTTCCCTCACCGTCATCCCCTAATACAACCATCTCTTCTTCTTTGTCCTCTGCTTCCACTGCATCCACTGCCTCCACTACATACCAATAACCTTCAAAATTAAATTACAATATTAAGACATTGATTATATTCTTAATATTATTTAATTACATTTATTACCCTTTCTTGTTTCCTCGGTCTATCCAACTTCAACTTCGCCATCAATCTAACCACCTATTCCTTCCCCCATGCACGGATGCGTGCTACTCCAGTTCTTTCATAAGATGGCACTGCCTCACAGCCCGACCAAAAATCGAACAGGGCAATCTGCATTTATAATAAAATTTATAATTTTATATAAAAAACAAAAACGTTCTTCAACTCATTTACCTCTAAGATTGCTATGCACCCTTTGAGGTATCTCTAGCTGCCCTTTTTAAAGGTGATTATTGATTCAATCAATCTCGAATGGACATATTCAGCCCAATTGAATTCACCCTTCAAGCCTTCATCGCAAATGAGCTTCATATAGTCCTTGTTCGTTGACGTATCACCCGTTGGACAAAGAAAGATCCCGACAAGGTACAATAGAACTCGGGCCTTTAGCTCACCCCCCCGTAAGATCCACTTTTGATTTCCTCTTCAAGTTCAGCATATGTCACATTCTGCTTCAAACCATATTTGGAGGCAAGTGCTTTCCATTCCTTACTCTTAGAGACTTCTACAACACTTTTGCCTTCATTTCCTACCCCCAATACGGCTGTAACACATGGGATCTCAAGAGGAAATGAAAAATCACCATATTTAGCTTTACATTGTTTGACATCAAATTGCGCCATCAAGGATAGACTCAATTCCATCTGAATAGGTCGATCCCTTACTCCTCCAACAATCCAAACCTCATTTCTCCCAGCACATTCAACTGACCCTTCTCCTTAAGGTGTATAACTAATGAATTCACCCTTTTAATGCTACACCTTGTCGACACTTCCTACATTTTTAACAATATATAATGTTATAGTTCTTATATATTTTGTATCAACATATTTACAAGTTTAATGAATACCTTCTTTTCATGTGCTTTCCTCCATTCTTTGTATTTTTCACTATCCATCTTTGACTGTGCGATGTAAGGTTCTTTCTCAGCATCACTCATCGAATTCCATTTCTCCAACACATCATTTCTCACCTAATATTAAGCATAAACATTTTTTAATCAATACATTAACGCTAAATAATACTCAATGTCAATTTCAATTTACATATCGAACCGATGTGTTCGCCACCTTCCTTTATCCTTTTGCATTTGGTCATACTGTCAACATTTAAAATTTGTCATCAATTTAAAGTTCTTAAATACTTTAATACAATTACCATTTCAACAATAATAACAAAAAGACATTGATACTTACTAGAAGTACATATATCCACCCTTTGGTTTCTTTTGAGTCTCGACCTCAATTTCAAAGTCATCTACACCACCAACAATATTTCCACCCATTGACTCAACTTTTCCTTCATATATCAGTTTACGCAAGTCAAATCAAACACTTGTTGCATACACTTTATTCAATATACAAATATAGATAACTACTCTTGTGGTAAAACGGTTTTCTTCAAAAGAATTTGAATGGCCACTACAAAATGTGTCGGCACATTTATACAACCTAAAATATCATTTTTACCTATAATATTATATACATGTATCCATATTTATTTTCTACCTAGAATATTATATAATCGGTCTCAAATCCTTCTTGGCTTTAATTCGAAATCCCCAAACCAAACCCAAAAACCCTAATCCCTATTTCCTTCAAACGAATGGGAACACTCAATACTCCAAGTATCGACACATTTATACAACATATAATATCATTTTCTACCTATAATATTTAATAAAAGTATTGATATTTATATTTTACCTAGAATATCACTTTCTACATGTAATCGGTCTCAAATACTTCTTTACTCCAAAACCACAAACAACACATAAAAACCCTATTTCGATTACTGCAATAATAAAAAACTAGGGTTTCGACAACGTACTTTTTGATTCGACTTCATCAACAAACAAACAAACTTCGCTTTAGAAACGCCTTCTGAAATGTAGCAACAATTACGCTTCGATTTCAAAAACTCGTCCGTTCTATCTATTTTTTAGAGGATATTTAACTATGCCATATGTTATTTTTATTTAATCGATACAACTACAAAAGTGTCGATACTTTCGATAGTATAATTACCTATTTCTTTGAAAGTATCGATAATTTATTACGCGTACCTATTAAAGTATTAACACTTTCAATATATCCGGTAGCGCTTTACCAGTTTTGTCATTTAGAGACCGGTTTATCATATTTTTACCTGTTATATCATTATGGATCGATATATTTTTATAAAGTATCGACACTTTATAGGAGCTAAAACTGCTTCTCTTTTAAATTCACAAAGTGTCGATACTTATATTAAATTATCGACACTTTCAATATATCCGATAGCGCTTTATCGGTTTTGTCTATTTGAGACCGGTGTTATCATATTTTTACCTGTTATATCGTTGTAGATCGATACATATTTATAAAGAATCGACACTTTATAGTGCTAAAATTGCTTCTCCTTTAAATTCACAATGTGTCGATACTTATATTAAAATATCGACACTTGCAATATATTCGATATCTCTTTATCGGTTTTGTCTTTTCCTGACTGGTTTTGTCATATTTTTACCTGTTATATCGTTGTGGATCGATACATATTTATAAAGAATCGACACTTTATAGACGCTAAAACTGTTTATCCTTTAAATTCACAATGTGTCGATACTTATATTAAAGTATCGACACTTGCAATATATCCGGTATCTTTTTACCGGTTTTATCTTTTCCTGACCGGTTTTGTCATATTTTTACCTGTTATATCGTTGTGGATTGAAACATATTTATAAAGAATCGACACTTTATAGGCGCTAAAACTGCTTCTCCTTTAAATTCACCATGTGTCGATACTTATTTTAAAGTATCGACACGTGCAATATATCTGGTAGTGCTTTACCGGTTTTATCTTTTCGTGACCGGTTTTGTATACATTTTTATAAAGTATCGACACTTTATAGGCGCTAAAACTGCTTCTCCTTTAAACTCAATATATGTCGATACTTATATTAAAGTATCGGCACGTGCAATATATCCGGTAGCGCTTTACCGGTTTTGTCTTTTCGTGACTGGTTTTGTCATATTTTTTCTTGTTATATTGATGTGGATCAATACATTTTTATAAAGTATCGACCTAAACCGACAAGCTAAGTTTGCCGGTTGCCAAATTTTTTAATATTTCTTCATGATTTAGACCTATTACATTATTATTACTCAACATTTCCGATAGCGCTAAACCGAATTTGTTAAATATCTTTTAATGTATCCGGTAACGCCTTATATTAACCCGCATTTCCTGAGATAATCCCATATTTTTATAGTATGTTATCCGGCTATAAAGCATATATATTATTAATAATTAATAATAAAAAATATATTATAGTGATTCTAAACTATTTTTAAAAAATCAACTACAACTGCAATAACATAATGATTCGAATCATAACTGTTTTCAAGAAGAAAAAAAAAAAGATTTCACACAATAAGAGAGATCGGTTAATCACCACAAAAACTACCGCAAGTCAAGTAGACAACAGTTTCATATTGTTAATGCTACTCCGGAATACTCTCCAACGCCGGCATCCAACCACCGTGAAAGCCACCGTCTTCGTCATCATCACTTGCTCTTCTTCCTTGTGCAGAAACCCTAACACCTCTCAACTTCAGAACTTTTATCAATCGCTCCATCGAAGGCAACTGCTTCAAATCTTTCCCGGCACTCCAAATCATCTGCTCCAACTCTCCCCGAGTCACCCAAGTCTTATCCTCACAACCCCATTGATGGACTCACCTTGTTCTCTCGATCTTTCATCAACACCACCGTCTTCTTCGTTTATTTTGAACCTTACTACGTTCTTCTTCTTCTTCATGTAAACGCCAGCAGGCCGTTCCTTGTTCGAAACTGTAAAATTTCCCGTATCTTTGATGGCTTCATTAGCATCGTTCATGCAGCTTTGAGGGTCGTTTTGTGATACGATTTTGTTGCTTGCAAAGCAATTACCCATCTTGAGATGTGAAACAAAGAAAATTCAGGAAAAATATCGAAGAGAAAATAGGGTATTTGGGGTGGAAGTTACATAGGGAAAAAAAAGGTAGGAGAGAGCACATGATAAGGCGGCTATTAAGCCTGGGGTTTTAAAAGTGCTGCGCAAGGTGACACGATTCTTCATTTTGCAAAATTCCTAATATCTTCTCCTTTATTTGGATTAGATTTTAGAGTATATTAAATATCAATCTTAGTTTAACATAAGGGATAACTACATAAATGATCACTGTTGTTTTAATTTTGATCACTTTTAATCACCAAATTTGAAAAAATTACGTCCAATTATTCATGTTATTGATCTATCAAATTTTTGTTACTTACATTATCGATTGTTATGTTTTGGTGATTGGATCGTTAACTTCCGTTACTTTGATGACGTGTCATGTCTCCTTTCACCACTCACCACTGTCGTTGCGACAACTAGCACCTTAAAACTTTTAAATCACTCTTTTTTGGTCTCCTAAATGTGAATTTAGTGTCCATTTCACACAAAAATGCCTCGTATTGAACAAATCTAACCTAAAATATTTCAACCTCCTTTAAAATTAAATCATAATAATGAATTTGTAATTAATATTCTAAATCTACGTCATTAACAATAAAGAATGAATTGAAAAAAAATTAGGTGCAACAGTTGTTAACGACGTTAGTCAACGGCGACTGACGGTGATGGTGGTGAGTAGTGGCCGAAGATGGGAGACTTTGATCGAATTCAATGGTAAAATTAATATTTTATCTAAAGATTAGGGATCAAAATGATATTTATCTAAAGTTTAGGGGGGAAAATAAAAATTTACCCCTTTTGACTAATTTGTCACGTCATCAAACTAACCGGAGTTAACGACTCATTGATTATAAATGTACTAATCGATAACGTAAGTGTGACTAAAACTCGATAGATCGGTAATATAAGTGACTGAAACATAACTTTTTTTCAAAATCGATGCTCAAAAGTAAAAAAATGAATCGAAATCGATCATTCATGTAATTAAGTCCTAAAATAAATATCAATTTTTCCACAAAAATAATAAATTAAGGATTTGATTTAGTGATTGAGTGCTAAATTATTTTGTCAAGAGATCTAGGTTCAATTTCCTTCGTTGGTATTCTTTTCCTCTAAAAGATGATGTTACATTTTATATTCTTATTGGACAAAAATAATATATTAAATAAAAATATTATAAAATAAATCATGAAAAATAAACAGAGATTAAGTTCGATTTAAATAAAAATATTTAGGGATTAAACTGAACAAGATTAACTTTCAAAAGACTTACTATCTCATTTATTCTTTTTATTAAAGTAAATCAGTTAAAATTTACACGTGGTATATTTTGATTGAACGAAATTATTTTAACGGTGTTAAAAAAATAAAAAAATCGAAATAACTTTCAATAATTTAAAAGTAAAATAAGCCAATCAATTATATATTATTGTAACCTTTTCGACCAATTATTTCTTTTCATAGATTTCCATATTTCAAAACTCAAACTCGATGGGTCTAATATTTATATACGATATATTTTGGTATATAAATTTATATTTTGATATTTGGTTTTGAAATAATTAAAACTTTTAATATTATACGTAATTAAGGGTAAATAAAACTTGACTTAAATTGAAATATCGATTTTTTAACTCGTTTCGATTCGAAAATATTAGATTCAAATTGATTTCGGATTGTAATTTTATAAAATTGAATCGATTCGATTTTTTTAAAATTTAAGTCGAGTTGTAAAATAAAACTCAAATTGTAACTCGAATAACTCAAAATTTTTAGTAATTAGCATGTTAATTTCAAAGTTTGAGTCGAATCTCTCGACTCGACTATGTATGATATATGTATATCATATATATATAAAAATATAGATAAACATATATGTATTATATATAGCTATAGAAAATCATCTGAATTAAGATCAAACAGTATCATAATATTACAAATATTATAATTAAGTTTAAACAAAAACTCAAATAAATTGACTCGTTCGACTCGGCTTAAAATATTTTAAGTTAAATTTGAATTATAAAATATAATTCATCATCTTAAATAATTCATTTTTTTGCTTAAATTAAAACCGAGAATGGTGGGACGAACTCGAGTAGTACCAAGCTCGACTCAAACTCAAAAACTTTATATGTAAACTAAACTCGACTCAAAAACTCGGGATTGTCTCAGGAAAGGCGGGTTAATATACGGCTAATATACGGCGTTACTGGATACATTAAAAGATATTTAACAAATTCGGTTTAGTGCTACCAGAAATGTTGACTAATAATAATGTAGTAGGTCTAAGTCATGAAGAAATATTAAAAAATTGTGCAACCGGCAAACTTAACTTGTCGGTTCGTGTCGATCCAAATTAAAAATGTGTCGATCTAAAACGATATAACAGGTAAAACTATGACAAAACCGGTATTGAAATGATAAAACCGGTAAAGCGCTACCGGATACATTTAAAGTGTCGGTACTTTAATATAAGGATCGACACTTCGTGAATTTAAAAGAGAAGCAGTTTTAAATCCTATAAAGTGTCGATACTTTTAAAAAATGTATTGATCCAAAACGATATACCAGGTAAAAATATGATAAAACCGGTATCAAAATGATAAAACCGGTAAAACGTTACCGGATATATTGAAAGTGTCGATACTTTATATAAGGATCGACACTTTGTGAATTTAAAAGAGAAGCAGTTTTAGCGCCTATAATATGTCGATACTTTAAAAATATATATCGATCCACAACGATATAACAGGTAAAAATATGATAAAACCGGTATCAAAATGATAAAATCGGTAAAACGATACCGGATATATTGAAAGTGTCGATACTTTCGTAAGTACGTGTAATAAATTATCGACACTTTCAAAGAAATAGGTAATTATCCTTTCGAAAGTATCGACACCTGACATAAAAGTATCGACACTTTTGTATTTGTATCGATTAAATATAAATAACATATCCGATGAAAATATAAAGGCCATATCTAAATATCCTCTGAAAATCGATAGAACGGACGAGTTTTTGAAATCGAAGTATAATTGTTGCTGCATTTCAGAAGGCATTTCTAAAGTGATGTTTGTTTGTTTGTTGATGCAGTCGAATCGAAAAGTATGTTGTCGAAACCCTAGTTTTTTATTATTACAGTAATCGCGAATAGGGTTTTTATGTGTTGTTTGGGGTTTTGGAGTAAAGAAGCATTTGGGACCGATTGCAGGTAGAAAGTGATATTGAAGGTAAAATATAAATGTTGATACTTTTATTAAATATTATAAGTAGAAAATGATATTATAGGTTGTATAAATGTGCCAATACATTTTGTAGTGGTCATTCAAATTCTTTTGAAGAAAACCGTTTTACCACAAGAGTAGTTATCTATATTTGTATATTGAATAAAGTGTATGTAACAAAATAATTTGATTTGCGTAAACTGATATATGAAGGAAAAATGTAGTCAATGGGTTGGAAAATTGTTGGTGGCGCAGATGACTTTGAAATTGAGGCCGAGACTCGAAAGCAACCAAAGGGTGGATATATGTACTTCTAGTAAGTATCAATGTCTTTTTGTTATTATTGTTGAAATGGTAATTGGATTAAAGTATCGATAAACTTTAAATTGATTACAAATTTTAAATGTTGACAGTATGGCCGAATGCAAAAGGATGAAGGAAGATGGCACACAGAGATGTTCGGTATGTAAAATGAAATTGACATTGAGTAGTATTTAGTGTTAATGTATTGATTAAGAAACGTTTATGTTTAATATTAGGTGACAAAAGATGTGAGGTCCAAATGGAATTCAATGAGTAATGCTGAAAAGGAACCTTACATCACACAGTCAAGGAATGATAGTAAAGAATACAAAGAACGGAGGAAAGCACATGAAAATAAGGTATTCATTAAACTTGTAAATACGTTGATACAAAATATATAAGAACTATAACATTATATATTGTTAAAAAATGTAGGAAGTGTCGACAAGATGCAGCATTAAAAGGGTGAATTCATTAATTAAACACCTTAAGGAGAAGGGTCAGTTGAATGTGCTGGGAGAAATAGGTTTTGGATCGTTGGTAGGAGTAAGGGATCGACCTATTCGGAGGGAATTGTGTCGATCCTTGATGGCGCAATTTGATGTCAGACAATGTATTGCTAAGTATGGTAATTTTTCATTTCCTCTCGGGATCCCATGTGCTGCAGCCGTATTGGGGGTAGAAAATGAAGGCAAAAGTGTTGTAGAAGTCTGTAAGAGTAAGGACTGGAAAGCATTTGCCTCCAAATATGGTTTGAAGCAGAAGGTGACATATGATGAAATTGAAGAGGAAATAAAAAGTGGATCTTACGTTGGGGATGAGCTGAAGGCCAGAGTTCTATTATACCTTGTCGGTATCTTTCTTTGTCCAACGGGTCATACGTCAACGAACAAGGAACATATGAAGCTCATTTGCGATGAAGGCTTGAAGGGTGAATTCAATTGGGCTGAATATATCCATTCGAGATTGATTGAAACAATAATCACCTTTAAAAAGGGCAGCCAGAGATACCTCAAAGGGTGCATAGCAATCTTAGAGGTAAATGAGTTGAAGAACTTTTTTGTGTTTTTATATAAAAATATAAATTTTATTATAAATGCAGGTTGCACTATTCGATTTTTGGTCGGGCTGTGAGGCAGTACCGGCTTATGAAAGAACCGGAGTGGTACGCATCCGTGCATGGGGGAAGGAAGAGGTGGTTAGAGTGATGGTGAAGTTGAAGTTGGATAGAGCGAAGAAGCAAGAAAGGGTAATAAATGTAATTAAATAATATTAAGAATATAATCAATGTCTTAATATTGTAATTTAATTTTGAAGGTTATTGGCAAGGATGTAGAGGAGGCAGAGGAGAAGAAATGAGAGATGGTTGTATTGGGGGATGACAGTGAGTGGGACGACGGTGAGGGAAAACATAGTAACTTCGACATTTTGATGTCTGAATTGGCTGATATAAAAAAAATCCAATTTGATATCATGCAAAGACAATCAAGAGTCGAAGAGAAACTTGATAGAGTCGAAGAGAAACTTGAGAGAGTCGAAGATACACTTGAGAGGCATAAAGGGGTAGTGGAAGGAAAAATAGATGGAGTGGTGAAAGAAGTAGAGGTGTTGAGGGGTGAAGTGGTGAAAGAAGTTGGGGTGTTAAGGGGTGATATTAAGATGGTGACGGGTGAAAAATTTGAGGGAGTGGTGAAGGAGGTTGTGGAATTGAGGAGTGAACTTACGGGGGTGAAGGGGGTGGTTGATAAATACTTGGATGAAGGAGATCAATTGAAGGGTGAAATAAAAGAGATGAAGAGCTATGTAGAAAAAAATACGATGAACTGAAAAAATATGAAGAAGAAAAGAGGGAGGAGGAAGAAGAAGAGATGGAAGAAATGAGGAGGAAGGAAGTCAATGTCATTTATACACCGGAGAGTGTTATAGCAGCAGATTTGGATTCGGAATGTCCTGCACCCCAGAAGAAGAAGCTGAAGGTAAGTTGAATAAAAGAAAACTTAATTTGATTTTTATTATGTTGTTGTGACAAAAATTTGTATGCAAAATTGTAGGTTGAAAAAGCGGATATTCCAAGCAGAATTGATGACATCGAAGCTGCAATTTGTGATTATTTATGGAATAGTAAGTTAGAATCGGAGTAAGTGAAATATATTTCTTTATGAGTTATATTTAAATATTTCATGACAACATATTAATCCTAATGATTCATACAGATATTCTGTAATCTCAATAGGAAATCAATTCGCTAGTGTATACGACGTTGCAACGTTGAAGCCTACGGAATAGGTTGGCGGTGTGGTAAGTAGAAAGTAGAAAATGTTAAACTTATTGAATATGTTCTGATTGTGTAATTAATTTTGTTAGGTTATTGATTTGCTCGCCTGGACAGTATGCTACGATTATCAGAAGTCACTCCGGAGGATTGGCTACCTTCCATACCACTTAGCGGTGAGTTAAATTAATAAATGGAGATAAGTAGTGTTATAGACGGTAAATTAATAATGTTTGTTGCGTAATTGCAGCAGCAGGCGTTGGATGCCAACATCAAAGAAAGTGTTGAGAGTATTGCTACCTTCTGGGGTCCCATATTGAATAACTATGTGAAATTCACTGACTGTGAGAAGGTAAGACACCATACCAATTGCAAATGATGTTTTCGGATATAGAATGTTGAATTTTGTCAAATTGGGTGTGAAATTTGTTGTAGATCATGATCACAATAAACTACCATAATTCACATTGGTATCTGTTGGTGTTGGATATGGTAGATCGTGTTGCAACAATATATGATAGTATGTTTACAACTGAAGCAGCTAAACAAAGAGTGAAAGATGCTAAGAGATTGGTATGTATGTATGTATGAAAGGACATTATGTAAATTATAATGCATAATTTTTTTGGATCATAACTTCTTCTATTTTAATGCAGATTAAAATATTAGATTTTTATAATAAGAAACGCATTTGGGTTGAATCCTGTGGATCTCTAGGAAAGTATCCCTTGAAAAATTTCAAATTTGTGGAGCATAAGAAGAATAAGCAATTGAATGGGTATGAGATGTTATCACAAATAGAAAGCTTAATTTATGCAGTATTCATCATAATTGACATGTGTGGTTTTCAAATTTTGTAACAAACATGATTGCGGCATGTATGTGATGATGTGGATGGAATCGATCGGTTCTACAGGGGCAACTGGTGATTTTGTAAGTGGAAAGAAAAATTCGTTTGTGGGAAAATTGTTAAAAGTCATAGATTGAATGATGTAGTTTACAATACTTAACGTTCTGACAATTTGAATATAGGTTGTTGGAGAGTGGGATCGATCGCGAATATTAAACGATCTCGTAAGCCACAATCAAAATCAATGAAGACAGGAGATAACAAAAGCTGCCATGATACATAAGAATAACAAAAGGATGCAATGATGTAAATGTAGGGTTAATTTTGTATAAGATTTATAATTTTGTATACGATTTATAATTTTGTATGTGAATATAATTATGAATGAGATGAGAAAAGTTAGCAGTATGTTGTTGTACATGTTTCTTATACACATTAAGGGTCATGTTGATACTTACGATATATGGAGATTGTTGTCTGTATTATACCAAATGTCATCATAATTGTCATCATGTGCGAGAATGAATGGCAATTCCATATATATTGAGGGTATGTACAATAACTACAAAATTCACTTTAAAGTAAAAGGCAAATTTACAATATTGCAAACAGGGTGCAACCATAAAGTGTCGATCCATATATAAAAAGTGTCGATCCCATAAACATCGAAACCCAAAAGTATAATGTAATAGGTAATTTTTCAATCTAATCGGTACAAGTATACCGGTTTTATGAGAGAATAGGTCTAAATAATGTATCGACACTTTTGTAGTTTGTGTCGATATTTTTGGTCCAGAATGAATGGCAAACAGGGTGCAACAATAAAGTGTCGATCCATATATAAAAAGTGTCGATCCGATAAACATCGAAACCCCTAAGTATAATGTAATAGGTAATTTTTCAATCTAACCGGTACAAGTATACCGATTTTATGAGAGAATATGTCTAAATAATGTATCGACATTTTTGTAGTTTGTGTCGATATTTTTGGTCCAGAATGAATGGCAAACAGGGTGCAACAATAAAGTGTCGATCCATATATAAAAAGTGTCGATCCCATAAATATCGAAACCCATAAGTATAATGTAATAGGTAATTTTTCAATCTAACCGGTACAAGTATACCAGTTTTATGAGAGAATAGGTCTAAATAATGTATCGACACTTTTGTAGTTTGTGTTGATATTTTTGGTCCAGAATGAATGGAAAACAGGGTACAACCATAAAGTATCGATCCATATATAAAAAGTGTTGATCCCATAAATATCAAAACCCAAAAGTATAATGTATTAGGTAATTTTTCAATCTAACCGGTATAAGTATACCGGTTTTATGGGAGAATTGGTATATAATATGTATCGACACTGTTTAATGTTTTGTCGATACTAATTTAAATATCAAGTGTTTTTTCACCGTTCATTATATATAGTACTCTAAATCGAAAAACCCGTAACTCTTCCTCTCCGAAGAATACTAGCGTTATCATAACAGTGACGATCAGCTATTCAGATAAATTTATCGATATTTTATGGGTTTGATTGATTTATATATTGGAGTTTTTTTCCTGAATGTGTTTGTGTTGCATTGTAATAGCATCCAACCAAAATGGCTCCAAAACGTCAGCGTCAGAAGCGCGGTCTTTCTCAAAGCTCTTCTCAACCCAGTTCTTCTCAACCACAACCTCCTTCTGAAACAAACGGTTCTTCTGAGGAAATCAGGTCCTTCGAAACTCTGAACTTTAGATCCGATATGGAGAAACAAAGATGACAGACGAGTTTTAAAGTAAGGAAGATTCGTCCCGAACATGTCATTGACCTGGGTTTCTTGTTTGATGATAAATATGCATTTAGTTTTAAATCCACATTTACATCTTGGGGTTGGCTTGAAATCCTTGGTGTAGAACCAAGATATTATCCCAACCTAGTTAGAGTCTTCTACAATAATGCTTCCTTACAGAACGAGCCTAATAAGACTAATATAATAGGAATTAATACACATGTCATGGGGAAGGATATATATATATCTCCGGAAACTATTGCGGAGGGTTTAGGTGTAGCGAATAAAGGGGATTCAGATGAAAATGGTGTAGATTGGTCTACAATTAAATGGGTTGCTAGAAATAGCCCAATTCACCTCGATGTAGAGTCGAGAGTGTTTCACAAAATGCTCACATGGTATATCCGGCCTAGTGGAGGAAAACATTCAACGCTTCGAGACAGCGATTATTGGTGGATAGCAAAGTATAAATCCAAATCCAAAACAGCTCCAAACATTTCAAAACTCATATTTAATACAATTGTATATATGGTCATAAAGGGATCAACAATTTCAACTACACTACCATATGGATGTGTCATCGCCCATCTGTTGAAGAAGAAGGAAGTTGATTTTTCGCATGACGCCCCTGTTTGATTAACCCGCAAGATTGACATGGTATTTATTAAAAAAACGGGATATGATTTTGTTGAAAAACTCGGTTGGAAGCATTTCAAGGAGGTCGGATTAGATCAAGAGAGGGAGGAAATGGACCCCGTTGGCCATGAAGAAGAGCAACCAAGTGGAGACGCAATGATGGAAGAAGCTCCAGTTGCAGAGGATGTCACAATTAAGACCGTGATGGAATACATGGTCAATTTTCGGGAGCATATTGATTCCCTTGTGAGTGGAATGCGATCCGATATTTCATCATTGCAACATGAAGTCTCCTTACGTGACGAATTACGTCAACGACATCAAACAAGTTAGGTAATTCATTATTTATGTTTCTAAACATTTACACGTTCTGAACTGTATTTTATTTTCTTTTAACAGATGTGGACAACCAAGCGGTCAATGAAGATGAAGCTGACGATGAAGATGATGATGAAGATGACGATGATGATGATCCAAACAAGTATATCGTGTCTGCAACGCCGCCTTCAAGAAAACTTTTAATTTTTGATCTCAATGGTGTCCTTGCCTACATCCCAAGACTGCCTGCAGGTTTTAATTCTATTCTTTTGTATCAATTATTTTAACATATAAGCGTAGAACTTTAATCTCATTTTCTTCATGTTGTAGATGTTGTCCTCAAAACAGGATTATTTGAATTTATGCAATTTTGTGTCGACAATTTTGTTATTGCCCTTTGGTCTTCAAAGATGAGGTTAGAACATGTTTGGAGCAATTGAATTACTGTAGTCAAAATCGTTAATATACATTTGAATGTTAACATTCAAACTTGATTACAATCTCAGGCATAACGTCGACCGTGTACTTGAGAAACTACCTTTATTTTCTGAGCATTTTCTATTCGTGTGGGTAAGATGAATGTCATTACAGTTTGCTGACTTTTCATTGTCTATGATTCCTACATATTTATGTTCGACTGTTTGTGAACAGGATCAAGCAAAATGCAAAACATACGATACTGTTACCTAATGTAAAGATCTCAATGATGTTTGGAACGCGTGTCCAAACTTTAATGAGCTAAATACACTTTTGGTCGATGATTCAACGAAAAAAATGATTTATAATCCGGTAAGTTGCATTTATGCAATATGTTTTTCCAGTTGAACAGGTGTTCAGACATTGATTATTTTAACAACTTATGTGTTTATATAGAAATACAATTACATATGTCCACATACCTTTGACGCTGCTTCCCATTCGAACGACAATGCTCTAGGTATGACACAAATTTATTCATGCTTATGTGAATTTAGTTTATTGTTAGTAAAATTGCACCTCATTAGTTTGATAATTGAAATTATTTATGTATGTCCTCAGAAAAAGGCGGAAACATACGAGAGTATTTGGAAAATTTGTTGAAGGCCTCTAATATTCCGGACTTCATTAGAAATAACCCTTTTTCATCGGATTAATTTCGTTTGTCGGTACATTATTTGAACATTCTTGTGTATGTATATTTTGGTGTGATTATATTGTGTGTATATTTTCATTAATTATTCCATATTTGCTTCTTTGTATACATATACATTTGAGGATTGTTGAAATATCAATACTAGTTATTAATGTATTTTACATCTGCTTGCAAATATATCGAAACACATTACTATATCATTGTTTTCCATGATATCCACAACAAAGTTTTCACACTTTTTAATATTGTGTCGGTACTTTATGTCCAGAATGGAAGAAAAATGTGTCGATACCTTTTCAAAAAGTGTCGATTGAAAAAACATCGGAACCCATAATTATAATGTAATAGATAATTTTGTAATATAATCTGTATAAATATACCGGTTTTATGAGCGAATAGGTCTACAACCTATATCAACACTTTTTAATATTGTGTCGGTACTTTATGTCCAGAATAGAAGAAAAATGTGTCGATACCTTGTCAAAAAGTGTCGACATTTACACATCGGAACCCAGAATTATAATGTAATAGATAATTTTGTAATATAACCGGTATAAATATACCGGTTTTATGAGCGAATAGGTCTACAACTTATATCGACACTTTTTAATTTTGTGTCGGTACTTTATGTCCAGAATGGAAGAAAAATGTGTCGATACCTTGTCAAAAAGTGTCGACATTTACACATCGGAACCCAGAATTATAATGTAATAGATAATTTTGTAATATAACCGGTATAAATATACCGGTTTTATGAGCGAATAGGTCTACAATCTATATCGACACTTTTTAATTTTGTGTCGGTACTTTATGTCCAGAATTATAATGTACTAGATAATTTTGTAATATAACCGGTATAAGTATACCGGTTTTATTAGCGAATAGGTCTACAACCTATGTCGACACTTTTTAATATTGTGTCGGTACTTTATGTCCAGAATGGAAGAAAAATGTGTCGATACCTTGTCAAAAAGTGTCGACATATACACATCGGAACCCAGAATTATAATGTAATATATAATGTTGTAATATAACCAGTATAAATATACCGGTTTTATGAGAGAATAGGTCTACAACTTATATCGACACTTTTTAATTTTGTGTCGGTACTTTATGTCCAGAATTATAATGTACTAGATAATTTTGTAATATAACCGGTATAAGTATACCGGTTTTATTAGCGAATAGGTCTACAACCTATGTCGACACTTTTTAATATTGTGTCGGTATTTTATGTCCAGAATGAAAGAAAAATGTGTCGATACCTTGTCAAAAAGTGTCGACATTTATACATCGGCACCTAGAATTATAATGTAATAGATAATTTTGTAATATAACCGGTATAAATATACCGATTTTATGAACGAATAGGTCTACAACCTATATCGACACTTTTTAATATTGTGTCGCTAATTTTAAGTAACGTGGTTTTTCTTTCTTCATTCAAAATATTTATATGTACATGTTTCTTATACACAATAGGAGTCATGTTGATACTTACGATATATGGAGATCGTTGTCATTCCATTCCGTCTTCGAAAAAATCAGTTGATGTAGGCTTTATGTTTGTACTCAAACTGAGCTTGACTTGAGGACATGTTAGTTTGTTATGTCCCTCACCGTTGCAGTACCCACATCGCCTAATTTTCTTCTCGATCTTGTTCTTCGGCACTTCTTTTCGCTTGCGTTGTTTTCGTTGAGGGTCACGAACGTTGTTTACTATAATGCTCTGGTTGACTGAATCATTCAAACCAAACGAGTTTTCTAATTCTTCTATTATTTTTTTCATCTCATCTCTTGCGGTTTTTAAAGACTCATCTGTCTTTGATGCAATGTAGCATAACCTACTTGACGTTGAACGTAGAGCAGCGAACCTTGCCATTTGCATCACTTCTGGAGACACATTCAAATCAACATAACTGGGTGCAGAAGCCTTCGCATCATTAGTCCACCTACTTTGAATCAAAGTCTCGGGCAAATATGTGTAGTCCAAGTGCTTCAAAATGTGAAGTTGATGGCGACACGGAAGTCCAACGGTCTCGATTTTTTTGCAGGAGCAAATTAGAGTTTTCGTACGAGAATCAAAATTAATTTCAAATTTCCTTTTTTTTTCTACGTACTTTGACAAAATATAAGGTTGACATTCATCTGATAAGGACTTAATCTCTGCCTCAGTATAACGTCTCCCGTATAAGTTCATCTTGGAACACACGAAAAGATTCGCGGGTAAAAATCGCAGCGGCATGGCTTTCAAGGTCGACCAGTTTTGTGATCTGGAAGGGCTTTGTATGGGAACTTAAGTAATCCGCTTTCAACTCGTTCATACGCATTCTACTAATTCCATCTTCAATTGCACAAACAACATCTAAATATGTCTTCTTGTGTTTCAGTGCAATAGCTAGTGAAGCATTCATACACTCGCACCTTTGTGTTGAGCGAATATTGGCAAAGAAATGACCGGTTAGATATGCTTATGCCCATAAGTGTCGTGTATTTCCCTTCTCAATCACCCATGGATGCTTTTGGACGTTGAATTCTGAAACAACCGAACGCCATTGAATATCAAATTCCTTGGTTGTCCACCAGGAAGCCATGCATTTTGAGAATGCTGCTGTAAACTTTGGGTCACCAATGTTAGCTTGTGCATTGCGAGAAAGATGCCAAGAACATAATCTGTGCTTAGCATAAGGGATAACAGATTTGATTGCCCTCTGCATTGCCCTATCCCCATCGGTGACAACTGAAATAGGTGATTTATTCATCATGGCTTCTAAAAAATTCTGTAGCACCCACTCGAAAGATTGAGACGTCTCGTCAGCGATTATGGCAGTGGCAAACACAATTGTGTTATGGTGATGATTGACACCAACAATAGGCATAATTGGTCGACCATACAAATTATCTTTGTACGTTGTGTCGAACGCAATTACATCACCGAAGCATGTGTAATTTGATCTCGATGTAGAATCCGACCAAATAAGATTATACAATGCCCCCGATTCGTCTACTGAGTATGTCATAAAAAACCCGGGATCATTATGTTTCTTATAATCAAAGTAGGCAATAAGCGCATTCACATCCCCATCGACGATTTCCTTTGCTTTACCTCTTTGAAGTGCATTGTAGAGGTCTTTATGTGTAAATCCAACATTATGATAGCCCCCTGCCTGCTGTGTTAAATAGTTCATTACTTGTGAAGTGCCAACACCGACCTCTTTCAATGTTGTTGCCTCATCGATATCAGCCTTACTTACAGCTCTATTAGAACGCATAAATGGTGTCATAGCAGGTGTGCACAATGCATGATTATGTTTCTGATCAGACTTACTTATAACCCACTGATCGTTTGTATTTGTTGCTGTAACTACGACTCTAGCCTTACATCCTGTTCTTGTAACTGGCGTATGAGCACGTTGACGATCAACAGTATTGACTTTTGATACTCGAAACCCTTCTTTGGAACAACAAAATTCTTGTGTCTTCACATTCCCTTCCACGTCAAGCCGTGTTGTTCCCTTACGTGCACTAAACCCATGTTCCTGTACGAATCCCTTGTAAAAGTACCAAGCTTGATCACATGAACAGAAGAGCTGACCAACCAATCTGTCAGATTCATCAACATTATGTACTTCATGGCATTCCTCGGTTGGCTTAACATTATCTACATCAGTATTATCCATGGCAAAAATTTTGTTGTGCAAGTTCAGTGGTCCAGGAGTTGTTGGAGATGTAAGCAAAGTTTCATTTTGAACATGTTTCAGTCGTGCTGCTTTCAATAGGATGTGGTATTGGTAGTGGTAGTTAAAGGGTGGGTACAACATTAAATTCGCAGTACATATTTAGGTATGTACAATAACTACAAGTATCGACCCAAAAAACATCAAAACCAATAATTATAATGTAATAGGTAAATTAACAATGTAACAAGTATCGACCCAAACGAGGTGCACGCATAATATATTAGGTCAACATAAAGTATCGACACTTATTAAAAGTATCGATCCCGAAAACATCGAAACCAATAATTATAATGTATTAGGTAAATTTACAATGTAACCGATATAAATATACCGGTTTTATGCTAAAATAGGTCAGCATATAGTATCGACACTTGTTAAAGTTGTGTCGATACTTATGGTCTAGAATGAATGCCAAAAAAGGTGTACCCTTAAAGTGTCGATACATTTATTAAAAAAGTATCGATCCCTAAAACATCGAAACCCATAAGTATAATGTTCAATGAAACCGGTATAATTATACCGGTTTTATGAGAGAATAGGTCTAAATCATGTATCGACATTTTTTTAGTTTGTGTCGATATTTTTGTCCAGAATGAAATATTAAAACCAACGAGGTACAAGCATAAAGTGTCGATACTTACGGTCTAGAATGAATGCCAAAAAAGGTGTACCCTTAAAAAGTGTCGATACATTTATTAAAAAAATATCGATCCCTAAAATATCAAAACCCATAAGTATAGTGTAATAGGTAAATGATCAATAAAACTGGTACAATTATACCGATTTTATGAGAGAATAGGTCTAAATCATATATCGACACTTTTTTAGTTTGTGTCGATATTTTTGTCCAGAATGAAATATTAATGCCCAACGAGGTGCAAGCATAAAGTGTCGATACTTTTATAAAAAGTTTCGACACTTTATGAAATATCAAAACTGATAATGTAATAGATAAATTTGCAATGTTACCGGTATAAATATACTGATTTACTTATAAAATAGATCAATATAAGCGCTACCTATTACATTATATAAGCGCTACCTAATATGTTATTGTACTTGATAATATTTCCCGTTAAATACCTATTTTATTATATAAGCGCTATCTATTACATTATATAAGCGTTACCTAACATGTTATTGTACTTGATAATATTTCCCGTTAAATACCTATTTTATTATATAAACACTATCTATTGCATTATATAAGCGTTACCTAATATGTTATTATACTGATAATATTTCCGATTAAATAATATAACATAACCGGTCTAAATTTTAACCGATAACTTATTTAACCAGTCACACCGTATATTAGCCGTTTTTTAGGCACCACAAAACTATCCCAAAAACTCACAAGCTTACAATTTTCATGATCAATTCAAATTTAAAAGATAATATTAATACTCAACTCAAACTCAAAAAAACTCAAATTCAAAAGTAAATTCAAAAACTCAATTAAAACGAGTCTCAAACTCAATTAAAACTCGACTCAAAAAAACTTAAAGAGCTCAATTAAAGCTTGAGATTCAAACTCAATTATAACTAGATTCAAGCTTAATTAAAACTGAATACTAACTCGATTGAAGCTCAAGAATTTAAGATCAATTCATGCTCAAGGATTGTTTTGAACCTGCGTATCCCTTGCCTCAAAGATTCTCTCTCTATTCACTACCGATGTGGGATTGTTTTCAATTCACAACTCTACTACTTTCTCCTCACCTTCTTCCCCTGTTTTTTTCCCGTCAAAAAGCCTTCTCTTTCACACATTTTCCCACCACCCAAACACTCCTACTAGGGAATGAATTGTTTAGTGCTTTTAAGGCAAGCTGCTAATATGTTGTTATAGTGATGAAGTATTGTTATTAGGTTTACATATTCTTTCAAGTCTTATGAAATTGGTTTCTGTTACATTCATTGTGGTCAGGTTGCGAATTTCTGTAGTGCTGAAGATGATGGGACATTCTGGAGTCACTGGATAAAACCAGATGCCATTGGTCAAGCTGAAGTATGATCCTGCTGTCTTCTGTCAATCTCATTCCTACCAAAAGTTTCTTGAATGTTGCTTGTACATTTTAGGGTCTATGTTTCTATTAGGCAATTAGTTGGATCCATTTGCCTAAGTTATTCTTTTTGCATTAGGACACTCTAGCTCCTCGTGCTGCAAGAAATACCAAGAGTTATGCCAAAATAAGTCAACCTGAGAGGAGTAACAAAAGAAAGAAGGGTTCTGATCTTCAAGAGCTTCAGGAGAGAGGTCAAAAGCGTCGTAAAGCAGAATACTCTGCCCCTGTGGCACCAATGATTGAGGGAGCAACTGCTCAAGTGAGAGGATGGTCTTATGGGAATCTTCCTAAGAGAGATGTATTGCGATTTTCTCGAGCGGTATAGTTTCTTGTCTTCTGGAATTTGTCATATGCATATAAGAGTATATTCCTCCACATTTCTTTCCGTAAATGGATATTGGTACTTAGATAGAATCTGAAGCACGTTTTCTCAATCCATGCAGCATTGAAGTTCTCGAAAGTTAAATTAATTCTTAGATGTGTTCTCACCTACATCTTTCTTTATACTGTATTTATTTTTGACAATTTCTTTATTGCTTCAAAATTCAGGTTTTGAAATTTGGGAATGAGAACCAAATCACTTCGATAGCAGAGGAAGTTGGTGGTGCTGTTGCATCAGCTCCACTTGATGCACAGATTGAGCTTTTCAGTGCCCTTGTTGAAGGGTGCAGAGAAGCTATAGAAGTGGGAAATGTAGAGCCTAAGGTTCGTTGAAGGAGTAATGAATTGTATTTGGTTCCAATTCTATACTTTCATACTTTATCCAATGTAATTCTAAAGCCTTTTAGTGAATCTTATATATTATTTGGTAATTCCCTGAAGGGACCATCATTGGACTTCTTTGGTGTTCCTGTCAAGGCAAATGATCTGTTCTTTGGTGTTCCTGTCAAGGGACCATTATTGGACTTCTTTAGTGTTCCTGTCAAAGCCTTTAGGGTTTATGATTTAGGGTTTAAGGTTTAAATATTAATTAATTGATTTGGTATCGATTTATGAGGTAGGTATGATTTAAGTTTTATGAATTTAGAGTTTAAGGTTTAGGGTTTAGGGCTCATTGCAAAGACATTAATTAAATTTTGAGGGTAGTTGTATTATAGAATTTTTAATATATTTTTAAAATTTTATAATTATCAATAGTGTATTTTTAATATATTTTTAATAATGTAATTTTAAAAAATCTAAAATTATAATATAATATTTTTTCGAGCTACTCACTCGTTTCGGCTCTCGTTAAGAACTTGAGTCGAGCTCGAGCTCGAGTCGAGTTCATTCGATCAGAGTATTTATCGAGCCTTGACCGAGTCGATCTCGAGTAGCTCACGATCTATCTCGTCTCATTTACAACCCTATTGGAGACTTTACCTTTCCATGTGGAAGTGAGCCCACAGATGTGGAGTCATAATCAAATATCAAAAAAATAAGATATTTAATTTCAAAATAATCAAGATTTATCATATATTTAATCTAAAAATTTAAGGGGATAAAAGTTTAATTCAACTTAAATTTAAACTACTAAAGATCTAAAATATTATTGAATAATATTTTTTTTGAAAGAAATAAGAGTCCTTTCCATTCACTGTATAGCTTGGTCCTTGAGTGGGCCCTTTCCCACGTTATTAATGGGAGACATGCATGTTTATGGTTCCAATTTGACTATGCTCACATTCATTCCCGTTGTCACATTCCATACATATTAAACTAGATTTTACATTTTTTTAAATAATAGGATGCACCCCCGGTTTCGACCATTCTAGTAGTTAATTACAGTACGTATACAAGATCTCTAACAGACAAAACCTTTCATAGATCTACATGATGCGTCGAAACAAAATCTAAAGTTCGATTGTCAGATCCATCTAACATATCGACCTAACAATGATGATCCTACAATTGACAACATCAATGCCTTTATAAATACCTTCAATCGAGACTGAACAAGAAGATTGACAACACGTAGCCGGCCAACCCTCTCTTCTCCTTCTCCCTCCTTCAAATATCGATTCATAAATGCCATTACCTCACCTACTGCAGCTCTACGTCCAAACCACAATGAGTGCATGACTCACAGCGGATGAGCGCATCTTGTTCCATCAACAAATATCAATTGCAAACTCTCGAAATTTGATCTCAATCTGTAGATGCTCGATTTGTCCGGGGTGTCATTCGATTTTAATCGGGTTTTATTATTATTGTTTTTATTATAGTTTCGGTTATTAGCATAAGTTTGGTATTTTTGCAGTTATTAATATATATAAATATATGTAAACAAAAAATTATTAACATATACTAAATCTTATTATTGTCGTTGTTACAGGGCATACACTGGTATTACAACCAAACAGGCCCAAATTAAAATAATTACAACCCAATCCAAAGCCCAACAGCAGTTCAAGACCCGATCCGACCCAACAAACTGATCCGGACCCGGTTGTAACATTTATGTCTCCCACGTGATCTACACCACCAAACAGCAAGCCCAAAGCAATGCCACGCTCAGCCACCAAGCACAACCGAGCACACATGCACTCACTTCTCCACGATGCACGAGACCCCAGCAGCCCGTGCTGCCCACGTTCCACGCGTGAAGACCCTGTGCCCATGCTCCACTGCACGAGACTCCCAGAAGCTCCTGCCAGCACCATACCCGAGCAGACAAGCTCGGCTCCCCATCACCCGTGACCTACAACACGCGAAGAACGAGGGCGTTCAACAGAACCAGAAACCAACAGGAGAGGCTCAGTTTTTTCTACATAACAAGGATACACATAATTCAAGGGAGAGGGTATTCAACAGAGAAAAAGAGGGGTAACCATTACATTGGAAGAGGACGAAGCAAAAAAAGTAGTTTGGAGGAGGGGAATCAATAGAAAGAACAGTAAAAAAATTTCCTCATCAGTGTAAATCCTCTCCCAATTCGAAAGCTCGAAGAACATTTGTAAGAGGAGACCCAACCCTCGTTGTGCCGAGAAGAAATAAAAGGAAAATAACTCTTTTTGGTATATTCTAGATTTATTTTGATTTCCAGTTTAATCTATGTTTGTTTTGATTTTGAAACAGTTAGAAATTCCAGCAACATACACTAATAAAACGCAAGTACAATATAAATAAAATAGGAAGAGAGGAAGTTGTTTACCTTAACAGTCCATTATCTTCGTCGGCCATTGTTGGAAGATTTAGAGTATGTGAAGTTTGCGTCTTGGTTTAGGGTAGTTGGTTGAGAGTTTAATAGATGGGGTTTTATATGGTTTAGTTTGAATGGTGTTCTAGTTTCGGTTTTGGTGAGGTTTAGCTCCCAATCGGAGTATGAGGCGGTGGAGATGAGGATTTGTGGTTCTCGGTTGAACCAGGAAAGAAGGGGAGTGTGATGGAGAGAAGAGAGCATTGCGGCTGGGAGATGACACAAATGAATTAGGGTTTATTTTTGCCTTAGAAATTAAATATATGGTATTGTTAAAACGGTGTCGTATAGATTCCGTGTCTGAGAGGCTTAATCATGTAAGACTCCCTTTTATTTCCGAGTTCTTATGTTTTGGTCCTGGTTTCGTGGTTCTGCAAGTTTTTAATATGGTTCTTAGGTTTTGTGCGCATTTAATTTTGGTCCTTAAACTGGTGTTTTTGCATTTCTGATTTTGTCTCCATGTTTTATCCTTATTTTAATTTCATCCTAACTGGTAATGTATTTAGTTTCTGTTTGTTTATGCTTTCGGCTTGTAATTTTCGCATGTTTCGTTTTAGTCCTTATTTTGAGCGTTTCTGTGTTTTTAATTTAGTTGTTTTATTTTAAAGTGTGTTTACTTTTAGTCTTGATTTGTTGTTATGTTTTATTTTCGAATGTAGCTTGTAATTTTGGTTATTTCACAATTTAGTCACGTTGTATGCTTGTTAATTTAAGGAGTAATTTCCTTTTTGTATGTCTATTTTCATCTTTCTATAATTTTGGCCCCTTCATGTCATCTTATGTTGAGTTTAAATTATTAATGGTAGATTTAGTCTTGTACTATTTCATCTTAATGTATAAATATTTTATTTGTAGGCCTGTATGTATAGTGTTAGTTTAGGTGGCATTTGTAACTGGAAAAATATTATCTTAAAATGCTAATTAATTTAGGATGAGAGCGTTTGTTGCATGTAAATGAATATGGGAGACTTAATAAATGTTGGAAAAATTATTAATTTCCCGAAAAATTTGTAATCCTAGGCCCTTTTTGCATTTAGTCATATTGAATAATTAATTTCATAGTGTGATAGGTTTTTTGGTGTTTACCATTGTTTATTGGTATGCTCGTTTAGACATAGGTTTTTTTTTTCCCTTTAATATCATTTTTGTATGATTTGCATGATAGCCTCACGTGTATAACTTGACATTATTACATAATTTGATTAAGGATAATATTCTTTTAATTTAAAATTATTTTAAGTGGGTTGTCTTAACTGATTAGATATCCGCTTTAAACGATTTTAAAATAAAAGCATATCCCATCAGTGACACCTAAGAAATTGATTTATCATTTTAAAATTTGGGAATGAAAGAAAAAGAAATATTCGGCTATTTAAATTATTTGAGAAAAGATCGTTAGAACTTACCTAAAGATCTGGTCTCGATATTTTTAAATAATCGAATATCCTTCATCTTTGTAATGACTTGGTAATTTTAATTAAATATGTTTTGTTGCTTTTCAATGTTTCAAATTTGCATTTTTGTTGTTTTAAGGGATCATAAATCAAATTAAATTCGAACTTGTGAAATTCGTTGCAAAGACAATAATTAATCGACGAGGTACCGATTTAGGGCGCTGTGGGGGTGCTAATCCTTCTCCACGCGTAACCGACTCCCGAACCCATATTTTGGTAACATAGACCGCAAATTTGTTGTTTTAATTAAAATTAATTTTTATTTAAAATGACAATATTTTTGGGTGCCCAATCACACCCTAATCAAGGATTGGTGGCGACTCCTCGAACCATATGTTTTTATCGTAAAGGGATTTCCAAATTTTTGAAACGAGAGATTTTCTAAAAATCACATTGTTTTTAATTAAAAATTCAATTGAAAAGAGAATAATTAAAAATGACGTGGTTTTCCAAATCACCCTCGTACAGTTAAAAATCGTTTCGACAGCTTGGCGACTCTGCTGGGGACTTTTTTAGAGAGTCAGGCCGATCGTCGATTAATTAATTATCTTTGCAAACGAAATTTATAAGTTTGCTTTAATTTGGTCTTTGATCCCTTGTTTGTTTGAATTGTTTTATTTACATCTTAATTTGTAATTTGGTGAATGAATAAATAGTTGTACTAATGTGTGTTCTACATGTTTCAGTTTTCTGACCTTCGTTTTAGTCTATTGTTTCTCTTGGATCGAGGCAAAGGATTATGAGTTTCCCCACTGTTGCTGTAAACCTTTAATATTTAGAGCATTCTAACTATGCTCTGTCCCGTTAGGTAAGGGTGAAAGCTACGCTTACATGAGAAAAATTACTTTTCTCCGCATGGGCTTTAGCTAGTAACCTCTGGGGTACATGCCTTATGTTTACGAGTGAAACATTGAGTTTCCTCGCATGGACATAGGGAAATGTATCCTCTCGAAATTGAACTTGATCCGTTTTAAGCCTATAATGGGCAAGGATTGAGGGTCTGGCAAGCCCAAGGGGGAACTAGTAAAGGACAATTCGAGGACCCTTTTAGAAATACTGAAACTCTGCCCATCTTATATTGAATCTCTGTCTGCAGACACGAAGGGGAAACTCATTCTAACCTTTTCCTCGAATTTATTTTTGCAATAAGTATGAGAACTAGAAAAGCATGCGGTTAGGTTTTATATTTTCGTACAAAACATGTGAATTAGATACCATGCGGTTAGGATTTTTTATGAATGACAAAACATGTGGGTAGATATCATGTCGGGTAGGATCTACTAAAGCATGATTGGGTAGCTAGCATGTGAGGGTAGGTTTTATGTGATGTTTACGGTATCCACTATATTGTTGTTTATCTTATGTGTACTAACCCGTTTTCGTTCTATGTCTATTTTATTGTGATTTTATTGCATTTGCATCCTCATGTTATCGAGGGGTGTTAATTCACAAGTGATTGACTAACAAGAAGGCTGACCATATTGAGGCAAGAAATTCTCCACTATGTAGTCAAAACCAGGAGATCCAGAGATGTTCAAATGATCCATGAAGGACACCCGATGAATGAAGAGATCTGAAGCTGATTGAAGAAACTGTAAAGGCCAAGATGTTGAGTCAAGGGATAAATACAATCATACCAAGGACGAGAAGAGCATTCATCAAGACGAGAATGTCATTCATCAAGACGAGAATGCCATTCATCAAGACGAGAAGGCCATTCATCAAGACGAGAAGACCCTTCATAAAGACGAGAAGACCTTCGTAAAGATGAGAAGACCACATCGCATGGAAGATAAGAATGAAGATTTCAAGATTCAAGACATCCGACGTCATCAAATGTGATGGAATACGCCGACGATTTTGAAGGTGCAATACCATATCCCATGAAGAGTATGACTCAAGGAAATGAAGAGATGAAGACTCACAGTTGTATTTCGACTACATGGTGTACTTATTGAATTCTTGTTGTCTAAGTGAAAGGTTGTTCTATAAGTGGTCACTTTCGGGATTAGCACCTCGTGCATTTGCATTTGCATAGCATGTATTTGTTTAAGTATTTTACATGCATTAATTATGAAAACACGGAAATAACTTATGAAAGATTTTTGTTCAGTAATAACAAGATCATTCATTCATATTGTTCCTCATCATCGTGAGTAAACAAATGGAAGAAAGGGAGCATTCTAATGAGAAATCACAAGATCAGCTGCAAGAACAGTTACTCGGGTTACAACAAGATAAGAGGAATCAAACATCGGGTTATCTGCAAAGCGCATCGAATCAAATGATCCAGGTGCTGGCAACCAAGGCTGTTGGCAGAGAGAAAGTGGAGGATAAAGGAAATCAATCTCATCAGACTAATGCACCAAGAGTAATAATTCGCCCCGGAGCATCTAACTCAAACCAAGGGAAGAGCCTCGTCAATTATGGGCAGTATGAGAACGAATTCAAGTGGTTGAATGAAGCCGTTAAAAATATGAAGGTTGTTAATGCCACTCACAAGGAGTTAGAAGCCAGAGAACTCAGTTTGGTCCCTGACTTGGTCATCCCACATGAATTTAGGGTGCCTAATTTTGAGAAATATGATGGCACGAGTTGCCCCCTAATTCATCTGAGGATGTTTTGTAGAAAGATGGAAGGGTACTTAAATGATGATAATTTGTTGATTCATTTCTTCCATGATAGTCTTGATGGTCCAGCTGTAGTATGGTATAATTGTTTGAACAAAGAGCAGATCCAGACATGGGTCAACCTAGCTGATGCTTTGCTAGGGCAATATCAATATGTTAAAGGCTTAGCCCCTAAACGTCGTTACCTTCAAAAGATAAGGATGAAAGCTACTGAGAGCTTTAAAGAGTATGCCCTAAGATGGAGGGGAGTGGCAGCACAAGTTCAACCTCCTTTGGTAAAAGAGGAAATATCACATATGTTTTATGATTCTCTTCCGGCTCCTTTCTTTGAGTTAATGTTGGGAAATTCGATGAATGACTTCAAGGATCTTATGCTGGCTGCTGAGTCAATTGAAGATGCAATCAGTAAGGGAAACTTGAAAGTCACTTCCAAAAGCTCAAGAAATGAAGAGCGAAAGGCTGGTGAGGTGAACGAATGTCACATCCAGAGCTCTCACAATCGCAAAAGAAAAGGAGCGGTGGGTTGCTCGAGTCGCCCAAAGAAGGTCCTACGATCAAAAGATACTCTGAAGGTGTTCCAAATTTCTATCTCAGATTTGTACCCACATTTGATTAAATATCAACATCTCAAACCGAAACCAATGAAATTACCACCAAACCCTTATGGCCACAATTACGACCCAGATAGTGTCTGTGATTTCCACTTAGGGGCATTGGGGCATGCTACGGAGAATTGTAGGATATTGTTCAAGGAGATAGAGAGGCTCGTTGAAAATGGGACATTGACACAAGAATTGGTGGAACAATGGATGACGAGCTCGAGTGAGGCACCACAGCCCAATATGTAGCACCTGATCGAATCAAACACCACTGCATCAGAAGAATAATGGGGGCATCCTGACTGCACAGAAATCATTTTGTTCATCGTGAAACTTTTTGTCATTTGCAACATCTTGTTTGAACATGGTTTTGTCATTTTTCTCAATTTTTTTTAAAAAGGATTTTTAAATGAACTTACGTCATTTTCCAAAGGTCATGGGCAATGAATCAAGTTTTAATCTTGTAATTCTTTGAATATCAAATGAGTTAAAGGTTGTTTTGCTACTTCATTAATTATATGCTTTTGAAAAGAGGCAAGATTAGACCTTTCATGTCCCATCCAAAGCCGAAAGAACCATTGGTGGACTCCTTACCCGAAATAACACAGAGACTAATCATTGACGTCAATTCCCCAACCTCAATAAATCCTAGGGGCATGACGAGGACCTTTCCTGCAATAAAGACAAGATGGAGTGTAACAAATCAAGGGCATGCGACGACTACGTATAAGAAGAAGAA
Organism: Hibiscus syriacus; assembly: GCF_006381635.1. Taxonomy (NCBI): domain Eukaryota; kingdom Viridiplantae; phylum Streptophyta; class Magnoliopsida; order Malvales; family Malvaceae; genus Hibiscus; species Hibiscus syriacus. Next base: position 2,556,042 of record NW_024063319.1, read on the forward strand.
ATAAAAGGAATCATTGAAATAATTCTATCATGCATTAATTATATTGTTTTCATGTAGATAAGGTTATTCCCGAAAATTCGTCCCCCTGGGGATACTTCTTTTACGAAGACTTCCATGTATGAGATGATGAACGGCTTTGTTTCATTTATCCTTATATATATATATATATATATATATATATATATATATATATATATATATATATATATATATATATATATATATATATATATATATATATCCCTTGTGGTCCCCTTTTGAGCCTATAGTTTTTTTTATGATTCAACCCAAACCAAGGATCACCCTCCACACTGGAGGGCAAAGGTAAAGAACATCTGCTCGCACGAGTGAAGATTATCAATCTGGATTTCGCTACAGAAGTAAGTCATGACACTATGAGGCAGACCAAATACAATGCGCTCTAAGATCAAATTGAGTTGTCATCATGAAGAGAAAGAAGAGAAATGTAGAAAGAGAAAAGAAAAAGAAAAGAAAAAAGAAAAGAAAAAATTGAAAATGAGGAAAATGAAAGAAAATCGATCAAACACCTCAAGACGAGTGGTTCAAACATTTCAATTTTATTCACCGAAGATCGTGAAACATTGAAGGTAAAAAAAAGAAGAGAAGATGCACGAGCAGATTCAAATTAGGCAGAGCAAGGTTGAAGACAACAGAACAAATTGATCCTTGGTTCGATGACCCTTAAACACTTGTTTGGGCCTATTCATCCTTTTCTTTCATAACCATGAGCCCTGGCCCACATTACGTGCCTGAAAAGTCCCTTCTAATCATACATGGATTTCTAAGTGGAGAGGCTATCTTCAGACTTCATTCCGCCCCTCAGGGTTAATTTTATTTGTAAATAATTTTTTAAAATAAAATCTTTAATGCATGATAAGAAGAAGAATAAAATGAGGGTTCAAGACGTAAAATTTTAGATAACGTCTTGAAATCAAAGGAGAATTTGAGTTAAAAACCTGAAAAGGCGACTCGAACATGAAGGTTGTCAACCACTGTACAGAGGGGTGATATTATACATCTCTTAATAAAGCATTGCACAGTCCAAAAGCGCTCACGAAGACTGAGAACCAGTGAACATTTCCAGAAGAGAAGCAAAATGTTTGCCTTATCAAAACGCCAGAATCAAGGTTGCAAAAAGCTAACCTGAAACACATTTCCTTCCCAAGTTAGCCTAAGCCTTTTGTCAGCATTAATCTTTACTCTTTTCAAATGTATATAATTTTTTAAGGATTAAAAGAGAATTTGACTTATTTGATATTCATTGAACTCTTGATTGTGAGTCTGAAGAAAATGACAATATTTTTGAAATTTATTCATAAATTTTTCACATTCCCTAAAAATAAGAGAAGGGATAAAAACATTTTCAAATAGGACAAGTTTTAAACGAGAAAGTCCTTGCAGTGGGTGAGGCTCATTATGCCTCTATTGAAAGAAAGAGAAGAAGCAGTGTCAGAACATGAAGCATTCTGTGTTTTTGTAGTAGATGGTCTAAAGAGATCATAATGAATGAAGAATAAAAGCTTTTAGCATTTCCAGATGACGTTGTCAGTAACCTCCCAAGAAGGAGATGACCTCATTGTTCAGAAGGGGCACATATTACGACTTGTATTAAATGCAAGACATTTGGTTGGAAAAATTGATCACTTCTTAAGTGTTTGTGGCAACATGAAGAAAAGCCCTTAAGCTATTTGACAACACTACTGTGTAGTGACACCAGAATGAGAACATTCAAGTTGTGATATGTTAGGGCACGACTGAACCCACATCATGTTGAGATGACAAGATTCAGACTAAGGAGGCATTAAGAACGAGCTTTACAATTTGAGGTGATGGGGCATTTTGAAGGCTCGTACCAGTATAAGATAATGTTGTGGCACTAGTTTCAGCTAGATGTATTAATATGGGGCATCTTTGGGAAACATGTGAAGACATGTGGAACGATCATTGAGTTGAACAAATAGTTACAATGTGATATAAATGTATGAAGAGTGAAAATGGTGAAGCAGCGACAGTGGAGTTTATTATATATGATCATTTTGTCCATTTATTGGTTGCATTACTCTTGTAATTCCATATGCATTAATGTGGCGAGCCGGTATCCCACTTTAATTTCCACTGAGTTTTGGTATCCTTGTAATACCATACAAAAACTCTGAACGATGTGCAAAGAGCTTCTCCAGTCGAAAGATATTGGCAGAAGTCACAGGAAAAAGATGAATGTGTGGCCAAATATTTTACGAACCAGTGAGTATGGTGATGGATCAGTGTTGCGATCATGGGTTGTTTCCATTACCCTAGATGAAGTTTGCCTTCTACAACGCCAAGGTTAAAAATGAGAAATGATGAAGATTTCTTCCCACGGAAGAGGCGATGGAATTTTAACAATAAGAAACTAATGGAACCAACTAAGGTTGAATGATGGGCTTTTGTTAAACCTCTCGACCTGATATGGTATAAATGAGTATTGTTTGATATTTGATTAAATGATTTGGTGACATGAATAATTGGGGTAGATCCTCCTTGGATGTACTGCAAGAGTTAAATCAGAATAGATGCATCTCTCCCTTTGATCTTTGTGGAGTTTGGCGCAGTCGTATACATAGTCTCCAAAAATGGGGCAACACAATCATATTTATGACCATAGCAAGAAGTTGAGAGATAAAACACTTTCTTTAAAATGAAGAAAGAAGACAAAGGCGATAGAAGAAGATCAGAGGGCTCTTCAAAAATGCCAGTTGGAAATTATGAGTCGTTGCATGGGTGTCTAAAGCAAACCCTGGAAAAGAATGATCAAACAGAAAAAGACCGAGCTCACCACTCTGGAGCCAAACAAAGATTGATTCAACATTTATGCATTCATGAGAACATCATCTGCATAAAAGAAAATGCATTACACTGATACATTGAATTGCATTCGTGTTTCTTGCATAAATACATGATTTTGACAGATCTTCCGGCGCAAAGAGAAGATGCATAATGTTAAAATCCTGATGATTAAAAGGAAGATTTCAAACCTCAAATACAAAGAGTTGTGTTTAAAGAGGCATACCCTAAAAAACAGAGAGGTCTAATCCACAGAAGGAGCATTGCTTTGAAGTGAAGGTCATCAGATGTAGAAGAAAAACGAAGATTTTCGTGTATGAAGAAAGACTTGCACACATGAGATTAGACCAAAGTCAATCTTAAGCCTTCACTGAAGAGGAGTGAAGCAAACCATCTGAATCCTTCACTGGAGAATAGTGAAGCAAACCATCCTAAGCCTTCACCGGAGAATAGTGAAGCAAACCATCTGAAGCCTTCACCGGAGAATAGTGAAGCAATCAATCTGAAGCCTTCACCTGAGAATAGTGAAGCAAACCATCTGAAGCCTTCACCGGAGAATAGTGAAGCAATCCATCTGAAGCCTTCACCAGAGAGTAGTGAAGCAAACCATCTTAAGTCTTCACCAAAAAGTAGTGAAGCAGATCCATTTTAAGCATTCTCAGAAGAGTTTTGGAACAAACCATCCGTCCATCGGATGTAGGAGAAAAGGAAAAAGTTTTTGAGTACAAAGAAGCTGATCAAGTGATTAAAAGAAAACGCGCGCGAGGAGTCATTAATCGATTCAAGGTCCCAGAAAGGGAGAGGTTCAAATGGCAGTCTAGTCAAGGAAGACTCTCGCATTTAATTGTGGCGAGACAAGTTCTCACAATAGAAATGAATTCAAAAAGATTCTCTTAAATTCTAAATTTTTGAGTATAATGTTTTTTCGAATCTTCAAGCATACATTAATGATTGATAATGTTTGATTTTTAGGTTCGACATTTCAAGAAGATATCCGAGTTCCATACTCCTATAGAAAGAGAGAGCGAACCCGTTTGAAGATTGTTCGAGTTCCATACTCCCTGAAGAAAGAAGGAGCGAACCCGTTTGAAGATTGTTCGAGTTCTATACTTCCTGAAAGAAAGAGGAAGCGAAACCGTTTGAAGATTGTTCGAGTTCCATACTCCCTAGAAAAAGAGGGAGCGAACCCGTAAGAAGAAGATGTTCGAGTTCTATACTCCCTGAAGAAAGAGGGAGCGAACCCGTTTGAAGATGTTCGAGTTCCATACTCCTTAAAGAAAGAAGGAGCGAACCCGTTTGAAGAGATGTTCGAGTTCCATACTCCTTAAAGAAAGAAGGAGAGAACCCGGTAATAAGAAAATTTTCGAGTTCCATACTCCCTAGAGAAAGAGGGAGCGAACCTGTAAGAAGAAGATTTTCGAGTTCTATACTTCCTAGAGAAAGAGAGAGCGAACCTGTTTGAAGAAGATGTTCGAGTTCCATACTCCCTAGAGAAAGAGGGAGCGAACCCGTAAGAAGAATATGTTCGAGTTCTATACTCCCTGAAGAGGGAGAGAGCGAACCCGTTTGAAGAAGATGTTCGAGTCTTATACTCTCTGAACAAATAGAGAGCAGACAAGATTATTGAAGATTGTCCGTGTCTCATACTCTCTGAAGAAATAAAGAGCAGACACGATTCTTAGAGATTATTAGAGTTTCATATTCCCTGAAAGCAATAGGGAGCGAACCTGATTTTTAGAAGATTCTTTTCAAGTCTCACTTACCCTAAAATAGCAGTGAAGCGGATTAACCTTTTGAATTTTTCACGATTGGACAAATTTGACCATCTATTAATCTTTGCTCTATTCTCGTTCTACGACAATGAACAAAGAGGGGCAGCTGTAGATGCTCGATTTGTCCGGGGTGTCATTCGATTTTAATCGGGTTTTATTATTATTGTTTTTATTATAGTTTCGGTTATTAGCATAAGTTTGGTATTTTTTCAGTTATTAATATATATAAATGTATGTAAACAAAAAATTATTAACATATACTAAATCTTATTATTGTCGTTGTTACAGGGCATACACTGGTATTACAACCAAGCAGGCCCAAATTAAAATAATTACAACCCAATCCAAAGCCCAACAGCAGTTCAAGACCCGATCCGACCCAACAAACTGATCCGGACCCGGTTGTAACATTTATGTCTCCCACGTGATCTACACCACCAAACAACAAGCCCAAAGCAATGCCACGCTCAGCCACCAAGCACAACCGAGCACACATGCACTCACTTCTCCACGATGCACGAGACCCCAGCAGCCCGTGCTGCCCACGTTCCACGCGTGAAGAACCTGTGCCCATGCTCCACTGCACGAGACTCCCAGAAGCTCCTTCCAGCACCATACCCGAGCAGACAAGCTCGGCTCCCCATCACCCGTGACCTACAACACGCGAAGAACGAGGGTGTTCAACAGAACCAGAAACCAACAGGAGAGACTCAGTTTTTTCTACATAACAGGGATACATATAATTCAAGGGAGAGGGTATTCAACAGAGAAAAAGAGGGGTAACCATTACATTGGAAGAGGACGAAGCAAAAAAAGTAGTTTGGAGGAGGGGAATCAATAGAAAGAACAGTAAAAAAATTTCCTCATCAGTGTAAATCCTCTCCCAATTCGAAAGCTCGAAGAACATTTGTAAGAGGAGACCCAACCCTCATTGTGCCGAGAAGAAATAAAAGGAAAATAACTCTTTTTGGTATATTCTAGATTTATTTTGATTTCCAGTTTAATCTTTGTTTGTTTTGATTTTGAAACAGTTAGAAATTCCAGCAACATACACTAATAAAACGCAAGTACAATATAAATAAAATAGGAAGAGAGGAAGTTGTTTACCTTAACAGTCCATTATCTTCGTCGGCCATTGTTAGAAGATTTAGAGTCTGTGGAGTTTGCGTCTTGGTTTAGGGTAGTTGGTTAAGAGTTTAATAGATGGGGTTTTATATGGTTTAGTTTGAATGGTGTTCTAGTTTCGGTTTTGGTGAGGTTTAGCTCCCAATCGGAGCATGAGGCGGTGGAGATGAGGATTTGTGGTTCTCGGTTGAACCAGGAAAGAAGGGGAGTGTGATGGAGAGAAGAGAGCATTGCGGCTGGGAGATGACACAAATGAATTAGGGTTTATTTTTGCCTTAGAAATTAAATATATGGTATTGTTAAAACGGTGTCGTATAGATTCCGTGTCTGAGAGGCTTAATCATGTAAGACTCCCTTTTATTTCCGAGTTCTTATGTTTTGGTCCTGGTTTCGTGGTTCTGCAAGTTTTTAATATGGTTCTTAGGTTTTGTGCGCATTTCATTTTGGTCCTTAAATTGGTGTTTTTGCATTTCTGATTTTGTCTCCATGTTTTATCCTTATTTTAATTTCATCCTAACTGGTAATGTATTTAGTTTCTGTTTGTTTATGCTTTCGACTTGTAATTTTCACATGTTTCGTTTTAGTCCTTATTTTGAATGTTTCTGTGTTTTTAATTTAGTTGTTTTATTTTAAAGTGCGTTTACTTTTAGTCTTGATTTGTTGTTATGTTTTATTTTCGAATGTAGCTTGTAATTTTGGTTATTTCGCAATTTAGTCACGTTGTATGCTTGTTAATTTAAGGAGTAATTTCCTTTTTGTATGTCTATTTTCATCTTTCTATAATTTTGGCCCCTTAATGTCATCTTATGTTGAGTTTAAATTATTAATGGTAGATTTAGTCTTGTACTATTTCATCTTAATGTATAAATATTTTATTTGTAGGCATGTATGTATAGTGTTAGTTTAGGTGGCATTTGTAACTGGAAAAATATTATCTTAAAATGCTAATTAATTTAGGATGAGAGCGTTTGTTGCATGTAAATGAATATGGTAGACTTAATAAATGTTGGAAAAATTATTAATTTCCCGAAAAATTTGTAATCCTAGGCCCTTTTTGCATTTAGTCATATTGAATAATTAATTTCATAGTGTGATAGGTTTTTTGGTGTTTACCATTGTTTATTGGTATGCTCGTTTAGACATAGGTTTTTTTTTCCTTTAATATCATTTTTGTATGATTTGCATGATAGCCTCACGTGTATAACTTGACATTATTACATAATTTGATTAAGGATAATATTCTTTTAATTTAAAATTGTTTTAAGTGGGTTGTCTTAACTGATTAGATATTCGCTTTAAACGATTTTAAAATAAAAGCATATCCCATCAGTGTCACCTAAGAAATTGATTTATCATTTCAAAATTTGGGAATGAAAGAAAAAGAAATATTCGGCTATTTAAATTATTTGAGAAAAGATCGTTAGAACTTACCTAAAGATCTGGTCTCGATATTTTTAAATAATCGAATATCCTTCATCTTTGTAATGACTTGGTAATTTTAATTAAATCTGTTTTGTTGCTTTTCAATGTTTCAAATTTGCATTTTTGTTGTTTTAAGGGATCATAAATCAAATTAAATTCGAACTTGTGAAATTCGTTGCAAAGACAATAATTAATCGACGAGGTACCGATTTAGGGCGCTGTGGGGGTACTAATCATTCTCCACGCGTAACCGACTCCCGAACCCATATTTTGGTAACATAGACCGCAAATTTGTTGTTTTAATTAAAATTAATTTTTATTTAAAATGACAATATTTTTGGGTGCCCAATCACATCCTAATCAAGGATTGGTGGCGACTCCTCGAACTATATGTTTTTATCGTAAAGGGATTTCCAAATTTTCGAAACGAGAGGTTTTCTAAAAATCATATTGTTTTTAATTAAAACTTCAATTGAAAAGATAATAATTAAAAATGACTTGATTTTCCAAATCACCCCCGTACAGTTAAAAATCGTTTCGACACAATCTTTCCTGTTTCGTTGAATGATGTTAGAGCTGATGCCTAGAGCTATTTCATTTCATCGCTTGATGCCCATACTGACAATAGATTGCAAAGGTTGAAATCATGTGCTTAAGGCTACTTCATGTTACTTTGCTTTAGCATAGCGTATATGGTAACTTTAAGTGGTTTAAGTTGTGTTGCAGTTGGAGATTACAGATCCAGGGATTGATCGGATTTACACAAGGCCCACTTGTTTAATTTAGAAATAATGTAAACTTACTGAAAGCATATAAGAGATGTTCCACAAAACGGTATCTAAATCCTAAATTTAGAAGTAGACATTTGTTAGTGCCACTCAATGAAGAAGTGGTATGCACAAAAAGTGGTAAATTCCCCGTGTTTCCTATTATTAGGGTAAACTACACCACTAATGTTTGAGCAAGTTTTAATTTTTCCCATTAAAGTTTCAAAAGTAACAAATTAGTCGCTAACATTTTTTATTTGTAACAAAATGGTTACTTCATTGTTATCTCTATTAAATTGACGACTTGGTAACTTTAAGAAAAAGGTTAATACTTAGTTTTACCCCTAAACTATTGCTAAAACATCAAATAAGTCCTTAAACAATGATTTTATATCTAATTTATCCCAAAAGTTTTCTCATTTATAGTTTTTTAAACAACCCACCACCACAACTATATTCGAACCACCTTCCTTACAAAACAAAAATCACACTACATAGATAAATGGAAATTTTCTATTAAAGACAAATACATGAGTATTTAAAGCCATATTCAATTAATTTTAAAGTAAAAAAGAATGCTTTTTTGGGTGATTTTTGTTTTGTAAGGAAAGTTGTTAGAATATTTAAAGACAAACAAGAGTTTGTATAAGTGCAGTTTTTGTGTTGTAAGGAAAGTGGTTAGAATGTAATTGAGATGGCGGGGTGTTTAAAAAACTAAAAATTATAAAGCTTCTGGGACAAATTAGATATAAAATCATTGTTTAAGGACCTATTTGATGTTTTAGCAATAGTTTAAGGGTAAAACTAAATATTAACCTTTTTATTAATGGTTCCACATCATCAATTTAATAAAGATAACAGTGGAGTGACCATTTTGTTACAAATCGATAAAATTAGTGGCCATTTTGTTACAAATCAACTAATTTGTTACTTTTGAAACTTCAGTCGAGAAAACGAAAACTTACTCAAACATTAGTGATCATTGGTATAGTTTACCCCTATTATTACTAAGCCATTCCGAAGTATATGACCATATCTATCAACAAGGACCAATGCAAATTTTTATGTTTTGGGTGAATTTATAAATTTTTAAGGGAATGTGAACTTATAAAACTTTAGGGGATGAAAATAATTTTTAGTAAAAAATATAAAATAATTATTTAAAATAGGACGAGTCTGTCACGCTTGACGAGCACTATTAATTTAATTTATAAAAAAAATAAAATTCTAAATGTCTCAACGTATAATTATAAATAAGTTAAACTTTTAAAGGTAAATTATTTAAAATAAATGTTAAACTATATCAGTGACTACTTAACTATTGCTCCTTTTCATTTTGACCACCATTTTTAAAATTTTGTCAATCAGGTCAATCAACTATTTAAATGCATTCATCTAAGCCATTTACCGATAATATTTTATAGAAAAGCTGATGTGGCAGTTAAAATATTTGGTAAATTACACATTTGGTCACTGTTATTATATATTCTATTAATTTGGTCTCAATTTTAATAAATTAAAATAATCGTATCCCTCAAATCAAATGGTGCCATGTGACACTGCTGCCAAGTGTAATGACACATGTCATTATCTGATTTGATGATTAAATTTATTTAATTTATTTTTAATTTAATATATTTATGTGTCATGGGTTGAAGAAACAATGCTCAACTAGGGGTGTTTATCGAGCGAGTCATTCACGAGTTGGGCAGTGCTCGACTTATGCTCTATAACACCACAAAAATCGGGTTAGTAGTTCAGGTATTATTGTTGGGCTTCAAGTACAAGACTAATTTTAACATTTGGGTCAAAAATAAAGGGGATTGGGCTTGTAGAAAGCCCACAGGGTGATAAAAATGATATTTTTGATTTGGGCTTAAAAGAGAGGGACCAATGGTGTAATTAGACCTTTGTTTGAAAATAAGGTTGATTTCATTTATGTTTGCTGACGTAAACGGGGAAGAGAATTTTGAAACTCTTTTTCTCTTTTTCTCCACCTTTTGTCTTATTCGTCTTCTTTTTCTCCTCATTGTTGCTTTCTTCTTCCTCTTGAGAGCTTCAAAGGTGGAAGATTTAGTTCCTTGTAGAGCTAGTTTAAGAATTTGGAGGTAAGAAAGACAACCTTCCTTCTTAGGGCTTTAATTCTAGCTCAAAACTTTGAGGTTTGGCCATGGTGATAAAGTATGGCTTTTAGAGTGGTTTTGTTTTAGGTCCTAAGAATGGTTCTAGAAGAATAGTATCGATACCATATGAATCGGATGAACAACATCGGCACTGAAGGGGTAGTATCGGTACTGGGGGTATCAATACCAATAGTAGGGTATCGATACTATAATGGAAAAGGAAATTCCAGAATGCAATTTGGGTATCGATACCGAGGTCGGTATCGATACCGAGGTCGGTATCGATACTATAGAAGGGAAGTATCGGTACTGGGTGATGTAAATGCTAATTGGTTAAAAAAATTAATGAAGCTCCGATATTTATATTGGTCATGTTAATGTGTAGATTCGATCGAAAGCAAGTGCTGAACGAATTGACATATAACGATAGTGAGCGAAGTGAAAAGGATGTTGCTTAGGGCTTAAGTGAGGCAAAGGTGAGTGCAACTTAGTTATTTTATAGACGATTGAGGGATAGCTTGCGATGAGCTAACCTCAAATGTTTTTGAATAAAATGATTTGTATTATGTTATGAAATATATTTTTATATGGATTTATTAAATGATTTTTGTTATATATATAATTTTGGGGACGAATTACCCCAAACTATTTTATACGATAATTTATTTTTATAGAATGTGAATAAATTGGGTATGAACTACCTTATACTGGTTGTTATGAGATTTTTGTTTATATTGATTATATGATTGATTTATATGGAGAACAATATATGATTTTAAATTACACCCTTTATAGAAGTATATGTTTTATGTGAATAAATGATAATTTGAATAATGTTATGTGAAATACTATGAGTATATATTCTATGTGAGAAAATGATAAATTGAATAATACTATGTGAACTATTTATATTGTTAAAGCCCAAAGTATGTTCTATGAGAATTAGAGGTATAATTAGCATGCCAAGAGTCGAGGGTTCTATATGGTCCTTCGGGACAATTCTATGTAGTCCTTCGAGACAATTCTACGCGGTCATTCGGGACGAATCTATGTGGCACTTCGGTGCATATTCTACGTGGCACTTCGGTACAAATTCTACGCAGAAGTTTCGACTGCAAATATAGTGCACAACTTCAAAGTACTCATATACCTTGAGTTCTTAGTGATATGCGTTGGGCTATTTAAACAAGTTAAAATGAATTGAACAATGAATAACAATATATGTTATTTATACGAAATGTATATTTTTTTCCATATTCAATGTTTTCCTTGAAATGTTTAATTAAATGTTTTAGTGTTTTGTTATACTCATTTATGCCTCACTAAGTCAAAGACTTAGCGTGTGAGTGTTTTCACACGTAGGTTCAGAGAAGTCAGTGGAGTAAGCTAGGGCAGGACATCATACTTTTGTAGAAGATAAGATCAGATATATTTGAATCCTATGTGATTTTGTTAATTGAAATCTTGTTGGCATGTACTATAAATGTTTAAATCGTAAATGCTCTGATATGTTTTGTAACTATGTTTTATTAAAGTTATGTAAAAATATTCAGTAATTGTTTTATTGACAAATTTTAGTAGGATTTTAAAAGAGTCAAAGCATTGAAAAGTCAATGTGACACCTTATATTCGTATTCAGGTTGGGTACGGGTTGGGGTGTTACACTACAACATTCCATAAAACTTAACAAACACTTTGTAGCGCTTAAGGGGCTTGTGAAGGGCCTTAGGTCCTTCATTTATGTGCCTAAACAGGGCACTCAAGTCTGTCAGTATCGGTACCGTAAGAACAGTACCGATACTGTTCTTCGTATAACGCAAAAATGGGGCAAATTTGAGGGTGAGTATTGATACCGCTTCAAGGAGTATCGATACTCCTTACTCGATATTAGTACTCAGAGGATGATACCGATATTGGTGGCCATTTGAGGATTCCAGAAAGAAATTTTGGCACCGATACCCATGGGAGTACTGATACCAAGGGATGAGTATCGATACTCTTTATCAAGGTATCGATACTGGGAATTAAATTGAAATATCAAAGCTAAAATTGGTATCGATATTAAGGCCAGCATCGATACTAACAGGCTCAGTATCGGTATTGACCTCCTAATTTGGAAAGAAAACTTTGCTAACTTTGTAAGCTTATAAAGGGGATTACGAGGGCATCGAGGGTTCTTAAATAAGACTATAAGTGAGAAAGTTAATTGAGGCCCTTATGAACAACAACATTAAACTATGTGACATAAAACTAGCCTTTGTTTGATGCTCGGGAAACACCGAGGACACCTGAGTTACTAGAGCATATGCATGTACTATTCGAATATGTATGTTGAGATATCCGGATTCTCTTTCCAGTGTTATGACACTTTTGTATCAATGTGAATGCACTTTTGTATCAATGCGAATGCACTTTTGTATCAATGTGAATGCACTTTTGTATCAATGCGAATGCACTTTTGTATCAGTGCTGAGGCACTTTAATATTACTGCTAAGGCACTTTTGTGATTTATTGGCAAGCCCATATTATAACTCTTATGATGCTTTGTTACATATCCTTATGCTATAATCTATGCTTAATGCATTTCATTGTGCATGACTTAACTTGTTAAGCATTCGTAGTTAATGGATGCATGTAATATAGTGAAGTCGTTTATGTGGCACTAAGCTCGTAGCTTAGTGTTCGGAATTGTTTCCATTTACAGGTTAGTAGGTGTCGGACTTGGGAGCTTATCGCTAGTCATTTAGATTCCATATACCACCAACAACAGAGTATGTTTTGATTATCCTCGTGGGCATGTATTTTCATAAATCATTTTGTATTTGAGTCATAACTCTTGGATTACGGTATTTTGAGAATTTATTTGGGAGCTCCCCATTTTGTAAACTTAACTTTTCGTACTTATTTTCTTAATGCAATGGATTATATTTTGACAAATGAAATTTTTTCAAGAAAAAAATGGGCTAAACACTTCGGTGGTCTCGTGTAATACCCAAACCCATCGGGTTTCGTTTTATTCAGACTTGGATGTTACATGCTCGTTAAAAAAATTTTGTTGCTTGACTCGACTTGTTGCTCGTTAAGCTCGTTAAAAGTTTGCTCGAATCGTGCTCGTTAAAAAAAATTGTTGCTTGACTCGTGCTTGTTAAGCTTGTTACTCGTTATGCTCACTGAACTTTTTATCTTATTTGTTTAACTATAGTTAAAAACTACTAATACTATAAATTAATAAATTTTTAGTCATTTATTATGTTTTTAGTATATATTAGTAAATTAGTAATTTTTGAATGAAATAATTTTTCAAAATAACTACTAAAAAATTATAAAAAAATTAACGAGTTGCTCACGAACTTAAACTTTTTTGTACCAAAAAAATTAATTCTTATTTTAACGTAAAACATATCTTTTATTCTTATCTTAACTTAAAATATATTTTTATTTTAACCACAAAAATATATTTTTATTTTAACCATAATTTAAAAAATATATTATATTTATATTAAATTTAAAATATTATAAGAATAAAATATAATTATTTAAGTTAATATAAGAATAAATTATATTTTTTAATTTAAGATAAGATTAAAATATATTTTTAAATTAAAATAAGAATAAAAAAAATTTTAGGTTACGAAAAGAATAAAATATATTTAATAAATTACGTTAAAAAATATTTTTTAATGTTAATATGTAAAATTAATTTAATATGTGAATTTAAGTTAAAATATATAAAATATTAAGAAATTAAGTTTATACTAATGTACAACATATATAATATATGTAGTCAAGTTTAAACCAAATAATTGCTTTGACTCAATGGTTGAGCTTTGCTTCTTAAACCTAGAAAATTTAGGTTTGATTCCCTTGGGCATCATTTAAGCGCCCAAAACTTTTTTTCCTCTAGAGGGTGACACATGTTAAAAATAAATTAAAAACATATTAAAAATAAATTAAAATAAATTTAATCGTTCAATCGGATGGTGACTCGCGTTATTACACATGACACCATTTGATTTGAGGGTTAAGTTTATTTTAATTTATTAAAATTAAGACAAAATTGATAGAATATATAAATAATATTGACCAAATATGTAATTATATCAAATATTTTAATTGACATATCTACTTTTCCATTAAATATTAACATCAAGTGACTTAATTAATTGCATTTAAATAGTTGAGTAACCTGATTCAAAAAATTTTAAAAATGTTGTTTAAAATGAAAAAAACAATAGTTAGATTTTCACTAGTATAGTTTACCCTTTATTTTAAATAATTTATCTTAAAATTTTTAATTAATTTATAATCATACGTTGAGCTTTCTAGAATTTTAAAATTTTATTAATTAAATTAATAGTGTTTATCCGTACTCGTCGAACATTATAAAATTTTCTTTTAAAATATATAAGAATTTAAAAAGGTACCGGCTCCCGCTTGATCCATCCCTGCGTATCAAGTTAAGAATACACACAGACCACATATTTTGATGGTTGAGGGGTTGAAGACTTGTTGGAGATTTGACCGTATAGGTTGTTAGAGTTGTAGTTGGTGTGGGTTTTGGAGATGAAGAATAGAATAAATGGAAATGAATAAGAGTGGGATTATATTGATCTAATATTAAAATACTGATATTTTTTTTTGGAATTGAGGTTAAATTAAAATAAAATGTAAAAGTTAAGCGTTAAATTTATTATTAATTACTATATCATATTTGTTAAAAATTAACAGAAAAGGATTAAATTTGTCATTTTTTAATTTAGGTAATTATTTTATAATTTTTCATAATCTCAAGATGTGATGAAAAGGTCATATAATTGAAGGACTACTTATGTATTTTATATTTATATGATTTATAATTTTTGGCAAAAAACAGGAACAAGAGGTTCCTATGCTTATAAAAATATCAATATGAATATCGTATTATTTTTCTCTCGATGTAGTATTCCAATTCAAAAAATAAATCTAATGTGATTATTTGATCAACATTTTCTATTATTGACCGTTATGAGACTGATGATATGAAAAATAGACTAAATTGATTTTTTTATTTTGTTCGAGGGTAAAATTGATCTTTTTTCAAAGTTCAAAGGTTTATTTAATTTTTTTAAATAAAAGTTAATTTAAAATTTGAATATAAAATTACTCAAATATTTAAAAACTTAAATTACCAAAAAATTTAATATACATATTAAAAATACTAAAACTATTATAAAAATTATTTTTTCAATATATATCATAATTTATAAAAGGTTTAAATATAAAAAAAATATCCGATATATATATTTAATTCTAGTTTAGTGTTTAATGTTTATTTTATTCTAATTTAATGCCTATAATTTTATTTCGTAACTCAGTTTAAATCAGATTATAATAAATCATTAATTTCGGCCATGAAATATCCCGACAAATTTTTTAATATTTAAAATTAATTGTCCCTCTCATCTTACCACTAATCTTCTCATCTTCCCGAACAAAATAAAATAAAAATTTCCCTCTCATCTTACCGCTAATCTTCTCATCTTCCCCGAACAAAATAAAAAATGATTTTCCCTCTCATGTTCACTGTGTTTCGCCTCTTCTCTCTTTCTTCTCACCTTCTAACCGACACTGCACACACATAGTTGGCAACAAAAGTTCGACGCCACCGTGTACCAAATATGGAACCATCAAAACAAGGAGAGAGTTCGAGCCCCATCGCATGAATAGTCAACCCCCTTAAAAGTACAGCAAAGAAAAACAAGATTGGAAAGATTACAGTCGACCAAAAACTTGAAGCTTCCATACCATCTAAACATGAACAGCACCCACTACCACTCATCAGAAGCAAAATAAGATCCATCACCTAAATTCCCAAAGGCAACAGACGTTTCTCACACCCTATGCTCACGATCATTTTTAATATCAATTTTGAGCAACCTAAGATACCATATCCATTTAAGCAAGACAAAACTGAGAACTTGAAGGAAAAACAAACTCCTTTGTGAATTAAAAGAAGTTGTTGCGGCCAATCCTAAGTTCAGAGAGGAAGAACAAGTCGCATATCTATCCTAGTAAATGGAATTGAAACAGAGAGGCCTAGAGAGGAAGAACAAGCAACACCTAGGGGGTCGAAGTTTTGGGAAGAGAAGGAAATGAGGGTGATAAGAGGAATCCCGTGTGTGTACAACTGTGAAGGAAGTCCTTCCAGATGGTTGCGATTCTGTGAACCAAAGAACGCCTCACAAGCAGCACTTAGGGGGTCGTAGTTTTAATCGTTTCAGTTTAGCAAGGTCTAGTCTCTCAGTTTCAATGAATCTCGTCTTTCCTCCTCTACCACCAATATCACACCCCTCCACCACTGCAAATGAGATCCGCGTTGGTCTGCCATTAAAGCAGCAACTAACCTCTCTTCTGACGGAAACCTCCACCTCCATCACCTCAAGCTCATTCGCCATTTGGATACCGAAAACCACGGCCATATCTTCCTCTGTTGCACCTTAGAGGTTGCAACAATGCCTCCCTCATTGTAAAAGTGATCGACGGGGATGCAATGCCGCTTCGATTTCCAGCTCAAGCTCCAGATTTACTGCTTTCGGTGAAGAGAGAGAAAGAGAAAGGAGAAGAGAGGGAAATAAGTCATTTTTTTAATTTTAATTAATTTTTTATTTTCAAAAATCATTTTTAAATATTAAAAAACATTTCAGGTGATATTTAACGGTCGAAATTAATTGTCTCTCATGACTTGACTTAAACTAAATTAAGAAATGAAACATTGGATATCAAACTGTAACAAAATAAACGTTAAACACTAAACAAAAACTACAAGTATACATTGGACACATTTTTTTTTATATTTAAACAGTTATAAAATGATAACTTATAAATTACTAAAAAAATAAAAGAATATTTTTAAAAAGATATATTATACACAATATATATATATAATTTAATATATATAATAGGGTTAATACAAAAATAAATGCTAAAATTATAATTTAAAAAACGTTTTAGCGTCTAAAGAATTTTTTGTTAAAAATAGACGCCTAGTGTTTTTCTCTATCTTTTAATATGTTCTCAATCTTTTTATATTTCGTTTGACCTCTTTTTTTGTTATTTGTCTCATTGCTAGATTTGATGTCACTTCGAGTGATTAAAATAGTGTTTATTTGTTATCCTACTGATCTTTTCTGTTTTCGATATTTTGATCAAATTTGGATACGTGTTTTATATTTAGATATTTTTCTCACACGATGTCCAACTATGATTTGCGATTGTTAGTGGTATTTATAGTAGTTTAATCGTTTGTGTTTTTTGTTGTTGGTATAATTATATCTATTTGTATCTATTTTTTGTTTGATTTTTTCGGATGAATTTTTAACATTTTCTATGTATGATCATTGTATGATCTCAAGTGACATATTTCTTGTATCAATGATTATATAAAAATATTCTAATTATGTGTTTAATCCATATTTACATTATAAACATTCATTATAATTCTGCATATTTTCTCTTTTTAATAAAATGAACGATTAACGTCCTATAAATTAGTCTTTAGTTTTAAGTGCAAGGGATTATTTTGTTTATGTAGTAAACTCAAATCGATAATTATACTTTTATTTTTTAATTATATTAATTTCATGTTTTGAGATCTGTTATATGTTATAATATTGATGTGACTATTAATAATACTAATTGATAGTTTATTATACTAATATGATGGTTTAGATATTAATGTGATAATTCACATAGTACAAATCAAATTATCTCAATAGTTAGTAAATAAATTATTGTTATTCTTAGAGTTATCGATTTCGAACACCAATGATTACAACAAAGGGGATTGAACGTTCAATATCAATTAATTAAAAATATTTAATAAGATACTACTTTATAATCATTTAACTTGATAAAAAATGATAATTCACATATAAATAATAATATAATAAAATACTTATTTCTCTGGGGATGGGGCTGATCTCTCACCATGTTCTACGATCAGTAACTGGTGAAATGATATCAGCTTAGCTATTATGGGCTGAAGAAGAGTATAGTTTTGAGGTTGGGATTACATCTCTTAGAGTCTAACGGTCCATCTGTGTGCTGATATTAATGCTATGCTATTATTATTTTTTCTTTTAAATGGTGAAATGATTGGTCTAATTTCAATCATCATAAAAGACATTCACAAGCAAAATAGAATTTGACATCTTTGGTTTTCATTGTCTGCTGAAAAAATCATCTTCAATTTTTCAATCTTTCGTAGAGTTTAATGTTTTTTCCCCTAATATAACGGTTAAATCACTTTAATTTTCTTTATTTACATACAAGGACAGAATTAAGATGAAATTATAAAAGGATTAAATTATTTAATTTTAAAATCAATAAGATTTTAAAACATTATTAGATCATAAAAATAGATGATCGAAACTTAATTTTAAAATTAGTATGTTTTAAAAAATAATTAAACAAAAAAAATTGGAGACGAAATTTAATTTCGTTAGCTTTAAATTTAATAAGATTTTAAAATAATCAAATGGAACAAATAAAAAAGTTTGAATTTAATTTGAATGATGTTAAAACTTTTTAGAGTTTAAAATAAGATTAAATAATATTGCACTCCATGTGGTTCCAGCACTGCCTATTAAATGAGAGAATATTGCAAATTTTATGCATTTGAATCCATTTATAAAATTAATTAATATTTTGAAATATATAAGACTTTTTTCATAAGGGAAAGGGGATGTATTGGTCTTTGTTTTTTTGTTAGAATTTGATAACTGAGATTTGAATATAGACGAGTTATGATTTAATATTATTTTGTTTGGTGTTAAAATAATTAATAAACGAATTTTGGGAAGAGAATTTAGAAAGGGGAAGAAAAAGAAGAGATTTGAGAATACTACGTTTATGGCCATAAAATTTCGGAAGACGAGAAACAAATATATCCCTTTATAAACTGCCAGAAAAACCCAACAATGATCAGTGAATAATCAGTACAGAAACAAATATAAATCTTCAAATTGGTATTTTCTTCATAAATAAACTAAACAAAGGCCATTTCGAGACTTCAATGATTGCGTTAGCCGCCATTTATAAATATCTCAACAAACCAGAAGCACTCACCAATTCGGTCTCTCTTTTCTTTTAAGTCCACAGCCATAGACGCCATAACAGATAAGCCCAACGATGGCACCCCTTCAAGAAAACGCCATCCGGCAACCTCTTCTTCAACCACAAACTTCGGGCATGAAATCGGAGACGACGAGTTCGGATCTGGAGAATGTTTTGTCGGACGCTAACCTTTCCTTGTTCGAGCGTTTGGGGAAAGCAACATGGATCGAGTCGAAGCTCCTTTTCCACTTGGCAGCACCGGCTGTTATCGTATACATGATCAATTATCTCATGTCTATGTCCACCCAAATCTTCTCCGGCCACCTCGGTAATCTTGAACTCGCCGCCGCCTCCCTCGGAAACACTGGCATCCAAGTCTTTGCTTACGGCCTCATGGTACGTACTTACATCAGCTCTTCTTTTCTTCTTTTTCATATTACAGATTCTCAAAGATTGAATCTTGATCGTCAACTCAAAGATTAAATCTTGATGAACATAACTAGAAACAAAAAACCTATACTTTATCAATACTTTCAAGAGTGTACGTATAATTTTCAGTATATGTATATCTTCGATGACATGATGAACTTTGTTTTATGATATTTATGTAGTTAGGAATGGGGAGTGCAGTGGAAACGCTTTGCGGACAAGCCTTTGGAGCACACAAATACGATATGCTAGGCATATATCTTCAAAGATCCGCAGTTCTCCTTACCTTAACGGGGATTCTTCTTACAATCATCTACGTATTCTCTAAACCAATCTTGATATTACTGGGTGAATCCCCAGAAATTGCTTCCGCAGCTGCGGTTTTCGTATATGGTCTAATACCCCAAATCTTCGCGTACGCCATAAATTTCCCGATACAAAAGTTTCTGCAGGCTCAGAGCATAGTGGCCCCTAGTGCTTATATATCCACAGCCACATTAATCATACATCTACTGGTAAGTTGGTTGGCTGTGTATAAAATGGGGCTTGGTTTGTTCGGTGCGTCGTTGGTGTTGAGCTTGTCGTGGTGGGTCGTGGTGGTAGCTCAATTTGTGTACATAGTTAAAAGCGATAAGTGCAAATATACATGGAATGGGTTCAGTGTTCAAGCCTTCACTGGTCTGCCGGGATTCTTCAAGTTATCGGCGGCGTCGGCGGTGATGTTGTGCTTGGAGACTTGGTATTTTCAGATTCTGGTTCTGCTTGCAGGGTTGCTTGAGAACCCAGAACTGGCTCTGGATTCACTCTCCATTTGGTAAGTAAAAATCATAGATCCATTTGTAATCAAGTGTTTAACAAACTATTACTATAAAATTTAATTGCTGTTATCATATTTTTAACGGTTCATTATTTTCAGCATGACGATATCTGGGTGGGTGTTTATGATTTCTGTCGGATTCAATGCGGCAGCAAGGTAAGACATATATGGTTTGTTATTTTCTGACAAATGAGTGCTAAAAGAGATGAATGAAAATGAGCAGTGTAAGAGTTGGGAACGAGCTGGGAGCGGGGCATCCAAAATCGGCGGCGTTCTCGGTGGTGATAGTGACGGTGTTTTCATTCATAATATCGGTGGTGGCGGCGATAATAATAATGATTCTACGACACGTGCTTAGCTACGCCTTCACGGAAGGTGAAGTGGTGGCGGAGGCTGTTTCAGATCTGTGTCCGCTTCTAGCATTAACTCTCATCCTCAATGGAATTCAGCCAGTCTTGTCTGGTAATGGAATCGTAACATTTAATTTCATTAATCTAACATTATCTTAAAAGGGGAATGAAATTGAACATGGATTGGATGAAGGTGTGGCCGTGGGGTGTGGATGGCAAGCATTTGTGGCGTACGTGAACGTGGGTTGCTATTACGTTGTTGGGATTCCATTGGGTTGTCTTCTTGGTTTTTACTTCAATTTGGGTGCCAAGGTATACGCATGCACTTTTTCATTTTTAATATCAAGTACCATATAGTAATGATGAAGGGGTTTGGTATTCAGGGGATATGGACAGGGATGATCGGAGGCACAGCCATGCAAACCCTCATCCTGATTTGGGTCACATTTAGAACAGACTGGAAAAAGGAGGTCGAAGAAGCTCGACAGAGATTGGATAGATGGGAAGATAAGCAGCAGCAGCCACTTTTGAAGTAGACATCTCCATGCCCTCATTAATCCCAACAATTTCCCATCGATCGACTTTTCTCCTTCAAAACGATGAAGCATAATTTGATACCCTTAATTACCTGCATTCCATGCATGATCATTATGTACTGTACTTGCCATTTCTCTATCGATATAAAGAAGAAACCATGCAACAAAAGAAACATTTATCTGCACAAATGGTACAAAGGCATATACTCACACGAATATATATATATATATATATATATATATAATATAGAATAGGGATGAAAATGAATGTTTGATATCCATACATCTTACTTCTTGTAATTCGAGTTCACTGAAAGGACCCTTCACTTTCAAGTCATGCTTCTCCAATGTAATCGTCACATAGCAAAGAAAACAATCATATCAATCAAATTACAAAAGTAACTAAAGAAACAAGCCACTTTCCGGGTCTTATCACTATGTCTCTTTTTGAAAATAAAGGTGTATGGTTAACATGTATTCAAATTGCAATCTGAACATGATACTAAGAAGCTGAAATTAGTCCATTGACATCCAGCTGATTTCCATTATTTGACTTTGAATACATAATAAATTTTGGTTAAATTATATCAATGGTCACTAATGTTTGAGTAAGTTTTTATTTTCCACTGAATTTTCAAAAGTAACAAATTAGACACTAACGTTATCCATTTGTAATAAAATGGTTACTTCACCGTTATCTCCGTTAAATTGATGATGTGGCAATGTTAAGAAAAAGGTTAGTATTTAGTTTTACCCTTAAACTATTGTTAAAACATCAAATAAGTCATTGAACAATAAGTTTATATCAAATTTACCTCAAAACTTTTTAATTTGAAAATAAAAGAGACTATATCCACCTTTATCGGACAAAAACAACAACATATAGCTAACGCCAAGAATTATGAGCAAAAGTGAAGCAAGTTTATGATTATTTCTTTACCAACAATTGAGTTCGCCATACTATAGTTGTTATACCTAGAATCGAAATGGATATTATATACAAAACTGCTCCAAATACGGGTACACACAGACAATAATACAAAAATAAAGAACGATCAAAGCAATGTCAAGAGTTTAAACGTTTAATGGTATTTGGTTCCCTTATGTATAATTATTTGCAATAAAATCTCTTAATTTTGTTGAAATTAAAGAAACCCAAAAAACAAATCCACAACAAATTAACATATTAGAATCAATTACGATATTAAGCGTAGTAAAATTATTGTTTTAACACCCTAATCTGGTCTGACTCGAGGATTGTACGGTTAAGGCATTACATGGACTACCAAAGTAGCTAACAAAAAATTTTCTTTCAAAAACATTTGTAAAAACATCGATGAATCTTTCACCACAACATGAATAAAAGTTCATAAATTGAGGTTTACAAAATATGTGAGTCTCCCAAATAGTACAAATACAACCACTGAGTTTTAATCCAAAATATAGAGTCATGACTCGAATAAATACAGGGTCCATATAAATACATGCCTTTTAAATGATTCAAGACATACTATAAGAAACGTCTGGTCTGGATTGTATCTGCGTGATAGGCTCTTCGTTAATCCTATACTGACCTGCGTACAGAAACACATTCCGGTCGCTAAGCTCACAAGCTCAATGCCACGATAATAACTATGCAATGCTATATGCATTCATTACATGAACATGCCGATGTGTAAAGTAATGGGTATGCAAAAGTATTTCAGCATATATGAGATAGGTCTAGTAATGAAGTCGGAGGAATTTACGTGCATCTCGGGACAACCCACTAGCCTACCTTGAAATGCTCGAGGGTCTAGGGGTATTAAGAACTGAAATTTTATATGTATCGGACACATACCCTGTCAACAATATCCGAAATTACATCATGAAGGACGATCGTCATATTACTAGAGTAACTCGGGTCTCCTGACCGTTTCCCGAGCATCACACAATGGCTAGTCTTATGTCATATTAACTTGCTTAGTGTCTAGTTGTATTTATAGTTATTATAGTTGTTTTCACTTGTAGTCGTGTACTTAGACTTCTGTGGCCCCAAACCCTCAAATTCAAACACTTGAATTAATAAGGTTAATTGTCTAGTTTCATGATGTTGGTATCAGTATTGTACCACCAGCATTGATATCAACCCTTGGGTATCGGTACTCACCATGGGTATCGATACTAAAAACAACTTCGATGTTTTGAAAAAACCTTAGGTATCAATACTCTTATAGGAGTATCGATACTTTTATGAGAGGGTATCGATATTATCTAGAGTACCAATAACAAAAATAGCTTCGATGTTTTGAAAAATACCTCAGTATCGATACCCCTATGGGGAGTATCGATACTCTACCCTTGGTATCAATACACTCCCATGATTATCGATACTGAAAATGGCTATTCAAATCCTTAAATGTTCCTCGGTATTAATACTACCTTGTGAGTATCAAAACCGGACCAACAATATCGATACTGTAATACCCCCAACCCGTATCCGACCCGGATAAGAGTCTGAGATGTCACATTAACTATTCAAACAATTTCTTTTACAAAAGAATGAAAATGTTGACTTTTATTAACTCAAATTGCATACTTTATACAATTTATATCAAAGAATTTACAAAACTTATCAGAGCGGATCCAATTCAAATCTATTATTTCATGCCAACAACTTTTTATATAACAAAATACATATTATTCAAATTATGCTTTTATGATCTAATCATTGGGAAGGAGTAACTGACCTACTTTGCCTATCCATGCTCCTCTTCTTGCTCACGGAACCTACGTGTGAAACATTCACACGCTAAGTCGATGACTTAGTGAGGCATTGAAAAACATATAAGGTAACTTTAACTCCTAACAATGCATAAACATATAATGATATCATATCATACAAAATTCATATGTCTTTTCATGTAACAAATGCATATATATATATATATATACTAATATTATCATCATTCACATTCTTTTTATTATCAATATTATTTCCATTCATTCCTTTACACATGTAATCTTATCCTTAACCTTTATGCACATCATATCATACATTTCACATAATCAAACACATATCATCTCAACCAATTTATTTAAGTTAATCATTTTGTTTTCCCATGGTACACTAGTGAGAACTACAGATATGTGAGTCTATAGAGGTTGTGCACATATGCTGTCACCACAGCTCGTATAAAATCCCACTAGGGACACACAAACTTTGTCCCGAAGAACCGCGTAGAAATGTTCCGAAGGACCACATGTAACACATATGTCCCGAAGGACCACTCCTTAAGAACCATATACATATTCCAATGGACCAAATAAGTGTACCGAAGTACATCATATATGTTCCAAAGGATTACATATATGTCCCGAAGGACCACGTAGAACCCTCGACTCTTGGCATGCCAACTATACCTCTAGCTCTCATGACACAGAACATGGGCAATATGTTTATACTTATCACATAGTCACTTATTCATATCATATAGACTCATAGCTTCTTATCATATCATTCACATTCTCTGACTTATCTCTTGTGATCATGTAATCACTACACTTATTTTCGTATAACTTATTGTCACATGATTCACATATCACATATAGACACCTAGATCACTTTCACATAACTTATATCAACTTTCCAAGTCCTTTCATATTACTTGATAACATATATCATATATATATATAATAAGTTATATCATATCATCTACCTTATGCTTTATTTTTTTGTATTCACTTAGATTACATAACCTATGTCATATTTATAAACATATATCACTTAATAGTATTTTATTTATATACTAATTTAATCTATTTACTTAATTTAATTTCATATATTCCTTATAACCTTTTCATATAGCTCCATAGATCTTTAGCATATAACTTATCTTATATGTTCGTATCATCACTTTATATTCAAGTTTCCTAATTGATATACTATTCCCATTTCATTCTATATTTCAATCTTATTTAGTTTTCCTCAATTCTCATTAAATCATATAACTCTATTATACTAATTCTCATAATTGATCATACAACTATGTACTTGTCCAACTCATGTTTCTATTATTCATATAACCATTACACATGTTTACCTAGTTCCTATCGCTTCTCATGATTTCACTTTCATCATATTCTCCTATTATTACATATTTTATCTCATAATCACGTCTTCACATAGTCTTATATTTCATTATCATATGACTTATATTTGTTCTCTTATGACTCTTCATAGACATATATTTTCATTTCCATATATCACATAGATCTTATCACATTACTTATCTTTTATACTCATATAATTTCATAACTTATTTTATATTCTCCCATTATCACTTAATAATGTTTTTACATAAACCACATAGCATATACAAGAACATATCAACTCATATAATCAAGCATACATACACTTCATGTCATTCACATACTTATAATCAAGACTTCATGCACTATAACTATAGGAAACAGACATATCACAAGTCCAATTTCCTTATAATCCTATAAAATAAGATGCACTCACCTGGCCTCACTAGTCAATACCGAGCTCTTACTTCTTCCTTGCTCGATCTTATCTCGTTGATTTATCTAATACTCGCATCCGATCAATATCTACACAATCAAACATATTATATACATATCAACATTCCAAATCTCATGATTTGATCCTTAATTTCTTAGACTAAAAGAAAGACACAATTCTATTTTCTATTTGGAGTAGTATCGGTACCCCCATATAGGTATCGATATTTCCCTAACTGTGGTATCCGTACCATGCATATGTATCGTTACCCACAATGCATTCTGTAATTCTCATTTCAAAGATGGTATCGATATCGTCCTTATGGTATCAATACCCTTGGTACCGATACTATTCTTCATGTATCGATACATCATGATACTTTCCCAATTTTACTCTTGAAGTATCGATACCTGATGAAACAGTACTGATACACATAGCCCAGAAATCACTTTTCTTACCTGAAAATTTACCCAAACTTATTTAATTCTTCTTATATAACCCCCTTTTAGCCCTTTAAACTTAACTACACTTATTTTACCCAACTTATACCATTTTAACTCATCTTAATATCCAACATTCTATCTTAAATTTAGAACCCAAGAATCTTACCAATTTATCAACATGTTCTAAATTCGTTTCTAATACTTTGAATTTCTTATTTTGACTGATGACAAGTCAAATTTAACTTCCAACTTCAATTATTAACTCTTTTCCAAGATTTCACTTATAACCCTCTTATCTTTAATCATTTCTAACTTAATCATCTTAGAGTTTTAAGCTTTCTTAAGCTTTGCTTAAGCTTTCTTATCATCTCAAGAATTATACCCAACTTAAAAATGAAAGGAAACATTCACTTGATATCATTTTACCTTACCAATGGAGCCACGGGAAGAGAAGAGGAAGAAAGCCAACAAGTCTCTAGAATTTTCTTTTTATTTTTCTCTCATCTCCACGTGTTTTATACCTTATATAAGAAAGATAAAAATCTTTCTTGTAAAAGACCAATTTACCCTTTACTTCATTTAATATTTACAACTAATCTTACACCAAATATTCTTAAATAAGTCCCTAAACTTTTTAATGTTTCCAAGTCAGACCTCATAGTTTCAAAACTTCTATTTTAGTCACTAACCCTAATTTTGGGATGTTACAAATCTCCCATCCTTTAAGAAAATTTGTCCTCTAATTTTTACTACACTAATAGATGAAGATATTGTCTACACATATCCTATTCATATCCTCATGTTACCTCCTTAATTTAATCTTTCACATTATTATTAATAACTTGACTTTCATTGCTTCAATTCTTCAACTACCTTTTTCTCTTATACATCCATATTATGTCATTTATCATATAGACAATAACATCATTTCTTATCACTCAAAATCATGATCAATCAATTTCCTTATCAATCTCTAATTGCCTTGCAATAATAACTAAACTTTTATTCTATCATCATTTGACTGTCTCTTAAACTTCCTTAATACATATAAATCATTCTTTATTTCTCTGTCTACATCTACTTTAAATAAGAAACATAACCTTAAATCTTCATCCAATATGGTTAAGGCATATACTTTACGAAATTAAATAATCTTTCCACATCACCTTACACACTTTTCTTATTTATATCTCAAACTTATAATCTATACTTCCATATAACTCTTGTCATATATGATTCTGTAAACTCCATTCTTTCATTTCCTTATTCCATTATTTTCCATAAATCAAAATCTCCTTATAACATCGGTCATATCTTTTCTTTCATACTCTCATACTCTTTTCATATTACTTATACTTATCCTTGATCACCAATCTTTATCGTATTTTATAACTCTAATATTTAGCATTACTTGCATAAACCTTATTCTTTGCAAAATCCTTATTCATATTACAATACATATCCCTTTTATCATCTTAAACTTTTCTATCAATCATTAACTTCCTTCAAACATACTAATCCCCATCTCTTTGACTACATCATATCTACATGATTATGATACATAACTATATCCAAATCCACGCCATACTTGGTTAACTTAATATCCTCTTCTAATCCTTGAACTCTAATGCACTTACCATTACATAATCTTGTTGTCAACCTCAACTTTTTAACTAGGGTACAAACCTGTATCAAGCCGATCATATACATTTTTTCCGGTTGAAACTAACTCAACAATAATTTATTTGGCTCATCAAACTCACATTCTTACTCATTCACAATGCAATTTCCTGGGTTCAAACTCAAGCATTACAACTTCCTTTATCTTATAAACCAATCATTGATGTACCAATTCTTAAACTCTTACAAAACAATCCAT
The DNA here is from genome assembly GCF_006381635.1 of Hibiscus syriacus. Lineage (NCBI taxonomy): Eukaryota > Viridiplantae > Streptophyta > Magnoliopsida > Malvales > Malvaceae > Hibiscus > Hibiscus syriacus. Next base: position 2,584,150 of record NW_024063319.1, read on the forward strand.
TTAAAATACTTCTTATACTTTACTTTACATAATTTCTAGCAGAACTTTTAATCCAATCCATTACTTTCATTTCTAAACTTAACTTCATATTCATTTTTAACTCCTTATTTAATCTTCCAGTACCAGACCCTACTACTTAAGCATGTCTGACTTTCATCGGATTTGATCCTTTAACATGGAATACAACTAATTCTAACCAAGGTTGTATTTGAAACCCAAAATCTGTGTTTCTCTTTAATAGTGCTAATCTCTATGAAATACCAGTTCTCTTAATCCTTCTGAGCTCTCCCTCTAGAACTTTAGCACAATTAGCCACTTTTTAAAAATATGATCATTTCCACACCAATAACACTCCTTTAATCTGGGCACGAGCCATTCACAAACCACTTGCATACCTCATGTTCATTTAAATTAACTTAACAATATTTCCTTCAACTTATTAAATTGCACTCTTATCCATACAAGTTATGATTCCCCTGTTTTAAATTCATAAACTCTGGCTTAATATATCTGATAAACTTATCCCCGAATACTTATTCTCAAAATTTTCTAAAATAATAACCACATTACTGAATCTTCTATCATTCTCATGATAACATTTGTTCACTATTCTTCCACTCATCTGCATAGTAACTAAACTACATCTAACTTTTCCACTTCAGAATAATGGAGACCTTATAACATTATTCTAACATGTTTTGAACTTTCTGAAAACAACTTTTGCTTTTCCAAAGCATTTCCTGAGGTGTCCGCTCTTCATCCTGTCTAGCCAGGGTAGGTGAATTGCTACCACCATCAGGTCTATCACCTTTTGCTTACTTCGAAACTTTCATTACTATACTTTGAACATAATCTTCTAATCCTACTCTATTAACAAGATAAGTTACTCCATACTCTATTAGATCAGAAACTTTCCACTTCGTGTTGGCATGTACACATATTAAAACTTCTTTGACTTTGGTTTAAGCCTAGAACACGTAACCCGTATCTGACCCGAATACGAGTCTGAGATGTCAGATTGACTATTAAAACAATTTCTTTTACAAAAGAATGAAAATATTGACTTTTATTAACTCAAATTGTATACTTTATACAATTTATATTAAAGAATTTACAAAACTTATCATAGCAGATCCAATTCAAATATTTTATTTCATGCCAACAACTTTCTATATAACCAAATACATATTATTCAAAATATATCTTATCTGATCTTTGGGAAGGAGTAACTGACCTGCTTTGCCTATCCATGCTCCTCTTCTTGCTCACGGAACCTACGTGTGAAACATTCACACGCTAAGTCGATGACTTAGTGAGGCATTGAAAAACATATAAAGTAACTTTAACTCCTAACAATGCATGAACATATAATGATATCATATCATACAAAATTCATACGTCCTTTCATGTAACAAATGCATATATATATATATATATATATATATATATATATATATATATATATATATATATATATAAATACTAATATTATCATTATTTACATTCTTTTTATTATCAATATTATTTTCATTCATTCCTTTACTCATGTAATCTTATCCTTAACCTTTATGCACATCATATCATACATTTCACATAATCAAACATATAGCATCTCATCCAATTTATTTAAGTTAATCCTTTTATTTTCCCATGGTACACTGATGAGAACTACAGATATGTAAGTCTATAGAGGTTGTGCATATATGCTGTCACCACAGCTCATATAAAATCTCACTAGGGGCATATAAACTTTGTCTCGAAGGACCGCGTATAAATGTCACGAAGGACCACATATAACACATATGCTCGAAGGACCACTCCTTAAGAACCATATACATATTCTAATGGACCAAATAAGTGTACCAAAGTACAGTATATATGTTCCAAAGGATTACATATATGTCCCGAAGGACCACGTAGAATCCTCGACTCTTGGCATGCCAACTATACCTCTAGCTCTCCTGACACATAACATGTGCATTATCTTTATACTTATCACATAGTCACTTATTTATTTCACATAGGCTCATAGCTTCTTATCATATCATTCACATTCTCTGACTTATCTCTTGTAATCATGTAATCACTACACTTATTTTAGTATAACTTATTGTCACATGATTCACATACCACATATAGACCTAGTTCACTTTCACATAACTTATATCAACTTTCCAAGTCCTTTCATATTACTTGATAACATATATCATATATGTATATAATAACTTATATCATATCATCTATCTTATGTTTCATTTCTTTGTATTCACTTAGATTACATAACCTATGTCATATTTATAAACATATATCACTTAATAATATTTTATTTATATACTAATTTAATATATTTACTTAATTCAATTTCATATATTCCTTATAACCTTTTCATATAGCTCCATAGATCTTTAGCATATAACTTATATGTTTGTATCATCACTTTAAATTCAAATTTCCTAATTGATATATTATTCCCATTTCATTCTATAATTCAATCTTATTTAGTTTTCCTCAATTCTCATTAAATCATATAACTCTATTATACTAATTCTCATAATTGATCATACCACTATGTACTTGTCCAACTCATGTTTCTATTATTCATATAATTGTTACACATGTTTACCTAGTTCCTATCGCTTCCCATGAATTCACTTTCATCATATTCTCCTATTATTACATATTTTATCTCATAACCATATATTTACATAGTCTTATATTTCATTATCATATGACTTATATTTGTTCTCTTATTACTCTTCATAGACATATATTTTCATTTTCATATATCACATAGATCTTATCACATGACTTATCTTTTATACTCATATAATTTCATAACTTATTTTATATTCTCCCATTATCACTTAATAGTATTTTTACATAAACTACATAGCACATACAAGAACATATCAACTCATATAATCAAGCATACATACACTTCATGTCATTCACATACTTTTAATCAAGACTTCATGCACTATAACTATAGGAAATAGACTTATGACAAGTCCAATTTCCATATAATCCTATAAAATAAGATGCACTCACCTGGCTTCACTAGTCAATACCTAGCTCTTACTTCTTCCTTGCTCGATCTTATCTCGTTGATTTATCTAATACTCGCATCCGATCAATATCTACATAATCAAACATATTATATACATATCAGCATTCCAAATCTCATGATTAAATACTTAATTTCTTAGACTAAAAGAAAGACGCAATTATATTTTCTAGTTAGAGTAGTATCGGTACCCCCATATAGGTATCGATACTTCCCTAATTGTGGTACCGGTACCTGATGAAGCAGTACCGATACCCATAGCCCAAAAATCACTTTTCTTACCTGAAAATTCACCCAAACTTACTTAATTCTTCTTATATAACCTCCTTTTGGCCCTTTAAACTTAACTACACTTATTCTAGCCAACTTATACCACTTTAACTCATTTTAATATCCAATATTCTATCTTAAATTTGGAACCCAATAATCTTACCAATTTATCAACATGTTCTAAATTCATTTTTAACACTTTGAATTTCTTATTTTGACTGATGACAAGTCAAATTTAACTTCCAACTTGAATTACTAACTCTTTTCCAAGATTTCACTTATAACCCTCTTCCAAGATTTCACTTATAACCCTCTCATCTTTAATCATTTCTAGCTTAATCATCTTAGAGTTTTAAGCTTTCTTAAGCTTTTCTTAAACTTTCTTATCATCTGAAGAATTAAACCTAACTTAAAAATAAAAGGAAACATTCACTTGATATCATCTTACCTTACCAATGGAGCCACGGGAAGAGAAGAGGAAGAAAGCCAACAAGTCTCCATAATTTTCTTTTTATTTTTCTCCCCTCTCCACATGTTTTATACCTTATAAAAGAAAGATAAAAATCTTTATGGTAAAAAGACCAATTTAACCTTTACTTCATTTAATATTTACAACCAATCCTATACCAAATATTCCCAAATAAGTCCTTGAACTTTTTAATTTTTCAAATCAGACCTCACAGTTTTAAAACTTCCATTTTAGTCACTAACCCTTCTTTTGGGATGTTACAGATACTCCTTGAACGAGTATCGATACTTATTCTTCTCAAAACACCCTTATTTTACCCTTATGAAGAACAATATTGGTATTGTTCTTCCAGTACCGATACTCACAACCTGAAGTGCCTTGTTTTGGGTATGAAAATGTGTCCTAACACCACCCATTCGTCCCACTAAAGATAGTAAACTTTATTAAAGTCTTATTTGAAGTATTAGGGGTTAAAAAGAGTCATATTTTATGCTTAAAAACATTAAACGTTAAATTTACCATGAATTACTTGAGCATGCTTCATGAACTTAACTAACTATTTATGTACATCTAATGATCTACATGTGATATGGACAAGTTAGAAACGTGTTACCTTGATCTTAAATGCTAGAAAACGTTATTTATTCACCCAAAGACTAGCTTCTCTTTGCCCTTAGCTTTGGAACTCTCTAATTTCTCTTTCACTAATCAAGACAAGAGAAATGAGTTATTAACTCATTGGAATACTTGGAATAAGGTTAAAAACGTTATATATGAACTTGAATCCTCCCAAAATGAGCTGGAGACCTAAGGTTCCATAAACCCCACTAAAACCCACTTTTGGTTAACTCAACCAAAACTTATAAATGGAGGCTTAAATTGAAGCTTGGAGGAAGTAGATTAGGGTTCTTACCTTGGAAGTTTCAGAGGATGCTTGAATTTCCTAAATTTCAAAGCTTTGCTTGGGGCTTGGAGAGGAAGAGGAAGACAAAGAAGAATGAAGAAGATAAAGAAATGTGTGGGGGAAAAAAGAGGTGCCCAAACCTGAGTTCATCCCACATAAATGAGATTTCAGCTTTGTTTTAAATAAATGGGTTAATTACTCATTTAGTCCTTCCTCCTTTGGCTCATGTTTAAAGAAACCCTTATATCTCTTATTGGGCTCACTCAAGCCCTATTCAAAACCCACTTGTTCAACCTTTCATAAGCTAAGGAAATTTATTCTAAGGACCGATTAAATAAACTCGAAATCCTAACCTGGAATTTGGGGTGTTACAATTGTCCCAAGAGCTAAAGAAAAGAATAATTTCTTAGTTGTAAATAAAGCTTGTGTGTTTTAAATCTAGGTACAAGCATATACAAACTAGAGATATGAGAGTTAGTTAGATTCAAAGAATACTTTTCTACATTACATGATAGTTGTATTATTTTTTTTTGTGGAGAAATGGTGTAGGGATAAATAGGTTGTTTCTATGTCACCTCAAGCTTTTAAGGAAGATATCTGAAAAATGAAAAGAAGTTAGGTAACACAAAATCAATAAAATGATGGAAACCATAGATAAATGGGTTGTTTCAGTGTCAGCTGAAGCTTTTACTACATGGTTATGATCACTTGCTCCCTGGTTCAGATGATCAAGTTTGTTCAAGATTTCAACTTTGTTGAACTATGTTTTGATATAACAATTTAAGGCAAAATATTTTTGGACTTGAATTGAATTTACAAAATATTTTTGGACTTAATTGAATTTATTCAAAGTTTTAAAAGGTTTCAAAAATAATTCAAAGTCCATTAAAATCGGATTTGAGCCAAAATGCTAAAGGGTGTCAAAGTGCATCCATGCATCCCTGAGTACATCCATGCATCCCTGCAGTGCATCCATGCACCTGTACTAATGCATCGATGCATCATGCAATGCATCCATGCACTCAAACATCGAATGCACTTAGTGTATCGATGCATCCTGCCATGTATCCATGCATCAAGGCTGCAACAGCTAGTAACGGCTAGTTTATTTGAATTTAATGAAGGGGTATCGATGCACCTTGTTAGTGCACCGATGCATCATGTTATGGGCAGCCTTTTTGAGTAGAAAAATCATCCCCAAATGGCTCCAAAACATCCCCACCGGTTATATACGACATCAAACACATTCCAAGCTATAAATACAATCTAAGGACACTTGAAGAAGTAAGAGAACAACTATCCAATCAATCAAACACAAGAGAAGAGTTTTTCATTCTTATTTCAACTTTCTCTTGTAAATATTTTGTTCTTGTGAGCTCAAACTTGTAAACACCTACCTTAGAGAGGTTTTATTGTTTACTTATTTTATCCTTTTGTAAAGGGGAAACGTTCTAGCTTATCCCGTGTAAAAGCTAGGGAAAGGTTCTAGTTTAGCCCGGAAAAACTAGGGAGTTTGTAAGGTTACTCTTTGTCCTCAAAAGAAAGAACAAATTAGTGAATTTGTTGGAAAATCCTTGGTGAGGAGCTAAGGTAGTGGACGTAGACTTTGGTTTAGAAAGTCGAACCACTCTAAATCGCTGTGCAATTTTCTATCTTTTAATTTCCTTACTCCCTAAACTCAAAAACCGTTTCGACCCCTCTTTACAAACCGTTCTGGTTTTCGAATCGAGCTTCCAAAAATCCCAACAATTGGCATCAGAGCCTAACTCATTAAAAAGGTTTAACCACCTTGAGACGATCCTCGAAGAAGCTCTACCAATTCCCGACACAACCGAGAAGATGGCTTCCACCTCCGGCTCGTTCCACATGGAAGACTCCCTACTAACCGACAAACCTCCATACTTCAATGGAGTCAACTATCATCATTGGAAGAAATTAATGAAGGTATTCATCCAATCCAATGATCTTGATGCATGGGAGATAATCGAGAACGACTACTCTTCTCCAAAGAAGAAGGAGAAGAAGATGAGTGACAAAGAACGGAAGAAAGCTCAGCTTAATGCCAAGGCCATGCACATGTTGTTTTGTGCATTTGGTCCTGAAATCTATGAAGGGGTTTCTTCATGTTCAAGTGCCAAGGAGCTTTGGAATAAGCTTGAGGAAATCCATGGAAACAAGAAAGAAGAACCAATAAAGGTAGTGTCTCTAATGGCTCGTGAAGAGCCCGAGGTATCTTCGTACTCAAATGAATTTAATTCATATACGTTTGATGAGTTACAAGATGCTTTTAATAGGTTATATTCGGAGTTTGAGACCATGAACTCCAAATATAAGAAAATGATTTCAAAATTTAAAATCGAAAAACGATTTTCTTTTGAAAACAAAAATAGATTTTGAAAGCCAAAATGAAATTTTGAAAAAGGATTTAGAGTTTCAAAAATAAAAATTGAAAGTTTTGAAAAAGAAAATTTTGATTTAAAAGTTAAGCTTGAATGCTTAACAAAAGAAAAAGAAATCATTTTAAATAATTCATTTAGTTCAATAATGACAATATGCTCACATTGTCATTATCATGGTCACAAGGAACATACTTGTCCTTTGAAGAAAGGAAAACGTTTTAAAATTAGACAAGTATGGATTCCGAAAGGAACAAGAGGCATTGAAACTAACGTTGAAGGATCCAAAGTAATTTGGATACCAAAATCGAAATAAATGTCTCTTGTAGGTGTGTGAGAGCAATGGTGATGAAAGTGATGATATTCAAGATGCTCTAGCCACACATGAAAAAGGAATGGGTAACCTCTAAGCTTAATGTTTTTAATTTTGGTTATTTGGTTGCTCATTTGATTTTAAGAATGCATGAGTTTTGGTTTTAAATGATTATGCATTATTGTTTTAATCTCATGTATGTTGAAAAGATGTTTATGATGAACAATTTTAAAGTTTTAATAATTTTCATAATTTTTTAGTTCATCATAATAAAATTTTGGTCAAAATTGGTTCTAAATGCAAATAATATCTCTCTAACAATTGATATCAACTTTTCAAATGTTTTGAATTTACAAATTTTAATTTTTTGACCTAAATTTAAATGATTATGCATATGGTTTAAATGAAAATGATATCTCTCTAACAATTTATATCAAAATTTTCAAAATGCATAACATTTTTTGAAACTTTATGCAAATGCACTTAATTTTAAACAATTGGTATTAATATAAAATTTCAACAATTGATATTGCATAAAGTATTTTAGTCTTGGATATATTGAATTTCATGTGCTACTAACACATTTGTTATTCTTTGAAGAAATTCAATTTCTTTTTAAGTGTCAAGTTCTTAAAGCTAAATTTTGATTGGAATGCATTTATTGAGGGGGAGCTTTGATTTTTCAAATGATTTTTAAATGTCAAATTTACCACTTACTCTCCAAAGTTATTTTGAACTTCAAAGATCGAATTATTTTTTATATAACAAAAAGGGGGAGAAGTTTGGTTTGAAAAATTCAATTTTTAAATGAAAAAGGGGGAACTTAACATTTTCATTTATTTTCCAACAATGATAAAGGGGGAGCTTAACATTTTCATTTATTTTCCAACAATTGTTAACAATTGATATCTTTTTCATTAAACAATTTATTAAGGGGGAGTTTTGCCAAAAACAATTTTTCAAATGTTTTGTTATATCAAAAAGGGGGAGATTGTTGAACTGTGTTTTGATATAACAATTTAAGGCAAAATGTTTTTGGACTTGAATTGAATTTACAAAATATTTTTGGACTTAATTGAATTTATTCAAAGTTTTAAAAGGTTTCAAAAATAATTCAAACTCCATTAAAATCGGATTTGAGCCAAAATGCTAAAGGGTGTCAAAGTGCATCCATGCATCCCTGCAGTGCATCCATACACCTGAACTAATGCACCTGCACTAATGCATCGATGCATCATGCAATGCATCCATGCACTCAAACATCGAATGCACTTAGTGCATCGATGCATCCTGCCATGCATCCATGCATCAAGGCTGCAACGGCTAGTAACGGCTAGTTTATTTGAATTTAATGAAGGGGTATCGATGAACCTTGATAGTGCACCGATGCATCATGTTATGGGCAGCCTTTTTGAGTAGAAAAATCATCCCCAAATGGCTCCAAAACATCCCCAACGGTTATATGCGACATCAAACACATTCCAAGCTATAAATACAAGCTAAGGACACTTGAAGAAGTAAGAGAACAACTATCCAAGCAATCAAACACAAGAGAAGAGTTTTTCATTCTTATTTCAACTTTCTCTTGTAAATATTTTGTTCTTGTGAGCTCAATCTTGTAAACACCTACCTTAGAGAGGTTTTCTTGTTTACTTCTTTTATCCTTTTGTAAAGGGGAAATGTTCTAGCTTATCCCGTGTAAAAGCTAGGGAAAGGTTCTAGTTTAGCCCGGAAAAACTAGGGAGCTTGTAAGGTTACTCTTTGTTTTCAAAAGAAAGAACAAATTAGTGAATTTGTTGGAAAATCCTTGGTGAGGAGCTAAGGTAGTGGACGTAGACTTTGGTTTAGAAAGTCGAACCACTCTAAATCGCTGTGCAATTTTCTATCTTTCAATCTTCTTACTCCCTAAACCCAAAAACCGTTCCGACCCCTCTTTACAAACCGTTTCGGTTATCGAATCGAGCTTCCGAAAATCCCAACAAACTTCAACACGGTATTCACGCTATCCTTCATCCTCTTTGGATGGTGATACCTATATTTTCTTGATTGTAACAACCTTCAGAGTATATAAAGTGAACATTTATATGTTTTCTGTTACTCTTTGGTTCATTATGCCTATTAAAGCATAACTCATGCATGGAGCAAACAAAGCTATTGCTACACAAGCATTAGGAAAAAATATAGATACCTTCCCTAATCGTTGTTATTAGCGGACCAAATTCAAAGATTCAAGTTATAGCTAACCCACCATTTTTGACCATTCGTCAATAATGTTAACGCTCAAAGTAACATCGTCGGTCTCGTATCCTTTCTCAAAGTTTACAAATTGGCTAATCCCCTATCGAAAATCGTCCGAACCTTTTTTTTCAAATTAGAAAACTTTGGGTGAATTTGATAAAAATCATTTTTGAAGGACCTATTTGATATTTTAGTAGTAGTTTAAAGGTAAAATTGAATATTAACCTTTTTATTAATATTGCCACGTCATCAATTTAACGGAGATAATTGTGGAGATACCATTTTGTTACAAATTGATAATATTAAAGACCAATTTGTTATTTTTATAACTTTAATAGGAAAACAAAAACATACTCAACATCAGTATAGTTTACCCTAAACTTTTTCCCTTGGCACCGAGAAGAAAAAGGAAAAAGAACCCTATAAAAATCCTCGAGCACCTTAGTTGTGGAACATACTGTAGCATTCGGTGATTAGGCACTAAGCCTTTATTTTAAGAAACATGAATTTTCCTTGATTTTATTTATATAACACGGTGGATCAAATAAAATCAAAGAAAATTTACTTGGTATCAAATAAAACTAAAAATACCATTCCAATATTATTATTAAGTATTTAAAGGTTATGACTAAATTATGAAAAAATTATAAATTTATAACTATTAATGTAATTTATTTTAATATATATTTTATAATTTGATAAGAACCCTCGAAGCAAACTTCTCTCTCTCTCTCTTTTACTTTTCTTTATTTTTCTTTCACGTCATTATTTGCTGAAAATGGGACAAATGGTATATGCCAATATTGCTACGTACTGGGGTGGTTTTCCATGCATCTGAACATGAGTTAAATTGATGATAATAGTGCTGTTCATGACTAATGAATGGTGGTATGGGGTGTGAAAGAGGACGTCGATTATGTGTTTTGTGGATTAAATTGATAGAATTTTAAAATATAAATGATTAAATTATTTAATTTATAATTGAACGATATAATATATAAATAATGATGATTAGATATGTTATTATATAAATTTAAAATTATTATATCAATAATTTTATTTTTTAATTTAATATCAGATAATTTAATTAAGATTAAAATAAAATTTTTATAATTTAATTGATAAAATATTTATTGAATGATTAAAATAATTTCATAATTTAGTGATTTACATAATAGTTCACCTTAAATTATTTGCATCCTGTCATAACCATTTTTTATAAAATAATTAAATTATTATTTTAAAAAACGATTATGACTTTAATTTGGAAAAAATGAGTGATTTGGAATTAATTTGGAAAAAATTGAATAGAGTCGCCATCGATCTTTGGGTTAGGTAGGTCGAATACCTAAAAACGTCTTTTAAAAATAATTTAAAGAAAAAATCATTTTTTAAGACAAAATTTGGTCTGCGTTTACCAAAGATTCGTTTAAAACGGGTTCGGAAGTCGGTTATGCGTGGTGAAGGATTTGCACCCCACAGCGCCCAAAACTGGTACTGTGTCGCTTACATATCGTCGTGATAGTGGAAAGTATGAATTAAATATAAAATTAAATTATGATCCATTTATTGAATATTAATTTTCTTCAAATAATTATTAAGGAAAATTCTTTAACTTGAAAAGAAATCACGATATTAGCAATCCTCCGTCGGGAAAACTAACTCGAATATTTCTTATCAATTAAAGAATATTCCCTCCTCATTTATATTAAAAATGCAAATCGAATATAAATGAAAAACACGACATTTACATAAATTGATTAACTAAAAATGAATCGAATATAAATTAACAAAATTGAAATTTACATTAACATAAAATAAAGTAAATTGTCACTTAAAATAACACGAATTGCATCATTTGAACAAATTAATTAGTAAAATATACTTGACTTATTTCAAGTTCCTATGTCGTTAAAATGTCGTATCGGATCGCACCACTTCGTCCAAATGGTACTTTCCATGCTCATTCTACGCATACGTGTTCTTGAAAATAAAATCAAATATTTCGTACATACATAAGAATATAATGAGAATAAATGTAATTGGAAATACAAATATTTACCTTAAGTGGGATTAAACACATTATTTACATAATACAAATAACCATGTAATATGTAAAATACATTCATACATAAATAAAAATAAATAAACATTACAAACCCAAAATAAAATACCAAAAATAAGCAATTAAGGGACTAAAACACGATTAACAGAAATTTAAAGGACTGAAATGACAAAAACAGAAAATTAAAGGATCAAAATAACAAAAACAGAAAATTTAGGGGCTAAAATAAAAAACAGAAACTTCATGGACTAATAAGCAAATATAAACAACTCAGAGCCTCAAATTGCAAGTATTAAATAATACATGCACCAGACATGTAAATAACCCACAAATAAAGATCAGGACTAAAATGAACTAAACAGAAATATAATAGATCATACAATAATTAACCCAAACACCAAACAATGGCTAAAATGAAATATTTACAAATATGATAATTTAAAATACAAATAATAAAAAACATGCCTAGTAAAATAAATGACTAAATCGCATGAACAGAAACTATAGAGAAACAATAATAATAAAATAACAAATCATTATTAATGTGCAAATATAACATAATATGAGTACTAAGAAATAAATCTCAAAGCAACATTCAGGACCAAAATGAAAAGAGATAAAACATACTGCCATTTACAGAAAGTTAATCAAAATCACTAAATTTAGAAACAAAGACTAAAATGAACTATTATAAACATGTACTGTTGAAATATAAATGATCTAAAATACAATGACCCAAACATAAATAATACCAAATAGTATTTAAAAGGAAACATGGACTATATTAAAACGTAAAGTAAGCTAGGAGCTCAAAATAGAATAAATCTAATATTTCATTAATGACTAAAATAGATTTTTACAAGCCATGGATGACCTTTCTTGTAAATATCCCAGAAGATGAAAACGCGCGTCCAGACTATCCTAAACGGCATCGTTTCAGTTTTAGTATATATATATATATATTTAAAGGCCAAAACGGCCTAAGCTTCTCACTTGCTCGGCTTGAAAATCAGAGGGAGGAGAGAGGGATTTTTAAACTCTCTCAACTTCCTCATCGGGGAGAAGAAGAGTCTTCGCCGCCGGTGACGCATCACGGCGGTGCACGGCGGTCCACGGTGGCCGGAGCGGGCCAAATACCCCCAAAATCACCCTCTTATCTCCCTAAACTCAGAACCTCACCCCTTTTCACCTAGAATCTACCCTAGCCCACTAGATCGAAGGTCTTTACCTTTCGATATCTTTGAAATCCGGCGGCTCTTGGTGTTCCCAACCGGCTTCGAACCCACGGTGAGATTTCCTTTCTCTATACTTTTTTCACTTTGTTTCCTCCTTGTTATCTCTCTTTTTCTTTCCTCTGCTTTTTTCAAATGCTCTCTATTTTTTCTGATTATCACCGAATGCCCCCTATTTTCTCTTCTCTGGTCTTTTATCTTTGCTTGCATGTGGATTTCTGGTGAGATGATGATATCTATTCGATAGGATTTGATTTCTCTGAGTATAGCTGAGTTAAAATATCATATTTTTGGGATTTAGGGTAATTTAAAATGGGGTTCCTTTGACTGATTTGTGCATGTTTTTTCTACTGTTGATGTAGATTTCTCTTCACTGCAAACTGGAACGGCGGCGTCAGTGAGTGGCAGCAGCAGAAGGCGGCGTCAACAGTAACCTAGGGTTATGATGAAACCCTAGATAGTCAGCTCGGGTCTACGGGTCTGATCCCTCTTCAGGTTGAGTTGGTTCAGGGTACTGGGCCATTAGGTTTAGCTAGTTGGGCTCCGGGAATGGACCTTTTGTAATCTGGGCTTTAGTGGCCTACAAAAATTGTAATATGTAATTAATAAACATAATAATAATAAATAATAATAATAATAATATTAAAATTAAATAGAAAAGACCCGGACAAAAACGGGTGTCTACAGTTGCCCCTCTTTGCACATTCTTGTGTTAACAAGAATAGGGCAAAGACGATAAGACAACACGCTTTTGTCTGGTTTTCTTTCTTTTTACTTAGAAATTGGATAATGTTGGTTGTTGGGGATGACATTGCTCATACGTGATGAAGAGTTCGGGTCGTCTAAGGGTGACTCGGTTCCTATGTGATGAGGAGATCTGGTCGAGGGATGACACGGTTCCTACGTGATGTGGACGGCTGGCCATCTTTAGGAGTGGTGATAACTCGGTTCCTACGTGATGAGGACGACTGGTTATCTAAGGTTGACGCGGCTCCTACGTGATGAGGAGATCTGGTCGAGGGATGACACGGTTCCTACGTGATGAGGACGGTTGGCCATCTTTAGGAGTGGTGATAACTCGGTTCCTACGTAATGAGGACGGCTGGTTATCTAAGGTTGACGCGGCTCCTACGTGATGAGGAGATCTGGTCAGGGGATGACACGACTCATACGTGATGAGGACGGTTGGCCATCTTTAGGAGTGGTGATAACTTGGTTCCTACGTGATGAGGACGACTGGTTATCTAAGGTTGACGCGGCTCCTACGTGATGAGGAGATCTGGTCAGGGGATGACACGACTCATACTTGATGAAGAGTTTTGGCCATCTTTAGTGATTATGGTTTCAAGGGAAACCGACTAAAAGATTTGTTTCAAAAGAAACAGACTCAAAGATTTGTTTCAAGAAAAACAAACTCAAAGGTGATGTGTTTTAAAAGCAATTGTCTCAAAAGATACAAAATTCGTTTAAAGGGAAACGACTCGAATATGATGTTTAAAGGAAACTGTCTCAAGCGAGACAAAATTTGTGTTTAAGGGAAACATTCTCAAAGATCGGTGTTTCGAGAGAAACAAACTCAAAGTTGTTTTTGTTTCAAGAAAAACATACTCAAGGATTTTGTTTGTTTTGTTTCAAGGGAAACAAACTCAAAGATGGTAAATTTTGTTTCCAAAGAAAGAGACTCAAAGATTTTCTCAAAGAAACTGTCTCGAGAGAAACAAAATTTTGTTTCCAAAGAAACAAATTCAATGATTTTTTTAAAGACATCATCATAAGAGACAAAACTTTTTTTTCCAGAAAATTATCTTAGTGAGACAAAATTTTGTTTCCAAAGAAACAGACTCAAAGATTTTCATTCAAAAGAAACTATTTTAAAGGAGAAAACCTTATTTCCAGAGAAACAAACTCAAAGATGATATTGTTTTTAAGAGAAAACGTTTCAAGAGTCAAATTCGTTTCAAGGGAAACGACTCAAAGATGGTTTTATTTCAAGAGAAACAAACTCAAAGATTTTGTATTTCTAGAGAAACTGTCTCAAGGGAGACAAAATTTGTTTTAATAGAAACGATCTCAAAGGTGTGTGTTTCAAGAGAAACTAACTCAAAGATAGGTGTTTCAAAAGAAATGACTCAAAGATTTTTCACGAAAAATGGTCTCAAGCGAGACAAAATTTTGTTTTAAAAGAAATATACTCAAAGATGAGTTTTGTTTTAAGTGAAACAGACTCAAGTGAAACAGACTCACAATTGGCAAATGTTGTTTCCAAAGAAACAAACTCAAAGATTTTTCAAAATAAACTTTCTCAAAAGACAAAATTTTGTTATCAAAGAAACATACTCAAAGATTTTTCATTTTTAAGATTTTTCATTTTGTTTCAAGTGAAACAAACTCAAATATCCTTTGTTTCAAAAGAAATGACTCAAAGATGATGTTTGCTTCCAATGAAACAACTTCATAATTTGGAAAATTGTCTCAAGTGAGACACATTTGTTTTTAGAGAAAACGATCTCAAGTGAGATCAACTTTGTTTAATGTGAAACAAATTCAAAATTTGTATCTCAAAGAAAAAGTGTCTCAAGTGAGACGAAATTTGTTTTTCAAGAAATTGTCTCAAACGACACAAAAATTGTTTTTACAGAAATTGTCTCAAGCGAGACAACATTTGTTTTTGAGAAAACGATCTCAAGTGAGATCAACTTTGTTTAATATGAAAACAAATTTGAAATTTGTTTTCTCAAAGGAAAAATGTCTCAAACGAGACGAAATTTGTTTTGAAAAGAATAACAATCTCAAGTGAGATTAATTTTTGTGTCAAGTGAATCAAATTTGAAATTTGTATATCAAAGGAAAAAAATGTCTCAAGCAAGACGAAGTTTGTTTTAAGAAAATACGATCTCAAATGAGATCAACTTTGTTTAATGTGAAACAAATTCAAATTTTGTATCTCAAAGGAAAAATGTCTCAAATGAGACGAAATTTTAGTTCAATAAAAAAACCTCAAAGGTGATAGATAGTCTTCTTGTTCCTGTATGTTGAGGAAATGTCTTGATTGTTGACTTCAAGAAGTCAAATCATTGCTTCTTCAAGTTAGAGATATCTGGTCATTTCTGAGCTTTGATTTCCTGAGAGATCAAAATGATGTATTTTTGACTGACTATCTTTGATGTTAAAAATGAAATTTATTTGATTTTTTTATTGAATTTGTCCTCAAGTGAGGAGAAAAATGTCTTTAATATACATCATGATAAATGTTTGATGCAAAATTTATGTATCATGCATGTATGTGTATGTATGTTTGTATGCATGTGTTGATGTATGTTTTTCTCGATCTGGAAGGAGAATAGTTGCAAGAGCAATCTTCACTCTATCATTGATTCAGTTTGTCTTTATTTCCACTAGGGTGTACTCTTGCAAACCTTGATCTGAGACCATTTGTTTTCCCATCAAAATTTTGCCCCCAAAAATTTGCTTTTTCTTGCCCCAGTTTAGATCTTGAGCTTCAGATAGATATTCATTGAATTCTAAGATATGCCACCAGAGATTATCTTGTTTGAATTTTTTTATTTTCAAGAGCCTGAAAACATCAATTAGAAGAGTTTTGAAAAATGCTTAATCAAAGATTTGAAAATATTGCCCCTTTAAAGATTTAATAATTGACAAATCATAGAACAAGAGTTCACTGAATATCAAAGAATTAATTACACTGTTAATCCTTCAATAAATTATAGCTATTTGACAAGTGTCAAGATCAATGCTATATTTGAGAAATGGTTAAGTATGGAAAGGATAAAAAAAGTCTCAGGTTGTTATGTTTGGTTAAATGTATGGTGTTCTCATTTATTTGAATGTTCAATGATCTGATGGGGTAACGTATACTCATCTTTTGGAAGTTTTCTCCGACTCCCAGCTCTCATGATCTCATTCGGGTTGTGCGATGCCTTATCAAGGGACTTGTATGATCGCCTCATATGCAATAGTCTTCATATTCGAGCTGCTTTCCAGGTTTTCAACTCGAATCCTCCTTTGGTTTCAAGACGTTACTTAGAATTTACGTCTTGAACCCCCCTTTTGTTATTTTTCATCTATCATGCATTAAAGATTTTAGAAAACCTTTTTGTAAATAAAAGATTAATCCTGATGGGCGAGATAAAATCTAAAGATAATCTCTTCTGTTTAGAAATCCATGTATGATTAGAAGGGACTTTTAAGGCACGTAATGTAGGCCATGGTTCAAGGTTATGAAAGAAAGAGATAAAAGGCCCAAACAAGTGTTTAAGGGTAATTGAACCAAGGATCAAATCATTCTGATGCTTTAAATCATGTCTTGCTCGATTTGAATATGCTCGTATGTGTCTTTCTCTTGATGTTCTATGATCTTCAAGTGAAGTGATTCTGGAATGATTGTGCTTGATCAATCTCACGGTTTGAAGCTCGATGCGTCATTTGAGTTGAGGGACTCATTGTCTGTGCTCTTTGTCATCTTTTTGTTCTTTGCTCTTTTCTTTGTTTTTGATTTTCTTTTTACTTTATTTTTTTGCTTTATTTTTTCTTTGCTTCTTTTCTCTTTGTTTTTTTGTTTTCTTCGCTTTGATATGATCTTTGCACTTGGCATTCGGTTCACCTTTCGGTATCTTATCAAAATCAATGTCTTCAGTCATGCGAGCAGATTTCCTCCAACTTGCCCCCTAGTGTGGAGGGTGATCCTTGGTTAGGGCTGAATCAGAATAAAACATGATAGGCTCAAAGAGGGACACAAGGGATATATATTTTCTCCTATCGTGAAGGGATAAAGAAATAAAGCCGTTCATCATTTCATACACAGAAGTCCTCGCAGAAGAGATATCCCCAGGGGATAGATTTTCAGGATTAATTGTTTATTTACATGAAAAAATATAATTAATGCATGATAGAATTATTTTGAATAAATTCTATTTTTTTTTTGTTTCTTGCTCTCAACATGTCTCAATTGCTCATGTTCGTCTTCAGAAAATTGATGCGAGATGCCCCACGCTGTGCCTTCTTACAAGAAGGTTAATGTTCAAGTGAACATCTTGCACTCAATTCTTGTAGGTCATATTGGTAGAAAAAATGTCGGTTTTATGTCTAAGAAGACGAATGTGCAACTTTATTGGCTCAAAGAAAGGTAAGGGTGTGACTTTTTGTGTCTCAAAAAGATAAAGGCAATGTTTCAAGGTCTCAAAGAGTGGAAATGTCAAAATTGGTTCTTTGGTAGTGACCAGGAATTATTATGGGTAAAGAATCGAGAAATTTTATTTTAGTTTAGATGGGATAATATAGGTCTAATCTTTCCATGTGTCAAAAATCTATAATTCTTAAAGAATAAGAGGATGCGTAATTCATTTGATATTCAAAGAACTCAAGATTAAAATTCGTTCAATTATTCAACCTTAAAAGGTAGCATAAATTCAAATATTAAGATTAAAAATATTTAAGCAAATATAAAAGACAGAACAAAACGAGTTCAAACGAAACAATGTCTATGGATGTAAATGGTAGATGCAATGCCCCCATCCATCTTCGATTGTCCATGCCCCTGAATCCATCAGGTTCTGGATCTTGCTCTTCAGTGCCTTACAATTCTCAGCGGAATGACTGGAGCTTCCTATGTGATATCAACATCATAGACCTCAAGAAACGAAGATTCTTTTCTCAAATTGTCCTGGTAGACTCAACCCTGCAACCAGCCGAACAAGCTTCCATCGTGTTGATTTCAACTTCTTGCTTTTATTTTCAATGTGGTTAGGACCACTTCCTCAAATCCTCCATGAATTAGCTCCATGTTTTTATGAAAATCCTTAAAAATGAAATTCATATACCAAATGCAAAGATGCAAATGCAGATGCAAAAATGTTGATCCCAACGATGAATATCATAGAATAATTTTCACCAAAAATAAAAGGTTTCACATTACAAAACAGTCTACTTTACAGACATGCCTTCACCTAGATGGCTGAGTCTGAAGTGGATCAGTACTTTACCTCGGATCTTCATCCTCAAAAATGATGCCTCTCAATGCTCTGTAATCTAACTCGGTTGATGCCCCTGCGGTGTTGAAGTTAGTGCGTCACTCTTTGGTGGTTTGCGTTGGTAGGATCGTAGATAAGAATCTACTGTTGGATGACTCATCGAATCAATAGATCGTCATTTTAGTCTGGAATGTTGCACGATCTTCGAGCTCACTGCTTCGTCTCAGATCTTTGTATTTGGAACTGATGCCCCTCAATGATCTTTGGATTACTCTTCGGATCAGTGGATCGTCATCTTGAATGCTGCACGGTCTTCGAACATATCTCATTCTAGTACTCTGGCCTTCTTTTTAGCCCTCAGTTCATGTCTGTGTATGTGACTGCTTGATTGAAATTTTTTATCTCTTCTTGTGAAAAGTTTCTCATGAATATCCCCTTACGAATCAACATTTTTGCATTATATCATGATGATGCAATGCAATGCAAAGAATGATGAAAAATGACACAAACAAAATAAATAATTTAGTGTATACAAACAAAAGAAAAGAAATTAGTTAGTACTGGTAAGATAATTGATACAGATAAAAATGTTATTCAGAGATGAATATAACACCTACCCCGTCATGATATCTACCCGAACATGCTTTAATTAAATAACATTCCTACCCGGACATGCTTTCTACCCATAATGATTAATTCAAGAAAATAATTCTAACCGCATGGTATCTAGTTCGCATGTTATTATTCAACATAATTTAAAGCAAAAAGGAAAGGTTCAGAAAGGTTCCTCCTTTGTGTACACCTATTTTGGGTACCTAATGACGGAAAGAGGTTCAATATGCCTATACCTAGGGTGACCGTTCTACGGTTCACTATATACATGGTTTAGGCTTTAACAAGAAAATAGGACTCGAATTATCCTTAATGTCGGTGCCCCCTTGGGTTGCCAGACCCTCGATCCTCACCCATTACAGGTTTCGAACGGAACGAGTTCAACTCGAGGGGATTCACTGCCTTATACCCATACGAGGAATAAATCCCTACGAAGGTATAAGGTATGTATCCCATGGGTTAATTGCTAAAACTCATACGAAGAATAAATTCTTACGAGAGTAAAGCAATCACCCTAACTAATTTGGATCGAAGCTCGTGTCTAGAGCTTATGTTATGCAAATGTATGTGATGTGTGTAAGGAGGAGCATACCTACCTTTGACTCAAAACGAAAAAGATATAAAACTCGACAAAAACTTGGATCGATCTGAAAACAAAAATTCAAATGTTAGTATGACAGTTAAAAAAATGAAGCAATTAAAAAAATATTTTAAATTATTTTTTAATTTTAAGGAGTTGTTTAATTTTAAAAAAAATATAAATTATTTTAAATTATAAATATAAATTATTTAAATATAAAATATAAAATATAAAATATTAAAAATAAAAATTAAATTACTGGAAAAAACTAAATATGCATATTTAAAAAATACTAAAACTATTATAAAATTAAAAAAATGGAATTTATATAAGAGGTTATAAAATAATTATTTATAAATTAAGAAAAAAGTTAAAAATATTTTTGAAAAGATATATTATACATAACATATATATGTAGCATATATGTGTATCATCAACACTTATACAAAGTATTCTTATTGAATTAATTGAGAATTACAAAATTTAAATTAGACGAGAGTTATAATTTTTGAATTAATTGAAACTTATCATATTTTCTAATTATCTTTTTGTAAGTCTTGACTAATTTTAAAGACAATTATATAATAAATTGCAACGTAAAAGATAATTAAAAAATATAGTAAGTTTTGATTAATTCGAAATTTGTACCCCACGACTATTTTAAATTTTTGCAAGTCTCGATTAATCTAATAAGACTACTTTATATAAGTATTGGTGATATGACTGTATATTAATGTATATGCTCATTTGTTATGTTATCCATCACGTTATTAATCATCGTGAATTGTTACGTCAGTACTACGAACTGTTACATTAACATCGTAACCATCAACAATGAAAAATATTGATCAAATAAATATATTAAATTTATTTTTTTGAATTAAAGCACCTCATTAAAAGAAAAAAGAAAAAAGAAAAAATAATTTGAAGAGAACATTGATTTTTTAGCAGATAGACTTCTGCCCTTTTGCCTTTAAGTAGTAACTGAAGAATAAGAGAGACGATAGCAGAGTCGAACTTTTCAAACCTTTCTATAAACTTTCAAATCATAGATCCAGAACCACCTCCTTCTTTTCAAATAAAAATTTTACCCAAAAAAATCCCGAGTTTAAATAAATGGGAATTTTATGCAAGGCGGTTGACGCGCTGCTGATGGTGGCGTTCGTGGTGTTGTTTTTTTACGGTCCTTTAATCGGCGCGCAGTTGGTTTATCCAGAGACCACTTTCCCGGAGGTGCTCGTCCGTTTGAAGCAGCGTTATGCGGAGGAGTACCAAGATTTTCTAATGGTGGAGAAGCCTCTTTTCTTCGTGGCCTTGGTCTGGTTGGAACTTATGTTCCAGTGGCCTCTCGTTCTGCTCAACATTTATGGGATTTTGGCATCGAAGCCCTGGTTCAACACCACGTGTCTCATCTATGGTGCCTCTGTTATTACTTCCATGGTAATTTTAAAATTTTCTTTATAATTTAACTTTTTTTTTGTTCTTTATGGTGGGATATTGAATAATTTGTGAATTCTTTTGCTGAAAGTAAAACTATGTAGGATTTACTCTCAGCTTGTAATGATTATTCTGATTAGGACTCTGAATGCGTTATTGGTGGAGAAGTATTACCAAATTACTGCTCTTAACCTTTCTTGTTCATAACATCTGTTTACTTAAGAAAAGTACTTTCAATTTTTCATAAAATGGTATAGAGTGATTACAGGTAATAACAATTTAGAATTTTTTTTAATAATTGATAAAATATAGATAATCTGTATACTCAACTGTTCATCCCAGATCCTCTAAGGTTTTTAATTTTTATATTAGTGTACGAGATGATTACAATGTAATATATATTTAGAATTATTTTAACCAATTGATAACATATAGATCTACATATACAGAAGCAATTACTTGAATCCAGACCCTCTAATACTTTCAATTATAGATAATATAGCTGATGTAGGTTTTCCATTTCTAGGAAAAGGGTTTTCACTTCACATTTGATGTGAACATTGGGGCTAACACAATTTGTCACTTATCAAATACTTTGCATCTTAATTTGTTAACGCACTGTGTCAAAAATTTCAGACTGCTCTATTAGGGGAGCTGCTGGGATCCCAGAAGGCATCAGATAAGTTGTTGACAATGTACTTTCCTTTCATGGGAGTTGGTGTTTTGGCCTTGCTGCGGGGACTGGTTTCTCACTCCGGCAAGTCTCAGACCGATGGCAAAAGACCTGCAACTGCTAGGAAGAAAAGGGCTTGAAAGTTGGGAATACAGGAAACACATCTTCTCCTCCAACTTCTTATGTGGTCATTTTATGTCATGTTTTTGTTTCATTTGTATGATTATTGCCTGCTAGTTTAGTGCCAATTGCATTACCTGCTACTGTTTGTCGAGATGATTGTTTTAGAACCCTTTTTGGCTTCGATTGAAATGAAATGCTATGTGATTGATCTTTGTTTATTATTGAAGTTGCATCATGGATCTTATCTTGAGGGGAAATGATTATCAAGCAGCCAAGCACGAGCAGGGATGGATGAATGTTGCTTGCCTTCTTTTAAGGCAGATATTCTGCTGGCATCTTATTAGCAAAACACAGTAGGGCTACGCACTATTTGCCTATATTTATTAAGGGTAAAGTATAAATGCCCCCACTATAAAGAGATGTTCTGTTGAGTATTTTGATTATTAAAAGTTATAAAATGATATAATGCTTTATTCAATCTTCCGACTGTTAAAAGTTACAAAATGATCACTTAACTATTCATATGTTCTAAGTTCTTTTTTGTTAAAAATTTGACGGCTATTTAACCTGAACGATAATCTGTTGATTGAGATATGATAAAATTACATTTTAATGATGTTTACAGGCACAACTGTTACTTTTAAGCACTAGCTCAATGGTATAACATTTCAAGTACTGGCTCGAGATAAAATGTAAATGAAGACTTGATCTATAAAATATAGCTCAAACAATTCTAAGTTCAGATTTTATCATATCTTAGTCAATATGATAACGTCTAGTTTAGAAGACAGTTAATTTTTAACGAAAAATGACAAGTTTAAAACATATGAATAGTCGAAGTTATTATTTTGTAAGTTTGAATAGTTAGGAAACTTAATAAAGTATCGCCTTATAGTTGGATGATCATTTTATAATTTTTAATAATTGGATGATCATTTGTGTACATTTTAGTAGTCTAACTTGTGAGGGAACTTGCAATAATTTTAAAATATAAAAATGTTATTACAATATTAATTATTTTTTTGAATAATTTAGGGTATTACAATATAATATTTGTTTATTTTTTTAATAATCGACAACGTACAAATACTCTTTAGATATAGTTGCTCAAACATAAAATCTCAATGAAAAATAATACTCCCTTTAACCATTTAAGTCACTTAATAGATTCAAGTGCAATATTAATGAAAATGATAAACTACTAGAATGATCACTTACCTTTTATATATGTACAATTTTACTCACCAAATTAAGAATAAAACAAGTTTCGGTCACTTATTTATTAAGTTTTGTCATTAAGATGTTGAATGTCCTTAGTTTGACGACGTGGCCTACTAATAAAAGGTTTTAATTTTTTCGTTAACCCCTAACTTTAGATAAAATATTAATGTGGTTTTCTTTTATAAATCCAAAATAGTTAGTGACAAAATATCAATTTACCCTTTATTCATCGTGAGACTGGTTGAGTAGGCTTTGGAATTTAGGGTTTATTAAGTGGCCTAATTCTTTTTTTTAATTAATCTGGGGTAAGTATAAGATAATATTTGTTCAAAGATAACTCTCAATTATTTGACATCACTTAATTCGTGATTAAGTGGCGTAATTCAATAATAAACCTTTGTGCTTCTTTTCCCTCCCCTGTTGAGACAGCAAAACACCCTCCTTTAACGTCACACGACACTGCTTTACCGACACTCATGTCCTAGTCAAATTTGGTCTGGTTGAGCGTGGGAGATGAGAAGTCAAATTTGCCAGACTTGTGGAGAAGAAGATTAAGAAGAGTAAGGTGTGAATTGATAAATTGTCCCTAAATTGCTTGGGATTTATAATAAGGCCCATAGTAGTATTTCATCTAAAATACAGGGGCTAACGTAAAAATAAAAACTTTTTATTAATATGACACATCGTCAAACTAACTACATTTAACGTGACCAAAACTTACTAAAATAATAGCGTAAATGACCGAAATTTAACTTTTTTGAATTTGGTGCACAAAAGTATATAAGTATAAAAGGCAAGTGACCAATTTAGTAGTTTGCTCTAATGAAATTTTTAAACAAAACATTTATTATAATTAATAACTTACAAAATTCTATAACTACTACATTGTCCATCATTTTCAAATATATTTGTGTACAACATTGCAATTATTTTAATCATTTACTAAATATTGCACGAACTAAGTTATCTAAGTAGTTAAAGGGATAGTCGTTATCCCAAGAGACCATGAGTTTGAGCACCAATAATTGTATGTATTTGAACGTTCATTGTCAAATGGTTGAGAGTCTTTAGAATATATAATACCACTTGTAATCACCCTAAATTAATAAAAAATTATTTTTCTTGAGGTTTTTTAAAAATTGAATAAGAATCTATATCATTGCGACATGTTTTTCTTTGCTCTTGTGTCACGCGTTTTTTCTACTTTTGTGGCATGATCCTTATGACTTTTGGTATATTTTTCGCACACCTTTGAGGTTGTTTTGGTGCTCACACAAAGACCATCACAATATTTGTTTTTTTTTGATTGATTTGTCGGTGGTCGCGTATAATTAGATCATCTCTTTGGTATAAGATTATTTGTCGATGTAATTAGAATTATATAGAAAAGCATCCTGCCAAAGAGTTTGGTTTGCTTATCACTCCTTTATCACTTCGTAAAACGTCTCGTTCAACATAGATACAAAACTTTTATGAAGGTCACGGTAATCATTATCAAGGGAATGCTTCATTTTTTCTTCATATCTTTAGATTTAATAATTTTGTTATTGTATGAGATTTTTTATGATTATTGTCCCTATTTTCTCTATAATTGGGTGCATTATAATTTTGATTCTTTTCAAAGTTTTTATAATGAAATCAGGTTGTTACGTTAAAAAAAAAACCTAAATCAAAACAACTGTAAAAATTAAAAATGTAATTATAATATCATGTTATGGTAGATATTGACTCAAATTCCAAAAAATAATTACGGTAAATTTTGTTGTAATTCTACAAGTTAAAAATTATTGGCGATTAAATTTATTTAATTAAAAATTCTTATAGAATAAAAATTCTCAATGATCGAATATTTGACTTTATCCTTTGGAATCATGAGAGATAATTATTTTAGAGAGATGTGATTTTTTTTATAATTTATACAATTTTTGAGGTTTACGTTATAAAAATGAATTTTGTAGGAATGAATATTAGAAAAGTGTTTTAAGATATACCATGTGTTGAAATGTTGTGATATTATATATTTATACTTTTCATTATCGTTATGCTTATAATAAATTATTGTTTCTCTCATTCGTGAAGGTAAACAAGATCAAACCGCGTTTAACATAATTTCTTGTGATTTATTATTATACGTTAATATCACTTTGTTTATTTTTTACTTATAAATGTGTAGTATGTTATAAAAATTTTGATTATAAATATACAATTTATTTATTTATTTTTAGTATTTGTATAATTATATTTATGAATTTATTTTTTACTGAAACAACTAATTTTATTCAAAATAAGAAATATCCCAAATTACAATAAAGATTTACAATCACAATCGTAAATTAAGCACATAATTAGGAAAATTTCTTATAATCAAAATAAAACTAATAACTTAAGATCACATAAAGACCATACAATGAAAGATTAATTCTAACCAAGAAACTTGAACAAACATAGATACAAACATATATGATGCATCAACAAACGAACCAAAAAAGGGATCAATCTATTGAAAAACAACCAAAAACCGCAAATCATACTCAAGCAACATGAAAAGTTATCCATGAATGCGAATCGTGTATCAAATCTAATCTGAGGATCTAAAGCAGTGAAGATCACTAGATATCAAATAAGCACCGTCTTGATCAGTCGTGGCGATATCAAATCAACCATTAGAAAAAAAGATAAATAAAAACAACCAAATAACTGAAAAATTGCCAAAAAAATCATAAGAAAATGTGTCATAGAGGCACATGAAAACGTGCAATACAGGTGAACTTATTGAAAATAAAAAAACAAAAGAAAATATAGATATGATATAGAAAAAAGAAAATAAAGAACACCGGCGGTTGACAACCAATATTAAAATTAGTATCGCCGTTGATAAACAAAGATGAAAAAAAGAGACGAGATGCACACCAATGAGAGAAAACTTATTATACTTATGAAATTGACTATTACATGGTCGATCGTTTATCATTATCGTCTACAAATTTTTACACTAATGCTTTCTTAATTGAAAGTTACTCCAATAATTTGTCAATAAATTAAAATAAAAATATTAAATCATATTTTCAACCTTAGAAACACAATCAATCAAAGGGAAATAAGGAAACAAGGGATGTTAATATCCTTGCACAAAACTTTAAAACACTAAGGTCTCTCTACATAAAGATTTTGCATTCATTTTGGTTCATATGCTTTCCATGGGGAAGTCAATTCCCGAACCTTTAACTCTTAAAGCACTTGATGAATTTGCTTAGGTCATAATATTTTCTTGGCTCCCAAACAAAACTTCAACATGTCAAACAGGA
This sequence comes from Hibiscus syriacus, assembly GCF_006381635.1. Lineage (NCBI taxonomy): Eukaryota > Viridiplantae > Streptophyta > Magnoliopsida > Malvales > Malvaceae > Hibiscus > Hibiscus syriacus. Next base: position 2,611,039 of record NW_024063319.1, read on the forward strand.
TCATGCAAGGTGCGTTCTTGACTTCATCCCTTCTCTTTTCTATAATTCCGAAGATTGAATTCCTCAACCCCATAGCTCTTTAATTTAATTTACCTTCCCTTGCTTCCTCCTTAGGTTAATCACTGCATCAAACACAACATATATAAGTGATCAGAGATTCATATGGCGATAAGCTGTCGTCAATGAAACTAAAAATGCGTCTGTGACCATAATTTAAATCCATGTTAATGATGTTAGATAATCAATATCTCCAAATCAACAATTTTCCAAACTTTGTGTTACCATACCTAGCTAAGATTGCTACAATTTGAAGATGTGGTAGTTCATGCATTGTCGCATGACAGAGAAGCCTTTATCCTCTCAACGGTGCATGCAATCAAATTGTTCACGGTTGCAACTGATCCTAGAGGAAGTTTCGCCGTTGGCACGGAGTCGACTAAAATCTGAAATGCAACAGTTAGAAGAGATCCACCAGACCCGCCGGCATCAGCGATGCCACCATCGGTTCCATCGGGCAATATTGCGAAACCCGAGGGAAGAAGGGCAACGTAGTCCGGGTCCCCTCCATTTAGGACAACATTCATTGCAACAATGTCAACAGGAGCATAGATCACAAAAGAGCCGGTTGAATCAGTGCAACTCTCTTGTAAAATCAGCATGTTGCTTTGGCTTGAATTTGCACTCTGCATAAATTTGTTTCATGTTACAAATAACCAAACGAATTTCCAAATTCGATCGATTGCGAGCTTACGTTTACTCGAAGCAGTGAAACACAATTGCCCGGATCCCGACCATTCGCAATGTGTGCCATTTCTTGGACAGCTCCTCCATTAGAAAGAATATCCCACTGTGATTACAAGAACCAAGTTTCAGGATCAATTAAACACTTGATATACTTAGAAAGATCTTGATCCATACATACCTCACTTCGATAATTCTCGTCTCTGAGGAAATCAAACACCCTCTTTGGCGAAACAGGGAGCCAAAAAGAAGTTGCAGCACTAAGCACAATCCCTGGAGGTCTACCTGGATCATCTATACTCTTTCGTGTCATCACCCTCACATCGTCGGCCCCGGTTCCCGACAATGTCGTCCACGTGTGAGCAGTCGAGGCGCTCACTCCACCGCAGAAACTGATCACCATTCGCTCAGCTAGCTTCAGCATACTCTTTCTCCCATCTTGATTTGTTATGACTAGGTAAATATTGTTCAGACACAATTTAAACATCACAATTATGTAGTTATTCCAATACATATACAGCTAAAAGAGAAGAGTTTTCATGTTAGATACCCCCAACTTCACCGGCGGGAATGTTCGAAGCCAAAATACTAGCAAGCCTCTCGCACTGTCGATCTAAAGTAGCCACCCATCTTCGTGCTCCGAACGCATGGCTGGAGCTTACGAGCTGCTTGTACAGACTGTGAACACCTCTATCATCCACTTCTACATGCTCAACCCATGTAACCTTTGAGTAGCCATTGGGCATTTCTTGAATCAGGCAACCAGATGGTCTTCTTCTGCATCTGACAGTGGGACTTGGGCGTATATTATCCAAGGAAACATCAACCACAGCCCAAGTTCCCTCTGCATGCTGCTTGCAGTACCTTACATAATAACTCTCACGACTGGGAACAAGAGGTGAAGGAACTTGAAATTCAGCTGTCATCTAAGAAATTAAACAACAAAAACAAAAGTTTAGTAGTAACTAGTAACTGATTCAACTATTTATCCATGTAAACATGAAATTCCACGTTACCACTTGAAGGGCTCCATTATAGTTCCCTGCTACTCCTGTTGAGAGAACATCTAAAGTCGAAGCTTTTGAAACTATTCCCGAAAACAAAGTTGACCACTGGTGCTGAATTTAAAAAAGAAATCCCAAAATTTAGTGTTGTTCTTTCTTGCAGTCAAGGTATATACATATACATATACATATACATATACATATACATATACATATACATACACACATACATATATATATATATATTGATGGTCATTGTAAAAGCTTACCACATCTATGAGAATCTCAACTAGGTTAATATGGTTCATGATAACAACAGTAGTTTCTCTTGAAGCTTCGGATTTGAAACCAGTAGGTTTTGGTCCAATTCCATTAGGAAATGTTCTAATATACTCTTCTTCATTCAGCACATAGGTTGAGCCATCAAGACTGGCCATCCATAGAGGTTCGTCCATCTGAGCCATTCTAATTAGTTCTTCCATGGCCGCCACCGCAAGCTCAATAATCATCGGCTTATCAGCCTCGGACGGTGCACTTATCGACCTAAGCAGATCACCAACACCATACATCTCCTCCGAGACAGGCTGCGCACCGAAATCAAACGGTCGAGAGGGCACAGGAGAAGAAAGAAGAGGGAAGTTCGCCAGTGGCTTGCCAACGTACTTCGCAGCTATTGCTGATATACGATCAATCTAAATTGTTTTGAAAAAATTAGAAAAAAACATTAGAAAACTATATAAACAAACACTATTAAAAGTTGTAAAAAAATATAATCGTATACCTCTTCCCTTAATCGAGCATTCTCAAGTCTGAGATGATGTTCATCGATTGACATTTGTCCTACAACAGTTGGACCTCCACAATTAGGGCATGATGCAGTGCTCAAAGCTTCCCTAAACCTCATGTTGTCAGCCCTTAGCTTTTCGTTTTCAGTTCGAAGATGTGTGTTCTCGTGACGTTCATGCTGGGTCTGTAGAAGAAAAAACATTGACGTTTGAAGAAAAATTAAGGGCAAATGCCACGTTTTTACACACACACATATATAGAGATAGAGAGTGTTATACCTTCATTTGGGTACGCTTGTTTTGGAACCAGAATTTGATTTGCAAAGGTTCTAACCCTAACTCACGCCCAAGCTCCTTCCTTTGCTTGTCATCTGGGTGAGGACACTCTTTGAAAAATCTATAAACAAAGTACAATTTTTTTTTCAAGGGAAAAAGAAAGAAGCTATTTTCAGCTTTTAGTATAGTATAAATTAATGTGTTGAATAAAAATAGATTTTTTTTAGCTTACGCCTCCATTTCCTGGATCTGATGCTGGGTATGGCGATGGTAACGCTTCTTTTTGTTGGGACGAGGATCTTGGTCGTCACCGGAGCCACCAAGTTCGTGATTTTCGCTGACGGATTTGTTCGTGCTGTCGAATTCCTCGTCTCTGGTTCGAGCAAATTCACTTTCCGAAGTGTTTTGGGTCATCTCAAGGGGATGAAGTTGACCTTCCATCATGTTGTTACGCTGCTGGAACATTATCTACAGACAATGTTTTCCAATCTAACATGCATAATCGGGAAAAAAATCCCACTCAAAAAACCTTAAAAAGAGCTCATCTACCACATCGGAAAAGAAAACAAGCTTAAGCGTACGGATTTGCATGTGATGAGTAGACTAGATTTATATGCGACAAATGCATGTTAAGGCCAGAAGAAGAATCAGGGCAGTTAGATTTATGTGTTTAAAAAAGATAAAGAAAAAAGAGGCTTTACGCGGTTCTCAAATATCGAGAACGATTTTGCTTGGAATAGTAAAACAAATACACATTTTATCAAGTTCCAAACAGGGGGAAAAGAGGAGAGAAAGATTTATTGTTTTATTTAGTTTGTGATGGGAAGAAATGGTAATATAATATAAGGAAATACCCATTTCTGATAAGGTAAAATGAAATATGAAAACGGGGGGAAAATCTCAAGAGATTAACCTACAAATATGGACTACAAACACACCTAAGAACAATTTGAGAGATAAATAAGGAGTTCTAACCTGACCAAGGGTAAGTCCTGAGGATGATGTTCCGAAACCGCTAACGTTCCCGTTACTGGTAATCATCGAAGGCATGTTCCTCGCCGGAATCATTACTCCGGCTGGCATGTTTCAGAATCCCGGAAGACCTAACAAATATTTGCTCATATATGTTCTTCTTTTCGATTTTCTTGCAATTAGAGACGAAGCAGTTTCTGGTTTTTGTTTTAGCAGCTTTAAAGGTTCCTTACGTGCCAATGTACGATCAAGAGAAGATTTAATAAAATGGAAGAATCTGGTAAAAGAAATCTCCCGGAAAAAAGTTATATATAACGTTTCAACGAAGATCACGGAGAATCCAACTATGCCTTTTTTGTCAGCCTCGAAATCAACTTCCTTCCCTTTTCGTTCTTCGCCTATGTCTGCATCATTCGAGAGTTAAAATTACAAAAGAAAAATAGAGAGAAAAAAGAGACTAAAACACACTATAAAAACATGGTTCCGTATAAATTCTTGACCTAATAAAAAAGAACCCTAGAAAAAGCCCCAGTGATCTGTTTTGATCCCTTGTTACCTATAGCTAATGCCTAATGGTTTCTGCAAAAACAAGTGGAAGGCTTGATCTTTAATGTTATATATAACACAAGTAGGTTTAAGGATTTAGGTCTAGAAACAAAGTGACATATAAAGAAGACGAAGAAGAAGAAGAAGATGGAGAATCAAAGAAGATGAAGAAGAAGATGAAGAAAACTGGGGCAGCCAAGGAGTTATTGCAAAGCGTATTGAGATGGTGCAATTGCATTTAATGGAGGAGAAGCTGTAAATGCTATTGAAAGAGAGAGAGAGAGAGAGAGAGAGAGAGAGAGAGAGAGAAGAATTTTGAGTATTTAAATATTAATTTTTTATTCAATCCAACCCCACAAGTTTTTTGTTTTGTTCAATGGTGCGACGAAATAATGTTATCTTATTATCTCTTCTCTTTTCATAATGTGAAACCCTCTTTTCGTTTCATTAATGTCGAAGGGGAAAAGGTTGGCATCAAGGTTTACTTTTAAAACATGATTTAGATTCCACAGCATGTTTTTTTAGGGATCATGACGTTGATCCATGCAGAAATATATTCCGACTTTATAGCCAGACAACAAATAAAAGATAAAAAATTTCATGATTCTTCATCAAAATTTTGTTTGTGTTTAATTCTTTATATTTTTGTGTCAACCCCATAACGGAAACGCTGTCATATCTGCATCAGTAGCTGTTTATTGTGCAGTTAAAACATTTTTTTTTTAATTTAAATGAGAAAACAACTTATTTTTGTTTACGTTTGACAAATTCCTTGAATCAAAAGATCGGGTTAATTTATCTATAAGTTTAGGTTAAGAATTGTTAAATCACCATTTTAGGAATATCTTTACAAAAATAATCAAATAATTGATATTTTATTCTTTAAATATATGTCACCACAATATTTCTCGTTAACTTGTTTGTACATCACCGTAATATTTATTATTCAGGTCAGGAAATGTGTAAACTTAGTGGCGTTTTCTATCAAAATATCGCTGTTACTATAAACCTATTTTGTTATAGTAAAAAATAGTTTTTCAATGTTTTTTTATCCAATGTATAGTATAGTTTGTTTTTAATGTTTTTATCCAATGTATAATATAATACCTTCTCGACTGGACCTTTCTTCATTTTATCATGTTACAAGTGAGATTTGATCCCAAATGGGTTCACTCACTAATGCTATGTGTTCAATCCTGTAGCTACTCTATTCTTTTTATGGTATTGATCTTGGTCTAATCTTATGGAGCAGAGGTATGCGATAAGAAGATCCCTTATCACTTGTTTATCTTTTTTGACGTGTATCATATATTTTTCGTTGTTGATAGTATAACGGTTAAAATTCAAGTTAATATATGAGGGTTGATATGAGATGGTTTTGGATTAGTTTAAGAGTTTAATTGAACCCTTGAGGTATATAGGTATCATTTGGATAAGAATTAGGCCCAATTAAACCTAATTTTTTTTTTTTTTGAGAATTTGAAGGTTGAGTGTAACTCTCATTTCTCGTATACGTCTCCGCACACAAGTCATAGATGTCACATAAATTTTAAAACATTTTCGTACTTGAAAAACCATTAAAATTTTGTTTCTTTAAATAAACGGTTTAATAATATAGTTTATAAAACGTTATTCAACTACATATATATAAAAAATAACATTAAAATCCATCAAACAGTAGTTTAAGTTCAAACGTAATATAATACTACAACCAAATACCAAGTATCTTATTAGAGCATCACAATATATCTAAGTACATGCCAACTAGTAATATCAAAATAAACATCTAAAGATGTCATACTGTTATTGATGAGGCAACCCTTGACATATGATATCAGCTGCACCACTCACTCCGATTCGTACACTAAACCTGCACGTGAAAATCATCACACGCTAGATATTCACTTAGTGATACATAATAAAATAAATGAGGCCTAATAGAACATAAGTATTTCATAAAATATCAAAATACGAATTTAATCGTATAAAATATAATAACACATAAAATTCACTTGGTAAGCCAAGTTTCCTTCAATTAACCTGCGAAATGTTATCTCGTATGCCCATCATACTTAACATATATTATAATCCAAAATATTTATTTTCAGGCCAATGTATGATAGATGAGAATACAAGGTACATGAGTTGCACATAAGTGTTAAACAAAAGTATATGTACTATAGCAACAACGACACTATACTAATATATATATCGAAATGGTAATTCACAAACTCATTATGAATACAATGAATACACATAGTTCCGAAAGTACACAAAGGTACTGATACGAAAATGCAACATATGCATTAAACAAAATCGATCGATGGCCATCATACTCCAAGTATGTCAAAATACACCTATGACTCTCAATGCATATACAATACGCTTTTAAATCAAATTCACAGATTAAAAATTTATTTTAAAACATCAATAGCTGTTAAAATAATATAAAAGTTCATCAATCTATTTTAGTGCAATTCATACCCTAAAATCACCACAAACCATTTTCATAAATCTTATGAAAATATTTCAAAATAAGGTCAAACATTATTTTATTAAAACATTCGAGGTTGACTCATCGCAAGTAGTCCTCATATATATAAGTATATAATAAATGCACTCACCTGGTATGCCTCACTATTATGCCTTACTATTGAAATCCGATTATTCTTGAACTTTTTCCTTACCTTTCGCTTCGCTCGTATCATGAGTTCGATCACGATCTACACGAGCATCCATACAAAGCATATGAAAATATAAAATACATGTTATTATTCTTACTAACATTTCATACTTAATAATAATACTCCAAAAGTACTATTATTTTCAAATTCTTCTAAAATTCATCTTAATTTTTCATTTTTATTAATATTGGACTCTTATCATTAATTCTTCAATTCAAGACCCCAAATAAGCCCAATAGTTTCCAGAATTAAACTTTTAGCCTAAATACCTCAACAATGCCATATTTACCATTTAATTCACTAACTTTCTCAATGTTTACCATTTAGCACTCAAGCTTTGTCAACTTTCCAAAGTGGCTTAATTTCACATTCTAACTTTAATTTCAGCCTTCAAACAATAACTTCCACCAATGTACGTCATCTATTGAATAATTACACATTCAACCCATAATTTTTCAAAATTATCGAATAAATCCCTCAACTTTTAAAAATTACACATTGGCCCAAAATTTTTCTAAAGCTTGTAGAACCTTCCAAACATCATTTCTAAGGCATGGAAATATTTCCACAATTTTTCCAAACATATTTCCTCAAGGCCGAATGGTTTACGTACCCAAGACTAGTGTTTTCATGATTTTACTTGATTTTGATTCGGTTCAAGCATAAAATCAACCTCGATTCAACCTTATACAATATATACAATCAAAGCCCTAATCAAATTTCATCATAACATAAACTTCCTCCAATATTAGGGCTAGGCCAAAATTACCCATATCTTATATAAGCATGTAAAGTTGATTTTAATTATAAATCATGCTTGGAATTGATTCTACAACCTCAAAAACATCAAAATCTTTCATCAATTCCATAAACCCTAATGTGAACATAAACCCTAGAATTTGGGATCTTTGAACACAAACCAAATTAACAAGCAATAATGGTACCAAATGATAGCGTTTTTCGAATAGAACAATTTTCTATTTCACGACATGATCCAAAATCCAAAGGAAATTACTCGAAAATGAAAAACAAAATTTTCTTACCTTGGGTTGGGGTCTCACAACAATTTTTTAGGAAATTATCAAGCTTACATAAAATTTTTAAGTAAATTTCATGTTAATTTACCTTTTATTTAAGCTTAAATGAATAAAATATTCATTTAATGAGAAATGTCCATTTTGCCATTAATAAAACTTGATATTTACCTTAATACCAAGCCACATAACCCTTATCATCTTTCAAAGGTAAAAGATGAACAAATTATTTCACCCTTTCCAACTTTACCTATGTCATTTTCTAAAAATTTCAATCTTGTCATTTTTCATCAAACGATCCAAATTAAACATGTCATTAATTTTATCAAATTCAATGGTCAATATTATTTTCCATCATTTTTAACATGTGTAAATAATATTTTTAAGCTTGATTTAATAATATCCAATTTTCCCCGGAATTTTTATTCGATCCAATTTACCGATTTTTTACCAGACTTTAACCCTTTCTAGTTTTCAACATAAATTCCAGATCAATAATCTGATTTCCATAAAACCCCACTCTCAAAAGTAAACTATCTATTTATGGAATAAAAATTATTTTTTAAAAAATTACCACTTTGGTCACTGGACTTTTCCCAATTTTATAATTTGGCTACTAAATTTTCAAAACTTATATTTTGGTCACTAACCAAAATTTGGGATATTACATTGAGGGACTAAAAAATAATTAATTCATTGGGGGTGAAAGTATCTATTTTTCACACACTTTCTCTTCTTCTCCATATCACTTTCATCCATTCTCCCTTCCTATTTGATTTCAAACCTTCATATTAGCAACGTCAATAAAGAATATTAGTTTCTTCAAGATAAGAAACATATCCATTAAATCACCGGCTTCAAAATGAGATGAATATCATCCATTTTTAAGAGACAAGAGTTAGACAGTGTTTAGGACTTGAAGATAATTTTAGGAATTTTTAGTGCATAATTATTTCTCTAAATTTGTCACTCTTTTTGACAATGTTAAAATCTTCTTTTAATATTGATAAGTAAAAGAGAAGAGAGAACCATGTAGACCTAGAGGCAAGGAGAAGAATGGTGGAACTTAACCAAAGAATAGGTTTGGATGTGTATTAATACAAGCTGTAAAATAATATAAGAATATGTTATAAACATATAAAATTATAAACATATAAGATTTAGTTTGAATCGTCCACGCTGATGTGAGTTGGTTAGGTCTCTGTAATTCATAAAATTATTAATTATATTATATTCTAAGAGTGCCTCTATGATATTATCTAATCATTGAAAAAAGTAATTATTCGGGTGTCTCTTTCATTATTGAGAATCTAAAAAGAGATTAGGTTATTAAGGCATATCGAGCAACTATAACCAACATATTCAAAGAGAGTTTAGGTAATTATACATTTAAAATCGATGGTTGAATCATGAATTAATTTAACATCGACTATGCTTATCACTACTGTAAAGTTTCTTTTGAGCATGGATTATTTTAGAAGGCTTTGAAAATCTATCAGTTTGAAATATGATCAATTATCCTTATGGCTTCTTATGTACTAATCTTCTTCCATAATTCTCAAACATTTACAACTCCTACAATTACTCCTATAACTCTCGTAATTGAGTCAAATTCTTATCTTGAACAGAGACGTAAATATTGTCAGGTACATTCTAACGTTTACAAATTAAATTCAGAAAACTGACTGTTAAAGTTTTAAATTTCGGAAATCAATACAGTTAATTAACCAGCTGTTACTCTCTGAAAATATAAAATTCAAACAGATCATTTGAGCAACCTATAAATACCAGAACAACAATTCTTTCACAATCTTTTACGCTTGAGAAAAATCCTTACGAATTTTCTATAAAAAGATAGAATCCGTGCAGATGTCTCGAAGACACATATTACCACGAGAAATAAGCCAATCCGAGATGAGACGAATGGACGGAATGTGGTGGCGCACAAGATTGCCCCTTGTTCTTTATCACTCAACAAGAGAGGGAATAATGTATACTATAAATACCCAAGCCATTGATATTTCCCACTCAATGTGGGATAGTGTATTTTACATTACCAACATTCACCCACTAATACGAAAGAATTCTTCTGAAACTCGATATACAATCTTCTTAGAAGAGAAATAACGAAGCTAGTTGCTTAAGTACTAGTGAACGTATCTTGAATTAGTATATAATGATGATGAGCGATCTTTCTTTTAGACAAGTGAAACTAGTCTTGAACTTTCTAAGATAGGGATAAACTCATAATACACAACTAACCCCTTCATCCGTCGAAGTCCTCGATGTGTAAGATATATATACACAGGTATATATTTGGCCATCTTACCTCAGGATTTTAGTAAGTGTACTAGAAAAATAACATAACATTTTTCATAGAATATGGTTAATCCTTCTCAGTTACGTAGGTTATTTCAGCAAGTTTATCTCAACATAAACCACCCTTAAACTGAGCTATGAAATAGTTAAGATCCTTTACAACATCTCAACCTCACAATATGTTATGGTGAATTTCTTCAAGTTCATTATAAACGAACCACCTAAACTTTGGGCTAAGAAATTATTAAGAATAAATATTCAAACTCATTCATCGGTGAATTCAATATGTCATTCTCACTAGGACCATCCAAACTTATGGATTAGAATTCATTAAGAGTTTTCATAAAATTAAACCTTCTAGCGGTAAGTTCATTATGTCATTCTCATTTAGGACTACCAACTCAACTCTAGGTTATGAACTTATTAAGAATAAATATTCAGAGAAAGTCGATAAATTCATCAAGTCTTTCTCACTAAGACCACCCAAAGCCTAGGCTATGAATATATTAAGAACAATTAAGCTCAACCTGGGCATATACATTGTTTGTCATAGGGATAGGTAGGTAAATGTACACTATGAGTCTTTCCATGGTTTCGTTTGCCACATTGAACTTAGATAACTAACTTGGGTATCCACAATGAATTCCTCAACCAATGGGCTTTAAACCCATCTCCCTCGACGAATCTACAACCAGTTTTCGACTTAACTCTTTGGTAAACAGATCTTCTAGGTTCCTTTTTGACTTCACATACTCTAAAAAGAGTACTACATTCCTTATCAAGTGTCTAACATATTCATGCCTTATGTTAATGTGCCTCTTTTTACCATTGTAAGCTTGGTTCTTAGCCAAACAAATCATAGCTTGTGAAAGAAACAGTAAGAAAACAAGAGGAGTCAGTCTTCCCCTCAATGGAATTTCAGCTAATAAATTTCTACGCTACTCAGCTTATTGCCCAGCTAAATCAAGAGCTATAAACTCTGACTATATAGTGGAACGAGCAATGTAGGCTTGCTTCGAAGATTTTCAAAAGATCGTTGCTCCACCTAAAGTAAAAACATACCCACTCGTCGAGCTTACCTCATCATTATCAGAAGCCCAGTTGACATCACAATATCCTTCTAACACCGTAGGATAGCCAACAAACTCAAGTCTCCAATCCATCGTACCCTTAAGGTACTTAAGTAAGCGACAAAGAGCGACCCAATGTTCACCACTTGGGTTGTAAGTATATATACTAAGTATGCTCATAGCGTAGACAATATCAGGCCGAGTATAGTTCATTGAGAACATCAGACTCCCAATTATATTAGCATATTATGTTTTGGATTTTTAAAGAAATATATGCTAGGGTCATAAGGAGTTTGAATAGGGACGATGTCAAAACTGTCGAATTTCTTTAACACTTTCTCAATATAATGTGCTTGATTTAAAGAAAACCCCTTTTTTATTTTGGTAACTTTGACTCCTAAGATTACCTCGATTTCTCCCAAATCAGTCATCTCAAATTTAGTAGACAAGAAATCTTTTGTTTTGTTAATGTACTCAATGTTAGTACTTAACATTTCATCAACATACAAACTTATGATGATGCAATCAGCACCAAACATCCTTGAATACATGCATGCATCCGAACCATTCACAATAAAACCAAAATTAAGGATAGTTTTATGAAATTTATCCTACCACTATTTAGGAGCTTGCTTGAGGTTGTAAAGAAACTTTTTAAGTCTATACACTTTTCCTTTCATACCAGGCACCTCAAAACCAAGGGGTTTCTCCATATAGATTTCCTCATCTAGATCTCCGTTCAGAATTACAGTCTTTACATCCATTTGATGTACTTGCAACTTGTGAATGGAGGCTACGCAAACAATGCATAGATCATTGAGATTTTTGTTACAGGAGAGTAGGTATCGAAGAAGTCTAGACCAAATTTTTGGGTGAACCTTTTGACAAATAGCCTTGCCTTGTACCTATAGATAGAACAATCTACTCTGAGTTTCTTCTGGCAGACCCACTTATTGCTGATAGTTCTAAACCCTCTAGGTATGTTAACCAATTTCTAAGTATGATTAGACTTTATTAATTCTAGTTCATCATTGATAACGCTTTTCCAGAAACTAGCACTCATTGATTGTATAACTTCTTCATATGTCTTAGGATCCTCATCTAACAAAAAAATTTGAGCTATAGGATTGGAAAAAGTGTCTAAATTATTTATCTCAGAAATAAATGAAGTTACAAAGTCTGGTCCAAACGATGTTTCAGTTCTTTATCTTTTACTTTTTCTAGGTTCAAATTTAATTTCCTGAGAAAACCTAACATGTACACTAGAAGAAGTGGATGGTAATTTTTTTATTTGTGTTTCCTCATTTAATATAGGTTTCTTTAATAGGAAATAATCTTCACAGAAAACGACATCCCTAGATTCACAAATAGTAGCCTTGTAAACACATAAACATGTATGCGAAACTATTTGTAGCAAACTCTATAAACACTGCATCAGTGGTTTTAGGTCAGATGGTGGACTTCTTAAAGTCTAGCAAGCCCACTTTAGCTAGAGAGCCCACACTTTTAGGTATTGCAGATTTGAAGGATATTCTTTCCATAATTTGTATGGGGTAAAATCTAATTTCTTAAGATGCTTGATTCAAAATATGATTTGTTGATAAAATGGCTTCCCCCATATGTTTTCAGACAACCCAAAACTTACCAAGAATGAGTTCATAATCTCTTTTAATGTTCTATTTTTCCTCTCGGCTATACAGTTCTGTTGAGGAAAATATGCGGAAGTTTTTTGAATTATGTCATTCTTCTCATATATTTCTTTTAAGAAATATGATTCATACTCACCACCTTTATCAGATCTAACCCATTTAATTCTCATATCTAGCTGATTCTCAACTTCTTCCTTGTAAATAAGAAAGAAGTTCTCAGCTTCGTCTTTAGTTCTAAGGAGATATACTTTTGTGTATCTTGAGTAATCATCTACAAAAGTGATGTAATAGTGTTTTCCTCATATACTTTTAGTGTTTCTCAAGTATGCTAGATCAATATGTATAAGTTCTAACAGTTCAGTCTCTCTATTAGAAATAGTCTTAAAATAAGGTTTAGCATGCTCGACTTTTACACAAATTTCACATTTGTTAAAGCTAGTTATGTCCAGTTTAGGTAGAATATTCATTTTTATCAGTTTCTTTGAAGAGTGAATATTCACATGTCCTAATCTAGCATACCACATATCAATAGATTCAACAATGTAAGTAGAAGTTGTAGCTTTATTTTCATTAAGTTTAGTTTCTATGACAAATAAACCCCATTTAAAAAACCTTTCCAAACATAATCACCATTTCGGGAAAGTACAAGTTTATCTGCCTAAAAAACCAACTTAATGCCTGTCTTGTTCAAAAGTCCACCACTTATTAAATTTCTACACATGGAATGTACATACATGACATTATTCAGGGCTAAAGTTTTACAAGAAGTCAGCTTGAGTAAAACTTTGCCTTTTCCCAAAACTTCAGAGCTACTGGAGTTTACCAAGCACACATGTTCACCTTCGTTCCCATCCTCGAACTCGGTGAAAAACTCCTTCGCTACGTAGAAATGTCTGGAAGCACTGACGTCAACGACCCACTCAACATTGTTCTCCACCAGATTCACATCTGAAACTATAGCTGTAATGAAACCAACATTTTCATCCACAATGTGAAGTTATGGTTTGTTCTCATTCTAACGGTCAGAACGATGTTAGCATTGGTAAGATTTGTGGCCGACTTGATCTCACACATAACACTTGATGGACTTGCCTTCAGCTTTGGGCTTCTCTGGCTTCTTAAAGTTGGAACCCTTTTGCGGCTTGGTATTCTTGTTCTGATTCCCCTTTTTCGTAGTCCTTTTATACCTAGACCTCGAGGTAGCACCAGATTCAACCAACTTAGCTTTAAAGGATAAATTACCAATAGAGTTAGTAACCTTATCCTTTAATAGGTTAGCCTCCTCTATTTTCATGTAGCCCACCAGCTCATCAAGTGAAATGTATCTCTTTTTATGTTTGAGGGAGTTGATATAATCGGATCAGGATTTGAGCATCTTATCGATCAAGGCATTGGCTTGCAACACTTGGCACATATGCATTCTTTTAGTAAGGATATCAGAGACTAGATTTTTGAAATCATGGACTTGGTCCATATTCATCTTGTCATCAGTCATCTAGAATCACAACCATTCGCCAACGACGTACTTCTTGATGCTCGCATCGTTAGCGCCATACTTTTTCTCGAGCGTAGCTCATATAATCTTGGCACTTTTTTCTTTGAGTAACATGTCGAAGAGCTTATTTGACATATGGCTTAGAAGATAGCCTAACACCATCTTTTTATCTTTCTTATACTTCTCGGCAGTAGCGACGGCAACAACAATGACAACAAAAAAGGTAACGACATTAGGCGGGGTGTCATCGCTAACAACAGCAGTCGCAGCTCAGTAGTCGCTGGAGTAGATAGTGGCGGCTTCAGTAACACATAATTGAGATCAAGCTACTCGAATAAAATCAGAATCCGCTAGGACCACCTTCAGTAATTGGAACCATCGAGTGCATTGAGTTTGGACAAGTTATGTATCAACTTGATTAGTGGTGTTAACATTATACAGTAATTATTTTTGTTTCTAAATTGTTGGAAATGTATATTGCAAAATTCTCATGTTAGCATTGACATGATAAATAACTAAATAATAATAAATGATCAAATTAATAGAAACCATGTCGTGGTGATAACCACTACCTTAGAAACAAATTCGCCCCGATGTGTGTAATCGTTGCTTCAGGTGGATTGTCCATCGAGGTTAACACGGTTGCTTTTGAATTTTGTACACCCGAAATTGGAGTGAATTGAGGTGGTATTACTCTTCTAATCACCAGAAATATTTATAAGCTTAGAAAGCTTTGAGAGAAGTGAGACATGTTTTAGTGAATTGGTGAGTTGAGAAGCTTATGAAGCTCTCTATTTATAGGCTTCACATCAGGGGTAAAATGGTCCAACAAAAATCATTTTAAAGTCTGATTTTATTAGGCTTCACATCAGGGGTAAAATGGTCCAACAAAAATCATTTTAAAGTCTGATTTTATTTCCTGGAATTAACTATGTGTAATTGTTATCTTTAATCACATGAAACTACTGAATTAAACAAATGAATCTTGCCCTCAAAGCTTCCAGATACATTGTATAATTCTCATAGATCTGTAACTCTCGTAACTGACATAATTAACAACCCAATTCTTATCTTGAACATAGACGTAAATATGGCCAGGTACATTCTAACGTTTACAGATTAATTTCAGAAAATTGATTGTTTAAATTTTAAATTTCAGAAATCAATACAACAAATTAATCAGTTGTTACTCTCTGAAAATATAAAATTCGAACAAACCATTTGAGTAGCCTATAAATACCAGCACAACAATTCTTTCACAATCTTTTATTCTTGAGAAAAATCCTTATGAATTTTCTCTAAAAGATAAAATCCGCGCGAACGTGTTAAAGACAAGTATTGCCATAAGCCGAGCCAGACAAACAACGACGACAACACACAAGATTACTCCTTGTTCTCTATCACTCAACAAGGAAGGAAAGAATGCACACTATAAATACCCAAGCCAATGGTATTTCCCAGTCAATGTGGGATAGTGTATTTCGCGTTACCAACATATTTAATCTTTAAACTTTATAACTTATTTCAAATTAGTTTTGAACTTTATTTTTCATTTAAATTATTCTTGAAATTAGAAATTTTTTTCTCAATACATATGAAAAAGGCTTGCAATTGTATTCAATAGAAGCTAACTAGAAAATTGAACCCAACTTCTATGATCAATCAGGGGGAAATTGCCAAAATTTAAGAATAACATGGACAAGAATTCATGGACTAATTTGTTGAAAAAAATAAAAAGTTCTAAGACTAAATATTATTTTCTGCTAATTTTAACAATTGGCTAACAGTAAATGATGAGTAACAAAACTTTTTAAAAGTTAATAGATGGATATAAAACTTTAGTGAATAGTGATGGACAATAGATACTATTTTAAACGATAAGGAATGAAAATTAAACTTTAATAATAGGTAAAAAAATAATATGTGAATTTCGCTCTTTTTAATTCGTATCGAAATTATGTTCATTTAATTTTACTTAAACATTAACTCTTAATTTTTTTCTTTCAATTTTACGCTAAATTATTATATAATAAAAAAATTGGTTGATTGTTCCACCTCCGGCCATCTCACTTATCCGTTGCGTGGTCAGTTTCCTCCGCTATCCTCTGCGGCGAAGGATGGGTTATTATTCCAGTCAATGATGACGAGATTCGCTGGGCTATCTTTGATATGGGTACGTCGTAAGCTCCCGGTGTGAACGGTTTAAATGCTCGTTTTTTCCAAAATAATTGCCACATTGTCGGCGAATCTGTTTGTTGTTTTATCAAGGAGGTTTTTGTTTCTGGAACCATTCCTGCTCATATTAATCGTACCCTTCTTGTGCTCTTGCCGAAGGTTTCTCTGTCTGAATATATGAGCCAATATTGGCCCATCAGTCTCTGCACAGTGATCTATAAAGCTATTTCTAAAATTCTGGTGAACCATTTTGAAACCATTGTTGCCTGGTTTGGTGTCGGTCAACCAAACAAGTTTCGTTCCGGAAAGATCTATTACAGATAATATTGTCATTGCACAAGAAATTATTCACTCTACGAAGAAAAAGTTCGACAGGAAGGGGCGAATGGCTATTAAAGTTGATATGAAAAAACCTTATGACAGGTTGGAATGGGATTTTATTGAAAACACCTTGACCAATATAGGCATTTCGGTCTCATTTCATAACCTGGTAATGTAGTGTGTGTAGACATTAATTTTTTTCATAATAATAATTATAATTATTATTAATATAATATATTATTATTATTATTTATTATTATATATATATATTACAAATTACATCAGAGGCCCAATCCAGTACAGACCCGATCAGCTAGCCAAACAGAACCCTAAACCCAACTAGGGTTTCACACTTCTCAGCTCCAGCCGCCGCTCCAAGCTTCCAGACGCCTCAGCCTTTGATGCCAAGTGCTCCAATCGACGCTGCCAACACCTCCAATGCCAGGTGTTTCAACCATGGCGCCACCGCCTCCAACGAAGTTTCCAGAGAGCCAGCTGCCCCATCCACGTCAAGACCCTACTGTGAGTCACCACTAGAGGTTCGATGACTCACCAAGGACCATTCTTATATCCAGTCTGTGGTAAGGTTCATGGTGGCTATAAAGCCACCGAACCTGTAAAACAAAAAAAGAAGAACAACAAGAAAAAGAAAACGGAGCAAAACAGAGGAAGAGAATAGCAATCAACGACTATCAATAGCCACAACCACAACAAACAAAACAGACCAACATCCAACAAACAACAAACCAACTGAGAAAAGAGAAGGAGACTTACTGAGGAGTCATCGGAGCATCCCTGCGGCACTAAAAAACCGAAACATCTAAGGTAAATAACCTTGGATCTACGACAATCAAAGGCTATTTATAAAAAAAAGAAGGTCGGATTCGACCTCTAGAAACCGAGTTCTTCGATTTGGGGTATGTTTTGAGTTTTCCGGCCACCATTGACGGTGGTGGTCGGTGCCGGAGCACGGCTGCCGACCGGTGGTCTCTCTCTCCGTTTTAGAGAGATAACATAGAGAATTTCTTTTCTCTCTTTTATAGAGAGAGAGGAAATAAGGAAAATGAAGAAGAATGGCCTGAGATGGCCGGTTTTATGGGGTGTGTGCGTAATTTCACTAAGGAGTAAACCCCTTCCGTAGTGTTCCACATTTGTATTCTTTACGATTTAGTCACTGAAAGCACTTTTTTAATTATTCTAATTCATTCTTCAAATTTTATTTTATCGTATTTTAGTCCATACCAGTATACATATATTTTAGATTAAATACTAGATTTAGTCCCTTATGTTTTGATAAATTTCAGTTTAAATTCTCAATAATTAATAAGGCTAAATTACATTATTAGCACTTTTATTTTTTATTTTTCGAGTTAAAGCTTTTAATTTTAATTAAGTTTTATTTTAATCACATATTAATAATTAGGGGCTAATTACACTATTAGTAATTATAATTTTATAATAATTTGAATTATGTTCATTAAATTTTGATATTTTACATTTTATTCATGTTGTTTTAATTTTTATTTGTTTTAGTCACTTTTAAATTGCAATTTTAATTTTTTATTACACTATATGTTTCAATACTTTAAATTATAGTTACTTATATACCTTTCCTTAAATCACGTATTAATTTTAAAATAGTTGTAGTTGAAAAAGTGCTTTTGATTTATTATAAAAATAAGACTTTTG
Organism: Hibiscus syriacus; assembly: GCF_006381635.1. NCBI lineage: Eukaryota > Viridiplantae > Streptophyta > Magnoliopsida > Malvales > Malvaceae > Hibiscus > Hibiscus syriacus. Next base: position 2,629,799 of record NW_024063319.1, read on the forward strand.
ATGTTGATTAAATGGAAAAGTATACTTACCCTCAATCGTGTAAACCAATCTATGCTTTTGCATTAAATTATTTTAGCTATATATATTTAGGGCCAATACCATAATTAGTCCTTAATGTTTTATTTTATTTTATAATAGTTCGATAATTTTTATTTTTTATACTTTACAATTTAATTTTATAATTTTAATTTCTTTTAATCATTATTTATTTGCAATATTATTTTATTATTACTTTTATATTTCAATTATTGCTTCAATTATTATTTTATTATTATCTTAGTCATATAAATATATATATAATAAATAATATTTATTTATTTATTTTGTTTTTCTATGAAATAAAAATCCTATTTATGAACTATATATGTTTAAATTTTATTCTATTATTATTTTAAGAAAATATTTTAGTTATTTATTTATTTTTTAATATTGAAGGAAAGAGCTGTCTTAAAGCAACTATAAGCCCTTTTCAAAATATTTTTAAATAAATAAATATCTTACTATATTAAAATAATTTTTTATTATTATTTATTTATTTATTTATTAATATCAAAGAAAAGAGTTGTCTTAAGACACCTAGAAGACATTTTTTGATATTTCCAAGTAAATAAATATATTATTTATAAATATATATATACATACATATATCTTATTTTCTTAAAATTATATTAATAAATTTAAAATAATTAGATTATGAATTAAATATATTTTGAATTTTTAAATTTCCAATAATAGAGACAATTTATAATTAAAAGTACCAATTTTGGGTGCTGTAGGGGTGCTAATCTTTCCCTAAACGTAACCGACCACGAATCCCTTTTTATTATTAAAAAGAACAAATTTTTGGTTATAAACGTAGACCAGTTCATCTTTTAACTGATGTTTTCTTAAAAACTCTTTTAAAAGATTATTTTTAGGTATTTGACCTACCTGACCCAAAAGGCCGATGACGACTCCCAAATTAATTTAAAAACCATTTATTCACCTTATTTTTCCCGCCGAGTAAAATTTCGTGCCCGGACGAAAACCGGTTACGACAGTGTGTGTCTACTGTTTCTACTCAGATCCTTTGAAATGAGTCAATGTTTAAATCTTTCAGCCCTTCTCGTGGTATTCGTCAAGGTGACCCCTATCTCCATATATTTTTGTCTTGCGCATGGAGTGCCTTACGCAATCTATTCATAAATCGGTAGCCGAGGGCATTTGGAAACCTTTCCGCAGCGATTCTAGAAGTCCTATGATATCTCATTTGTTCTTTGCCGATTACATGTTTCTGTTTGCTAAGGCTTCTTTTGAGCTAATGGGTATTATCAGGGCGGTGTTAGAGGATTTTTGTCGGTTATCTGGGCATAAAGTCAGCATTTCCGAGACAACTATGTTTTTCTCCAGGAATGTCCCTTCTTCGCTTCGTACTGATATTAGCAGGGGGTTTGGATTCACAGAGGTTAATGATCTCGGTAAATATCTTGGGTGCCATTGCTACATCAACTTGTCACTTCGGCATCGTATAATTATCTGGTCAATGTCATGCATAGAAAACTTAGTGGGTGGAAAGCCCGTTGTCTATTTTTGGCGGGGCGTATTACCCTCGCTAAGGCGGTAAGAATGAAGCTTTTCTTATGAAGCTTGCTTTCAAGTTATTAACCCGTAAGAATGACCTTTGGGTTAGATTTATTCGATGCAAATACAAGTGTATTGAGGTAGTTCCTTTAAGCCTGCAACGCTCAAATTGTTCCCGCCTTTGGAAGGGATTGAGCGTTATCTGGGATGATGTCCGTAGCAATATTGTGTTGTCCATTGGTTCGAGTCGTAATGTCAACTTCTGGGAAGGTCCTTGGATTGCCGAACTTGCGGCTATCTCTTCAATTGGCCATTTATCGGTTGCTGACGTGGTTGTTCGTTCGGGTGAATGGTGCTAGTTCCGATTTGCTCACCTCCGCCCTCGCGATGTCATTCTGTGGATTGCTGCTATCAAGGGTCCGATGTCTAGTCACTCCAATGATATTATAGGGTGGCGGTGCTCTAGGGATTTAAACTTTACTTTGAAATCGGCTTACTTCATTCTTTCCGGTCAGTTGGGTTCTAACAGTGATTATGTGTTGAAGTGTATTCAGAGATTTAAGGGTTTACCTCGGATTAAAATTTTCCTTTAGCTGGTTTGTAAAAAGAAGATCATGACTAATGAAGAACGGGTTCGCAGTAATATTGCTTCGGATAGTAAGATATCAACCATGTTCTTGGATTGTGCCCTCCCGCGTTTCATGTTTGGAGTGAGCTGATTCACCCAGAAAAGTTAAACGAGTTTCTTACAACTGATCTAGTTGAGTGGATTATTGCTAATATTATCGGAAAGATAAAATAAAAAATACATATACTGGCAACAATAAAATCAATGAAAACAAATGATAAAAAAAAGAAATGAAATTTACGTAGAAATAGTAAAATAATGAGAAATAAAATAGAAATAATGAAAAACCAAAAAAAGGATCAAATTGAATGAGATTAGAATTTATGGACCAAAATGAATTTTAAAAGTGAACTGCAATAGAAAATAAACAAAATCATGGGGTTAATTCACAAAATATAAAAAGCATAAATGGTGACCAAATTGAATAAATCGAAAATCCAAGGGCCAAATTACATACAGTGACCAAAATGAATTACGCTTCAGAATATAGGGGACGGCGGAAAGAATTAAACTATCCCCTATTTACAACTTAGTCCCCCGTATATAAATGGGCTAAAACCCCCCCCCATTTCTTCTCATTCTCTCATTTTGCCTCATTAGTCATCTCTCTCAAACGAGAGAGAACTCTCTCAACCAGTTCCCCGGTCGAACCCCTACCACCGAGCGGCGGCCGAAAAATCAAAGCTCACCCCGAAACACTCATCTCAACGCCCCCAAGCCAAAACCGAAACCTAAACACTCAAGAAATCCCCCCCACCGACGTAGATCTACGCTCAAAGCTTCGGCTTGTACCTTTTCCGATGAGTCTTCTCGACTTCCCGGCGGGCTCCTCTCTGGACGATATCCTCGTTTTTGTTTTGATTTTTTACTTATTTTGCTGTGGGGCTTCGGCCTTTTGTTGTATTTGGTATACTGTTGATTTGCTTTTGGGTGTCATGTGGCTCTCAATTTTGTGCTGTTGGCTTGTGTTCTCTATTTTGTTTGGTTTTTCAAGTCTGTTATGTTGCTCGATGATGGTTGTGGACTCATTGTTTGATGTCTCGATCGTCTTTTTTGTTGTTCTTGTCCGTTGGTATTTATATAGCCCCCCAACAGGGTTGTTTCCGGTGATGACGGGGTTGGTTCCCCTCGACGTTCACGTGGCCGGGATTCTCGGGATAGTGCAGTCCTGATTTTTCCGGCCAGCCGATTCGGGCTTGATGTTTGACTTGCTGTGCGGTGCCTGTGTTGTTTCTGTTTTAGGGTTCTTAAACCCTAAATCCAACAGTCTGGATCAGGCATGCTAAAGCCCGTGTTGGACCCAAAGCTTGGACCATTGGACCTGAAACAAAAAAAGAAATAAATAAATGAAAAATAACAATAAATGAATAAATAAAAATAAATAATAATAATAATAATAATAAAACTATATAATATAATTTTTTTTTAAAATGTCCTTTTAAAAACTATATATTATATATAAATTTTCAAAAATGTTTTTTAAAAAACTATATAATTTTTAAAAATGTTCTTTAAAAAATCATATAATTTTTAAAATGTTTTAAATATTATATATTATATATAAGTTTTTAAAAATGTTTTCAAAAATTATATATTATATAAGTTTTAAAAAATGTTTTCAAAAACTATATATTATATGTTTTCTAAAATGTTTTAAAAACTATATACTATATAGTTTTCAAAAATATTTTTTAAAAAATATATATTATATACATTTCCAAAATGTTTTTAAATATATATATATATATATATATATATATATATATATATATTATACATATTTTCAACAACCGTTTGCAAACTATATAAAATATATATAAATATACATGTATAAAAAAATAAAAAAATGGACGAAAATGAGTGTCTACAGCTGCCTATCTTTTTCCTTTTTCTTGGAACGAAAAAATAGGACAAAGATAAAAAGACACAAATTTTTGTTCGGTGGAGTTGAAGAATAACTCCCTGTCAAATTGGGTTGCGGATGGCGCCTCCGTCGTGAAGTCGAGTCTATCTTGAAATGATATATGATTGAAGCCGCAGTTCGGGATTTGAATCGGGATGCGACTTCTCGTTGCCCTTCAGTATTCTTCTCGGTTTAAAGCCCTTGTTTGGAAAATTCAACTGAAAATTGATTCTTTGACTCCACCATGTGGTTGATAGGCCCTCGAGCTGAATGAAATCGAACTCAAAAGGTCTTCATTGACAGATAGCTTTTCTCGACTTAAGCTATACTGTTGGGAAACTTTTTTATCACTGATACATGGTTAACCTGAGTCTTCTTTTTGACTTGAAAACCTTGATTGTGACTGAACAGTAGTGTGATTGAGGTATCATCGAGCTGAATGAAATCAAAATCGACAATTTTATTGACAGATAGCCCTTCTTGCCTTGAGCTACTCTGTAAATTTGGTTTGCCTCTGAGTTGAGTGTAATCGAACTCGAAGGTCTTTGGTAATAGATAACCCTTCAAGCCTTGAGTTATGATGTAGATGATGTGTCCTCGAAGCTGAGTGTAATCTAACTCGAGGATCTTTGGCAGATAGCCCTTCTCGACTTAAGCTATGATTCAAATGATGTGCCTTGGAGCTGAGCGTAGTCGAACTCGAAGGTCTTTAGTTGGCAGATAACCCTTCTCGACTTAAGTTATGCTACAAATGATGTGCCCTCGAAGCTGAGTGTAATCGAACTTGAGGGTCTTTGGCAGATAGCCTTTCTCGACTTAAGCTATGCTGCAAATGATATGCCTTGGAGCTGAGCATAGTCGAACTCAAAGATCTTTGGTTGGCAGATAACCCTTCTCGACTTAAGTTATGCTACAAATGATGTGCCCTCGAAGCTGAGCGTAGTCTAACTCGAGGGTCTTTGGCAGATAGCCCTTCTCGACTTAAGCTATGTTGCAAATGATGCGCATTGGAGCTGAGCATAGTCGAACTCGAAGGTCTTTGGTTGGCAGATAACCCTTCTCGACTTAAGTTATGCTGGAAATAATGTGCCCTCGAAGCTGAGCGTAGTCGAACTCGAGAGTCTTTGGCAGATAGCCCTTCTCGATTTAAGCTATGCTGCAAATTTTGTGCCTTTGAACTCAGCGTAGTCGAACTCGAAGATCTTTTGTTGGCAGACAACCCTTCTAGCCTTGAGTTATGCTGCAAATAGTTTCTTTTCAAAAAATGGCTTCTTTTCACGGGTCTAAGCCGGTCATGATCCTTCAGGTGGTTCCTTTGAGCGAGTCTGAACCAAATTGAATGACTCCCCTTTTGCGGAAAAAATGACGTAACTAGAATAATCAATTACTAGACATTTTATTTCGGTCCTCTAAAATCTTCCATTTGTTCAAGCTTTGTAGGGTCCTCTAACAAAGGCAGTGTAAAAAATATCGGTCTAAAAATGAAATTTCTGAGTGCTCGTGTGATGTTAACTATAATAGGTGTTCCTTAACTCCCTTAGTCCATTTTACTGAAACTCCTTATTTAAATTTTCCATTGTCTGGCTAGCTGAATCCATAAAGCCGGGGCGTTTAACCAATTACTCTAGAGGGACAACTCAATATGTAAGCACCTTTATCAGGTTAGCTGAATCTTATCCATAAAGCCGGGGCGTTTAACCAATTACCTTAGAGGGACAACTCAAGCTTTATTGTATAGTATAATTACCTTTATCAGGCTAGCTGAATATTATCCATAAAGCCAGGGCGTTTAACCAATTTCTCTAGAGGGACAACTCAAGCTTTATTGTATATGTATAATATTATAATCTGGATATACAAATACAATTTCTTAAGTTTGTCAAGAAGAACCTGTTATAATCTAGGTGTTTTTTAAAGTCAAGGATTTCATCTTTAGAGCTCAATTTCCAAGCAACTTCCCTAAACTAGATTCACCTACTCGACTGTTCCATATGTGAAGATCATCATCATCATTGAACGTCTTAAATAGAAAGCATAGTAATGTCATATGCAAAAGGATGCCCCATGTTGTCCGCACCTTATGAAAGGAAAATGTTAAATTGGCTAATTGTAATAGCAAGGTACGGTGTTTGAGGGTATATTTTGGGTAAGGTCAGTGTCCTTATTTTAGATGATGTTACTTTGTTAAAGATTTGTAACTTTGAACCATTTACAGAGTTTCTTAATTCAGTTGATATTTAAAGAATTGCAAGTTTGCAAATGTGATTCATTGCTTAACATCTTTAAAGCAACATAAATATCTTTAAAAGTCCTTACAAAAACTTGAGAAAAAAATGAAAAAAAAAACAAATTCAAACAGAATGCCTCAAATGATGAAATGATCTTCCTCACTTGGATGCCCCCAAGTTGTTAAAGTCGATCCAGTTCTGGTTACGCCTCTTCTGTACGTATTTCTTGAAAGCGTAACAGATCTCAATTGAGTGCCCTGGGACACCATCGTGGTATTCATAATGAGCATTCTCGTCATACCACTTGGGGTATGGAGGCTTTATGGGTTCCACTGGATATGGTGACACCACATGGGTGTCACAAGATGTTTGTAAAGTTCCTTGTAAATCCTGGGAATAGAATCGAAATGTTCCCATTTTTTATGAGACATGTGAATGTAATAAAGAAAAATAATGCGAAATATGCAGGAATGTATGATGCATGCAATGTTTGAGGAATTGATCCAAAAATGTGTCTGTTATTATAAATAATCCTCATTGGGGACAAAAGTGTTTTATCTTTTAAGAGACAAAAATATCCTGACAGCTTCTGACATGTTGACTAGTCTTCTGCCTTCGTCTGTCACCGGTTGAATAACCTGTCGAACCGCTCTGGTTTTTATGGATGAACCATTCAAATGACTAGTTGTTTGCCTCAAAAAAAGTCTCGAAGGATTAAACCTCCGGCATTTATCTTTTGCTGAACCTGTTCCCAACGAATACATCATTGGAGCCCTCAATTGATAGGAACTGTATGAATTTCATTTGTATGTTTCTTGAATTCGTCAGCAAGGGTCTCCAATTTCAGCTATCGTTTCGCCATTTTTGTTCTTGTTGTCTTTGAAGGAATCTCTAAGTCATTAGCCTTTTTTCTCGTCTTGCCCCTACAAATTTCGCCAACTCAAAAGGTCGACTTTGATGTGCTCGGTGTAAATCCCGGACCGTTCCGAGTCCTTCACAATGCAACGGAGTGTTATACTCCTCGATTGTGGGCACCACGTCTTCTTGATTGAACGTGACAGATAATTGCCTTGTAGAGTGCCTCCCTTTTCCATCTGAGTCTTTTATGACCATAGTCGGGCCTCTGTATTTTTACCTCTTGTATTACAACCCATTTGTCCATTAATGCAGATTATTTACGTTTAACGAACACGTTTTTTGTGGATCAACACCTCTTTTTTAATGATGCAAATGATGAAAAGTAAAATGCAAGAGAACAAAAAGGAAAAGAGCCAGTGAGGAAAAGAAAACAATCATGAAAATAAAAATCCTACCCCACATGATATCTACCCCACATACTTTAATTCCAACTCGAACATGATTTCTATCCCGCATGCTAATTTCAAACAAATCCTAGCCGCATATTTGTCTAGTTCGCATGCTTTGAACAGAAAGTAAAGCAAGAAACAAAACAGCCTAGGGTTTGGAATGAGGTTTTGGGGTGGGCTTTAATTCTCCATAGCCTCTCGATTTAGGTTCTAAAAAAAGGGTACTCGAGGTCTCATTATTGGTGCCCCCTTGGGCTTGCCAGACCCTTAGTCCTAAGCTCATTACAAGCTTTTGTGGACTAAGTTAAACTCGAGAGGATACATTCCCTTATGCTTATGCGATGAATAAATTCACACGAAGACATAAGGTATAAGAATCCCGAAGGTTACTTGCTAGGCCTGTGCGGAGAATAAATTCTCACGAAGGCGTCGCTTTCACCCCCACTTAAAAGGGTTCGGAGCTCGGGTATAGAGCCAGAGATAGAAACTTTTCAAAAATCTGAAATCATTGAGAAAAATGTTAGTGAGACCAAAATCTCATTATTTGAGCCCCAAAATTACATGCTTCGACTAGCAGAGATCCTAATAACCAGCAGCAACAAGGAGTTTTATAAGCTCAAAAAATGCAAGTTTTACAGTGTACAGGTTCACAACCCAAAACACAAGCAAGTTATTTTGTATTGCATAGGGAATCATGATACACAAAGATAATAAAGGTCTTCACTTGTCTCATATAACAGGCTATCAACATTGAAAGTAACATCACATGCGCCTCTATAAGAGAAGAACCGACCAACGATATCATTTGAAAAGATTTATATTGGTGCCAAGCCATCAACTCCTGCACAGAGATTACTAGGTGTTGGAACCATCTTTCAGTTGGACCCGAAATTGGGCTTCGACTTGGATTAAATGAATTGGAGTCGCCACCGACCACTTAAAAATGAATTTAGATGGGTCAGATACCATCTTACCTGATCTGCGGTGTACCAGAAACGTGTCGGGTTCGAGAGTTGGTTACGGTCAAGGAATGATTAACACCCTTGAACCGCCCTTTCGGTACCAATTAGTTTGTCGGTTGTCTTTAATTGTGAAAATTACAAATTTAAATTCAAATTTAAAAAATCCAATTCAAATTGCTTATCTCTGATTGGTTGAAATTCTTCTAAAAGAAAAATCGAAAATGTTAGAAAAAAAGAAAAGGAAAAAAATAAGTAAATATAAAATAAATAAATAAATGAGAAAAATAATTAAAAAATGAACAAAAAAAAAGTTAGAAGAAAGATAAAATAAAAAAATACATATACTGGCAATAATAAAATCAATGAAAACAAATGATAAAAAAAATGAAATTTACGTAGAAATAGTAAAATAATGAGAAATAAAATAGAAATAATAAAAAACCAAAAAAATAATCAAATTGAATGAGATTAGAATTTATGGACCGAAATGAATTTTAAAAGTGAATTGCAATAGAAAATAAACAAAATCATGGGGTTAATTCACAAAATATAAAAAGTGTAAATGGTGACCAAATTGAATAAATCAAAAATCCAAGGGTCAAATTACATATAGTGACCAAAATGAATTGCGCTTCAGAATATGGGGGACGGTGGAAAGAATTAAACTATCCCCTAATTGTAACTTAGTCCCTCGTATAAAAATGGGCTAAAACACCCCATTTCTCCTCATTCTCTCATTTTGCCTCATTAGTCATCTCTCTCAAACGAGAGAGAACTCTCTCAACCAGCTCCTCGGCCGAATCTGCCACCGAGCGGCAGCCGAAAAATCAAAGCTCACCCCGAAACACTCATCTCAACGCCCCCAAGCCAAAACTTAAACTTAAACTCTCAAGAAATCCCCCCACCGGCGTAGATCTACGCTCAAAGCTTCGGCTTGTACCTTTTCCGATGAGTCTTCTCGACTTCCCAGCGGGCTCCTCTCTGGACGATATCCTCGTTTTTGTTTTGATTTTTTACTTATTTTTCTATAGGGCTTCGGCTTTGGTTGTGTTTGGTATACCGTTGATTTGCTTTTGGGTGTCCTGTGGCTCTCGATTTTGTGTTGTTGGCTTGTGTTCTCTGTTTTGTTTGGTTTTTCGAGTCTGTTATGTTGCTCGATGATGGTTGTGGACTCATTGTTTGATGTCTCGATCGTCTTTTTTTGTTGTTCTTGTCCGTTGGTATTTATATAGCCCCCCAACGGGGCTGTTTTCGGTGATGACGGGGTTGGTTCCCCTTGACGTTCACGTGGCCGGGATTCTCGGGATGGTGCAGTCCCGACTTTTCCGGCTGGCCGGTTCGAGCTTGATGTTTGACTTGCTATGCGGTGCCTGTGTTGTTTCTATTTTAGGGTTCCCAAACCCTAAATCTGACGGGCTGGATCATGCCTACTAAAGTTCCTGTTAGACCCAAAAATTGGACCATTGGACCTAAAACAAAAAAAACAAAAAAATAAATGAAAATTAACAATAAATGAATAAATAATAATATAAAACTATATAATATAAATTTTTAAAAATATCCTTTTAAAAACTATATATTATATATAAATTTTCAAAACTGTTTTTTAAAAAAAAACTATATAATTTATAAAATTGTTCTTTAAAAAATCATATAATTTTTAAAATGTTTTAAAAATTATATATTATATATAAGTTTTTAAAAATGTTTTCAAAAATTATATATTATATAAGTTTTAAAAAATATTTTCAAAAACTATATATTATATACATTTCCAAAATGTTTTTAAAAATATATATATATTATACGTATTTTCAAAAACCGTTTGCAAACTATATAATATATATATAAATATATATGTATAAAATAAAAAAATAAAAAAATGAACGAAAATGATTGTCTACACCTGGAAAAAAAGAAAAAGACAAAGTAAATACCTACTAGCTTTGATATGTATACTGGAAAGATCACTTAGTCTGACACTAAAACACTCAAGTGTAGTATGGCATAATCGACAATATTAGGTACAACATAAAGCATATAGATACATATACCACATTCATTGCCATGCCTTGGATGTGCAACTATTTCAAACAGTTCAAGAGTCCATCTCATATATATATATATATTATATTTGTGTGTGTGTGATTGTTTACTAAAATAATCAAGCCAGAAATAACTATGCTCGAAACACGGAAGGGTCACAGTTTTCTCACTGACTTTTACATGCAAGTTAAGAGCTGATTCTTAAGAAATATAATCCAAAGAAAGTTCAGTTTAATTGAATTCAAACCGAACATAACAGAATCGAAAACCTTACAGCGCTTATGAAACTGGTGTCCCATGCATCCATGTATTGATCATATCGAGGAGACACTTGTTGGAAATAAAACACTCACACAAACAACTTTTATTGAAACTAAAACAAATATTACAAGAGCACTTTCACTCAAAAACAAGAACTACAACTCACTCTTATAAGACTTTGCTTCTTCACTCACTTAGAAGCTCTTAATTTTTCTTGATGCTTAAAACTAAAATGGGGAGGGGTATTTATATTACTCAAGAAAAATCCTACACCACACAAATAAACTAATTTAAACCATTACAAATTCAACAAATACCTAACTCTCACCTAACTAAATTGATGTAAGCAATGACATCATTACTTAAATGATGTAAGCAATGACATCTTTACTTAAATGATGTAAGCAATGACATCAATTTAGTTTGGGTTTGGGTTTAGGCTCCCATAATGGATCAAGTTTATGATCCAACACCCCTCCTTAAACTTGATCTTGTGACCCCTAGTAAGTTCCTTAATCTTATGAAGTCTTCGCTTGTCAGTGGCTTGGTAAAAATATCGGCAACTTGATATTGTGACTTCATGTATTCAACTTCCACATCATTTCTTGCAACACACTCCCTTATATAGTGGTAGCGAATATCGATGTGCTTGCTTCGATCATAGAATACTGGATTTTTTTCTAAGGCAATGGCTGACTTGTTGTCGACACAAACCTTGGTAGACTATTCTTGTATCAAACCTATCTCATTCAATAGATTTCTAAGCCAAATTTCATGATAAACGCATGAGGTAGCAGCAACATATTCCACTTCACAAGTGGACAATATGACAATCGGTTGTTTCTTTGACATCCATGTGAAAACAGTATCTCCCATAAAAAATAGAAATCCAGTGTGCTCCTTCGATTATCTATGTCTCCACCCCAATCACTGTCGCTCTATCCAACAAGCTTGTAATCATTAGAAACTGAATAGAACAAGCCAAAGTCAATTGTACCTTTCAGATAGCGAAGAATTCTCTTTGCAGCTTTAAAATGAGTGGTTGTTGGAGATTCCATGTAGCGACTAATCAATCCAACTGCGTGAAGAATATCGAGTCTTGTGTAAGTTAGATAGCGTAGACTTCCCACTAAACTTTTGAAGAATGTTGGATCTACACTTTCGCCTTCTTCATGTTTGGACATCTTGATCCCGTATTCTGTCGGTGTACTTATTGGTTTACAGTTCTCCATCTTGAACTTCTTCAGTATCTCCTTAGTATAGCTTTCCTGTGAAATGAAAATTTCATCATTTTGTTGCTTAACTTCAATGCCAAGGTAGTACGCCATGAGCCCCATGTCTGACATCTCGAATTCTTTCATCATCACATCCTTGAATTCATTAAACATGCTTGGGTTACTTCCGGTGAAGATCAAATCATCCACGTAGAGGCACACGATCAAAATATCTCCATCTTTGATCTTGATATATAGAGCATGCTCGTAGGGACATTTGTTGAAGCCATTCTCTTGGAAGTACTTGTCGATTCGGCTATTCCATGCCATTGGTGCTTGTTTTAGCCCGTAAATAGCCTTCTTCAATTTCAACACCTTGTCTTCATGCCCTTTGACTTCATAGCCTGATGGTTGCTGAATGTAAACTTCCTCTTCAAGAAATCCATTTAGGAAGGCAAACTTTACATCCATCTGTTGTATCTTCCAATTGTTTTGAGATGCCAAAGAAATGATTAGTCTGATAGTCTCCAATTGAGCAACAGGAGCAAATACCTCATCATAGTCAATTCCAGCCTTTTGACTATAGCCTTTAGCAACTAGCCTCGCCTTGTGCCTTTTAATCTCTCCTTTAGTGTTTTGTTTTGTTTTGTATACCCATTAAACACCTATCGCCTTATGTCCCTTGGGAAGTGACGTAAGTTCCCATGTGTTATTCTTCTCGATGGCCTTGATTTCTTCATCCATCACATCTCTCCATTTCTTTTCTTGTACCGCTTCTTGAAAGCTCATTGGTTCACAATCGGCAAACAGACAAAATAATGTAAGATTATCTTGTTGTTCAGTTACCTCATAGAGATCTCTAAGGCTTCTTGTGCGTTGCACAACTCTTTCACTTTGACTCCCACTTGACGATGATGAAGGTGATGAGTCTCATTGAGTGGTTGATGTTGGTGAAGTGGGTGGAGTTGCAAGCTCTTGTTGAGATTTATCTAGTTGTTCCCTCATTGTCAGCTCATCTTCTTCAAACTGAGGAAAAAAATTGAAGTCATTTGTATGAGAGTTAAAATCCTATTCTCCTTCTTCGTTGAAGACCACATCTCGACTAATCACAAACTTCTTATTGTTTGGATTGTACAACTTGTAGCCCTTCGAATTAGTATCATAGCCGATGAAGATAAAACTCTCGCTTTTATCATCAAGCTTCGTTCTTCTCTCGTCTGGTACGTGAACATGGGATACTTCCAAAGGTTATCAAGTGGGAAATGCCATGCTTTCTTCTACTCCATGCTTCTTGCGGTGTCTTTCCCCATACACTTCTTGTTGGAGATCAGTTTGTCAAGTAGACTGCACACGTTACTGCTTCTGCATAAAATGTTTTGGGTAGTTTCTTGATTTTGAGCATGCTTCGTGCCATATCGAGGATTGTTCTATTCTTTCTTTCTTTCTGTCACACCATTTTGCTGGGGGGATCTAGGAACTGTAATTGGTCGACAAATTCCATTTGCTTCACAGAACTCTTAAAACTCCCTGGAAGTAAATTCTCCACCTCGATCGGATCTCATGGCTTTGATCTTTCTACCGCTTTCTCTCTCCACTGCTGCTTTGAACTTCTTGAAGACTTCAAAAACTTCTGACTTCTGTTTCAAGAAATATACCCAGGTTTTTCTTGAAAAATCATCAATGAAGAGAATAAAATAGTTACTGTTACCGAGAGAGCTTGGCTTGATCGGTCCACACACATCGGTATGGATGAGCTCAAGTGGCTTCTTGGCTCTTGTCTCTGACTCTTTTGGAAAGCTTTTCCTGAATTGTTTCCCAACTAGATACCCTTCACAAAGCTGGTCAGGATGGTTGATGCGAGGTAGTCCCTTCACCATCTCCTTCTTAGATAACAGCTCTAGACCTCCAAAATTAAGATGCCCAAATCGAAGATGCCAAAGCCATGATGCATCTTTGTAGCAAGCTTTCAGGCACTTTGCAACATCATTTTGTATGTTGATCAAGAACCTTCTATTCTTTGACATCAGTACTTTAGCAATGAAGTTATTCTTATCATTTTTTATAGAAAGATTATAATTATTCATATGAATATCATAACCTTTCTCAACCAGTTGCCCTAAACTTAAGATGTTACTTTTCATATTGGGCACATAGTAGACATTTGAAATAAATTGATGTCTCCCATCTTTCAAACGGATAAGAATGTTACCTCTCCCTTTCACTGCTATTGTGGAATCATCTCCAAACGAAACATTTCCACTTAATGACTCGTCTAGCTCCACGAACATGTCTTTCCTTCCACACATGTGATTGCTTGCACCACTGTCAAGGTATCAGGAATTTGCTTGGCCACAATCAGTTTCCTTTCGTGCTAGAAGAAGAGTTTCTTTTCCATCTGTCTTTTCCTCCACGTAATTGGCCTTCTCCTCAATTTTGTTGTTGGGAGCTCTAAATTCTGAAGCTTAATGCCCAAACTTCTGACAATTATAACATCGAACTTGAAATTTATCATGCCTTGAGTTCGGATTGATTCTTCCACGGCCTCGTGTTGAGCTTTCTCCTTTCTCATAGTTGTTGGAATTGTTGTTGTTGTAATTCCAGCCTCGTCCACGACCTCGACTTCCATCTCGTCCATGACCTCTACCTTTGCCTTGGCCACGTTGGTTTCTATCATTACGTTGGATCTCATGTATATCCTTGAGATGCAGCTTGAGGAGTTCCTCAGTAAAATCATGCTTCTTCTTATGCTTCTCTTCGTATTCTTGCAATGATTCTTGGATTTGCTCGATCATCATTTTTCCAAGTCTTTAGTTTCTTCAATCGTCACGACAATGTGCTCAAATTTGGGATCCAACGAACGGAGTATCTTCTCTATTATCCTCACATCTTCTAACTTTTCACCATTTCTTTTTAATTGATTAGAAACAACTACTACTCTTGAGAAATAATCTGAAATAGACTCAGATGCTTTCATGTGTAAGGATTCAAATTCACCTATTAATGTTTGAAGATGAACCTTCTTCACTTGCTCGGATCATTTGTAAGAGGTTTACAGCTTCTCCCATGCTTCCTTGCTAGAGCTTGCACTTGTAATCTTTTCAAAACTATCATCATCTAATGCTTGATAGATGAGGTAGAGAGCCTTCTTGTCTCTCTTTCTTGAATCCTTCAAAGTTGTCTTTTGATCTGGTGTAAGAGTAGCAAAAACAACATCATCCACAATCTCGTTATAGTCTTTCTCTATGATATCCCACACATCTTGTGATCCAAGAAGTGCCGTCATTTTGATACTCCAATTGTCGTAGTTTTTGTTGTTGAGTGTCGGAACTTGGAATTGTGCCATACCATTTGCCATATCTCTCAATAGAATGAGATTTTGTAAAATCCGATTGCACGGATGAATCCGGAACGTCGAAAAACCTTATGAGGGACTTGGATAACTTGGTCAAGGGGCTCCAACTCAGCTGACTCGGCTCAACTCGGTGAGTCAACTCGATTTTCTGGCAGCAGTCTTCCGGCGGTGCATCAGAACTCAGATTGAGAAAATTTTGGCGGTGGCGGATTCCTCTCTTCGAGACCTTCGATCTTTCCAACTCGCTCTGATGCCACTTTGTTGGAAATAAAACACTCACACAAACAACTTTTATTGAAACTAAAAAAAATATTACAAGATCACTTTCACTCAAAAACAAGAACACTTTCACTCAAAAACAAGAACTACAACTCACTCTTATAAGACTTTGCTTCTTCACTCACTTAGAAGCTCTTAATTTTTCTTGATGCTTAAAACTAAAATGAGGAAGGGTATTTATACTACTCAAGAACAATCCTACACCACACAAATAAACTAATTTAAACCATTACAAATTCAACAAATACCTAACTCTCACCTAACTAAATTGATGTAAGCAATGGCATCATTACTTAAATGATGTAAGCAATGACATCTTTACTTAAATGATGTAAGCAATGACATCAATTTAGTTTGGGTTTGGGTTTAGGATCCCATAATGGATCAAGTTTATGATCCAACAACACTGTCATAACTCGATGTCCATTGGCCTGCTCAATGTTCAATTAGTATCTAAAGTTATACATGCTGCAAATTATAAATGAGTGTGTAAAGCTATACTTACAGCCATTGCTGGAGAAAGTCCACCAAGGACATCACAGAGTCCATCCGTTTTGCTCCATGGACCACACTCGGCTCCCACAAAGACTAAATTCATCCCTTTACCGCAAAAAAAAATATAGCTTGCCTGGCAACTACCTTTGTTTGGCTTCTCATTTGCAACCTGTCCAGCTTGTTCAAAAAACCTCAGGCCATTGTGAGAAATAACGGCTTTATTCTTGATGCCAATCAAATTGTTGTCTGCCCCGTGGCTGGTGACATGAGAACTTCTTGAAACAAAGTGTGAGGTTGTTGTCACTGTTGCTAAAATGAAATAAGAAGCAAGCACCATCAAATTACACAGAATGAGCTAATTCCATATGATTTCACTACTGGGAGAAATCATCGATAATTAAGTTTTAATCTTCAAAGTTAACACAAAATTCTCTCCTGATAAACATTGGAAATTCAAAGTTTGAAATCAATCTAAGCAAAAGAAGCAATCAATAAAGAAATAGTTAAACATTGTAGTAAATATTAACAGTCTGATGTATTAAGGACACATCCATTTCAACATTATCAACAACTAATATAAAAATGAGTATTATAATCTAATGCTCCTTTGCTAACCTCACAACCAAAACAATTTACCAATCACCATCAAAAGACCCTAAATCTAAAACCACAAAGTTAAAAGAGATGTAGGGAATTTAGATATTCCAATAAGAAAAATATGTACTTCGCATAGAAAGTAAACTAACATAAACATATAAAGCAACTATTTTTGGCAATTGTAATCAACTAAATACAGAAAACGAGCATTGGATTGCAGATAAAACTAACATATTAGATCAAAGAAAAAAATCCTATTAAGATTCAAACGTCTTTTGTAATCCAGTTTTAACTTAAGTAAAGAACATAAAAGCTTCTATACAAATGAATTCGAAGATAATATATACTACGTACCAGGAAAATTATGACTTCTTTGGCTTCATCCATAGAAGTAGTTTGCATAATCAGATTTCCATATATCAATCGACCCTTTATTAATTCCCTGCTACATCATTTGCATCAAAACTAGAGTCATAAAAAAATGTTGGGGAAAAATGCAGAAAATTTCAAAAAATTTAATCACATAAATGCAAATAAAGTTTCCTTCTTTGTTTTGGGTTTGAACTACTTTTTACCAATCTGAAATAGGATTTTCATTTCATAAGTCGTTGGGAGTACCGCTGGACATCATACACCAGGTGTCGAGTGAAGAGGGAGATCATGCCTAAGCAGAAAAGCATGAAGCCACGGATGAGCGAGCAGGAAATCAGCAAGCAACAGAATGAAAAGAACCATTGTACTTAGTAATTTGGACTTGTAGCTGAATGGAGATTTCGTTGGTCTTCTTTACGATGGGAAGACAATGTGAAAGATTTTTGCGCCACATGAAACCAGAGATTGAAAATTCAAAATACCTTTCGAGATAGTCACAGAAGAAGGAGAGTGAATGAACATTAAGAACGAAAGGATTAGATATCCAGAGCTGGATGAACTTCTTCAAATCGCAACGCGAATCTATAAATCGCAACGCGAATTTGTAATTCACAACACAGAAGTCAAATTCGCAACACATAAGTCAAATTCGCAAAGCGCGTTTATTTTCGCAACGCGAATTTTATTTTCGAATTCGAAACACAATATTAATTTCACAACACAAATGTAAACAGTATAATCGCAAATCATAACCTAAAACCCTAAATCACAACTCAGTCCCATCTCCATCTCTCACTCTCTACGACAACATACATCCCCATCTCCGGCGAAATCCGTCTATCTCTATCTCTCAGAGCTACCCGCACAACCATTCACGGTCAGAAATAGAAAATCAACCACCGAGGGTTAGTTTTTTTAATTAGTTTTATTTTAAATTTTTTGTATTATTATTAGATTTTTCATATTTAAATTGATGATAAATTTACTGGTAATTTCAATAATAGATTAACCATTTCACTTAGATTGCTTAGTAAATTCATTCGGTTGCTTCCAATATTGCTAAACTGTTTAGTCTTTAACCCTGTGAAGTTAGTATTTGTCTTTGTTTTGTCTTTTGGTTGAAGTAATGCAATTCATTCAAGTTTCATTTCGCGTTGCGATTTTAAGTTTCAGAAACTATTCTTCTTCTGCAAATTGAAACTTGAATGAATTGGATTACTTCAACCAAAAAATAAAGACAAATACTAACTTCACAGTGTTGCGAATTTAAGTTTTAAGAATAAACTATTACTCTTTATGTTGTCTTTGAACCAGCACTAAACCTATATGTTGTCCTTTAAAATGTTTATATAAGTGCTTACTTCTGGAATGTTATTTGATGCATTTTGTAAACTATGATAGAATAATGACTTGGGTGAATACTGTGCAAGTTTGAAACATATTTGGCTTTGTTTTCACTGTTTAATATCATGTCTGTTTATAGTGTATAATTTGTAGTTTTTGGTATATCTAACTTTGTAACAACCCGGAAATTTGAAAATAATATTTAATTGAAATTTGAGTTTTTAATTGTGAAAATTGATAAATTTTGGGACTAAATTGAAAGATTTTAAAATTTGTAGTTTGTTTTAGAGTTAAAGAAAATTCAGGGACCAAGCCCCGAATTTACCCAGGAAGTGTCTGAAAACCATGTTATATACGTGGTTTTCTGTTTCAAAAACAGAAAACCATTCCCAAAATTCCCTTCCCAACGCCCATCTTCCAACCACGATCCCGACGCCGTCCGACCTCTGATCGTTGATTTGAAAACACCACCGTGTTCATCATCGAGCAATGAACAAATCCCTTAAATTAATTGAAGTGAAACGCTGCCATACGCCGTGAAATTCAAGTCAAAGTCTCGACTTTTTTTTAGCTCCATCGCCGAGGAAATCTTAAATTCATCGTCGATCGTTGCTCCGTTTACGACACCTCCTACACCATCGTGTTCCTTGTGTCGTTCCGATTCCACCGATGTCCTTCTTTTCTCCGGCGACGGCGGCGCGTGTGGTGGTGAAGCGGTCAAAGTTTTCGATTTGATGAAATCGAGCTATCCGCCGTTCAAAAATTTGAAGCCATCTTTGTAAGTATCTCGAAATCGCTCAAAATAATTTTTAGAAATTTTTCCGTGAATTTTACGCTTCTGTAAGACGTCCCACGTGCCGCCACTACGCGTGGGGAAGGTCAAAATGACCGGTTTGACCAGTTACAACCCGAACCGACCCGACTCGTTGACCCGCCCTGACCCGACCTGACCCGACACGTTGACCGTTGACCTAGTGACATTTTAGTAATTATTTTGAAACTGGTGACATATTAAGAATTAATTCAAAAAGGGTGTTATTTTTGTAATTTTTTTAAAAATGCTATTTTCGTAATTTTTGAAAAATGACATTTTAGTAAATATTTTGAAAATGATGCTATATTGGTAATTAATTTTAAAATGGTGCTATTTTTGTAATTTTGTAAATAAATAAATAAATAAATAATAATTTCTTAAAATGGTTGACCACTTTTGACTATAACTTTGACCGGCTTTGACCAGATATTAAACAGCCGTTAATCTTTTTCGAGAATATCTATCATGATATTTTTTGACATCTCGAATCCGTTTTTGGGGCCCGTTTCACAAAATTCAAACCCGAAAGTCTCCAAATCGTCAGTCAAACCCGTTGACTTTGATTTTGACCAATAATTCAGAATTTCGGGAGGTCATACTTTATGTTTTTCGACGTCCTGAATCTGATTCCGAAGTCTGTTTTGTCAAATTCTGACCCGAAATTCACGAATCGAGCTTGTGAACCCAAATAGGCTTAGTATTTTAGTATTTTGATTATTTATTTGAGATATGGTTAAGGAATTGATTAAGTAAGATATTTTATGAAGGTACTCGTGTTTCACCTGAGCGAGGATCAGTCAGGTCCGGTGTTGTCCGTTCATCAGATCAGTCCGAACCGCGTAATACAAGAATTACTCGTAGGTTTCCGTATATGATTTAAATAAAGATTAAGATTTTTTTTATATATTAGGATTCCAATATGGATTTTTCCAATTCGTAGGATCTAGCGCTGCAGCAGAGCATGATCGACAAACCCAGTAGTAGGCTTCCCTATCTGATTCCCAGACTGTTACAGGTCTGTTTCCAGACAGTGTTATCTTGCTGGTTTAAACTATCATATGAATAGTTATCTGATATGATATTTGACCTGAATTTTTATATGATACTTGACATGGATTCTGATTTGTTACCTGACTTGAATTTTTATATGATACTTGACATGGATTATGATCTGTTACCTGACCTGATTTATGTTTTAATTTTTTATAATATATATATCCGTTATGAGCGGAACATGATTTATTTGGGGGTAATGATAAAGGAAGTATACATGGAGGCTCCTCTGCTGTGTGCTCAGGGCCTTATTGGACTTGTTGGTGGGTGTATGGTTCTGGGGAACCTACACATTTTGGACTTGACGGATGAGGGTAGTGTTCATATTTTAAAACATGTTTGATAATCGGTTTTACTGGAATATTTTATTCGCATGTTTTTAATACACTGTTTGGAGCACACTGGGCTTTTTAGCTCATTCTATAGTTTTTACCTTTTTAGATAACAGCATACCGTAAGCTAGCAGATTTGGGATCAGGAGAGATCAACTACTTATTTTGTACGAACATATATCTCTTTATGTTTTTCGGTTATATTTGGTGACATGTATTTGCTATCGTTTTGGATATATCTGTATTATTAATATTTTGTTCTATATTATATTTAATGTTCTATAAGTTGTTAAGGAAAAAAAAACCTCTGAATGGGACATGTGACCACTTAGGTTTGGGTCTAACTTACAGACCGGGTCTGGAGGGTTACATTTGGTGATATCAGAGCTTTCAGTTTTAAACACTCGGACTGTATATGGGTCCTAAACTTTGGATTTTTAAGAAATTTTGAAGAAAAAAAAATGTGTCACCTTATTTTATGATTTAAAATTTTCTCGAGATCTCTGATGCTAATGTGACATATGTTTCAAACTCTTTCTGTAGAGCCTTATAGATCCAACGATGAGTGCCGCTAGAGGTCGTAGGACAGGACGTGGTCGGGGTCAAGGGCGAGTCGCTTGACCTTCTGTTACGATCGACAACCGATGTCTCCACGTGATCCTCCTGTTCCGCAAGTAGATCCGACCCTTTCTCATGATGACCAGTTTACTCCTGTGAGAGATCCTCCCGTCTCTGGAGATGAGGATACTGACATGAACGAAGATGCCATTATTAGAGCTATATTCCACATGTTTCAGAGAGCTGTTAGAGCCCCTAATAATATGACTGCGGTTGAGATTTCAAATTCTCTGGTTGCTGCTGGTGTAGTTCCATTTGAGGGTATTACTAGTGGACCTCCGACAGATGTTGAGTATTGGCTGGAGGACACAAAGAGGATTATGGATGAGATGGACCTCAGACCTGAACAGAATTTGAAGGGGGGCCTAACTATGTTGAAAAAGAGAGCTTCAGATGGTGGCAATCAATTTCTGGTAGTATTCTGAGAAACCAGTTAACATGGGATCTTTTCAAGACGCGCTTCCGGAGTCGCTACATCGGAGAGAGATACCTGCAGGAGCGTCGTCAGGAGTTTCAGAATCTGGAGCAGGGTAGCATGTCTGTTATGGACTACGAGGTTGAGTTCATCCGATTGAGCTGTTATGCTCCTGGACTTATTGACACGGAGACAGATCGATGCTTGAGGTTCGAGAATGGACTCAGGTATAAGATCAGGAGTCGAGTTACTACCCACCGAGAAAGAAATTTTAATGCTTTGGTTGAGATAGCCAAGACTGCTGAGGAAATAGAGCGACTGGGTATGGAGCACAAGAGAAATAGTGATCGAGCTCAAACCCGATTCAGGAGGCCTTCTGGTTTTGTTGATTCTTCTACACACCCTAGCAAGAGAGGCAGGGTGAGTCATTTCAGAGAGGCGGTACGAGTGTCAGATCTGTTACATCTGGTTCTTCAGGTGTACATTCTTCTAGACATGGTGGATCATCTGGGTTACAACCTTTGAAGACATGTGATTACTGTGGAAAACAACATCTTGGAGAATGCAGGATGAAATTGGGCACATGTTATAAATGTGGTTCTGGTGATCATTTTTTGAAAGACTATCCAGAGCTAAATCGTTCATTTCAGACACCAGCTCGTACTCCCGCTAGTTCTCATAGTACAGTCCAGACTCCAGCACAAGGTCGTACTTAGGAGAGAGCACCTGAATCGGCTAGCAGAGGCCGAGCATCTCAGAGTAGGGGTCCAGTCAGATCTGAGGCCAGACAGCCTGTATTGGTTTACACTGCCAGACTTCGACAAGATCGTGATGGGCCTAATGTTACTGCAGGTACTGTTACTATTCATTTAGTTACATACTTTGCATTGTTTGATAGTGGCTCTACCAATTCCTATGTATCGCATTCCATTTCTGAGGGTTTAAATATTCCTGTTGAGAATACTGAGCATTCTATGATAGTTCAAAGTCCCTTAGGCAAGTCCATTGTATTGGATCGTATTTTTAGAGAGTGTCCTATAGAGATCAATGGGGAGATTTTTCTGGCTAACCTGATGGAGTTACCTTTAGAAGAGTTTGATTTGATTCTCGGCGTAGATTGGTTGGACAAACATCGAGTAAATATTGATTTTGAGACTAAGTGAGTTGTTTTAAAGACCCCGGATAATCGAAAGATTGTAATGATCGGTGAACGCCATGGATTTCTGACGAATGTTGTGTCTTCTTTGGTAGCTGAGAAGATGATCAGGAAAGGTTTCGAGGCGTTTCTTGCTTATATATTGGATACTAGGAGTTCTCATCCTGATATTGAAGGTATCCGGATTGTCAAGGAATTTCCCGATGTTTTTCCCGAGGAGTTGCCTGGATTACCTCCAGATAGAGAAGTCGAGTTTGAGATTGAAGTCTATTCTGATTCTACTCCGGTTTCAATGGATCCTTATCGTATGGCCCCAAAGGAGCTTAAGGAACTAAAAGTTCAACTCCAAGAGTTGTTGGACAGGGGATTTATCCGACCCAGTGTATCACCGTGGGGAGCCCCAGTTCTCTTTGTCAAGAAGAAAGATGGGACATTGAGACTCTGGATTGATTATAGGAAATTGAACAACCTCTACCCAGGATCGATGATCTATTTGACCAATTTCGAGGGGCTTCTATCTTTTCAAAAATAGACTTGAGGTCTGGTTATTATCAACTCAAAGTGAAAGACTCGGATATTCCGAAGACTATTTTTCGTACTCGGTATGGGCATTATGAGTTTTTAGTGATGTCATTCGGGTTAGCAAATGCCCCTGCTGCTTTTATGGATCTGATGCATAGGGTGTTTCGACCTTATTTGGACCAGTTTGTAGTTGTATTCATTGATGACATACTGGTATATTCTAGAAGTGAGGCAGAACATGAGGAGCATCTAAAGATTGTTCTACATACACTAAGAGAGAATAAGTTACACGCTAAATTGAGCAAGTGTGAATTCTGGCTCAGCGAAGTGACTTTTCTTGGACATATCATTTCTGCTGATGGTATTCGGGTGGATCCAAGCAAAGTGGAGGCTATTTTGAACTGGAAGTAACCTAGG
Organism: Hibiscus syriacus; assembly: GCF_006381635.1. Lineage (NCBI taxonomy): Eukaryota > Viridiplantae > Streptophyta > Magnoliopsida > Malvales > Malvaceae > Hibiscus > Hibiscus syriacus. The sequence goes on from NW_024063319.1 coordinate 2,653,674, forward strand.
AACATTTATGAGATCCGTAGTTTCTTGGGCTTAGCTGGTTACTACCGTCGTTTCGTAGAGGGGTTCTCCCTTATTGCAACTCCTCTGACGAAACTATTAAGGAAAGATGTTCTATTTGTCTGGTCTGAGAACCAACAAGCTAACTTTGAGAAATTGAAGACTGTTCTGACTCAAGCCCCAGTACTGATTCAGCCTGAATCTGGGAAAGATTTTTCTGTCTACAGTGATGCTTCTCACTTCGGATTAGGATGTGTTTTAATGCAAGATGGGAAGGTTGTCGCTTATGCTTCGCGTCAGTTAAAGCCGCTTGAACGTAACTATCCTATTCACGATCTGGAGTTAGCTATCGTGGTTTTTTCTTTAAAGATCTGGAGATACTACCTATACAGAGAAAAATGTTATATTTATACTGATCATAAGAGTCTGAAGTATCTACTTACTCAGAAAGAATTGAATTTGAGATAGCGTCGCTGGTTGGAGCTTCTAAAGGACTATGATATAGAGATAGAATATCATCCAGGGAAGGCTAATGTGGTGGCAGACGCCTTAAGCCGTAAGGTGATATCAGATCTCAGAGACTTATTCGCCAATTTGAGTTTATTTAATGATAACAGTCTGTTAGCAGAGTTGAAGGTTAAACCCACTTTGGCCGAGGAAATTAAGGCCAAACAACTTCTGGACAGCTCATTGCTCCCCATTATTGAACAAGTTAAGCAGGGATTGAGTTCAGAGTATACTGTGGATCAGGATGGTATTTTATGTTTTCATGATCGTTACTGTGTCCCTAAAAATGATGAGTTGAGACGGGTTATTCCTCAGGAGGCTCATAGTAGTCCTTATGCTATGCATCCTGGCGGGAACAAAATGTACAATAATCTCAAAGAGTGTTACTTCTGGACTGGTATGAAAAAGAATATTTCAGATTTTGTGGCGAGGTGTTTGACTTGTCAACGGGTTAAAGAAGAACACCAACATCCATCTGGATTGTTACAGTCAATTAAGATTCCTGAGTGGAAATGGGAGCGCATTACGATGGACTTCATTACTAGTCTTCCTCTGACTCTTTCCAAAAAGGATTCTATCTGGGTGATTGTTGATCGACTCACCAAGTCAGCGCACTTTATCCCTATTCGGATTAATTATTCTCTGGATAAACTGGCTAAGTTGTATATTTCTGAGATCGTTAGACTTCATGGTGTTCCATTATCTATCATATCTGATCGAGATCCGAGATTCACTTTCGGGTTCTGGAAAGCTTTGCACGAGGCTCTGGGCACTCGTTTGAATTTCAGTACAGCTTTTCATCCTCAGACTGATGGACAGTCTGAGCGAGTTATTCAGGTGTTGGAGGATATGTTACGGGGTTGTGTGATTGATTTTCGTGGTAGTTGGGAAGATTTCTTGCCATTAGCTGAGTTTGCTTACAATAATAGTTATCAGGCAAGTATTTGCATGGCACCGTACGAGGCTCTGTATGGACGTAGATGTCGTACTCCTATATGTTGGACAAAGTTGCATGATAGAAAAACTTTGGGTCCAAACTTGGTTTGAGAGACTGAATATACTGTCAGATTGATCCCTGATTGCTTAAAAGAGGCATTCGATAGGCGGAAGTCATACGCAAATAAGCGACGTAATGATATCGAGTTTGAGGTTGGAGATCAGGTTTTTCTCAAGGTATCTCCATGGAAGAAGGTATTGAGATTTGGACGTAAGGGTAAACTGAGTCCGCGATTTATTGGGCAGTATCGTATTTTGAAGAAAGTTGGACCTGTTGCTTATCAGCTCGAGTTGCCTCCCCAGCTCAGTCGTATTCATGATGTTTTTCATGTGTCTATGTTGAGGCGATTTCGTCCAGATCCAGATCACATCATTCACGTTGATGAGGTAGAACTGAGACCTGATTTGACATATGAGGAGGAGCCTGTTCAGGTTTTAGAGAGGGATGAGCGAGTTCTTCGGAATAGGCGTATTCCAATGGTCAAAGTTCAGTGGAGTAATCGTAGCCCCTCAGAAGCTACTTGGGAAACATTGGAGTCAATGGAGTTTCAATTTCCGCATCTATTTTCATAAGGAAAATTTCGAGGACGAAATTTCTTGTAGAGGGGGAGAATTGTAACAACCAAGAAATTTGAAAATAATATTTAATTGAAATTTGAGTTTTTAATTGTGAAAATTGATAAATTTTGGGGACTAAATTGAAAGATTTTAAAAATTGTAGCTTGTTTTAGAGTTAAATAAAATTCAGGGACCAAGCCCTGAATTTACCCAAGAAATGTCTAAAAACCATGTTATATACGTGGTTTTCTGTTTCAAAAACAGAAAACCATTCCCAAAATTCCTTTCCCAACGCCCATCTTCCAACCACGATCCCGACGCCGTCCGACCTCTGATCGTTGATTTGAAAACACCACCGTGTTCATCATCGAGCGAGGAACAAATCCCTTAAATTAATTGAAGTGAAACGCTGCCAAACGTCGTGAAATTCAAGTCAAAGTCTCGACGTTTTTTTAGCTCCATCGCCGAGGAAATCTTAAATTCATCGCCGATCGTTGCTCCGTTTACGACACCTCCTACACCATCGTGTTCCTTGTGCCGTTCCGAGTCCACCAGTGTCCTCCTTTTCTCCGGCAGCGGCGGCACGTGTGGTGGTGAAGCAGTCAAAGTTTTCGATTTGATGAAATCGATCTCTCTACCGTTCAAAAATTTGAACCGAGCTTTGTAAGTATCTCGAAATCGCTTAAAATAATTTTTAGAAATTTTTCCGTGAATTTAACGCTGCCGTAAGACGTCCCACGCGCCTCCACGCGCCGCCACTGCGCGTAGGGAAGGTCAAAATGACCGGTTTGACCGGTTTTTAATCGGTTTGACCAGTTACAACCCGACCTGACCCGTTGACCATTGACCGAGTGACATTTGAGTAATTATTTTGAAACTGATGACATATTGGGAATTAATTCGAAAAGGGTGCTATTTTTGTAATTTTTTTTAAAAAAGCTATTTTCGTAATTTTGAAAAATAAAAGTTTAGTAAATATTTTGAAAATGGTGCTATATTGGTAATTAATTTTAAAATGGTGCTATTTTCGTAATTTTGTAAATAAATAAATAAATAATTTCGTAAAATGGTTAACCACTTTGACTATAACTTTGACCGGCTTTGACCAGATATTAAACAGCCGTTAATCTTTTCCGAGAATACCTATCCTGATATTTTTTGACGTCCCGAATCCGTTTTTGGGGTTCGTTTCACAAAATTCAAACCCGAAAGTCTCCAAATCATCAGTCAAACTCGTTGACTTTGATTTTGACCAATAATTCAAACTTTTGGGAGGTCATACTTTATGTTTTTCGACGTCCTGAATCTGATTCCGAAGTCCGTTTTGTCAAATTCTGACCTGAAATTCCCGAATCGAGCTTGTGAACCCAAATAGGCTTAGTATTTTAGTATTTTGATTATTTATTTGAGATATGGTTAAGGAATTGATTAAGTAAGATATTTTATGAAGGTACTCGTGTTTCACCTGAGCGAGGATCAGTCAGGTCCGGTGTTGTCCGTTCATCATATCAGTCCGAACCGCGTAATACAAGAATTACTCGTAGGTTTCCGTATATGATTTAAATAAAGATTAAGATTTTTTATATATATTAGGATTCCAATATGGATTTTTTCAATTCGTATGATCTAGCGCTGCAGCAGAGCGTGATCGACAAACCCAGTTCCCTATCTGATTCCCAGACTGTTACAGGTGTGTTTCCTGACAGTGTTATCTTACTGGATTAAACTATCATATGAATAGTTATATGATATGATATTTGACCTGAATTTTTATATGATACTTGACATGGATTCTGATCTGTTACCTGACCTGAATTTTTATATGATACTTGACATGGATTCTGATTTGTTATCTGACCTGATTTATGTTTTAATATTTTTAATATATATATCCGTTATAAGCGGAACATGATTTATTTGGGGGTAATGATGGAGGAAGTATACCTGGAGGCTCCTCTGCTGTGTGCTCAAGGCCTTACTTACCGGCTCCTCTGCTGTGTGCTCAGGGCCTTACTGGACTTGTTGGTGGGTGTATGGTTCTGGGGAACCTATACATTTTGGACTTGACGGATGGGGGTAGTGTTCATATTTTAAAACATGTTTGATAATCGGTTTTACTGGAATATTTTATTCGTATATTTTTAATACAATGTTTGGAGCACACTAGGCTTTTTAGCTCATTCTGTAGTTTTTACCTTTTTCAGATAACAGCAGACCGTAAGCTAGCAGATTTGGCATCAGGAGAGATCAATTACTTATTTTGTATGAACATATATATCTCTATATGTTTTTTCGGTTATATTTGGTGACATGTATTTTCTATCGTTTTGGATATATATATGTATTATTAATATTTTGTTCTATATTATATTTAATGTTCTATAAGTTGTTAAGAAAAAAAAAACCCTCTGAATGGGACATGTGACCATTGGGTCTAACTTACAGACCGGGTCTAGAGGGTTACAAACTTGATATGTTTATTGTTTTTGTAGAAAAATTTTTCGGCTTCATTGACCTTAAGGAATAAATTAAGCCAAGCCACTACAATTGCGTCGACGCTTATACATGTACAAAGAAAATTGTTTGAGGATACTTGCTTCGGGCCATGGCTGAAAGTACAACATCCGGGTGGAGATGCTATGTTGACCCATTTGTTTCTTCAGACCATGACTAACGATCTACCCGAGAGGATACATCATGGTGATGAAGAGATATGGTTTCATTTTCCTCCGGCGTATACTTGTTTTGGGCGGGAGGTGTTTTGCTTAATCACTGGTCTATGCTTTGGACACGATGATGTAGGTCGATACACTAGTCATGTCGCCCGCCCATCATGGTTATCTCGGGTTTTTCCCGAGCTGGCAAAGGCGAAGCCGAGTTTACACGTCGGTGACTTGAAAAGATTATTTGTTAAAGATGGTTTTACTCGGATGGATGACATCGATGTTGTCCGAGTATGCCTTTTATTACTTTTGCATGCCGACTTTTTAGGTAAAGAGGCCAGACAACCTATTTCTGAGGACCTAATATTATTGGTAGAGGACCTAAATGCATGGAACCTGTTTCCATGGGGTTCATATCTATGGAAAGCTACCTGGAAAAAGTTGTCGTATGCCTTTGAGGACCGAAAAAGTTTGCATGGCCATGGTTCCAAATACACTTTGGCAGGCTTTATTTGGGCTTTTAAGGTAAGAATTTCTATATAATGTTTCCAAAATTATAATTAATTATTTAATAATTACTAATGTTTGTGTATTATATTGTTTGTATATTTGGATATTTAAGGCTTTTCCCAGTATGCGGACATATGCAATCAAAAATTCAAATGATATTCCTAGGGCTATTTCCTGGAGGAGGATCCGGTTGTTGGATTGGGAAGAGTTACTACCATATACGACGATGAATGATGTAAGTTAACACAAATACTACCATATATAAACAAGTTATTACTAGTAGATGTTTAACTTTGTTTGAGCTTTTATATTGTTAGGAGGCCAACTATCCATTACAGAGGCTGACACCCATAGAGGCTGATTTTTATCTACATGAGCGGAGCCAGGGGTGTTACGCTGACATATGCAAACTTGACGATGATATGCATTTGTTTCTTGATCGGTCTTGGTGGGGTGTGTTATTAGGGGTTGAAGACAATGGCTATTTCGAATGGGGGGGTAAGTCTTATATTCTTCTTATATTGCATTTTGATTAATTTTTTTTTTAAAATTTATGAAATTCACTAATATATGTATTTTTTTATAAAACAACATATTGATGCATGGGTGTCACGTCTTCTGATAATAAGGAAATTGAAGAAAATAAAAAATATGCGATGGACTATTATGCCAACGTCTTTTCACGTAGCTCACTTGAAGGATCAGAGAGACACTTCATATGTGTTGGGTAATGGAAAAGCTAAACTTTATCCTGCGTGGTGGGAGGTCGATAAGGTTAGTATTTATTTTTGAATATTTTAAAGCTGTTCATAAATAAAAATTTGATGTTCGCAATTGAATTATTATTTATGATTGTAGGTGTTTATCCCTGTTTTGAAACGTCGTCATTGGCTTCTCATCGAGCTTCAGCTCCCATCCTTAAAGATGATAGTATATGACAGCATGTTGAATTATATACTATTGTCTGATTTGAGAGATATTATTTGTAGGGGATGGAGAGCTCATTTGGCTAAATACTTGGATACGATTGATTATTGGACTAATTCTGGAAACAAGAAGCCAAAGAAGTTCAAAGTTACAATGATCAGAGACGAGACCGCGCCACAACAAACGGAGGGAGCCAGAGGGGATTGTGGTCCTCTCGTATGCATGTGCTTGAAACGTTTGACGATAGGAAGTAAACAGTTTCTACCTCCCACAGATAGAGATAGAGGTGCAGTAGGCTTGTGGTTTCGGCATTTTATGGCTAGAGCGATATATGTGAGATGTTGCCTATCTGCATTCGCGTGCTGAAAGTGTGCATAAACAATTGGTAAGTTTGAGCAAGTGTTGTTAACATATATACTCTTTGATGGTTTGAAAATGTTTGGTTAAGTACCTAGAATTCAATAATTTGCTGTTTGTTGGTTTTAGATGTGTAGAAAGTGTTGTTTGAGCAAATGTTTGGTTTCTCTAGGTTAATCCTGAAGTGAGCTGTGTGAAATTGATGTATTTGTGCATAAACAACTGTCTGGGGTACGCTTTTTTTGCTTGTTTAATTGATTTGTAAAAGTTGATTTGTAAAAATTGATTTGTTTAATTGATAAGGAAATAAGAATTATTTTTTGCTTGTTTAGTTGATTTGTAAAAGTTGATTTGTAAAAGTTGATTTGTTTAATTGATGTGTAAATAATTCTTATTTTTTGTTTGTTTAATTGATTTGTAAAAGTTGATTTGTTGTTTTAAATTTCAATCTGCATTATGTTGAAGGCAAAAAACGCCTGTTGAAGGTACACTTTCGTAATGCAAAAAATCAAATTCGCAACGCGGAAGTCAAATTCACGTTGCGATGGTTGCGAAAATCAAATTCGCGTTGCGATTTCGCGTTTCGAATTTGACTTTCACGTTGCGAATTTGACTTTCATATTGCGAATTTGACTTTCGCGTTGCAAATTTGACTTTCGCAACAATCGCAACAAAAAATCACAACGTGAATTTGACTTTCGCGTTGCGAATTCAAGGAAAAAACCTTAAAAAAGATAACAGACAACAATCTGATAAGTGATAACAACTGAACAGATCATAGCAATGTTCAAACTCAAGTTACTAATGAATGTCTAACTGAAATGTATGCATTCACACATAAAATACACATAATACAACGTTTGCATTTAAAAATCACCTAAGTTAATAAGTCTCAAAAGGTGAAGCCGGTTGTGATTGGGATTTTGATTGGAATTTTGATTTCCTTTTGCTTGGCACCATATGAGCTTTGGATTTTGATGAGGATCCATATTTTGGTAGAGGAAAAGATGATTGTGATGGCACTGGTGATCCACAGGTCAACCTTGTATGACCACTTTCCTTGCACCGACTACATATCGATATCCTCTTCTCTTTACCCTTAGACGGTATACGATCGTGATTATTTGGTCGGCCAGGTAGCATGCTATCCATGACTGGTGGTAAAACTGTTTGTAAGTTATCGGTATGTCCCACTCAGAAGGATGTGGAATAGGGTAGACAATCTCGGCACAAGTCTGTCGATATACTTATGTAGTGTAGCAATATCCATAGCGTATGCGCTTAAATCATCTTGGTTTAGATGAAGAGCAACTTTTATAACATGGCCACACGGATAACCAGATGTTTGCCATTTCATACAACTACACGTCTTTGCATTTAGATCGACAAGACAATTTAAGTTATTATCCAATACTTCAAACAAAGTGTTTGAACATAGTTCAACTCTCCATGACGTTGACTTCACAACACGTTTCGTTATCTTTTTTTCAGTCCATCATGTAAATTTAAATAAATAATACTTAGTAAAATATATGATAAGTTACAAATTTAAAGAAATAATACCTACATGGTTTCTTTTCTTGTAGTACCACTGTTGAATAGAGGCTCGAAAAAACTCCATTAACATAGTAATGGGTAATTTCCGGGAATGACGACTTAGAGCGTTGATTTATTCTGCACTATTAGACGTCATGAAACCATATCTTGCTCCAAGTTGATGTACTCTTGACCATCTTTCAAACCCGACATCTTCTAGTGTTTGAGCACATTGAGGCAAAACAAGTCTTAAACAATTTATATGCTTATTAAAATCCACTTCCCGATAAGCTTTTACAACCTTCCAGTATGTTCATTTGTGATTTTTTATACCAACAGACCTTGATTTTAGATTTCTGTACAAATGAACAACATAAAGTCCATGAAAAGCATATGGGAAACACCTTCTAACAGCGTTGTCAATTGAGTTTGCCCTATCGGATATGATTGCCAGATTGCTAATAGGACCTATGTAATCCCTAAGATACCCCATAAACCATGTCCATGAATAAGAGGTTTCAGATTTGCCAACCCCGTAAGCTATTGGCAATATCCCATTGTTAGCATTCATGGCTATTGCTAATAAGTTTACTCCAAGGTATCGACCTTTCAAATGTGCTCTGTCAACTACAATAACTGGGCACATGCAATTAATAAACGAACGAATCTACAAAATAATATACACAAGATATAATCATTTAAATGTGAAATGCATGTAACTAACAAAAATGCTAACAAAAATGAGTCAACAAAATTATATTGATTTACTAACCGCATCACCAATGGCGATAAACAACAACTCAAAGCGTCCATCTCTATCTGTTTTGATATGAGTTACCGACCCAGGATTTTTTAACTTTAAATTGTGACAATAAGCTTGCAGTTGGGCAAACGATGCCTCTGGAGACCCCCTTAACAATTCCAAGGCATAACATTTGGCTCTCCAAGCTTGAGAATATGAGATACTAATCTTGAACCGAGCATTCATGTCAGTCATAATTTCATGTCCCCGATATACCCTATCATTCAAAAAATTAACTCAGCCAGAAAACCACCCAACACCGTTTTGTTTGCCTGTCTATGGTGAGGAAAAACATGGGTTCTTGAACATGTATGTTTATCAATAAAAGTCTTAACTTGAAACATTTCTCAATCTTTTATCCTCTTTGCAATCATAAGCCACGTACAGTTTTTGTCAATCATATAATTTGTTTCGAAACGATCTTTGCTTGATTTGTTAACTTTTAGTTGATAGCCATCTTCCACACATTTCGTATACTAAGCTATCTTCAAGTCTTCATTTGTATCAAAAAATCATCTTTCTTGATACGAATAACTTTTGTGTAACAATCAACTGCTATTTTTACCAACTCTTCTTCCTGTAGCTGAAGTAATTCTGGCATATTCCAGTTATACTCCCGTGGCATTTTCTTATTTTTCTTTTCTTCGGGGACTTCTTCTTCTTCTTATTTTTCTTCTTCAGGGTTATATGAATTACATAATGGATGTTCAATATGTTCATTCACAGTCGTAACTTCCTCCTCATTATTATCAACAACATCTTCCTCGGCAGCGGCTGTTTCATCATCAAAATTCGGGTATTGACCAATATCAAAATCATTTCATGCAGGGTCTGTTTCTTCTTTTGAAACATCATCAAAATCCAATTATTGACCAAGATCAAAGTCCGGGTATTGACCAAGATCAAATTTCGAATACTGACTAGTACTCATAATTTTTTCTGTTGGCTCATAATCGTCTAACTGGTCAATACGAAAACCGAAATTTGGTGCTGAAAGTTGATTGGGATTTGGATTAAGAAAAGGTTGTGGGTTTTGAGATTGTGTTTGGTATTGGAAATGTGGTGAAACAAAATTTTCTTGGTGATGAAATTGTGGTGGAACCATTAAATTTTGAGGTTAATAACAACGTTGTACATTGTGAGCTCTATAAACTGGGGTTGAAGAACTTAGTTGATTACTACCCGCTACTGACCCATCTTCACTACTTCTAGGTTCAACAACATACAATGTAACATCATCTTCTTGTGAAACACTAATGTAAGCAATGAATCGTTCAACATCTTCATTATCGGTTAACAAATAAACTTTACCTTTTCTCTGATAAGATAGCCTAAATCCACTTAGAGGCTCTAAATTCAATTTCTTTGCAACACATAACATTAGAGTTTCATAAGTTAACTTTTTTAATGACAGTTTTAGTTGAAGATTCATGGGTAAATGCATATATTGTAAAACACCATGAACATTCTCCCATGACCCTCCAAAACACAAATCTATCCAAACATGATCGACGTTAGATGATTTTATTCTACAAATTGTAAATTAATTTACTAAAAAAAATGAGCTATAAACTACATATCATCACTAACTTAGAGAAAATCATACCTTTATTAAGTTGATAGTTGATAATTTGGGAGAGAAATCATTGAAAAATTATATAGAAATAAAATTATGTAAAAAAAATTAGAGATTGGGAAGGATGTCGTTAGATATAGGAACGGATGTCGCCGGAAAGAGTGATAGATGGAGATGGAATGAGTTGCGATTTAGGGATTTAGGTTATGAGTTGTTGTTGCTGCATAGTTATATACCCAAAACATTTGTGTTGTGAAACTAAAACCTGTTGCGAAATTAAAATTCGTGTTGCGAATTCGAAAATTGAGTTGCGAAAACAAAATTCGCGTTGCGAATTCAGAAATCGAGTTGCGAATTTGAAATTCAGTGTTGCGAATTTGAAAAATCGCAATGCGAATTTGGAAACTGAGTTGCGAAATTGGAGTTCGCGTTGCGAATTTGTTGGTCATTTTCGCAAATCCAAAAAAAGTTCGTTAAATCGTATATTATAAGGCATTTTCGGTCATTGAAGTTATTTTCTCCTAAAAAACTCTTTAGCGGCGTTTGTATAAAAACGCCACTAAATCACGAGTCTATAGCGATATTTGAATAAAAACGTCACTAAAGTACGAGTCTATAGCAGTGTTTGTATAAAAACGCCACTAAAGTACGAGTATTTAGCGGCGTTTGTATAAAAATGCCACTAAAGTACGAGTCTATAGCTGCGTTTGTATAAAAACTACGAGTTTATAGCGGCGTTTGTATAAAAATGCCACTGAAATATAGTTTTTAGCGGAATTTATTCTAAAAACGTCGCTAAAAATGCCGTTATAAACCCATTTTGTTGTAGTGATGTCATCAACTAATTTAGATGGTAACTTTAAAAAAAATCTAAAAAAATTACTTACTGATTATTATGTAAATCACCCCATCTTAAGGATGGTAAATGGGTGGGCGGGTGTAGATTTCTCCTTTCCCATTTCTATACCCATCTAATATTTTCATGTTCATCATCTACCCATCATTTAAGACAGGTAAAATTTTAATTCCACATCTGTCCATGCAGGTACATTCTCAAATCAACTCCACCCCCACTATCCAACTAGATATTTACTATTCATTTCGTACTCGTCTATATTTGCTCATATCTGTTAAATTGAGATAGGAAAAACGATGATCTTCAATTCTAAAATGTTCATACCCTAACATTTGGTTAAATTACAAGTAATGTCCTATAAAATCTTAAGATTAACATAATAGTCTCTAAAATTATATATAAATTCATAATTGTCCAAAATTTATATGGTAGGTAGTTAGTGGACGAGCGAATGTGGGAGGATAAGGTCTTAAACTGCTCACTTACCCATGACAGATATGACTTTTTACATCTACACCCGTCCACTGTCCACTAAACTTTTACCTATATCCGCTCAAATTAAAAAATGTACGGTTCGAAATCCACAAAATTGTATATGTATCCCTACCCATCTTCTTAATTAATCTTGAAAATACCCTAGTATATTCCTATTTAATCTTGAGAATACTTATTTTTTCCGATTGGTTTTGTTTTCTTTCAACATTTTCCTTAATTCAGTTGTGGACTAGCATAATGATAATAACCAGTGTTTTTAAAACCGGACCGAACCTTAAACCGGTGAAGGTAATGGTTCTCTAGTTCACTGGTTTAACCGTGGTTTAACCAGTTTATATAAAATAATATTTTTTTAAATTTTACATAATATTCAAAGTAATATTAATATACACAGAACTACAGAAAAACGTCTAAAGAGCATAGAAGAGAAAAAATAAGAGAACAAAACAATCTCACATGGCTAAGAAATATAGAAGAGCATCCCAACTGACTTCTATAAATAATAGAGGTAATTTGGCATTCAAAATCATGGAGCCTTGTGTTGAGCATAGAGCGAACTATTCTTTCGCTTCAATCGAACTCGAATTTCAGGCTTCAATCGAGCTTCTGAATTTTTTTTGAGTTCGAGCCTTTTCGAGTTCGAGTTTCAGCTGAGCTTGATAATTTTTAGCTCGTGAGTTTTTTAGTCGAGTTGAGCTTACTTTTAAAGTTTTCGAGTTCGAGTTGAGCTTAGCAATACTCGAGTTCGATTCAGCTTGTTTAACAAACGACATCGTTTGATTTAATTCTTTTAAAAAGAAAAAAAAACAGCGATTCACATTGGTTTTGCCAGTTTTCAGCAAGTTCACACCGGTTTTACCGATTTTCTGTCGGCTTATTACAAAACTGATTTTGAAAGCTGATCAGACCGGACAGGTAATTAGTTCTCGGTTTAACTGGTTGAACCGGCCGGTCCGGTCCGATTTTGATAACCATGATAATAACAAATTATGTATGTATTAATATGAAGAAGGGAAGTCGTAATAAAAAAGAAACGCAAGGTAAGGGTGTAGGGCCAGTGGCGAGCTTGCAGATGGTGCCGGAGCAGTATCATTCATGGGGTCACGTTGTTGCTTTCATCGAAGGCTATGCCAATACCAAAGACAAGTTGGCTCAAGTCCTACACCTTCAGTATTGCCCATTAAATATTAGAACGTGAAAAAAGAAAGAGGAGAAAATGATGAGGCTTGGAGGTCAATACATTAAAACCCTAAATTTATTATGGGTTGTATTGGTTTCAAGTCAATAACAGTCAACCGATGCTATTGAAAAATGCCTTTTTTTCTTCTTTATTTAGCCGCCTAAAATAATTAACTAGTCAACCCTAAGTTATTTCCTTTTGTTTGCTTCCAAGTTGAAACTTTCCTCCCTGGCAACTTCGATTGAATTCCAGGTTTTCTTGAATTTGTACAACCTAAATTTCATAAATTTTCTCAACGTGTATATATATATTTATCATACAATTAATAAAAATAAATCATCAAGTGATCTTAGTGGTTAAAAGTATATTATTCTTTTTAGATATTCTAGATTCGAGCAACGATCTTTGTAGGGTATATACGTTTTACCAATAATTAAAGAAAATTTTGAACATATACTATCTTATAATTTTTTTAGAGTAAAATAAAATTGTTAGTCTTCGAATACAGAAATCAAGCCTAGAGACTATAATTATTGGCATAATACAACATAATATATATGCATATTAAGTTGTGCATAAAATCTGCTGGTCCAAACTTTATATAAAAATTGGGCATAGCGAAATTGAATTACTGATCGCAGCCCATTGAACATGTACATGTCACTGTCATTAATAAATCAAGCGTACTACGTCACTGTCATTAATAAATCAAGCCCAATATCACATATCAAAATTTGGTGCACTAAACTAGGTTTTTTTGGGTCCAATAACACAATCCAAAAAAAATTGACAAAGTAAGGCAAAGACAATTTTATTTTGGGCTCTACAATATTTTTTTATGGTATTCATAAAACTCGTCACGTCAATGTGATTAATTTTAATAAAATATAATTTTTTATTAAATTTTATCACAATAGAATAAAAGTTTAAATAAAAAAATATTTTTTATTAAAATTCATCACCTCGACGTGATGAGTTTTTAATCACCGTAGCAAATGCTGTTGATCCCAAAATAAACTTTCACATGCCCTATTGGACTATTTTTATTTTTATTTTGGGATATTGAGGCAAAAAAACCACCACTTAACTATGTTTGATGGACACAGCCCAACATCAATTCATCCCAATATGAATTATGGATTTTAAACTGGATTTATGTTTATTGGATTTTGATATATATGATACAGGGGATAGAATGAAATATTTAATGCATTTTTTAGAATTTTTTAGTATGATTAATAGTTGAGTGTTAAAGAATTTATTTGTAAATCACAATGAATGTAGATTTAATCGTTAGATGACTTTTAAATATGATTTAAAGATACAAGATTCGTTCACTTTTAAGTAATAGCATCACAATCTCAAATCAATTTTAAAAACACTTTAACACCTCTAAATTGAAACTTCGAAATAAATATCAAAACTATGCAACAAAATCATAAAACCCCTAATCATTTTGGACTAAAAGTTTCAAATTTCTTTAGAAATTTGTTTAGTCAACGACGATACCAGATACCAGTATTGATGCTGGTTGTCGACCGTTGGTTCTTCTTTTTTTCTTTATTTCATTTTTTAGTTTTTTAATAAAAATAATTTTGTCTTTGTGGCGCGTTTTTCTCTCCCTTTGTGACATATTTTTCGTTTTCTTTATGTTTTGTCATGGTTAGATTTGACGATGTCACGACTGATCAAAATTATGCCAATTTGTAATCCTGTTGATCTTTCATGTTATGGACCCTCAGATTGAATTTGGATGCACGATTTTACGTTCGTGAATAGTTTCTCAAGACGCTCAACTCTGATTTGCGATTCTTGATGGTCTTTCAATAGCATAATTTCCTTTCATGGTTCGTTTGCCGATGCAATCAAATTAGTTTATATCTATTTTTTTGTTTGAGTCCTTTGGTTGGATTTTTAACTTTTTTCATTTGTGGTCCTTATATGATCTAAAGTGACTAGTTTCAATGTTATAGAAAAATGTCCAAATTATATATTTAGTTTACAAAGATAATTATAAACTCTTATTATAATTTTAAATACTTTTATTTTTAATAATACTAGCGTGTTTTAATAAATCACCTTTTTACTATGACATACCAAGGACAGCAAGCCCAAATACCTCTCATGATCAAGAGGCGCAAACACCCCTAGAGACAACCCAAAAATTCTGTCAAGTTTGCCGGCATATTTAGATTCTTAAGAGATATACGTGTGCAGGATTTTTATTAATAATTGATAATATATTCGTCTTATATACACATACAACTATTTGAATTCAAGATCTTTAGAGTAAACAACATCTCTTTTATTTCTGAGAACACTCAATAATTTTAGATCACGCACCTTTAAAATTATAAGCACGATCAACGTATATGAGAGAAAGGAAGAAAAAGTTCTTGTCATCGAACCAGTTAGTACTACATCACCCAGAAAATTATGTTTACATTTAATCATGCACAAGTATGTACAATTACATCTAATCAAAGGAGAGAAAGAGCAAGCAAATGTTATCCACTAAACATTAGGTGGGGTTTGCTTTATTAGTTCAAACCTTTTGATCTTAAGTCCAACTTTCAGCATTATTGGTATAAAAAACCCAACATTAATTGAATTTGGCTCAATCAAACACATTATTTCCAAAATTGAATGAATACAAGATAATATCTATTCATAATTTGTCTTAACTATTGATATCACACACCATGCAGACGCAATTGCTCGAACCTAGGTCCTTTAAGGAGAATAACATTTCATTTACCACTTAGGTTACTCAATGAGTTCATGACATAATTTTATAAATCTTCAACAAATTAAGGTGATTGCAAAGCATTATATCTTCTAAATCCTCTCAACTATTTGACAATGAACGCTCAATCACCTAGTTACAATGGTTGGTGCTCAAATACATAACCTCTAGGAACAACAACAATTCTTTTACTCACTGAGATAAGATAATTCGTGCATTTATTAAACTTTTATGATGGTGAATCGTTAATAATGTATAAAATCATAAACCGTTGATACATTAAATATTGTTTGAGGAAACTATGAGTTATAAATTGTAATATTGTGTTGTAACCGCTGCTTTTGACTTCCATCGGCCCACCTTGGCTACACCAAGATTCTTCTGCATTGTGGGTTCCATTTTCTCTATATTATTTTCAGAATTAATCTATATATATATATATATATATATACACACACCCATGATTAAGAGCCTCTCCATCTTTTCTTCCCCAAGAAACTAAACCTAAAATCTCTAATCTCTAGTCTTGTTAGATTAATGGAGAATAAATCTATTACTTCATCAACACACAAATCCGTTGCTTCCAAAGGAACAACAACTGCAACAACCAAGGAGTCAGCCGAAGAAAGTGGGTGGACTGCTTACTTTCAAGATTTCTCCAATCATTCTCATCATCCAAAAACCTACTCTCCTGGTTTCAGTTGCGGCTCTTCCTTGATCTCCGATGCCGCCACGACGGCTGTCGCGCCGCGTATAATATGCCACGAAGACCGTCGTGTGTTGGCCTGCCCTTCGACAGTTCCCAACAAATTGAGGTTCAAGAAAACAGGAACCAAGAAAATCTGTGAGGATGATTCTTTGGAGGATACTGCTAGTTCTCCTGTTAATAGTCCGCAGGTGCCAATAACACACGTTTTTCTGCATTTTTTAAACTTCGATATTGCTTTTATCTTGATTTGATGCTTAAAAGTAGTGGTCTCATAATTTTTTTAGTAGGTTAGAAGTAACTTCAAATCAAATGATATGAATCCTAGAAAAAGAGAGGAAGAAGAAGATCAAATGCATAGTTCCCTGGTAATTATACTTATATATTTAAAAGAATATTTATTAGTGTTTTCTTTTGTTAGAAAGTTGACCTAACTTATTGATACCGGAAATTGCTGATTTTATAGGTGAAGGAAATTAATGGTTCAAAAAGCTATTCCCAGAATCAGATTGTTGAAGAAGAAGAAGAAAAGGAACTTAAAATTGATATTGGGATGAAGAAAAGAGGGTTGTGTTTAGTTCCTTTGTCAATGTTGGTTAGCTATTTTTTGTTAATTTCATCGTCTCTCTCTCTCTATGCACAAACAAAATTCTATGTTAATATGTTAACTTATCAGTGTTTTTCAATAATATAAAGTAATTTAAGATAAATATTTTCAGAACTATTTTTATTTTATATACCAATCAGATTTTGGAAAAGAATTATATTTTCTTTTATGATTGAGTGACAATGAATTCGTATTAGCTTCTCAATGTTTGTTGATGAAACCAATATGCATATTGTAAGAGTAATTTATCAGTTTCACTAATCAGGTATAAACGTGTGTGTATATTAAGTTTATTAAATATAAATACGTGAAGCTTACGCCTAATTATTTGTTTATTATGGCCGGGAAGCACCAAGGAACTAGTGGTCCTGCTAGTGACGCGATAATAGTGTTTAGGTAGTTGACGTGGCATGTACTCTTGGTGACAGAATTGCATGTATTGGTCCATTATAAACAATGTCTCAAGAGATTCACATCACACTAATTAAGGACTTCAAATTTTATTTAAATTTTATACTTTTAAATAATGAAATATATTAGGGTTGTCACCCGTACCTCCCCGCATGTAGGAGATAGGGATTAATTATGTTTTTTTTTTATTTCTTAACACTAAAAAAATATTTTAAAACTAGATAATAATATATGAATAATTGTGATATTATATATTTATGTCATCTAGATTTGATTCCTGTTAAATACTTTTATCGACATTCAATTAATATTTAAATATTATTAAATAATATTTTCAGAAAAAGGGCTGCAATGGAAGACCCCTCCATGTGCACTAACATTAAAGGCAGGTGAAGAAGCCAAAGTTGTTAATAACATTCGGCAAAAAAACACGACAATTTTATTCTTCTAGAATTCATTATTATTTAATCTATCACAGATGAATAATATTAGTTTAGTCAAACCTCATTTTCTAGAGAACTTCTGTTATACGACGCTTAAAAACGGTTAAAAAACGGTGTGACATGTTAAACAAGTAACCGATTAAAATTTAGACCGGTTATGTTATATCATTTAACATTATCAAGTACAATAATATATTAGGTAGCGCTTATATAATATAATAGGTAACGCTTATATTGACATATTTTCTAACTAAACAGATATATTTAAATCGGTAACATTACAAATTTACCTATTACATTATAATTATCGGTTTTGATGTTTTTGGGATTGATACAATTTTAAATGTATCGATACTTTATGCGTGCACCTCGTTGTGCTTTCATTTTGGGAAAAAAGTATCGACACATATTTAAAGAGTGTCGATACATAATGTAAACCTATTTGCTAATTAACTAGTATATTTTTACCGGTTACATTGTAAATTTACCTGTTACATAATAATTATTGATTTCGATGTTTTTTGGATCGATACTTTTCATAAATGCATCGACACTTATGCGTGCACCAGTTTGAGTTCTTCAATCAACATTTTCAATGACACAAAATCCCAACAAAAAAATAAAACTAAAACTGACCTAACTTTATCCTATAGAGATAATAAGAGTATATCATAAGTTTGCGTTGAGAGATGTTTGTTTTTGGGTTTTTGTTCTTTGAGAAACTTATAACATGGTGGATTTCTTATTGAGTTTTGCTTAAAATATCCAACTTTTTGTATTAAAAAATGAAAATTCTGAAATAAAAATGACCACACAAGCACATTTTTTTATTACCGATTTTGTCATTTCGAGACCGATTTTGTCATATTTTTACTTGTTATATTGTTATAGATCGGTACATTTTTTATAAAGTATCGACACTTTATCGGTGCTATAACTTATTCTCTTTTAAATTCCAAAAGTGTCGATACTTATAATAAAGTATCAACACTTTCAACATATCTAGTAGTTCTTTACCGGTTTTGTCATTTCGAGACCGGTTTTGTCATATTTTTACCTGTTATATTGTTAGGGATCGATACATTTTTATAAAGTATGGACACTTTATTGGCGCTATAACTTCTTTTCTTTTAAATTTTAAAAGTGTCAATACTTATAATAAAGTATCGACACTTTCAACATATCCGGTAGCGCTTTACCGGTTTTGTCATTTCGAGACCAGTTTTGTCATATTTTTACCTATTATATTATTATGGATCGATACATTTTTATAAAGTATCGACACTTTATTAGCGCTATAACTTATTCTCTTTTAAATTCTAAAAGTGTCGATACTTATAATAAAGTATCGACACTATCAACATATCAGGTAGCGCTTTACCTGCTTTTTCATTTATAGACCGGTTTTGTCATTTGTTTACCTGTTATATTGTTATAGATCGATACATTTTTATAAAGTATCGACACTTTCAATATATCTGGTAGCGCTTTACCTGTTTTGTCATTTATAGACCGATTTTGTTATTTTTTTACCTGTTATATTGTTATGGATCGATACATTTTTATAAAGTATCGACACTTTCAATATATCCGGTAGCGCTTTACCTATTTTGTCATTTATAGATCGGTTTTGTCATTTTTTTACCTGTTATATTATTATGGATCAATATATTTTTATAAAGTATTGACACTTTCAATATATCCGGTAGCTCTTTACCTGTTTTGTCATTTATAGGCCGGTTTTGTTATTTTTTACCAATTATATTATTATGGATCAATATATTTTTATAAAGTATCGACACAAACCGACAAGCTAAGTTTGCCGGTTGCCAAATTTTTTAATATTTCTTCATGATTTACACCTATTACATTATTATTACTCAATATTTCCAGTAACGCTAAACCGAATTTATCAAATATATTTTAATGTATTTAGTAACACCGTATATTAACTGTATATTAGTCCGCCTTTCCGGAAACAACCCCATTTTCTCAGGATTTTAATTTTTTATTTTTAAATGAAGACGACCCCATTCAACGAATACAAAACAAGAAGAAAAAGAAATTATTATATTGAACAATTTTTTGTTTAGGTTTTAATTTAATTCGTATAAAAACTATTATACAATTCCATGATGATTACATATGTTCCTACTATAAATTTGTACACAATTTTTTTTATTTTTTAAACGATTATTATGAAATAAAATTTGAAAATATAAAATATTTTTTTTCATTATACCATCAGTACGACATAATCTAATTTTTAATTATTTATTTCAGTTCGTTCTGGAAAGGTTGCTTTGTTGATATGAAAAAAAAAATTCAAAAGCTACGTTGCTACATAAAGAGAGACCTATATTACTTTTAAAGCTTTATTTGTCGCTATGTTGCAAGGCAAATTGTGGAATATGTCAACCTGGGATAATACCGTTATACGTCATGTTGTTTGATTTAAATTTTGGAATTAATTTGATTTAAATTAAAGGGTAAATTATATTAGGCTTATTACCAATAAGGGTCTAAATTATACTTAAATTCTCGAATAGGTGTCTAAACTATTTTTTGACCAATCCAGGTGCCTAACGTTTCAAACTCGGGCCGTCAACGACGGTAATTTCCTCCGTCAAGTAACACGTGTTACAATATGGTGATTTTGAAATTTATTTTTAAAAAAATATTATTATATTTATAAAAAAACCATAATATCTCAAAAATTATAAAAAAACTCCAAAATACCTAAAATCCCTAAATCATATCCTTAGGTCTTGTATGTAGTTTACCCTATTTTATTTCACTTTGATTTTTTCCCACTTTTGTCATAAGTTAAATATTTAATTCCGTTGAAGCACGCCATTGATTCTTTTCTATTTTTTTTTTACTTTTTTTCTTAATTTTTTTAGATTTCAATTATCTTTTCATTTTTTATTCAGCGTAATACGGAATATCTTTTTCTTCTTAAAAAAATTAATATTTTTCTTTCTTTAATTTTTAATTATTTGCAGTAATTTTATTTTTTTGTATATACACACACACATATTTACTATGTTTTAATTTTATTGCTATTTTATTTGGTATATGCAACTCTTTTGCATTGCTAATGTATACTAGACTTAAACAAGTTCTTTTTGTCGTAATTTACTTTTTCTTAATGTAACAAATTCTTAAAGTTAAGTAATTTGGATCAATCTTTAAATTTTTGCCTAAACCTCAAATTTTCACAATTAAGATATCCTATAATCGTGTTGGTATCGAAAAGGCAATTCGAGGGTGATCATCCTTACTCATTTGTAATCGACTCCTAAATTTGACAATTCTATGGTAAGACGTAGACCAGTAAAATGGTAGGTTTAAGGTGTCCGAACTACCTAATCTAAAAAACCGACGACGACTCCATCACACACGATCCAATTCGAAACGTGAACTTGTAACCACCCGAGGTACTGTTGCGACAACATGTTAAAATCTTTCCCTAAAAAAAATCTAATTTTCCAAATTTGACAGTCGTCACAAAAGCTAAAGTTTTCAATGAATGAAGTGGTCGCCAATCAATCCCAATGATGGAAAGGCTCCATTTAACCAGAAGATAAAAATATTTTAATTTCTAGTTGATTGGATGATTAACAATAAAAATGGTTGTCCCTTTTTCCAATATATATTGGGAGTAAGGGGGAGGTAAGATAGTAGGCTACCCCCAACACCAGGTTGAGAGTAGCTTCCGTAAGAGACCTACGAATTATGAAATACCCTCCGTGGGACTCGATCTCACGACCTCAAGGTTAAGAACCTTGTGCTCTACCAACTGAACTGGATGGTCATTTCTGATTAACAATAACATATCATAAAATTTTAACGTTTAGTTTCTATTAGACCATCATGTCATTTCCTTGTATTTTAGTTTGATGGTTTTTTAGTTGAAAAGATAACCAAACTTCTCATCTTTTTCTTATTCTCTTTCTTTTCTTTGGTTTACACTCGTTAGATAACCTTCTAATCTTCTCAAATCCTAATCGAAACTAAAAAGTTAAATCCTTTTGAGCCACCATTTTTAATCATTGGATTGATTGGAAACCAAACTATGTTGATCTTCTGATCAATGAATCCGGCCTCTAATTTTTTTTATCAAATCGAATATAAACGAATTCAAATTCAGATTTTTCTGATTGAATTTTTAGGATGAAGCTGACACCTCTAATTAAACGGTAGCAGGGGAAGATCATGGTTTTAATCCTTTTATGTGCCACAATCATAATAAAAGTGTCTACTAGCATTGTTGGATTATTGAATTAATAATACTATTCCAATATTATTGAAAATTACAGTTAGTGTCCGATCAAAGAAACAATTTATTTTTGAACCACATATAGTGGCTTTAAGTGGATTAGTTCATCAATCAAATTTATCAACAACCGCTAATGATGTGATTTGCGATCGTTAAATGGTAGATCAAATGTCTATAACTCAATAGCAACATCGTTCTATACACAGAAAAATAATGCACCTCTATATAAACAAATTAATATGCAAAATTAATATTCCTATATATCTAACAATAATTAATTAATTAATCATATATTTTATAACCATATACAATACATATATATTTTTTTCGTATTTTTCATGTATGATTCACGTGTACCATACATAGTCGAGGGATTCGACTCAAACTTGAAAATCAATCTAATAATTACTAAAAAATTCGAGTTATTCGAGTTGTATTTTACAACCCGAACTCAATTCAAATCGAGTTTTTTCAAGTCGAATCGAATCGAAAAAATCGGTTTTTCGAATTTAGTCGAATTTTGTTCACGCCTAATATGGATTACTATTAGTGTAGGTCATTCTCATCTCATTGTTTTTATGTGATGAATGTATCTATCCTCCAACTATTACCATTGAAAAACCATCCAACGAAAAAACATGTCCACATGTTTGTACGATCGGATCATCGTTTTTATTGTCGTAATGTTAACTTTTTAATCTCTCATTGCAAAAAAAAAAAAAGCCTAATCTTTAGATTAAACCCTTTGATTAAAAGGTTGATATGTGATTTATATTTGATGTTATGTCAATATCAAGGCATATGTATACACATTGATATTGTTAGTGAATTGTATGGTCATGTTTGCATCTTAATTAATAAGATGATCACATCTAATGGTTTATTATATATTATAAATTAATTTTATATCGAATAATATAAACACATATCATTTTGCATAATCTTTTATCCTATTAATGCTATACTTGGTAGGAGTATTTTTTTTATGTTTTAGTACATGAGTTATAAATAAGGGGCGTTAAAAAATACCCGGCCATGTTGACCAATCGACCCGAATTAAAAGAACCAGGTAATTATTTTTAAAAAATATTCGATTGGGTCGGGTATCCAATCCGACATTTTTCGGGTCGGGCTAAGGTCACAAAATAACATTTTTTCGGGTACCGTTACCCGAATACCCGGTTATATCCTTTTGTCTTTCCAAATTGTTTCTGTACAAATGAAGATATTTTCTACCAGAACTGCAATTCTTTGATCATGCTTTTCTCTTTTCTTGTATTTGATTCCAGTAAAGTTCTTAGTTTGGAATTATGGGTTGTTTTTATCTTTTTAGTTGTTGGCGTTGTTTGTTTCTTGGATTTATCTTTTGCTTGCTCCGGTCCTTGCCTTGGCTGCTTTCTCTTCCTTGAACTTGGATATTTCTGGGAATTCTTATTTTTCAATTGCAGTAGGAAATTTCTGCAACTTTGAAGATACAATATTTTTGCTTGCTTAATTTCTACTACTATGCCTTTTCGTTTTTGGGTGAAGTTTGCGTTTTAAATTCAGTGCCCATGGAGCTTTAGATTCTACAGGCAGATTAGTCGCAGTGGAAATGAAAATTTTTATGTTAGGAACCGGGTACCTGACTTGTAAAATCTGGATACTCGTAACATCTGGGTCAGGATATAGGCCGGTCAATCAACTACCCGAAGACCCGGATACTAAAACATTGGGTATTCGAAAATTTGGGTATCTGGATTTGAACACCCCTATTGTAAATAATTTATTTGATAATTTTTAATTACTCATATGATTTAATTTAGACAAAGAGAAAGGATATATATTGCTCATTTTGAAGATGTACTATTTTTACTTATCGTTTAAATTTCAAGTTTAAATTTTTAATGATTTTCTTTATATTATAAACATTAGTTTTTGAATTAATGTTAATAATTAATTTTATTAAATAGAGAAAAAATAAATAATATATACAAACAAACACTATTGTCGGTGATGAAGAATAAACACCATCAACATTAACATAAAAATACATATAACAATTATGGTTCTTTAACGAACTGACCATAACTCAATTTTGAGCTATCTTCCGTGACTGTGAGATTCTTCCAATATTCAACTCGAGAGTTGAAAACAGAGATAAATCAACATGATAATCAAATAAATATCACTTAGATCTAGAGAAACAATGTCAAATCTAATCCTATGGAAAAAAAAGAAACGTTCTATAAGAACAAAGAAAACTATCCATAATTTTCGTACGAAAATGAAAAACTGATTATTACACACATAAAATAACACAAATCAGATCAGGGAGAGGAGAGGAGAATGAAAATAAAAGAATAAAAAGTCAACTGTGGATGATCGGTCCAAAATTAATATTATCGAACTTATTATTAACAATTTTAAAACTTACTATAATCATTCACGTAAAAACGAAACATTTTAGAAAATGATGATTGAAACTGAAAGTTGAAAATAGACGAGAAAAATGTGTACCAAAATTTTAGAAAATCCAATCACTATGAAAATATACATTCAAAAGTCAATGATTCAAACTCATAGAGTATCATTTGAATTTAATGAAAGTAAAACTCCATTAATCAACTAAAATGGACTGATTCAGAAGTCTATTGACTCGTTCAGTTAGGTTAATTTTAAATGATTATGTATATATCATATATGAACTTATCAGAGCCTGTGCATGGAAAACATGATTGGCGGAGCCAGGATTAGATATAGAGAGAGGCCGAAATATTAAACTTTTTATTAGGTATTTAAACTCACAATTCAGAAAAAAAAAATGTTTACTTTGTCTAATAATTAAATGAGACAAGGGCGACCCTCCCAACCCAGTTTGCTCCTTTCGCAATCGCTACGATGCGAACACCTGACCTTACTTAAGAGATCTAGTGGCTCATCCCGCTAAACCAACTGATTGTTGGTATTGGATTATCATTCTTTAGTTCACCCCTACTTGATTAAATATCTAATAAATTCTTATATTTCTTAATTTAAATAATTAGTTTTACGTTAATTAAAATATAATTAGATCAAAATCTATCGAACATAAAATAATTTTACAGGGTAGGGCCATAATGGAGCTCCGCCCCTGGTTGTTCCAATGAAAAACCAGTCACTTGTATAATCAATAGGCACCAAAATAGCCATTGAATAATAATACAACTCTGCCATGGTTAGTGACTTGTTTGCGTGATTTTCGGGCTTAGAATATAATCATGCCCCACCCAGACGAAAGGTAATTGATCAATTAAATTGATATAAACTGTTACGTCTTAGAAAAACAAAGCTAATTGAATTTCGTCATGATTAGAGTTAATATGTTCTTTGTATTGATTTTCTTTGGTCAACTAAAGAACTATCATCATGCATTTTCTCGACTTTTTCAGCAAGCTCTTTGCAGTTCGAAGAGCATCAGTTCTTGGATGTACATATACGAACTAGTTGTTTTGTTAGTTGAGTAGTTGTGTTGGTTTTCTGTCTTTTGTTTGTATTTTTTAGGATATTTAAATATTTGTTCCGATTGTAAAAGGGGCAAAACTAAGAATTTATTAAAATATTTTTTTATTTTTCATAAATACAAACTTTTCAATTAGGGAGTTTAATAAATTTTTCTTTATTTTTTTAAATGTATATCTTTTTAATATTAATTAATACTTAAAAATAATTTGTGGAGGTCAAGGCTAGTAGAGAATAAATATGATTAGTAGGTTCTTATGTTTGTTAGGCAGTTAGAAGAGCAGTTGTACAACAATTAGCTTAGACATATTGTATATATATACGCTACTGTAAACTTATTGTATATTGAATAATAATGAGGTAATCTTTCAAGTCTATCACGTGCATCCTTAGTTCCATTATTATTCTTAACAGCTCCCCTTGGCTCCCATGAAGTTCCGTCACTGAGCTGTAATATTTTTCGGGCTTTGATTTAGGGTTTTCATTATCATCCTTATTTTTCGTGTTCTGAAGATTTTCAGTTTGACTATCTAATACTATGTTTTGCTTAGCTTCCCCGTATATGTTTATTAAGCTGACTGCTTGGCCCGTTTTGGAATTAAATTATCCCTTTGAAAATCTAACTTTAAAACATATATCACTTAAATTTACCTTAAACAAATTAAGACAGCTGCGACATCCACATCAACGTCAATCAATACGAAAAATCAAAGCTTTAATTATACAAAAAAATTCATTACAATATACCTAAAGCCTAATGTCCAATATGCATTATCAGATTAGACGAACGAAAAACATTTAAGAATCGAACTAATATATCTTAAATTCGTCTACGCTTATTATATCAAATTTTATAAGATATATTAAAATAAATTAAGATTGCTTCTTTGTGGACAAAATTGAAGCAATTATGCAAAAAAAAAAAATTGATTCGCAAGTTGCACCTAAAGCAACATTTCTACTCACATAAGTTGGCAAGAGGTTAATAATAGAAACCAAAACTAAAATGATCTACAACCACCGTGAACAGAACAGTAAAGAAGACGGTTAAGTCTCCAGAACCACCAAAACAGTAACTAAGGAAATAGAAAGTAAACACATATATAGGAAAATTTACTTTTCATTAAAAGCCTAATTCAATACAAAGTATTAGTCCCTTTACATAGCCCAAATACAAAAATACAAAGCCCAACGAGTGTAACAGACTATTCGAAACTGATTAACAACCCAAGCCATGTCAGCTTACTTATATTATTTTAACATTTTCCTGGTTCTCTTCGTCTCTTGAACCTCGAGCAACGAACGAACTCCAAGGCGATGCCTCATCGGACGAAAAAGAGGTAGAGGTGTAGGCTTTGTCAAAATGTCAACAATTTGTTCAGCTGAAGTAACAAAATTAACCAAACACTGTCTTACTAAAACTCTTTCTCGAACAAAATGTATATCTATCTCAACATACTTAACTCAAGCAAGATGACTAGAATTGGCTTCCATGGAGACCGTAGATGAGTTGTCACACCAAACTATCAGTTTGATAACAAGATACAAACTAATTTCATTCAATAACAACTCAAACCAAACAACTTTCGAAACACCATTGGCTAGCCTATGATATTCGGCCTCCGAAGTGGACCTAGAAACCACAAGTTATTTCTTGGAACACCGGGACACATGATTGCCACCAAGAAAAATGCAATTACATGAAGTATAACTCCTATCTTCAACTGATGTGGCCCAGTCAACATCAGCATAACAAACAAGATCAAGAGCTCCAAATTGCTGAAAATAGAGTTCATAATACAAGGTACCGCACAAATACCCGAGAATTCGTTTGACATCACGCCAATGTGCTTCATATGGACTATTCATATATTGACTAAACTTATTGACAGCTGATAATCCCGTAAAAAGGCTGTATTTTTGTGCCTTTTTACTTAGGTTATTGTTTGTTTTAAATCTTATGTCATAACATTTATATTGCATTTAGGTCATGTAGTTGCATTTGGTGGCAATGTCTTGCTGCAACATTTAATTGTTGAAAACCGGTACTATTGAGGGAAAGGTCTTGCTCTTGTGGTGTTGTGTAGGCAAGAGAAGTTTAAGGAGAAGATGTGGCTACCATAGCAATTTGGAGAAGGAAAGCTGAAAGAAATACCTAGCGATTGTTGGATGAATGTTGTAGTGTAGAGAAGAAAGACTTGCCGCAGTAAAAATTGGATAGCATAATCTAGAGCAGAGAAGACAAAATAGCAAAAATATCTTTGCCATGCTGTCCAACCACGCGTAACTCACTTCCCTTGCTGTTAATTTTGGGACCATCTGCCACACTAATCGCCCATTAACGTGAGGATAATGACACCTAGGGTACAAAGAGAATTTAGGGCCCAAAACCCTAGAAAAATTCCCTCTATAAATACCAAAGGTACCCTAAATTTTGAGCAACTTTTGGAATATGACCTAAGAGAGAATGGTGGCTGCAACCAACCTCAATTTTCCCTCATTTTCATCCATTTTTCATGGTGTCCTTTATATACAAGCTTTAAAGGGGTAGCAGATATGCCATCGAGAGAAGCTAGCTTGCTAAGGCGATACATGGCGATAGAGCTAAGTGTCACGAAAACATCTCATTTAGGAGTATTCTTCTCCTTGTGCTCTTCATTCTTATCTTGTTTAGGCTTGTACTAAACTTGAATGATCTTTGATGAACTTAGCCACACCATGGACTAACTTATTTGGCGTTGGAATTTGTTTTGGTTGTTTATATTTTATGCGAATGATGGTTCGATGTTTTATGTTTAAGTGTTATTTTGCTCATTGTTTTCATTTCTCATGCTTAGCATTGTAAGAGCTTTTGAGAGATTGTCATTTTAAAAATATTGCCATTTTCTAAGCATATATACCTTGTATCGAGAGAGCTAGGTTAGATCTACGTGAGAAAGGGAACTAAATTGGGATGGTGAGATTTTATCCCGCCTTAGAGATAAAGAGAGGGTTTTAAATGACTAAAAGAGACATGACTTACTCGATAGGCTAATGTTGCAGTTTACACTGAGAGGTATTGTCGTATCATTAGTTTTTCAAATTCCTTGCTAGAGATAGTGTAGAAGCATTTTTAGCAAATCCTATCGGGCAACATACTCATAGGAGTAGAGACCATTCTAGGTATATAATATTAATTACTATAGTAAATCCATCCAATTACCCCTATAGAAGCTTGATTATGTGAGGTTGTCAATCTTATATCATTTTCCAGAGTTCAATTTACTTTTGTTTTTGCAAACTTTTGCAAATTACTTTAACTTTTTCCTTAGCATACTTTTACAATTTTGTTAAACTTTCACCATAGCATTCTTCACTCCATACTTTCCTCAACAATTCCACACACCTTATACATACCATCTGCCACAACATCTTATTTATTTGTTTATACCATTATATATATATATATACACTTAGATTTAGTTTGTGACACCCCTTGCTATAGTCTTCCTGAAAAGTTCCCTCCAATCCTATGGACACAATACATTTACACGCGAACAAGTTTTTGATGCCGTTGCTGGGATTGGAAATTGGTGAAACTTTTTTAGTTTAGCTATAACATAAGTTTGTGTTTATTTCTGTTTATAGTTTTACTTGTTAGTTTTCTTTATTTCTTTTTCATGTTTTGCTATTGCTTGACCCGAAGGTATATCAAAGAACCACTTTATCCTTTAGTTTCAAAGATCAAACATCTATTATTTTAGAGATGACATGCTCAACATGCTAATAGAGCCATGAACAATCCAAACCAAGGAGTTCAACGAGTTCAAGATCCTGTAGATCTAAATGTTGCAGCATTTCAAAAGAATGGACTTGTACCTCGACCGAGAGCTATTAGAGATCACATAGATCCTATTTTGGATGATCTCAACCCTGGTATTGTGGAACCTGAGATTCATGCAGCCTACTTTGAACTTAAACCAACGATGTTCAACATGTTGAACTCGATCTGACAATTTGGGTGCATGCCTCACGAAGATGCAATGCAATATATCCGTGCTTTCATGGAAGTTTACGACTCTTTCAGGCAGCAAAGAGTGCATGAGGATGTGCTAAAGAAAAAGTTGTTCCCCATTATTTGCATGACCAGACAAAAGCTTGGCTTAGTGGAGTTCCATTCGATTCGATGGATTACTGGGTTGATCTCTGTAAAAGTTTTTTACTACGATATAATCCACCCAACATGAAAACTCAATTAAGAAATGACATAGCAAGTTTTTCATCAAGCTGATGACGAATCAATGTATGAGTATTGAGATCGATATAAAGGATTACTTCGCAAGTACACCAACCACGGATTCCACGATTGGACGCAAGTCGTGATGTTCTATAATGGAGTAAATGTACCTACTCACATGGTGCTAAATGCTTCAGCAAATGGTAATTTGCTTGATAAATAACTCGAAGAGGCCTTTGATATCCTTGGCAGGATAACCAACAACAATTATCAGTTTCCCTCTTCAAGGCTTGGAACTGGGAGAAAGCCACCTAGGACATTCGAATTATAAATAAAGGATTCAATGTTTGCACAACTTTCTGCTATAATAAACATGTTGAAGAATTTGCAATGTTTCAGCAAGGTAAAAGAAGTAAAGGTGGCCAACTCAGTATGTATCTTATGTCGTGGCAATCATTATGATAGTGAATGACCTGAAAATCAAGATTCCATTAATTACATGGGAAATTTCAACCGAGGTAACAACAACCCCTATTCTAACACCTACAACCTAGGATAACATCAACATCTAAGTTTTTTTGGGGTAATCAAGGGACTAACAACAACAACAATGCAATCAACTCGAATATGCCGCAACGGATATTATTGAACCTTCAGGTTTTCAGTATCAACAGATGACGTGGAAAAATGTTAACAAATGTTCAACATCTTCATCAAATACTAATTCTCTTGAAGCTACTATTCATGATTTTATGGCTTCTACAATGGCTTTACTGCACAAACATTCATAAACTATTAAGAGCCAAGGCACACTATTGCAAAGCCTAGTAGCATTGTTGTAAAGTAATAACTCATCTTTGCGAGCATTGGAGAACCAAGTGGGCCAAATGGCTATAGCATTGCATGCTCACCCACAAGGTAGTCTCCCAAGTGATACTGAAGACGCTAAGTCTCATAGAATGGAGCAATGCAGTTCGCTCACACTGATGAATGGTACCTAACTCAATCAAGAAGATAAGTTTGGAAGGAAGAAGCAAGACGATTCTCGCCCTAACATTGCACAAACAAAACTTGAAGTGCAAGAATATCTATGGATAAGGACAAAGATGAGGGTTCAATAAGTCAATCTATTGAGGGAGGACAAACAAATGTCACAGCAAAAGTTATTGCCCCACATGCAGTGGAAGCAGTCAGACCCCCACCACCCTTCCCGCAAAGACTGAAGAAACATATTGATGATATTCAATTCAAGAAGTTTATTGACGTCCTTGATCATCTATATATCAATGTCCCACTTCTAGAGGCCATTGATCATATACCTACCTATGCTAAAGTTCTCAAGTACATGTCATAAAGAAGAGGAAGGTTGAGAGGTTTGAAACAATTGTCACAACAGAAAAATATTGTTTGGCATTAAGTAAACTTCTGTTGAAGCTAAAAGATCATGGCAACTTTTTTATTCCATGTGTTTTCAATGATAACTATGTAGGCAGATCCTTGTGTGACCTTGTGTTAAGTGTAAATTTGATGCCCAAGTCCGTGTTCTTGAAGTTTGGAATGGGTAATGCTCGACCGACCATCATGATCCTACAATTAGCTAACCGATCTCATGTTCATCCTAAGGGAAAAATTGAAGATATCATAGTGAAAGTGGACAAGTTTGTGTCCCCAACAGATTTTCTCATTCTTGACTGTGAGGCTGACAACAATGCGCCCATTATTTTGGGGCATCCCTTTTTAGCCACTGGTCATATTCTCATTGATTGTGAGAGAGGACAATTCACCATGTGAGTGGTTGATCAGAGTATAACTATCAATGTCTTCAACACAATCAAGTATATGGATGATTCAGAGGAATACCAATGTGTGTTGGACATGGACTCGATGGTATAACAGGAGGCTGAAGAATTTTGCTGCAGTAACTTTTTTACAACTGGAGAACTATGAGAGACCTATTAAAGACGAAGCTATTGCGGATTCTAAAGGTTTTTCATCAGAGGTGTAATAGTCTAGTTTGTTTGTGGCTAGACCAGGTACGTGATTCAAACCTCTTGATTTTGATGAATTTGGTCCCTCTAAACATTCACTACAACATGCACCTACCTTGGAACTTAAACCTTTTCCATCATATTTAATATATACTAATATAGGTAGTGATGATACTTTTCCTGTTATAATATTTGCTAGTCTTAGCATAGTGTAATAAAGCTCTAGGTTGGACTATGACTGATTTAAAGGGAATAAGCCCTACAATTTGTATGCACAAGATCCATATCAACGAATGCCATATCAATCCTGTCAAACCCCAAAGTAGATTTAACCCTATAATAAAGAAAAGTGGCGATGAAAGAAATTTCAAGTGGCTTGATGCTGGTGTGATCCACCCTATCTCTAATAGTTAATGGGTCAGCCCAGTGCAGTGTGTGCCGAATAAAGGAGGCATGACCATGGTGACCAATGAGGAAACTAAACTCTTACCTACAAGGACCATCACAGTTTGGAAGATTTGTATGGACTACCAAAAGCTCAACAATGCGACTAAAAATGACCATTTCCCTTCTCATTCATCAATCATATGCTAGATCGATTGGCGAACAAGTCCTTTTATTGTTTCTTTGATAAATATTCAAGGTATAATCAGATTTCCATAACACTAGAAGACCAAGAGAAGACAACCTTCACATTTCCATATGACACTTATACCTTAAGAAGGATGCTATTCGGACTTTGTAATGATCCATCAACCTTTCAGAGGTGTATGTTAGCCATCTTTTCAGATATGGTGGAAGACTTCTTGGAAATCTTTATGGATGGTTTCTCCATTTGGGACGATGATTTCGAGAAATGCCTTGGCAACTTACCGAAGGTATTGAAGAGATGTGAAGAGGCGAACCTAATGCTGAATTAGGGAAAGTGTCACTTTATGGTGACCAAAGGAATTTTTCTAAGACATAAGATTTCACACAAGGGAATAGAGGTGGACAAGGACAAGGTTGAAGTGATCGAGAAATTACCTCTACCCACCACCGTGAAAGGCATAAGAAGTTTATTGGGGCATGCATGATTCTACAGGTGCTTCATCAAAGACTTTTCAAAGATTTCAAAGCCTCTCTGTCTTCTACTACATCAAAATCAACTGTTTGTGTTTGACAAAGATTGCTACAGTGCATTCACAGAATTGAAGGAAAAGCTTATTACAACACCGATAGTTTTTACAGCTGATTGGACTGCTCCATTTGAACTAATGTACAATACAAGTGACTATGCCATGAGAGTAGTGCTAGGGCAAAGACGAGGTAAATTTTTCCATGTCATTTATTATGTTAGTTGTACATTGAACAAAGCACATATAAATTACACTATCACAGAGAAAAAAATACTTGTTGTAGTATTTGCATTCAATAGGTTTTAGGTATATTTAATAAGCACTAAGGTCATTGTGCACAACGATCACTTGGCCATTAAATACTTAGTGAACAAGAAAGATGACAAACCTAGACTTATTAGATGGATTTTTCTATTATAAGAATTTGACTTAGAGGTTAAATACAGGAAATGAACTGAAAATCAGGTTGCTGATCATCTATCTAGGCTAGATAACATAATTGAATGCCATGATAATTTAGAAATCAATGAGGAATTCCTTGATAAGAAAATTTTATTTGTCATGGCATATTCGTGGTATGCTGATATAGTTAACTTTCTTGTTAGCGGTGTTTTGCCTCTTGATTTAAATTGACAAGGCATAAGGAAGTTCAGACATGATGCACGACATTACTAGTGGGATGAGCCATATTTATTCAAGCAATGTACTAATCAAGTAATACGAAAGTGTGTCCCTGAGGAATAACAAAAGGAAATTCTATTCTATTGCCACAATACCCCATGAGGAGGCCATTTCAGAGGAATTAAGACTGCTGCTAAGGTCCTACAATATAGATTTTATTGGCCTATACTTTTCAAAGTCGCACACGAGTTATACAAGGCGTGTGATCGATGACAACACACTGTAAATATTTTGAAGAGACATGAAATGACATTACAAAACATTCTAGAGATAAAACTCTTAGATGTGTGGGGTATATATTTCATGAGACCCTACCCATCATCATTTAGTGATCTTTATATACTTCTAGTTGTGTACTACGTGTCCAAATGGGTAGAAACCATAGCAACACCAAGAAATGACTCTTAAACCATGCTCAAGTTCCTCTATAAGAACATTTTCACATGATTTGGAGCACCGAGAGTCATTATGAACGATGAAGGCACCTATTTTGACAACAAGTTGATTGCTAAGGTATTGCAGAGGTATGAGGTGTGACAAAAAATTACTACATCTTATCACCCACAAACCAATAGATAAGCTGAAGTGTCTAATCGAGAAATCACTGAAATCCTAGAAAAAGTGGTGAACTCGAAGAGGAAAGACTGATCTCCCAAGCTAGATGAAGCACTCTAGGCTTATCGTACAACATTTAAGACTCTGCATGGCGTGTCACCCTTTGAGCTAGTTTATGACAAGGCGTGCGATCTTCCTGTTGAACTAGAGCATAAGGCCTATTGGGTGATTAAGAATCTCAAAATGGATACCCAACTAGCTGGTGAGAAAAGATTACTAAAACTAAACGAAATAGAAGAATTTCGTGCCCAAGCTTATGAGAATGCCCGCATGTACAAAGAGAAGACCAAACAATGGAACGATAGAAATCTTCTGTCGTGAAAATTTTATGAAGGTCAACAAGTCCTTGCATATAACTCAAGGCTAAAACGTTTCCCAGGAAAACTCAAGTCTCGATGGTTTGGACCCTTCCTCGTTCATCACGTGTACCCCCATGATGTAGTTGACATCAAGAACCTGGACGATGGATCAATTTTTTAAGGTGAATGGTAAACTCCTCAAGGTGTATAGTAGAGCCCCAATCTTGCAAGACAAGGAACACTTCTCCTTCATGGCGTTTCAGAGTTTGCACCACCTACCCTTTAAATTTTTTCTACAATATTTTATTTCTATAGTTTGTATATAAATAATTTGTTTTAACTTAACCGTTTCCTTTATTTCTTTAGTTTGATTTTATCTTTAATTTTTTCCTTTAGTTCATCTAAGGACACGTGGCAGCATTGGGAAGAATCCCAACGAAGGCAAGCATAACTAAGGAGAAGACACTTGAAAGAGACTCTTGAAAGAGCTACAAAAACTATTGCCGTGGAAAGAAATGCGACTATAGTGGCATCTTTTTTAGGAACGAATGAGAGATTAGAGAAGCTGGAGAGGAAAATGCATACATTATTTGACTATGTGAGGCAAAGAGATGAGGTCATGTCCTCTTTTTTCAAGGATATGTAGCCCTTGACAACCGAAAACTTCCCTCATTTCCCTGATGAAATTCTGAAGGAGAGAACTACTGCATTAATATTTACTGAACGAGACCCATGTATCACAACACAGAAGCCAGACAAATGGAGACCCCACTTGTTGACAAAGAACAACCCGATGGCAATGACCAATTTAGTGCCACAGAGCCCTTCAATGCTGAGCCTATCAACACTTGCCCGTTATCTGATGCTGAGGATGAAGAATATTTTTCCATAACAGCAAAGTCATACCCTTTGAGATGAAGCCGACCAGATCGATGAGAAAGCAATACTAGAATATGTTGAGAAAATTATCCATCACCTGTTCTGTCGTAGCCTACATGCCCTCCCATAACCTACATCACAAATGAAAAATCTTTCATGGCATCTGAAGACACAACACAAATGAAGACCACTAAGAAAATGAACTAGAATGACCAACCCCTAAGAAGAGATGTACCAAGCATTTTAGGGACAAGACACCACCTCCACAAAGAAGAACCACTCTTTGCATTTTCATTTGCATTCATGTAGTTTAGTTTAGTCACTTTAGTTTTCATGCATTGAGGATAATGCAACCTTTAATTTTGGGGGAGGTATTGTCTATAGTTAAGCATTTGCATTCATAGTGTTAGTAGAATTTTGCTATGGCAATAGTTAGGTTGAGTTAGTTTTTTCGTGAAAAAGTTAAGGATGACCGATGATGATAAATTTTTGCTTTGGTTGTGATTGAATGTTAATGACTGTTAGGATTGATAAGACCAACTTTAGAGCTTGATTCTTTAAGATCCTTGATACACGATTATATTCTTCTATGTTGAAAGAACTTATAGTTTTTTTTTATGAAAGAACTCTTACATGTTGCAACATAATTTGTTGAGTAATGAACTTAATTGATAAATTCTTAATGAAACTCCCTTATGTTTATGAATTGTGAATAAATGCTTCGGCATAACTATAGAGGGACACTCCTCTTTGCTATAACAATGCCTACATACTACATTTTAATAAATGACACCTGTAGCATATGAGTGAATGAAAGTAGTTATGGGATGACTTTGCCTGACTAGATCGGGGATGAAAAGTTTTCTCCAATTCATCTAAAGTGTGGGATGGTAGTTGTGATAAACTAACTCCCCTCGTAGTAGTGTTAAAAAATTAAATTATGTGAACTTAGTGGAAATGAGAGTAATTTTGTGCTTAACTGGTAAAGAAATGCTAAAGCATAATAGGGAACTTCCTTAGAAATTTTCTAACATTGTTAAGCATAGACTGTATATAATCACCCACACATATATGCAAAGGGTCTTGCTCTAGGGAAATATTCTTCATATCTTGACATGTCTAACATATCGAAGTTCACAAATTTTAGGGCTGAAATTTTATCCGAACATTACTACCTTTACTCAACTTCTACCATTACATTATTTTCTGCTAATAATTATCCATTGCTTGAGGAGAAGCGATAGCTTAAGTTTAGGGGTGATAACCCTGTAAAAATGTTATATTTTTGTGCCTTTTTACTTATGTTATTGTTTGTTTTAAAGCTTGTGTCATAACATTTAGATTGTATTTAGGTCATGTAGTTAATTTTGGTGGTAATGTCTTGTTGCAACATTTAGTTGTTGAAAACCATTGCTACTGAGGGAAAGGTGTTGTGCAGGTGAGAAAAGTTTAAGGAGAAGATGTGGTCACTATAGTAATTTGGAGAAGGAAAGCTGAACGAAATACCACATCCATTGTTGGATGGATGTTGTAGCATAGAGGAGAAATACTTGTTGTAGCGAAGATTTGAGAACAAAATCTTGAGTAGAAAAGACAAAATAGAAAAAATACCTTTACTAAGTTGTCCAGCCACACGTGACTCAATGCTTTTGCTGCTATTTTTGGGACAACCTACCACATTAACCTCCCATTTACATGAAGATGATGACACCTAGGGTACAAAGGGAATTTAGGGCCCAAAACTCTAGAAAAATTCCTTCTATAAATACCAAAGATACCCTACATTTTGAGCAACTTTTGGAATGTGACCTAAGAGAGAATGGTGGCTGCAACCAACCTCCATTTTCCTTTCTTTTAATACTTTTTTGTGGTATCCTCTATAGCCGAGCTTTAAAGGGGTACCAGCTAGGCCCTCGAGAGAGGCTAGCTTGCTAAGGCGATGTATGGCGGTGCATGGAGGTGGAGCTAAGTGTCACAACAACATCTCATTTAAGAGTGTTATTCTCCTTGTGTTTTTTATTTCTTATCTTATTTGATGAACTTAGCCACGCCATGGACTAACTTATTTGGCATTAGAATTTGTTTTGGTTGTTTATATTTTATGTGAATGAATGGTTCAATGTTTATATGTTTAAGTGTTGTTTTGCTCATTGTTTTCATTTTTTACGCTTAGCATTGTAAGAGGTTTTGAGAGATTGCCATTTGTTATTGCGTAGAAGCTTAGTCTTGTAAGAGTTTTTGAGAGGTTGTGATTTTCTAAGCATATATACTTATTATCAAGAGTGCTAGCTTTGATCTACATGAGCAAGGGAACTAAACTGGGATGGTGAGGTCCTAACCCATCTTAGAGATAAGGAGAGGGTTTTAAGGACTAAAAGGGATATGACTTATTTGATAGACTAGTGTTGCAGTTCATGGTGAGAGCTATTATCATAGCATTAGTTTGGCAGGTTCCTTGCTAAAGATAATTTAGGAGCATTATATATATATATACACACTTAGATTTAGTTTGTGACACCCCCTCACTATAGCCTTCTTAAAAAGTTCCCTCCAATCCCTATGGAGATGATACTCACTCATTATTGTATTACTTGTATCGATTGTGTATACTTGCATAAGAATTGCATGCCACAACACAATACATTTACACTTGATCAACAACAAGGGCTATATCAAGTATTGTCAAGGTAACATATTGCAGTCCTCCAACAAAAATGCGATACAAATAAATGTCTAAAAGACAACTCCCTCATCTTCAATTAGCTTGGAGAAACCACCATAGTTGTTGGAGTAGGATTTGCTATAAATAAATCAGCTTTGGCCAATAACTCAGTAACATAACATTTTTCAGTTAGTAATAGCCTATCAGGATGCTGCTGGAACTCAGCTTGCCCCATGTCCTTGAACATAAACTATAGATAACTCTGATTAACTACACTATCAACTTTATTAGGGATGTTGCATGTTATAATTACATCATCGACATAAACTTTTAGCAAGATTTTGGACTCAAAACCATTCCAAATGAAAAGGGAATAATCAACCTTTAGCCCAAGAAACCACAACTTGGTCGTGAAAAACTCCTTAAAGGCATTCTACCAGGTCTTGGAGCCTGTCTAAACCATTAGATTACCTTTTTTAGAAAACAAACAAGGTTTCTATTACTCTAATAGTTCGTCACTTGAAGATTACATGACTTTATTCAAGGAGATCATATCTGATCTAAAGACTATAAATGTGAAATATGACTTAGAAGACATAAGATTAATTCTCCTTTGTTCAAGATGTACTTTATTAGTCCTTCAGAGACACCATCATTGTAACACCCCAACCCATATCCAACCCGGATACGAGTCCGAGATATCACATTGACTTTTTAATACAACGTTCTTACAAAATAACAACACCTTTGAACTTATATTAATAAAATACAAGTATGTGTTGATGAATTATGTTTGTTATAACAAATTTGAAAAAAATACTTTTTCATGAACAGTACTATATGTATGAACAGAACCGTGAACAGTGATGAACAATACCCGTGAACAGTGAACAGTGTACCGATGCACTATTATAGTAACGTGAATAGTGCATCGATGCACCAAATTTCGAATAAAAAATGTGTATCGATGCACTGCTATAGTAACTTCGGCAAACATGTATAAAACACATAAAAATTTAACCGTGCATCACTGTACAACTACCATTTACATAAAAACGTTTAAATTTATTTAAAACATTT
Source organism: Hibiscus syriacus (assembly GCF_006381635.1). Taxonomy (NCBI): domain Eukaryota; kingdom Viridiplantae; phylum Streptophyta; class Magnoliopsida; order Malvales; family Malvaceae; genus Hibiscus; species Hibiscus syriacus. The sequence goes on from NW_024063319.1 coordinate 2,692,847, forward strand.
TATTTAAAATCTATTACATACCGACTAAAATATAACTAAATCAATTCATTATGTCATACGATTACTGATGAGGCGACCTTAATTGAATGTCCCAGTATCTCCTTACAAGCCGTATTCAACCTACGCGTGAAATAAACACACGTTAAGAATTACTTAGTGAGGCATAATTAATCACAAATAACATTTCTACGTACAAGTTATATTTTGATATTTAATCTCCAAGGAATCTTTAATTCCAATGCATATACTATAATCTACATTACTGATGCAATTAACCTCACTTATGAAACATTATTGGAATCCATACATTCCATAGAAAATTCATACAATTCATGTAATTTCCTTTTAATATTAGCACTCTCAATCCTTTATTTGGAAAATCATACACTTAGTATGCTTTCCCTTTCGTTTTAGCACACAAAGTGCTCTATTCAAAAATTCATACATTTAGTATGATTTTGTTACCATTTTAGCACCTTATATGCCCTATGTGAAAATCCATACCATTAGTATGATTTCCTTATCTTTGTAGCACCCTTAGTGCTTTATCTGGAAATCCATACACTCAGTATGATTCCCTTACCATTTTAGAACATAAAATGCCATATCTGGAAATCCATATTTTCAATATGATTCCCTTACCATTTTAGCACATAATATGCCCTATATGGAAATCCATATTTTCAATATGATTTCCTTATCGTTTAGCACACTCAGTGCTCTACATGGAAATCCATACTCAGTATGATTTCCTTATCATTTTAGCATACAAAGTGCCATTCGGTAATCACTATGCATACATCAATAGATTATGCTATTTTAACTATTACCACATGTACGTACATAATTAAATGCACTCACCTGATTCGCCTTGTTATTATTTCCAATACGCAATTTTGATTACTTAGCTACTTTGTCTTTTCCTTTCGTTTTGCTAGACTCGGGAGCTTGATTTCGATCTACTCAAGCATCTATTAAAGACACATTCAATATCACTTATTAGTATATTGAAATCTTTCATTTCTTAAACTAAAAGAAAGACTATTTTCATTTATTTATTTAATGTATGCATCGGTACATTTTATAGTGTATCGATGCATCCTCTCACTGGTGCATCGGTACACAGCCTATGCATCGATGCACTATCTACATTCGATGTTTATTTATTTAAGTGTGCATCGGTTCACTCATTGTGCATCGATGCACTTTGTCCAGAATTTACATTTTGAGCACGAAAATCACTTAATTCCAGCTCAAATGCTCCATATTTCAACCTCTTTCATACCCTTAACTCCAATACCTTCATCTAAACTCATTTATACATTTTTACTACATCATTAACCTCAAGATATTTTCTTTTACATGAGATTCAAGAATCATACCCAATTTTCAACATGTTCTAAATCCAATTCTAACACTTCATATCTCTTAATTAAGTCGATGACAAGTCAAATATACCATAAAACATTCATAAACCTTCATATTTCATCATGTCACTCAAAAACCCATTTTCTTTAATCTCTAATATCTCATCAATAACTTAGTTTTAATCTCATTTAAACCTTCATTTAGCTTCCATAATATACAAAGCTTCAATCCCTATAAAAAATAAAAGGAAATAACCATTAAATTGAAAACTTACCTTTGAGTTGAAAGGGAGAGTTTTCCACGACAAGAAGAGAAGAAGATGAAAGGGTTGACTTCCTATTCCCCTCTTCATCTTATCTCTTAACTTAATTCCCCATTAATTGAATATTAAATTCAATTTAATCCAAATGACCATAATATCCTTTTAATCATGCTTTCATACAATTTAGTCTAAGCTATGAATCCTATTCATCCTAGTCTTTCATTATTTAATTTAATAAATCCTCATATTTTTAAATCATTTCAATTTAATCCTTAAATAAATTTTGGGGGCATTACAATTCTCCCCCTTAATAAAATTTTTCCTCGAATTTTAAAGGAGTACCTGAATTAAAAAGATGTGGAAACAGTTTTTCCATATCCTCCTCCCTTTCCCAAGCAGCCTCTTCCACCTTGTGATTATGCCAAAGCACTTTGACTAGAGGAATCCTTTTGTTACGTAATTCCTTGATTTCCTTAGCCAAAAGTTTTACCGGTTCTTCCTCATAAATCAAGTCTGGTCGAATCTCTATCTCATCAGGAGTGATAATATGCGCAGGATATGATCTGTACCTTCTAAGCATTGATACATGAAAAACATTATGGATCTTATCCATGTCTGGAGGTAAGGCCAATTGATAAGCCACAGGTCCAACATTTTTCAATATCTCGTACGGTCCAATAAATCTCGGACTCAGTTTTCCTTTTCGCCCAAAACATAATACTTTCTTCCAAGGTGATACTTTCAAAAACACTTTGTCTCCCACTTGATGTTCTATTTCTTTCTTTTTCAAATCTGCATAGGACTTCAGTCGATTCGAAGCTATCTTTAGATTGCTATGGATAATTTTCACTTTATCCTCCATATCTTCCATCAAATCCGGCCCAAACAGATCTCGATCTTTTAATTCAAACCAATTTAATGGTGTTCTGTATTTTCTCCCATACAGAGCTTCATATGGAGTCATGTTAATACTTGATTGATAACTATTGTTATACGCAAATTCCGCTAAAGGCAAATATTTTTCATAATCCCATAAACTCAATTACACATGCCCTCAGCATATCCTCTAGTATTTGAATAGCTCTCTCTGATTGCCCATCTGTCTGCGGATGAAAAGTTGTACTAAAATTCAATCGAGTACCCAATGCCCCATGTAAAGATTTCCAGAATCTTGAGGTGAACCTTGGGTCTCGATCAGACACTATCAATATCGGCACTCCATGCAATCTAACTATTTCTTATATATATATCTCAGCATACTTATCTATCGAGTAATCTACTCGAACTGGAATAAAATGAGCTATTTTGGTCAATCGATCTACAATTACCCATATCGAGTCCTTTTTACCTGGTGACAAAGGTAGCCCCAAAACAAAATCCATTATGACTCGCTCCCACTTCCATTCAAGAATAGTAATTAGTTGTAGTAATCCGGAAGGTACTTGATGTTCAGCTTTCACTTGCTGGCATGTCAAACATTTTGCTACAAACTCGGTTACAGCTCTTTTTATACCTAGCCACCAATAACGACTCTTTAAGTCTTGATACATCTTATTTCCATTGGGATGCATCGTCAACGGACTGTAATGCGCCTCACAAAGAATTTCTTTCCTCAATTCCTCATCATCGGGAATACAAAGTCTTCCTCGATAATATAAACATCCATTATCCCTTATTTCAAAGTCTCTAATTTCCTCATTTTCAACTTGCTTCAACCTCATTAAGTATTTCTTATCTTGACCTTGTAGCTCTTTAACTCGATCTAGAAATATCGGCTTTAATTTTAATTCAACAATTAAAACACCATCATTATTAAATAACACATGTGTATCTAAAGCCCTTAGAGCTGCAAAAGTCTTTCGACTAAGCGCATCTGCTACTATATTAGCTTTTCTCGGATGATAGTCAATAACTAAATCATAATCCTTTAAGAGCTCAATCCATTTTCATTGTCTTGAATTCAGCTCTTTTTGAGTCAACAAATATTTTAGAATTTTATGGTCCGTGTAAACATGGCAACGCTCACCATACAGATAATGTCACCAAATATTTAGAGTAAAAATTACTGCAGCCAATTCTAAATCATGCGTCAGGTAATTTCGCTCATGATTCTGCAATTGTCTAGAGGCATAAGCCACAACCTTTCATTCTTGCATCAACACACAACCCAACCCATTATAGGATGCATCACTATAAACTACATATTCTTTACCCGACTCAGATTGCACAAGCACTGGAACCTCGGTTAAAATTTTCTTTAACATCTCAAAGGTTTCTTGGCACTTTTCTGTCCAAACAAATGGTACATCTTTTCGCAACAGTTTGGTTAGCGGCAAAGATAACATTGAAAAATTCTTCACAAATCTTCTGTAATAACCCACAAGTCCTATGAAACTCTGGACTTCTGTAATATTCTTTGGGGATTGCCAATCTACTATGGCTTGAATCTTCTTATGATCCACTTTAATGCCTTTTGCCGACACTATATGACCGAGAAAAGAAATCTCAGATAACCAAAATTGGACAATTTGGCATATAACTTCTTATCACGAAGTATCTGAAGGACTACTCGAAGATGAATATCATGATCTTCCTTTGATTTGGAATAATCCAAGATGTCATCTATAAACACTACTACAAATTGATCCAAAAATGGTTGAAACAATCTGTTCATTAAGTCCATAAATGCTGCAGGAGCATTCGTCAATCCAAACGGCATTACCACAAATTCATCATATCCGTACCGAGTCCGAAAAGCCGTCTTAGAGATATCCTCTCTTTCAATCTTTAAATGATGATACCCCGATCTCATATCTATCTTTGAGAATAATAATACGCCTTTTAATTTATCAAACAAGTCATCAATTCTCGGAAGAGGATACTTATTCTTTATCATTACCCTTTTTAATTGACGATAGTCAATACATAACCTCATAGAACCATCTTTCTTTTTCACAAATAACACAGGTGCTCCCCAAAGAGAAACACTGGGTCTGATAAATCCCTTATCTAGAAACTCTTGCAATTGTGCTTTTAATTCCTTTAACTCTGTTGGAGTCATTCTATACGGAGCCATAGAAACAGGTTCAGTACCCGGATAAACCTATATTCTAAATTCCATTTCGCGAACTGGAGGTAAACCCGGTAACTCTTTCGGAAATACCTCTGAAAATTCCTTAACTGTAAGAATGTCCTTTAACACCACTTTTGGTATTCGAGTATCTACCATATTAGCTAGAAAAGCTACACAACCTTTTTCCATCATTTTCTTAGCTGTCATGCCTGATATCACACTGGAGGGCGATTTCGCTATTTCAGCAATCACTACTATTTCAGAACCTTTCACATCCTTCATAAATAATCACTTCTTACGACAATCCACCCATCCATGATACGAAAACAACCAATCCATGCCCAGAATGAATTCAAATTCATCAAAAGGCAACTCCATTAAGTTTGCTAAGAACACAACCCCTTGAATCTTAATTGGACATTTTTTACATACTCGAGTTACCCTTGCACTATGCCCCAGAGGGTTTACTGCTATCATTTCACTATAGATTGGTTTTAAAGGAATTTCTCTAGTTTTAATCAACCTGGTACTAATATATGAGTGTGTCGAACCAGGGTCAACTAGAACAAAAACAGGATCATCGAAAATATGAAATGTACCTGTTATAATCTTCGGATCATCTTGATCATCTTTAGTCTTTATATTATATGCTCGGGCCACTCCCCAAGTTTCTATTCTCTGGCTAGCCTCAGATTGACCACCTAATTTTCCTCTCCCTCTGCTTCTATTAGGTGTTGCCACAGATCTCTCTGACTGTACGGATTTATCATCATACTTCTTCGGGCAATTTCGAGCAAAGTGACCATATTCACCACAACTGAAACAAGTACCAGAAAATAACCTACATGCTCCCCCGTGTGACTTCCCATACGTTTGACATAAAGGTTTCTCTCTATGAGCTCCTCTTGAGCTAACAACATAGGAATGAGACTACTTAGTTTTTCGTGAAGCTGCAGAATAATCAGTTCTATTTGTGAATTGAGAACCTAAGCCCTTGCCCCTTTTTGTATACTGTGCAAATGAAGACGTTTCGATTCTTTTTCCCATCTGAATACTCTGATCTGTTGCTAACGTCTCCTCTTGAGCTCTTTCAATGACCTTTTCGCTGTTTATAACCTCTTGTAAATTGGACAAGTTTAAGGCCAACATCATTTCTTTCAACTTAGGCCTCAAACCCTCAATAAACCAATCCCGACGAGCTTTTTCATTAGGTACTACCTCAGTAGCATATCATAAAAGTTTGTTGTATTCAACTTCATACTCATGCACTGCTCGATCACCTTGTTTTAAGTTTAAAAACTTCAACAACATCAATCTCATAAACTGCTCCCCAATATACTTGTTTTTAAATTCGTCCAAAAAGAACTGTCAGTTCACTTGTTCTGGCGACGCATACATCATTGTGTTTGTCTACCATACTCGGGTTGATCCTCTGAGTAATGATACTGCTCCACCTAACTTTTCATGATCGGAGCACTGCAGACTTTCCATCATTGCCTTAACATCATTCAACCATAAGTCTGCGTCCATCGGACCTTCACTTTCTTCTCCCTTAAACTCAGGAGCTCCAAAACTTTTTAACTCTTTTGGGATTAGCATCCTCGGTACTAAAGGAGCAGGAGGGGTCGGATAAGGTTGGAGTCATGCTAGGATAGCATCTAGAGCTTGCATAAAAGCTCTAAACTCCTAAACAGGCATACCCTAAGGTACATGTGCGCTTGCATTCTTCGATGGAATCGGATGTTCACTATTCTCTTCATAACTTTCGCTACCGGATCCATCTCTAATCTCTTGTCCAGCTGCTCTTCTCAAATTCGTAGAATCCGACATCTATTATAACATACATGCAAATATTACTTAAGTTAGTAAGGAGAAACATCTATTATATTCTTTCTATAACCTATCAGTAACCTTGACATTTTAGTGGCATGTAAACTATTTTTACATCAAATACAATAGATTTTGGTCGAGAATCAGCTAAACCTATGGCTCTGATACCATTAACTGTAACACCCCAACCCATACCCGACCTGGATAAGAGTTCGAGATATCACATTGACTTTTTAATACAATGTTCTTACAAAATAACAACACCTTTGAACTTATTTTAATAAAATACGAGTATGTGTTGATGAATTATGTTTGTTATAACAAATTTGAAAAAAATACATTTTCATGAACAATACTATACATATGAACAGTATCGTGAACAGTGAACCGTATACCGATACACTGCTACAGTAACGTGAATAGTGCATTGATGCACCAAATTTCGAATCAAAAATGTGTATCGATGCACTGCTACAGTAACTTCGGCAAACATGTATAAAACTCATAAAAATTTAACCGTGCATCACTATACAACTACCATTTACATAAATACATTTAAATTTATTTAAAACATTTTATTTAAAATCTATTACATGTCGACTAAAATATAACTAAATCAGTTCATTATGTCATACGGTTACTGATGAGGTGACCTTAACTGAATGTCCCAGTATCTCCTTACAAGTTGTATTCAACCTACGCGTGAAATAAACACATGTTAAGTATTACTTAGTGAGGCATAATTAATCACAAATAACATTTCTACGTACAAGTTATATTTTGATAATTAATCTCCAAGGAATCTTTAATTCCAATGCATATACTATAATCTACATTACCGATGCCATTAACCTCATTTATCAAACATTATTAGAATCCATACATTCCCTAGGAAATTCATACAATTCATGTAATTTCCTTTTAATATTAGCACTCTCAGTGCTCTATCTAGAAAATCATACGCTTAGTATGCTTCCCCTTTCGTTTTAGCACACGAAGTGCCCTATTCAAAAATTCATACATTTAGTATGGTTTTGTTACCATTTTAGCACCTGATATGCCCTATGTGAAAATCCATACCATTAGTATGATTTCCTTATCTTTATAGCACCCTTAGTGCTTTATCTGGAAATCCATACACTCAGTATGATTCCCTTACCATTTTAGCACATAAAATGTCATATATGGAAATCCATATTTTCAATATGACTCCCTTACCATTTTAGCACATAATATGCCCTATTTGGAAATCCATATTTTCAATATGATTTCCTTATAATTTAGCACACTCAGTGCTCTATATGGAAATCCATACACTCAATATGGTTTCCTTATCAATTTAGCACACAAAGTGCCATTCGGTAATCACTATGCATACATCAATAGATTATGCTATTTTAACTATTACCACATGTACGTACATAATTAAATGCACTCACCTGATTCGCCTTGCTATTATTTCCAATACGCAATTATGATTACTCAGCTACTTTGTCTTTACCTTTCATTTTGCTAGACTCGTGAGCTTGATTTCGATCTACTCAAGCATCCATTAAAGACACATTCAATATCACTTATTAGTATATTGAAATCTTTCATTTCTTAAACTAAAAGAAAGGCTATTTTCATTTATTTATTTAATGTATGCATCGGTGCATTTTATAGTGTATCGATGCATCCTCTCACTGGTGCATCGATACACAGCCTATGCATCGATGCACTATCTGCATTCAATGTTTATTTATTTAAGTGTGCATCGATGCACTTTGTCCATGATTTATATTTTGAGCACGAAAATCACTTAATTCCAGCTCAAATGCTCCATATTCCAACCCCTTTCATACCCTTAACTCCAATACCTTCATCTAAAATCATTTATACATTTTTGCTACATCCTTAACCTCAAGATCTTTTCTTCTACATGAGATTCAAGAATCATACCCAATTTTCAACATATTCTAAATACAATTCTAACACTTCACATCTCTTAATTAAGTTGATGACAAGTCAAATCTAACGTAAAACATTCATAAACCTTCATATTTCATCATGTTACTCAAAAACCCATTTTCTTTAATCTCTAATATCTCATCAATAACTTAGTTTTAATCTCATTTATACCTTCATTTAGCTTCCATAATATACAAAGCTTCAATCCCTATAAAAATCGAAGGAAATAACCATTAAATTGAAAACATACCTTTGAGCTGAAGGGGAGAGTTTTCCACGGCAAGAAGAGAAGAAGATGAAAGGGTTGACTTCCTATTCCCCTCTTCATCTTATCTCTTATCATAATTCCCCACTAATTGAATATTAAATTCAATTTAATCCAAATGACCATAATATCCTTTTAATCATCCTTTCATACAATTTAGTCTAAGCTATGAATCCTATTCATCCTCGTCTTTCATTATTTAATTTAATAAATCCTCATATTTTTAAATCATTTCAATTTAATCCTTAAATAAATTTTTGGGGCATTACAATCATGTAGAGTCATGAAACACTTAATTACTTATGGAGAAGTGTATGATAACATACCCTCATATGAAATGATAAAACATCTTGTAGTTGGATCAAAGTCCCAAAAAAAGGGTCTTATAGTGCATATATCGACTAATATCAGCGGAAGAAAGTAAAACACAATTCTAGAGTTAAAGACAAGGCCAAGTCAAAAATTTTAAATCGAGATAAACTTATTATTTTTGTAAAAAGAAAGAACAAATTAAATCGGAATGTTGTAACTTACATAATAAAATCAAAAGAGAAGCTATAAAGTAGAACTTCAAAAAGCTAATAAGACCGATATGGTGGAGTGCGATAATTAACAATGTTTCCAAAGAATCTGATATCTAACAAATGCTCTTGCAGATGTTAAGCTTTTCAATTTTGGAAGGCCTCTTGAGATAAATGATCATGTTCATTCAGAGCTTAGGGCCATTGCAGTTTCCAGATTAAAATTTCTAGACATAATGGAAATTTCTTAGAAAAGGCTGCCCTACAATGAAATTTATTGTTTTTCTAGTGTTCAGATTAGAATTAATGCAAGACATCTAAACATATAAAAACCTACCTTTAAGTAATTATACTGGTATGAAATTTAGGGAAAATTAATTTCTTCTTCAAATATTTCCACTATTTTTTTTGTTGGGAATAACGGTCTTTCCCGCTTCGTGAAGTTAAGATAGGTACTTAGAGATTAAAGAATAGTAAAGAGAGCACAAGAGTATAATTCTTCAATTTGGATATTCTTCCACTATACAAAAAAATAGTAGGATTACAAGGATATGTTCACAAAATTTGACTCACACTTGGTAGCTCACTCAAGCTTGAGGATAAAGACTTCCCAAGCTATATTTCTTCTCTCTCAAAGAGGCTCTCTAACTCTCTAGTTTCTCACTCTAAGAAGTGGACTCTCTTAGTGTTTTTTGGATTTTGGATTGGATAGTTAAGAATGAAGTTTCTCACCCCTATTTATAATACTCCACCTCCACAATGAATGGTGTAGATTACTTACATCCATGGGTGGAGTTTAATTATCTAGAATGCTTTACACACTCTAAGAAGCTCTACACTATTCCAATCCCTTCCATATTCTTCCATACTCTTCCATAAGGCTAAACATCTCCAGAGGATTCCAAACTCTTCCACAAGCTTCTAGAGAGTTCTACACTTCTCTAGAGTTCTCCGAAATGTTCTAGAAAATTCTACATTTCTCCAGAAAACTCTAGAATTTTCTAGAATCTCTCCAATTAAGGAGGGATCCAACATTTTTTTCCTTTGTAAGATGATTTTATTAAGCTAAATGATTCAGTTACGTTGAATCCATCGCAGTTGAACCCCATTGACACAATCCGTTTGGCGATCATATCAGTGGCTACTTGGTGAGTCCTTCGACAAGCATCAGTTCTGAGTGAGATGACCAGTTCACACACGCCAACTTCACGCGTCGTCCTTCCTCGTCAATAATCCAACGTTAATTCGTCCACAGAGGCGAAAACCAAACACAAAATTTATTTCATATTAATTAGCCTAGTATGGGTGAGCAGGCGAAAACCTTGTTCACACTCTCCGTGAACAACCTTCCACACCCTATTTGCATTGGAAGTGTCTCTGGTGAGCTTTTGGACAACACTTTCATTCCGATCAAGAGAAGCAATAGGGGGACAATATTTCGTTCCGAGTGGCGAAAGTTGTCTTCGACTTAGTTTTGTGCATTAGAGCATAACAAGGAAAGGAAATATAATGAAAATATTAATGAATTAAAAGTAGTTCAATCCATAACAACTCAACTTCTAACAAACTCAACTAATTATAACTAACCCAATACCAACTAATTATATTATATTATTATATTATATTATATTATATTATATTATATTATATTATATTATATATATATTATATTATATATATTATATTATATTATATATTATATTATATTATATTATATTATATTATATTATATTATTATATTATATTATATATATTATATTATATTATATTATATTATATTATATTATATTATATTATATTATATTATATTTCTAACACACATTTCCTTTTGTTGCCTCGTAAGATTGGAATTCATGAGAAATGTTCTAAACCCTCTTGTGGATTTTCGATTCTGGTGGTTAGGTGCTTATTGTCCACATACAGTATACTAATATGTTAGATGCATGCTTAATATATTACATTAATATAAAATAACGGGTCTACATATTAAATCGAGAAGTAGAATGTTTGGAATTTCATAGGGTTTAGTAGAATATAATATTGCCCGAATGTAAATTGTTTATAATATTGTACGTAAATTTTGAATTTTTGTACAATTATGTACATAAACCTTTAATTTGGTTAAACTTTAACAAACACGTAACACTATTGTTGATGTAATACCGTTTGATGTTTACATGTTAAGTGTACAAATAATTATATTTATTTAACAAGAAAAAATTGTTTATTTCTTTAAATGTGTATAATTGAATTAAAATTAAAAAGCAACGAATATATTAGAACCACAACCAAAGTATTACAGATATAATTGTTTCAAATTAAAATTTATATAATAAAATATATATTTCAAGGCAAAGTTAATTTATAAAATTCATATTTTGTAATTACAAATAATAAAATTTAAGAATTATAAGTAGAATATGATTCAAACAATCCCATGCCCGTAGAATTCTCTTATGCTATGCTCAATAAATATAAATAAAATATGTTGGGAGTTAAAGATATGATTAAAATTAACAAGTGTAATTAGAATAGGATTTGTGTGTTTGCTTTGGTGATGGACAATGACTTATACTTGCACCACTGTATAAATAAGCCACTTAAGTAAGTTCACCTTCAAAGTTGCTTATCCTCCTTTAAGTCAAAACAAAAGTATGGCATGTTCCGTTTCATCGTCTATTCTCCTACTCTTCCTATTCTTTCCCATCGTCATGCCCCTCCCACTATCGACAAATTCTCGATGGATTGTTGGTGAGGGACTACGACGCGTGAAACTGACATGTGTGAATTGGTCATCTCACTTGGAATTGATGGTTGCTGAGGGGCTTAGCAAGTAGCCTATGGATACAATCGCCAAACGGATTGTGTCAATGGGGTTCAATTGCATTAGTTACATTTGGCCAGTCTATTTAGTCACCAATGACACTTTGGCATCCTTCACGGTTAGACAATCGTTTCAACGACTCGGCTTCATTGAATCCATCGCGGGAATCCAAGCCAACAACCCTTCGATCATCGATGTCCCCCTCATCAAAGCTTACCAGGTATGATAGATTTTCCATGTCCTTGTTTTCTCCTATTAGCATTGAATAAATAACATGGCTCAAACTTAATTTACAACATTGATTAATTTATCGATTGGTATTTATATTTCAGGCAGTGGTGTGAAGCTTAGGGGAAAACAATTTGATGGTCATACTTGATAATCACATAAGCAAACCCGATTGGTGTTGCAATAAATTAGACGACAATAGTTTCTTCGGCGACAAGTACTTCAACTCGGATCAATGGATCAACGGGGTGACTCAGATGGCCACCTTATTCAATGGTGTCACCGACGTGGTCGACATGAGCTTGAAGAACGAGCTAAGGTACCCGAAATAGAACGTAAACGACTGGTACAAGTACATACAGAAAGGAGCCGAAGAAGTGCACTCGGCAAACTTGGATGTTCTCGTTATACTGTCAGGATTTGATTTCGACAGAGACTTGTCATTCATCAAGACTCAACCCGTAAAGCTCATGTTTAGTGGGAAACTAGTATTCTAGTCTCATTGGTATGGATTCTCCGATAGGCCACAGACGTGAGTGACCGGAAAACCAAATGAAGTTTGTGGCAGAGTTGCGACGTACATGTTGAAGACGTCAGGTTATTTGGTTGATCAAGGATACTTTTTCTCATTAGTGAGTTCAAGTTCGATAAAACAGGAGCCAATGTCAATGGCAATAGGTACTTGAACTGCTTCTTTGGGGTAGATTGGGCCCTGTGGACACTTACTGGAAACTATTACGTGAAAGAAGGCATCGTTAGGTTAAACGAGTATTATGAAGTCTTTGATTATAATTGGTGTGCACCCAGAAATTCGAGCTTAATAAAAAGAATTTCACCTCTCCAAGCTCATGTTCGGGGTAAGCCGACTTGTATTAATTAATTAATTTATTTTAGATTGATGTCTATTGGAGTGTGCATTGAGTGAGCTTTACTCTGTGTGTGAGTTGTTAAGGTTGTTAAGAATAGTGACGTATGAAGTTTGTTATGGATGTTATTATAGGTAGTAGTGAGATTGAGTAAGCTTGAAGTCATGACTATTATATAAGCTAGTTGTGCTATAGTTACAGTGGAGAATAGTAAAACAAATGTTATTCATTTCTTCTTATTCAACTTCTCAACATGGTATCATTCGCCAAAGATCCTGAGTATATACTGTTGTTACCTTCGCTGCGTGTTTGCAATGCTCTTTGTGTTGGGGAAACCAGGTTGTTTCCCACACAAACGTAGTTTCAAAATTGACCTAAAATGTCAAGATTAAAACCACCAAAGGTTGCACAGTGGACCATCAAACTGTTGATATTGAAACACAATGAAAAAACCGAATAAAAACAATAAAGGAGAGAACGCACCAAATTTACGAGATTCGACGAGAATATCGTCTACTTCTAGGGCACCACACCGGATGATAACTTCACTATCAAGAAATATTACAACAAATGAAATTCTTTAGAATTCCCCAACTGAGAGAATGAAGAAAAAAATGGAATAGAGAACTTGTTTTGGGATGATTTCTAATGGAAATACTTAGGCCTATTTATAATAGAGTTTTAAGGACTAAACTTATAAATAACCTAATATTTTAGGGACCAAAGATGAAATTCCCATGTGCAAAGTAGGCCACCTAGCAAAGATGAATTTTCTCATAAGTTGGTCACCAACCAAAGATGTCAACTTTGCCAACTTTCAAGCCAAACATAACAAATCTCCACCTTGGCTTGAAATTACCAAGCCTACTCAACTTCTTCAACTCCCCAAAATTGATGAAGTTATTTTAATGTAGTGCCTCTAATCGCGCTCACAAGCGCCACACACCCGAAGGTGTTCGTACTATCTGGATGTTAATAAAGTTCAAAAAATGATTGAACTTGATTACTTTTACCACCTTGGTCATCATATCTGTAGGATTTTCTGCTGTTGCAATTTTCTGAAGTAGAATATTTCATTCTTCAAAGATCTCCCGCACAAAATGATACCTCACGTCGATATGCTTAGTCCTTGAATGGTATACTTGATTTTTCGCTAAGTGAATAGTGCTCTGACTGTCACAATAGAGACTAATATGACTTTGAATAACTCCCAAGTCTTCCATTAACCCGTTAAGCTAAATTGCTTCCTTCACAGCCTCTGAAACTACCATATATTCTGCCTCTTTAGTAGACAAAGCCACTGTAGATTGCAAAGTATACTTTCAACTTATAGGGTCTTTAGCAACAGTAAACAAATACCCAGTAGTTGATCCAAATTATCCAAATCACCAGCATAGTCTGAATCAACATATCTAACCACACACTGACCAAGTGATTCATCATGTTCAAAAACTAAACCTACATCCACGGTTTGTTGGAGATACCATAGAATCCATTTCACAACTTGCCAATGTCCTTTTCCAGGATCATGCATGTACCTGCTCACAACTCCAACTGCTTGTGAAATGTTAGGACACGTACACACCATTGCATACGTCAATCTCCCAACCATATTAGCATATGGAACTTTTTCCATATACTCTCGTTCTTCATTAGTTTTAGGAGATAATTGAGAACTAAGTTTCAAATGAGAAGTTAGTGGGATACTTACATGTTTGACATTTTCATTCATGCGAAAACATTGTAATACCTTTCTCAGATACTGCTTCAAAGTTAAACAAAGCTTCCCTCTCTGTCTATCTCTACTTATCTCCATACCAAGAATCTTCTTGGCCTCACCTAGATCTTTCATCTCAAACTCATGATTCATATGAGCCTTTAATTTGTCTTTCTCCTTTTGACTCTTCGAAGCGATCAACATATAGTCAACGTACAAGAGAAGATAAATGAAAGATCCATCTTTGAGCTTTTGGAAATACACACAATGATCATATTTTCTTCTAGTGTACTTTTGCCTCATCATAAAGCTATCAAATCGCTTGTACCACTGCCTCGGAGATTGCTTCAATCGATATAGCGATTTGTTAGCTTACAAACCCATCTCTTACAACCACCATCTTTGTATCCTTCTGGCTGAGTCATATAGATCTCTTTTTCTAAATCACCGTGCAATAAAGTCATCTTTACATCAAGTTGAGCTAGCTCCAAATTCAACTGTGCTACCAAGGCCAACAATATTATAACGGAGGAATGTTTCATAACAGGGGAAATACTTCATTGTAGTCGATTCCCTCCTTTTGAGCGTAGCCTTTAGCTACCAACCTTGCCTTGTAGCGGACATCTTTTTTGCTATGAGATCCATCTTTCTTTGCAAATACCCCAATGCATCCAATTACTCTTTTACCTTTTGATAATTTTGCCAATTTCCAAGTATTGTTCTTTTGGAGAGATTGCATTTCTTCATCCATGGAACTTTTTCACTTATCACTTTCCAAGCTTTGTATTACTTCTTGGTAAGTGATAGGGATATCATCATCAACAATTGGAAGAGCATAGGCCACCATATTAACAAATCGAGTAGGTCTAATAAAATTTCTCTCATTGGCCTTGTAACTGCAACTGGTTCTGATGTCTCCAATGGTTCTTGGGTTTGAACCTCTTCATCTTCTGATTCTTCTATTGGATTTGAAGAATCAGATGCATCAACTTCTAGGATCATCGTCTACTGAAACTCCATATGTTTTGGAGTATGCTCCACCTGCTGCAGAGTACTACTTGTCTGGATAGCTTCATTTGTTACCTTATTTACTAGGGCATATTCATCAAAGGTAACATCTCTGCTACAAATTATCTTCTTGGTGTCTAAACACCAAAAGCGTAATCCCTTCACTCCATAAGTGATTCCCATAAAGAAAGTCTTATTTGCTATCGGATCAAGCTTGGATTCCTTCACATGATAATAAGCAATGGATCCAAATACATGTAAGGAATTATAATCAGTAGCAGGTTTTCCAGACCATACCTCCAATGGTTTTTTTCCTCCTATCGCTGATGATGACAGACGATTGATAAGATGGCCAACATAAGTCACAACTTTAGCCCAAAATGGCTTACTTATCCCATCATTAGATAACATACATCTAACTTTCTCTAATAGTGTTCGATTCATACGCTCTGTCACCCCATTCTGTTGTGGTGTATTTCTAACAGTGAAGTGTCGAACAATACCATACTCATGGAAAACTTCAAAGAATGGGTCACTTTTATATTCCTCTCCATTTTCCGTCCTAAGACGTTTTATCTTTCTACCAGTCTCGTTCTCGATCATAATTTTCCATTTAATGAAAATTTGAAGCACTTCATCTTTAGACTTCATCGGATACACCCAAACTCTTCTGGAAAAGTCATCTACAAAAGTTACAAAATAATGGTTTTCTCCAAAAGACGATGTCTTTGAAGGACCCCATACATCTGAATGAATATAATCCACAATACCTTTTATATTATGTATAGCGGTGCCAAACTTTACTCTCTTCTGCTTTCCCAGAACACAATGCTTGCAAAAGTTCAATTTGCAAGCCTTTACACCTTTCAACAATCCTTTCTTTTCCAGAATTTTCAAGGATTTCTCTCCAGCATGTCCCAACCACATATGCCACAACTGGGTTGTGTCCAAATCATCACCTCCGGAAGCTGCTGCAACTGCTCCAATAATTGTACTACCTTGGTAGTAATACAAATTATTTTTCCTGATGCCCTTCATCATCACAAGTGCACCAGATGTGACTTTTAAAAATCCATCTCTCATAGTGACTACTGAGCCTTTGGATTCCAAGAATCCCAACGATATGAGATTTTTCTTCAAACTGGGCACGTATCAGACATCAGTCAACTCTGGTTAATCCATCTTGATTCTTCAATCGAATTGACTCTATCCCAATAGTTTTACAGGCATTTTCATTGCCCATATAAATAACTCCTGCATTTAGTTCTACTAAATTGGAGAACCACTCCTAATTAGGGAACATATGATAGGTGTAACCCAAATCTAATATCCACTCATCTTAGTAAAATTTTGTTGATAAAGCAACCAATGATATGTCAGAGTCATTTACATCAGGCTCTGCAACACATGCATCTGGAGCAGCTTTTCCTTTCTTCTTCAGCTTCGGACAATCTTTCTTCCAATGGCCTTTCTCATGACAAAAGGCATATTCATCTTTTCCCAGTCTGGACTTCGACTTTTTTCTCCCTCTCCTCTTTGGGTTTTGATTTTTTGAGCGACCTCTTGCCACCATGGCCTCCGCTGCTTCATACTTTCTCTTATTCTTGGTTTTCTTTTTGAGCTTATAACTATACAAAGCAACAGTTAGATCTTTAAGGGTAACATTATCCTTATCATAAAGTAACGTTGTCTCAAGGTGCTCAAATTCATCTGGAAGAGAAGAGAACAACATCAAAGCCAAATATTCATCTTTGAAGGTTTCATCCATGCCCAATAAGTCTGCCACTAGCTCATTGAACACAATGATGTGTTCATTCATACTGGTGCCTGGTTGATAATCAAATCTGAATAATCTTTTCTTCACGTGGAGACAATTCTGAGAGCTTTTCTTTAGGAATTTTTCCTTCAATGCTTTCCACATCTTACTTGCAGAAGTCTCGTTCTTGTAGCCATACTTCTACTCCTTAGAAATACAAGATCGAATCGTACTGCACGCCAAACAATTGATTGTTACCCGTTCTTTCTCCTCTATATTTCAGGCTTTTCTTCCTCAATGGTGATGTCTAGACCTTTTTGGATTAAAGCGTCTAACACCTCACCTTGCCACATGCCAAAATGATCGGATCCATCAAACAACTCCACCAAGAAATTTGCATTTGACATCATCCTCCTCACCGGTCCAGATGAAGAGCTTGATGTCTCAACTGATCCGTATTTTGGCATTTTAATTCTAACAAACAATATTCAATAGCACGAACTATATCTTTTCAGCAACAGGACCACGAGGATAACCTCAACCGAAGTTCTGATGCCAATTTTTGGGGAAACCGGGTTGTTTCCCACACGAACGTAGTTTCAAAATTGACCTAAAATGTCAAGATCAAAACCACCAAAGGTTGCACAGCGGAAAAAACCGTCAAACTATTGAATATTGAAACACAATGGAAAAATCAAATAAAAACAATAAAGGAGAGAACACACCAAATTTATGAGGTTCAACGAGAATATCGTCTACTCCTCGGGCACCACACCGGATGATAACTTCACTATCAAGAAATATTACAACAAATGAAATTCTTTAGAATTCCCAAAGTGAGAGAATGAAGAAAATAAATGGAAGAGAGAACTTGTTTTGGGATGATTTCTAATGGAAATACTTAGGCCTATTTATAGTTGAGTTTTAAGGACTAAATTTATAAATAACCTAATATTTTAGAGACCAAAGATAAAATTCCCATGTGCAAAGTTGGCCACCTACCAAAGATGAATTTTCTCTTAAGTTGGCCACCAACCAAAGATGTCAACTTTGCCAACTTTCAAGCCAAACATAACGAATTAGCTGTTCTTGGCTCCTGATAAAATCTTTCTAATTGAGTTATGCATTCTTTGATTCCAATCGTTGCTTCGATCTTGATACCTGCTCTCGATAAGATTTATCCATTTTGTGATCATTCAACGTTTACTCGTGATGACTGATTGCTAGAAGGGTAAACTAGTGATATGTGTTGGATTATCTTTGAGATTGCCAAAAAGACTAATGCAAATCTTTTGTTTTCCGCAATGACATATGCAGGTTTAGGCCTATTGGAAGTCAAATTGCACAAAGACTTCACTAGTGAAAGGAACACATTTATGTTTGAAAGACGATGAATCCGAAACTTGGGCAAAACGAGATATCTTCTGCACCGGCTCGAATTTGAAATGGGAAATTATATCGGATTCCAAGATGCACCTCTCGGCCAAGCTCAAAAATGGAAAATCGATTTTCCTCGATGTAGCGTTATACAACGTTATAAGCACAAACAGTTGCAAATGCAGAAGTAAAGACAACAAGTGTGACCCTCGAGCCAATGGTTCAAACTTGTGGACGCGGACGACACAAGGAGAAGCAAAAGGGTGGAACGATCTTTGTTGCAATACTTACCTGGAAAGGGTAGCCTTGAGGGCAGCAACTTTTGATCAATGGGAGGCATATATAGTCTATGGTCCAAACAACAAAGGCATGTTGACACCATTTTCATCCAGCATTTAGTTTAAGTTTAAGTTTTATTTATTTCAAAATGTATAGAAATTAGGTTCCAGTTGATTTGATCAATAAATGCAATTATTTTCTACTAAAAAACAGTAATCAATTCAAAGAATCAGTTGTCCTAAACAAAACATTTGGATTGAGCTATTTATCTCTTCGATAGACCAGCATGGATGATGGATCTTAATAATTGAATTTAGCAAAGATTTCCCGACATGACAAGAACTATCCCGTAGCTCACATCTCTTAACGAGTTCAATGTCCTGGGTTTTAGAGGTCCAAGGATAATTCAGTTGTCGTTTCCATCAGTTGATTTAAAAGAAACACTACTACTGCTTTCCGAGGCTCGACCGGCCATTTCAACTGGCTGTTCAAAACTTGTTCGACAAAGGCGCACCGAAAACAACAACAAATTTGATTAAATTCAGGCAGAGTTAAATCCATAGCAAAATGTTTAGATGAGTGACAAGTTAATGGCCTTTCTCTGTCTTAGTAGAATATAACAAAAGGTATCTTCCTGCATGTTTGTAAATTGTAAGTATGCTCCTTGGAGTTTGATGGATTCGATTCTGGCATCTCAAGGTTTAGTGTTAGGCATCATGGGCACCGGATTTGGACAGTAGGATCGCACTCCATTGCATCTCAAAGGTGTAGAGCATGTTTGTACGTGTATATATACAAACTCTCAACCGGTTGTTTATTGATAGTTGACGTAATTGATGTTCGATCCAATTATAATTTACAATTAGTTTATTGATAGGGCCTAAGCAATATTTCTAAAGAAATGATTATATCTATCTACGTTTATGAAAGCATTAGGGGTTGTAGTAAATTAATAAATCAGGTTCAGACCACCATTTTAAAAATCCAAGTTTAACTTTGTAAAATTATTTAGCTTAATCGAAAATATTGAGTTCATTTGTGAAAAAAATCCTCATAAATTTATTGTAAATGAATAAATGTTGATTACAAGAAAATTCAATGAAATCAATGAAGATCGTCCCCAAAAAAAAAAAGTAATATGCATGCCTCGGTCCAATGTAAATAGCGAAGAAAAGTTATGTAATAGTAATTTACTTTTTTTTTCGTATAGCAAATATTTTATTTTATTTAGAATCCAAATACAATGAATATAAATGGTTCCTAAAGGAATCCATACAAGAACCACACCTAGATTCAAAAATTACTCCAAAGTCTCCTTTGCTATAACATCTAATAACCCTTATTAATCTACTAATAAACTCCCAATAAAGGCCTGAAAAGTATTACAACCCGAACAAATATTTAAAGCTCCTAAAAAAGTACCAACAAAAGACAGCGAAAACCAACGACAACTACTCAACTAACGAGGCACCTAGTTATACTCGGCATACACCAAAACTATTATGAGAATGCAACCAATATGATCGAGTTTCGTGCATCTTGAAACTCTATAATAGCTTTAGGATGTGTAGGTTCCAGTTTCTTTCGGCTTTCATTCTAAGCTACGGGATGGGCAGGTGTATTGTGTGGTCTTGGGCCTTTAGAAGATTCATAAATTAAAAGCAAGGTTGGGTTCTAACAGTGATTTAACTTGACATATAGTGGGATTTTTTTTGGCTCGTAAGGTTAGTTACTTCTAAAGGTTACTTATGTGTGGGATCAGGAACCAAATAGCGGAACGAAATCGTTATAGCGGCTGTTATTTCGCGGTCGCGTCACCGTTTAAAACTGATATTGAGGAATTTCGCGGTGGGTAACCGATTCATGTTGGTAGCTGTCTGTCGTCCCCTAATTTAGTGGGTAACGGTGTATAGCGCCGATAACGGGACGTTATTACCGTTTTTCAACCGTTACTGGAAAAAAAGCCAAGATTCTCACCTGAAAATGTTGCCTTCGTTGAGTTTCGGTGAAGAAGTTGAGTAACGGGCTTCCATTTGAGGTGTTCGGTTCTCCTCCTCAACCCTCATCATCAAGCTCGTGTATTTTATTATGCAAAAAGACAAAACATAAACTGATTTCTTATGTTGTCGAAGCAAATTCAAATTTTTTCTTTTTTACAAAAAAAAATAGCGAAAGGTTGAGACTTTGGCTGTGAATAAAGCATGATGATCCAAAATAAAAAGGTAGATCTCACCTTTACAAGGGATAGCTCATAGATGATGGATGCTCTATTCTCAGTGATATATTTCATCACTTTGAACTGACCTCTTCTGTCTTGAGCCAATTTCATCAATGAACCAATATAGTCCTTCGGTGTAAGCATCCCAATCTTAAGAACTGGCTCCTCAATCGACCTCCGTTGTCTAGGTTCAGGAAGTAAAATGGATTTGAGCACTCATGAAAGGTTGAGACTTTGGGAGTTTGGAGATGAGATTGGGATTGGAGAGAATGAAAGTTCTAGAGTGTTTTTGCTATGTTTTTTTGGTTTTGACCGTTCCACTCTATTTTTTTTTATTTTTTTATTGTTATAAGTTCTAGAATCTAATTTTAATGGATATATTAATTTGTTATCACACTCCTTTAATTTTTTTAGAATTTATAATTTAATCCTTAGTTTAGTTTAGAATGTAACTTTAATATTTATTTAATTTAGATTTTATTCCTAATTTGAGTAATTTAAATTTATACAATTTAAATTTTACACATTTATTTTAATTCAATTTAATTTAGTCATTTTTTGTTCTTTAAATTTATTCAATTTCCATTCAACATTTTAACCTTCATTTTTTGTATTTCAATACATTTTTATTTTCCTTACATTTAATTTCAACCTAATTTTTATCTTATCTTATTACCTAGTTTTAATGTTTCCTATTTGGTTGTATATGTGTGTGTCATTTTTTCTTAGAAAACATTCTAAAAATCATTAAAAATGACTTTATAATTATAATTATTATGTTTTAGAATAAGTTGTGTGAAATTTTAAAAAAATCACGACCGCGACACCCGTAGTGACCGCGATAGCATCCGTTATGTCCACAACCGCGATAAACGCGACGCGGCCGAAAATGCGACTGCAAACGCTATTTAAATCCATGGTTGGGATGCATTTTCTTCATTTTTTTTCTTAGTATATATCTACTGAGTGATTTTTTTCCCTGGAATGGCTTTAAAGCAGGACTGATTTTCTTTCTTTTAGTTTGCAAATCATAGGTATTGATCTTTTGGGAGGATAGGCGAAGAAAAGTTGTGTTGTGAATAGCAAAATGAAGAAGTTAAGTAAAATATATTGAAGCCAAATAAAAAGGTGATGACGATTACAATAGAGAAAAGATGAGAAGGAAAGGTGAGAAAAGAAGCAATTGAATGCACTTAGAACTTTCATGCCCATCCCATGTACAACCCTCCCTTGCTATATACTCCATGAAGTATTCTGTTACTCTGCAAGTTGACATGGGAGCAACGTATCTAGGAAGCTTCGAGACTTGTAGGTTGTTACAAATAATTGGCTTGTGGCCCAATGCAATAGATGAACCATTAAGACGTTGATTCACTCCCTAGTAGTGGTTTCCTTATTCACAACAAGGTGGGAGTACTTTGTGTTAGAAATAAACTAGAATTAACAATTAGTTTGTTTTGATTGTTAGTCTGTTAGATGAATTTGTTAGACGGTTAGCGATATGGGCTATATAAGTCCACTAGTTGTAATGGGTTAAACACACTCTTTTGAATACTTTCAATATACTCGTTCTTTCTGTGACTAATAAATAAAACTGCATTTCATAAATCAGAGGCTTCATTCCTCTCCATAGGCCACCGGCTGTTCATCGTTTCCGGTCGTCAATGGCACCTTTCTCACATGGTACCTTTCTCACATGGTATCATTCGCCAAAGATCCTGACGCCATTGCTTCCGTCACAATTATCGTCTCCACTGCTTTCTTCGTCCGCGATTGTTGTTATTTCTTTCACCACTCGTCGTCTCTAGTCTGATGTCGTCTTGCTTCTACTGTTGTTCCGTTCTTTTATTGGGTTCCTCAGTCACAACGAGGTTTCCTCCGACGCCTCCTTCGCCAAATCATGCATCCTCAACCATCGCGAATTTTTTTATCGCTCTTTCCGTTCGCCGACCGACTTCGTTCTTCCTTAACAAGTGGTTATTCGTTGGCCATATATCTTCCACTTCGTTGATTTCATTTGTTGTTACATCAACAATTGCTTCCTTTGTGATTGATTCAGCGTCGATTTTCTTCCATTTGTTATGGATCTCGATCTGGTTGAAGTTTTTTTTCCATATCTGATCCAAGGCTTGTTCCATTTTCATTGGCCACTGTCTACTGTCGGTTGCTTCATCACCGATATTTTTTACTCTTCTCTTGTGATACTGGTGGCTCAGTTCATACTAGTGCTGAAAGTTTAGCAATGGTGGTGTTGTTGATCTATATTAGATTAGGTTATGTTTGAACAATAGCTTCAACTTTTGGTCCTTCTTTGTTTGGATCTGGTTCCTAGAATATTATAGTACAATGCTTGTTTGGTTAATGGTGAAGGCTGAGTTTCTGTTATTGCTGGTAGTCTGCGGTCCTGCGCCTAGCAATTGTTGAGTTAAGCACTCAGTTATTGTTGGTCATTTGTAAGGTTTTCAATTAGTTGTTTAATTCTATGTTGATCTTGTTGAGAATTTATTTTAGAGAAGAGAATTCATGATTTGGTGGTGTTTGGTGCAAGGTTGCATTCAAATGGTTGAATTTTTGTCGTGATAATTTTTTTTCCTAATTGGTGTTTGTGGGCTGGTTATTGAGATGTTTGATTCTTGGTGAGTATGATTACTATTCTCGGTTAGTAGGGGAAGATTTGGATGTTTATTTTGAGCTTTAATCCTCCATTGGGACATTTTTAAAGTCTTGAGTTGTTGATCCAAGTTCTTTCACACTGGTACTGTTGAATCATTGGTTGCTGCTGGTTCTTGATTTGGGTTTTTCACTTCTTGGTTTGCATTATTTGTTTGTTTTCTCAAATACTCTTTGTTTTAGTTTCTTCATGGTCTGCTGCTTTTATCACAAGGTAACATGAGACTTGAAAGCTTCACAGCCAAGTGTTCATGACAGAAAATCTCTGGCGAGGGTTAAGAGTTTAACAACCTTACCTTCCTTAACAAGACAAAACACGGTGTTTTCTTGCCCAATAGAGGCTTTAGATTGCACCCGGAAGCTTGTAGTTTAACCACCTTGCTTCCACCAAAAAGAAAGTCCGAATAAGTGAGAAGAAGAACAGTTTTGATTCATGAAGAAGTCTCAAATGAAATAATGAGAAAGAAAAGAAAGGTGAATAATGTAGAACGAAAGCATAGCACTTTCGATTCTAGATAAATCACCTAAGTAAAAGGAAGAGATTTTTTAAGGAACTTAAGATGAAAGAGTGAAGAAAGAAATACAAAATGGTGAATGACGAGAAAGTCTATCAAGAACCATCTTTTTCATTTCTTGGTTGAGAACCAGCAACTCATTGCAACACTTCGTTTGTATCTCTTATTCAAGAATCAACTACAAAGAAGATCAAGAACTTGAAGAAGCAGGGTGAATGTTAGAAATAAACTAGAATTAACAATTAGTTTGTTTTGACTGTTAGTCTGTTAGATGAATTTGTTAGACGGTTAGCGATATGGGCTATATAAGTCCACTAGTTGTAATGGGTTAAGCACACTCTTTTGAATACTTTCAATATACTCGTTCTTTATGTGACTAATAAATAAAACTGCATTTCATAAATCAGAGGCTTCATTCCTCTCCATAGGCCACCGGCTGTTCATCGTTTCCGGTCGTCAATGGCACCTTTCTCACATGGTACCTTTCTCACACTTTGTTAGATTGATTTTTTTCTTAAAGTTGTGAGGTTGTCTTTCTTGGTTTATTTTATGCGGAGGGGTTGATATTTATATGTTGGTTTGTCATATTATGGAGGTTGCTAAGGTTTGATGCTTTTCTTTTGATTATTTCTCGACGTTGGTACTTTATAGCTGTAGGAGCAAATTGAAGGTGACTTGAAGGTTTTTAGGAGAAGTTATCTTTTTCTTGGTTGTTGCGATAATTCGACTGATCTAAAGCTTCGCTAAATGTTTTGTGTTTTCTAAAATTGGAGATCTTGAGTATTAGTGTTGGCAGTTCGAATTTACTGTTGATCGCTGTGTTCGAAGGTGGAGGTTTTTCATTGGGTTTGTTTGATTTGTTGTCAAGTCTGATAGAGCAACCAAATGTGTTTGGTGTTAGATGCTCTTTGAGTTATGAAGTGTTGGTGTTTTCATGTTGCGGTTTGATTTCCGATTGTTGGGGCTGTATTATATCCGTGTAGAGTTCGCTCGAATTATTCAATTGTTTTTCGAGATTTTTTGGTAAGCTAGCAGTGTTGAGTATTTTTCAAATTATTTTGGTTATTTCGACAGTTGGTGATTATACAAGGGATAGATTTAGAGTTGTCAACCGAGGGATCCTTTCGTCCCTTCCTTTATTTGTTGGATGCGCACATGTTTATGTTATGGCCAAGCTTGCTACTATTTTGGGGGTCACAAAATCTGATTGGAATACTGCTTCTTTTGGTGGAGTGGTGCATTCGGCATATGCAGGTGTATTCGTTTGTTAAGAAGCATGAAATTTACATTTTTGTTATGTGAGGCAGTGTATGGTGTCTTGTGCCTTGGCTACTGCTGGTCTAGTGTTGAATTAGTATTGTTTGGTTTTGTTAGCTTTTATGCTTTTTGTTTTTTAGAGGTTAGTTCTGTTATGAGGCGGGAAAAGGTTACTGCACATTGGTGATCTTGTTTCATAGGAATTATTTAGGGGTGTGATCTGCTTTGTTGGTTGTTTATTTATTTGGGTTGGTCCTTGTTTGAATCTGTTTTCTTCCCTATTTCCTCTATTTAGGTATAGTGAAGTTTTTAATGAGGTATTTTACATTGACTTTGGCTTATAATTTTCTAATAAAAAATTTCTTATGTCGAGCAATATATATATATATATATATATATATATATATATATATATAATCGAGTTTCACACAATATCTTGCAGACTGCCATATTAGCAAACAAAATATAATTAAACCCTTCGTATGTTAAATCCGATTCTAGTTTCCTTAATTGTCTAAAAAGGGAAAAATAGTAATAAGAGTTGGATAAACAAAATGATGTCTATCTGTGCAAATAAATTAAATAGTAAACCAAGCAATAACAGTAACAAGCAACAGAGAATTAATGTCATCCCTATCTGAGCTTTCTGGTCCTTCATCCTTTGTCCTTAATTAAAAAAAAATATTTCTATGATTATTTAGACATAAACATAATTCAACAATTATAACTATTTAAGTTTATCGATCCATAAATATCTTGGATCAATTCACATTTATTGACTCAGAAATTTGAGTTGTTACATTTATAATTATCGTTTTGATGTCAAAATAAATTCCTTATTCTCAATTAATAAATAAGGAAATACGTAGTAAAGATAAGTAAGGATCGATTCCACATGGACTTAGAAAATTCTGAATTTCTGTATGAATTGTTTATACAAGGCGTGATACAGTAAAATGGGGGTTTTGATAAAATGAGATTAGGTAGTAAAAAGAGATTAAATAAATAAAGACAATTAAAGTAAAAATAAGAGAGTAAAGATTGTAAATCGATATGGTAAAAACAGCCTCAAGCTTCGCTTTGACTAAATTTCCTTCAGATCATCGAATTAGATTTTCCCTTCGGGATTCACGTCGGTTACTTTGTCTACAAGGGCAATCCCCGTGACTCTATTTTGTATACTGAATACCCAAGGCAATCTTTGATTCTGACTTTGGAAACTGATCTAATCAACATCAATTGTCGTAGATTAATTACCGTTTAAGTTTGTGGCGACCGACTCAGATTATTGCTTAAATAGTTGCTAATTCCAATTTCAATTCCATCCTGGCGAGACCATCTTGCCAAGTGCGTTCTCAGGAAGTCGAATGTGCTTTCAATATGCCGATCCTTCCTCCCACACATTTAATCACAACAACCTCTTGACCAAAGTCAATCTTTGATTTTGAAAATTGTTTTGATTTTGAAAAATAAGCACATAGATTAAGAGAGATACTATGAAGTTATTAAGGGCTTGTTTTAATTCTCCCGTTGGAATTGAGTCTCGCTTCAGCTCTCGGCTTATGAGAAAATTAGCTAAGCATGACAAAAGTCATACTTAGCATATTAAAAACAACACTTAAAAATAATGTAAAAAATCGAAAACTTGAAAAATAAAATAAAAGAGAGAACTTTTATAAAACTAGAAAGAAAAAGAAGATTGTAATCTGAGTTGTGAGTTTAGGCTTACCCCAAGAGGGTATTTATATCATCTAAAAACCTAGAGATAAACAAAGAAATTAAAATAAAATAATCCTAAAGATAATTTTTTTCTTAAATTCAAACTTTAAACAAGTCTCGTAATGCAATTATGCTCGTCAATCTTCCAGAAGGCACGCTGACTAGATCTTCTAGAAACAACCGCTGACTGGACCTTTTAGAGACTGCCACGTCAGACCGTATCATGCCCAGAGTCGTGCACATGTCTCCAACCGTGAAAAAAATGCAGAATGCGCCCGTTTTACCACTAAGTTTGGAAAGTAGGACCCTGTATGAAAACAAGTATAACACAACCAAATAAGTAGAAATAAATCCATAAGATCGAAGAATTAATGAGCAAATACTACCGATTCTGAACACTCATCATACATATTAGGCGACAATATATATTATGTCCAACCTTGAACGTGGGGTGAACCAGAGGCTGTCGGTGATCCAGCAGCTGCAGCAGTCGCCTCTTGAAGTTCAAAGTATTATCACTTCTGACTCAACTTCCTTGAAAAAAAAAAAAGACATAACCACTCCTAACACAGTGTATATTTTTGTAACATACATATATCATGTCTCCCTTATTCTCAATAATACGTTACCAAAAAGATATATCACATTAAACATTTGTTGATATACATAAATGTCATGACATCAAAATTTATGTCAAAAAAATACAAATAGTGATGTAAATGCTAATTTTAATGATAATATTTTCAACATTGATGACTATGATCACTTCGGGTGGAGTTGTGATTTTTGAAGTTTCAAAAATGGTTCGATGACCAAAGAAGATGTACTATGGGTTGCTTCATTAAGATACTGCCAAAAAGATCTTCCATTACCATCCTAAGTGTAGTCAAATAGAGCTTACTTATCCTAAGTATAGGAAAATAGTGGGGATTAAGTATGTTCCGGATCAGTTTGATGAAATCTCAAGATTAAGGCTTATGCTGCTAAGTCTGATATGTTCTCGTCTAGCATGACTGAGGTTCAGTTGGACCCTCTTCATGGGGCTACTGGTTCCAAGCTTGGATCCTTACCTGTCAGGTATCTTAGCGTCCCATTAGTTAATAGGAAGCTGATAGAGAAGGGTTGAACTTGTTTGGTGGAAAAGATCACAGCTACGTTTCGATACTAGTTAAACAGATGGCTTAATTATGTTAGCAGGATGCACCTGGTTGGTGTTGTTCTTTTCAGTATTGCTAACTTGTGGTGTAGATAGTTGGTATTGCCTTCTAGTGTTATCAAGAGAATGTATCAACTTTGTGAATTTTTTTGAAAGGTGGTGATGTGCTTATTAATTAGGCCAAGGTTAAGTGGGAGTGTATTTGTTGCTCCCAAATCTGAGGGGGTCTGGGGATGAAGAATCTGAAAAGCTGGAACAAAACTTGTGTGCAGACTCTTCTGCTGTTATCAGGAGAATATATTAACTTTGTGTATTTTTTTTGGAAAGGTGGTGATTTGTTTGCTAATGAGGCAAAGGTTAAGTGGGAGTGTATTTGTTGCTCCCAAATCTAAGGGGGGTATGGGGGTGAATAATTTGAAAAGCTGGAACAAAACTTGTGTTCTCTTGTTAATGAAGAATATCCTAGCTAACGAAGGATCCTTATGGGTGGCCTGGGTTCGTGCTTATGTCTTTAAGGGCATAGATTTTTTACAGGTTGACTGTAGACCCCATTTTAACTGGATTTTCATTAGGAAGATTTTAGGGTTGATAGAGGAGGCCAAGTCTTGTATACAGGTAGCCTTGATTGGGATTTGATAATTATGAGGTGGTTATTGAATGAGACTAGAATTAATGACAAGGTTGAGTGATAGAGGCTTTTTGTGGTTTTTTATGAATGTCCTAAGCATTTTACCATTGTCTGGATGGTAGTTCTTAACAACCTACAATTGATTGTCTGCTCAAAATGGGATTAATGTGGATATAGGCTGTAGGAACTGTGATGGGATGGGGTAGGAATCTCGGGATCATATCTTCTTTGAATGTGCTTTCTTAAAGAAATATGTAGGCTGTAGGAACTTTGGCAAAGTCCCCAGCAATGATGCCAATTTGACAACTGTCGTTTTGATGTCAAAATAAATTCCTTCTTCTCAATTAATAAATAAGGAAATACATAGTAATGAGAAGTAAGGGTCGATTTCATAGGGACTTAGAAAATTCTAAATTTCTGTATGGATTGTTTATACCAGGCGTGATATAGTAAAATGGGGGGATTTTGATAAAATGAGATTAGGTAGTAAAACGAGATTAAATAAATAAATGCAATTAAAGTAAAAATAGGAGAGTAAAGATTGTAAATCGATATGGTAAAAACAACCTCAAGCATCGCTTTGACTCAACTTCCTTAAGATCATCAAATTAGATTTTCCCTTCGGGATTCAAGTCGGCTACGTTGTCTACAAGGACAATCCCCATGACTCTATTTTGTATACCGAATACCCAAGGTAATCTTTGATTCCGACTTCAAAAACTGATCTAATCAACACCAATTGTCATAGATCAATTACTATTTAAGTTCGTGGTGACCGACTCGGATTGTTGCTTCAATAGCCACTACTTTCGATCTCAATTCCCTCCTGCAAGACTATCTCACCAAGTGTGTTCCCAGGAAGTCAAATGTGCTTTCAATAAGTTGATCCTTCCTCCCACACATTTAATCGCAATAACCTCTTGACCAAAGTTTATCTTTGATTTTGAAAACTGTTTTAATTTTGAAAAAATAAGCACAGAGATTAAGAGAGATACTCCGAAGTTATTAAGGGTCTATTCCAATTCTCCCGTTGGAATTGAGTCATCGCTTCAGCTCTAGTCTTATGAGAAAATTAGTTAAGCATGACAAAAGTCATACTTAGCATATTAAAAAGAAAACTTAAAAATAATGTAAAAAATCAAAAAGTTGAAAAATAAAATAAAGGAGAGAACTTTTTTAAAACTAGAAAGAAGAAGAGGATTGTAGTCTGAGTTGTGAATTTAGGATTACCCCAAGAGGGTATTTATAGCCTCAAAAAACCTAGATATAAACAAAGAAATTAAAATAAAATAATCCTAAAGATAATTTTTTTTCTTAATTTCAAATTTTAAACAAGTCTCCTAATGCTACTCTGCTCGTCCATGTTCCAGAAGGCGCGCTGACCAAATCTTCTAGAAACTGCAACTGACTAGACCTTCTAGAGACCGTCACATCAAACTGAATCATGCTAAGAGCCGTGCCCATGTCTCCAGCCGTGACAAAAAAAATACAGAATGCACCCGTTTTACCACTAAGTCTGGAAAGTATGACCCTGCACAAAAATAAGAATAACACAACCAAATCAGCAGTAATAAATCCATAAGATTGGAGAATTAACGAGAAAATACTATCGATTCTGAATACTCATCAAATTCCCCTCACTTATCTCATGCTTGTCCTCAAGTATGATATAATCAAATCGGTCAAAAATTTCATTTACTTTTCTTTGTCAAGTTTTATATTCAAGGAATCAAGGTAGAGTCCACAAGAATTATTCAATTCAAGACATCAATCAATTGAACATCACCAATTGGAACAAGTTAAATGCAACTGTAACATCCAATCATTCATCAATCTCAATTCTTATAACTCAATACCTTATCGGGATTCACTCAAATCACTCAATGTGTTTGGGGTATAGAAATGCTCAATGTCAGAACCGACACGATATTACCAAAGGCCTGTAAGTAAATCAAATCTCCACTACTAATAAGAACAAGATGCATAAACCAAAGGGTATTCTATTGGTTGTAGTAGGGATTAGGTAAAGGTGGGGAAAAGGATAAATAATGTGGCTAAAAATTCAAGGTAAGGAACTAACAAATAACAAGTTCAACTCCATCAAAACATTAAGCATAACAAGATAAAAAGACAAACTATCAAACAACAACTTTCTTTTCAAAATGGATTTGATTTTTTTTTCTCTTTGTTGTTGTTTTGTTTTCCATTTTTTTCTCATGCCTTTCCTCTCTTTTTTCTCAAACATCTTTTTTTTTCTTTTAGAACTGCTATTATTTTTTTATGGAGCATACATCGGTTTAACTGTTCACTTGCGAACAAGATGCATAAATCAAAGGGTCTTTTATTGGTTGTAGTAGGGCTTAGGTAAAGGTGGGGAAAATGATAAATAATGTGGCTAAAAATTCAAGGTAAGGAAATAACAAATAACAAGTTCAACTCCATCAAAACATTAAGCATAACAAGATAAAAAGACAAACTATCAAACAACAACTTTCTTTTCAAAATGCATTTGATTTTTTTCTCTTTGTTGTTGTTTTGTTTTTCATTTTTTTCTCATGCCTTTCCTCTTTTTTTTTCTCAAACATCTTTTTTTTCTTTTCGAACTGCTATTGTTTTTTTATGGAGCATACATCGGTTTAACTGTTCACTTGCCCTGAAAAAGGGTAGAAAAGAGGGATAAAATATAATGGCTTGGGTTTATGAATATGGTGCAAACAAAGAAGTGGGAATAGGCTCAAGAGTGGTTAACAATGGGGATAAATGTATGTTTAGGCAATTTTAGTGGGGAAAACGGAATGGTTAATCCTAAAGTGCCCAGATCATTTTTAAGCATCATGTTCATGTGTAATCCCAACAGTATTTAAAATGCAGGTTCTAGAATACCAATGTCATATTCGACACACTCAATCCAACAAAATGAGAGCAAAATGATATGCTCGTAAAGGCTCAAATATCACCAATAAAATCATGGAATATAACAAGAAATCTAACTTGATCACAATTCATGCTATTCGCTATCAAAAATATCCTAATCTAAACAATCATGTGTTGCCAAACAAGCATACCAAAAATATTCAACAAGACAAAGAAATTCAACGAAATTTTCGCAAATCCAACCACCACATACTAGCATCAAAACATAAAGATAAGCAAAGGGAAATTCAACCTAGACTCTACTCCCCCTCACTTAAAGTATTTTGCATCAAAACATAAAATTAAAGTACAAGAGAATGAATAGAGTACTCCCCAGATTTATTGTCGACCACGGCCAAAGCCTCGACAACGGTGGGAGGTACTGGGCAGGCGGCAGACTGTCAGTAGCAAGGGCATGACCCGGACTAGAAGAACAGGCTGACGAAGCAAGCTGCCCGGTTTGCTGCCGATAGCTCGACATAGCAGGAGATGGGTTCGGGGTGGAAAACTGGTGTTGAAATATTCTGTAAAACCATAAATTAGATGGTACATAAGCAAAGGTTGAATCGAAATACGATTAGAGTTATCTTTGGAATGTCATCCGAAACCACCGAATGTATTGAATACGATGGTAAGTCCGTTAGTTGCAGATGAGAGGATGATATTCCTACTGTCAGTATTGACTGGAACGATGGTGATGGAGAGAACAGTGGTGACGAACGGTGAGAGGTGCTCGGCTCGGGGCGAAATGAGGCATTCGACGCAAACGTCGAATGATATGGCAACGTTGGAGTGTGGCCACGGCCTCGCGTTGGGCAAACTGGAGGTGGGAGTCGGAATCGCTTGGCAACTCAACAAATGTTGGCACATTGGAGCAGTGACGTCCTCCAAAGACGGTGGGCGGAGGGGCGGTGGTAGCATCCGATTGGTGTCTTGTGTGCACCATTATGAACGGAGAGGTTGAAAACACGTTAGCAAGGGCATAGTATTCTGGTAGGGCCGGTGACTTGAGGAGAGGAAGAGATGTTGAAGCATTGTTTGGGGAAAGAGAATCGATTTGGAGAAGAAGAAAGGAGGTTGGGGTTAACTTGTTTCTACCGTGCATAGGGGTGTTAGAGTTGGAGTCAAATTGGGTTTTTTATGAGAATAAAAAGAAATTTAAAATTAAAAGGTGATAGAGATAAGGATGGTGGGGTCCATGGTCAAAGGTAAAGGAAAGAGAAGAGAGGATTGAGGAGTGAGGGCGGCATAATGTTAACAAAAAAAGAGGGGAAAACAATTTGGGTTTTGCCAACGTGCGCCGATCTCCTCTAAGGGGAATGCTAACATGCGCCGTTTAATGAAACGGTGCGCACGGGTTGGGGTAATTGTTTCATTGCTTTGCGCGATTGTACACTACTCTATACGTTCCGAAATTGGCACACTTCGAATGATAATTTCACAAATCTTTGTCGTTTAAGTTTGATTAAAAATATTTGGTTACTACAAAATAATAATAAAAATTAAATGAAACATGCGCAATCGAAAATAAGATAAAAATAAAAATATAACAGAATTAAAAATAATAGGTTGCCTCCATGAAGCGTTTTTGTTTAACGTCGTTAGCTCGACAACCTGATTCAGACTATAGATTCTTCTAAGTCGAGATATTCAATTAAGAAAGATTGCCTATTCACATAATACAATTTAATTATGTGTCTATTGACGAGTACCCGAATCATCTTCAAATTCGACTGCGCCATGAGAAAAAATTTAAGTTACCGTATAAGGTCTGCTCCATTTCGATCGAAGTTTACCTGCAAAAAGTTTTAACTTTGAATTAAAAAGAATAACTTTTTTTCCGATAGAAAAAGATTTAAAAGCGATTTTTCGATCATGAAATTCTTTTGTTTTGTCTTTATATATCCCGGCGTTG
Organism: Hibiscus syriacus; assembly: GCF_006381635.1. NCBI lineage: Eukaryota > Viridiplantae > Streptophyta > Magnoliopsida > Malvales > Malvaceae > Hibiscus > Hibiscus syriacus. Next base: position 2,727,162 of record NW_024063319.1, read on the forward strand.
TCGTAAGCATATTTTCGGATTTCCTCAAGTTCCTGTATATGTAACTTTCGTGTTTCGCCCATCGCTTCCAATTTCATATTGCATTGCTTTACAGCCCAATATGCCTTGTGATCCAGCTAGACTGACAAATGACATGGCTTACTAAATACAAGGCGATATGGCGACATGGCGATAGGTCCTTTATATGCAGTTCGATAAGCCCATAAAGCATCAATCAATTTCAAGCTCCAATCCTTGCGATTTGGCTTGACTATTTTCTCAAGAATCTTCTTTACTTTAGGGTTTGATATTTCTACTTGTCTGTTCATTTGCGGATGATCAGTCGTGGTAGTCCTGTGATTTACTCCATGCTTTTTCATAAGTTTATCAATTACCCGATTAATGAAGTGTGTGCCGCGGTCACTTATTATCGCCCTCAGTGTGAAAAACCTGGAAAAAATACAATTTTTTAGAAATTGAACAGTAGTTTTGGCAACGTTATTTCAAGTGGCTTTATCTTCTACCCACTTCGAAACATAATCAACCGCAAGAATTATATAACAATTGCCAAAGAAAGAAACAAAATGAACCATCTAGTCGAGTCCCCAAACATCAAATATTTCATATATATAAATAGGATTAAGAGGCATTTCGTTTATTCAAGTTAAATTACCTGCACGTTGGCAATTATCATAGGATTTGCAAAATAAGTAAGCATTGCGGAAAATATGAGGCCAAAAGAAACCACATTCCAAAATTTTATGAGCAGCCCGCTTTGGTCCGAAATGTCCACCACATGAATAAAATGACAGAAATTTAAATTTGAGCTTACATCGCTTTCAAGAACACATCGTCGAATTACCTGGTCTGAACAATGCTTCCAAAGATACGGATCATCCCAAATGAAGAAATGAGATTCTCTTTTAATACGTTTTACTTTGGCTCTCGTCAGATCAGATGGTAATTTACCTATGGCTAACTAATTAACTATATATGCAAACCAGGGCATTGATTTCTGTGCCATCATCAAGCTTTCCTCTGGGAATTCCTTACGAACGGGAGGATCAACTGTAGTGATTGAAAGACGACTTAAGTGATCAGTCACCAAATTCTCACATCCTTTCCTATCATTGATTTCCAAATCAAATTCTTGAAGGGGTAAGATCCAACGGATTAGTCGAGGTTTTGCCTCTTTTTTGCTAAGCAAGTACTTTAAGGCTGCATGATCAGAAAAAACAACAACTTTAGTGCCAATAATATATGATCTAAACTTATCTAATGAAAAAATGATATCAAATAATTCTTTTTCGGTTGTCGAATAATTCCGTTGTATGGAATCTAAGGTACGTGACACATAAGCGATAACGTGAGGCTCTTTCCCGATCCTTTGTCCGAGTACGGCTCCAACACTTCCATCCAAAGCATCACACATGACTTCGAAGGGAAAATCTTAGTTTAGAGGTTGGACTATGGGTGTCAAAACCAACTTTCCCTTTAAAATGTCAAATGATTCTCTGCATTATTGGTCAAAATTAAAGGTTTTATCCTTTTGTAACAACTTGCATAATGGTTGCGCCACCTTGGAGAAATCCTTAATGAATCTGAGATAAAAACCTGCATGACCAAGGAAAGAACGAATTTTCCTCACCGTGGTGGGGTAAGGAAGTGAACGTATTGTATCAGTTTTTGCTTTATCTACCATAATTCCTTTAGAAGAAACAATATGGCCTAGAATTAAACCTTTATCAACCATAAAATGACACTTTTCATAATTTAAAACAAGGTTAAATTCTAGGCACCGACGCAACACATTTGTCAAGTTTAATAGACACTCATTGAATGGATTACCATAAACAGTTTCCATGAAGATCTCAATACCTTTCTCAATATAATCAGAAAAAATACTAATCATACACCTTTGGAACATGGCAGGTGCTTTGCAAAGTCCGAAAGGCATTCGTCGGTAAGCGACGGTGCCGAAGGGGCATGTGAATGTCGTCTTTTCTTAATCTTCAGGTGCTACTAGAATTTGGAAGAAACTGTAATCAATGCAAACTCTCCATCCATTCTGAACTAGTGTTGGTACAAATTCTCCCTTAGAATTTTCGATCATAGTAACTCGTGTTTTTTAGGAACTACATGTATTGGACTTACCCATTTACTATCCGAAATTGGATATATAATATCTGCATCAAGGAGTTTTTGTATATCCTTTTTTACCACTTCCATCATTGGTGGATTAAGCCGACGTTAGCCTTCACGTTTCGGTTTTGCGTCTTCTTCGGTTTTAATTTTGTGCATACATATAGATGGACTTAACCTTTTATGTCGGTGATGGTTCATTATATAGCTTCTTTGTGTGTGTGTAAAACTTTTATTAAATCTTTTTCTTCCTCTTCGAACAATCCTTTCGATATGATTATTGACAAGGTGTTATTCGCCTTGAAGAAGGTGTACTTTAAGTGATCTGGTAACGGTTTCAGTTCAATTTTAGGTGCCTACAAAACAGAAGGAAGAACTTTAGACTTAGAGGAAATTAAATTTAATTCGACATAATCAGAATATATGTTCTCATCACGATCTTCTGGCTTTCTGCATAGATCAAAGGAAAAATTAGTCTTTAAAAAATTCATCAGCCAAATGATCAATTATATCAACAGAATTTATACTTTCCACTTTTTCAGGATATCTCATTGCCTTATATACATCAAACTTAACGACCTCGCCGTCAAATTCCATGGTTAAAATCCCGCCTTCATCGTCAATCTTCGTGTGTACAGTACTTTGGAAATGACACCCAATAGGATATCAGAGGATGTGCTTGTGCGGTCATTCTCCATGTCAATTATATAAAAATTAGCGGGAAATATTAAGTCGTTTACCTTCACCAATACATTCTCTAAGAGTCCTTCCGGATAGATCATCGATCGGTCGACAAGCTGAATTGAGATCTTTGTATCCTTCAAAGGCTAGTTAGTAATCATTTTGTAAACATATAGAGACATTACATTAATAAAGGTGCCAAGATCATACATGGCTCGTTTTATCACAACTCTACCAATTTTACAAGGTATTGTGAACATACCTTGATCTTTTAGTTTTGGTGGTAACTTTCGTTGGAAGATATTTGAGACGTGTTCTCCCAAATTCACCTTCTCGACCCCAGTAAGCTTCCTCTTTTTCGTATAAAGATCCTTAAAAAATCTAGCATACCTTGGAACCTTTCGGATAACCTCAAGGAGAGGTATGTTGATCTCCACCTTTTGAAATACGTCTAGTATTTCCTTTTTCTCTGCTTATTTATCCCTTTTTCAATAACCTCGATGGAAAAGGTGGTGGCACGTCATGGGGAGATGGCGTTGGATCCGTTTATTCTTCGTCACTCTTTTTCTGGGATCCTGAATCAATAGTCTTCTTATCTTTTTGGATTGCTTCTTATCTTTTTGGATTGCTTCATCTGATGGAACAGGGGGCGCTATTACTGTACCACTCCGAAGAGTGATGGTGCTGATATTCTCCGTTGGGTTTACCTCGATTTGGGATGAAAGTTTACCTTTTAATTCCAAGCGTCATATGGTTTGAGCAAGTTGTCTTATCTGCTTGTTCATCTCTTGGAAGTGTTCTTCAGTACGAATCTGGAATTTTTCCTGAAAAAAGTGTTAACCTCTTGAAAATTAACTCTAATGATGTCTTCTGCGGTTGTTGTGGTAGTGGAGGTAGTATTGCTTGATAACCTTGATTCGGCCTTGAGTTTTGGGCATAACTGAAATTTGGATGATCCCTCTATCTTGGGTTATAAGTATTATCGTAGGGGTTATAAGCTCTTTGGGGAGGTCCTGGAAAGTTCCCAACTGCATTGACTTGACATGATGTGTCATCTTGGATCAGTGGATAACCGTCTGTTGGGTAATCAGGTAATGCACATACTCCACACAATCTGTTTGGTCCTGTCTTTCCTACAACAAGGGAGTTGCCGACTTCAGTTAATTTATCTATCTTATTTTCTAAAGAAGATGAACTTATCTCATGAATCCTTCGAGGAGGTTCATTAGTTGTGCGGAACTGTTAGGAATTTACGGCCATTGTGGAAATTAAATCCCTAGCCTCGGTAGGGGTCACGTTCACCAAGGCTCCACCACTGGCAACATCGATCATCTTCATTTCCAGGGGAGTAAGTCCTTCATAAAAGTATTGAAGGAGTGTATATTTAGTTAACCCATGTTGTGGGCAAATAGCACATAATTTTTTAAACCTTTCCCAGTAGTCATAGAGTGACTCTCCATCAAGCTGCTTGATTCCAAGTATTCTCCTTCGTAGTTGACTTACTTTCACCACAGGGAAAAACTTGTCAAGAAAATGAGCTCATGTAGTAATAGATCTTGGAGGTAGATAAAATAACCACTCCTTAGCCGAATCAGCTAAGGAAAAAGGAAAAGCTCTAAGTTTGATTTGATCCTCAGTTACTCCCTGTGGTCTAATGCTGAAGCAGACAATGTGAAATTCCGTGAGATGTTTATGTGGATTCTCGTTTGGCAATCCGCAGAATGTAGGGAGGAGATGAATAAGGCCATTTTTTAACAAGTATGGAGTTTTTCCTTGGGGAAAATCAATGAACAAAGGCTCTTGTTCAGTGGGTGTCGCGGCTAACTCTCTGATAGTAGGATCAACCATCGGAATTGGTTCTGTATTAATGGATTCAGCTGAATTTGATTCTGATTATGGATTTGATTTTTGTCTCATAGCTCTGGCTTCGATTTCCGGGTCATACTCCACTAATGTGCCCGGATTAGTCCTGATCATAAATCAAAAGCAAACAAAAATTAGCAACTTTGGCAAAGTCCCCAGTAACGGCGCCAATTTCACAACTGTCATTTTTATGTCAAAATAAATTTCTTCTTCTCAATTAATAAATAAGGAAATACGTAGTAAAGAGAAGTAAGGGTCGATTCCACATGGACTTAGAAAATTATGAATTTCTATATGAATTGTTTATACTAGGCGTGATATAGTAAAATAGAGGGATTTTGATAAAATGAGATTAGGTAGTAAAAAGAGATTAAATAAATAAAGGTAATTAAAGTAAAAAATAGGATAGTAAATATTGTAAATTGATATGGTAAAAACAACCTCAAGCTTCTCTTTGACTAAATTTCCTTCATATCATCGAATTAGATTTTCCCTTCGGGATTCACGTTGGTTACTTTGTCTACAAGGGCAATCCCCGTGACTCTATTTTGTATACCGAATACCCAAGGCAATCTTTGATTCCGTCTTCAGAAACTGATCTTATCAACATCAATTTTCATAGAACAATTACCGTTTAAGTTCGTGGCGACCGACTCGGATTGTTGCTTCAATAGCCACTAATTCCAATCTCAATTCCATCATGGCAACACTATCTCGCCAAGTATGTTCCTAGAAAGTCGAATGTGCTTTCAATATGCTGATTTTTCCTCCCACACATTTAATCGCAACAACCTCTTGACCAAAGTCAATATTTGATTTTGAAAACTGTTTTGATTTTGAAAAAAATAAGCGCATAGAGTGAGAGAGATATTCTGAAATTATCAAGGGCCTATTTCAATTCTCTCGTTGGAATTTAGTCATCGCTTCAACTCACGGCTTATGAGAAAATTAGCTAAGCATGACAAAAGTCATACTTAGCATATTAAAACAAAATTTAAAAATAAAGTAAAAAATCGAAAACTTGAAAATAAAATAAAGGAGATAACTTTTATAAAACTAGAAAGAAGAAGAATATTGTAGTCTGAGTTGCGAGTTTAGGCTTACCCCAAGAGGGTATTTATAGCCTCTAAAATCCAAGAGATAAACAAATAAATTAAAATAAAATAATCCTAAAGATAAATTTTTTTCTTAAATTCAAACTTTAAACAAGTCTCCTAAAGCAATTCTGCTCGTCCGTCTTCCAGAAGGCATGCTGACTAGATCTTCTAGAAATTACCGCTGACTGGACCATCTAGAGACTATCACGTCAGACCGTGTCATGCCCAGAGTCGTGCCCATATCTCCAGCCGTGACAAAAAAAATGCAGAATGCGCCTGTTTTACTACTAAGTCTAGAAAATAGGACCCTGAACGAAAACAAGTATAATACAACCAAATAAGCAGCAATAAATCCATAAGATCGAAGAATTAGTGAGCAAATACTACTGATTCTGAACACTCATCATACATATTAGGCGAAAATATATATTATGTCCAACCTCGAACGTGGGGTGAACCAGAGGCTGTCGGTGATCCAACAGCTGCAGTAGCCGCCTCTTGAAGTTCAAAGTATTTTCACTTCTGACTTAGCTTCCTTGAAAAAAATACATAACCACTCCTAACACAGTGTATATTTTTGTAACATACATATATCATGTCTCCCTTATTCTCAATAATGTGTGACCAAAAAGATATATCACATTAAGCATTTATTGAAATACATAAATGTCATGACATCGAAATTTATGTCACAAAAAACAAATAGTGATGTAAATGCTAATTTTAATGATAATATTTTCAACATTAATGAATATGATCACTTCAGGTGGAGTTGTAATTTTTGAAGTTTCAAAAATGGTTCAATGACCAAAGAAGATGTACTATGGCTTACTTCATTAAGATGCTGCCAAAAAGATCTTCCATTACCATCCTAAGTGTAGGAAAATGGGGCTTACTTATCATAAGTGTAGGGAAATAGTGGGGATTAAGTATGTTCCGGATCAGTTTGATGAAATCTCAGGATTAAGGCTTAATGCTGCTAAGTCTGAGATGTTCTCTTCTAGTATGACTAAGGTTCAGTTGGACCTTCTTCATGGGCTACTAGTTCCAAGCTTGGATCCTTACCTGTCATGTATCTTAGGGTCCCATTAGTTAATAGGAAGTTGATAGAAAAGGGTTGCACTTGTTTGGTGGAAAAGATCACAGCTAAGCTTCGACTCTGGTTAAATAGGTGGCTTAATTATGCTGGCAAGATGCAACTGGCTGGTATTGTTCTTTTCAGTATTGCTAACTTGTGTTGTAGATAGTTGGTATTGCCTTCTAGTGTTATCAGGAGAATGGATCAACTTTGTGAATTTTTTTTGGAAAGGTGGTGATGTTCTTACTAATTAGGCGAAGGTTAAATGGGAGTGTATTTGTTGCTCCCAAATTTGAGGGGTCTAGGGATGAAGAATCTGAAAAGCTGGAACAAAACTTGTGTGCTCTTCTGCTGTTATCAAGAGAATAGATCAACTTTGTGTATTTTTTTGGAAAGGTGGTGATGTGTTTGCTAATGAAGCCAAGGTTAAGTGGGAGTGTATCTGTTGCTCCAAAATCTGAGGGGGTCTGGGGGTGAAGAATCTGAAAAGATGGAACAAAACTTGTGTGCTCTTGTTGATGAAGAATATCCTAGCTAACGAAGGATCCTTATATGTGGCCTGGGTTCGTGCTTATGTCTTGAAGGGCATAGATTTTCTGTAGGTTGACTGTGAACCCCATTTTAACTAGATTTTGATTAGGACTATTCTGGGGTTGATGGAGGTGGCCAAGTCTTGTTACGGGTAGCCTTGATTGGGATAGGATAATGATGAGGTGGTTATTGAATGAGACTAGAAATGAGGACAATATTGAGTGATAGAGGCTTTTATGGTTTTTTATGAATGTCCTTAAGCATTTTACCATTGTCTGGATGGTAGTTCTTAACAACCTACAACTGATCGTTTGCTCAAGATGGGATTAATTTGGATGTAGGCTGTAGGAACTGTGATGAGATGGAGTAGGAATCTCGGGATCATATCTTCTTTGAATGTGCTTTCTTAAGGGAGGTTTGGGAGGCTGTTTTGAGGCTTTATGGCATCCGTAGGGATGTGAGAAGTAGAAATGAGGAACTTGGCTAAGCTATATCTTGGTTCAAGGACAAATCGTTGCTACTGTATATCCTGCGAGTGGGTTGGTGTGTTTACATATATATTGTATATGGGAATAAAGGAATTTTAGGCAATTTAGAGGTGTAAAGAGGAGTGTAGGTGAGATTTAGATATTATTAAAGGAATTGTTCGAATCTAAGTGTTTAGGAAGATTATTATATGCGATGTTGTAAATCATGATCTTTGTATAGCTTGGGGGCTCTGATTCCCCTAGGGTTGGTGTTGTTTCTGTTATTTTGTAGTAGCGTGTTTAACGCTTCTTGGATAATAAGAAAATTCAATTTATCAGAACAAATGTAATGTTTTTTTATTAATTTGGGGTAAGTACAATGTAATATTTGTTCAAAGATAACTCTCAGCTATTTGACATTGAACAATCACACTTCTAGCATTTCTGACTGAGATCTCAAGAAATAATAATAATTCTTTTATCATCGAAATCGTTTAGTTCGTGCATAAAAATGTAATTATTGAGGAATTACAATAACATCGATTAATTAGTTTATTAGTTCGTTATGCCGCTTGGGTTCTAAAATCGTCTGATTTCCATTAATTGGATAAAGACATTACTATATCTGATAACTCTGTTAGTTAGGATTTCAGAGAAATTCATTGAATGCAAGAATGAATGTTTTAAGTACAAGTTGTCACACCGTGAGAACATGCATGCTCTAAGCATTTGGGAATATTTTTTTTTATCGAAGGTCAACCAATCGCTGCTCCTACAGCTTGTAATGGACAAACCTTTTTATCATATTTTAATTGTTTTATTCGATGGAAATATATATATATATAAAGAAATGATACAAAATTAATTCAAATCAACACTTGATAAAATGGTAAAAATACATTCCATTTCCAATGAATCTTAAATGAGCTTCGGAAGAAAACTGGTCTTAAAATATAATTAAATCATACAAATTTAAAAAAATTAATTTCATTAATTTTAAAATTAACAAAATTTAAACATATTAAATTAGAAATAATGGACTAAGGCTTAATTACATTAAATCATTTAAAACGAAGATTTGTTATAAACAAAAAAAAAGTTTGAAACATAACTTAAAATTAATAATTTTAAAATTTTCACGAACTTAAAATATAATTCAATTATAAACGTTAGGACATAAACCATTCCACTGTAACACATTGGAATCCTAGTCTATGAGAATTAAACTATTTTTGCCTAGAATGAAAATCGAATTTAATTGAATTGAGTTTTAAATTAATTAAATTGCATAGGATAAATTAAATTGCCTAAGTAAAATCCAAGTTGAATTGAAAATTAAATTAATTACATTGAAAGAGGGCCTAATCGAATTGTTTAGGATAATTATTAAGTTGAATTAAAACCTGGATTAATTAAATTAAACAAGGATCTAATTAAAAATAGGAAAAGAGTAATAACCTAAATCATTGTGGTCAGGTTGAATTAGATTGCAAATATTATTATTTCATGCTAAAAATTCAAATTCCTATAAATGCCCTTGAATGGTTGGTTACTTAAGTACTAAGAGAGGCTAAATTAGGCATTTCCACCTCCATTAAGGATGAAATAATATCATCCTTCCCATTTCATTTGGTGACCGGACAAAGAAAGAAAAATTAGATAGAATTTAGAAAGAAAAAAAATGGAGAGAATACAAAGAAGAAGACAGTCCATGCAAGCTTAGTTCAAGCTTGAATTAACTAAGGAAATTACATAGCCTAACAAGTAAGTCTTTCATTCTCTTTCCATTCGAAATTTTAAGGATTTAATTGAGTTAATTCTTGAGAAATTGATAAGCTTGATTATTGAATAAATTAAAATTGTTGGCTTGCATGATACTAGAGATTATGGTGATCATGTTGAGTTAAATTTAAGTGATCAAGAACCTTGTTAAGTTGGGTAAACTATGGGTTATCATCTTAAGGTAATAACTGAAATAATTGTTCATGCATGTGACCAAATTAAGAAAATTGAAAGGTTGTGTACTAAATTGGAAAAAATATATGTAGGATAAAGTTGCTGATTAGGCATCGTATCGGAGGATTTTGTGAAGCTCGACCAGAAGACTTTGAGCCGGATCCAGCTACTGATTCATCCTTATCAGAAGTGCATGTTACTTTTCCAGCATCTCCAGGTAAATTCTCCAATGGAGGCTCTGAATCAAGAGATTGCATGAACTCGTCAAGAAACAAAACTTTGTTCACAAGTTCACAAGTAATGAAACAAAACTATATAGAAGATATATATACTTGATGACCAACTTTGTTATCGAGCATTAAAGCTTTTGTGCATTTCAAGAAATGAATTTATCCATGGATTGGGCAGAGCAAATCAACAACCAATGAAATCATAGGAACGTAAAAACATGGGCTAAAAGTTAAACCCACGGGTTCTGCACACGCCTAATTTGGAACAATTCGGCCCCATAATCTAATCAAGTATTCCATATAGATACAACAAAATCAAACCTTTAAGTAAGGTCTTTAGCTGAATCTAACTGTGATTTTTGCCATGTTCACTGCCTTGAATAACAGGAACTCTAGTAAAAATCCAAAGTAGGCTGAAATCATTTCAACTACTGAAGGTTCAGTTCAACTAGAATTCTTGCCAAGTATACAGTCTACTCCAATCTAAACTCTCCTATGTTTGACTCAGCCAGAATTTTGATAACAATATCTTAAGTAGGTTTGTGGAATTTTTTCAGATGTTTGAAAATTTTTATGGTGATGGCCACGCCGCACCTATTCCTATGTATTAACCTCAATGTTTGACCAAAATCTAATTCCCTTTCAGACGCAAGTTGTCATAGACGGAGAAGAGGAGGAAGAACGTAATGTTAGAATCGGAGGGGAAGAGAATGAAAGGAGGAACGAAGAAGAATTGGGATTAGAAGAACGAGGGTTAGGGATTAAGGGAAGTAATTTGGGAATTGAAATCAGGGAAGGTTTTGAAGCACGAGGGAGTAAAAGGGTGGACTTATCTGATGGGTTGGAGAAGACTAAAGGAGCAGTGGGGGAGAGTGAGAGTCCCAATCCTGACGGCCCAATACCTGCAGCTGAAATATAAAGATAAGAATCAGTTTGTTATCATTGTGTTATTTTAGAATGCCAGCTGTCCATTTTAGATTCTCAATTCCAGCTTGTATCTAAATAATATATGTTGTGTAATCATATCTTTTTTCCTTATGCAACGAATGAAGTATTTCTTTTCTAAATTATCTCAACTTTCTTCTCTCGAATCTATTTCTTTTCTCCCAATCCATAACAATTGGTAATCAGAGCCTCGATTCTGGCATGCCAAAGAGGAATCAAACTATGGTTGAAGCTGATTTATCAGGGTTGCAAAAGCAGATTGAAGATTTAACTGCTTTAGTTAAACAAGGACGGGATGAAACCAATCCACCCAAATGGTGGGAAAATCAAGAGAATCGAATCAATGCATTGGAGTCCAGAATGGAAACTAATCAAGGCTATGTGGAAGAGTTATTGAAGATATTGACAGGCAGAACTGGAGACCAAGAGCAATCTGTTGGTGAGCAGGTACAATCTCCTGATACTTCTAAAAATAAGGAGAAGACTCCTGTTATGGTGACTGTGGTGAATGACAAATCTAGGTTTACTTATAAAACGAATGAACCTGGGATATTAAAGTCTAAACCCGATGCTTGTCTAGCCATTAAGAACAGTTCTAGGCCTGAGAATCAAATGGGTGAAAATAGTGAATCTAGACCTATTATATTGGGACTAGAAGTTGAAAAAAGGGGGCCAGGGGGTTCATTTAGTTCTGGGATTATGTGGAATAGACCTAAAATAAAACTTCCTTTCTTTAAAGGGGTTAATCTGAGAGGGTGGGTTCAGAAGTGCCTGAAATACTTTTCTATTTGTGGGGTTCCTGTTGAGAAGAGATTGGAACTAGCTACAATGTATTTAACAGACAAGGCAAAAGTTTGGTTTGATGGTTACATTATGCAGAAACACCGTGTGACATGGCATGAATTTGAAGCTAATCTCTGTCATAGATTCAGTGATAGAACTTTTTCTGATATTGTTGAGGAGTTCACTAAATTGACTCAGAAAGGGTCTGTGGAAGATTATCAAGAGAAGTTTGAGGAGTTACAACCTCATATGTTGCAGAATCATACTTTGACTGAGGAATTTTTTGTGTCACTTTTTATTAGTGGACTTAGAGATGATATCAAGCATAGGGTCAAGGCTTTAGATCCTAAAAATTTATCTGAAGCATCTAAACAGGCCAAACTGTATGAACTGTCTATGAAGTTTGGGAACAAAAGAGTGAGGTCTTCTTTTAAAACCCCACCCTACCCAAACCCCTTATATACATCTAAAACAACTACACTGCCAGTACCTACAAAACCTACATCAGTACCAAATCCAAAGCAAAGTCTTATGGATTACAGAAGGCAAAATAACCTCTGCTTTAAATGTGGTGAAAAGTATTTGCCAGGGCATCAGTGTAAAACTAGGCAGTTGAATATGATTAGTGAAGAGATGGAAACTTTTACATTGGAAAATTGTCCTACTGATCCAGAACACTTGCAACAACAAGAAGATGAAAATTTGGAGATTTCTATGAATGCTATTACTGGCTGCATTGGCCATAATACATTGAGAATACATGGTACTATTCAAGGAAGACCATTGAATATCCTAATTGATAGTGGCAGCACACATAGTTTCTTAACTCCTAAATGGGCTTATACGGGTATACAGATTAATACTCCTTATCCCTTGGCTATCACTGTGGCTAATGGTCAACAGTTATTTAGTTCTGCTCGTTGCAACAAAGTTGAATGGAAAATGCAGGGACATACTTTTTTACATGATTTTAGGTTGCTCAAATTGGGGGGAAGTGACATGATTTTGGGAGTTGATTGGATGAGGTTATTCAGTCCAATATTAATGGACTTCAATAATATGACTTTAAGCTTTGACCATCATGGAGAGAAAATTTGTATTCAGAGACAGCAGCCCTCAACTGAACTACAACAAATATCAGGAGCTACATTACTTAAAATGTCTGCATGGGATTCTGATATTTTGGGTCATGTGGTTTTCTTAACTATGGCATGAAATTCTACTTCTATTCCTACTGAACTCCAGCATGTATTGGAGCAGTATAGCATAATTTTTACTGAACCTACAGGCCTACCTAGGCCTTACAGGTTTCCTCATAATCAGAAGGTGGAGGTAGAAAAACAGATTGCCAGTATGTTTTCTTCTGCTGTTATTAAGCCTAGCAGAAGTCCATTTGTATCACCCTGTCTTCTTATTAAAAAGAATGATGGCAGTTGGAGATTTTGTGTGAATTTTAGGCAGTTAAATAGCATGACAATCAAAGACAAATCCATATTCCTATTGTAGAGGATTTATTGGATGAGTTGCATGGGGCATCATATTTTTCTAAGATTGATTTGAGGTCTGGATACTGGCAGATTAGAATCAGACCAGAGGATATTTATAAGACAGTTTTCATAACACATCAAGGGCATTATGAGTTTAAGGTAATGCCTTCTGGCCTTACTAATGCACCTGCTACATTTCAGGCTCTCATGAATGAATTATTTCATTCTTTCCTAAGAAAATTTGTTTTAGTTTTCTTTGATGATATATTAGTGTACAGCAGCAGTATGTAAGAGCATGCTCAACATTTACAACTTGTTTTGGAAGTTTTGCAAGTTAATCAGTTATTTGCAAAACTGTCCAAATGTTTTTTTGGACAGACTAAGGTGGAATATCTTTGTCATATTATTTCTGCTGCAGGGGTGTCTACTGATCCTAGCAAGATTGAAGTGATGCAATCTTGGCCTAAGCCTAAAACCCTTAAATCTCTCAGAGGGTTTCTAGGTCTAACATGTTATTATAGAAGATTCATCAGAGATTATGGCATTATTAGCAAGCCATTGACAGAGATGTTAAAGAAGAATGGCTTTCAGTGGAATTCTGTTGCTTATGCTGCTTTTGAAGATCTTAAAAAGGCTATGTGTTCTGCTCCAGTCCTAGCCCTGCCAAATTTTTCTAAGACATTTTATTTAGAGACAGATGCTAGTTGAGGAGGTGTGGGGATGTTCTTTCCCAAGAAGGAAGACCTATTGCATATTTGAGTAAAGCTCTAAATCCTAGAGACTCAGTATTATCTATTTATGAAAGAGAATATCTTGCTATTCTATTGGTTGTTTCCAAATGGAGGCATTATTTGGAGAGTAGCCCATTTGTTATTAAGACTGACCATGAGCCCTTAAAGTTTTTATTAGAGAAAAAGTTGACCACTACTATTCAAAAGAAGGGGTTGACAAAGTTGCTGGGATTAGATTATACTATTCAAAAGAAGGGGTTGACAAAGTTGTTGGGATTAGATTATACTATTCAGTATAGAAAGGGGAAGTCAAATATAGTTACTGATGCTTTATCTAGAAGGTGGGAGGATCAAGGATAATGTTTGACTATGGGGGTGACAGTTTTGATTCCCAGTTGGGTTCGGGAGATTGAGGACAGTTATAAGGGTGATTCTTTAGCTCAAAATTGGATATCAATTTTGACTGTTAATCCTCCTGCTGATGTTAAGTGGAAGTATGCTAAGGCTGTTCTTAGATATGAAGGGAGAGTTTATGTAGGAGCTAATGGAAGCCTTAGATTGCAGATTATACAGACTTTGCATGACTCTCCTCAAGGGGGACATTCAGGTGCACAGGCTACATATTACAGGATTAGGTCAAATTTTTATTGGCCAAATATTAAATCTATGGTTGCTACTTATGTAAGATGTTGTGAAATTTGCCAGCAGACTAAAGTGGAACATTTAGCTAAGCTTGGTTTACTACAGCCCTTACATGTTCCTACTCAAGCTTGGGAAATTATCACTATGGATTTCATTGAGGGTTTATCTACTTCACTAAAGAAGAACTGTATTTTAGTGATTGTGGATAAATTCACAAAGTACAGTCATTTTCTATATTTATCTCATCCTTATACTGCAGCAGAGGTAGCTAAAATCTACCTAGATAATGTTTATAAACTACATGGTCAGCCTAAAATGGCCATTTCTGACAGAGACAAGACCTTTACTAGCTTGTTTTGGAGGGAGTTGATGAAACAATTGGGTACTAAAGCAGTTTTCAGCACTGCTTACCACCCAAAAACAGATGGCCAAACAGAAAGGGTTAACCAGTGTTTGGAACAGTATTTAAGAGCCATTTGTTTATATCAGCCTAGGAAATTGGCTAACTGGTTATCTCAAGCAGAGTGGTGGTACAACACCACTTATCATACTGCTTTAAAGTTGACTCCATTTGAAGTATTATATGGGTTTAAACCACCTATTATGGTTTGGCCTACAGACTCTACTGTACAGTCAGTCAATGAAATTATGAATAGCAGGGAACATCTCAGGCAGTTAGTTAAACAACAATTAGAGTTAGCCAGTAACAGGATGAAGCAACAGGCAGATAAGAATAGATCAGAGAGGAATTTTAATGTTAGAGATTTGGTTTACCTATGATTACAACCCTATCGGCAGACTTCCCTTGCCCTGCGAAGAAATCTCAAGTTAGCAGCCAAATACTATGGGCCATATAAAATAATTGAAAAGATAGGTGCAATGGCTTATAAATTGCACTTACCAGATTCATCGAGACTTCATCCAGTGTTCCATGCGAGTCTCTTGAAGAAATTCATCGAGGATTCCTCCAAAGCTGTCACAGATCCTCCTGCAATAGAAAATGATGGTCAGTTGCGAATCAAACCATTAAAAGTGGTGGGAAGACGTATTGTGAATCGAAATGGTAAACCCGTAACTCAGCTGTTGATTCGATGGGTGAACATGGATGACGCGAATGATACTTGGGAAGACTATTCAGTTTTGCGAGGACAATTTCCTACGTTTGATCCTTGGGGACAAGGGTCGTCTCGAGAGGGGGGTATTGTCATAGTAGGAAAAGAGGAGGAAGAACGTAATGTTAGAATCGGAGGGGAAGAGAATGAAAGGAGGAACGAAGAAGAATTGGGATTAGAAGAACGAGGGTTAGGGATTAAGGTAAGTAATTTGGGAATTGAAATCAGGGAAGGATTTGAAGCACGAGGGAGTAAAAGGGTGGACTTATCTGATGGGTTGGAGAAGACTAAAGGAGTAGTGGGGGAGAGTGAGAGGCCCAATCCTGACGGCCCAATACCTGCAGTTGAAATATAAAGATAGGAATCAGTTTGTTATCATTATGTTATTTTAGAATGCCAGCTGTCCATTTTAGATTCTCAATTCCAACTTGTATCTAAATAATATATGCTGTATAATCACATCTTTTTTCCTTATGTAATGAATTAAGTATTTCTTTTCTAAATTCTCTCAACTTTCTTCTCTCGAATCTCTTTCTTTTCTCTGAATCCATAACACAAGTACACAAAAGAAATATTAATGCACTGATTAAGCAACAAAAGTATTTTAAGTCATGGTTCCTACATATGATCTTCAACTTTATTATCAAAGCATCTAGGATCATCATGATGGATACTAAACATACTTAATCATGAAACCATTGACTACTGGCTTTCATCGGGTAATTTCTTACCCATTTTGCATGAAGAACTTGGTAAGAAATAAATGGGTAACAATTAGACTAGTTTGGATTAACTAATTTTCCAAAACAGATTCTTGATGATCAATTTTACCAAAGCTCTACATTTGAAGGATGCCATTCTTATCTGATAGCAATGTTAGTTCAAGAAGAAAAGGAAAAAGAGAGCTCACTCATTAATGAAATTCACAAGTTATACCTAAAAGGAACATATGCAAAGATAGATAGAGATAAGAAAAGAACATATACTCGGTAAAGTTTCATACCTTAACACCCGAACCTTTTGCGTACACGCTAGTGAAGAGTTCAGAGGATTATGGAACTGGATTTTCCTGGAATCAAAGAAAGGTGAAAGAACCAATATTGTAAACATTCCTACCATATATGCTGACAACTAGAAAAAAAAATTATAAATAGTAAAATAATTAAAAAAAATACATACATATAAATACAAACATCTAAAATCAGAATCACTAAATCATAATTATACTACTAAACTGTGTTCACAAGTTCAGATGTTCAATTCATCAATGAAACAAAAGAACAAACATATAGATCAAGCTCCAAAATTCAAGAAAAATGTTAAACTGTGATTAACGCTTTTTCACAATACTAAAACCATTCAAAGGGGAAAATATTTTTTATATATAAAAAAAGAATAGATGGCTGCATACACATATAATTTAAAAAGAAAAGATGACTGGATATACATATAAGTTTAACTATGGAAAATACTCAGATCGATTGTCATCCATGTCCAAAAATGAAAAACAGGGGAAAACGAAACACAAAGCTAACAAAATCACAATCAAACCCAACCATTTCAAAGAATCAAATCAAAATCAACATTTGTTTCAAAAATAAAAAACGATTCAACGAAATAATAACAAAAACAATTTCAGAGATAAATAATTGATAGGGGGAAATTCATGCAAAGTCCAGAAACACAAAAATAAAAAAAATGAAGTAAAAGAGTAAAAATCCAAAGCACAGAAACGGATTCGATGAAAAAGAAACCAAATACCCCTTACCTTTGGGTAAACGGCAAAACTTGCGAATCAGCAGATTCCGCAAAGAGAGAAGAGAAAGTGAGATCGGTGAAGAAGTAGCAAATTCGACGAAGAGAAAGTGAGAAAGGCGAAGAAACAACAGATGGGTTTGGGTAAACGGCAGGAATGAAAAAAATAGGTGAAGAGGGAAAAATAAAAAAGGATTAAAGGGGCGCCGGATTTAGAAACTATAATCTTGCCGATACAAACGCCACTAATGTGGCGTTCATTCTAAACAACGTACGAGTCTTTAGCGGTGTTTATATAAAGACGCCACTAAAATATGAGTCTTTAGCTGCGTTTATATAAAAACGCTACTAAAGTACGAGTATAGCAGCGTTTGTGCTTAAAACGCAACTAAAGTATAAGTATTCGGCGGCGTTACTAAAGTACAATATTTAGTGACGTTTATATAAACCGACACTAAAGTATGAGTATTTACCAGCGTTTGTTCAATAAACGCCGCTAAAAAACCATTTTGTTGTAGTTATGATGACATAATATTTCAAATATTGACTCGATGACATAATAATTAAATGTCTAGCTCAGAGAACCGTGATTTTTTTAACAAAAAGGAAGAATTTGACATATATAAATAAATAGTCGGGGCTCAACAAAGCAATATCATATAACTAAAGGATTATTTTATAATTTTTAATAGTTGGGTGACTAAAAAATAACACCATGTAGTCGAGACTATTTCTGCACTTTAACCTACTTTGAAATTAATGTATTAGTTAAGAAATTATTAATGTTATGTTATGTACTAGATAGAAGAATCAGGTCATTTGTATCGAGTCCTTGGTTGGAAGAGTCTAAGTAGAGTTGTGAAGTTGCTGAATGGGCTTGGGATGTTGTTGCATGCTTCCGTGACATTTGAGATGACCGCATCTCTTCTTCCTGTTGGAACTTGGCAAAATGGTCCTCCCTGTTGGAAGAAAATTGCAGGTTAGTGTTCTTTTCTCTTATGGTGAAAATTGCAGTTGACTTACAATGTTGACGACCGAGTCCCTTGCAACTAAAGTAAGTACATCAGCAAAAGAGACTACGCCTGGGCATTCAACTTCCACAGGCTTTTCACTCCGTCAATGAAATCGAAGCCCCTTAGTGTTCGATTTGGGACGGCATTCTTTTCCGGGGAATGGCCATTGGTGGAGTTTAGAAGCACTGATGCATGATGCATCACAGCCCTGGAAAAAAGAAACAAATATTCTGTCTTTGAACTCTACTTTATATTGAGAGAAAAATGGCTGGAAAAGTACATACCCTAACAAAGCAATCATGGAAGTGCTTTCGAATGAAGGATGCAGCCAGTGATGGGGCACTGGGGATGTGTTCTTGGCAGCTTTTAGCGTAAAAATTCATCTGCAATTGAGCATGAGTTGAGCTTAAAAATGCAAAAAGACCCAAGGCGATGATAATAACCCCTATAAGACCAGTGCCGCCGTTTTTGATAACTTGTTCGAAAGAGTTAAAGAAAGGAAAGTCTGATGCCTTTTGAGATAAAGAGATGGATGATTTTATAGAGGTCGATTTGAACCACTCTTAAGGATGAAGGGGTAAATTTGTCCCGTCTTAAATTCAAACCAATAATTTTGTTTTCAATTTATAATTGCATTATTTTTATCCTTTGGTTAATGTTTATAGTTACATGCCGAATTGATTGTTAATGGCACTAATATAACATTCCATAATATTGATACGATGGTTATAATGTTGATGTAACTATTCAAATATTTACAAAGTATTAAAAATTTAAACACTTTCATTTAACATGTCTTCAATTATTTATCAGCAGGTTTAGTTTAGGGGTGAGCATTCGATCGAGTCAAGTCAATAAATTTTGAGTTATTCTAGTTGACGAGTCCTATTTTATAACTCGGAGTTGACTTGAAATTTTCTCGAGTTGAGCCGAGTCAAAATTTTTGAGTTTCTATTTAAATTTAATTGTAAATATTTACAATATTATGACATTATTTCATTCCAATTTAAATGATATTTTATAACCATATATAATACATATATATATTTTTTTGCACTTTTTTCATAGGTGATTTACATATACCTTATAAAGTCGAGGGATTCGACTTAAACTTTGACTCAAACTTGAAAATCAGTCTACTAATTACTAAAAATTTCGAGTATTTGAGTTGTATTTTACAACACGATTTGAACTTGAAATTTTTTCAACTCGAGTTGAGTTTATGAAATTATGACTTGAAGTCAATTCAAATCGAGTTTTTTCAAGTCAGGGTGAGTCGAAAAAGTCAACTTTTCGAGTAGAATCGAGTTGTGTTCACCCCTAGTTTAGTCTATCACTATTTATTGGACATATTTTCAATGAAATCAATTTTGTTTAGGGTAACAATAAAACTCAAATTCTTCTTCGATTTCTATTGATACTTATTAATATTTGGTTCAAAAATTGAAGAAGAATTTTGGTTTTGTTGTTACTCTAATATTGACAATTCTAATACAATATTGAAACCAATATTGAAATCAATATTGACAATTCTAATACAAGATTGATTTCATTGAAAACATATTCAACACGGGATATAATAGAAGATTTTCTTTAATGAAAGTGTTTAATTCTTTTTTAATACTATATAAATATTTTTAATTTCTTTTTATATTTATAGTTTATTATTTTATAACTCACTATATTTTTAATTTTATAAATTTAATTTGAATTATTGTATTTTTTAAATAATTTTATGAATATTTTAAACCCATTATTTTTAGCAGAAAAAGAAGCATAAATTACGTTCTGGTAATTTGCCGTCCCTCTTTGTATAGCCGACAATAACGGATTGGGGTTTAAACGAACGTTCAACAGTTAACATTCAACCTTCGTCAACATGTTTAGTTATCAGCAATATACTTTTTTGATCATTATGGGCCATATGGAAATAACGAAGTGAAAGAACCCCAAAACAAATAAAGACAAGCTGTCAACTACTTAACCAAAAAGGATATTATATGGTTAGCTACGTGATCGATCATTAATGTTTATGTTTTATCTATCTTTTATCTATTGATTTTAAAAATATAATATATGATCACTTTCGTTTTTATTTAATTAAGATGTAATCACGAGTTAATTGTTGTTAAATATTTTGATATAATCACACATTTGACCCATGTTATTTACATATTCTTTTATTTTTTTTTCATATTTTTAATAAATTAAAATAAATTTAAGGTATAATATATAAAAATAAATGTCTAAACTATACTCAAAATTAACTTTTGGTACCTAAAGAATTTTTCGTTAAAAATAAGTGTCTAATATTTTTCCTGTTACACTTTTAGGTACATGCCGTTAAAAAATCGTTAAGTAACACGAGTCACGTTTGGGTTTTTAAAAAAATGTTTTTAAATAATATTTTTATTTTTAAAAAATCAAAAAAATATAAATGTGACATGTGTCATTTAACTTTTTTTACGGTAGGCACCTAAAAGTGTAACGAATAAAACATTAGGCATATATTTTTACAAAAAATTCTTTAGGCACCAAAAATTGATTTTGGGTATAAATTTAGGCACTTATTTTTTGTATTAAGCCTAAATTTAATCTTCTAATTGAATGATGTCACTTGTCATAAGTGCCATATTTCGTATCATGTGTCACCATTATATTTGAATGATTAAATTTATTTTAATTTATTAAAATTAAGACTAAATTGAGAGAATATATAAATAATAGAGATCAAATGTGTGATTATACCAAAACAAAACGTCACTTAATCTGTTAACTGTTAAAAGTTGTTAAATCGTAATGACCACATCTTAATTAAATAAAAATTAAAGTGATCATATTTTAATTAAATAAAGACGAAAGTGACCATATATTAAGTTTTTAGAAATCAATAAGAAAAAGTAGACAAAACATAAACATAATTTACTAATCATGTAGTTAACCCTAAACTATACGTATACATGATCTCGTCTGATCTCAGTAGAACTATGTTATAGTTGAGGTAGATAAAGGGGAAGTTCTACAGTGCAACATCGTAATATAAGGCTAAAATAAGGCGCTACCGGTTTTTTATTATTTAAATAATAAAACGGGTAAAAAATTACCTAAACATTTTTATTTTTACTTAAAATATCAAATTTTTAACATTTTTGGTAAAAGTGCCCAATAATAATAAAACGGGTAGAAAAAATAACAAAACCGATAGCTTTTTACCAAATCCGGTAAAACGCCCAATAATAACAAAACTAGTAGAAATAATAATGTTTTCGGTCAATTTTTACCGATTTTTTTATTTAAATAATAACAAAATTGATAGTTAACCATATATTAAAGTTATCGCACGTGAGCATTTCCATCAGTACAGAATTTTCAATCTATTTAAACATATTCTGTTATTTTTGGACAGTTGTAATATGACCTCAACTAACACCCTATAGCATCAGGTTGGTATCCTGATAAGACCATCCTTTCTCTAACGTTGTGGCCCATTTATGAAGGCCTGATTCTCCCTTTATTGGATCTGATAACTCAGCCTTTCCATCTTCCAATACGTCGTCGTTTCCATCACACCCAGGTCATCTTCAATTACTTTCCCTTTCTCTAATTCATCCCCAAATGTTCCAATCCCTAATAGTGATTTCTCAGTCCTCGATGAACCCTAATCCCTATTTCTCTCCTCTTTCGTCTAACGTCTCATCTTCAACACTTGTGACAATACCCTCTCCTGCAGAGTATCCTTGTCTCTAATGATCGAAATCCAAAAATTGCCTCTTAAA
Source organism: Hibiscus syriacus (assembly GCF_006381635.1). Classification (NCBI taxonomy): domain Eukaryota; kingdom Viridiplantae; phylum Streptophyta; class Magnoliopsida; order Malvales; family Malvaceae; genus Hibiscus; species Hibiscus syriacus. Next base: position 2,749,430 of record NW_024063319.1, read on the forward strand.
AATAGAGTTCCAATGTTGCTTTCTCGGGGTCGAGATTCAACCATTGAATGAGTAGGCGAGAGATATCCTGGTTGCGACATTTGACTAATGTTTGATCAAGCATGATAGTAGGATACACACAAAGATTGCCATCCTTTCCAAGTTTTGGAGGTTCTACAGAGGTAACTTGTCCTTCCCCGAGTTTTCATTTCAACATGCTCACATGGAAAATCAGATGTGGTTTTGAAGTGTTTGGTAGTTTCAGTTTGTAGGCAACTGATCCAATCTTCTCTATTATTTTGTATGGGCCATAAAAACGAACGGGTAAGTTTAATTTTTTTTGCAAGGCTAAGGACATTTGACGATAAGGCCGGAGCTTCAAGTATTCTTCATCCCCAACATTAAACTCTCTGTCAATGCGATGTTTTTTTACATTTTGCTTCATCCTGTGTTGAGCCTTAGTCAAATTTTCCTTCAATACTTTATTGAGTTGATCGCGTTGTTGCATGAACTCCGAGATAGTCTGAATAGAAGAGTCAATCTACAATGATATCACTGGGGCTTTATAACCGTATAAATCCTCAAAAGGTGTCATTCCAATGGTTGTATGGAAGTTAGTGTTGTACCACCACTTTTCCTGAGGTAACCGTATGTAGTAGGCTTTAGAAAACAAAGGCTTCGCAAATATTGTTCCAAGCACTTTTTTACTCTTTCAACCTGACTGTTCGTTTTGGGATGATATGTCGTACTAAATAGAGTAGTTGTACCCAATTTCTTAATAAGTTCCTTAAAAAATAAGCTTGTGAAAGTCTTGTCTCTGTCCAAAATTGTTATTTGAGGCGGACCATGTAGGTGATATATTTGATCTAAAAACTTCCTAGCTACTTTTACCACTGTTTAAGGATGGGATAGTCCAATAAAATAGTTGTATTTAGTGATTTTGTTTACCACAATCAGTATGCAAATAAATCACATTGACGTGGGTAACCCCTCAATGAAATCCATAGTAACAATATGCCATGCTGCAGAGGGAATATGTAGAGGCTGCAATAAACTCAGAGTATTAATATGCTCGCCCTTAGTGCGTTGACACACATTGCATACTTGGACATAGTTTAAAACTTGAAATTTTAAGCCTGACCAATAAAAATAAGGTCATAGTCGCTGATAAGTAGTTTGTCCCCCTGAATGACCTTCTAAAGGAGAATCATGCATAATCTTGACTAACTGTGTTCTCAAATCTCCTGTAGCTCCCACATATACACGACCTCGAAAAAGTAATATGCCTTCAATAAAAGACCACTTATTAACTCCAACAGAAGTTACAGCTAATGAAGTAATCATTTTTTGGCCAGTTCATCTGCTTTATAAGATTGTTCGATCTCAGTAACCCATGTTGGAGTAATTGTTGTAGCTGCCAATAGGAATAATTCAGAGTCATCGTCATAATTTTGCGATCATCAGCCACTAAATTGGACTTGCCTTTTATGTACTTTATAACATAATCCATCCCCAACAATTTTGTGAAACCCTTCTTCTTAATCATAGTTGTCAATTTCTTCTCAAGCAAGTGTTTCAAAGGTTTGTGGTTATTTTTATCACAAAGGGTCTACCAAGTAATGACGTCACTTAGAAACTACCATCAAAATAGCTAGATATTCCTTCTCGTAGATAAACATATATGCATGTCTAGCACCCAAAGCTCTACTAAGAAAAGCAATAGGTCATCCACTTTGTGATAACACTGCTCCTATGCCTTTAGAGCATGCATCCATTTGTAAACAAAATTCTCATGTGAAGTCTGGTAAATCCAAAATAAGGGCATTACACATTATTGTTTTCAAATTGTTAAAAGCAATATTTTCTTCAGTAGACCAAAAGAATGCTTCATTCTTCAATATATTAGAGTGGTTGACTCAATTCACCATAATTACAAATAAATTTTCGGTAGTACCCTGTTAATCCTATGAATCCTCACAAGGACGTTAATATTTTGGGAAGATTCCAATTCTTCAAAGCCTTGATTTTAGTATGGTCCGTAGCCACGCCTTCTGTTGAAATAATGTGACCTAGGTAATCAACCTTCCGCTGCCCAAAAAACACTTATTCCGACGAGCAAATAACTTGTTTGATATACGTAATTCCAAAACTATTTTTAGGTGTTGCACATGCTCCTCCATACTTGAACTGTACACCAGAATATCATCGAAGAAAACTAGTACAAATTTTCATAAATAAGGACAAAAAAGATCGTTCATCAAAGACTGAAACATTTTCAGGGCATTAGTGAACCTGAAAGGCATGACCTTAAATTCGAAATGGCTATGATGAGTTCGAAAAGTAGTTTTAGGAATATCTTCCTCTCGAATCCAAATTTTCCAATAACATGATCTAAGATCAATCTTAGAAAAATAAGTCGACCCCACCAATTCTTCAAACAAATCCTCAAAACTGGGAATAGGGAATTTATTCTTTGTCATCCAGTTATTAAGTTGCCTATAGTCGACGCAAAAATGCTAAGTCCTGTCCTTTTCCTTTATTAGCAAGCACGGAGAAGCAAACATACTTTTACTTGTATAAATAATAAAAGTAGCCAATAACTACTTAACCTGATATTTGACCTCAGATTTTTGTTGATACAGAAAATGATATGTTTTTAGATTAATAGGTGGAACATTCGGTTTAAGGACAATCGCTTGGTCATGAGCTTGAACAGGTAGTAAACCTTGTGTTTCCTCACATATTTGCTGATAAGACAACAATAGAGGCCGAATAACTTCAGGTACATCCAAGTCTAAAACTTCTGCACTAAGCCAATAGAGTTCACCTACTACGTTAGGATGTTTAGAAGTGAGCTTCAACATTCTATCACTTGAAATTAACTTGAATTGAGACCCCCGAGCTCCTCCTTGTAAAGTTATCACCTTCTTATCCTTTTCAAAACTTAAGGTCATCGTGTTAAAATCCATAGAAATTGGACTATATTTACGCATCTAATCGATGCCCAAAACCATGTCACTACCCCACATGTTTAATACCCTGAAGTCATGTACAAAAGAGTGTCCTTACATTTGCCATTGCAGTTGACTACTTCAAGCAGTACTTTGCAATCGTTCGCCACTAGCAACTATGATAACCAAGGGATTAGTTTCACAACTTCCACACCAACCTTGGCCCAATTAAGAGTTATAAAGCTATGGCTACTACCACTGTCTATCAAAATAACTAGACATTTTCCCTTAATAGAACCAGGAATGCGAATAGCGTTGTGACTTATAACTCCTATGAAAGCATTCAAAGATATTTCTAGATTATCCTCTTGTACTTCTTTATCGTCTCCAATAGGAAATTGTTGAATAGGATCTTCAGGTTGCAGTAGATTATCTGATTCAAATTGTTGTTCCTCTCCCATCATATTCAATTGTTTCTTTTTGCATTGGTGACCCGGAACAAATTTTTCGCCACATTTAAAACAAAGATTATTAGAGTTGTCATACAAAAGGTTGTAGTGTTTCAAATATTTCTTTGTACTCATCCACAGTAGTTTGTTGAACCAACTTACTAAATTCATCAATGATATCCACGTGATCTTTATCATAAAACCAATGACATATATCAGATACAAACTCATGCCAAGTAACTAGACTTTGATTCATAATATAAGCGTCAAACCAAGTTTCAGCTTTCCCAATAAAATGCTAACTAGCAACCTCCAGTTTTTTATTATCAGGAATAGCATAAAAAAACATATACTTTTGGTATCTTTTAATCCAACTTCTAGGATTAGAACCATCAAAATATGGTAAATCTATTTTTGGCTTAGGAATAAAAACATTATATGACCCTAATGATTGGTTTTTCTCGAGTATGTTATCCATCTTGAGTTCAGAAGGTTCGACGATATCTAATATTCCCCCTAGATTTTGTATTTTGTAATTGACTAGGAGTCATAGAAAAATATATGGTTTGAAAGTTAATATACTAGGTTCAATATGATTAAATAAATACTTTTCATTTGCATTAATAATTGTAACGTTAAGGGATTTCTTACCATCCGATGCACTACTTACTTTTTCATGCAGCTTTTGATCATTGAAAGAGTTTTAAGAATGGTAAAACGATCTTCCCAAGTCTTATGTTACCCATCATTTGGGAATTACCTCTGCATTAGTCTTCACGTCTGGTTCATCCGATTCAGTAGGTTAGGTTTCCACCAACTTATATTTTTTCTTAGATTTTCCTAGCTTGGAAAAAATTTTGCACTTTTAGATCTAAGAAACCAAGCTCTGATTACCAATTGTTATAGTTGAGGTAGATAAATGATAAAAGAAATAGAAGAGAACATGTTTTGAGAGAAGAAATTCATTCGTAAAAAATATGTCATATCCATCAGTATAATATTTGTAATCTATTTAAACTGATTTTGTTATTTTTGGACAATTGTAATATGACCTCAACTAATAACCTATAGCTTTAGGTTGTTGTCTTGATAAGCCCATCATTTCTCTTATGTTGTGACCCATTTACGAGGGTCTGATTCTCTCTTTACTAGATATGATAACTCAGCCTCTCCCTCTTCCAATGCGTCGCCATTTCCATCAACACCCATGTCAACTTCAATTACTTTCCCTTTCTCTAATTCATCCCCAAATATTCCAATCCCTAATCATGATTTTCAGCCCAGATAAACCTAATCCCTATTTCTCTCCTCTTTCGTATAACGTCTTATCTTCAACACTCGTGACAGACTATTCTCTTTTTATTGTGATTTTGGTAATGTCTTAGAGCATATATCCCCATATGTGTAACACCCTATATCAGTACGACACAGAGTAGATTGATTTAAGGTGCTACATGGAACCACCGAAGTGGCTAACCAATTTATTCTTACTTTCTTGTACTTTAAAACGACTTTTTACATTTGAGAGCCCTCAAAATATATACATACCTACATACTAACTCTTAACTGACTTTACAACTCCATATAATTGAATTCATGAATAAACATGTCATTTAAGAAACTTGTGACATACTCTACTCTATATTGGGTCTAGACCTCAGTCTCATTAAAGCTTTTCAACTACTGGATCTACTAACATGCAAACGGAAACATCCGAAGGCTGAGATAACTGGCTCAGTGCCATACTAACAACTAAAACGTGCTAAAAGCATCACTGAAAAGCTTAAGATATCAAGTCTACTTGTCTAAGCTCTAATGATATATGTTATGCTATCTGTTCTATTCTACTAGCCCACTCATTCAGTGTTACACCTTACGCCCAAGCTAGTCTACTTTAAAATTGCTTTACTGAGTATTCTCAAATACTCACTCTCTAAGCTATGGTAGAAATCATGGTGCGGCTGAGGGTTCTATATCTTGAAGCTCACACACCCCTCTAGTCTACCCTACATATGGCCCCTAGAATTCTCTGCATCAGAAACCATATCCTTGACTAACCCACCCTTTCTTCTAAAGTGTGTTAAGGCATCGACAAACATATTTAGTCAAAAGGGCATTCGCCTTACCTAAGGATATCCGGGATCAATATATACTGTAGACTCTACTAGATTTTCTAAAGGAACTCGGGTGTCCTGGTCGTTTTCCCGAGCATCCAAACAAGGCTAGTTTTGTTTCTCGTAACTTTAACTTATTTCTACATTTGAAATTAACATTAATGTTCCCACTTGTAGTCTTATTTGAATAATTACTAAAGTGTTGGGGTACCTCGAGTTTAAAACGCTAAAAAACTGCCTTTACTGCTCAAAACATACTGAAAGTATCGATACTATCCATTGAGTATTAATACTCCTACTAAAGTTTTGATACTTTATATAAGTACCTATACTTTTTAGTCTTATGTTCTAGAAAGTTTTGATAATTTCCTGGGAGTTTCGAAACTATTCCTAAAGTATAAATACTCTTGTAAAAGTATCAACACTCCTACCCAGAAAATACGTATTTTTTCTTGGAAAGATGAACAAGTATCGATATTATCCCTATAGTATCGATATTCCACCTGTAGAAAACATATTTTTACTCAAAAATCTCCTATACATCTAATCCAAAGACCTTAATGAGGTCCCAAAACGTTCTTAAAGTCTTATGTGATTACAAGGAGCATAAATAAGGCTTTACAAGGTACTTATACATCAAAACATGGATACTACCATGATCATGCAACACTAAGCTTTATAATTTACTCTGAAGCTTGAAAACATCTCTATTGATCACTAGGAGTATGAAAGGGTTGATGGTGTGTTACACGACCTCCTTGATTGCTAAAATCTCCCTCAAATCAACTAGGATTCAGCTTAATTTTATCAGTTTCTTTAGAACTTCACCCACCTCATTGGCTAATTAAAACAAAACTAGGGGATACTAACTTGTACTTGTCTTGGAAACTAAGTTAAAACACTTTATAATACTTAATATTACTCAAAACAAGCTTAAACCTCTAGGTTCCTTTCAAACTCCCAAAAACCCATTTTGAAAACAAATTCTAAAACTCATAAAATGGAGTTTGAAACAAAGCTTGAAGGATGGAGAGAAATATTCTTACCTTGGCTAAACAAATCTAAGATTGTAATGCTTGAAACTTGGCTCTTAAAATGAAGAAGAAATGGAAACTAATGGACGGAGAAAGAAGAATAAGAGTGGGTGAGATATTAGGGTGTTGGTTTTCGTGAATTAATATAAAAATAGGAGGAAAGATATCAGCTTCAACAAAATGGGTAAACTACACTTTAGGTCATTCACCTATTAACTTACTTTAAAACTATCTCTTAGCTTTAAATCTTGGGCCTACCTCAGGCCCAACACCTATATAACTTGGTCTAACTATTTTGTGAGGTTTAATTGTCTTGAGTTAAAGGTCTCAGAATAACCCAAATACTAACCCGAGTTTCAGGGTATTACAATATATACCAATAGCAACATTAATATAGGGAATATTAGGTTAAGGCAACAAAATTCTAACAAAAAATAAAATTTAAATACCTTAAACTTTATCCATTAATGAGAATAATGAAAATCATGAACCAAGTGATTTCAGTGTTAAAGGAGTTGTTAATTTTTTAGGTCATGAGTTCAAGCACTATGAATGTTAGGTGTGTGAGCGTTCAATGTCAAATAATTGAAAGTCATCTTTGAATAGATACTACCTTGTATTTACCCTAGATTAATTTAAGGTTCATTTGATAATGCTTTCAAAAAAAACTTTTAATTAAAAAGCTCATTTTGAGTGTAAAATCAATGCCAAATAGGTAAAAAATGGAAAAACAAATTCGGTGGAAACAGTGATTTCAAACCAACCGTAAAAACTAGGATTTTTATTCTTATCATTGTCAACTTTACGTTTGGAAGCAAATTATAATTTTACCCTTACTAATGCATGGGTTCTAAACCAACAATAATTAATATATCTCTATTTTATATCGTTATATAGACGGGTGAGAAGAGTGAAAAATAGGGCTAGATTAAATGCAACATGTCATAATTGTCCTTTGGGTGGTCCAGGGATCGAGTTTCGACTTGATTTGATGTGTTGGAGTCGTCACCGATCAGTTTAATTTGGTCGATCGGATACCATAACTTACCGTTATCTTATCTATAACTTACTAGAAATTTATCAGATTCGGGAGTCGGTTATAGTTAAGGAAGGATTAGCACCCCTATATTGCCCTTTCAGTACCAATTTGATTTCTCGATTGTCTTAATTGTGAAAATTAAATGTTAAAATTAAAATTTAAATATTCAATCCAAATTACTTACCTTTGACCTAGTTAACAATGCCCTAAAAAAGTTAAATTAATGTTCAATAAAATAAAATTAAAAATATATTAAATTAAAAGAAAATAATTATTAAATAAGGATTAAATTGGAAATAATTTAAAATTGGGGGTTAAATTGATGTTAATTGAAAGTTGTAAGGAAAAAATAAAAGTTAGGGGTCAATTTACAAAATATAAGAAATATAAATGGGGATTAAATTGAATTAATTCAAAATTCAAGGGAAAAATTACAACAGGTGACCAAAATGAATTATGTATAAAAACTTAAGGGACGACGAAAATAATTAAAGTATCTACTAATTATAGAATAGCCCCTATAAACAGCCCTAAAATCACAATTTTTACTCATTCCATTCATTTATCAAAATCAAACCCCTTCCCAAAACAAAACTCTCTCAACTCTCCTTGACCGGCCAAAGGGCGGTCACTCATCGACCACACCCTGCCGCCCGAACCGCCGCTCCAGCCACAGTTTTCGATGGTCAAAATCCTAGGGGCAACCCGAAAATGCTCATTTCAATGTCCCGAAGTCGAACTCGAGCCCCAAATTCCCTAAAACCCCTAAACGACATAGATCTATGTTCAAGGTTTCAACATTTACCTTTTCCGACGATGATTTATAAATCCCGTCGATTGTTCCTCCCTCTGAGCACTACCGAGAATTTTTCTTTCTTTTATATGCATGAAGTTTTTTATGTTGGATATTTCGATGCTTTTTTTTGTGTTCTCGATGTTTTTTATGCCTAATTTTGTTTGAGTATTGTGATTTTTTTCCGTATATTGTTGGATTTCGTCTTACAATGCTCCACCGATGGCCTTTTATAGCCTCCGAAAAGGAGTTGTTTCCTTGAATCGGGTGTTGTAATCCCAATTTTGCTAGGATTTGGGTGTGGCCGATTCTCTCGGTATGTCGTTGTTGTTCAAATTTTGCTCTAATTTTGTGGTTTTGTAGTTTTAAGGGCCAAAAGTTCCGGTCGACTTTCGAACCTTGCTGGCGCGTGGCCTCTACACGCGCTGTTTGATCTCCCCTGCGGCGCCCTTGCTTGATATAAAACCCTAGCCCCTGCTGAGTCAGGCAAACGAGCTTGGGCCTTTCCGGGCCTGCTGGGTTAGGCTTGCTTCGGTTGGGCTTCATTGTTGGACTTGGACTTTGGACTTCTGGACTCCTTGGACCTAAAAATAAATAAATAAATATAATAGATATATATAACATATATGAAATAATATAATATAAATAATAATAAATACTATAAATAATATATAATACATATATTATATATTTATTTTAAAAACTATATAACATATATTATATTTTCAAAAACTATGTTTTCAAAAAATATATATATTATACATGTTTTAAAAAATCTATTTTCAAAAGCCATATATATTATATGTTTTCAAAACTATATATATTTTCAAAAATTATATATTTTCAAAAACCATATATTATATACATCTTTTGAAACTATTTTATATATATTATATACTATATAGTAATATAAATATTGTAATAAAAGCCCTTGATACGCCGAACTGAAATATGTGTCTACAGTTGCCCCTCTTTTCTATTTATCGTGTAACGAAAAAATAGAGCAAATATAAAAGGACACATTTTATTTCGATAAAAATATATTCTTAAAGCGAATTTGCTCATGTGATTCTAATATCTTTCTCTGTGATTGAAATCCGACTCAATGTATGTTGATTCTCTTATCGAATATCTTCCATCGCAGAGTTGAAATTCGACTTGAAAATTCTAATAGAATATGGCTCATTGATGTTCAGCTTAATTATGGGTGACTCCTTCGTCGTGAAGTTGAGTCGATCTTGAGATGTCTTTGAGCACGATATCCTTTGTCATGAAGTTGAGATCATGATTGACTCATTCGCTGTGAAGTCAAGTCAAGGGCGTTTCGAGCATGATATCATTCGTTGTGAAGTTGAAATCTAACTTAATGCCTGGGTTAGGTGGTAATACCGAGGTTGATTTTGGCTCTTAGTCTAATAGCCTTCATCGTGAAGTTGAAATTTGACTAGACAGTTTTAATTGAGAAATAGTTCTTCTTCATTGAGTTGAACTATGTTGTAGATGACTCATTCGCCATGAAATTAAGTCTATATCGAGTATCTTGGGCACGATATCCTTCGTCGTGAAGTTGAAATCATGGGTGACTCATTCGTCATCAAGTTGAGTCCAGATTGAATGTTCTTCTGAGCCAGATATCCTTTGTTATGAAGTTAAAATCCAACTTGAAAGTTCTTCGAGTTCAATATCATTCATTGCGAAGTTGAAATTGACTCTGAAAAAAAATTTGCAAAATTATTCATGCGTGCGAGATGCTATGGGTGTAATGCTCTTATGTATGCCTAAAATTCATATGCAGAATATGTTATTTTAGGACTTTAGAGAGAAATCTCAATCTCTTGCTGTTGGTCTTGATTTTTTTGACGTTTCTTGATTCTTGCCAATTTTGATTTTCTGATTCTTGGTTCTGGATTCTCTTATCCTTAACGGATTTTGATATGATATCCTCTTTGGGATTTTTGTTTCAGAAAGAAGTCTTGATTTTCTTCTGTCAATTTCTATTTTTTGATATTTGGATGTCTTCTAATCTTTAATCAATGCCTTTCATTTTTCTTGATGGGTTTTGAATTGGTGCCCATGTCATTCTTTCGAGTATTGGGCAATAAACTCTATCACCTTCCAAACACCTACATTTTCCAGGAAATCTTTGTGCAGTCATACGCAAATATCATTTTCAAGGTGAATAAATCATTCTTACTTAAATTCAATCTAAGATGCTAAGAAAATGATTTCTCTTGGATAAATGACCATATTTATTTATAGGAAAAAATACATGGAAAATATTCTTAAAAAAGACGATATTCAGAAGAAAGAAAAACAAATAGGCCCTAGATCTCGATAATGTGGACGCCTTTTAATTGGCACACCGTTAGAAGACTTTGAGTGTAGCTTTTGTCGAGGGGATTTTGAAGGTTGTGACAATGTTTGGAAGAGTGCGAAGTCCCTCCCAAATTATTAAGTCTCTAAAGACTTGGATATCGTGATGTTTTAATGCTTTGATATGGGACCTCCCCATACGCGAATCTCAGATCATTATTCAATCCACCTTTTCGAGCTTTCAGCTTGAATTCTCCCTTTTTTCAAGACACCCTTTATGGGTTTTCATCTTGGACACACCCTTTTATTTTTGTTTTTTTTTTCTTTTTTCTTTTTCAATTTACAACGCCCTTTTGGGTTTTCACTCTAAATGTTTTTTTAATCTTTGGCTTAAGGCTCCCTTATGGGTTTTCACCCTAAGCGAAATATCTTTTAACCGCATCAGAGTTAACAGGATTGGGTAGTTCAGGCCCATCTATTTCCGTCAAGATTAGTGCTCCTCTAGAGAAAGCCTTTTTTATGATGTAAGACACTTCCTAATTCGGCATCCACTTTTCTCTGAAGTCTTTTTGAATTGGCCAAATCTTTTTCAGTAGGAGATCTCTTTCATAAAATATTATTGGGTGCACTTTCTTGTCGTGTTCTCAAATCATTCATTTTTAGTAGAGTCGACCATGGTGAATGACTTTCAACCTCTTTTCTTCTATTAAGTTCAGTTTATCATAACGAGTTTGCGCCCATTCTGCATCATCCAACTTTACTTTTAACAGAACCCGGAGTGATGGGATTCCACCTCATTGGGTAACACAGTCTCCATCCCATATGCTAATGAAAATGGGGTTGCCCCAGTCGAAGTCCGCACTGAAGCTTGATAAGCAAACAAGGCTAAAGGCAACTTCTCGTGCCAGTCTTTGTACGTCTCAATCATTTTCCCCACTATTTTCTTGATATTTTTATTTGCTTCCTCTACTGCTCCATTCATCTTTAGTCGATAAACAATAGTGTTGTGATGCTTTATGTTAAATTGTTCACATGCATCATCCATCATCTTGTTGTTTTAATTGGTTGCATTATCGGGTGGACTGGGTGGAACATTTATTTTATCTCTATAGACTTGGCATTTGTTACATCTTTTGGCATAATTGATGCAGTCACTCTCTAATATGGACCAAAAGTATATGTATCTCATGACTTGTCTTGCGATCATATGTCAATTTGTATGAGTTCCACATACTATGTCATGCTCTTCTTCCAAAATCATCTTTGCTTCTGTATCCACACATCTTAACAATACTTGATCATGACTTTTCTTGTATAAGACTTCCCCATCAAAGACATATCCTGATGTCATTCTTCTTATTGTTCTTTTGTCAGTTTCAGTGGCTTCCTCTGAATTGCTTTGATTTTTAATATACTACAAAATGTCATGGTACCATGGTTTTTTATCTCTTACTTCTTCAATGTAATAACAATGTGTCGTGTATTCGTATGACTATATGTCGATTAACATCATGTCAGACTCCCCACCAGTTGTGAATGTTGTTGCCAAGGTAGCTAAAGCATCTACCATATGATTATCTTCTCTGGGCACGTAATGGAAAGTGACTTCGTTAAACTCTTTAAGTAGATCCAAAATGAGATTTTTGTATTCGACTAGTTTGGTATCTTTTGTTTCCCATTCTCCTAGGAATTGATATATCACGAATGAAAAATCTCCATACACCCTCAAAGTCTTTATGTTCTGTCCAATATCAGCTCGAATCCCTAAAAAACAAGTTTCATATCTCGCCATGTTGTTAGTGTAATCAAAGTTTAATATGCTAGTGAATGGGTAATGATTTCCTTTGGGTGAGACTAAAATAACCCCAATATCATGCCCTAATGCATTTGATGCACCATCAAAATGCATTTTCCAGGAATCATATGTATAAGTATTTGCTTCTTCTAAATATATGGCCATCACATCTTCATCTGGGAAGTCGAATTCCAATGGTTCATAATTTTTTAGAAGTTCTTCTTGTTAAGAAGTCATATATGGAACTACCCTTTATAGCCTTTTGACTCACATACTCAATGTTGAATTCAAATAAAAGTATATACCATCGGGCTAACATTCCAGAGAGCGGGTACACCCATAATGAATTTTAGCGGGTCTAACTTGGAAATTAATCAGGTGGTATGATATAACATGAATTGCCTGAGTCTTTGTGTAGCCCAGACTAAAGCGAAACAAACCTTTTTCCATTGGTGGATACCTGGCCTCGCATCCTTTCTCTCATATTCGTCATGTTATCCCAAGACACATCCCATCGAATTCTCAAAGATGGATAGATATAGAAATAAAGGTTTGCCTAGGATATGAGACATAAAAACAGGGATGTGAAATAAATACTCCTTTATTTTCTCGAATGTGGTCTGACAGTCATCATCCCATGTTCCATAGTTATTTTTTCGAAGAAGAAGGAAAATCGGATCATACTTATCTGTGAATTGAGATATGAATCGAGATATGTAATTCAATATATCCAGAAAACCTCGAACTTATTTTTGTGTTTGTGGATGAGGTAAATTATAGATAGCTCCGACTTTGTCTGGATCAACTTCAATACATTTCCTGCTAAAAACGAAGCCCAATAGCTTCCAGATATTACTATGAATGTACACTTGTTTGGATTCAACTTTAATTGAAACTTTCTCAGTCTCTAGAAGAGTTTCCTCAGATTCCTAATATGTTCATCTTCAGTTTTTGCTTTGAAAATCATGTCATCAACATAAACTTCAATCTCTTTATGCATCATGTCATCAAATAAGGTCACCATGGCTCTTTGGTGTGTTGCCCCAACATTCTTTAATCCGAAGGGCATCACTTTGTAACAGAACATTTCCCACATTATGATGACTGTTGTCTTCTCCATGTTGTATGGATGCATCTTAATCTGGTTGTATCCTGAAAATCCGTCTGTGAATGAGAAGAAGGAATTTCATGCTATATTATCCACCAGAGTATCTATGTTCGACAACGATAAGTTATCTTTAGGACTCTCTTTGTTGAGGTTTTGATAGTCAACGCACATGTGTATTTTCCTATCATTCTTTGGTACCGACACTATGTTAGTCACCCACTTAATATACTTGGCTACTTGAAGAAAGTTGTCATCAAATTGTTTCTTGACTTATTTTATCTTAAGAAGCATTTCTGGCCTCATCCTCCTTAGTCTTTGTTGTACGGGTTTGCATTCTGGCTTGATTGGTAATTTATGGACTACTATATTTGTGTCTAGCCCAGGCATGTCCTGGTACGACCATGCAAACACATCCTTGTATTCCTGAAGTAAGTCCACCAATATTTGTCTTGCTTCGGACGAAAGTGTTGTGTCAATTTTAACTTCTTTCTTTTCTTCTTTAGTGCCCAGATTCAAAATTTTAATTTTCTCTTCATGGGGCAAGATTTGTTTGTCTATTTTTTCCACCATTCTTAACAACTCGGGAGGTAAGTTGCACCCTTCTTCATTCTCACGTTCATCGATTTCCCCTAGACACTTGAGCTGGTCAAAGTCGATATTCGGTTTAGAAACATCATTGTCCCCATCATTAATATCCAAAGACCTCAAAGGAAAAGAGAGGAGAATATATATATGAGAACGGAAAATATCCCACATAGAATGTAAAAACAAATGTATTATATGAATAGAAAAAGAAGCTAAAGGAAGAAATTTTTGTCAAAAAGGAAAATTGCATCTTTTATTGAAATATAAATAATAAAAAAAATTCATTAACCCTTTACAAAAGATAACTTATTGCCTGGGTATAGGAAAACAGGGAAAGTTTGAGTATTACTCTGAAAGAGATTTGAAAACCACTGGTAATTCTTCAGTAGACCAGTTATTAACACGAACCCCGGTGGTAATGGACAGATTCCATATCTATCAACATCCTTAGCATCATCCGTTGTTATGGAATTGACATTTAAGTCTTTCAGAGCTTCCTTCAGATCAGGTAAGGCCATCGTTGCTTCTTTCTCAAACACATAGCCACTAGATCTGAATATGTTATGAAATGAGGAAAAACCATTGGCTCCCATTAAATTTCTTCCCCAGTCAATCATGCCCTTCTTCTTTCTTGGTATTTCTGAATTTCTTTCCTTCTCCATTGATGGCTGGGCTAATATCCAAGCCCAAATTGATCCAACTTGGCAACAGGTAAAATGGGGCTAATTCTTTATTGCAGAGAGGTCCTGAACCCTCTTTTTATCCTTACACCTTTTCCCCAAAGTCTTCTTGATTTCCATCTTGGTGCATTCTGAGAGTTTGGGTCTAGAAAGTTTACCCTCTTTAGCCATAAGTGTGGCATTGACAAACTCTAACGATTATAATGAACACTCCAGAGCTTCTTCATTCACATCAATATAAGGGCATCGGTGGTCACGCTTACCACTATGTCTTCTTCAGCATTGATGATTACAAGAGCCCCATCAATAAAAAACTTGACCTTCTAGTGCAATGTTGATGGTACTGCTTCAGCTTGATGAATTCATGGCCTCCCTAAAAGACAGTTATATGAAGGCATAATCTCCATCACTAGGAACTCTACGTTATAAGTGGTAGGCCCAATGGTGGTCAATGATACTTCAATTTTGCCGAGCACTTCCCTCTTTGTTCCGTCAAATGCTCGAACCACACTCTGGCATGTTCTCATGTGGGAAGTATCCATTGGTAGTCTCTTAAGTGTGACTAAAGGAATTACATTAAGGGTAGAACCATTGTCAATTAGTATGCTAGGCAAAGCATGCCCCTTACAATGAATAATGATATGTAATGCTTTATCCCGACTCCTTTCTCCAGATAAAATCTCATCATCAGATAATGAGATAAGTTTATCGGCTTGAATATTGTTAACCAGTCAATCCATCTTATTGAGTGGTATGTCTTTCGGTACGAATGCCTGATTTAATACCTTCAAAAGTGCATCTTTCTGTGCTTTTGAACTCGGAAGTAGTACCAACATTGAAATACATGCTGACAGGCTATGTAATTGTTCCATGAAGTTATATTCAATGTGCTTTAGAAACTTTAAGAACTCCACAGTTTCCTCCTCTTTTATGGGCTCGTTCACTGTCGGTTCATCTCATTTGAATGGTTCAAGAGTTCTCTAGAGTAAGCTAGATTTTTTGGAGTAGCACTTCCCAATCGAATGCCCCACTTTATTGACGTCTGTTACAGAGCTTACTTGGCATCCATACTTCCAAGGAACTTGTTTGATATCTTTATAAGGGAAAGGTTTTGGTGCTACAATCACCACTTTGCTACTGTCTTGCTTGTCATCCTTTCCTTGGGGGTGATTATCAAAGGGTGACCTACGCCGTATCCCTTGTCAGATGAATCTCCAACCGCACAGACATCTACCCCTAGAGTGTCCTTGACTTCCTCACATAATTCCAGCTATTTCCTATCCATCATTAGCTGGATCAAAGTTTTAAATCCGGAGCATTCTTGCATATCATGTCCTTATTCATTGTGATAATAACAATGATTGCCATCTTCATATTCTAATTTGCTAGAATGTGGTGCAAGAAATATTGCCTTTACCATTTGCCTTCATAACCAAACTAAATGAGACTTCACTTCAGAAACTTTAGTCTTGACCCTCTTGCCTCTTTCCTCGATGATTACATTAACCCCATTTTCTTGGTGGTGAGGCAAAGTATTCTGTACAACATTCGGTGATTCCAAATTGTTGAAATAAATACAGTTTCGATTGTGCATCTGTTAAACGATTCTCTTGAAGGCGAGACAGTTTTTGATAGCATGCCCTAGGACACTACCATAATATTCACAATCGACATTTTCATCGTACCACCTGGGGTATGGGGCTTCAGAGGTTCCACTAGATATGGTGACAGAGGTTCCACTGGATATGGTGACACCATATGTGTGTTAAAAAATTACTGGTAAAGCTCCTTATACGTCTTGAGAATAAAATCGAAATGCTCATTTTCTCTTTCTCTCCTTTGTTCCCTCGAATCTTGTCTAGAAGTACCTGATGGTACAACTGCAGTTGGGTTTGATTTAGAGATAATATGCACTCTCAATATGCTTGTATTGCTCCAAGAACGACTTGGAGAGATATTTCCATTTCCTGATGTATGAACAGTTCAGTTGATTATACCACCAGATGGCTGAACCTGCCAGGCTCTCCTGGAAATAGTGAATCAGGAGCTGGTAATTCCCAACATACCCTGTCATCTTTCGACAGAACATGGTAATGTGACCGACCACACCCCGCTGCCCGGACCGTCATTCCAACCACTGTCCCTGGTAGCCAGAATCCTAGTGGCTACCCAAAAATGCTCCTATCAACGTCCCGAAGCCGAACTCGAGCCCCAAATTTCCTAAAAAATTAAACGGTGTAGATCTACATTCAAGGTTTTGACCTTCACCTTTTCTGACAACAATTTACAAAACCTGATGACCGTTCCTCCCTCTGAGCACTACTGAGACTGCTTCTTTCTTTTATATGTGTGATGGTTTTTGATGTTGGATATTTCGATGCTTTTTCTGTGTTCTCGATGTTTTTGATGCTTGATTCTGTTTAGGTATTACGATTTTTTCCCGTTTATTGATGAGTTTCTCTCTGTTGGATTTCTTCTTGCAATGCTCCACCGGTGGCCTTTTATATCCTCCGAAAATGAGTATCTCATCGTAAAGTTTGTGTACCTGAATCAAGAATAAAAAAATTAATAACATGAAAAAATTATTCTATTAGATAATCTAAAAGAACAATATAGAAATAAATACACAATTTTTACGGAACAAACGATTGGAAACGAGTTGAGGCCTGCAACTACGCAATTTTCTTAAGACATATTTTCGGCCTCTCCTTGGTGCTCGAGATCTTTGATCGTCTGTCTCCTGGGATATAACAACGAGTTGATTATCGTACAGTAGCACAACTATCGAGATCACGAACTATTCATTGCCTTCATCTATCATCGAAAAACTAGAAGAGAGAAAAACTTTTTGAATAGTTTTTGAGTTGTTTAACCTAGTATGTTTACACGGTATTTATAGTGGTTTCACATTGTGAACAAATGAAAATTTTTGACCTAATGAAGCCTTAATGAGAATCAAGCAATCAAGCAATTTCCTAAATTACTGTTTTGATTCAATGAACCTTTTAATTCCAAAACAAATTTTGAAAATATATGCTCTATTTGAGAAAAAAAAATATTTCACATTTGGGTTAAAATATCCACAAGCCCACAAAGAGCATGATTGGTTCGGACATTCACGTTACCCACATTGTGCACGTCTGTACATGTACTGGTCACTCGTCTTTAAAAAAATAACGGTGATGTTAGACGCTTCATTATAAGATAATATCATGTCAAGATTGAAAAATAATTTAAAAAAAACACATTAGCATCATGTCACTTAATTATTATCAAAATCAAAATAGAACCAAAGCTAATGTTAAGTATGGTTTTGGAAAAAAATGACTAAAACATAAATTAAATAATAGGAGGATGACCAAATAGGTAGTTTACCCTAAATAAAATCATGTATTAAATATGTCAAAAAATTATATCGGTCCAATTAATATATTTTTTCAGAATCAATTCAAATATATATTTATATATATAATTGTTAATAGTTTTTTAAATTGAAAATATATATGAATTACATTAGATAATTATTAATTATATTTATATTGGTCCAACTCACAAAATTTATTTGAATTCGTCATTGTTGTATGTCATTTTGAATAATTGAGCCCACTGTTTTTTTCCTTCTGGTATGATAGTTTTTGTAATTGAGCTCGATGCATTCCAATATCAAAGTGTTTTGTATTTGGCTGGAATGTTGAATATTTCAACTTTTAATTTTTCAGTTTTTCATTTGATACTCTCTCTTTTCGGTCTTTTTTCCGGATGGCAATTAATTCGTTGGGTAAATTACATATTTGGTATCTCATCTATTTTTCTGTTTATGTTTTTGGTCATTCAGCTCTTTAAAAAAATATATATCTAACATTATGTTTTGTTGCTACTTTGATAACTAACCGTTAAAAATTTAGAGAGATAATGACGTGACCCGACATAATAACAATTTTTAATCTTAAAACTTATACATTCTATTAATTTGACCTAAATTCTATCAATTTAATCACCGTCATAAATATTTGAGTCAAAACCCAAATTTCCCATCCTTGTCTTTCCTCTACAATAATTTCTTGAATGTTCATATTCTTTAAAATGTATATGCTTTGGGACTAAAATTGCTATTATACCATGTCATGTTACTATCTCTGTTAAATTTTAGGCGTAATACCAAAATAAGTGCTCAAACTATATCGTTTTTCTCAAATAGGTGCCTAAGCTAATTTTCGTCCCATCCAGGTGCCTAACGTTACAAACGTTACCCATTTAGGTTCTTGGGCCTATAACGGTGTTAAGTTCCCCGTTAAATGACACGTGTCAAAATCTGATAATTTTAAAAAAATTATTTAAAATTAAAAAATAAAAATTATATATTTTTATAAAAATAGAAAACATATTTTGAATTAAACCCAAAACTTTGAAAACCTTCATTTCAATCGCTAAATCCAAGCCGGCCACTGCCTTTTTCCATCGACGAAGCTCCACCCGACCTCCCCTCCCCCTGACGACCAAAACCTACATGAAATCGTGACCAATCGACGACAAATCAACGTTGTAAACCGCTGGAACCCTAGGATTAAAATTGCGATTTCGACGATCAATCGACGGAAAATACGACAGTGTATGAGTAGGATGATGGCAGGGACTACGTCAGTGGTGGTGGTCGTGGCCGGAAAGGGCGGCGACGACATATTAAGGTTAGGATTTGAGATTTTGGGGTTGTTTTATAATATAAGAAAAGTTAGTGTTTTTTATAAATATAATAATATTTTGGATATTTTATTTAAAAATAAATTTCTAAATCACCAGATTGTGACACGTGTCACTTAACGGTATAAAGTAACACCGTTGACAGCCCAGACACCTAAACAGGTAACGGTTGTAACGTTAGGCACCTAAATGAGACGAAAATTAGTTTATGCACCTATTTGGGTTTTAGGGTATAATTTGGGCACTTATTTTGATATTAAGCCTAAATTTTAATAGAAACTTAACAGTTATTGACTAAAATAGAAACAAATCATTACGTTGTATATAATTTTATTAAAAATAATTAACTAAAGCATAAATATAAGAATAAGTGGGGCTCCAAATAGATAATTTACCTTAATTTATTTGCTACTTTTATGCTCGTTGTGTTAGATAAATTTATTAATGTATGGCACAAATCTATATCAAAACTTGGCAAAATTTTAGTGTTTTACTCAAACTACTTCATATGGCTAGTTACCTAAATCTCAATGAATTTTTTTTAATAATTACTACCTACGGAGAGGGTGAAAGGAAATTTTGTTTGGCGAAATCTTGAAAATGGAGGGCAACATAAGATTTTTAATCACTTGCCATAGATATTAATGACAAAACTCATTGAAAATTAATTTCACTACTTTGCTTTTAAAAAATAGTGCAATCTTTCAAAGTTTGAATTAAAGGCCCGTTACATTTTATATGGACCTCTCAAATGATATAATAACTACAATATTAATATATAAGTATAATTTTCAGGGTAAATTATACATTTAGTATCTAAACTATCAATTTTGATATGTTTTAGTACTTAAATTTTTAAAAAAAATCAAAACTTAAAGTTAAATTTTGAATATCTATACTAAAATGAAACAAAAACTAAAATTTTTAACGATGGGTACTAAAATGAAACAAAAATTAAACTTTAGGCATGGTTTTGAAAAAATAGAAAGTTTAGGTACTAAAGTAGACTAAAATTGATAGTTTAGGTACTAAACGTGTAATTTACCCTAATTTTTAAATGCAAAAATCAAGCTACTTTAGTGATTAAGAGTATGAGTGAGCAAAACTCGTCTCGACTCGAAAAACCGAATTTTTCAACTCGATTTAATTAAAAAAACTCGATTCGAATTGACTTTGAGTTGAAATTTTACAAAATCGACTCGAATAAAAAAAATTCAAGTTCAAATGGAGTTGTAAAATACAACTCGAATAACTAAAAATTTTTAATAATTAGTGGATTAATTTTCAAGTTTAGGTCTAGTCCTTGGACTTTGTATGATATATGTATATCACATATGAAACAAAAATGAAGAAATATATTTGTATTATATATATGGTTATAGAAAATCACTTAAATTAGAACCAAATAATATTATAAATATTTATAATTAAATTTAAACAGAAACTCAAAAAATCGGCTCGACTCGAATTTTATAAACTCGACTAGACTCGAATCGAAAAAAATTCAAGTCAAGTCCGAGTTGAAAAGTAGGACTCGTCAACTCGAAATTTTTTTACTCGACTCGATCGAACGCTCGCCCCTAATTAAGAGATTTATTGTTATTCTTCAATGTCTCAGGTTTGAACACTGCGAATATTAGGGGTGTGAGTGTTCATTATCAAATGGTTGAAAGTCTTTAAACATATAATATATTATATTCAATTCAAATTTATAAAGCAAAAAAATATAATTTTTAAATTTTATATTAAAATTTTCCCAACAATATTAAGTCATCCCGTATTTATGCAATTCTTTTTAAGGTGGTAAAACTCTAATATAGGTAGGGATGGAAACGTGTTGGGTTAGGGTCGAGTTTTTAGTCCACTCGACTTCATCTGTAAATAAGTATCCTCCATTCGAATTTGACTTGATTTGAAAATTTTATATCCTCCTCCCGACTTTGATCCGACCCGATTTTTAGAGTATAAATCCGACCGGACCCAAATTAACCCAGTATAAATCATTAATATTATTATTTTTACGTGAAAACACTATTTATATTTATTAGTGTTTAATTTATTGACCATTTAATTTAACTTAATTATTAAAGAAATATATTAGGAAGATTCTTCAAATTAATTCACTCAATTCATAACGTCAAAAAAACAAGTCTAACTTTATCGATAAGAAAATAATCTGTTTTGAAACAAAATTTATTTATTTATTTATTTTTGAAAAGAAATCGTAATATAAAGAAAAAAATATCTATATGTGGGACAATAATATCCCTCCATAAAATCCTTATCTATTTGCCGAGTGAAACTAGATAGCTTTCCATTGCCAACATATATCCAACCATTCCTGATTACATAACAAAAATGGCGGAAGCCAACACCTTAATATCATCCTCAGCAACAAACATCATCAAAACGCCAGGCTCATTTCAGTCTAAGTTCAATTCCCAGAAACTTCAGCCCCACAATCCCAGTAATTTTAGAGTTAAAGCAAGTTCATCCAAAAGGCATGATTATTCATCCCTGGTACACCCTTCATTCAACCATTTTTTATTTCCTTCTCTTTTTCATCAGATTTCACTGAATTGTGTTACCCTTTATTGGCTGCAGAGTATTAACAAGCAAGACTGTCGAACTAATCGACGCCGGCTTATCACGATATCGACGGCTGACGGGAGATGGCATGGAACATGGAGCTGTGATTACCTTGTGTCTCTTAAGGACCTCAACTTGGCTGACTTGATCGAAGATGATGCACAAAGGGATGCTCAGGTTTCTATCAATCTTTGCATCCAAAAGGTCAGTTTAGCCCACGCCCTTATGATTTCATGTTGGAACTAGTTACCAGTGTTGGTAAAGAGCTGCTACAAAATAAAATAACATTATTTACAATGGTAAGTAATTTTTATAATAAATAAATAACGAAGATGATACAAAATATTTATGTGTCTTGATAAAAGTTATTGCTTTAGAAGAAATTTTATCAGAATTAGTGAAATCTCGAAAGTGAATATTGTCCCTCAAAATTAACATAGCCTTCCAAACCTCATATATCCAAAGTGAACAAATAGAACTCGCTTGTGCTTCTCTCTTCAATAGAATATTTTTCTAAAAAAAATACTAAAACCATCAATCGTATGATCAATTAAGGAGAAAGACTCATTTTATAACAATAGTAAAGGGGCAAATTGTTCAATGACAACTTCTCAATGAACCACTCTCTAAATATGGATAACTAGTTCTTTAAAAATAACTCTTTAATATTTGCATTACTAATAATCCTCCTCAAATGCAAATTAGTAGGGAATTTTGAATACGATAAAAGAGTAATAACGAAATTAGCCTCTTAAATATTAGTCAATGTATCCGGAAATAATACATAGTTTTACCATGTTTTGTTCTTTCATCAAGTGCCTAAAATTGGTGTACTGAAGGCTAACTGCTCAACTTATATGTTTAAATAAACTATACAAAATGCAGCATGCCAGCTTTGGGCTTTCAGTGGACGGAAGGATTATTACATCTTTCACCAGGAAATGTAGCATCTGTTCTTCTCCATATTGCAGACAGGTATTGTAGATACCTTTTAGGGGCAACTGCATGATACAATTGAATTGAGTTTGAGTTCGAGTTTATGTTCGTATACACGGCATCCTTAGAAAATCTAGCAATTTAGCATTTCTAAATTGGAACTTTCATCAGATTGATACAAACTTCAACGTTTGGGTCCTGGCTTCGAATAAAGACCATGATGCAACTCATCAGTTGCCTGAGATCGGTGGAGATGATCCATCGGTATGTCTCGGAACTCTAAACTCTTCGTTTCGTAATCGCCGCGAACGTGATGAATATAACTCATACATTAAGAACTCTACTCAATATATCCATCATATGTGATTCTGCAGGTTATCTATGTGAAACCAGGATATGAAGCGAACCTGGATTCACTGATACAGGACACAATCCGGCTAACAACCTCCACCAGGGTATATATACTGAAAACTAATCTAATTATCCGTATTTGGGCGAATGTCGGTTTTGCATTAGAGCAAAAAACGTGTATAAATCTACGGTTTTTTCCGTCGTAGGACATTTGCTCGGAAGCATGCCGAAAATCGGAACCCACTCTGAGTTGTAAGTACTTTTTCATAGTTAGACAAGTTTTTCAGGTAATAACTTACTAAAGAAAATGTGTTGGGACAGATATTGGTAAAAGGAATGCAGCTTCCATCGACAAGAGGTGGTGTAGATTGTTGGAACTAAGGAACGCAAATCTGTATAATACAAATTTTTAGATTATTTATAGAATGATGTACTGAAACTCTCTATGTAACACCTCAAACCGATGCGGGTAGCCCGATCCGATTCGGGAAGTCACATTAGGGCCACCGGAGCGACCCACCGTAAAAATAACGGAAATTTTAAAACTTTTTATCAGAACATGTAAACTTATAAAATCATTTATCACTATTTAAAAATAAAACAGATTTCTAAACTCGTATATAAATCAAAATACAATTACATGCCCCCTAATCACAAGTACCATACTCTGCAACCACGCCGGAAGAACTCCCTTACTGAAGTCGATAGATGCACTGGTACAATTGTTTTAACCTGAAAAGGTGAGTAATAGAGTGAGCTTTGGAAAGCTCAGTAATACAGAACTACCAGATGATGCTACATGACATGTAGATAAATGGAAAGCCATATAATTTCCTTATTGAATCATATGTATACCAGCTTGCAAAATAATTTGGGGTTCCCTTAGAAGTTCATCGAGTAGAAGCCATGAATCTCAGTTCATAAGAAACCTTTCAAAGTATGACATTTTCAGGAGATCGAATAGGATGTCTAGTGTGTTCCAACAGTATAATAAAATCATAATAGGTACAAATCATAGTCCAGTAAATCTCACAATTTCGTAAAAGAGTTTAACTTTTGAAAATCATAGTTTAAACCCTTTTCTGGTACACCATCAATAGTTCCCAAAATTATTTTCCATATAGCTTACTTTATGCACATAGCAAAAAGAAAGCCGACTTAAGGATAGGCTATGAAGCTTGTATCCTTAAGCCCAAGTCAATAAGTCCATATAGCTTACCCTAAGCACACAGCAAAGGAAAGCCGACCTAATGAAACATCTTGGGGCCCTCAAGAGTCACATTAGGCCCATTTAGCTTGATCAGAGCTATTCCATCGTAATTCAATTCCAAAATTCAATTGCACCGTGACATAAATTCCATAAATCCAAAAACATGGTAATCATATACCATTTCAAAACAAAAATTAGATAGCAGCCATATTCCATAAATTGTCACATTAAATTGGTGCATCCATAAAACAATAACCAATGAATTCGGTGTACCACATATTAAAACCAATAAAACAGTTCAGTAATAAGTAGGGAACACACTAGAGAATCCCAGTATTTCCAGAGGCCATTGTAGTTATCATTTTGGATAACATGAAACTTATGAAATTTGATCGAATTCCTGGAACAAGGTCCTATTGAGGAGAATCGATTACTAACCGATCTAGCCAGACATTTAATGTTGATACATTAGAATCCCACTATATTTTCGTGTGCTTTAGGAAAACGTTCAGGAACCTTTATACATAATAATTCTAAATTCAGATTTACTGCGAGTGATTCCATTACCCAAACAATCAGGGGTATTCAGGAATATACTTTAAATTCATAGGATTTCAGCCCAATTGAACCAAATGAGATATTCAGAATCTTTTCCATCTGTGTTACTTGTTTTTTTTTCAAACATGACCGAAGTGATTTTAGATGAAATATAGAATCGAAGATTCAAGTCATTTACAATCTACGACTATCGATCATATTATCAAATAACTCGAGTTACACAACTCTCAAACTGATGCATGTCAACAAGTCAATTCATTATCCTTCCAGTGTATTCACTCTTTAATACCATAGTGCAGATCCATAGATCATCCCCATAATCATCACTGAATAAATCTTCCAACGGTCTTTATTTCATTTCCACGTTTCAACAATATCAGGAAATACTGACGTACTTGATCCATGGCTCATAACCCATAATGACAATTCATCATGTAAGTTCAACAGTGTTTCCAAACTCATCAAATCACCTATTTAATCCTTACTCATTGATGTTACTTAGTTCGTTTGGTAAGCAAGTCTATCCCGATTACTTTAAAGTTTTCCAGAATAATTCAGACGTTTCTGAATTTCAAATACACGTTGTACTACATTTCATTTCAATTTATTCATATAATAAAGTCATTCTGGTATTCGTGGTTGATTTGACTAACGACTACCCACTTATTAGTACTGTATGCGCTCTAGAGTTGAGTTGCGCCAAGTACTTCCAGAATTATCATCGATCCAAATTTGAGCAGATGAACAAACATTCAAGTGATACTTATATCATTCAGGTAATGATATAGTACTAACGTTGGTTAATCACTTAAGTTGCGTTTCACAACTTTTACTAGTAGCACAACATCCATGTTTATTTGGATTTCTTAATTAATCCAAGACATTTACTTATTCTAGGTCATAAGGGCATTTTGGTCATTTTGGTGCTTAACATTTTTTTCTATTCATTTCAAAGCTTGAGTATATCCATTCATTCCTGAGCTTGGTGACATTCTTGAGTTATTTCCATTCCAGGGGTAATTTGGTCATTTTATAATTCTAGAATATTTCAATCATTTCCTTCCATCCGGTCTTATTATTTAATTCAATCTTATCATTTACTTCAGTCCTTTCGAACAATTATGTCAGCAGAATACCTCCAATAAATTACTCTTCAAGTATTTACTCCTTATTCGAATATTTTCGGGTCAAGTGTCTTCTCAGATTTTACAAACGGAATATTATAAATTTTTCTGTACAAAGATAGGATCTTAACAATTAAATTCGTACTTAATCGAGTTAAGTACAAATCCTCAAAGTACTCTCTCATTCAGGGTCAATTCAGACTATTTTATCTCTCAATGGCATTTTCGTAATTTCTTAACCAAATAATTTCAATATTAGCACTTAACGAAAATAATTATAATTTAGAGATCCTATGATCAATTGCTTTCCCGAACATTCTTTGATTTTGAAATGATTCCTTCACAAACTCTCATAGGATTAAAACCGGTTATCCATAATTTCCAAATAAAACTAACATTTCTTATGCACATCAGTAGTTATATCGGATCAATATGTCTTTTCAGAGTTATTAACCAACTTCCAGGGGCAATTCTTATCATTTTCCAACATAAGGGTAATTTCGTAATTTTACCATATCGGAGTATTCTCATAATTTTTCATCCAAGTATCTTTAACATTTAACCCTTGATGATATAAAATATAAGTTACAAATCCAGAGCTGATTTCTTTATCACCAATCACAAACTTGTAATTTAATTCTAACAATTATCAATCTCTTATCTTAGTCATTCGATCCGTATTCAGTTACAGAATTTCTACCACATTCATATCGAGTGAATAAATTATTCAACTCCACAAAAGTGACCAACATTATCTTATTCATGCATTTACCAATATCAACATGTTCCATAAAGCATAAAGAGGTAGTAAAGTATTACCTCAATTTCCGTGCAATACCGATCGACCATAAAAATTCCATTTGAATGCCTTTGATCTTTAATTCAACTTCAAATAATTCCTCAGATACATATCAACATAAATTATATCATAAACGGAGCTTAATTGCGATAAACGGATCAAATCGGGTGATAAATCAGTGAAAGACGGCTTACCGGGTTCGAATTTGGCGAAACGGACTTCGGATTCGGATTCAGGACGTCGAAAGCATAAAATGTGACTTTTCGGAAATTTGGAATTTTCAATCAAAATCAAAGTCAACGGGTTTGACCGGATATTTCGAGGCCTTCGGGTTCTAATTTCGAAAAACGAACAGCGGAATCGGATTTGGAACGTCGAAAAATGTCAGGATAGGTATACTCGGTCGAAGTCAAAGGTCGTTTAATGCCCGGTCAAAGCCAGTCAAAGTTTTGGTCAACAGTGGTCAACGACGGTCAACGGTCAATGGGTCAACGGGTCGAGTCAACAGGTCGGGTAAACGGGTCGGGTCAGGTAAACGGGTCGGGTCGGGTTGTGACCGGTCAAACCGGTCAACTATGCACCAAAACCAGTCAAACCGGTCATTTTTTTCTTCCCCACGCGCAGTGGGGGCGCGTGAACAGTGCTAAAATCCCGGAAAAATTTCTAAAAATTATTTTGAGCGATTTTGAGATACTTACAAAGCTCGGTTCACAATTTTGAACGGCGGAGAGCTCGATTTCAACAAATCGGAAACTTTGACCGCTTCACCTCCTCACGCGCCGCCGTCGACGGAGACCAAGGATGACACCGGCAAACTCAGAACGATGCAACGAACACGATGGTGCGGGAGGTGTCGTAAACAGATGACTCGATCGTCGTGAATCTATGAAAAACCAACTAAAACCGAGTTATTACCGATGATACTTCCGACTGAAATTCACGACGAACGGCGATGATTCACGACGAAAGGTTTGAGCGGTTTTGTTCCTCGATTGACAACGAACACGATGGTGGTTTCGGCTCGTCGTTTGGAGGTCGGACGGCGAGTAGATCGGAGTTGGAAGTTGGGTTGTTGGAGAAGGGAAATCTGGAAAATATGAAACCTGCGCACGGGGAGGAGCTTATAATTCATCATATATAAGAAATGGTTAAATCATGGGTTTAGCCACTGAATTTCCTGCACTTTATAAAACGGTCTGCCAACTTTAAAACTTTACAATTTAATCCCCAATGTTTCTTTCAAAATATCAATTAAATCTGCCACTTTATAATTTCTTAATTTTAGCCCCTAAATTGGGGTGTTACAATTCTCCCCTCCTTAAAAGAATTTCGTCCTCGAAATTCATTCATGTCACATAATTATAGAAATGAAACTTTCATCAACTCTTCCATATCTTCGAGTAGCTTTTTATAGAAATACGGATTCTCCACTAATCCTTAACCAGTTGAGTATACATTCTTATCAGAACTCTTCCTCATTTCAATAAAAGAATCTGAACGAAAATTTTCTCGAGTAATCAATCTCTTCAGAATTCTCCCTCAGTCCAAGTAAGTAATCAAAACAACTTTATCCTTGTGAAATCAATTCAGCCTTGGTTACGTGAATAGGCTCGTAGAGCAGCAAAATATCTCAATTTTATTTCTGGAGTCGAGTCAGAATTTCTCAGATGAATAACTCTCACATGGCTAAGGTACTTTACTGCGTTAAGACAGATGTTACTGGTATTCCTTTTTGTACAAGTATAGCCTTAACGGATAGAAACTTCGGTTTATTCGTTACAGATAAGGATTCAGCCCTGGAGTTCCGGCTCAGAGAGGTATGATTGCAGTCTAGGGGCATGTACTGATCAGACATATTTTGACATTCGACCGGCCGGTCTATCTTGAAAAATTTTGACTTAAACCATAGCTCTGATACCACTAAATGTTACACCCCAAACCGATGCGGGTAGCCCGATCCGATTCGGGAAGTCACATTAGGGCCACCGGAGCGACCCACCGTAAAAATAGCGGAAATTTTAAAACTTTTTATCAGAACATGTAAACTTATAAAATCATTTATCACTATTTAAAAATAAAACAGATTTCCAAACTCGTATATAAATCAAAATACAATTACATGCCCCCTAATCACAAGTACCATACTCTGCAACCACGCCGGAAGAACTCCCTTACTGAAGTCGATAGATGCACTGGTACAATTGTTTTAACCTGAAAAGGTGAGTAATAGAGTGAGCTTTGGAAAGCTTAGTAATACAGAACTACCAGATGATGCTACATGACATGTAGATAAATGGAAAGCCTTATAATATCCTTATTGAATCATATGTATACCAGCTTGCAAAATAATTTGGGGTTCCCTTAGAAGTTCATCGAGTAGAAGCCATGAATCTCAGTTCATAAGAAACCTTTCAAAGTATGACATTTTCAGGAGATCGAATAGGATGTCTAGTGTGTTCCAACAGTATAATAAAATCATAATAGGTACAAATCATAGTCCAGTAAATCTCACAATTTCGTAAAAGAGTTTAACTTTTGAAAATCATAGTTTAAACCCTTTTCTGGTACACCATCAATAGTTCCCAAAATTATTTTCCATATAGCTTACTTTATGCACATAGCAAAAAGAAAGCCGACTTAAAGATAGGCTATGAAGCTTGTATCCTTAAGCCCAAGTCAATAAGTCCATATAGCTTACCCTAAGCACACAGCAAAGGAAAGCCGACCTAATGAAACATCTTGGGGCCCTCAAGAGTCACATTAGGCCCATTTAGCTTGATCAGAGCTATTCCATCGTAATTCAATTCCAAAATTCAATTGCGCCGTGACATAAATTCCATAAATCCAAAAACATGGTAATCATATACCATTTCAAAACAAAAATTAGATAGCAGCCATATTCCATAAATTGTCACATTAAATTGGTGCATCCATAAAACAATAACCAATGAATTCGGTGTACCACATATTAAAACCAATAAAACAGTTCAGTAATAAGTAGGGAACACACTAGAGAATCCCAGTATTTCCAGAGGCCATTGTAGTTATCATTTTGGATAACATGAAACTTATGAAATTTGATCGAATTCCTGGAACAAGGTCCTATTGAGGAGAATCGATTACTAACTGATCTAGCCAGACATTTAATGTTGATACATTAGAATCCCACTATATTTTCGTGTGCTTTAGGAAAACGTTCAGGACCTTTATACATAATAATTCTAAATTCATATTTACTGCGAGTGATTCCATTACCCAAACAATCAGGGGTATTCAGGAATATACTTTAAATTCATAGGATTCCAGCCCAATTGAACCAAATGAGATATTCAGAATCTTTTCCATCTGCGTTACTTGTTTTTTTTTTCAAACATGACCGAAGTGATTTTAGATGAAATATAGAATCGAAGATTCAAGTCATTTACAATCTACGACTATCGATCATATTATCAAACAACTCGAGTTACACAACTCTCAAACTGATGCATGTCAACAAGTCAATTCATTATCCTTCCAGTGTATTCACTCTTTAATACCATAGTGCAGATCCATAGATCATCCCCATAATCATCACTGAATAAATCTTCCAACGGTCTTTATTTCATTTCCACGTTTCAACAATATCAGGAAATACTGACGTACTTGATCCATGGCTCATAACCCATAATGACAATTCATCATGTAAGTTCAACAGTGTTTCCAAACTCATCAAATCACCTATTTAATCCTTACTCATTGATGTTACTTAGTTCGTTTGGTAAGCAAGTCTATCCCGATTACTTTAAAGTTTTCCAGAATAATTCAGACGTTTCTGAATTTCAAATACACATTGTACTACATTTCATTTCAATTTATTCATATAATAAAGTCATTCTGGTATTCGTGGTTGATTTGACTAACGACTACCCACTTATTAGTACTGTATGCGCTCTAGAGTTGAGCTGTGCCAAGTACTTCCAGAATTATCATCGATCCAAATTTGAGCAGATGAACAAACATTCAAGTGATACTTATATCATTCAGGTAATGATATAGTACTAACGTTGGTTAATCACTTAAGTTGCGTTTCACAACTTTTACTGGTAGCACAACATCCATGTTTATTTGGATTTCTTAATTAATCCAAGACATTTACTTATTCTAGGTCATAAGGGCATTTTGGTCATTTTGGTGCTTAACATTTTTTTCTATTCATTTCAAAGCTTGAGTATATCCATTCATTCCTGAGCTTGGTGACATTCTTGAGTTATTTCCATTCCAGGGGTAATTTGGTCATTTTATAATTCTAGAATATTTCAATCATTTCCTTCCATCCGGTCTTATTATTTAATTCAATCTTATCATTTACTTCAGTCCTTTCGAACAATTATGTCAGCAGAATACCTCCAATAAATTACTCTTCAAGTATTTACTCCTTATTCGAATATTTTCGGGTCAAGTGTCTTCTCAGATTTTACAAACAGAATATTATAAATTTTTCTGTACAAAGACAGGATCTTAACAATTAAATTTGTACTTAATCGAGTTAAGTACAAATCCTCAAAGTACTCTCTCATTCAGGGTCAATTCAGACTATTTTATCTCTCAATGGCATTTTCGTAATTTCTTAACCAAATAATTTCAATATTAGCACTTAATGAAAATAATTATAATTTAGAGATCCTATGATCAATTGCTTTCCCGAACATTCTTTGATTTTGAAATGATTCCTTCACAAACTCTCATAGGATTAAAACCGGTTATCCATAATTTCCAAATAAAACTAACATTTCTTATGCACATCAGTAGTTATATCGGATCAATATGTCTTTTCAGAGTTATTAACCAACTTCCAGGGGCAATTCTTATCATTTTCCAACATAAGGGTAATTTCGTAATTTTACCATATCGGAGTATTCTCATAATTTTTCATCCAAGTATCTTTAACATTTAACCCTTGATGATATAAAATATAAGTTACAAATCCAGAGCTGATTTCTTTATCACCAATCACAAACTTGTAATTTAATTCTAACAATTATCAATCTCTTATCTTAGTCATTCGATCCGTATTCAGTTACAGAATTTCTACCACATTCATATCGAGTGAATAAATTATTCAACTCCACAAAAGTGACCAACATTATCTTATTCATGCATTTACCAATATCAACATGTTCCATAAAGCATAAAGAGGTAGTAAAGTATTACCTCGATTTTCGTGCAATACCGATCGACCATAAAAATTCCATTCGAATGCCTTTGATCTTCAATTCAACTTCAAATAATTCCTCAGATACATATCAACATAAATTATATCAGAAACGGAGCTTAATTGCGATAAACGGATCAAATCGGGTGATAAATCAGTGAAAGACGGCTTACCGGGTTCGAATTTGGCGAAACGGACTTCGGATTCGGATTCAGGACGTCGAAAGCATAAAATGTGACTTTTCGGAAATTTGGAATTTTCAGTCAAAATCAAAGTCAACGGGTTTGACCGGATATTTCGAGGCCTTCGGGTTCTAATTTCGAAAAACGAACAGCGGAATCGGATTTGGAACGTCGAAAAATGTCAGGATAGATATACTCGGTCGGAGTCAAAGGTCGTTTAATGCCCGGTCAAAGCCAGTCAAAGTTTTGGTCAACAGTGGTCAACGACGGTCAACGGGTCGAGTCAGCGAGTCGAGTCAACGGGTCGGGTAAACGGGTCGGGTCGGGTAAACGGGTCGAGTCGGGTTGTGACCAGTCAAACCGGTCAACTATGCACCAAAACTGGTCAAACCGGTCATTTTTTTCTTCCCCACGCGCAGTGGCGGCACGTGGGGGCGCGTGAACAGTGCTAAAATCCCGAAAAAATTTGTAAAAATTATTTTGAGCGATTTCGAGATACTTACAAAGCTCGGTTCACAATTTTGAACGGCGGAGAGCTCGATTTCAACAAATCGGAAACTTTGACCGCTTCACCTCCTCACGCGCCGCCGTCGACGGAGACCAAGGATGACACCGACAAACTCAGAACGATGCAACGAACACGATGGTGCGGGAGGTGTCGTAAACAGATGACCCGATCGTCGTGAATCTATGAAAAACCAACTAAAACCGAGTTATTACCGACGATACTTCCGACTGAAATTCACGACGAACGGCGATGATTCACGACGAAAGGTTTGAGGGGTTTTGTTCCTCGATTGACAACGAACACGATGGTGGTTTCGGCTCGTCGTTTGGAGGTCGGACGGCGAGTAGATCGGAGTTGGAAGTTGGGTTGTTGGAGAAGGGAAATCTGGAAAATATGAAACATGCGCACGGGGAGGAGCTTATAATTCATCATATATAAGAAATGGTTAAATCATGGGTTTAGCCACTAATTTCCTGCACTTTATAAAATGGTCTGCCAACTTTAAAACTTTACAATTTAATCCCCAATGTTTCTTTCAAAATATCAATTAAATCCGCCACTTTATAATTTCTTAATTTTAGCCCCTAAATTGGAGTGTTACACTCTATCTATCATAATAGTTGTATATATTGTATTATATTTATATGAAATTTGATATATACCTATACTCGTATCATCTTGGTGTTATTGCATTCATTTCATCAACATTTTAAATTATTATGGTAAAAGTTTCTTAACTACCTATAAACTCGTGACCGAATTAAGACTCAATCGATTTATTTAAATGTTCGATCATCGAAAAAGCGAACCAAAGAGACCACAAGTCTAATGCAAAGATTCACAGAAGCAAAGCTAGAAATTCATCCGAAGGTGATCACACCACTGATATGTTCGATCATCGAAAAAGCGAACCAAAGAGACCACAAGTCTAATGCAAAGATTCAGAGCAGCAAAGCTAGAAATTCATCCGAAGGTGATCACACCACTGAGGTCGTTCGATGAATTCAATATATCGACTTTAAGATAAAATCTGATTCCAGTGAATCCAAGTCTTAATGTGGTTTATTATATTGTTAATGCTCCCCCATTGTTTGCAATGTTATTGAGTTCATGAATGATGAATATAAAAGTCAATGGAAGACGTATGGTGTTCCATGTATTTATGCAAGCGTATCTTTGTAAACATCATGAAATGCCTATTATCTATTAAAAAATTTCCAAAAGAAGATGGTGGATGGCCCAAATTGAATTACAAACTGACCAAAGATAATTTTATTTATTTTAATTTTAAATTAATCCAAATGATTCATTAATCTCCTTTTAAAGAAAGTTGTAATATTTGATGAGTTTGACGTCTAATTTCAGCATATACGCGTCATTTCTTATATTTTAAAAATATTTTGTTCATATTTTTTATAATTAATTTATTTTCATAATAAACTAAATTAATTATTATTTTTATTTTATAATATATCAAACTTAAATATTGAAATATATTTTAATTATTCTATATCATTAATATTTTACTTTTTTAATATAAAGTATAAAAAATTATAAAGTTAATATATTTTAATTAATATTAAAATATATTCTTGTATTATTATATAATTTATGTCATCGTTAATATATTTTTATAAAATAAAATAAAAGAAATTAATTTCAGTTAAAGTTTAACTTCTCTTTCTTTCTTTCTTTTTTAAATTGAAAGGAAGAGCAGAGAACCAAACAACTAAGGTTGGCAGCAGTTGAGGGTCACTAGCGTCACTCTGGAGCAGATCGCTGATGCCAAGAGGAGGCGCATCAAAATAGTTGATTTACGATAAGCTTTGAGGAGCCAATTTGGTGAGAGCGTCGGCCACACAGTTTCCAAACCAGGGGATCCAATGTAGATGTGTCTCTCAAGTTTGATTAAGCCAGAATGCAATGGCTCGAATTAACGAAAGAGAACTAGTCGAAGCATCAGCAGCTTGAATAAGGTGCACAGCCTGGGCGTTCTCCGTTTGTATTTCCAGCTCGGTAACTCTGCGATCCCACGCCATGCGGAGGCCCTCATAGATTTCCCAAAGTTCAGACTGAAGAGCAGAAGAAATACCACGATGTTTACTAAATCCAATAATCGAAGTTCCATTAGAATCGCGAAGGACTCCACCAGCAGATCCCTTCGAGCTCTCTGAAGTAACACCACCATCACAGTTCAAGCAAAACCATCCCTCGGGCGGTCTGCTCCAACCACCTGCACGACGAGGACCAGCCTGCTTTGGAGGTCTGATTTCAAAGCAACAAGTCCAACTATATGCGTGTTGAAAGACTGAATCAAGAGGTCGAGAGAGACTGTTGAATGTTTCGTCATCTCGACGTTTCCAGATCTACCAGAGAGTGGAAACAAAAAGGTAGGACTAAGAAACCTCATAACCGGGAGGGGATGGTTGAAACAACAAGGTTCGTAACTAGCCATGGAACAAGATCCAAAAAGAAGAAATTGGAGACCTTCGAAGCAGGAAGGAGATCAATCCAGAATCGATGCACATTAGGGTCGTCCCGCAGAACATGGAGATCTGTTTCGTGCGGATTATTTCTGGCGAGGTAGCTAGGGTCCAGAGACAAGTTCCTACGGGTTCTTCCGTTGTCTGTCATAAGCTTTTGCCTGATCGAAAGCCAGAGAAAGAGGCACATGCGTTGAGGGATTGGGAGGCGCCAAATAAACTTCCAAATAGAATTTGAATCACACCAACAGTTTTCCAATAATTTCTCAATAGCAGTGCTCAATATCCTTACAAATCCACATAGGAATGGACATGGTTTGCATTAAGTAAACCAAAATTGAGCTACGAACAGACTTAGCGAGAGTGAGACGGACGGCTATAGAGAGAGATTAGGCAGCCCATCATGAAAACTTGTTACGAACCATATCTACGATAAAAGAATAGTCCAAAGAAGTGGGTCTGTTATGAAAAACTGGAACACCAAGGCAGTAGCGGATTCAAAAATTTAAGAATGATGTTAAAAAACTTAATATTATTTTCTTTTTGGGTATGCAAAATTTTTAATTTTTTTCCTTTTTCCTTTTTCCTTTTTCCTTTTTCCTTTTTCCCTTCACATATTAAACTAAATTTGACCATTTTTCCACAATACGTGAGTCAATGATATTCGCTTGCTTGGCCCAGAGTGATAAACAAAATCTATATTAGAAAATAAATATATGTGAGTCTTAGCTTTGTGAACTCTATGGCCACAGAAATAGATGAATTATGATAAAATAGTGTCAATGATATTCGCTTGTTGTATGTCCATCCTTGCATAAAGAACGAGGTCATCAACAAAGAAGAGGAGAGAGATGTGTAGCCCATGACGACCAAATAAGAATGGTTTTCATGCACCATTTTGGACAATAGTAGGGATACGATGGCCTAAACGCTCTATGGAAAGAACAAACAAATATGGTAAGAGGGGGTTACCTTGGCGTACACCACGCTCAAGGGTGATAGATCGCAAGATAGAACCATTCCACTGGATTTACATTGTTGATGTTGAGATACAACGTACAATAATAACAATAAGCTTGATGGGAAATCTTGCATCTAGAATAGTGTCTTTAATGAAATCCCATTTGATCCTATCGAAAACCTTCTCAAGGTCTACTTTAACGGCGATCCAACCCTTCAGGTTCTTCGTTTCGCGCATGGAAATAGAGTATTACGATCTCCCATGAGACATTCACTATGTAACACACTAAACCCAATTGGGGCTAAAGTGCCATATTAGGCTACCAAGGCAACTCCTGATTTTTAAAACCTGTTCATTTTCTTTTCAAATATGATGGATGGAATCTTAATAAAAACATAGACAACTATAATAAAACAATTTATAAAACCGGAGCTTTGTAACACATAATTTAAAATCAAAATAATAAAAACTCTAAGTTCAATAAACTGAATACATAAGCAAGGTTCTACGAATACATATGCCCACTAAGCTACGATACAACACTATGAAGGAGATGCTGGAAGCCTTGGTGAAATGGTGCTCCACGAACTGCTCAAACTACCAACCTGTCAACGGAAAACATCCGAAGGTTGTGCTTACAAAGCCCAGCAGTATAATAGCTAATCTAGAGCAGCATAAGAATTTCACAAATGCAAGCATACTGAAGATATGGTACTAAGAAGTAGGTACATGCATGATCTAGATCAAGTGCTACCTACTTAAGTCTTAGTTGCCTTATCTCTAAAGTAGAGGTCTCATGCATCCCTAAAACCTCAACTAAGGGCTTAGCCCTGAGTATACCTCTATTGTCTAAATCCTATACTGACGCTCTTTTGCATTATCTGAATACAACACTAGCTCTTCTCTACATTATATGAATGTAATATTAACTCTGTTATGCATTATTTGAATGCAATACTGATACTATAATGCATCACAAAAGCTGAGGTAGCCATTATGGTACGGCTGAGGGGTTGCATCTAGGAGCACACATACCCCTCTAGCTACCTAAGATACTCTTACGTACCTGAGTGAGATCCAGAATTGCATTTGATACGTACACCCGGACCCTCAAATATATGGGGTGAGATCCAGAGCTGTATCGAAAACATACACCCTACCAACTTACTCCTTTGGGTTTTAGGGCATCTGTGCCCAACTGGTAAAAGCAATGTCGTGTCACTGACTGATATATACTTGGACATACTAACAAACAAGACAATCTCCCTACTACTAAAGAAACTCAAGTGTCTTGGCTATTTTTGAGTGTCACACAAAGGCTAGTTTTATGACGTCCTAGTCATTATTATTACAGTTATGATTTCTGTTTCCAGCTGATATCTCGCTCTTTCTCTCATCTAGAACATTATGCGAGTGTTAATTAATTGGTTACTACTGATAATTTGTATTGATCTGGTTATACGCTATTTTAGGGGTATTGTAGTCATTCTTTGACTTTAGGGAACTATCTACGTGTTTTGAGACTTCACAGCGATTACTGTGGATACCAATTATTAGTTGTGGTTTTGGTTGGCCTAATATCTGACTTGGGTTCATTTATGGGTAGTGATACTTTATTCACTAATCCTACTCTTTCCCTCAATTCACCCTCGAAAGAGAGGAACAATTGTGCATCCAACGTTCTCGGTTGTTATTACTATATACGACTGTTATTTCATAATCTGATTACTTGGTCATACTTCTTGTCTGTAAACTCTATGCATTGATTCTCAATTCATATATGTATGTACGTATTCACTGAAGATACTTGGACGCGTTATGCCTCCTACGGTTATTATGGTTGTAACCCACTCCCACGAGTGTCTCTGGGCCCCATTGGCCATTTACGTCCCTTATGGACTAAGATTTATCCTTATAGACCATCCGAATATCTTTTAGACCATAATCAGGCCAAAGCTGCTCATCTGAGGTGGGTATTATCGATACTCTAGCTATAGTATTGATACGCTAGGGTCAAGTATCAATACCCCTATGAGTATTAGTATGAAAAATGCATTTTGTTATGAAAATGGGGCCTCAGCATCGATTCTGCTACCCTGAGTATCGATATTGTAGGGACAATATCTATACTCACCCTGATAGTATCGATACTCACCTCTGAAAACCCTAATTTTAGCCTAATTCAACCAATATTGATACTGTTAATCCAATATCGATATTCAACCCCTGAAACTTATATTTTAGGCTTGAGAAAATACCCAAAATCATCCTAAATTACCTTGGTTGGTTTCTAATCTTGTTCTGAAGTTTTAGTAAGTTGTTTAAGGTCTTAAGGTGTCTTAAAAACATATTATTAACACCTAAAATGTAGTTTAATCATGAAATCAAAAATAAACCCTAAACATGCTCAAATATCCAAATCCTAGCAATTTCTTAAAATTTTTGGAAACTTAGTACTCCAAAGGATTAAAAATACACTACCGTGGTGATTGAATCTCAAAATAAATTTCCTTTAAGCACTAAACACCCTCCTCAAGGCTTGAATGATAAAACCTTTTTTTTCTTACAAAAATAATAACACAAGCTATAAATCCTTAAAGCCATGGTGTTGGAGGAATTAAGGTCAAATTGGAAATGTGAAAAAGGTTCAAAAACATTACATTGGCTATGGAGCTTGAAGGGGAAGAAGAGGGAAGAGAGAGAGAGATGGAAGAGAGAGAGAGAGGGAAGAGAGAGAGAGAGGGAAGAGAGAGAGAGAGGGAGAGAGAGAGGGAGGGAAGAGAGGGAGAGAGGGAAGAGAGTGAGAGAGGGAAAAGAGAGAGAGAGGGAAAAGAGAGAGAGAGGGAAAAGAGAGAGAGAGGGAAAAGAGAGAGATAGGGAAAAGAGAGAGAGGGGAAAGAGAGAGAGAGGGAAGAGAGAGAGAGAGGGAAGAAAGAGAGAGAGGGAAAAGAGAGAGAGAGAGAAAAATGAAGAGGAAAAGAAGATGAAGGGATAATAAAGTCTCCATTTTTTAAAAATAGGTTAATTACATTGATGGTCCCTCGTCATTTTTCTACTACACAAAAATCCCCTTTTTATGCCTAATTGGGCCCAAGCCCAACCTAATTAAGATTGACGACTTAAATTGTAAATTCTGCAAGGTCTACTTACCTTTTGGATGAACCTGAAACTACTAATCGAGAATTTGGGATGTTACAACTCTCCCCTCCTTAAAAGAAATTTTGACATCAAAATTTTATTTGGACCGAAAGCAACTAAGTTTTTGATTAAACATTGAGGCTCTTATCTAATTTGATCTTCAAATGAGAATACCTCGTAACCTAATATGCTGCTAGGAACTCACAAAATCGATCTACAATTTTCTGAGAGTGGTACCAATGTTGAACATTAAGTGAAAGCCTTCGAGAAACGTGAAGTTAAAGAATTCACATTCTCACTATCTGATACTTAATGCCCATAATGTTCCACAAGGATGACGTTACTCCAAAAATCACTGCTATTGCTAAATCCTTTACTAAATAATCTTACTTAATCGAGTTAACTCTCTGCATAATCTAACAACCCCTTTTAACTGCTGAACATAGGTGACTCATCACGAGATAAATACTCTTTCCCTTGAGAATAATTTAGACGAATTAACTGAAGTAGATAATTCATTTGTTGTAGGAAAATCTGGAGCAACAAGAGCATGTGGGATATGCACAAAGCTAGACCATCCGACGGATTACTGCCCGGTTATACAAGAAGGAGGCAATGTAGAAATCAATGCCATAGGAAACTTTCCAGGTCCTCCACAAAGACAATACAACACATACAGTAATACTTACAATCCAAGATGGCGAGACCACCCAAACTTCAGCTATGCGGCAAATCAAAGACCAACTTATCAACCAATGCCTCCTCTTCAATAACAAACACAAAACTCATCATTGGAGGAACTCATAGGAAAGTTAGCAATTTCACAAGAAAAGCTAATTGCATCCCAAGAAAAGTTCCACAGTCAAACCAAGACACATCTTTAAGAGTTGGATAACCAAGTGAGCCGACTAGTTTAAACAATGGGGAAACTGGAATCACAAGGAAGACTACCTTCTCAAACGGAGTTAAATCAGAGAGAGAATGTTAGTGCCATCACACTCAGAAGTGGAAAAGTTATCTCACCCGAAGTTCCAGCAGAAAAACACGCACATCAAGAAGAACAAGAGGAAACACCACCTCCAGAAATACAAGGTACTTCTGACCCATATCCTTCTCTTTCTTCTCATGAAATCACTCCACCACCCTTCCCATCAAGGTTGATGAAGAGTGATAAAAGAGATAAAGAAAAGGAGACCTTAGAGGTGTTCCAAAAAGATCAAGTCAACATACCTCTTCTTGAAGTAATTCGACAAGTACCAAGGTATGCTCGATTTTTAAAAGAACTTTGCACTACAAAGAGGAAATTAATGGGGCACGAAAAGGTAAATTTGGGAGAACATGTCTCTTCAATTTTTCAACGAAAACTCCCACCAAAGATGAAGGATCAAGGTATGTTTGTTATACCCTACAAAATAGGTGATTTTAAAATTAAACGTACAATGTGTGACTTAGGAGCTTCAATCAACGTTATGCCATTATCTATTTATAAAATGATTACTAACAAGACTTTTAAGGAAACATGAATAATCATACAATTGGCTGGTCGATCTGGGATCTATCCAGTGGGAGTAATGGAAAACGCCTTGGTAAAGGTCGATGTATTATTCTTTCCTGCAGATTTCTATGTCATTGACATAGAACATGATAGGTCGGATTCTTATTCCGAGGTACTCTTAGGCCTACCCTTCCTAAGCACAGCACATACAAAGATCGATGTTAGAAGTGGTATACTAACAATGGAATTTGATGGTGAGATTGTTGAATTTGATGTTTACAAAGCAATTAAATACTCTGATCATGTTGAAAGAATTAATTATGTTGATGTTATCGATCATTTAATTGATGAATATATTGAATCTAATTTTTCTTATGATCTTTTTAAGGATCCTGAACTTTGCCATAAAGAGGAAAAAAGGGAGTTTGAAAATATTAATTCAATCAATTCTGATTTATCTTTATCTTCCTCTAAAACTAAAATTTTGCCTTTTGTTTTACAGGCACCTGAGGTAGAATTGAAGCAATTACCGGAGCATTTGAAATATGTCTTTTTAGGCGAAAATGAAACTTTACCAGTGATCATCTCAAGTAAATTATCCGAAGGAGAAGAGGAAGCTTTGGTAGCGGTATTGTGCTCTCACAAAGAAGCCATAGGATAGACCATTGTCGATATTAAAGGATTAAGTCCCTCGACTTGCATCCACAAGATCAAAGTCAAAGAAGGAGCAAAGCCATCACGTGAAGGATAACGCCGATTAAATCCACCGATGATGGAAGTAGTAAAGAAAGAAATTCAGAAACTCCTTGATGCTGACGTAATCTATCCAATTTTGGATAGTAATTGGGTAAGTCTAATTCATGTGGTTCACAAGAAAACGAGAGTCACATTGGTCGAAAATCAAGAAGGGGAGTTAGTGTCAACAAGAGTTCAAAATGGATGGTGAGTTTGTATTGATTACAGGAAGTTGAACTCTCTTACTCAAAAAGATCATTTTCCTCTTCCTTTTATAGATCAAATGAT
This sequence comes from Hibiscus syriacus, assembly GCF_006381635.1. Classification (NCBI taxonomy): domain Eukaryota; kingdom Viridiplantae; phylum Streptophyta; class Magnoliopsida; order Malvales; family Malvaceae; genus Hibiscus; species Hibiscus syriacus. Next base: position 2,791,516 of record NW_024063319.1, read on the forward strand.
TGAAAGATTAGCTGGGAAAACTCATTATTGTTGTCTTGCTGGTTTTTCAAGTTTTTTTCCAAATCCTAGTGGCGTCAGAGTATCAAGAAAAAATAACTTTCACTTGTCCCTTCGGTACATTAGCATATAGATGAATATGCCCTTTGGTCTTTGTAACGCACCAGCCACCTTCCAAAGATGCATGTTAAGTATATTTTCCGACTATGTGGAGAAGGGCATCGAAGTCTTTATGGATGACTTCACGGTTTATGGTAACTCTTTTAATGAATGTCTTGATAATTTAACTAATGTGTTTAAAAGATACTTAGAATATAACCTTATTTTGAACTATGAAAAATGTTATTTTATGGTTGATAAAGGGTTAATTTTAGGTCATATTGTTTCCTCAAAAGGGATTGTGGTTGATAAAGCTAAAACAGATGTTATACGCTCACTTCCTTATCCCACAACTGTGAGGGAAATTCTTTCTTTTCTTGGCCATGCAGGATTTTACCGCATGTTTATTAAGGACTTTTCGAAGATAACACAACCTTTATGCAATCTACTTCAAAAGGATCAAGACTTTGACTTTAATTCAAAATGCAAGGAACTTTTCGATTCATTAAAGGAAAAACTTATTTCAGCACCAATTGTTCAGCTGCCAGATTGGAATCATCCCTTTGAATTTATGTGTAACGCATCAGACACTAGCGTTGGAGTCGTTCTCGGTCAAAAAATAGGGAAAGAGCCGCATGTCATAGCCTACGCGTCCCAAACTTTGGACTCGGCTCAGAAAAATTATTCGACTACGGAAAAAGAACTTTTTGCTATAATTTTTGCTTTAGAAAAATTTAGATCCTATTTGCTTGGTACTAAAATTATTGTTTTTTCTGATCATGCAGCTATAAGGTATTTGATGAGCAAAAAGGAAGCAAAACTGATGATTATCCAGTAGATCCTGCTTTTAAAAGAATTTAACTTGGAAATCAAAGACAAAAAGGGATGTGAAAATCTGGTAGCAGATCACTTGAGTCGAATTCCCCTTTCCACATTTGAACCACCACTTAGAGAAGAATTTCCTGAAGAAAACTTGATGGTGATGCAAAATATAACTTCATGGTTTGCAGACATGGTTAATTATTTGGCCACAAGTAATTTACCATTAGATTTGCCGAGAGTTGAAATCAATCAAATTAAGCGAGAATCCCAATACTATATTTGGGACGATCCTTATTTATGGAAGCACTGCTCGAATCAGGTAACTCAATGATGTATTGTCGAAAGAGAGGTAAACTCAATTTTACAATTTTGTCATTCTTACTCTTGCGGTGGTCATTTTGGGCCAAAACGTACAGCTCATAATATTCTTGAATGTGGTTTCTATTGGTCTAACATCTTTCGGGATTCTTATCTATTTTGTAAAACTTGTGAAAGATGTCAACGTATAGGTAATTTAAGCCGTAGGAATGAAATGTCGCTTAATTTTATACAAGTTTGTAAAATTTTTGATGTTTAGGGAATCGACTATATGGGTCCTTTTACTTCGTCATTTCGAAATACTTATATTATTTTAGCTGTGGATTATGTTTCTAAATGGGTGGAAGCTAAATCCACTCGGAATAATGATGTTAAAACTATAGTTAATTTTTTGAAAAATATTTTTTCCAAGTTTGGCACGCCACGGGTTATAATAAGCAACAAAGGAACACATTTCATCAACCTAGTAATCAAGTCGCTAATTAAGAAATTTGGAGTAACTCAAAGAATTGCTACCGCTTACCATCCACAAACAAATCGAGAGGCAGAAGTATCAAATTGAGAAATTAAAACAATTCTTGAGAAAATTGTTAAACCGGACCGAAAGGATTGGAATTTAAAATTAATCGATGCACTTTGGGTATATCAAATTGCTTATAAAGGTCCTATTGGGATTTCACCATACCGGCTTATTTTCGGTAAACCATGCCATTTATCGGTCGAGTTAGAACAGCGGGCTTCTTGGGCTGTTAAACAATGTAACATGGACATTGATGCAATTGGTGAAGCTTGGAAATTACACATTCAAGAACTTGAGGAAATCCGAAGAAATGCCCATGATAATGCTCATATATTTAAAGAAAAAACAAAAGAATTTCACGATAGTATAATTTCTTTTAAAACTTTTTCTGTCGGTCAAAAGGTTTTATTATTTAACTCCAAATTTAAACTTTTTACAGGAAAACTCAAATTAAAATGGCTCGGACCATTTACAGTTACTCAAGTATTTCCTCACGGTGTTGTTGAAATTGAAGATAACTCAGGAGCACGATTTAAAGTTAATGGTCAAAGATTGAAGCCATATTATGAAAATGCTCCAGTTGGTCTAATCGAAGAAATCAATTTAGAGGAACCCACGCTTTGAAAAATCAGGTCATCGAGTTAACGACGTTAAAAAAAAGCGCTTGATGGGAGGCAACCCATTTCGTTATATTTTTGTTTTTATTTTCATTTTATTTCGTTTTATTTTCAGCGAACTTTATTTTATTCTATTTATTTTATTTTGAGTAATTTTATTTTACTTTTCTCTTAACAGATCTGAATTCCAATCAAATATTTCTTACCTTCTCCCGGGCTTGTCTCGACATGACCATGGCCGCGGTCGCCACTAGATTGGGGAGTATTCCTTTTCCCTCTCTTTGATTTTAAATTTGATATACATTTTGAGACAAAACAGAATAAGTGAGAGGGGGAGGATAAGCATGTGTCAAATTTTTCGTTGACTTTTTTAATTGTTTGAAATTGAGTTATTCTGATGTTGATATGTTGGGATCGTTTGTTGCTAGTCTTGAATTTCTCTTTATACTCTTGCTTCTTTTTTGGATTATGATCATGTTTTTTATCGAATTTAATTTGCATGATTGGTGATTGATATAGCTGGTGAATTTTTTGTTGAGTATTGATATTTCATGCTTTTGTCAATAGAGATAAACTTGACTCAATGCATATAAACTTTTCTTGTGAGATTTGAGCCTAACGAGCATACATTTTCTTTCTTGCTCATTGTTTGACTTGTGTGTGACGAACTAATTAGGATATTCTAGAACTTGTAATCATAATGCATATCAAGACTACATGTTGAACGTAATGTTTTAATGTGATAGGAGCACTTAGGATAAACCCACTTTTCCCAAAAAACTACCCGTTTATATATATCCACTAGTGAACCACGTTTGAGTATATTTCCCTTTCTTTTTTTTACACCTCATAATTAAACCCGAAGCCTTTCTTTTTATTTTTCCTCTCTTTTCACACCCTTACCGAGACTTGAGATCTTGTATCATTGTTGTTCCACGAAAAAAATTCAGTGTTTAAAAAAATTGAAAAAAAAGAAGAAAAAAAGACCCTTTGTTCAAAAAAACAAAAAACAAAAAAAGGGAAGGAAAAATCGATCGCTTCAATTGTCTTTCATCTATTCTTTTTCCTTATTTTGTTTTTCATTGCTCTTCATGTTAATTCGTGGATTGTTCTTAATTATTTTGATCTCTTGTTTCGGTATTTTAAACCTTTCTTTTCGGCCTTTTCCCTACCCTAACCTAAGCCTCGTTACACCTTATTTAAAGACTCCTTGATTATTGCATTATGTTCATTTTTCGTAGTGGAGACTTGATTGGATTTCAAGCCTATGGTAATATTTTGGTTAGTTTCGGTTTGAGCGATTTCATTTACCCCAAACACTTTGAGCGGATATATGTGAATCTTTGTGAGGTATTGAGTCATGTTTCATTGAAGCTGGCAATTAATTGTGATATCTTGCTTACTTTAAATTTTCTTGGTTGTATATTTGCTTGATTGTAACTTGAATTCGACAAATATCATTTACTTAGTTAGATTGGAAGTTTGAGAAATAAGTTGAAATTGAAGATGACAACTAATGATTTTGATATGTTAATTGAGGAATGCTTGAGGACAAGCATTGAATAAGTGAGGAAAAATTTGATAAGTGCTTATTTTAGTTAATATTTTACTTTTAAATTACTCTTTAATCATTGGTTTTTGTGGCTTATTTGTTTATTTTAATTCATTTTCTATACAGGACGTAAGATTCTGGAAATTGCACAAAAAGAACACAATTCTGCAGTTTTTTTATTTTTGGAATCAAAGCTGGCTGGAATTCGGATTTGAATCAAACTCAAGTTTAGGATAATATTTAAACATTATATTTTATCTTTATATTTTAGTTTAAATAGGTTTTAGTATTTTAATTAAGTTTTAGGATATTATTTTTATATTTTATATTTTATATTTGTTTTAGGTATTATAATTTAAATAGGTTTTAGTATTTTAATTAGGATTTAGAATATTATATTATTTTTTTAGGTATTTTAGTTTAAATAGTTTTATACACCCAAAGATCGTATGCCCCTTGAAGAGCAAAAGGAGATACGAGAAATAAGAGAGCAAATGTCCAAGATGATGGGTAGAATATCTGTTTTGGCCAAAGGAAAAGAGATTCCTGTACAAAAAGAGAGAGAGGTCAATGAACATAACCCTGCAATCTCATATATACAAGGGACTTCGGATCTTAATCAATTTGAGAAATTACAGGCAATCATCATTTGTATTCACAAATTGTCTGGAGATACGAAAGAAATGGTGACAACTGTAAAAGCTCCCAAAGATGAGAAGAAATCATGTAATCTGAAATCGTCGAAGTTTAGTCTGCTCCCGACGTCTAAAACTCAGGTTCAATCCAAGACAAAAGGCGGTTCTCATTTTGATGTTATCCCTATATCATATAAAGAGTTGTATGAAAAGCTACTTGAAGCGTGAGAAGTGGTTCTATACTACATAAAACCGTTCCAACCTCAGTATTCGAATTGGTATGACATCAACGTTTATTGTGAATATCATGCCGGAGCTCAAGGCCATACCATTGAGAATTGTCTTGCCTTCAAACGTCGAGTCCAAAGTCTTTTGGATCATGGAATCTTACAGTTTATGATAAATGATGTACCTAGTTTGTAATTGAAGGTCCTGCTAGATTAATACCAAAAATGATCAAAGGAAAGAATATCAGTAGGGGCGCCCAGAAATAAGAAGATTTGTTGAAGTCTGAGGCTCAAATACGTCATTTAAAGATTGAAAACGATAAATTGAGCACCAAAATGGAAACCATGCATGAAGATTTCCAGAAGGCCAGTCAAGCCTTTCAAAATGCTGGCATAGGAAACACCCCAGAAAAGTGGATAACAGGGGTCACCAAACTAAAAAAGAACTGTAACATACATGAAGGTCGAGCCAAGAAGTTTTCTCATGATTTACGAGTTGCAGAAGAAAGACGCAAGACATCTGTCTTTGAATTGGGAAAATGTCAAGCCAAAAATCAAATGTTGAATAGTACTATGACCAACATGGAAGCTTCATATCAGATCCATCAGCACAAGATTGATACTAAATTAGAAGTCACTAAGACCAGAAACAAGACATTGATGAAATGTTTAAATGATTGTAGAGATCTTATACGAGAACTTCTTGAACACAAAGATTCCCTCATAAGAAAATATGAACAACATTGTTTACAACTCCGAGAATTGACAGAAAATGAAGAAAAAAGACTATCATGAAGGAAGTTGCTGCTCAAACAAACAATGTGGCTCATAAGATGGTAGACTTAGCTGGCTTCATGAGAGAATTAAAGCAGATTGACAATTCCACACCTGAGCATGAGTGGAAGTTAATTTGGCTTTTAAGGGAAATAGAGAAATTAGGAGTGAAAGCTATCCCCTACATGTAAAAGTTTTGTTTGATGTACCGAAACTTTTATGTTCAATGAAATCTGTTTTAAGATGATCACTCTTGAGTAACACCTTTGTTGCATTTGCATTTTGCATTCGTATTTTTTTCATTACATTTGCATTTTTTATGTTTGCATTTGCATTTTTATATTTTCATTTACATTTTCATTTTATATTTGCATCTTTGCATTGCACAGTTTGCATTCTTATTTCTGCATTTATGCATTTACATTACATTTTTATTTATTTAAGTATTATTATATACATTAATTATAAAAACATGTAAATAATTCATGAAAGGTTTTGTAACAGTAAAACCGAGATCATTCATTCATATTATTGTACCATCATCATGAAAACAATGGAGCAATCTTGTGAGGGACTACAAGATCAATGGTTAGAATAATTGACAGGGTTACCTCAAGATACAAGAAAAGAAGCATCGGATTCAGTACCAGATGGATCAAATCAAATTATTCAGGGGATGGCATCTGATAAATAAGAGATAACTGATAAAGAGCAACCATGCTATCAGATTGAAGAGTCGAGAATAATAACATACCCTGGGGCATCCCAATCGAACCCAAAGAATAACCTCATTAATTATTCACAATATGTGGAGAGATTCAAGAGGGTAGATGAAACAATCAGAAATATGAAAAGTATTAATGTCTTCCACAAAGAATTAGAAGCAAGAGAGCTCAGCTTGGTTCCAGACTTGGTTATTCCCCATGAATTCAAAATGCCTGATTTTGAGAAATATGATGGCACTAGTTGTCCCTTAATCCATCTGAGAATAATTTATAGAAAAATGTAAGGATATTTAAATTCTGATGATTTGTTAATTCACTCCTTCCATGATAGCCTCGTTTGGCCAGCAGTAGTATGGTACAATCATTTGAATCAAGAAAATATCAAGAGATAGGTTGATCTAGCTGATGTATTTTTAGGACAATATTGGTATGTTAAAGGTTTAGCTCCAACACGTATGGATCTTCAAGGAGTAAAAATGGAATCCAATGAAGGGTTTCAGAAGTATGACTTAAGATGGAGAGGAGTGGCAGCACAAGTTCAACCTCTCATATTAGAAGAAGAGATATCACATATGTTTAGTGATTCCCTTTCTGCTCTTTTCTTTGAGTTAATGTTGGAAAATCCTATGAAGGAATTTGGGAATCTTATGATAAATAGAGAATTAATTGAAAATGTGATTAACAAAGGAAACTTAAAAGTCACATCCAGAAACCCGAAGGATCAGAAAGTGAAAGTTGATGATGTGAATGAATGTCGCATCCAGAGTCCCCGCAACTGTAAAAGAAAAAGAGCAAGTAGTTGTTCGGATCGACCAAAGAAAGTCACACGATCAATAAATACTTTGGAGGTGTTCTAAACTTCTATTTCAAACTTGTACCCTCATTTGATTAAAGGTCAATACATCACACCAAGACCAATGAAAATGCCACCAAACCCTTGTGCTCATAGTTATGATCAAGATAGTGTTTGTGATTTCCACTTGGGGGTATTTGGGCATTCCACGGGCAATTATAGGCTATTGTTAAAAGAAATAGAGATGCTTGTTGAAAAAGGAGTCTTGACACAAGAAATGATCAAGAAATGTAAGGCAAATAAAGATGAAAATCCTGGGCCAAGTGCACACGCAACATTTGAGGAATGATAGAGCAGGCTAAACAAAACAAGTGGAAATTGTTATCTACCATTGTAGTACCTTTCTATTTTCAGCATCTTGTTTGAACATGTTTTTGTTCCTTTCTCCGCCTTTTGTGCAATAAATAAATTCGTGTTGCTTGTAAGGTTATGAGCATTGAATCAATTTTGCAATCTTGCAGTTCTTTGAATATAAACTGAATTAAAAAACTCTTTAAATGATTAGAGTTATAATCTTTGACAAAATATCAAGATTGAACACTGAAAAAACAAGGACCCTTGACCTTACTTCAGAAGAAATATACCCAAACACGGTCCTATTACAAATATGAGATAGCCTTCTCCTATTGAAATGAATTACAATAAGGCTTGGTATTTATATATATGAGTGTACAACATGGGGCATCGTTTGTGTATTGCAAAACTGACTAGAGTATTTTTCTAATGATGACGTTCGATGATGAACATATTTTTTTACAAATAGGTAAATCTAGTTTAAGTCAGTTGCTTGGGAATTGAACTCTAACAAAGAGATTTTCTTAATTTCACCAAAACACCTAGACTATAACAGGTTCTTCTTAACAAGCTTAAGAAATTGGATTTGGATACCCATGTTATATTATATATACAATAAAGCTTGAGTTATCCCCCTAAAGAAATTGATTAATAGCCCCGACTTTATGGATAATATTCAGCTAGTCTGTTATACTTGAGTTATCCCCCTAAAGGAATTAGTTAATCGCCCCGGCTTTATGGATAATATTCAGCTAACCTATTATACTATTATATGCAATAAAACTGTCCCTCTAGAGCAATTGGTTAATCGTGTTGGCTTTATGGATAAGTTTCAACTAGCCTGATAAAGGTGATTATATTATTATATATAATAAAGCTGAATTTAGCTAGTCAAAATGGAAAATGTGTAAAGAGATGGACTAAGGATGTTAAGAAACACCTGTTATAGTCAACTTCACACGAGCCCTCAAAAATTTAATTTTTAGATCAATATTTTCGCACTGCTTTTGTTAGACTTTACAAATCTTTCACAAATGGAATATTTCAGAGAACTGAAATAGAGGTATTGTAGATAATCTAGTAATTGGCAATCCTAGTTGTGTCATTTTGTACGCATCCGGTTAAAATACCAAGTCCTTAAAGTGAGGTATGTGACAACGTTCACAAAGAGTGAGAGAGGAGTGACATCTTAAATAGATGTAACCATAGAAAATAGGAAAACCATCCTGAAACCAAACCAAATTTTAATATTTGTCAAAGAGCTATAATTCTCAAACATTAAAGAGTTGTTGATTCTTTTGATATTCTTTGAATTTATGCTTACGATTTGATTCTATTGTGAACCTGTAAGAAACAATACTTTACAAAATTCTTTCATTCTTTGATAAAGAAAGGAGAAAAACATTTTCAAACAGGACAGTCTCAAATAAGAAAGGCCCTTAAAACAAATTGTTGCCTATTCTACCTCTATTGAAGAAAAAGAATAAGCAAGGCCAGAATGATGAAGCATTCTTGAAGGCAAGTGGTCCAAGAAGCCAAAAAGTCTGGAGAATTGAACTTGTAAAGATCTCTTGTGACATTATTCGCAACTCATCAAGAAATATTACCCTATTTAAAAGGGACACTTATCTCATGTTGATAAGCATCACCAGACAAATTACTTCCACATCCATCAATATATGTCCCCTAGAAGATCCTCCAATCACAAGAGCCATAAGTTTCATTAGGTGTATTATGGAAATGAACAAGTCCACCACCTGCACTCTGGTTATACTGTGATACTGGCTCAAGTCTTGATACATCATTGCTACCTCTTCCATGCAGATCATTTTCTTTGTCAGTATTATGTCCATTATGTACTTCAGACGATTGCTGAACTTGAATTTGAGAACTTATAGGGACAAAATAAGATATTGAAATAGATTCTACACTTGTAGGCCTTTCATATGGGGTAACATTGGTTACATGATTCCAAAAGTAGAGATAACTGGTGTTACCATCTATTAAACCTTTACATGGTTCGGGAAGAGTGGGATATATTTTGGAGTAACAGAATAGGCAATTGTTGTAGCAGTCATTACAAGAAAATGCACCAACAAAAATCTTCTAGTTCATCCCGATGATGTTTATTTCATCCAATAAGGTTGTTATACAGGATGCCACCGAAAACAAGGTCGAATTAGCCAAATCTACTCATCAATTCCTCCAACTGATCACCATTCAATTCTTGCACATTTACTTTCAAAGGTATTCCGAGCCGGTAAAGGGTAACCTCTGCACCACCGATCCCAGAGAAAAGAGACAGAACATTGATACCCCTGGGGAACATGTCTCTTAAAATCGAAAGATGATAAGCCATTGTGTCGACCTGGAATGGATTACCAAGCGATTTATACCACTCTGTCTGATTAGATCCCTCCAGATCCAAAAAAAATGGACACCTCATTCAGAAGAGGCACATATCTCAGACATTTCTATCAGAAGGATTGATTACTTCTTAAATGATTGTGGCAACAATAGGAAAAATATTTAAGCTACTGAACAACACCGCTGTTTAATGACACCAGAATGAGAGCATTCAAGATTAACAGATTTGTGTACAGATCACAAGTACCCTCAATGGGGCATTAGCAAAATTAGACCTCTTGGGGATCATGATATCCAAATCAAACAAACATTGAGAGTAAGCCTTACAGTTTAGAATGTTAGGGCATTTTTGAAGGCCCAATTTAGAAAGATCCATGTGGGACATCTTGAAGGCCCATTTCAACAAGAAATAGAATATTGGGGCATTTTGAATGCCTAATTCAAACAAAAATAATTCATATGGAGCATTTTTAAAGCTCACATCAACAAGAAGAAAATGTTGGGGCATGCTAAAAGCCCATTTCAATCAGAATTAGGAATGTTTATATATTTTGAATGTTTGTATCAACAAATGTTGGGGCGTGCTGAAAGCCCATTTCAATCAGAATTAGGAATGTTGATGTATTTTGAACTTTCATATCAGAAAATGTTGGGGCATGCTGAAGTCCCACATCATCATGTGTTAAAGATTGTTGACTTGAGCAAATATTTCCAATGAGACAGAAAGGTATAAAGAATGAAAATGGAAGCAATGATAGTCGAGCTGACTATACATAATTGCTTCGTTCATCAGGCAGTTACATTAGAGTCCTGGTGTTGAACAAATATTTACTGAGCAAGTATGGTTTCAAATACCCAATCTTCTTAACCATGTGTCATATGCCAGCGTGTTCTTTGTTAAGATACATCACGGTTACATGAATACAGATGGTCCCCAGGCAGACCATTCGATCCAGGGTTCATTTCCTCAAGATCTCGGCTTTGAATTTGGTCTTTTGTGTGTCAATAATGATTGGACATATTTCTTTGAGGTTTATGGCAGTTAGTTTCAACTATATTGTTGGGGTTACGAAGTTGTTTGTCACATCAGTTTTTATTTACTTGATGACATTGAATAAAGAGGCTCAGCTTGCGTATATTACCCTAATTCCCGTTGTTACTGGGGTTATCATTGCCAGTCAGGATGAACTGAGTTTACATCTATTTGGTTTTATCATGTGTGTTTCATCTACAATAACAAGAATTCCATGAATCTCCTTTTTTACATGGCTCCTATAGCTTATATGTTTCTACTTCTTACAACACTCATTATGGAAGAAAACGTGATCGGTATCACCCTTGCCCTTTCTCGAGATGATATCAATATCAGTTGGTATCTCTTATTCAATTTGACACTAGCATATTTTGTGAATTTGACCAACTTTTTGGTCATGAAACAAACCAGCATCCCATTTGTATTCCCTCTGAGTTTTGTTCTCAAGTGGTCTTGTGACATTATACAAAAGCTTTGAACACTATGCAAAGAGCTTTACTGGCAAACATCTGTGCAGAAGCCACAGGAAATGATGAATGTGTTGTCAAATGTATTACGAACATATGTACAGAAGACACAGGAAATGATGAATGTGTTGCCAAATGTTTTATGAACCAGTTATTATGGTGTTGAACCAATGTTGCAATCATATGGTATTTCCATTTATGGACCCAAGATGAATTTTGACTTCTTCAACCCCAAGGTTAGAAGTGAGATATGATGAAGATTTCTTTCCATATAAGGGAAGCTGAAATTTTGTCAAATGTTTTACGAACATCTTAGCATAAACCACAGGAAATGATGAATGTGTTGCCAAATGTTTTATGAACCAGTGATTATGGTGCTAAACCAATGTTGCAATCATATGGTATTTTCATTTATGGACCCAAAGATGAATTTTGACTTCTTCAACCCCAAGGTTAGAAGTGAGATATGATGAATATTTCTTTCCATAGAAGGGAAATTGAAATTTTAACAACAAGAAACTAGTGGAGCCAACTAAGATTGAACAATAGGTTGTTGTTAAACATCTCGACATGATATGGTCTGAATGGCTTTGTTCGAGATCCAATTAGATATGGAGACATGAAAGGAATTAGGATAAATCCTCCTTATGATGTGTTTCAAGAGTCAAAAGAACAGACACTACTTTCCGAATTAATCTCTGCTGAGTTTGGTATATCTACATCTACATTCTTCAAAGATGATAGATTCTTTCTTCAAAGATAATAGATTCTCTTTTCAAATATGAAAGCTTTATTGAATTTCTACACAAGTCCAGAAGAAGAAAGCCGGTGTTATCAGAGACAAAATGGGGCATCAAGATCATAATTCTTCCTATGGCAAGAGTTCTATAAATGAAACATTTCTTCTGAGATTTTAATGCAAATGAAGAAGACACAAAGATACAAGTTGATCAGATGATTCTTCATAAATATAGCATAAGTTGCTACACTAATATCCAAAGGTAACCCTGGAAATAAATGATCAAGTGAATGAAGACCGAGTTCACCACTTTGAAGTAAAATGAAGATTGCATCAACAATCATGCATTCATAAGAACATCATTTGCACAATAGACAATGCATTACATTAATACATTTGATTGCATTCAAATATGAAGTTTTACAGATCTTCGTACGAAAAAAGAAGATTCATGATGGAAAATACCTTACAAAGAAGAAGGTAGAATTCAAAACCTCAAATACAGGAATCACGTAAACATCTGAAGAATAGATGGTCGCAATTCACATAAGAAGCATTATTTTGAAATGGGGCATGTTACCCAATCAACAAGTTATTTTGAAAAATGAGAAAACGATTTCCAAAGTTTCTCATTTAATCTTTTCTGAAAATGAAATTGTTGAATGGTAAGAAAACGATTTCCAAAGTTTCTTACTTAGTAAACTATTTCCCACATCCATAAGACCTACAGTGCATGATGTGTTCAAAAAGCCTTCGGGAGCTTTTTTATATTTAAAGCCTCCGGGTCATCTGTAAGACCTATAGTGTAAGATGGTAAGACCTCAGGGACATCCATAAGACCTACAGTGCAGGATGTGCTCAAAAAAGCCTTCAGGAGCTTTTTGATATTTAAAACCTTCGGGTCATATGTAAGACCTACAATACAAGATGATAAGACCTCAGGGCCATCTATAAGACCTACAGTGCAGGATGTGTTCAAAAAAGCCTTCGGGAGCTTTTTGATATTTAAAACCTTCGGGTCATCTGTAAGACCTACAGTGCATGATGATAAGACCTCAGGGCCATCAATAAGACCTACAGTGCATGATGTGTTCAAAAAAAACATTCAGGAGCTTTTTGATATTTAAAGCCTTCGGGTCATCTGTAAGACCTACAGTGTAAGATGATAAGACCTCAGGGCCATCCATAAGACCTACAGTGCAGGATGTTTTCAAAAAGCCTTCAGGAGCTTTTTGATATTTAAAACCTCCGGGTCATCTGTAAGACCTACAGTGCAAGATGATAATACCTCAGGGTCATTCATAAGACCTCTTGGCAGAATGTTTTCAACATTTCCATCCTACTCAAAAAAAGCTAGATGAAAAAAATTATTGTCTTTTTCGTCTTTGCTCTATTCTTGTTAACACAAGAATGACCAAAGAGGGGCAACTGTAAACACTATATTTTCATTTTACTTTTATTATTATTAATATATTATTATTATTATATTATTATTATTATTATTATTATTATTATTATTATTATTTTATAAATTATTACAAAGCAAGCCCAAATACATTACAAGCTCGTTTACAACACAGGCCCGATCCAGTCCAGAATCGGCCTAAACTAGATGGAAACCCTAAACCCATTTAAGATTTGTAACCCTAGCGCCGCTGCCGCCTTAGCTATCCACAGCCACTGCCGACGCTCCACTGCCAGGTGATCCAACCAGCTTCTGCCACCCTCTTCGAAGCCTCCAGATGGCCACCCACGTTGAAGCTCTATGGTGAGTCACCGCCATAGCTTGGTGACTCACCGAAAGTCCCCTCTGTGACCGGTCCAAGGCAAGCTCCGTGGTGGCTATAAAAGCCACCAAACCTATGAGAGAGAACAGACGGAGCCACAAAAAGAAGAACGAGCAACCATAGAGCAAACAACCATACATATACGGCAACGAAAACCAACCGAAAATATAAGAGTAAAGAAACTTACCTCCGGGGAGAGCTTAAACGTCGCCGTTACCATCGCTTAATCGAAGGTAAAAACCTTCGGTTATTTTAGATCTAAGATGATCTAGGCGTTTTTAGGTAAAACAAAGGCTATATTCGGCCTTAGGATCGAAAAAAGGAGATTCGAAAGTGTTTTCCTGAATTCCGGCCACCGTTCAGCCGGTCGAAAATTAGACTCCCTCCGGTGGAGGGTTTTAGAGAGAAGGCAGAGAAAAAAATTCTCTCATTTAGAGAGAGAAAGAAAATAGAAAAATGGAAAAAAATGGCCTTAGAGGGCCAGTTTTAAGGTATTTATACCCCTCCCCGAATGATGTCGTTTTGGGAGAGGGGTGCCTGTGTAATTTCGCGCGTGGAAAACCCTTTCTGTAGTCATCCCAGTTTGTAATTTAGTCACTGGAATTGATTTTCTGGTATATATATATATATTTGTTTAAATAATAATATTTATTTATTTTTAAATATTAAGAAAGGGCAGTCTTAATATAACTAAATATCCTATTCTGGTATTTTAAATAAATAAAAATTATAAAAATTATATATATTTAATTTAGTTTTATTTAAATTATTTTTTAGGAAAAATTATCACATTTTTAATATTTATTTATTTTTTAATATTAAGAAATGGGCTTTCTTAAAGCAACTAAATGTCATTTTCTCATATTTTTAAATAAATAAATACTTTATTTATAATTTATAAAAATCAGTTTATATATGTTTATTTTAAAATTATGCGATTGAATTTGGAATAAGCAGATCATAAATTAAATTTATTTAAATTCTTAAATTCACTATTAGAGACAATTTATAATCGACATGGACCAATTTTGGGCGTTGTTGGGGTGCTAATCCTTCCCCAAACGTAATCGACCACGAATCCCTTTTTATTATTAAAAAGAACGAATTTTTGGTTAAACGCAGACCGATTTTTCTTTTAAATTATTTTTTTCTTAAAAACTCTTTTAAAAGATGATTTTTAGGTATTCGACCTACCTAACCCAAAAAGGTCGATGGCGACTCCAAAACATTTTAATAAAAATCATTTATTTCATTCACATTACTTTTCCACCAAGGAAATTTTGTACCCGGGCAAAAACCGGTTACGGCAGTTTGGCGACTCCGAAACATTTTAATAAAAATCATTTATTTCATTCACATTACTTTTCCGCCAAGGAAATTTCGTACCGGGCAAAAACCGGTTACGACACCTACCAATAAGATATGTGTTGTTGTCTTATTGGTAGGTATTAATTTATTAAAAAGATGAGACAGAATGACCATAATAAAAACGATATTAAAGTTCAGTGACTCCAATATTAAAGTGTACTAAAACTTCAGAGATCACCAGTATAATTTACCCTAATTTCCCTTTCTTTTGTGCTTCATTAAAAAATTCTTTCGTTTCAGTTACGTTGTCAATCTTGTAATTCCACACCTTTTCCCATCTAACTCTGGTTTTGGTATGAATTGTCACAAATATTCTCAATAAGAAAGTAAACCCCCAAATTGAAAAGTAATACATGTTCTTTCCTTTCTTGAAGGGTTTGTATTCTTCTATACAATTGACATGAAAATGAGTATTTGCATGGATCAGAGGAGTGGGCGAAGACAATCGTCCTCTGAAAATTTTAAATTATCATATATTTTTAAAAAAAAATTATATTTTTTATTGATAATATATTTTCGACTCCTAGAATTTTATAATTTCTTTCCTTATTAAAATTTTAAAAATTTGTTCTCTAACATAAAATCTTGTGCCGATCCCTAAATATTTGGTGAGTACACAAATATCGACAGTTTAGGTATCAAATTATGATAACTGCAGCTGCTGATGAATTGCTCCGTCACTTCCATAATTCCACAAAACTCAGATGACCTGTTCCTATTTCGTTCTATTTGTTTCCTTCTGCAATCAGGGACTAACAAATGAATAATGGTAACGAAGTTAGTTCCATGCATGAAAATCAAGCATTGTTTAGAGAATTTTTACCAGTGATTTAATTTTAAAAAAATGGCATCTGCTATGAGTAGTTAACCAACTTTAACAAAGATCCAATGAATCTCGAAAACAATGTCCACATTTTGTGTTAATCTTTTCAACAAAGTTGTTAACATAATCCTTGAAGAGATTTCTTTTCAACTATCAATCTTATTTAACTACTTTTGTGATCTCATAAGCTTGATTTATGTGCTGGGTTGCTAAATACTTGCATGATTTCTTATATTTAATAAATTATCAATTTTTAATTGGGTTAATTGCACCCCGTGATCACATAAGGGCCGGGATATTCAAATCTGACCGCCAGTCATTTAGTTTTGTCAATCAAGCCTCTTCTCGTTAACATTTGACAGATGAGTTGACATAATAGTTAACAAAATTAATATAATTATATATTTGGTCCTCATTACTTATATATTTTATCAATTTTATCCTAATTTTAATTGAATTCAATAAATTACTTGTGTCCCTCGTAAACATAAAATTGATAGAATGTTTAAATAGTGAGGATCAAATGTGTAATTATACTAATTTCATTACATGTGCTACACCAGCTCTTCCGTCAAATGTAAGTGTGGCTTGATTGACATCATTTAAGTTAAGTAGACTGATTGACAAAATTGCATGACCAATAATTAAATTAGAATTAATCTATAGTTAAGCGATCGCGGATATAATTTATCTTGTTTAATATTATACTTTTAGTAGAAAATAAATTCTCTAAATATATAAGAAATTAATAAAGTATAATTCATATCTTACTTCCAATCCCCAACATTCAAATATTATATATATATTAAAAAATTAAATTTACTGAATGGTCTATAAATGAAAGAAATGTTATTTTTTTAAAACATCTAAATCTAAACAATTGTGTTTTCTGTTTGTAGAATGTGTGCACATTATTAATTATAGGCGAAAACATTAAGTCTCATATGGGTCAAGTACATCCTATTATTTTAGAAAAATGGTTAAATTTAATTTAACGTGTTAAGAAAAAATAAACAATTTTATACATCCATTATTTTTGGGGAAAAAATTAAATTTTTAAATCATGTTCTTAAATTTCTAGATGTGCTACTATTATTAATATGATAACCTGAATTGACCCGCTACCCGAATACTGCATTTTTCAATTCAACATTAATGGTAATATAACTAAAACCTTTGAATATCCACCCACCCAATAGGACACTGTTTGAATTATTATTTAACTATAAAAAATAATTATTTCTTAAATTTAATGAATATTCGGTTGCCAGTTACGATAAAATCTAGTCAAATTTGTCTTGCCAAAAGTACAGTGGACCTAGAAATATCTTCTATACAGAAAAAAGAACACATGCACATGATGTTGGACAAACAGGATTAGGGGGGGAAAACATCTACACATTCCGTATCAATTATGAACCACCATTACATACAAAAATATGTACATATGATCTGTTTAACATATACTGAAGTAAGAAACTAAGTTTGAATGTGAAAACTTACAAAGCGTTGCTTCTGCTCCATGTTGGAGAGCAGCAAAATCTGGAGTAATATGCACAACAGAACCTCATTACCACGAAAAGTTGTCGATTTTCTACTGTTTTTTCTAGCCGTACAATGGGAGTTTCGTGTAGTTCCGATCAAACGTTAGACGCCACCTTGTCAAGCCAAGAAACTAGCTGCTGAGTTGTAGGCCTAACTTTCGGACTTTCGCTTAAACAAAGGCAAGCGATTTCGAGAACCCGCAACATTTCCTTATCATGCTGCTTACAATAGATTAATGGATCAAAAACCTCACTCTCCTGGTTTTCCATCTTCATGCACATCACCCAAGAGATTAAATCCCAGGTATCCTTTGGCTTGCACATATCCATTGGCCTTTTCCCGGTCAGGAGCTCCAAAAGAACTACTCCGAAACTGTACACGTCACCTTTATAGGTTGCAACCGAAGCTTGTCCGTATTCGGGAGGAATGTAGCCCAATGTCCCTACCAGATCAGTGCTTACGTGGGTATCATAGGGAAGTATGAGCCTTGCAAGGCCAAAATCAGCTAAGTGAGCTTTAAAGTTCTCATCTAAAAGAATGTTACTCGACTTTATGTCTCGGTGAAGAATATGAGGCTCACATGACTGGTGCAAATAAGCTAGACCCCTAGCTGCCCCTTGTGCGATTTGCAGCCTTGTTTCCCAATCAAGCATGGAAGGTCCGTCGATCTTCTCGTGCAACCAATAGTCCAAACTACCATTTTCCATGTAAGAGTATATTAAGAGCCTGTCATTTTTATGCATGCAGTATCCTTGTAGATGGACTAGATTTGGATGCTGAGCTCTTGAAAGTGCTTCCACTTCAGCGTGGAATTCTCTATCCATCTGACCACAATCATCGGAAAGTCGTTTAATGGCAACCTTACGACCATCGAGGAGAGTGCCTCTATAAACCAGACCAAAACCCCCACAACCGATGATATTTGCTTGGTCAAAATTGTTGGTTGATTCCAGAAGGTCATCAATGCAAAGCTCTTTGTAGGATTCCCAATTTTGGAAGAGCACCACTAGCCTTGAACTGAGTTCTTCTAAATCTTTACCATTGGCGTCAGGCTCCTCTTTCTCTGGATCAACCTCTTTGCGTTTATGTGTATGCAAAACAAGCACATAAAGAAGGCCAATTAGAAAAGATGTCCCGAGTATGACTCCGACAACCATGCCAATGATGGTATCTTTGCTACTTGATCGTTTTGGGGACTCATGACGACCTTCACTTGCATTTTCTTGACAATTGAACAGATGATCACCACAAAGATTGTTTCCTTCAAAGCTTGAATTTGGAAATGTCTGAAATTGGCCTCCAGAGGGGATCTTCCCACTAAGCCGATTGTAGGAAACATTAAAGGCTGACAAAAAACTGAGTCTTTCCAGTGAAAGTGGTATGGTACCTGATAAGTCATTATGTGACAGATCCAGAATCTCCAAGCTGATCATCTCGGATAAGTTTCCTGGAACCGGTCCAGAGAAATTATTGAACTTCAAATCAAAAACAATGAGGTTTCTCAGATTCCCAAACTCGGGCCAAATCGGTCCCCTAAGAGAGTTGTGGCCAAGTACAAGTGTTGGTGGAAAACTCCTAATTCGATTATACTGCAATCCCCTCCCACTTTCATTCCTTCTCATGAAGAAAGGAAAATCTGGTGAAGGTTCCTCCAATGATATATTTCCATGAATGAGGCTTGGTAATTCAGTTAAGCTCTTCGGGATCTCTCCGGTAAATGAATTGTTTGATAAGTCCAAGTAAAACAGATCTCTATAGCTTCCAAGCCACGGCGGAATCATTCCATCCAGATGGTTCCAAGACAAATCCAACAACTGAAGAGCCGTAATACTTCTCAACCATTGGGGAATAGAACCTTTAAGTTTACAGCTCGCAATAACAAGAACCTTCAACTTTCCAAATCGCAGATTACGATCGTGAGGAACAGTCTCACCGGCAAAATTCAAGGTAAGAACCAAAGCAGTTAGGTTCCTACACTGCTGCAGAATCTGAAGAGCAGAGGAGATATTACGGAGGCTCGAATTCGAGAATGAAAGATAAGCGAGGCTATGAAATTCCCTGAAGCTCTCAGGGATTTGGCCACTGAAAATATTTCGGGCAAGATTGACATTCCTCAACTGTCTGCACAAGGGAAGATTATCTGGCACAGGCCCGGTGAACTTGTTGGTAGCCAAATCCAGAGAATTCAAAGCAACCATAGCTGAGCAATTAAGATATATAAATCCCTCCAATGAATTATTCCTCAAATTCAGCAAACTAATAGTTGGAGAATTGGATACTGAACTGGGAATTCTACCACTAAATCTATTTGAATGGGCTACAAGAAACTGAAAACTCTTCATCTGACCAAAAACATCAGGGATCTCTCCAGAAAAATTATTCGAAGAAATATCTAATCGAACAAGGTTAGAGAGATTAGCAATACCGGGACTAAGCTTCCAACCAAGGTTGTTATACTGAAGCCCCAAAAGCTTCAAATCTTGGAGCTGAAAGATGTCTTCAGTTATCCCACCAGTGAGATGATTTGTTCCAAGATTAAGTTCTTCCAAGAAAGAGCATTTTCCAAGCCCAGGTAAAATATCACCAGAGAAATAGTTCACTGCCATATCAAGGAACCGAATTCGAGAAGAATTAACACATATATGGGAAGGGAGGGAACCATTAAAGTAATTCGAAGAAATATCAAAGCTTCGAATTGAAGGAAGATTGATGCTCTCCGGGATTGGCCCAGAAAAATCATTATTGCTCAAGTCAAGTTGCTCCAAATTCGGCATACGAAACAAAGACAGTGGCAACGAATCTTTAAGTAAATTGCGGGAAAGATTGAGAATTTTAAGCTGATCTAAACCAGCCAAAGCATCGGATAATTTGCCTGATAATCTTTTCTTCTGAAGCTCCAACTTGATTACTCTACCGGCAGACTGAGGCTCGCAAGTTATCCCTTCCCAGCCACAACAATCGGTCGATGAATCCATGGTCCAACCTTCAAGTTTCGTTGTCAAATTTCCCATGAAATATTGAAGAGCAGTCAAGTCCTTAAAATTGCATGTCAGGTTCTGAGAAACAAGTACCTGAGCTTGCAACAAGAACCCAAGAATTACAAACAGAACCCAACAATCTTGAGCAGCCATATTAACAATAAAGATTGAAACTTTATAAGCTAAAGATGAAAAAACAAGCAAAACCCTTCACCAAAAACAATTTTTCCGATGTGGGTTTTCGTTGTTAGAACAAAGGAGAGAGAAAAAAGCTCAAAACGTAAGGGTAGGTTGTTTTTGACAAGGAGAAGAGATCATGAAGTTGGGAAAAGAAAGAGGAAAATGGTGACTTTGACTTCAACACGGGTATGGCCATATGGGGGATTTTCGGGCCTTTCGGCTTTTGCCTTTTGCCTTGCTTTCTCTATTTAATCTCTCTTCCGTGTTCCTACCATGTTAGCATTTCTTTATTGATTTTCTGGGTAAACTAACTTCTATGTCACTAAAGTATGAACACAATTTCATTTTGACTATTAAACTAAAACGTTTGTTAATCAAGTCATTAAACTTTATCTTGATATAAACCAAGCCATCTTTTGTTAGGTTTCAACATAATTGATTATGTGGATCCTAATTGACATAATTCTACCAGTTTAGTTTTAATTTTAATTAAAAATAATTTATATTCTAAAAAGCTTTGAGTTTAGAAGGGATTAAATCTGAAATCTAAATTAATACTTAATCATTTTAATAAGTTAAAAAATTATTAGATGATTAACAAAAAATCTTCTTTAAATTAAATTTTATTTAGTATTTTTATAAATGTTCAATCGTACTTAATTTAAAGTAATCAATGATAATTTGTTTTTCCAAAACACATACATTTTGTTAAGAAAAATCATTTTCGAACCTAAAATGGTTTCAGTAGGTTAGTGATTCTTCTGAAAAAGTTTCGAACCTAAAAAATATTTAGGGTAAATTACACTGATCCTCACTCTACTTTACTCTGTCTCCTATTTTTCTCACCCAACTTTCAATTTTTCTAATTTACTTACTAAACTCTGCACATTGCGTTATTTTCCTCACTCCACCGTTAAGTGTATAACACCATTATGACGTGGAATTGTTTAAAGTTTTCAGCTCGATGACATGGGATAGTTGAATAATAAAGACATCGATGACGTGGAATAGCTTACAACATTAGATTGCATAATTTTGTCATTTATTTAAACTCATGTGTGAAATCTCTAACCCTAAACATTCACGTTGAAAAGGGAAACCATAGAAAAGAGGGAAAGGGGAAATAGGCCGAGCAAGGAGATGCAAGAAATGTCTGCCTCAAATTCTGTTCCGATTGCAGGTGTGGAATTCTGACAATGATGAAGACAGCATGATCGGACGATAACCCTAGAAGACAATTTTTTTGGTGTAATAATTACGACAATTGGTGGCGAAAATCTTGCAATTTTTTCAATGGTATGAGCCACCAATGAATATTCGTGCTAAGATTGTTGTGGGTGGCCTTCTAAGAAGAATCAGAATAATTGAAAAGAAAAGAATAAACGAGAGAATTATTTGGGTTGTTACTTTGATCTCTTGTGTTTTGCTAACATGCATTTTATGTGGATGAAGATTGAAGATGGGCAATGAAGGTTGGGGATGATTCTGGTAGTGAAGTGGGTATAATTTGAAGATGATTTTGGTGTTGAAGGTTAAGATGATTTTCTGGTTTTTGGGTTTTTGAAGGATAACTTATAAAATGTGGTGGATTTAGTTAAAGTAGTATGAATGTAATTAATGGTATTTGTTTATCCATTGATATTTTGTTAAGGATATTATGTTAACTATTTTGAATGTATTTTGGATGAAATGTTAAGGTAGCTGTTTATTGAAATTTTGTTAAGGATATTAAGTATTATGAATGAAATGTTAAGTATTATGCATTTTGTCAATGGTATTTATTTATCCATTTATAAAAAGAAGAAATTGAAATCACATGTTTAGACCCTAAATCTTACATTGAAATCATATGAAAAGAACAAATATTTATAAAGTTTATGTTTATGTTTATATTGATTAAGTTGCTCATATGTTCAAACAACAGCATGTACAACCATCTCAAAAAGTGATCAAACCTAACTTTGTCAGAAAATGCATATTCATCGGTAGCAGGCATTTCCCAAATATTCCAAAAAAATTACAGCATATGACACAATTCACAAAATATGATTGTCACAAAATGCACAAAGTTGTTGTAGCACAAAAAATGTAGACTCCATCTCCATTGTTCATTTTCATTTCCACCTAGGTCTCTTTGAAGTAGGATCTTCTGTTGGAGGTTGGTTGGCAGTGGTAGAGCTCTGCTATGAATACATCATCCAATTCACTATGTTAATTGAGCTCTGTGTGTTGTGGCTTCTTTCTGTGTTCTGACTCCCTTGATTCTGTTGGATAAGACCTTCAGGATTGGACATTATTGATCTCCTAATCTACAAATGAGGAAAAGTCATGCACGTTAATTTTTTTCATACATATAAGAAAACTATTTTGACAAGATTTACAGTGAGTTTGGGTTTTCTATTTACTCGTGCATGTGTGCTTACATCAACTTGTGGTTGAGGGTGGGGTTGGGTGACAGTATTATCATGAGGATGCATTATCCATCTTAAAATGTTGATTGAGCCTCGGCTTCCTAGGTGGCTGTGAGTTGTACCTATTGCATTGGTCTCCCTTGGTCGCCTCCTAACCTAAAAAAAATGTAAGTGTTGTTAATTAAAAATTATAAATTTTTTTAAATTTATTGAAAATTGAATTTAAAACTTATAGGATTTTTGTGAGGCGGTACAACAGGTGTTTCCACCAATTTTCCCTATACAATACCTCTTATTGGGGCTTGTATTTCCACATTTGGTACATTTCATTGTTCTTACCCTTATACTCAATCTTTCAGTTGATGTTACTGGTTTATCAGGCTTCTTTCTTATATTCTTTTGTGGTCTTCCAATAGGCCTTCTAATTATAGGGGTAATATATACTCAGTTGTAGTGTATTGAGCCCATTGCTTTGGACCTCTAATTAGTCTGACCACGTTTGCATATATACTCAGTTGAGTACTTTTGAAGTAGTAGCTGCTAACATAAGATTCAAGCCTCTCTTGGTTGAGCATGATAACAGATGCAGCATGGATACAAGGAGTCCCTACATAATGTAAACATAAGTAAATTGTATATAAATTGATGTAAACAATTAAATGCATTATACCTATAAGGTCCCATTTTCTACAACTGCATCATTGGGATTGCAAGTCTACAACATGTTGATCTTGAAATCCAGCAGATACCTCAAATTTATGTCCACCAGCATACTTAGGCTAACACCTTCAACCAATAATGCAGTTAACACATGTTTCAAGTAAATACATTCAATCAACACAGGCAGATTACAATTAACACAGGCAGATTGCAATATTCAAACATTAACATCAGTAAACACATGGAAACTAAATAGTTAACAATTACCTTATGGATCCCATAATTGCATTATCATTTTTTTTAATTTTGGTACAAATTGGACCAATCATCTTTTCATCATTCTCCTTCTTCGTAGCAATTCTTTGCATGATCTTTGATCGAATCATCTCCATCATGGTCAAAATTGGCTTGTCCCTCGCTTCCAAAATCATCTAAATTAATACAATAAATTGGGAGCATGTCGAAAATTTTACAAGACAAACAAAAATAGTATAAAATTTTGCACTTGCACAATTATTTTTACCTTGTTAAAGCTCTCGGATAGATTGTTGAGGAACATATCAGACTTGCATCTTGTTGAGAAATGTGACTTTGACCACAGTGAAGGATCATTATTTTGCAACCAATCAAATGCATCTGTTGACAGTGACCTCATTTCATGCATTGCATCAGTAAATTCTTTCATGTAAGATGCTCTTGCATGCTTCCATAAGATATATTTCAGTGCCTTTACTTGATTGCTCCTCTTGGACTTAAAATTGGAATACAAATACTTCACACAAGTTATGTGCTCAGCATGAGGAAATATATCTGCAATTGCCTCCACAAGACCATGCAAGCACCCATTTTCTAGTCATTAGTAATTGACAGAACATAATTTTTTAAATTAAATAAAAATCAATTTTGACATTAATTTAAGTTACCTTCTATTTATCTGACAGGAATGTGTAGTAATGAGAGTTTGTTAACTCCAAGTCTGATTCAAAAAGTTGTAAAAACCAGCACAAAGAGGAATGTTTTTCACTCTCAACTACAGCATAAGCCAAGGGGTATATACAATCATTTGCATCAACTCCAACTACTGTAAGAAGATAACCTTGATGATGGCCCTTAAGAAAACAACCATCAAGGCTAATAATTGGCACGCATCTTACTTTGAATCCATCTTTGCATGCTTGAAGACATATATATATTCTAACAAAAACCTATTATATAGATGGTATATAGTTGTTATCACAGGGCATTTTTTACGTCTTGTCTTAGGGAACTAGTATAATAGTTAAGGTCAACCCTAAATTTCTCGAGATATTCTTTAGCCAACCACTTATAGGTACAATTTTTATTCTTCAAATCTCTAACAAAATTATGCTCTCCAGCATATGTCTTAATCTACCAAGTTGAGTCAGTCTCATCTTTGGGATTTAATCTTGATCCCAAATCATCCATAGACACTTAGTCTTACACGCAACATGGATTCTTCTAGGATCACTTACCTTAAACTTCAAATTGTACCTATTTATTATTGCATATTGTCTAACAGCTGGTTTAATAACTTCTCGATTAGAAAATAACTTTACTTTGCTAGAATTGGGACTTTCTAAGTTAACCTCACCATTGAACTCGGGCCATTTGCTTATTTTACCCTCAGTTTCAGACTTATAAGCATTGTCCAATGACTCTGAACTCTCATCTTCACTTTTCAGGCCCTCACTATCATTCCCTACAATAAATTCGGGTATATCTAGCCCTACAGGCACATCACATATGTAACCATTACTCAAGTCATTATCACTATCCTCAAACAAACTGTCAAAATTTTGAGTATCAGAAGCTAAAAATTTTGAACTTTCATCCTCATTCTCGGTCAGAAAAGTTTCATCAATCCTAACAGTTTGACCAACCCTAACAGTTTCAGCAACCCTAATAGTTTCAGGAACCCTTACATTTTCATCAACCGTAATAGATTCGGCCACCCTTACATTTTCATGCACCCTAACAATTTTAGCCAAGTTAATTTCAATATCCACTATTGGTTCAGTTTCAATTGGGCCAAGTTCAGTTTTAGCCAAATCAATTTCAATATCAACATTTGGTTTAGTTTCAATGGGATCAAGTTCAGTTTCAATAAGAGCAACACTTTTTTCATGTTCCACAAGTTCTTCTATGTAAACATGTATATACTTGTTCCTAGGCAAATTATGTAACATGCATAACACATCAATATAAGTTTTTAGTGCTTTCATAGATAATATAACCCTTGGTTGTTGCCAATGCATGTCAAGTTGTCCAACATATCCCAACTCTTTAACCGTGTCATGTAAATCTAGCATTGATATACAATCAACTTCACACATATCAAAAGAGTCAACTTTTTACCAGTATATTCTACTTTTGGGTGATTAACAATATATCCACCATGGTGAACCACTACGATGCAGTACTCTGAGGACGCACCTATGAAATAAAAAGAAGAAAATATGTAAACCAATAATGCATGCACATGTTTTCAAATTTCAGATTTTATATGTTATTCCCTAAACCTAATATGGTCCCCAACAGACAATATCAAACATAATGTATGTAGTCCTCACAAAAAGGGTAAATGAAACAAATCAGTGTAGTCCCAACAGACAATATCAAACAATTTATACAATGAAATCAGTAAACAATGCTTGTACGTATGGTCCCAATAAAAACGCATTAAAATAATTCTCACAATAATGTGGTCCTTTTAACTTTATGTCTATTGTCTCATTAACTTTATCCATTATGTTTCTCATACAATGAAACAAAACAGTTGCAAAATTGACCACAACAGTTGCAAAAATGACCACAACAGTTGCAATAACAACAATAAAGCTTAGGTCAATCCATAAATGACATAAGAGAAAACTAAACACGAGACTAATTCAATCAACCATACATTTCATATTAACACAGAAAGCATAAAAAAACCCAAAATGGATAACAATAAACCCTAATTTTTAGAGCAGTTTGAAAAACCATTTAATGTCAGTCTCAATCGAAACATATGTGTAGGGTTCAGAACACTCACCGTATGACATGTTTCTTGTATCATTCGAATGCAAAACAGGATTCCCCATGATTCTGCTATCGAACCTACGAATGTTTTCGTTATCTCAGAAACCCTCGATTGATTTCAAAATCACAAAAAAGAGTGTAAATCGTGCTTTTGGAACCCTAAATACTTTAATTTGTTAAAACCCCAACTCAGATTTGAGAGAAATTTTGAGAAAAAATATCTCGTGGTTTTGGAAACTAAATGGTAAATATTGCTTTGGGTAATTTTATTTAGATAAAATAACTTCAGTCACAAAAAATGCCTTATAATATACGATTTTAACTAATTTTTTTTAGATTTGCTAAAATGACCAACTAAATCGCAATGCGATCGATAATTCGCAACGCGATCTCCGGTATCGCAAATCAGTTTCCAGATTCGCAACGCGATTCTGACTATCGCATTGCGATTTTCCAAATTCGCTTTGCGGTTTTCTTAATTCGCAATGCGAATACATAAATCGCAACGCGAATTTGGAAAATCGCAACGCGAATACGTAAATCGCAACGCGAATACGTAAATCGCAACGCGAATACGTAAATCGCAACGCGAATACGTAAATCGCAACGCGAATCTAACTATCACAATGCGATTTACATAGCGCCATTTGTATCCAACGCGTATTTTTTTTTTCAAATTCCAAACACGAATATATTAATATATCGGAACACTGAACCGTCCACAGTATATCCCGTAATCGCAACTCATAACCTAAAATCCTAAATCACAACTCAGTATCATCTCCATCTCTCACTCTCTAAGGCAACATCCGTCCCTATCTCTGACGAAATCAGTCCCCATCTCCGACGATATCAGTCTCCATCTCCGGCGAAATCATTCACGGTCAGAAATGGAAATCAACCAAATCAACCACCGAGGGTTAGTTTTTTTAATTATTTTTATTTTGAAATTTTTGCATTATTATTAGGTTTTTCATATTGAAATTGATGATACTGATGTTTTCAATAATAGATTAACCATTTCACTTAGATTGCTTATTATATTCATTCGATTGCTGCCAATACTGCTAAACTGTTTAGTCTTTAACCCTGTGAAGTTAGTATTTGTCTTTGTTTTGTCTTTTGATTGAAGTAATGCAATCTATTCAAGTTTCTTTCAATTTTAGTATTTGAAACCGAGAATGGCTATCGCAATGCGATTCTGTCGTTGCGATTTTCATTTCGCGTTGCAATAGTCAAATTCGCGTTGCGATAGTCATTTTCGTGTTGCGATTTTCATTTTCGAGTTGCGATTTTAAGTTTCAGAAACTATTCTTCTTCTGCAAATTGAAACTTGAATGAATTACATTACTTCAACCAAAAAACAAAGACAAATACTAAATTCACAGTGTTGCAAATTTAAGTTTGGAGAATTACTCTTTATGTTTATTGTTCTTGTTATATCTTCACAGTGTAGTTTTTGGTATATCTAACTTGGTATGTTTATTGTTTTTGCAGAACTTTTATTCGGCTCAATTGACCTTAAGAAATAAAGTAAGCCTGACCAAAACAATTGCGTCGAAGCTTTCACCTGCACAAAGAAAAATATTTGAGGATACTTGCTTCGGGCCATGGCTGAAAGTACAACATCCGGGTGGAGATGCTATGTTGACCCATCTGTTTCTTCAAACCATGACTAGCGATCTACCAGAGACTATACAACGTCGTGATGAAGATATATGGTTTGATTTTCCACCGGCGTATACGTGTTTTGGGCGGGAGGAGTTTTGCTTAATCACCGGTCTACGCTTCGGACACGATGATTTAGATCGGTACACTAGACATATTACCCGCCTATCATGGTTTTCCCGGGTTTTTCCTGAGCTGTCGAATTTACACGTGGAAGACTTGACCAGATTATTGAATAAGAAAGATGGTTTTACTCAGATGGATGACATCGATGTTGTCCAAGTATGCCTTCTAATACTTTTGCAAGCCGGCTTTTTAGGCAGAGAGGCCCGACAACCTATTCCTAATGATCTAATTAAATTGGTAGAATACCTAAATGCATGGAACCTGTTTCCGTGGGGTTTGTATCTATGGAGAGCTATATGGAATAAGTTGTCGTCTGCCTTTGATGATCGGAAAAGTTTGCCTGGCGATGGTTCCAAATACACTTTGTCAGGCTTTATTTGGGCCTTTAAGGTAATAATTTTTATATAATGTTTCCAAAATTATAATTAATTCTTTAACAATTACTAATATTTGTTATTATATTGTTTGTAGATTTGGATATTTGAGGCCTTTCCCGCCATGCAGACATATGCATTAAAAACTTCTAATGATGTTCCTAGGGCTATTTACTGGAAGAGGAAACGGTCCTTACAGCAATGGGAAGATTTACTACCGTATACTACAATAAATAATGTAAGTTAACACAAATACTACCATATGTTTATAAACAAGTTATTACTAGTACACGTTTAACTTTGTTTGAGATTTTATATTGTTAGGAGGCCAATACTCCATTACAGAGGCTGACACCCATGGAAACTGAGCTTGCCACTGATTGGTGGCAAGCTAGTAAGCTTTTTTTTGATGGCACGGATGATAAGCAGCCACCACTTCGAGAGCCATCACCTCACCCAGAGCCATCACTTGATCGACCCGAATATACACCTCCACAACGAGAGTCATCACCTATTCTGTCACATCATCGAGCCTCTTCTCCACCATCACCTAATGATAGGCGACCGGCAAAGATGCCACGACGTTTATCTCCCTGTTCTCCACCTCCATGGGATGAGTTAGGGGAGTTACGTAATGAGGTCAATGTCTTGCGTGAGGAGGTCGGTACTTTACGTGATGACAATGGTGCATGGCGTGTTGAGGTGTCTACTTTACGTGGTGAGGTAGCAGTTCTACCTGAGATTGTAGCATCGTTGCAGAACGAGGTTCATACTCTATGCAATAAGGTAAGTTTAATATTTTTCATATTTAACTTGATGATAAATTTACTCGTAATTTCACTTAGATTGCTTAGTAAATTCATTCGGTTGCTGCCAATACTGTTTAACTGTTTATTCTTTAATCCTGTGAAGTTAGTATTTGTTTTTGGTTGTCTTTTGGTTGAATTAATGCAATCCATTCAAGTTTCAATTTGCAGAAGAAGAATAGTTTACTATCGCAATGCGAAAATGACTATCGCAACGCGAAAATGACTATCGCAACGAGAGAATCGCAATGCGAAATGAAAATCGCAACAACAAAATCGCAACGCGAAAATGACTATCGCAATGCGAAAATAACTATCGCAATGCGAATTTGACTATCGCAATGCGAATTTGACTATCGCAACGAGAGAATCGCAATGCGAAATAAAAATTGCATTGCGATTCTCTCGTTGCGATAGTCAAATTCGCATTGCGATAGTCAAATTCGCATTGCGATAGTCATTTTCGCGTTACGATTTTAAGTTTCAGATTCTATTCTTCTTCTGCAAATTGAAACTTGAATGAATTGCATTACTTCAACCAAAAGACAAATACTAACTTCACAGTGTTGAAAATTTAAGTTTCAAGAATAAACTACTACTCTTTATATTGTCATTAAACCTGCAATAAACCTATATGTTGTCCTTTTAAATGTTTATATAAGTGCTTACTTCTTGAATGTTATCTGATGCATTTTGTGAACAATGATATAATAATGACTTGGGTGAATACCGTGCAAGTTTGAAATATATTTGTCTTTGTTTTCACTGTTTAATATCATGTCTGTTTATTTACTGATTTATGTATTAATTTATTTTTAGCGGCCCACTAAGGTGGATGCTCTACGTCGGGTTTTTCTTGCAAGACGGAGTTCACGCATCAGACGGCGTGCACGTGCCATTACGTCTCCGTTCACCCTAATAGTGCAAAGAATCCGTAAGAAAAGCCCGACTCACCTGTCATCGTTCAAGAGGCCTCCCCTATCGTTCAAGAGGCCCCTATCATCCCTCAAGAGTCCCCTCCCACCGTTCAAGAGGCCACTGTCATCGTTGAAGAGGTCCCTCCCAACATTCTAGAGCCCGATTCACACGGCGTAATATATCGAATTATTGAGAAGCCCCCTCACGTGCCGGACATGATGGATGATTGTTGGCTTTCGTATAAGTTACCGGCCAGTACCATTCTGGCAGATGAAGTGGAGAAGAAACAACTACCGGGAACAATTCTGGATAATACCCTTTGGGCTAAGACCGCAGTTGATTTTTATCTACATGAGCGGAGCCAAGGGTGTTACGCTGACATATACAAGCTCAACGATGATATGCATTTGTTGATTGAACGGTCTTGGTGGGGTGTATTATTAGGGGTTGAAGACAACGGCTATTTCGATGGGGGGTAAGTCTTACATTTCTTCTTATATTTCAGTTTGATTACTTTTTTTTTAAATTTATGTAATTCACTAATATATGTCTTTTTTTGTAAAACAACATATTGATGCATGGGTGACACGTCTTCTAATTGTAAGGAAATTGAAGAAAAATATAAAAAAACATGATATACAATTATGTCGACGTCTTTTCACGTAGTTCACTTGAAGAATCAACGACAGCAATCATATGTGTTGGCTAATTGACAAGCTAAACTTTATCCTACATGGTGGGAGGTCGATAAGGTTAGTATATTTGTTTAAATATTTTAAAGGTGTTCATAAATAAGTGCGCAATTTGAATTATTACATTTCGATGCAGGTGTTTATCCCTGTTTTGGAACGTACTCATTGGCTTCTCGTCGAGCTTCAGCTCCCATCCCTAAAGACAATAGTATATGACAGCATGATAAATTACATATCATTGTCTGATTTAAGAGATATTATTAAGGGATAGAGCACTCATTTGGCTAAATTCTTGGATGCAATTAATTATTGGACTAATTCTGGAAACAAGAAGCCAAAGAAGATCAATGTTACAGTTATCAGAGACGAGACCGCGCCACAACAAACGAAGGAAGCCAGAGGGGATTGTGGTCCTCTCGTATGCATGTGCTTGGAGCGTTTGACGACAGGAAGTACACATTTTCTACCTCCCACCGATAGAGATAAAGGTGCAGTAGGCTTGTGGTTTCGGCATTTTATGGCTAGAGCGATATATGCGAGACGCTGCCTACCTGCATCCGCGTTATGAAAGTGTCTATAAATAATTTGTAAGCCAAATGCAAGTGTTGTTAAACATATATACTCTTTTTGGTTTGAAAATGTTTGGTTAAGTAACTAGAATTCAATAATTTGCTGTTTGTAGGTTTTAGATGTGTAGAAAGTGTTGTTGATTCAATGTTTGGTTTCTGCAGGTTAATCCTGAAGTGAGCTGCGTGAAATGGATGTATGGGTACAAAAGTTGATTCAATAATTGATGAGGAAATAATTCTTATTATTATTTTTTGATTGTTTAATTGATTTGTAAAAGATGGTTTGTAAATGTTGATTTGTTTAATTGATGTGTACATAATTATTATTTGTGCTTGTTTAATTGATTGAAATGTAATAGTTGATTTGTTGATTTCAATCTGCATTATGTTGAATGCAAAACAGACTATCGCAACGCGAAAATGACTATCGCAATGAGAGAATCGCAATGCGAAATGAAAATCGCAACGAGTGAATCGCAATGCGAAAATGAAAATCGCAACGCGAAACTAATTTCGCGTTGCGATTTTCATTTTCGTATTGCTATTCACTCGTTGCGATTTTCATTTCGCATTGCGATTCTCTCGTTGCGATAGTCATTTCCGCGTTGTGATAGTCAATTCCGCGTTGTGATAGTCATTTCCGTGTTGCGATAGTCATATTCGCGTTGCGATTTCTACGTTGCGATAGTCAAATGAATGTCTAATAAGTGATAACAACTGAACATATCATAGCAATATTCAAACTCAAGTTATTAATACATGCCTAACTGAAAATGTTAAAAGTTCACACATAATATACACATAATACAACGTTTGCATTTAAAAATCACCTAAGTTAACAGTCTCAAAAGGTGAAGCCGGTTGTGATTGGGATTTTGATGAGGATCCATATTTTGGTAGAGGAAAAGATGATTGTGATGGCACTGGTGATCCACATGTCAACCTTGTATGACCACTTTCCTTGCACCGACTATATGTCGATCTCTTATTCTCTTCACCCTTAGACGGTATACGATCGTGACTTTTTGGTCGGCCAGGTAGCTTTCTGTCCATGGTTGGTGGCAAAACTGTTTGTAAGTCATCTGGTATGTCCCACTCAGAAGGATGTGGAATAGGGTAGACAATCTCGACATAAGTCTGTCGATATACTTCTGTAGTGTAGCAATCCATAGCGTATGCGCTTGAATCATCTTGGTTTAGATGAAGAGCAACTTTTATAACATGGCCACACGGATAACCAGATGTTTGCCATTTCATACAACTACACGTCATTGCATTTAGATCGACAAGCCCATTTAAGTTATTATCCAGTACTTCAAACAAAGTGTTTGAACATGATTCAACTCTCCATGACGTTGACTTCCCAACACGTTTCGTTATCTTTTTTTCAGTCCATGGTGTAACACGATGTTCCAATGTTCCTGTAAATTTAAATAAATAATACTTAGTAAAATATATGATAAGTTACGAATTTAAAGAAATAATATCTGCATGGTTTCTTTTCTTGTAGTACCACTGTTGAATAGAGGCTCGAAAAAACTCCATTAACATAGTAATGGGTAATTTCCGGGAATGACGACTTAGAGCGTTGATTGATTCTGCACTATTAGACGTCATGAAACCATATCTTGCTCCAAGTTGATGTACTCTTGACCATCTTTCAAACCCGACATCTTCTAGTGTTTGAGCACACTGAGGCAAAACACGTCTTAAACAGTTTATATGCTTATTAAAATCCACTTCCCGATAAGCTTTTACAGCCTTCCAGTATGTCCATTTGTGATTTTTTATACCAGCAGACCTTGATTTTAGATTTCTATACAAATG
This sequence comes from Hibiscus syriacus, assembly GCF_006381635.1. NCBI lineage: Eukaryota > Viridiplantae > Streptophyta > Magnoliopsida > Malvales > Malvaceae > Hibiscus > Hibiscus syriacus. The sequence continues at coordinate 2,825,329 of NW_024063319.1, forward strand.
AACACCACAAAGTCCATGAAAAGCATCTGGGAAACACCTTCTAACAGCGTTGTCAATTGAGTTTGCCCTATCAGATATGATTGTCAGATTGCTAATAGGACCTATGCAATCCCTAAGATGCCCCATAAACCATGTCTATAAATCAGAGGTTTCAGATTTGCCAACCCCATAAGCTATTGGCAGTATCCCATTGTTAGCATCCATGGCTACTGCTAATAAGTTTACTCCAATGTATCGACCTTTTAAATGTGCTCCGTCAACTATAATAACTGGGCGCATACAATTAATAAATGAACGAATCTTCAAAATCATATACACAAGAAATATAATCATTTAAATGTGAAATGCATGTAACTAACTAAAATGAGTCAACAAAATTATATTGATTTACTAACCGCAGCACCAATGGCGATAAACAGCAACTCAAAGCGTCCATCTCTATATGTTTTGATATGAGTTACCGACCCAGGATTTTTCAGCTTTAAATTGTGACAATAAGCCGGCAGTTGGGCAAACGATGCTTCTGGCGACCCCCTCAACAATTCCAAGGCATAACATTTGGCTCTCCAAGCTTGAGAATATGAGATACTAATCTTGAACCGAGCATTCATGTCAGTCATAATTTCATGTCCCCGATATACCCTGCCATTCAAAAACATTAACTCAGCCAGAAAACCACCCAACACCTTTTTGTTTGCCTGTCTATGGTGAGGAAAAACTTGGGTTCTTGAACATGTATGTTTATCAATAAAAGTCCTAACTTGAAACATTTCGCAATCTTTTATCCTCTTTGCAATCATACGCCACGTACAGTTTTTGTCAATCATACATCTTGTTTCGAAACAATCTTTTCTTGATTTGTTAACTTTTAGTTGATAGCCATCTTCCACACATTTCGTATACAAAGCTATCTTCAAGTCTTCCTTTGTATCAAAACAATCATCTTTTTTGATACGAATAATTTTTGTGTAACAATCAACTGTTATCTTTACCAACTCTTCTTCCGGTATCTGAAGTAATTCTGGCATATTCCAGTTATACTCCCGTGGCATTTTCTTCGGGGACTTTTCTTTGGGGATTTTTTCTTCTTCTTTTTCTTCTTCAGTGTTATATGAATTACAGAATGGATGTTCACCATGTTCATTTACAGTCGTAACTTCCTCCTCATTATAATCAACAACATCTTCCTCGGCAACGGCTGTTTCATCATCAAAATTTGGGTATTGACCAATATCAAAATCATTACACGCAGAGTCTGTTTCTTCTTCTGAAAAATCATCAAAATCCGAGTATTGACCAAGATCAAAGTCCAGGTATTGACCAAGATCAAATTTCGAATACTAACTAATACTCACAATTTTTTCTGTTGGCTCATCATCGTCTAACTGGTCAATACGAAAACCGGAATTTGGTGCTGAAAGTTGATTGGGATTTGGATTAGGGAAAGGTTGTGGGTTTTGAGATTGTGTTTGGTATTGGAAATGTGGTGAAACAATATTTGCTTGGTGATGAAATTGTGGTGGAACCATTAAATTTTGAGCACCATAAACTGGGGTTGAAAAACTTAGTTGATTACTACCCGCTACTGACCCAACTTCACTACTTCTAGGTTCAACAACATACAATGTAACATCATCACTTGAAACACTAATGTAAGCAATGAATCGTTCAACATCTTCATTGTCGGTTAACAAATAAACTTTACCATTTCTCTGATAAGATAGCCTAAATCCACTTAGGGGCTCTAAATTCAATTTATTTGCAACACGTAACATTAGAGTTTCATAAGTTAACTTTTTTAATGACAGTTTTAGTTGAAGATTCATGGGTAAAGGCATATATTGTAAAACACCATGAACATTCTCCCATGACCCTCCAAAACACAAATCTATCCAAACATGATCAACATTAGATGATTTCATTATTGTAAATTAATTTACTAAACAAACGAGCTACGAAACTAAAACATGTTTCCGGATGGGGAAGGATGTCGTTGGATATAGGAACGGATGTCGTTGGATATAGGAACGGATGTCGTTGGATATAGGAACGGATATCGCCGGAGAGAGTGATAGATGGAGATGAAATGGGTTGCGATTTAGGGATTTAGGTTATGAGTTGTTGTTGTTGCGTAGTTATATACCCAAAACATTTGTGTTGCGAAACTAAAACCTGTTGCGAATTCAGAAATCGAGTTACGAATTTGAAATTCAGTATTGCGATAATCAGAATCTCATTGCGATAGTCAGATTCGCGTTGCGATTTACGTATTCGCATTTCCAAATTCGCGTTGCGATTTACGTATTTGCATTGTGAATTAGGAAAATCGCAACGCGAATTTGGAAAATCGCAATGCGATAGTCAGAATCGCGTTGCGAATCTGGAAACTGATTTGCGATACCAGAGACCGCGTTGCGAATTATCGATCGCATTGCGATTTAGTTGGTCATTTTGGCAAATCCAAAAAAAGTTGGTTAAAATCGTATATTATAAGGCATTTTTTGTCACTGAGGTTATTTTCTCTTTTATTTATCCTAATTTTTTATTATTTAAGTTAAATTTTTTATGTGTCTTCTTACCTGTGTTTTTAACGATCAAAAAACATGTCCCGTCAGCCATGTCATAACGACGTTATACGTTTAACGGTGGAGTGAGAAAAATAATGCAATCTGTAAAGTTTCGGAAGTATATTAAAAAAATTGAAAGTTGGGTAAGCAAAATAGGAAATAGAGTAAAATAGAATGAGGATCCGTGTAATTTACCCAAATATTTATTTCCAAAAAGAAATGTGCATATTACATATTTGCATAAACCAAACAAAAACAAAAGACATGTATATCTTAATCTTAATTTCAATCACTCAATAAACTGTCCACAATGATCTAATCCTCATGTTAATTCATCATTATGAGTTAAGGCCTCAAATTAATTTCGAATAGTAATTTTACAAATTCGATTTGATTTTAAAAAATAAATTATTTCTAGCTATAAAATACAAGTAGAATAATTAGAATAATAATCTAAATTTTTTAAAAATTAGTGAAATGTTTAGTTTTGGATGAGTTCCTCAATTTTGTATGATATATGTATATCACATATAAAAGAATATGAATATATATATATATATATATTATAGTTATAGAAAATTATTCAAATTGGAATCAAACAGTACTATAATATTATAAATATTTACAATTAAGTTTAAGGTTAACTACTTCAACTACCACTCACCTTTAAGTTTGGGCTCGAAAATGCCATTGGCTTTTTAATTTTACCAATGACGTTTATGTTTAACTCCAGTTATACCACCATCAAACTTTCCTTTGTGATTTTTTATTTCTGTTGCTGATGAGAAAAGAAGACAAAAGAAGAGAATTTAGGGTTTGGGTTTGGGTTGTAAATTAGGATTTTATATCAAATAAATTATTGTTAAAATGCCAACAAGGATCCTACTTGTATTAAATGGCTTTAATGAAACCATCCATGTCATCACCGTCACGGCAAGAAGATGCCATGTTAGTATGTCGTTAACAGATTAACGACAGGGTGACATAATTGGAGTTAAACATAAATGTCAGTGTTAAAATTGACAAAATTAAAACGTCAATGGCATTTTCGAGCCCGAGAAAGAAGAAAGTGGAATGGAATTTGCCTTAATCAGGAGGAACTATTAGGTTTATTAAATCGACTCAATCTCCAACTGCCTCTTCCACCGTCAAACTTTCCCTTGTGGTTTTTTATTTCTGTCGTCGATGAGAAAAGAAGAGAAGAGGATTTAGGGTTAAGATTGTAAATTAGGATTGTATATCAAATAAATTATTGTTAAAATGCCAACAAGAATCCTACTTGGATTAAATGGCTTTAATGAAACCATCCATGTCATCACTATCACAGCAAGAAGATTCCATGCTAGTATCCCGTTAACGGATTAACGGCAGGGTAGCGTAATTAGAGTTAAACATAAACGTCAATGATAAAATTGGCAAAATTAAAACGTCAATGACATTTTCGAGCTTGAGCTTAAAAGTGAGTGGTATTTGTAGTAGTTAACCCGTAAGTTTAAATAGAAACTCGAACAACTAGACTCGAAAAAAATTGAAATAAAATTTGAATTATAAAATAAGATCTATCAACTCGAATAACTCAATTTTTTTGACTCGACTCGATCGAATGTCCACTCTTAACTATAGCGGAATAGAAAGGATGGAGTGCATTATATTCGTGCGGAGACAAATCCTAGTAAGTCAGCACGCCGCTCACTCATATGGATATTGATGAAGTCCGTGCACAAATCAAATAATTTAAGTGGTTAAAGAGATCATTACTATTTTTAAAAGTTCGAGATTCAAACATATTATTTGTAAGAATATTGAAAATTTATCGTCAAATAATTAAAATTCTCGACTATATATTATAATATAATTACTTTAAACTAATAAAAAAAAGTGAGTTCTGCACGAGCGAGACTCGACGACTGATACAAACTCCATACAGGGAGCCCTCGAAGCATCGTCGGCCAAAACAAATTAGAGAGACTCCTCCATGTGAAAAAGAAATACAATTAAAAGAGGAATAAGAAATTTAGTTAATATCAATACAAAATCTAATCAATATTTCTATAACTTTATCTACTCAAATTTTATTTTTAAAGTAATTTTATTATGTTTGTTCTAATAAACATCAAGGTTTTATTAAGGAAAATACAATAACTTGTTTTGAATTGTTATTAGGATATGTCGAGTTAGGATTAATTTTCATTTATTAAATTATATTTATGTTATATCTAAAATTAATGGAGAATAATATGGTTTTTAGTGTAAGTAGCTTTTTTTTTGGGGACATATTTTAGTGTAAACAGTAATTCATGAATGGGGTCTGCATTATCATTTTATTATCGTTATTACTTGCCCCAACTTCCAACTTGTGAAAAATCCTCTTAGCAACGTGCATTTGAAGAATCAATTGATGATTCTGTCAACTTTATTTCCATCACATTATCTGGAAAAAGCTGAAACTTCTGGTGAGCAAGCTTAAGGTTGAAACATCTATGATTCAGAAATGGAAATCAATCTAGTGCTCGTCAACTAACCCTAAATATAGTACATTAATTTTAGTGCTGCGTAAATCTCTTTATGCATAATGATGGAACAATAAGTTCAACAACAAAAAAACCACTATTTGATTTATTTTTTCAAAAATTATAATGTAATGCACAAACCAAACAGTTTCAGTGGTAAATGAATTGTTGTTATTCCTTGAGGTCCCGGATTCAAACACCGGAAATGTCAGGGGTGTGAGCGTTCAATGTCAAGTGGTTGAGAGTTATCTTTGAACATATATTGCCTTGTACTTACCCCAAATTAATTTAAAAAAATAAAATTATAAGATAATGTCATATAATCATTGACAAAATATCATGTCAACAGTTCTGTTTATCTTTTAATGATGGGTGACCAAAATAGAATAAAAAAGTAATGTGGGTATAATTTTGAAAAATAATTGGGTGACCAAAACAAAACCACATGAATAAGTGAGTGACTAAATATAGTATTTGCCCTTTATTTTATTTGTGGTTTTGCGAATAATTGTCTTTAGGACCTCAAACTTTAAATGTTGTAATGATGTCCCAAAAGCATTCAAAAGTTGAAGGATGAAATTGGAACATTCAAAAGTGTGACGACTAACATAAAACAAGGGTTATAATTTGAGGATGAATTTAAATTGTTTGAAAGTTTGGAGATTAATTTATAACGAGAGTCGTAGTTTAAGAATTGAATTAAAATATTAAAACATTAAATATTAATTTAAAATAAAATTCATAGTTTAAAATGATGTCCTACAATTAACTCTTTATTTGATTAATCTATGAATGTACTATGTAAAAATAAGGTTTAAGGGTCACTGTTGTCATTTTCGTCTCTATTGTTTTACTTAATTAATTTAGGTCTCGAAGTTATCTATGGTGTTCATCCTAGACCTTGAAGTCCATTGAATTTTTTACTAATAGAACTGTGAGTCGTCTGCATCTATGGATTTAAGAGATTAGGTTAAAATATTTATTAAACACACTTGATAGAACAAATTCCCAAAATTTTATTATTTATTTCAGTGAGATTAAATGATTAGATCAAATTTTTGGGGATTTTTCCTAACCGTTATATTTAGTAAATATTTTAAATATTTTATTATTTATTTTTTTTAATAAATGTCACGTCATCATCAAGCCACTCCAGTAATATCTAACTGATCTAGAAATTGTTGGTGTTAGAAAATGCAGAAGATTAATGGTTTTGTTAGTTAAAACGGACTTCCAAAATTATGATAAACACCATAAATAATTTCGAGAGTTAAATTAATAGAAAAAAATGATAAAAAGAAAAATAATAATTTGGTTTACTATTGGAGCAAAGAGTACCTTTTTGCCTAAAAATAATGACAGCTTTATTGCTGGAGAAAAGTGAAGAACACACCATCCACTGAGTCTAATACTGTAAATAAAAGGAAAGGCTGAAAATTTAAAATACATCCACCAGAGAAGTTTATGATCATTTGGCTGCACTAATTAAAGATATGCCACCAACTTTGATTTATTTCAACTTTATATGGTGCTAATAATATTTTATAAATTAGTTTAAGCTGAAAAAACAATGAAGATTTGAAGTTCAATAATCCACAACTCTAGCCAATAAATAAGTTAAGATTCCTTAGTTGTAGTTATATTCTTCTCCACTCAAGTTAGCACCACAATATATCATCATTAAATTTTAAACATTAAGCTAATTATAAACTTCATAATAACAACGTTAAGAAAGCAATTAACATCACAAATATATATATATATATATATATATATATATATATATATATATATATATATATATATATATATATACGAGGATATAATCCACTTACATCTGTAAAACTAAAAGTTTTACATTTTTTTAAGATCGTTGGATGAGGAGAAATTAAAGGCTGAGATTAACTCTATGTTTTTCTTTCAGTGAATATTTTTTCATTTCTTACTGTTAACATGGGCGGAACTTCATGGATGCAAAAAGAAGCCTTAGCCCCCACCAATTATTTTTTAAATACTATTTAATATTAAAAATATATTTTTTTGAAAAATAAATTGAGAAAAACTTATCAGTCCCCTCAATTAAAAAATTGTATTTATGAAAAATAAAATACATTTTAACCTCCGCTATAATAAATTCTTAGTTCCGCCTCTCATATTTTGATTTCCCTTCATCCAACGATCCTAAAAATGTGTAAATATTTTTAGTTTACACTATGTAATTGGATCATAGCCCTATATATAAATATATATATATATATATATATATATATATATATATATATATATATAAAAGGTTTGAATATATATTTTCTAACAATGTGCATACTTTAATAAATGATGAGTCTGCCACGCTCGACGAGCAACGATGAGCACCACTAATGATGAACACTATTAATTTAATTTTATAAAAAATTAAAATTATAAAAGACTCGACGTATAATTATAAATTAATTAAAATTTTAAAGATGAATTATTTAAAATAAAAGGTAAATTATACCAATGACCACCTAACTATTGCCCCTTTTTTATTTTGACCATCATTTTAAAAAAATTCAATCAGATCACTCAACTATTTAAATGCATTCAATTAAATTACTTGTCGTTAATATTTGACAGAAAAGCTTATGTGAAAGTTAAAATATCCGATATAATTACACATTTGGTTATTGTTACTTATATATTCTATCAATTTGGTCCTAATTTTAATAAATCAAATATGCCAAAATAGTTAATTGGAGAAAACTCTAATTTAATGTTAGCAAGTTACATTTTTTTTCTCTTGTTGCAACCGGCCCTTCGGGGGAAATGCCAACTAGTTGCAATAATAGGGTTTTTGAAATGATTTCGAAAAAAATAATTGGAGTCGTCACCAATCATTTAAAGATGATTGGAACGCAAAAAATTGGGTAATTTTAATAAAACATTTTATTTTATCAAAAATATCAATTTTGTCTACGAAAATCAGAAATCGGGTTCGGGAGTCAGTTACGTGTGGGGAAGGATTAGCACCCCCACAGCGCCCAGAAATTGGTACCAAGTCGATTACCCTATATTTAAAATAAAATATTTGAGTTCGAGGTTTATATAATCTGCAAATCACTATGAATGCAAATTTAAAAAGGATGCTCGTTATTGAGACCAATAACGACCACCCTCGGGCATTTATGCAAAAGCTTTGTTATCGATCCTAATAAATGAACATTGCCATGATTTTAAAAATGATGCAAGGTATTAAAAATGATGTCCACCTACTTCGAGAATTACAAGTGGTCACCCCCTAAGCATAATACGGATGATACACTATTAACTCCTTGGTAAATGAACATTGCCTTGTTTTGAAATCATGATGTGAGCAAACAATTAATTGAACCTAATTATACTAGTGGATTAATTAAGGCAATTCTCTAACCTAAGGTGTTCAGTTATGTAATTTAAAGAACCTATATGTCTAAAACAAAAAATAGAGGCTCTAATATTAACCCTAATTGATTTTACCAATTATTGAATTGAATAATCGATGAAAACCCTAGGACATTTTAATAAGAGAGACAAATAGAATTATTCCCTAAGTTTAAAGACTTAAGTGTGATTCTACCTAAAATTGAGGCTCTAATTAATAACCTAATGGATTTTAACCAATTATTGAATCGAATAATCGATGAAAACCCTATGGCATTTTAATGCGAGAGCCAAATCAAATTATTCCCTAAATTTAAAGACTAAGTGTAATTCTACCTGAAATGGAGGCTCTGATTAACCTAATTGATTTTAACCAATTACTGAATTAATCCCTAAATTAAGAAATTCAAGGACTAAGGTATGAGAAATCTAAATCTAAGGGATTAAAATTAAAAGTCCAAGCAACTTATTAAGGAATAAATTAAAGGAAATCCAAACCTAAAGGATTCAATCTAAATTAATATTCTAGGACTAAAGTATAAGGAATCTAAAATATGGATCTAAAATTGAAATACTTCAAATAAAGGTTTAAAATGCACAAAAGCAAAATGTAAAGCTTAAATTAAAAAACTAGACTTTTGGGGACTGGAATGCACAAAAAACTAGATTTTTAGGGTTGGATTTATTGAATTATTTCAAATTAGAATGTATAAAATTTAAAAACCAAAACAATTATTATACCATATCATATCACAATCCCGTTAAAATTTAACATTCTTCAAAATAGAATGAAAACATAGCATTAATAACTAAAATGCTAAAAAATAATTTGATGACCAAAACATAAATACAATAATAATTGATGACCAAATGTGTTGTTTATCCTTATTGTTTTGTAATAATGAGGAAATCTGCATGAACAAATTTAAACTATGACTAAAATATAAGAAACTTACAGGGTAAACCATAAACTATTATTTTCATTTAAATCCAATTATATGACGTAAATATGATGCGGTAAAAAGGACTCTCATTATGCATCCGAAAGAAGCGTACGTGATAGGCTATGTCCCATTTAATATGTAACGGTAATTTTCTAGCAAATTTATTTAAAATAAATAAATTCATTAAATGGTTTTAGTGAAATGATTTTAGTGATAAAATATAATGTTGTTTTTTTTAAAAAAAATTAAGTTCGGATAATTGTGTTTGTAAAATTTGTGTTGCCAATAGATTAAAAAGGGGTAAACTACTGAAATGACACTTTCGTTTGAGTTTTATAAGTTTTTCCTCATTGAATTCAAAAAAACATAAGATTTATTCACTTTGTTTCGTATTAATTAAGATGTGGTCACAGAAGGTTCACGGTCATTAAAATTTTAACAGTTTGTTGACGTGGCACTGTAAATATATAAAATTAAAATTATATCATTTTCACGTAGATAATACGTGTAATAAGTTTTGATCACTTTCCTTTCGTATTTTTACACTTTTGCTCACTAAATTTAAAATACGTAAGTTTTGGTCACTTACGTTATCGTTTTATTAAGTTTTAGTCACTTGCACGTTGAATGTCGTTGATTTGATGACATGACCCGTTACGAAAAAGGTTTAACTTTTATTTTAACTCATACACTTGACATAAAATGTTGATTATGAGTTTTTTTTTGTAAATTCAAATTAGTTTAGGGACAACATTTCAATTTATCCATTTCAATAGGTTTTATTCCCAACCCGATTATTGTTTATATTTTCCCTATTTCTTCTTCAGACATCTCTACTCCATCGTTTCATTTGCCTTCTTTCAAGAACTCATGCTTTATTTCAACAATATTAAAAGAATTCCATCTTCCGATAACAAATAGTAATACCACAAGTTCAAAAAAAATGAAAGGGTAGACATCTAGAGATAAAATGAAGTTGGGTAATCTCAATTATACAAACTAAAATTCAATTTTCAAAGATTGAGATTGTAGAATGTGAAACCCAATAAGGAACAAGAAGACATATCAATGGATCCAAATAACACGATAACCGGATATCACTTTTCATCACTGAAGTAGAGCTACAATACTAAGTGAATGCCAATTTGATCTTTGTAAATTTCGTGGAGGTCGATCACATTCGGATGTGATGAACGTTATAGATGATCTTTCACATCACGAGAATTTTGTTGGTCAACAACTCGTCGAAGAGGAAACATGGTATTATGTCGTCAATAACATCAACATTGAAGAAGCTCTAGTTTTCTCGAGTCGAGGAGGTGGTGTCGCCCTGGTGTTGAATCTTTTCAGAGTTTTAATGGTGAATTCACTGCATTTTTCACGATCTTCGTTACTTATTTTTATATATTTTCTTATAACTAAGAACCCACCTAATTTGTCTTCAAATAATTACAACTAATAATTAGAAGGAAAAAAGAAGAAGAAGGCTATTGCAATGGAGCAAAGATGTCTGAAGAAGAAACTATGAGAAGATGAGCAATATTGAGGGTTGGGGAAAAATATTAAAAAATGGGTAAATTGAAATATTGTCCCTAAACTAATTTGAATTTATAAAAAAACAAATAATTAGTGCTTTGTCTGAAGTTTAGGGGTTAAAATTAAAAATTAAATCATTTTATTAATGAGTCATGTCATCAAACTAACGACATTTAACGTCCAAGTGATCAAAACTTAATAAAACGATAACGTAAGTGACCAAAACTTAATAAAACAATAACGTAATTGACCAAAACTTATGTTTTTTGAATTTGGTGAGCAAAAGTGTATAAATATGAAAGGAAAGTGACCAAAACTTAATCCACGTATTGTCTATGTGGAAATGATATGATTTTAATTTTTTATATTTAATGTGCCACAGAACGTGAGGTACTCGATATCGACTTGATCAAAACTTGATAAATTCTTGATTCGAATAGACTCGACTCAACGAGCTCGACTCAAATTCTTAACGAGTCGAAACGAGCTACTTGATACTCGACTCGAAAAGCTCACGATCAACTCGAAAATATAATATATTACAAAATTTTATTATTTTAAAAAATATATTATTAATAATATTAAAATTTATGTGTTGATTTAAAAAAATATATAGTATAAGATTTTTCATGTATTTAAGGTTCAGGTTTGAGTTTAAGGCTTCAATTGAGTTAAGTTTATTTTTTTTTTCATTTCGAGCTTTTAAGAGCTTCAATTCATGGTTTCGAGTTCTAGTAAAGCTTGAAAATTTTAGAGTTTTTGATTCGAGTTGAGTTGAGCTTAGTAATACTCGAGCTCAACTCGGCTCATTTACAGTTCTAGTCACATCAACGAATCGTTAAAGGTTTAAAGGTCATTAACCTTCAGTGACCACATCTTAATTAAAACAAAACGAAAGTGACATTAACTTAATTAAAACGGAACGGAAGTAGCCAAATCTTATGTTTTTTTTTTAAATTTAAAAAGGAAAAATTTATAAACCTTTAACGAAAGTGATAATTTCTATAGCTTACTCTTAAAATTTTTTTAAACATGTATTAATTTATAGAGAAAATAACCTCAATGACCAAAAATACCTTATAATATACGAATTTAACCAACTTTTTTTGGATTTGCCAAAATGACCAACAAATTTGCAACGCGAATTCCAATTTCGCAACTCAGTTTCCAATTTCGCAACGCGAATATGTAAATCGCATTGCGATTTTCCAAATTCGCAACGTGAAAGTCAAATTCGCAACGCGAATTTGTAAATCACAACACAGAAGTCAAATTCGCAACGCGATAGTCAAATTCGCAACACGATAATCAAATTCGCAACGCGAAAGTCAAATGTTTTTACGCGAAACACAATATTAATTTTGCAACACAAATGTAAACAGTATTATCGCAAATAATCTCTAACCTAAAACCCTAAAGCACAACTCAGTCCCATCTCCATCTCTCACTCTCTACGGCGACATCCGTCCCCATCTCCGACAAAATTCGTCCCCATTTCTGACGAAATCCATCTATCTCCATCTGTCAGAGCAACCCTCACAACCATTCACGGTCAGAAATGGAAAATCAACCACCGAGGGTTAGTTTTTTTAATCTCTTATTTTTATTTTGAAAATTTTGTATTATTATTAGATTAATCATTTCACTAAGATTGCTAAATTCATTCGGTTGCTGCCAATACTGCTAAACTGTTTAGTCTTTAACCCTGTGAAGTTAGTATTTATCTTTATTTTGTCTTTTTGTTTTATATTTTTGCTGAAGAAACCCTAAATCGCAACACCAAATTCGTAACGCGAAAATGAAAATCGCAACGCAAAACTAAAATCGCGTTGCGAATTTAAGTTTCAGAAACTTCTTTTATTCTGCAAATTAAAACTTGAATGAATTGCATTACTTCAACCAAAAAACAAAGACAAATACTAACTTCACAGTGTTGCTAATTTAAGTTTCAAGAATAAACTACTACTCTTTATGTTGTCCTTGAACCTGCACTAAACCTATATATTGTCCTTTTAAATGTTTATATAAGTGTTTACTTCTGGAATGTTATCTGATGCATTTTGTGAACTATGATGGAATAATGACTTGGGTGAATACTGTGCTAGTTTGAAACATATTTGGCTTTGTTTTCACTATTTAATATCATGTCTGTTTATAGTGTATAATTTGTAGTTTTTGGTATATCTAACTTGGTATGTTTATTGTTTTTGTAGAAAATTTTTTTTGGCTGCATTGACCTTAAGGAATAAATTAAGCCTAGCCACTAAAATTGCGTCGACGCTTACACATCTACAAAGAAAATTGTTTGAGGATACTTGCTTCGGGGTATGGCTGAAAGTGCAACATACGGGTGGAGATACTATGTTGACACATTTGTTTCTTCAGACCATGACTAATGATCTACCCGAGGGGGTACAACATGGTGATGAGGAGATATGGTTCATTTTCCTCCGGCACCAGCGTATACTTGTTTTAGGCGGGAGGAGTTTTGCTTAATCATCGGTCTACGCTTCGGACACGATGATTTAGGTCGGTACACTAGTCATATCGCCCGCCCATCATGGTTATATCGGGTTTTTCCTGAGCTGGCAAAGTCGAAGCCGAGTATACACGTCGACGACTTGAAGAGATTATTTGATAAAGATGGTTTTACTCGGATGGATGACCTTGATGTTATCCGAGTATGTCATTTATTACTTTTGCATACCGCCTTTTTAGGCAAAGAGGGCGGACAACCAATCTCCGAGGACCTAATATTATTGGTAGAGGACCTAAATGCATGGAACCTATTTCTGTGGGGTTCATATCTATGGAAAGCTACCTGGAAGAAGTTGTCGTCTGCCTTAGAGGACCGAAAAAGTTTGCGGGGCGATGGTTCTAAATACACTTTGACAGGCTTTACTTGGGCCTTTAAGGTAAGAAATTCTATATAATGTTTCCAAAATTATAATTAATTATTTAACAATTACTAATGTTTGTGTGTATTATATTGTTTTGTAGATTTGGATATTTGAGGCTTTCCCCAGCATGCGGACATATGCGATAAAAAGATCAAATGATATTCCTAGGGCTATTACCTGGAAGAGGATCCGCATGTTGGATTGGGAAGATCTACTCCCATATACGACGATGAATGATGTAAGTTAACACACAAATAATACCATATATAAACAAGTTATTACTAGTACAAGTTTAACTTTGTTTGAGCTTTTATATTGTTAGGAGGCCAACTATCCATTACAGAGGCTGACACCCACAGAGGCTGAGCTTGCCACTGATTGGTGGCAAGCTAGTAAGCGATTTTTTTATGGGACGGATGATGAGCACCCTCCACTTCGAGAGCCATCACCTGATCGGGCCGATTCTACAGCTCGATACCCGAAGCCATCACCTGATCGAGCCTCTTCTCCACCTCCACCTTCACCTATTCCATCACATCATCGAGCCTCTTCTCCACCATCACCTCATGATAGGCGACCGACAAAGAGGCCACGACATTTATCTCCTTGTTCTCCACCTCCACGAGATGAGTTAGGGGAATTACGTGATGAGGTCGGTGCTTTGCGTCATGAGGTCGGTACTTTACGTGAAGATAATGGTGCATGGAGTGATGAGGTTCGATCTTTACGTGGTGAGGTGGATTTTTTACGCGATGATAATGGTGCACTATGTGGTGAGGTATCTACTTTACGTGATGAGGTTGCCGCTCTACGCGAGATTGTTTCATCGTTACAGAATGAGGTTCATACTCTACGCAATGAGGTAAATATGTTTAATACTATACTAAAAATGCAAATAACCTTCTTTCGGCATTATTTATTTACTGATTTATGTATTAATTTATTTTCAGCGGCCCGATAAGGTAGATGTTTTACGTCGGGTTTTTCTTGCATGACGGGGTTCACGTATCAGACGTCATGCACGTGCCATTACGTCTCTATTCGCCCCACTAGTGCCAAGACTCCGTAAGAAGAAGCCCGATGCACCTGTCATCATTCAAGAGGCTCCTCCTATCGTTCAAGAGGCCCCTCTCATCATCGAAGAAGCCACTCCCACCGTTCAAGAGGCCCCCGTCATCGTTCAAGAGGTCCCGTCCGCCGTTCAAGAGCCCGATGCATATAGGGTCATATGTCGACATATTGATAAACCCCCTCGCGTGCCCGATATGATGGATGCGAGTTGGCTTTCGTATGTGTTACCGGCCAGTACCATTCCTCAGCAGGAAAAAGAAACACTACCGGACACAATTACGGATAATACCATTTGGGCTAAGATCGCAGTTGATTTTTATCTATATGAGCGAAGCAAGGGGTGTTATTCTAACCTATGCTAAATCGACGATGCTATTCATTTGTTTCTTGATCGGTCTTGGTGGGGTGTTTTATTAGGGGTTGAAGATAATGGCTATCTCGAAGGGGTAGTAAGTCTTATATTCTTCTTATATTGCATTTTGATTAAGTTTTTTAAAATTATTAATAAATTCACTAATATATTTATTTTTTTTATAAAACAACATATTGATGCATGAGTGTCACGTCTTCTAATAATAAAGAAATTGAAGAAAAGAGCTACTCGATGGACTATTATGCCGACGTCTTTTCACGCAGCTCACTTGAAGGATCAGAGAAATGCTTCATATAAGTTGGCTAATGGAAAAGCTAAACTTTATCCTGCGTGGTGGGAGGTCGATAAGGTTAGTATTTATTTTTTGAATATTTTAAAGGTTTTCATAAATTTTATTTGATATGCGCAATTATTTATGATTGCAGGTGTTTATCCCTGTTTTGGAACATCGTCATTGGCTTCTCGTCGAGCTTCAGCTCCCATCCCTGAAGATAATGGTATATGACAGCATGTTGAATTACATACCATTTTCTGATTTGAGAGATATTATTACAAAGGAATGGAGCGATCATTTGGCTAAATACTTGAATGCGATTGATTATTAGACAAATTCTAGAAACAAGAAGCCAAAGAAGTTCAAAATTATAATGATCAGAGACGAGACTGCGCCACAACAAACGCAGAGAGCCAGAGGGGATTGTGGTCCTCTCGTATGCTTGTACTTGGAACGTTTGACGACAAGAAGTATACAGTATCTACCTCTCACAGATAAAGATAGAGCTGCAGTAGGCTTGTTGTTTCGGCATTATATGGCCAGATCGATATATGCGAGACGCTGCCTACCTGCATCCGCGTGCTGAAAGTTATACATAAACAATTGGTAAGTTTGAGCAAGTGTTGTTAACATATATACTCTTTAATTGGTTTGAAAATATTTGGTTAAGTACCTAGAGTAATTTGTTGTTTGTTGGTTTTAGATGTGTAGAAAGTGTTGCTTGAGCAAATGTTTGGTTTATGCAGGTTAATCCTGAAGTGAGTTGCGTGAAATGTATTTGTGCATAAACAACAGTCTGGGGTACACTTTTTTTTCTTTGTTTAATTGATGAGGAAATAAGATTTATTTTTTGATTAATTGATTTGTAAAAGTTGATTTGTTTAATTTGATTTTGTAAATAAGAATTATTTTTTTGTTTGTTTAATTGATTTGTAAAAGTTGATTTGTTGTTTCTAAAAAATTCAATCTGCATTATGTTTGAAGGCAAAAAAGACATGTTGAAGGTACAAATTCGCAACGCGAAAGTTAAATTCGCAACGCAATTTTTGGTTTGCAAATTTGACTTTCACGTTGCGAATTTGACTTTCACGTTGATCGCAACATACAACATCAATGCATATACAACATCAGACACATTCCAAACTATAAATACAAGCTAAAGACACTTGAAGAAGCAAGAGAACAACTATCCAAAAAATCAAACACATGAGAAAATCCCAACATGATAACAACTGAACAAATCATATCAATGTTCAAACTCAAGTTGTAGATTTTGATTTCCTTTTGCTTGGCACCATATGAGATTTGAATTTTGATTTTCTTTTGCTTGGCACCATATGAGCTTTGGATTTTGATTTCCTTTTGCTTGGCACCATATGAGCTTTGGATTTTGATGAGCATCGGAAGCATTTTAGACTTATGATTTGGGTGGTACTCAGAAGCATTTCGGACTTATTATTTTTGTTATTATTACAAGTTATAGCCCTCAATTATCGGGATTTTTAGTTGACATTTGTTGCATTTCTCGTATACCACCCAGATCATACGCCCGAAACATTTCTGACGCTTTAAAGTTGACCAAAAAATACGATGGTCGGGATTTCCCTCGCGTTTAAAGTTGAAAAAAATAAAGGAAATTAGGAATAATCAATGATAACATGCATATTGGCTTGGGCTAATATTTATAGTGGAGCCGAAATTTGTATTGAAATTCAAACTCAAATTGAAATTTAAATTCAAACTCCAATTACATATAAAATGAATTTGAAATGCAGTGTTAAATTGAACATGAAAATTGTATAATTGATTCATATTGTTCAAGTAACATGCTTTATGAACCATCAAGCTAAAATACAATATTGATCGAGTTCAAAGTTGAATTGTGAGTTGATGGGGTTGTCACACTTGTCACATGGTTGGAATAAAGTACTCACATAGAAGAGATAGATTGTTTCGTTATACACATCCCATCTCATCTTAATGAAAACATACATACAATATAATCAAACCAAAACATACTTACACAACAAATTTATACATAACAATGTTCAAATAATATACCCACAAAAACGAAATTAATCCGATAAAAAAGGGTTATTTTTAACGAAGTCCGGAATATTATTTTTCCAAATAATGTACCCATAACAATGTTCAAATAATGTACCCACAACAATGTTTAATTGATTTGTTGTTTAATTTTCAATCTGCATTATGTTGAAGGTAAAAAAAGACCTGTTGAAGGTAAATTCGCAACGTGAAAGTCAAATTCGCTACGCGATAGTCAAATTCGGTTTGCGATTTCGCGTTTTGAATTTGACTATCGCATTGCGAATTTGTCTTTTGCGTTGCGAATTTGACTATCGCAATGCTTATTTCGTGTTACGAATTTGTCTTTCGCGTTGATCGCAACATACAACATCAAGGTATATACAACATCAAACACATTCCAAGCTATAAATACAAGCTAAGGACACTTGAAAAAGCAAGAGAACAACTATCCAAGCAATCAAACACAAGAGAAAATTCCAACATGATAACAACTGAACAGATCATAGCAATGTTCAAACTCAAGTTACTAATGAATGTCTAACTGAAAATGTATGCATTCACACATAAAATACACATAATACAACGTTTGCATTTAAAAATCACCTAAGTTAATAAGTCTCAAAAGGTGAAGCTGGTTGTGATTGGCATTTTGATTGCAATTTTGATTTCCTTTTGCTTGGCACCATATGAGCTTTAAATTTTGATGAGGATCCATTTTTTGGAAGAGGAAAAGATGATTGTGATGACACTGGTGATCCATAGGTCAACCTTGTATGACCACTTTCCTTGCACCGACTACATGTCGATATCCTCTTCTCTTCACCCTTAGACGGTATACGATCGTGATTTTTTGGTCGGCCAGGTAGCCTGCTGTCCATGACTGGTGGCAAAACTGTTTGTAAGTCATCTGGTATGTCCCACTCAGAAGGATGTGGACATGGGTAGACAATCTCGGCATAAGTATGTCGATATACTTCTGTAGTGTAGCAATCCATAGCGTATGCGCTTGAATCATCTTGGTTTAGATGAAGAGAAACTTTTATAACATGGCCACACGGATAATCAGATGTTTGCCATTTCTTACAACTACAAGTCTTTGCATTTAGATCGACAAGCCCATTTAAGTTATTATCTAATACTTCAAACAAAGTGTTTGAACATGGTTCAACTCTCCAGGATGTTGACTTCACAACACGTTTCGTTATCTTTTTTTCAGTCCATGGTGTAACACGACGTTCCAATGTTCCTGTAAATTTAAATAAATAATACTTAGTAAAATATATGATAAGTTACGAATTTAAAGAAATAATATCTGCATGGCTTCTTTTCTTGTAGTACCACTGTTGAATAGAGGCTCAAAAAAACTCCATTAACATAGTAATGGGTAATTTTCGGGAATGACGACTTAGAGCGTTGATTGATTCTGCACTATTAGACGTCATGAAACCATATCTTGCTCCAAGTTGATGTACTCTTGACCATCTTTCAAACCCGACATCTTCTAGTGTTTGAGCACATTGAGGCAAAACACGTCTTAAACAATTTATATGCTTATTAAAATCCACTTCCCGATAAGCTTTTACAGCCTTCCAGTATGTCCATTTGTGATTTTTTATACCAGCAAACCTTGACTTTAGATTTCTGTACAAATGAACACCACAAAGTCCATGAAAAGCATATGGGAAACACCTTCTAACAGCGTTGTCAATTGAGTTTGCCCTATCGGATATGATTGTCAGATTGCTAATAGGACCTATGTAATCCCTAAGATGCCCCATAAACCATGTCCATGAATCAGAGGTTTCATATTTGCCAACCCGTAAGCTATTGGCAGTATCTCATTGTTAGCATCCATGGCTACTACTATTAAGTTTACTCCAAGGTATCGACCTTTCAAATGTGCTCTATCAACTATAATAACTGGGCGCATACAAGTAATAAACGAACGAATCTACAAAATCATGTACACAAGAAATATAATCATTTAAATGTGAAATGCATGCAACTAACAAAAATGAGTCAACAAAATTTTAATTATTTACTAACCGCAGCACCAATGACGATAAACAACAACTCAAAGCGTCCATCTCTATCTGTTTTGATATGAGTTACCGACCCAGGATTTTTCAGCTTTAAATTGTGACAATAAGCCGGCAGTTGGGCAAATGATGCTTCTGGCGACCCCCTCAACAATTCCAAGGCATAACATTTGGCTCTCCAAGCTTGAGAATATGAGATACTAATCTTGAACCGAGCATTCATGTCAGTCATAATTTCATGTCCCCGATATACCCTTCCATTCAAAAACATTAACTCAGCCAGAAAACCACCCAACACATTTTTTGTTTGCCTGTCTATGGTGAGGAAAAACTTGGGTTCTTGAACATGTATGTTTATCAATAAAAGTCCTAACTTGAAACATTTCGCAATCTTTTATCCTCTTTGCAATCATACGCCACGTACAGTTTTTGTCAATCATATACCTTGTTTCGAAAAGATCTTTACTTGATTTGTTAACTCTTAGTTGATAGCCATCTTCCACACATTTCGTATACAAAGCTATCTTCAAGTCTTCCTTTGTATCAAAACAATCATCTTTCTTGATACGAATAACTTTTGTGTAACAATCAACTGATATCTTTACCAACTCTTCTTCTGGTATCTGAAGTAATTCTGGCATATTCCAATTATACTCCCGTGGTATTTTCTTTTTTTCCTTTCTTCGGGGACTTCTTCTTTTTCTTTTTCTTCTTCAGGGTTATATGAATTACAGAATGGGTGTTCAACATGTTCATTCACAGTCGTAACTTCCTCCTCATTATCATCAACATCTTCCTCGGCAACGGTTGTTTCATCATCAAAATTCGGGTATTGACCAATATCAAAATCATTACATGCAGGGTCTGTTTCTTCTTCCATCACATCATCAAAATCCGAGTATTGACCAAGATCAAAGTCCGGGTATTGACCAAGATCAAATTTTGAATACTGACTAGTACTCACAATTTTTTCTTTTGGCTCATAAGCGTCTAACTGGTCAATACGAAAACTGGAATTTGGTGCTGAAAGTTGATTGAGATTTGGATTAGGAAAAGGTTGTGGGTTTTGAGATTGTGTTTGGTATTGGAAATGTGGTGAAACAAAATTTGCTTGGTGATGAAATTGTGGTGGAACCATTAAATTTTGGGTTGAAGAACTTAGTTAATTACTACCTGCTACTGACCCAACTTCACTACTTCTAGGTTCAACAACATACAATGTAACATCATCTTCTTGCGAAACACTAATGTAAGCAATGAATCGTTCAACATCTTCATTGTCGGTTAACAAATAAACTTTACCTTTTCTCAGATAAGATAGCCTAAATCCACTTAGATGCTCTAAATTCAATTTCTTTGCAACACATAATATTAGAGTTTCATAAGTTAACTTTTTTAATGACATTTTTAGTTGAAGATTCATAGGTAAAGGCACATATTGTAAAACACCATGAACATTCTCCCCTGACCCTCCAAAACACAAATCTATCCAAACATGATCAACATTAGATTATTTCATTCTAAAAATTATAAATTAATTTACTAAACAAACGAGCTATAAACTAGATATCATCACTAACTTAGAGAAAAACATACATTTATTAAGTTAATAGTTGATAATTTGGGAGAGAAATCATTGAAAAATTATATAGAAATAAAATTATGTAAAAACAAATAGAGATGGGGAATGATGTCGTTGGATATAGGAACGGATGTCGCCGGAGAAAGTGATAGATAGAGATGGAATGAGTTGCTATTTAGGGATTTAGGTTATGAGTTACTGCTGATGCGTTGTTATATACCCAAAATATTTATGTTGCGAAACTAAAACCTGTTGCGAATTTGAAATTCAGTTGCGAATTTGACTTTCGCGTTGAGAATTTGGAAAATCGCAATGCGATTTACATATTCGCGTTGCGAAATTGGAAACTGGGTTGCGCAATTAGAATTCGCGTTGCGAATTTGAGATCGCGTTGCGAATTTGTTGGTCATTTTGGCAAATCCAAAAAAAGTTGGTTAAATTCGTATAATATAAGGCATTTTTGGTCACTGATGTTATTTTTTCTAATTTATAATCACCCTAGATTATTAAAAAAAATAAGTAAATAAAATAGTTAAAATAAATATATAGTTCATCTTCATTAAGAATTAGGATTTATATTGCAAAATATTTAAATTTTATATATATTTTGAATCACAAGATAAGTACGTGTAAGTAAATTCATTAAAAGAAATTAAAATTGAGATTAACTTATTAGAATGTATGAGTAATGAAGATTAAATGAATAATTATATCAATTTTATTAACTATTATTTCAATTCCTCCATTAAATATTAACGGAAAATGACTTGACTTATATTATTTAAATAATTAAATGATTTAATTAAAAAAATTAAAAGACCGATTACTAAAATAAAATTATCTCATAATTTGTAATTTATCATATAAATAATATAGGTTATAGACCAAAAAGGAACCAAATAGTCGAGGGATTTTTTTGCCCCATTAGGCCAAGCGGAAAATTTAATTGGCCTAGTAGGTAAGTTCAGAATTTATTTTGTAATCTAAGACAAATGTTATAGTTGAGGGAAAATTTGTCACTTCAACATGATAAGTTTTTCCAAATAATGTTTTTCATCCAAACTCGTTATG
The DNA here is from genome assembly GCF_006381635.1 of Hibiscus syriacus. Taxonomy (NCBI): domain Eukaryota; kingdom Viridiplantae; phylum Streptophyta; class Magnoliopsida; order Malvales; family Malvaceae; genus Hibiscus; species Hibiscus syriacus. The sequence continues at coordinate 2,847,644 of NW_024063319.1, forward strand.
TCGACGTGATGAGTTTGAATAAAATATAATATTTTATTAGAATTTATCACATCGGGAGGTTTGAATAAAAAAATATTTTATTAAAACTTGTCACGTTATCACATCGATATAACAAGTTTCAAGTCATTGTAGTAAATATCGTATATCCCTAAATAATTTGCTTTGTACTGTATTGGACTAAATAATTAGTATGCCTATAATATTGGCCAATTTTTCCCTAGTTGAGCTCATTTTGGGCTTACTTCGACGTTTTAGTCCACTAGAGTCGGTGGAACCTTTATTTTATTATGTTTTTCTCTTAATGGGATTAACCCTATTAAGCACCAGTTTCATATGATGGACCTTAGTACAAAATATTGTTTATTTATTTACTTCTCTGGAAGGAATGTAATGTTACTATATATATTGTCCTCCAGTTCCAGAGAATGTAATGTTACTATATATTTTTTTTGTTGCCCTCTAGATTTCACTTTGACTAATATGGATTGACTTGGATCGTACACCTGATTTTGATGGGTGAGTCTCCCAGAGGAAATTATCTGCATACACAGGGACTCGAACCTAAAACATTACTTAAGCGATATCAAACTGCTTCCCACTTGAACCACTATATTCATACTATGGATTACCAATACAAATATAATATATTGGAGTCACAAAAAATAAAATTAATCAATAAAGAAAATTAAGGAGTCATGAATCTACAAACTCTAATTACATTATTATGCATACTTAGTTGAGTTTTCTGTTACCAATAAAAAAACATGGACTCTCGAGAAAATATTAGTTTTTTTAGGATAGAAAGAAGAGGTAATTGCAGAACTAGCAAAGAAGCAAATAATACGGTTGACTTCTTGATTTCTGGAAAATGGTTGATATTTGTTCTTGTATCATGTTGAGTGTTGGGATGGTTATTTATAAGGGTAAACTATACCAATGGTTATTAATATTTGAGTAACTTTTCATTTTTTCCACCGGAGTTTCAAAAGTAGCAAATTAGTCACTAACATTATCGATTTGTAACAAACTAATCACTAATGTTATTGATTTGTAACAAAATGATCACTAACGTTATCGATTTATAACAAAATACTCACTCCACCGTTAACCCTTTTAAATTGATGATGTGGAAACTTAATAAAATGGTTATTATTTAATTTTACCCCAAAACTATTGCTTAAACATCAAATATGTGCTTAAATAATGATTTTATATCTAATTTATCCAAAAAAATTATAATTTTTAGTTTTTTTTTTTAAACACTCCGCCATCTCAATTATATTCTAACCACTTTCCTTAGAAAACGAAAATCACACTTAAACAAACTCTCGCTTGCTAGTTTGATTCATTTGTTACTGTTTTTGGCCTAGGCATTAATTTTACTCGAAAGCTATAGGCATTTTGCATCTTTGATCCTTTCTCGTTGCACTGCAGCTGTAAAAAAAATTAGCTGACCCTTATTCTCATATGTAATGAGGTAAGGGGGAGGTATGATAGTAGGCTGCCCCTAACACCAGGTTGAGAGCAGCTTCTGTGGGAGACCTCCGAATTATGAATTGCCCACCGTGGGACTCGATCCCACGATCCCAAGGTTAAGAGCCTTGTGCTCTACCAACTGAGCTGGACAGGCAATTGGACTCTGAATATAAGCATGTTAGTTTGTAAAAACTTGAAAAACAAAATAAAAACAATAATTATTTATCTAATATATATATATTAACATCCTTATATAATTAAAAATTAAGAAACGAACTTATTTATTATAACGTATATATATTTAATATTAAGCTAATTAAAATTAACTAAAAGCAATTAAAAATTTTTAACTAAAATTAATGGTTTAACATTTAAAATTAAACAAAAAAACCCAGACAAAAATGAGTGTCTATAGATTCGACTTGAAAACTTACGAGCTTAAAATTATCAAACTCGACTCGAACTCCAAATAAAAATTTGAACCTCGACTCAAAAACTCACAATCTTAAAATTTTCCAGTTCACCTCAAAATAAAAAATTTAAGCTTGACTCGAGCTTGAAGAACTTGAACTCGAAATGTTCTTAGACTTAGCTCAATTAAAACTTGAACTCGAACCTAAACCTTAAGTACATGAAATCCTTATATTATATTTAAAAAAATAACAAGATATAAATGTTAATATTTTTCATAATTTAATTTAAATATATAAAAAAATTAATATATTATTTTTTAAAATTTGTTCGTGAGATTTCGTGTCAGATATCAAGTAACTTACTTTGGCTCATTAAGAACTTGATTCGATAATTAATCAAACTTTAATTGATTCAATTTCAAGTAGCTCATGATTTTGTCTCATCTTATTTACAGCCCTAATATCCATGACTCATCTAGAGATTGAAATGACAGAGACGTCTTCTAGAGAAGTATATGCAGAGGAGTATAGCAAATATGTGTATATGTGTAGGGATGGGCATGGGACCCGAACCCGACATGTTCTGACCCGGCCCGACCTGTTTAAAAGAATAAGTTCGGGTCGGGTCAGTTTTTTAGAGTTTGTGTTCGAGTCGGATTCAGGTTTAGGGTGAAAATACCCGACTCGATCCAACCAGAAAAAAATATAATTTTACCTTATACATTTAAGTATAATTATAATAATGCCCCTCTATATATTATTTTTTCAATTAAGTCCATATTTTTATTGAATAGAAATAATAATTTTTAATAAATATATTATTTCGAGTTGAGTCGGTTCGGGTTCGAATTTTATCTTGAAAAGTCGGTTTGGATTAGGGTCGAGTCGGGTTGACCCAAACCTGACCCGTGCCATCCCTATATGTGTGTGTTGAGAAGAGATATTAAAAGATTGTGATAAATTGAGACATTTGTGATTGCTTCTTACCAAGCAAAAAACTACATCAAGGAGATCCTTTAAGCCCTTTTATGTTTTTGTTTTGCAATGAGGGTCTTTCAACACTTTTGCGCTAGATTCACATAATGGCACTATCCAGGGGGTACGTGTATTTCTTGTAGGCCCCCTTTGATAACAAATCTTCTATTTGCTCACGACAGTTATATTTTTGGAGATGCTTCCACACCTAGAGCCAATAATCTAAAGCACATCTTCCATACTTATTCTCAATGTTCTGGTCAACTTATTAACTTTGAGAAATTGAGTGTCTTTTTCAATTCAAATGTTATTGAAGAAAATCGTTAAGATGTTTGTTGAATTCCAAAAGTATCTAGTCAATCTTGTTCGGATGTTTACTTAAGGCTTCCTTCCATTAATTAGGATGATATCACGTATGAAACTCTTCTCTTTTTCCTCCATTTACTTTGTCTTCTTCCTTCCTTTTTCATCTCTTTCTTCCTCCTAAAAGTTGAGAAAAGGTTGAAACTGTATAGCCTTGCAAGCCTAATCTGAGAATAACAAGGTACGGGTTAAAATCTCCTCATCATTAGCTTCCATTCAAGCCTTTAAAATCAAATATTGTCCATAGTGACCATAAGTGAGGGGTTTAGGAAACTATAAGTTCCCAGCCCATTTTTAGCGAGTTTAAGTTCTAGGAAGTATTCCTAGCTTTATTCTAAGTTCCTAAATCAGTTGGCAACTCATTTTTCCATGTTATGATTAGTGGGAGAGATTGGAGGAAGCTCCAAGGCAAGAGGCAAAGACAAGTGGTTATTAGTTGAGCTAATGACGTTTTCTAGCAACCAAGCACTAAGGTAAATATTTCTAACTTATATATACCATTTGTAGCTCATTAGGTGTACATTGTTGGTTAGTTGAGTTCATGAAGCATGTATGGGCTTTTTCATGGTTATACAATGCTTAATGGCCATATGAGGGAAAATGCGTAGTGTTAGGGTATATTTTCGTGCTTCAAAAAGGGTATTTATGGGTTTGAGTATCAATGTTGTCGGAACCGTCTTTCGGTTGGGCCCCGAAATTGGGCTTCGACTTGGATTAAACGAATTTGAGTCTCCACCGATCATTTATTTTAAAACAAATGAGCAACAAAGATGTGTCGGATTCGGGAGTCGGTTACAGTCAAGGAAGGGTTAGCACCATTGAACTGCTCTTTCGGTACTACGCAATTTCCAGTTGTCTTAAATTAAGAAAATTATAATTTAAAATTAAAAGGTAAAAATACGATCTCAATTACTTACCTTAGATAGTTTTAAAGGTGTACCCATAAGAGAGTCAAAAAACATGTTAGATTAAAAAATGAAAATAAATATAATAAAGAAAATAAAAAAACGACCGAAATAAAGGAATAAAAAAAGAATGAAAATAAAAATGAATACGATAAGAAAAATAAAATGAAAAAGAATGATAATAATATATACATAATAAACAAATAAATAAATAAAATAAGAAGAAAATACAAATAAATAAAACAAATGTAATGAAGATAAAAAATAAAAATAAAGATAAGGAATAAAAATAAAAATGAAATGGAGGAAAAAATAAAAAGGGTAAATAGAAATAAATAAAATATAATAATAATAATAATAATAATAATAATAATAATAATAATAAAAGCAGTAAGTAAAGCGTAATAAAAGAAAATAAAAATAGAAGGGTATAAGAATAATAAATAAAATATATGTATATATGTAATAATAAATATAATATTTGCAACAAATAAAAAATAAATGGAAAAAATGTATAGATATATATATATATATATATAATATTAATACATATAAATAAATAATAGAGAGAGAAAAAATATAATAATGGTAGGGAAATGAAATAAAATAAGATAAAAAAATATAATGAATATACATATAAATAAAATGTTTTAAAAATAATAATAAATTAAAAAAAGATAAAAAAATAAAACATATAAAATATAATAATAATAATAAAGTATATATAATAATAATAATAGTAAGGGAAAAAATAAAATATAAAAAATTGAATTTTTTTAAAGCTCTTCCCCTCCTCTTTCCAAACGTCCGAACGCTTTTCACAAAATAGCCTCAGGGTTCCGTATATCTAAAAAGTTAGTTTCAAAAAAATATCTCTTCCGCTCATCAGTCTTTTGAGTTTTTGTGGTTTTAAAAATCGAAAGCAAGAAACAAACGACACATGCAAGCCTAACAACCAAAAAAGGTAAGGTTTTTTTTACCTTTATTGTCTTCGAAACTTTGCAAAAAAAAATTGTTTTGATTGCTCCAAATTTTCTGTTCGTATTTTGTGTATAAATTGTGTGTTACAATAGTGAGTTACAATGGCTATTTATAATGCTTATAGATCCTATTTTTAGGAGTTTGAATCTTAGTAAAACTTTATCCTATTTTTAGGAGTTTAAATCATAGTAAAACTCTATCCTATTTTTAGGAGTTTGAATCCTAGTAAAACTCTAACGTTATGTTTGTTTTTTGAATTTCACTAAATCGGGGTTGTTGATAGTGTTGTACCCAGACGAAAAGGTGTGTTGACAGCTGCCCCTCTTTGCCCATAGTCGTGTAACGAGGATATGGCAAAGATTAAAAGACACGTTTTTCGTTCGGTGAAGTTGAAAATTGACTCTGATGTTTCAATAACTCTCTATCAAGTTCAGTTGTGGATGACTAATCCGTCGTGAAGTCGAGTTCATCTTGAAATGATATGGAATTGAAGTTGTAGTTCAGAATTTGAATCAACACGTGGCTTCTCGCTGCCCTTCGGTCTTCTTCTCGGTTTAAAGACCTTAGATTGGAATCAAACTCAGAAATCTTCGTTGACATGTAGCGTTTCTTGACTTAAGCTATGCTGCTTGAAAATGGTTGCTTGTCACTAAGGCACGGCTAACCCAGGTCTTCTTCTTGACTGGAAGACCTCGACTGCAACCGGACAGTAGTGTGATTGATGTGTCATTGAGCTGAATGAAATCGAACTCGACAATTTTGTTGAAATATAGTCATTCTTGCCTTGAGCTATGTTGTGAATGATGTGCCTTGAGCTGAATGAAATCGAACTCGAAGGTCTTTAGCAGATAACCCTTTTAGCCTTGAGCTATGCTGCAAATGATAGTGCATTTGAGCTGAGTGGAATCGAACTCTAAGGTCTTTGTGTTTCAAGAGAAACATTTTCAAAGGTTTTTTTTAAATAAAAACTGTCTCAAGGGAGATAAAATTTTGTTTCAAGAGAAACATATTCAAATATTGGTGTTTCAAGAGAGACAAAACTTTGTTTCAAGGGAAACTGTCTCAATAGAGACAACTTGTTTAAAGAGAAACTGTCTCAAGAGAGACAAAACTTAGTTCCGAAAGAAACTGTCTCAAGGGAGACAAAATTTGCTTCAAGGAAAACATATTTAAAGATTTTGTTTCAAGGGAAACTGTCTCAAGAGAGATAATTTGTTTTAAGGGAAACTGTCTCAAGAGAGACAAATTTTGTTTCAAGGGAAACTGTCCCAAGAGAGACAAAATTTGTTTCAAGAGAGACAAAACTTTGTTTTGAGTAAATCAGTCTCAAGCGAGACGACCCCTTGTTTCGAGAGAAACAATCTCAAAGGCGATCAATAATCTGCTTGTTCCTGAAGATGAATGTTCCTGCTAGGTACGATTCCCTTCGTCGTGATGTTGAAACCGTGGATGACCCATTCGTTGTGAATTTGAGCCTTGAATTAGATATCCTTCGTCGTGAAGTTGAAATCCAATCTAAAGATGAATGCTTCTTGTGTACACGATTCTTTTCGTCGTGAAGTTGAAATTGTAGATGGCCCATTCGTCATGAAGTTGAAACTTGACTTGAATATTCTTCGTCGTGTAGTTGAAATCCAATTTGTATTGTTTCGAGTCCAATATCATTCGTCGTGAAGTTGAGATTAACTCTAAATGAAACTGAGAAGCCCCTTCGCCTAAAGTTGAGCTTTGAATTGGATATCATTCGTCGTGAAGTTGAAATCCAATCTAAAGTTAGCACAATATCCTTCTTTGTGAAGTTGAAATCGTGGTTGTATGGGCACGATATCCTTTATCGTGGAGTTGAAATCGTGGATTCGTGGGTACGATATCCTCCATCGTGGAGTTGAAATCGTTAATGACCCATTCGTCGTGAAGTTGAGCCTTGACTTGAATATCCTTCGTCGTGAAGTTGAAATCCAAGTATTGAATGTTGTTTGGAGTTGAATATCCTTCGTCGTGAAGTTGAGCCTTGACTTAAATATCCTTCGTCGTGAAGTTGAAATCCAAGTATTGAATGTTGTTTGGAGTTGAATATCCTTCGTCGTGAAGTTGAAATTCAATCTCGAGCAAATTGTGTCGCTTTGAGTCCAATATCCTTAGCTGTGAAGTTGAAATTGACTCTGAACGAGACTCGAAAAGTTGCTTTGTCGTCAGACAGTCGCCCCTTCGCTGTGAGGTCGAACAACCACCCTCAACTTTTGAATGTGCTTTTGAATCGAGTACATTTCGTCTTGAAGTTGACACTTAACTCAAAAAGCTGCAACAAATTATGTATGCTAAAAATGATAAATATGATGTCTAAGATGCATGCAACATGAATTAATTATTTTTTATCTCCTGGATGGAGCCTCATTCCTTGTCTGCTTGTTCCTGTATGTGGAGGAAAGACCTTTAGAAGATCTGATAATTCGCATCAGGATGTTGAATCCCCAAAGATGCCCCAATATTTGATATTGAATCTTCAAAGATGCCCCCATTATTCCTCATTTCTTGCTTCAACATTGATTTTAAGCATGAGTTTTATGTCTGAGAGCCACATGTCATTTACCAAGATCCACTCTAGAGAGATTGTTTTGTTTGAAAAAAATGTTTTTCTTTCTCTTTTATTTTCAAAGTTATGAAAATATCAACTAAAAGAGTTACGGAAAATGTTTAACCAAAAGTTTTGAAAATATTGCCCCTTTCACGATTTTACAATTAAGACGAATCATAAAACTAGAGTTCATTGGATATCAAAGAATTAATTACATTGTTAATCCTTCAATAAATTATAGTTATTTGACAAGTGCCAAGATCAAAACTATTTTTGGGAAATGGTTTAGGAAATGATAAAAAATCTCAGGTTATCGTGTTTGGTCAAATGTTTGGCATTTTTGTTTATTTGATGCTCATAGGTTTGATGGGTAGCTTGCATGTTCTTCTATTGGAAGTGTTCTTCGACTCCCAACCTTCGTGGTCACACTCGGATTGTGCGATCGCCTCAGCTGCACAATTTTTATATTCGAGCCGCTTTTTCAGGTTTTCAACTCGAATCCTCATTTAGTTTCAAGAAGTCATTCATAATTTACGTCTTGAACCCCCCTTTGTTATTTTTCTTTATCATGCATTAAAGATTTTAAAATTTTGTGCAAATAAATATTAATCCTGACGGGCGGTATGAAATCTGAAGATAGTCTCTTCTGTTTAGAAATTCATGTATAATTAGAAGGGACTTTAAGGCACGTAATGTAGGTCATGGTTCATGGTTACAAAAAAAATGATAAATAGGCACAAACAAGTGTTTCAGGGTATTGAACAAAGGATCAATTCTTTCTGATGCCTTCAATCCTGTCTTGCTCAATTTGAATATGCTCGTATGTGTTTCTCTTGATTTTCTCTGGATGTTCCATGATCTTCGAGTGAAGTGATTCTGAAATGATTGTGCTTGATCAATCTCATAATTTGAATCTCGACGCGTCATTTGAATCGAGTGAATCTTTGCATATGCGTCTTGTCTTCTTTTTTTTCACTTTTTCCTTTGTTTTTGTTTCTCTTTTTTATTTTCTCTATGTTTTTTCTTTGTTTTTTTCTCTTTTTTGTTTTTGTTCAAATCGAATCTTTGCCCTTGGCATTTGGTATCTCCTTTGGATTGATGTCTTCACTCATGTGAGTAGATTTTTTCCACCTTGCCCCCCAGTGTGGAGGGTGATACTTGGTTAGGGTTGAATCAGAAGAAAAATAGTATAGGCTCAAAAGGAGACACAAGGGATATATATTTTCTCTTGTTATGAAGGGATAAAGAAAGAAAGTCGTTCATCATTTCATACATGGAAGTTTTCGCAGAAGAGATATCCCTAAGGGGATAGATTTTCAGGATTAATTTTATTTACAAGAAAACAGTGTATTAATGTATGATAGAATTATTTCGAATGAACTCTTCTTTCTGCTTCTTGGTCCCGACATGTCTTAATGTTCAGGCTCCCTGCGAAATGCCCCGAGTTAGAAGAAGTTTCATGTTCAAATGAACCACTCAATGCCTTAGGTCTTAGTGGTATAAAAAGTCAACTTTGAGTCTAAAAAGACAGTGATGTAACTTTATTGACTTAAAGAAAGGTTCAAAAGTTTCAAAGGGTGGTAATGTCAAAATCTGGTCTTGTGGTAATGATCATGAATTATTTTGGGTAAAGAATCAAGGTATTTTATTTTGGGATTTAAGACATGATAAGAAATATCTAATCTTGCCATATGTCAAAAATCTATAATTCTTGAAAAATTAAAATAATCCTTAATTCATTTAATATTCAAAGAACTAAAGATTAAAATTTGTTCAATTATTCCACCTTAGAAGGTAGCACAAATTCAATCGTTTAAAAGATTAAGCAAACATGAAAGATCAAAGATGTGTTCAAACAAAACAATCCTCTAAGTGCAAATGATATACGCAATGCCCCCTTCTTTGGCTGTCCATACCCCTGAATTCATCAGGTTTTGGATCTTGCGCTTCAATGCCTTATAATTCTTTGAGGAGTGTCTGAAGCTTCCTATGTGGTAACTGCACACAGCTTCAACATCGTAACCCTTAGGATATGGGGATTCTGTTCTCAGATCATCTTGGCAGGCTTTGTCCTACAATCAGCTGATCAGGCTCCCACTGTATTGATTTCAGTTTTTTTTAATTGTTAAAATCTCGCTTCCATGTGGTGTCACGTGATTAGAACCACTTCATCGAATCATTCATGAGTTAATTTCATGTTTATGAAAATGCTTAAAAAAGATATGTAAATGCAAAATGCAAAAATGCATGAAATGTTCGAGGCATTGATCCGAAAATGTGTTTGTTATTATAAATAATCCTTATTGGGGACAAAAGTATTGTCTTATGAGACAAAAAAATATTTTAAAGGTATAAACCCTAACAGCTTCTGACAGGTTGATTCGTCTTCCGCCTTTTTTGTCACCGGTTGAATACCCTGTCGAACCGTTCCGACTTCTATAGCTAAACTGTGCGAGTGATGTGTTGTCAGCTCTAAAAAGTCTCAAATGGCTGCATCTCTGACTTTTACTCTGTGTTGGGCCTGTTTCTAAAGAAAGCGCCATTGGAGCCCTCCATTGAAGTTTATTTGTTTGCTTCTTGAATTTGTCAACAATGACCTCCAGTTTCAGTTATCGCCTTGTCATCTTATTCTTGTTGTCTTCGAAGAGACTCTCCAGGTCAGTAACATTCTTCTCGTCTGCCCCTGCAACTTTTGCCAACTCAAAAAGTTGACTTTCAATGTGCACAATGTAAATCCAAGTCCATCCTGAGTATTCTTCGACCATAGCTAGACTTCTGAGTTTTTCATCTCTTGTATTATAACCCATTTGTCCATTAATGTAAATTATTTACGTTTAGCGAACACATTTTTGGTGGATCAACACATCTTTTAAATGATACAAATGATGAAAATTAAAATAAAAAATAAAAAGAGTTAGTGAGGTAAGGATAATAATCAAAACAGTAATGAAAATAAAAGTTCTACCCCACATGATATATACCCCACATACTTAGTATTCCTACCCGGACATGATCTCTATCCCGCAAGTTGATTTTGAACAAGTCTTAATCGCATAAATTTCTAGTTCACATGCTTTGAACATAAAATAAAGCAGGAAATGAACTCAAAATAGCCTAGGGTTTAAAATGAGATTTCAGGGTAAGCTCTAATTCTCCATAGTCTCCCGGTTTAGGTTCTAAAAAATATATCCGAGTTCTCCTTGTTGATGCCCCATTGGTCTTATCAGACCCTTAGTCCTAAGTCCATTATAAGCTTATGTGGACTAAGTTAAACTCGAGAGAAAACATTCCCTTATGCCCGCACAGTGAATAAATTCACACAAAGACATAAGGTATATGAATCTCGAAGGCTACTTGCTAGGCCCGCACGGTGAATAAATTCACACGAAGACGTCGCTTTCACCCCCACTTAAAACGGGTTTGGAGCTCGGGTTTAGAGCCTTAGATGGAAAACAAGTTTTGACAAGCTGAAATCATTGAGAAAACTGTCAGTGCAACTATTTATTCGAAAAAATATAATCAGAAGTGATAAGGATCGAAAAATTACCTTAAAATTTAAACTTATCATTTTCATTAAAAAGATAACTGGAAATTATCTTAGCCTCACTCACTTACCTTTCCCCAGCGGAGTCGCCAAACTGTCAGAACCGTCTTTCAGTTGGGCCCCGAAATTGGGCTTCGACTTGGATTAAACGAATTGGAGTCGCCACCGATCATTTATTTTAAAACAAATGGGTTGATCGGATACCCTATTTCTTACCTGATCTACGTCTTTCCAAAGATGTGTCGGATTCGGGAGTCGGTTACAGTCAAGGAAGGGTTAGCACCCTTGAACTGCTCTTTCGGTACTACGCAATTTCCAGTTGTCTTAAATTAAGAAAATTATAATTTAAAATTAAAAGGTAAAAATACAATCCAAATTACTTATCTTAGATAGTTTTAAAGGTGTACACTTAAGAGAGTCAAAAAACATGTTAGCTAAAAAATGAAAATAAATATAATAAAAAAATAAAAAAAACGACCGAAATAAAAGAATAAAAAAAGAGTGAAAATAAAAATGAATACGATAAGAAAAATAAAATGAAAAAGAATGATAATAATATATACATAATAAACAAATAAATATATAAAATAAGAAGAAAATACAAATAAATAAAACAAATGTAAAGAAGATAAAAAAATAAAAAATAAAGATAAGGAATAAAAATAAAAATGAAAATGAAATGGAGGAAAAAAATAAAAAGGGTAAATAGAAATAAATAAAATAAAATAATAAAAATAAAAATACTAATAATAATAAAAATAGTAAGTAAAGAGTAATAAAATAAAAAAAAAAAAGAATGGTATAAGAATAATAAATAAAATATATGTATATATGTAATAATAAATATAATATTTGCAACAAATAAAAAATAAATGGAAAAATGTATATATATATATAATAGTAATATGTATAGATAAATAATAGAGAGAGAGAGAAATATAATAATGGTAGGGAAATGAAATAAAATAAGATAAAAAATATAATGAATATACATATAAATAAAATGTTTTAAATAATAATAATAATAAATTAAAAAAAGATAAAACAAAATAAAACATATAAAACATAATAATAATAATGAAGTATATATAATAATAATAGTAATGAAAAAAATAAAATATAAAAAAATTGAATTTTTTAAAACTCTTCCACTATTCTTTCCAAACGTCCGAACGATTTTCACAAAATAGCCTCGGGGTTTCGTAGATCTAAAAAGTTAGTTTAAAAAAATCTCCTCCGGTCATCGGCCTTTTGAGTTTTTATGGTTTTACAAATCGAAAGCAAGAAATAAACGACACATGCAAGACTAACAAACGAAAAAGGTAAGGTTTTTTACCTTTGTTGTCTTCGAAATTTTGCAAAAAAATGCTTTGATTGTTCCAAATTTTTTGTCTGTATTTTGTGTATAAATTGTGTGTTACAATAGTGAGTTACAATGGCTATTTATAATGCTTATGGATCATATTTTTAGGAGTTTGAATCTTAGTAAAACTCTATCATATTTTTAGGAGTTTGAATCATAGTAAAACTCTATCATATTTTTAGAAGTTTGAATCCTAGTAAAACTCTAACGTTATGTTTATTTTCTGAATCCTACTAAATCGGGGTTGTTGAGAGTGTTATACCTGGACGAAAAGGTGTGTTGACAGATGCTAGACGAACAATACCGATATTATTCTTCATATAGTCTAAAACAAATGGTGTTTTGGGCTGGGAGTATCGATACTCGTTTATGTGGTATTGATACTATTCAATAAGTATTGATACTCTTAATGCAGTATCGATACTTGCGTAGCAATTTCCAGAAAAAGTAGCCAATTTTGGTACTGGTACTAATGAGAGTATTGATACTGAGGGTAAAGTATCGATGCTCTCATTAAAGTTATTGATACTATGTTATTTTTCAAAACATCGAAACAAAATTTAGTATCCATACTCACGGTAGTATCGATACCCCAATGTAGGAGTATCGATACTAGCTAGTCCTCTTAGAATCCAGTAGCTAGTTTTGGTATCAATACCAAGGTTGAGTATCGATATTCAAGGGTCAGTATCAATACTGATGGGCTCAGTATCGGTACCCTCATCCTGGATTGGGTAGGAAACTCATTTCGATTCAAGTGTTCGGGTAGGAAAACAAGGGTAATCATAACTTTATAAACAAGACTACAAGTGAGAACAACATAAATAAATACAGGCACAACTAGAAATAATGTAAATTATGATCACATAAAACTAGCCTTTGTATGACGCTAGGGAAAAAGTCGGGACACCTTAACTACTTTAGTAGTTGATGATCATTTGTTTGTTAGAAATATTCGGATATATCTTAGCTAGTGCTAAGGAACTTCAGTTGTCGACTGGGCGCAGATGCCCCGAGATTCGATGGAGTAAGTTGGTCGGTGTATGCTTTTGATGCAGAAAATTTCGGATCTCACCCCAATACCCGAGGGTATCCCAGGTAGGCTAGGTTGTCGTCTTGAGATGCAGAAAATTCCTCCAACCATACCACTAGACCTACCTCAACACGTTTTTGAATGCTTTTGTATGCCCATGTCCCCACTTGTCAGCATGTTCATGAAATGAATGCATGTAGTATAAAATAGTTATTAATAAGGAACTGACCTTCTGAGCTTTGCGTTCAAAATTTGTTTTCGTGCGCAAGTTAGTAGAGGGATCAATGAGGAGCCTATCGCGTAGTCACATTCCATATCAGCTGTAGTACATAGTACGTCTTAAGTTTTTTTAGAGGGCATGTATTGTCATAGACCCTTGTATTTTTTTTTCAAGTCGTAACTTTATTAAGAATTTATGTATTTTGGAGACTTACCTTTGGGAGCTCCATGTATTTTGTAAACTTAAATGTGATGTATTATTTTATAATTCCTGTGAATTATTTTTCATGTGATATTTACAAATGTTTTTAAAGAAAATTTTTGGGTTAACTACTTCAGTGGTCTCATGTAATGCCTTAGTCCTTTGATCTTTAGGTCGGACGAGATTAGGGTGTTACAAGGTCGAAATAAAAAGAAATCCTTGGCTTTTTTAAAAGATAAGTGTGTTAAAAGTCTATCCAACCGGACAACGAGAACTTTATCATTAGGAGGAAAAGAGATATTTATAAAAAATATTCTCCAAGCTCTACCTCCTTATACAATGGGGTGTTTTTATTTCCTCGAACTCTCTTTAGGGAATTGGAAGCTATGTTTACAAGATTTTGGTGGCAGAAATCATCAAGCAAGAAAGGTATTCATTGGTGCACGTGACAGGCCTTTTGATTGCCTAAAGAGAATGGAGGAATATACTTTTGAGACTTGAATTGTTTTAATATCGCCTTACTAACTAAATAAGGTTGATGAATTATGTCAAACCCTGATTTGTTGGTCGCTAGAGTCCTTAAAGCTAAGTACTTCCCTCCCCCTGACTTCCTACACTCGACTCTTGGCCTAAGACCATCCTATGTTTGGAAGAGTATTTGGTCTTCAAGGATACTTTAGAAATAGATATTTTCTGGAAGGTTGAAATAGGAAATACAGCCTCTATATGAAACAGTTATTGGTTTTGTATAGTCCATGCGCATCTTATATCTACTCCTAGAATTGATGTTCTCGAATGGGTGGCTGATCTGATTAATTCCGAAACAAAATATTGTAATTCTACTTTCAATAGACAGAATTTTAATAGTGAAGATGCAGCAACTATTCTATGCATCAGACTATCCAATTTCTTAAGAAGACATCTTAGTATGGGGATGAGAACACACTGGGATTTATTCTGTCAGAAGCAATTATAGGATGCTTATTCAAGATCAATTTCTAATGAGATACATAGGTCAGTTCTGTAATTCTATATGGAGAATGAAATACCTGGCTAAATTAAGATCAATCTTTGGAAGTTTGCTTTAGCTATATTCTAATCATGTACAATTTAGTTATTAAAAGATTGTATCCTCATGATTTGTGTCCTAGATGTTCTTTATGTTCAGAGACGGCTAATCCTTTGAGTAAGCAATATCCACATGTTAAGCAATCTTTGGAAGCTTTGGCTTTCCAGTGGCCATCCAACATTGATCAATTAGATTTTTGTGAGTGGCTAGCATGGATGTTCAATAATTACAGTGGCAACATACACATAGAAATAGCAATCACAGTTTGGGCTATTTGGTTTTCTCGTAATAAATTTCTACATGAAAGGGTTTATCAAGATTTTCCTATTGTTGTAAATTTTGTAAAGAGTTACCTGTCTACTGAATTGGGTATTTTTCTCCAATCAATTAGTTCATCCCCGAACTCACTCCAATGCTTGTTGGTCTCCACCCTCGGCTCCGAAGGTTAAATTGAATTTCGATGCTAGTTTCTCCGTGCAGTCAAAAACTTCTTGGTCAGGCTTCATCATTAGAAACAGTAATGGCCAAATCCTGGGTTCGGCATACGAAATTAACCATGACATTCATTCTGCTTTCGAGGCAGAAGCCATCTCTGATGTACAAGGCTTAAGTTTTGCTCACGATATGGATTTTCAAGATATCCTTGCTGAGGGAGACTCTCGAATGATTATTCAGAAACTATCCTCTAGTGAAGAAGATCGTTCTATTATCCGACCCTTTGTTGCAGAAGCATAACAGCTCTCAAGACGTTTTCATTCCTGCCAGGCAGCTCATGGAAAGGCATCCCTTGATCGTTTCGCCCTTGAAGATCAGTTTTGGGTCGAGAATGCCCTGCTAAAGTCATCAGTTTTGCAGCCTCTGATCGAGGCTTTATGGACCCACCTTAGAGGATCATCAACATCTGCAACTTTTCTGGGCTTTCGTTCTCTATACCCACCTCGATTTGATATCTAAGCTCCTATTTCATCTTTGAAATATTATTAATCGGCTCTCGGATCATCTGATTTTGCTTCTTCCTTTTGTTTTGGGTTTTGTTAATGAGATTTTGTTTGTCGTTTTTACTTTACTTTTTCAGCTTGTTTTATTGGTCTTTATTCTGTATTTCAGAGTTTTTTCTCTAATAATATCAGATGGTACCGATTCTAAAAAAAAATTAATAACTTATTAAAATGCTTTAACAATTAAAAGAAACATTATTTTTTTTTGAAGCTTATATATATATATATATGAGAAAGTTTTATGTGGGGCAGTCTTAATATACGGTTAAGGAAATGTGTTACTGAAAATATTAATTTTTTAACATTTCCTTTAAAATATTACCTAAAACATTATTATTTCTACCGGAAATGTTATTATTGGGCGCTTTACTGAAAATATTTAATATATCTAATAAAATGTAACCTAAAATATTATTTTTTCTATCAGAAATATTAAAAAAACATTAATGTTTTAGGTAAAAAAAAATATTTTAGGTAATTTTTTACCAAAAATATTTAAAAAATATTAACATTTTCAGTAACATCTTTCTTTATCCGTATATTAAAATCGTAGTACAGTAAAACTACACTATATATATATATATATATATATATATATATATATAGACACACACGTTAATCAACTGCAAAAACTATAAACATAAACTATTGTGTAATTATTCTAAATTTTTAAGAAGAAAACGGCAGCATGATTCAGCCCAATCCTATCCAGTAGAGGTCTAAATTCAAATCCAATCCCCACGTTACACGCAAAACAATAGGTCCGTCTGAGGAGGGGAGTGGTTGGGATATATTAATACTCCATTGATGGAAGGCTTGAAAGGAGATGGATTTGCCTAGCCATGGCACTAGGATCATGCATATCCTTGAGAATACGTAAACAACAAGAAGGCCAGCTTAAGATTTGTGCATAGACAATTAGGGACCCTTCAACAATCCCTAAAGTGTGTTTTTTATCGTGTTGGTGATGTTGGTTAATCTAAAATAAAACTCTTAAGATGTATTTTTTCACATTCCCCGTTTGATTGGTCGAAAATGTCATTCCCAGTAATCTTATATTATTAATAGTGGATTTTTTGGGTATATTATCGGGAATGTCATTACCTCTCTTTCCTTAGGTATTGTTGGATTACCGACGTTTTGGACTAAAATGCCCTTAAATTTTTTTTTCTTTCAAAAATATTTTTATTCTTTCAAGAAAAAAGTTTAAATTTTTATTCTGTCATTGAACAATAAAAATTCTACGAAGGTTAAATTACAAATTTATCCTTAAACTATTTTAGATTTACAAAAAAAAATCTATAATTAAAATTTTATATGAAATTCAGGGATTAAAATAAAATTTTACCCTTTCATTAAACTTTTTTTATATTTTCAATTTTGTAAAAAAAAATTATATAAATTTTATGAATTTAATTTTTTTAAAGAAAATATATAAATATTTTCCAACTTGTTAAAAAACAAATATATAATAAGGACAATTTGGTCAAATATACATTCAAATAATCTTTTTATTCCTTTAACCAAACACGATAATCTTACATTCGTGTTAAACCAACCAAACACAAAATACAACATTTCCAGTAATCCTATTCCCTGATAATCTTTTATTCTCACTGGTAATCTTTTATTCCCACTAATAATCTTACATTTTGTGAACCAAAGAACTTCAATTTGATCTTGATTCAAGCAAATGCCACTTGGATTCGGCCATTCTCCAAAAGCACAAGGACTTTTCGTAAACCCCCTTTGACTAAAAGCCCAAATCCACTTCCCCCCTTAAACTACGGCCACTCCTGCCAACTCCCATTGCCAATACCACCTTTGTTTATGGTAAGTAATCTTAACCAAATTGAAAGGAATCCTCCGTGGTCACGTCTTTGGACCCCTTATTCTTCAATCTCCTTTCTATATATTTCATTTTCTGTCTTCATATCTTTCCATCCAATCTCTCCGTTTTCATCGCTTTGATTCTCCTTTGCTTTCTTCTTTTATTATAATTTACTTTTTTTTTCAAAAAAGAAAAAGAAAAAAGAAATGAACCCCGACCCACCCAAAGATATCGTCGTCGATGTCGATGAAGATCGGAAGATCAATGTTGATGGACCCGCTACGCCGGATGATCGACCCGGAGTTGAATTCTCTGATGTCCAGATTGATACAAACAGTTGTGGGAAGGAGACGGAAGATTGTAATTCTGATTCCGAGGTTAACAAAATCAACGACTCCAACGCTAAGCAGGAGGATAGTAGCAATGGCTATAGCAATTACATACCAACCATCAAGGCTCAAGCTCAGTTCCCGAAACCGCAGCCACCGCCGGAGCAGCCTAAAGTAGAGCGTACACAGTCGGCATCCCTATCCGAAAGCATGCCCAGCTTAGGGAAATACATCAGAGACCGAAGCAACACTTTCTCGGCGGCGATCATGAAGCGTTTATCGTCGTTAAAGGAAGACGGCGAGGCTTTTGTTGTAAAAAACGACTCGTTAGACCTCGAGGTGACGGAGGTTCAAATCCCCGGGATCAAAGTCATAGTGAAACTGAAAAGCCAAGACGATAGATTCGATTTAAAAGGTCGATTAACGTTTTTCTCGAGGTCGAATTGTCGAGACTGCACCGCCGTTCGGAAATTCTTCAGAGAGGAAAGGCTACCGTACGTCGAAATAAACATCGACGTGTTCCCCAAAAGGGCAAAGGAGTTGGTCGAGAGAACGGGGAAATATGAAGTACCCCAGATATTTTTTAACGAGAAGTTGCTGGGCGGGCTGGTGACGTTGAATTCGTTGAGGACTAGTGGTGAGTTGGAGAAGATACTGAGGGAGTTGTTGAGCCAGAAATGCCCCGATTCAGCTCCAAAAATTCCGGTTTATGGATTCGATGATGATGAAGAAGAAGAGGAGAAGGATGAGTTGCTGGGGATCGTGAAGATGTTGAGACAGAGTTTGCCGATTCAGGACCGTTTGTTTAAGATGAAGATCGTCAAGAATTGCTTCGCCGGTGATGATATGTTGGAAGCCATCATCAACCACATGGGCTGCAGCAGAGGAAAGGTACTACTAATTTAATTTATTTATTTATTTCTCAATTTTCTTGTACTTGATTAGAACTCTCCTTAACTGAAATCACTATAGTATTTAATAATAAATGATAAAATAAATCAGATATAATTATCACGTTCATAAACTTTTAAAATTTATATAATATATATATATATATATATTATTTTTATTAACCGTGTGTAAATTGAAGGGTAAAAAAATTCTTTTATTTTCTCTAGACCAGACCAACACATTAAACCACATTCGACACTAATGATGGATTGCACGATGTAAGGTGAGTGCAACTATGATCGCACTCGCCCACGACTCATAATTCATCATCATTTTATATAATTTATTATTATAAACTAAAATACAAATAATATTTTTTTTCATATTTAATATACTTATTTTTTTAATTGACATATATTTAAATACACTGTTTAACCTAGTTTTCTGATTATTATTGTTGGAAAGGGATGGGTGATGATAATTATTATTGATTAATGCTACATATTAAGCACTAATTATAATTGGTTAGAAACATGCCTTGAGTTATACTTATGGGTCTCATCTCATAATTAGATTAGTATATATAATATATCAAGCGTGTGTTGCTTCGGAGATTGGGCACATTTAGGGCTGTTTAGGGGTCAAATTGGGTTTAGCTTTTGTTCTACCCAAATTTGTTATGAATATTATATGTTTTTTATTTATATTTGATTTGATTCGAGTTTGAAAAAAATTTATTCGACTTAAAATATAATTTAATTTTTAGAATAAGATCTCACACCTGACACATATATTGGGTGAAATAGAGACATAATTAAAAAATATATTGATTTTAATTATTTTTAAATATGTTATAGATAATTATAATATTGTCTTGGGTTGGATCGAGTCAGATTTTTTCACCTAAAATTTAAACATGATCCAACTTTATCTTTAAAAAGATTAAATAGGGGTGCTTATCAAGCGAGTTTATCACAAGTTGGCCCATACTCGACCCGTTGCTCGTTAAACTCATTAAGCTTGTTGCTCGTTAACCTCACCAAAATTTTTATTTTATAAGCAAAAACTACTAATACTATATAGGACTTAAAATAAACATAAATTAATAAATTTAACCAAAAAAATTATCAAAAGAATGTATGAAATAAATTCAAAGTCTAAACATCAAAATAACAATCCGTAAATACATTAAAATAATAATTAGAGTTTTAGTTTTTGGGTGTAGTAAAATAATAATTATTAATTAATAATTTAGTATTTTTAATTATTTATTAAAAGATTAATATATTAGTAATTTATTATCTATTAGTAAATTAGTAATTTTTTAATGAAATTAACTTTTTAAGATAACTACTCAAAAGTTATAAAAAATAACGAGTTGTTCGCAAACTAATTGAGTCGAGTTGAAATTTACTCGACTCAGCTCGTTAAGGTTTCAAGTCGAACTCAAATTCAAATTGAGTCAATCCGAATCAAAATTTTATCGAAATTTAACCAAGACTAATTTGAATTACTCACGAGAATCAACTCATTGAGCACAACTAAAATTGACTCAACCTGAACCTGAATTAATTTTTCTCAAAGAAAATCTCCACCCTTTGAAATCAGGCCATATCAAAACCGAATTCATGTTGAATTTCTACATCAAGGTTGCTCAAAATGTTTAGCCAAGGAAAAAACCCGAACACAGCATTTTTATTTTATTTTTCTCTATGAATTACGATCTTTTACCCATTCGTTTAATGCTTGAACTAGAACTCTGGCTAAATTGAAATCCACGTTGATATCCCTCGAATGACAATGATTCCTTCAAGGGTCGGATGTTCACTTTGGCCCTACTCGATTTAAATGCCAAATTTCTAGGCTTTTTCTTTCTTCATTTTAGTGGTCCCAAATTGAATTACTTGTTACTGTTCTCATTTTACAGGGAGTCCAAACTGCCAAACAAATTGCCCGGAAGCATTTCATCAAACACGTTTTTGGGTAGAAACATCCTCTCTCCCTCACTCTGCTCCCAATCATTTATGTCACCATTAAATATACGTATCCGATATATATTTGTATTTTAGATTTATTCTATATAAAAAACTTTTAAATAGCTTAATATGATTATAAGGTAATATCAGACACACCTGTTCGAATCTAAAATCTCAAAAAACAACGTTCTCTTTCATAACATTCGATAAAACATAGTTGATATTTCACACTTGTATATAATTTTTATTCTACCATATGATGTAGGGAAAATGATTTTGAAGACGGAAGACATTTTTATCGTTTCCTGGAGCATGAACAATTTATTACAGCATGCTTCAACTTTCGAACCGCCATAAACGTTAGCGAGCCCAAATCCCCATCTTTTCTAGCTGAGAGACTTGCCAAGTTGATGTCCGCCATACTCGAAGCATATGCGTCTGATGACAGGCGCCATGTTGACTATTACAGAATCGGCAAAAGTGAAGAATTCCGCAGGTTTTTTTTATATACATTTCCACCCCTTTTTTTTCAGTTTACTTAAAATTCCAATACATTAACATGTAAAAAATCATCGGTTCTCTATGCCTAATTTGATGCAGATACTTAAATTTGACTCGAGATCTACAAAGGGTCAATCTGCAATTACTAACTCCAGAAGAGAAACTAGCCTTCTTCTTGAACTTATACAATGCCATGATCATCCATGCTGTGGTTACCATCGGACACCCTGAAGGAATACTTGATAGAAGAGCCTTTTTTAATGATTTCCAATATGTAATCGGAGGGTACCCTTACTCCCTCAGCATCATACAGAATGGGATCCTTAGAAACAATCGAAAGTCGCCTTATTCCTTGGTCAAGCCCTTTGGCAATGGAGATAGGCGCTTACAGGTAACCCCTTCGATCTTCTGCCTCAATTTTTCGCTTCATAAACCAATGCATGATTGGTTTTTCTTTGTCTTCTTGAATTGATAGTTCGCTCCAGATAAAGTTAACCCATTGATCCATTTTGGACTATGCAATGGAACAAGGTCAAGCCCCACGGTTCGGTTTTTCACTGCTCAGGGTGTCGAAGGTGAGCTAAGATCCGCTGCAAGGGAGTACTTCCAGAATGGAGCCATAGAGATCAATTTGGCCAGGAGAACAGTTTCTTTAACTCGGATCATCAAGTGGTAAGTTTCCGATATATGTCAAACACGAGTACACCGTTTCGAGACGCATGAGGTAAATCCACGACATCAAAACTGACACCAGACATCCATTTTTTTTCCAACTTGACACAGGTTTAGTGCAGACTTCGGAGCAGAGAAAGATGTGCTGAAGTGGGTGATGAATTATGTGGATGCAACCAAGGCAGGGCTTTTGATGCATCTTTCGGCTGATGGAGGCCCTATTAACATCGTGTACCAGGATTATGATTGGTCTGGTAATTTATAACTCACCAACCTTGCTTGAGATTGTTTGTTGTTGAACCATTTTTTCGGAGATGAAATGCAATCAGTGGAATAAAACAATAGGACGCAGCTGCAATTATATAATGAGAGGAAGAGTTTTTTCTGTAAATATAACGAGGGACCAGTTTCCAGCCTTTCAGCAAAGGCTTCAAAGGTAGGAACTATATATGTAGATATAGATTTTATATGAATTCCAACAATGTGTTTGTTAGGTAGGAGAGAGAGGAAGAGCTCTTGGCATGTTTAAACTTTGTTGTCTTTTTTTTTTCCCAATATGACATCTGAAAGTTGAATTTTTAATTTTACCCCAAATGTTTGTGTCCAAAGTATTATTATTGGTCTAGGTTTTAATATTTACCACAAATGTTTAAAAAGTATATTATGATTTCTAATATTACCAGTTTTAACTCTTATTAAAGATATATACCGATAAATTGATGTCACACGCTATTTTTTTTATACAAAAAAGTTTAGGTCAGAGGTGACTCCTCCAATCTAAGATTAGAGCATACCTAAGATCTAATTGAGATTTAGATCCACCAAAAGTAACTGTGGTGGCAACACCCATTGACACACACTAATTCTTTTTTTGGAATAAGTATCACACGTTTATTCTTTTTTGAAATAAGTATCACATGTTAATTCTTTAAATGTGTGTAACATATATTTTTACTTTTTCATGTAATTTTCTCAAAATCAAACTTTATTTTTACATTATCCTAAAATTTCTAACTTAATATCTCACCTGTAAGATATATTTACTTCACAAATGTAAAATATATTATTTTATTAAAAATATAAAATTATCCAAAAATAAATTTAATCAAATCTTCATTATAATATGTTTTTAAGGATTTTAACTTAAAATATTAAATTAAAAATATTTATATAAAAATTTATAGAATTATTTTTTGTTACATTATCTAAATTTTATTAAAAAACTATAATTAACATATTATTATCTTGTATTTACTTTATCATAATATATAATATGACTTTTAGTGACTAAAAATAACTATTAAAGTTATATTTTAACAATTCAAAAAATTTAATTTAGAGTTGGAAACTCATCCTTGGGCGTTGATCAAGCTTTTCAATAACGAATAATAATATTGTTTTTCTATCTTTTAAAGAATCCATATTTAAAAAAAAATTGATATAATGGAAAACCCTAACGAGAGAAACAACGATACCCTTACCGAAACCATTCTATCGAATGGAGGAAGACTACCAGATATTTTTTTGGATAAATCAGAATTTTATATCCAAAAGAACAGGAAACTGCTTCAAAAATACAACATGTTCTTACAAGAATGCCACTACTTACAAGCAAAACAACAAAACAAAACATCAGTAATCAATACCCTATTGCATACAAAGTGTGCTATTGACATAGTCATTCCTATTAATTTCCCTACCCCTAAGCTGAATATCAATAGAATCTTTAATAGCAAGGAGTAAGTCTGCAAAACTTCTTGAGCATCTTTGGTAAATTCTTTTGTTTCTCTCCTCCCAAATAATATATGTAAAGGTGGTCCAAGCTAACTTCATGATAGTGGTTAGTAAAGATTTACCTTTCCAGGAAGCTGTAGCCCACGAAATGTGAGTACCCCATGAACAGTATCCTCTGCAAATGCCATTGAAACTCAAAACAGCGTTCCATAACGAATTGGCCATAGTACAGTGTAGAAACAAGTGATCTCTAGTTTCCATCAAGTCATGACAAAACACACAAATACCATCAATATTGAAACTCATTCAAATCAACCTGTCTTTAGTTGGTAGTCTATCGAGGAATGCCATCCAAGTAATGATACTATACTTTGGAATATGAAGAGGAAACCAAATCAATTTATGCCAAGTGACCTTGTTCTACACTAAATATTGGTTCACAAGGCGAGGATGCAGTAACTTCTTACAAGGAAAAACCCAAGCTAAATAGGGAAGATGATGGCAAGGAAGAAGATGTGGTTATGGCTGAAAACCCGCCTGTCATTGATCATGCGATAGAAAACGAGGAAAGCCATATGCAAGAGAACCTAGGACAGGCGAATAGGAGATCATATGTAGACACGGTTTCCGGGTTAGCCAACTCCATAAGGCTAACATGTACGAGGACAGAGGAATAAGAAATAGATTTAAACGAACATGATTATATAATCGACAGAACGGGGAAATTCCCTATGATTAAGTTCTCTGAACGAATCCATAAGTTAAGAACATGCAGAGGTCTATTATAGTCCGATTGTTAGGAAGGTCGATAGGCTTTAAAACCTTAGAATCAAGAATCATGGCCCTATGAAAACTAAAAGGAAGATTTCAGATATTGGATTTGGAGAATAATTACTTTATTGTTCGACTGGAATATGAAGAAGATTACGTTAGATTCCTAACTGAAGGACCATGGACTATTAACGGGAACTACCTTACTATTCAACCATGGAATCGGTCTTTCTCCACCCTTGAGAAGCATCCGTCTCAAATCGTGGTCTGGATCAGAATGCCTGGATTGCCCTATAAGTACTACAACAGGAACCTGTTTAAAATGATAGCATCAACCATAGAAGAAAGTTGTGAAAGTATACTACAACACGAGTAAAGGTGAGAGAGGTAGGTTTGCACGACTAGTTGTAATGATGGACCTAAACAAGCCCTTACTCCCATGTATAGGGATTGATCGATTTATCCAAAAACTCGAATATGAAGGCCTACAACTAAACTGCTTCAAATGCGGGGTGTATGGACGTTCTAAGGAACATTGTGGTATACAGGAGCGAGCAAAGATAACCTGCCAAGAGGAAGGCATAAGTATCATAGCTGAACGACAGGATAAGCAACTCAACCCAATTCGGAGGATGTAACCAATGAAGGAACATACAGTCCTTGGATGGTAGTTGAAGCAAGAAGACGAAGACCAAGGAAGGAACAACCAGGAAATAAGGCAAAAGGAAAACAACTGATTCGTGTTGAAGGTTCTCGATTCTCCATTTTGCAGGAGAAAAACGTCTCAGGTGAGCAATTGTATCAACCATCCCACACAGAAAAAAGAACAAGAAACGATAAAAACCAACGTGAAAAATGAAAACAATGTCAGGAAAAGGACGTGACAAGGAACCCTCAAGTGAGGAAGGAGAACACGTCAACACAAATATAATTCACACATTAGAGTAATGAAGAAGGAACCTCATAGAGAGAGATCTTAAACTCACAAACAAAGGAAATAGGAAAGCACTCTGGAAACCTCAAGACACTATTGTAAACCCTGTTGGCATAAAACCTTCTGCACAAAAACCGATCAAAGACCATGGGAAATCGAGAAAGGAATCATTTACAGTGGTGGCTAGCCAAGAGGTTCACACACCTGAGGTAACCATACAAGAAATATTCAGGGATAATGGAAGTCACACAGCTGTGTCGATAATTGAGAAGGGCCAAGATTCGAAAGGTGAAAGAAGAGGTAAAGGAAGAGAAAGAGTAGGAGGGCCAATAAGAAAAAGCAAGGAAAGTAACAAGAAAGGTCTCAGAGCTAGGAAACAGTACAAACTAAGACCACCTGACAAACCAAAAACCATAGACTGGACTGATCCAGTTCCCAATCGACCTGAATCATTATTGTTGAATAATATGGGCAATATAGCAACGGAGCCCAATGACAACGTGAAGCCAAGCGAAGGTACAGGTACCAATAAGACAGATCAGGATAAACCTGATAATGAGCTATTGCTAAAGAACATGATCGAAGTCGTAGTTCGAGAAGAGCCCTGTCTATACGACAATCCAGAAGTGAAGCACATTCCAGTGGTTCCTTTAAATGATTAAATTTACATTCTGGAATTGCCAAGGGGTAGCTAGCTCCTCGTTCAGAAGAATTTTTAAGGATATGATAAAATGACACAAACCGCAAGTGGCGGCATTGCTGAAAACTAGAATTAGTGGTAAGAAAGTAGAAGAAGTTATCAATAAGTTGGGATTTACTAATTCATTCCGTAGAAGCTTAAGGATTCAGTGGTAGAATATGGTGTTGGAAATGAAATACTCACACAAACAACTTTTGTTGAAACTCAAACAAATATTACAAGAGTACTCTCACTCAAAAACAAGATACTACAACTCACTCTTATAAGACTTTGCTTCTTCACTCACTTAGAAGCTCTTAATTTTTCTTGATGCTTAAACTAAAATGGGGAGGGGTATTTATACTAATTTAGAACAATCCTACACCACACAAATAAACTAATTTAAACCATTAAAAAATGAGACAAATATCTAACTCCCACCTAACTAAATTGATGTAAGCAATGACATCTTCACTTAAGTTGATGTAAGCAATGACATCAAATTAGTTTGAGTGTGGATTTAGGCTCCCATAATGGATCAAGTTTATGATCCAACACCCCCCTAAACTTGATCTTGTGACTCCTAGGAAGTTCTTTAATCTTATGAAGTCTTTGTTTGTCAGTGGCTTGGTAAAAATATCGGCAAATTAATCTTGTGGCTTCATGTATTCAACTTCCACATCGTTTCTTGCAACACACTCCCTTATATAGTGGTAGCGAATATCGATGTGCTTGATTCGATCATGGAATACTGGATTATTTGCTAAGGCAATGGCTGACTTGTTTTCGACACAAACCTTGGTAGGCTCTTCTTGTATCAAACCTATCTCCTTCAATAGATTTCTAAGCCAAATTGCATGACAAACACATGAGGTAGCAGCAACATATTCTGCTTCACAAGTGGACACTGTGACAATCGGTTGTTTCTTTAACATCCATGTGAAAGTAGTATCTCCCATGAAAATTACGAATCCAGTAGTGCTCCTTCGATTATCTATGTCTCCACCCCAATCACTGTCGCTATATCCAATAAGCTTGTAATCATTAGAAACTGAATAGAACAAGCCAAAGTCAATTTTACCTTTAACATAGCGAAGAATTCTCTTTGCGGCTTTAAAATAGGTGGTTGTTGGAGATTCCGTGTAGCGACTAATCAATACAACTACGTGAAGAATATCGGGCCACGTGCAAGTTAGATAACGTAGACTTCCCACCAAACTTTTGAAGAATGTTATATCTAAACTTTCGCCTTCTTTATATTTGGACATCTTGATCCCATATTATGTCGGTGTGCTTATTGGCTTATAGTTCTCTATCTTAAACTTCTTCAAGATCTCCTTTGTATAGCTTTCTTATGAAATGAAAATTTCATCCTCTTGTTGCTCAACTTCAATGCCAAGGTAGTACGTCATGAGCCCCATGTCTGTTATCTCAAATTCTTTCATCATCACCTCCTTAAATTCATTAAACATGCTTGGGTTGCTTCTGGTGAAGATCAAATCGTCCACGTAGAGACACATGATCAAAATATCTCCATCTTTGATCCTGATATATAGAGTGTGCTCGTAGGGATATTTGTTAAAGCCATTCTCTTAGAAATACTTGTCGATTTGACTATTACATTCCCTTGGTGCTTGTTTTAGCCCGTAAAGAGCCTTCTTCAACTCCAACACCTTGTCTTTGTGCCCTTTGACTTTGTAGACTGATGGTTGCTGAATGTAGACTTCCTCTTCAAGAACTCCATTTAGGAAAGTAGACTTTACATCCATCTGCTGTATCTTCTACTTGTTTTAAGCTACCAAAGAAATGTTTAGTCTGATAGTATCAAATCGAGCAACAGGAGCAAATACCTCATCATAGTCAATTCTAGCCTTTTGACTATAGCCTTTAGCAACTAGCCTCGCCTTGTGTCTTTCAATCTCTCCTTTGGCATTTTGCTTTGTTTTGTACACCCATTTGACACCTATCGCCTTATGTCCCTTGGGAAGTGAGGTAAGTTCCCATGTGTCATTATTCTCGATGGCCTTGATTTTTTCATTCATCCATCTCTCCATTTATTTTCTTGTACTGCTTCTTGAAAGCTGAATGGTTCACAATCGAAAAACAGACAAAATAATGTAAGATTATCTTATCATTCAGTTACCTCATAAAGATCTCTAAGGCTTCTTGTACGTTACATGACTCTTTTACTTTGACTCCCACTTGACGATGACGAAGGTGATGAGTCTCCTTGAGTGGTTGATGTTGGTGAAGTGGGTGGAGTTTCAAGCTCTTGTTGAGGTTCACCTAGTTGTTCACTCATTTTCTGCTCATCTTCTTCAAATCGATGAAAGAAATTTAAGTCATCTGTATGAGAGTTAAAATATCATTCTCCTTCTTCATTGAAGACCACATCTCTGACTAATCACAATCTTCTTATTGTCTGGATTGTAAAACTTGTAGCCTTTCAAATTAGCATCATAGCCGATGAAGATAAAACTTTCACTTTTATCATCAAGATTCGTTCTTCTCTCGTCTGGTACGTGAACATGGGCTATACTTCCAAAGATTCTTAAGTGGGAAATGACAGGCTTTCTTTCACTCCATGTCTCTTGCGGTGTCTTTCCCCACACACTTCTTGTTGGAGATTGGTTTATCAAGTAGATTGCACACGCTAATACTTCCGCCCAAAATTCCTTGGGTAGTTTCTTGCTTTTGAGCATGTTTCGTGCTATATCGAGGATTGTTATGTTCTTCCTTTCTACCATACCATTTTGCTGAGGGGATCTAGGAACTGTCATTGGTCGACGGATTCCATTTGCTTCACAGAACTCTTGAAACCCTCTAGAAGTAAATTCTCCACCTCGGTCGGATCTCATGGCTTTGATCTTTCTACCGCTTTCTCTCTCCACTGCTATTTTGAACTTCTTGAAGACTTCAAAAACTTCTGACTTCTGTTTTGAGAAATATACCCAAGTTTTTCTTGAAAAATCATCAATGAAGAGAAGAAAATAGTTACTGTTACCGAGAGAGCTTGGCTTGATGGGTCCACACACATCGGTATGAATGAGCTCAAGTACTTTTTGGCTCTTGTCTCTAACTTCTTTAGAAAGATTTTGTAACACCCTTAACTCATATCCAACCCGAATACAAGTCTGAGGTGTCACATTGACTTTTCAAACTTTGACTCTTATAGAAAATCCCGGGAATTTTTAAAACTTTCATTAAAACAAAATACATTAATTTACATAAGATCATAAAATACAAAATCGATCAGAGTATTCATAATTAACACTTATTACATGCCAACATTCTATACATAACCAAGTAAATACTTTGTCAATTACTTCTGATCTGATCTTCTAGTAATGATACTGTCTTTGCCACTTCTATTCTTGTTCTTCTCGTTTCTTGGTACCTACGTGTAAATCACTTACACGCTAAGTCATAGACTTAGTGAGGCATATAAAACATATAATATTTCATATAACATAAAGCATACATAAACATATACCATCATTATCATTAAGAAACACACATAACATCATATGGTTCATGTAACACATTTCAAACCATTTACCTTTGATAACCATTTATAAACCCATCGTATACATATCACATTCAGTATGTTTGTTTGATCTCTTTATTAGCCCATGAACACTATTGAGAACTTAAGGTATGTGAGTACATTAAGGTTGTGCACCAATGCTGTCACCACAGCTCGTATCAATTCCCTCATGGGGCACCGAACCTTAGTTCAGTATTCGTCCCGAAAGACCAGTCCATAGATCCCGAAGAACCTAGGTAAACAGTCCATATGTCCCGAAGAACATAGGTAAACAGTCCATATGTCCCGAAGAACATAGGTAAACCCTCGACCCTTGGCATGCCAACTATACCCCTAGCTCTCTTATCACATAACATGGGCATTGACATTCATAACAGTTCAATTTACTTATTCATATCCTTTCTCTTATGAACATATATCTTTTCTTTTCAGTCACATACCAAATGTACGTGTAATCATTGATCTTATAATCACATGTTCATTCTCTTCGGTCACATACCATATGTATGTGTAAACATATATCTAATATCATATAACACGCATCACAAATGCATGTATTCACATAAATCATTTCTTATAGCTTTATTCATATCACATATTCATATAAGCTCATATCTTATTTCACATATACTTTCCATATAACATATATATATCATAATCACACAAATCATAACATTGATCACCAATCAAATAACATTTTAGGAGTTACTTCTTACCATAGTAACTCCATCACTGGCTCATCGCAAGCCAAATGTTTATTCAATAATATAAGTACAAATTAAATTGCACTCGCCTTAGCTTTGCTTTGATTCAATTCTAATCCTTCAGTTGATTCAGAACGGGATCACGTTCTATATCTACATAATCATACATAGATCTATATCAGTATCATAACTAATATACTCTAATGGTTCACTCTTTAGACAAAGAGAAAAGTCAATTTCATCTTGTAATGAAGGTATGCATCGATGCACTACTGATGCATCGGTACATAAAATGCATTCGATGTTGTATTATTACTGGTATGCATCGATGCACTACTTATGCATCGATGCATGAATTGCATTCGATGTTTTTATTTTAAAATAGTGCATTGATGCACTTCCTGTGCATCGATACGCCTTCAAACGATTTCTGGGTTTTAACCTTGATGCATCGATGCACTATGAATGTGCATCGATGCATTCTGCCCAGAACCTCTTTTTGAACCCAAAAATTCATTCATTTTGGATTAAATCCTTCATGTTTCATCCCCTTTTTCAGTCTTAACTCTAGTACACATACTTAAACCAATCTATATTCATTTATTTCATCTTAAACCTCAAAATCCTATCTTCCATATGTAATTCAATAATTACATCAATTTTGCAACATGTTTCAAATCCAATTCTATTACTTCATATCTCTTACTTAGATTGATAACAAGTCAAATCCAACTTTCAATTCTTGTTATGAACTCTATTCTAATATTTCATTCAAGAACCTCTAATCTTTAATCTTCTCTATCTCATTTATCTTTTGATCTTAAGATAACTTAAGTTTTCCTTAAGCTTAGTTATCATCTAATAATCAAAACCCAATCTTAAACTTAACAAATAATTAACTAAGTAGAAGACTCACCTTTGAGCTTAGAGATACGGGAGGAGAGGAAGAAGAAGGAGAAGAAGTTCTGGAGAAATATCTCCCTACATGCTTATCTCTTAATAAAGAGATAAGATTTTTATCTTTTAGATAAAAATACCATTTTGCCCTTTAATTCCTTTAATAATTACTAACAACTTTTAGGATTTATTTCCATATAAATCATTGAACTAATCCATTCTTCTACTTTAATCACCAAATTCTGAAACTTTACAATTAAGTCACTAACCCATAGTTTGGGATGTTACAGATTTTCCTGAATTGTTTCCCGACTAGACACCCTTCACAAAGCTGGTCATGATGGTTTATGTGAGATAGTCCCTTCACCATCTCCTTCTTAGATAGCAGCTCTAGACCTCCAAAATTGAGATGCCTAAATCGAAGATGCCAAAGCCATGATGCATCTTTGTAGCAAGCTTTCAGGCACTTTGCAACATCATTTTGTATGTTGATCAAGAACATTTTATTCTTTGACATTGACATTTTAGCAATGAAGTTATTCTTATCATATTTTATAAAAAGATTATAATTCTTAATATGAATATCATAATATTTCTCTAACAGTTGCCCTAAACTTAAGATGTTATTTTTCA
Organism: Hibiscus syriacus; assembly: GCF_006381635.1. Lineage (NCBI taxonomy): Eukaryota > Viridiplantae > Streptophyta > Magnoliopsida > Malvales > Malvaceae > Hibiscus > Hibiscus syriacus. The sequence goes on from NW_024063319.1 coordinate 2,879,859, forward strand.
TATTAGGCACATAGTAGACATTGAAAATAAATCGATGTCTCCCATCTTTCAAACGGATAAGGATGTTACCTCTCATTTTCACTGCTATTGTGGAGTCATCTCTAAATGAAACATTTCTGCTTACTGAATCGTCTAGATCTATGAACATGTATTTCCTTCCACACATGTGATTGCTTACACCACTGTCAAGATACCAGAAATTTGCTTGGCCACCATCAATTTCCTTTCATGCTAGAAGAAGAGTTTCTTTTCCATCTGTAGTTTCCTCCACATAGTTGGCCTTCTCCTCAATTTTGTTGTTGGGAGCTCTACATTCTGAAGCATAATGCCCAAACTTCTGACAATTATAACATCGAACTTGAGATTTGTCATACTTTGAGTTCGGATTAATTCTTCCACGGCCTCGTGTTGAGCTTTCTCCTTTCTCATAGTTGTTGTTGGAATTGTTGTTGTTGTTGTAATTCCAACCTCATCTGTGACCGTGACTTCCACCTCGTCCATGGCCTCTACCTCTACCTAGACCACGTTGGTTTCTATCATTGCGTTAACTTTCATGCATATCCTTGAGTTGCAGCTTGAGGAGTTGCTCAGTAAACCTATGTTTCTTCTTATGCTTCTCTTCGTATGCTTGCAATGATCCTTGGAGTTGCTCGATCGTCATTTCTTCTAAGTCTTTAGTTTCTTTAATTGTCACGACGATGTGCTCAAATTTGGGATCCAACGAACGAAGTATCTTCTCTATTATCCTCACATCTTCTAACTTTTCACCATTTCTTTTTAATTGATTAGAAACAACTACTACTCTTGAGAAATAATCTAAAATAGACTCATATGCTTTCATATGTAAGGATTCGAATTCACCTCTTAATGTTTGGAGACATACCTTCTTCACTTGCTCAGATCCTTTGTAAGAGGTTTGCAGCTTCTCCCACGCTTCCTTGCTAGAGCTTGCACTCGAAATCTTTTCAAAACCATCATTATCTAATGCTTGATAGATGAGGTAGAGAGCCTTCTTGTCTCTCTTTCTTGAATCTTTCAAAGTTGTCTTTTGATCTGGTGTAAGAGTAGCAAAAACAACATCATCTATAGGCTCGTTATAGGGTTTTTCTATGATATCCCACACATCTTGTGATCCAATAAGTGCCTTCATTTTTATACTCCAGTTGTCGTAGTTGTTGTTATTGAGTATCGGAACTTGGAATAGTGCCACACCATTTTCCATATCTCTTAATATAATGAGAATTTGCAAAATCTGATTGCATGGATGAATCTGGAACGCCAAAAAACTTAGAAAGGAACTTGAACGACTCGATCAAGTCGGCTTAACTCGGTGAGTCAACTCAATTTTCTGGCAGCAGTCTTCCGGCAGTGCGTGGTGGCGCGTCAGAACTCAGATTGGGAAGATTCTGGCGGCGACAGATTCCTCTCGTCGAGACCTTCAATCTTTCCAACTCGTTCTTATGCCACTTTGTTGGAAATGAAACACTCACACAAACAACTTTTATTGAAACTCAAACAAATATTACAATAGCACTCTCACTCAAAACAAGATACTACAACTCACTCTTATAAGACTTTGCTTCTTCACTCACTTAGAAGCTCTTAATTATTCTTGATGCTTAAACTAAAATGAGGAGGGGTATTTATACTACTTTAGAACAATCCTACACCACACAAATAAACTAATTTAAACCACTACAAATTGAGACAAATACCTAACTCTCACATAACTAAATTGATGTAAGCAATAACATCTTCACTTAAGTTGATGCAAGTAATTACATCAAATTAGTTTGGGTGTGAGTTTAGGCTCCCATAATGGATCAAGTTTAAGATCCAACATATGGATACTATGGGACAAGGACATCGAAATGGATATCCAACAAGTCGCTAACCAATTTGTCCATAGTAGATGTAAAAGAAAAAATAACAATAAATGGTTGGTACATGTTGCATTTTATGCGAGCCCACGGGCGGAAACAAGAAAGCTGCAGTGGAACAAGCTAAAACAACTGGACCCTGGAAATAACGTAGCATGGATCCTAGGAGGTGATTTCAATGCTTTATTAAATGGAGATGAACGGAGGGGGAGGTGTTTCAAGCGGGTCTGGGATCAGTAGAGCCTTCGCAGAATTTGTCTTTGACTTGGGATTACAAGATATACATTATCTAGGTCCCAAATTTACGTGGAGAAGAGGTAGTTTATATCAAAGACTGAATAGGTGCTTAATCAATGAAGGATGGTTGCATCAATTCCCTGAGTCTTTAGTTACACCTTGAAAGGATAGGTTCGTATCATAGTCCTATATTGCTCCAATCTGAGGCAGGTGAAACTTCATTAACAAATCAGCCATTTCGCTTCTTGGCAGCATGGAATGATTACCCACAGTTCAAACATTTCTTGAAAGCAAGTTGGGACAAAGAGAAATATGTGTTTTTAAACATTGAGGAGTTAAAATCCAAAGTTTTACTATGGAACAAAGAAACGTTTGGTCATATTGACAGCAAGAAAAAGAAGCTTTTGGCACGACTAAGAGCCATCGAGAAAGACTGGAAAATAAGTATTCAGTCTTTCTAATTGAATTGGAAAAGCAACCCAGAGATGAACTAGATGTTGTTTTGGAGCAAGAAGAATCTCTGGTTTCAAAAGGCAAGGAATAATTGGCTACTAAACAGTGACAATAATACCCAGTTCTTCCATGAATCAACGTTGACTAGGATAAGAAGAAACACTATACTAGCCCTTAAAACACCAGAAACGACTGGTGCTTGGATCAAGAAAAATTAAAGGAGTTGGCGATAAACTTTTACTAAAGATTATTTACAAGTTCTGGAGCAGATGGTAAAAGCTACGAGATCTTAGGCAACTTCCGACGTATTAAACCGCAATAAAAGGAGGAGATGCTAGTACCGATTACCGAAGAAGAAATAAAAGACATGGTGTTCGCGATGAATCCTTGGAAAGCACCCGGGGTATACAGTATGCATACGATATTTTATCAACGCAATTGGCAGGTGGTAGGGGAATTGGTATGTCTTTTAATCCAAGGCTTCTTTAATGGTAAGTCATTATAAGATCACCTAAATCGCACTCTACTCGTTTTGCTCTCGAAAACGACGTCACCTGAATACTTGAGCCAATACCGCCCTATAAGTTTGTGTGGAGAACTCTACAAAATAATTACCAAAATTATAGTAAATCGTTTCAAGCCCTATCTACCAGAGTGGATATCCCACACACAAGCTAGCTTTGTCCCCGGACGGTCGATTATCGACAACATCATAATCACACAAGAAATTGTACACTTCATGCGAAAGAAATAAGGTAAGAAATAATGGATGGCCATATAAATTGACCTTGAAAAAACCTATGAAAGACTCAAATGACCATTCATCGAGGACACCATATAAGATATCGGGATTCCACTAGAACTACGAGAAAAGATCATGCAATTTGTGTCCTCTGTATCTACGTAAATATTATGGAATAGATCTACAATTGAATCGTCCAAGCCATCCCGAGGAATCCGACAAGGAGATCCATTATCACCATACATTTTTGTCATGTGCATGGAAAGGCTCTCGCAAGCCATTAATCGAGAAGTGCAAAATGGGTAATGGAAACCTTTTAGAACAAATACGAATTGACCAAAAATTTTGCACTTATTTTTTGCAGACGATATGATACTATTTGCCGAAGCATTACTCGACCAACTACAAGTCATCAAAAAGTGCTTGAAAAGTTCTGTCTATCATCTAGTCAAAAAATCAGCATTGAGAAGACAAGCATGATGTTTTCAATGAACGTACCGGATGACATACGATCAAGAATAAGTAGAGAATTTCGCTTCAATGAGGTAAACGACCTAGGCATTCCAATAATTCACGGGAAGATGACTATGGAAACATATCGCTACCTGACCCAAAAAATACAAGGAAAGTTGATTGGTTGTGTTGAAATTATTAAAATGGTTTTCAAGTTTGGTAACCAACTTTGAAAAAATGGTTTTCAAAGTTTGGTAAATGTTTCTTTGAAAATAGTTTTCAAAGTTTGGTAAATGTTTCTTTGAAAAATAGTTTTTCAAAGTTTGGTAGATGTTTGTTGAAAAATGATAATGGGATAATCACAATTAATCCCTAGGCTTTAGGGTATTTACAAGATTAAGTCCTTGAGTTTCAACTATAAATACCCTAGCTCATTTAGCTTCAAAACCATCCCAAAAATCATTTCTTTCTCCCAATACTAGAGAGCTTTCTTGTGAGTAGTGAGTGTTTTGTAAACACCTGTAAATTTTCTCTCTTAGTAAAAGATCTGCAGCAGTCCGGAGACGTAAGCACAATTGGCTGAACTCCGTTATCAATTTCGGGTATTATTTTTCGCTTTTATTTCGTATTCTCACAAATCTGACTATAGGGAAATTACTTGTTACTCATTTATTTCCTAACAACTGGTATAAGAGCTTTTGGTTGTGAATTCTGCCAATTTTTTGCGAGGTTACTATTCAGGTTACTATTCACATGAATAGTAAATTTCGTGAATAGTGAAATTCGGTCGGCGATACGAGTTTGTCGACGGAGGTGTTCTAATACACGGCGGTTCACAGAAATTGTCAGAAACGATCCAAACGAAGCCAGATTCGAGTGGGAGCGATGGCTGCAGACAAAGGGAAGGTGAAAATTGAAAAGTTCGATGGTGCGGACTTTGGATTTTGGAAGATGCAAATTGAAGATTTTCTATACCATAAAAATCTATATCAACCCCTCTCAGGAAAACAACCAGAGGGCATGAAGAATGAAGACTGGGCTCTTCTCGACAGGCAAGCCCTCGGAGTTATCCGATTGACGTTATCCCACAATGTTGCTTTCAACATAGCAAAGGAAAAGACCACGGCGGGTCTTATGACGGCTCTCTCCAGTATATATGAGAAGCCATCGGCCTCAAACAAAGTTCATTTGATGAGGCGATTATTTAATTTGTGGATGACGGAAGGGGCATCGGTGGCACAACACCTAAATGAACTCAACACAATCACAACCCAGTTGAGTTCAGTGGAAATTGAATTTGATGATGAAGTTCGAGCTTTAATTCTCTTATCATCTTTACCAGACAGTTGGAATGCTACTGTTACAGCAGTCAACAGTTCGTCGGGAAACAGCAAATTAAAATTCGACGATGTTCGGGATCTGGTACTGAGCGAAGAAATTCGACGGAGAGAATCGGGTGAAGCATCAACCTCCTCAGCCTTGCACACGGAGTCCAGAGGGAGAACTTCATAAAGAAATTCAAATCGTGGCAGATCGAAATCCAGAAAGCGAAAATCAAGAACATGAAATAAAGATTTTACCTGTTATAATTGCGGCAAGAAGGGCCACTTCAAAAGAGATTGCCGAGCACCGAAGAAAAATACCGGCGCACAGGAATCTGCCAACATGATGGAGGAGACATGTGATGCTATGATTTTAAGCGTCAACAGTCCGATTGAATCATGGATTTTGGATTCAGGGGCATCTTTCCACTCCAAGCCATGCCAAGAAATCATAGAGAACTATGCCAGTGGTGATTTTGGGAAGGTTCATCTTGCTGATGATGAAACCTTGAAGATCATCGGAAAAGGAGACATCCGACTAAAGCTGCCAAACCAGACCACCTGGAAGCTGACAGGAGTGAGACATATTCCTGGTCTCAAAAGAAATTTGATTTCTGTAGGACAGCTTGATGGAGAAGGATACAGTACAACCTTTTCAGGCTGTGAATGGAAGATTACCAAAGGAGCACTCGTCATTGCTCGTGGTAAGAAGACTAGTACTCTCTATGTAACCTCAAATTTAGAGAATATCATTGCAGTAGCAGATGTTGATGGAAAATCAAACCTATGGCACCAAAGGCTTGGCCATATGAGCGAGAAAGGAATGAAGATACTTCTGTCAAAAGGGAAGCTGTCGGATCTAAAGAATGTAGATGTCGGACTATGCGAGGATTACATCTTTGGCAAACAAAAGAAAGTCAGTTTTGCAAAGATTGGCAAGACACCCAAGGCAGAAAGGTTAGAATTGGTTCATACTGATGTATGGGGACCATCCCCAGTTCCATCTCTTGCAGGCTCACTATATTATGTCACCTTCATCGATGATTCAACAAGGAAGGTGTGGGTTTATTTTCTGAAGAAGAAATCAGAAGTTTTCGATACCTTCATAAAATGGAAGGCCATGGTGGAAAATGAGACTGGTTTAAAAGTCAAGCGGTTGAGGTCTGACAATGGAGGAGAGTACAGAGATAGTAGATTCAGAGATTTCTGCGCAAACAATGGGATCAAGATGGAGACAACAGTTCCCATAACACCGCAGCAGAATGGCGTAGCAGAGCGCATGAACAGAACTCTGAATGAACGTGCCAGAAGCATGAGGATACATGCCTGATTGCCCAAATTTCTATGGGCTGAAGCTATCAACACTGTAGCTTACCTGATCAACTGTGGGCCCTCAGTTCCTTTGGATGGCAGAATACCAGAGGAAGCTTGGAGCAAGAAATAAATAAACCTTTCACACTTAAGAGTGTTTGGTTGTATTTCTTATGTACACATAAACTCTGCTGAAAGAAGTAAACTTGATGCCAAGTCTAACAAATGCGTATTTGTTGGTTACGGTGGTGATGAGTTTGGTTACCGGTTTTGGGACTACGAAAATCGGAAGATCATTAGAAGTAGAGACGTCATTTTCAATGAAAATGTGATGTACAAAGACAGGTCACTCGTAGAATCAAGTAATACCGAAGCTGAAACAAAGGAATTTGCTGAGTTCGAGGAGATTTCTAGAAATGATGTTCAGATCAGTCCTGAAGCAGTTCAAGAGGAAGAACCAGGCACACCAGAACTGAGACGCTCCTCCAGAATTCCTAAACCAACCCAATGGTATTCTTCTTCTTTGCACTACTTGTTGCTGACTGACAATGGTGAACCAGAGTGCTATGATGAAGCAATGCAAGTGTAGGATTCAGTCAAGTGGGAGTCTTCCATGAAAGATGAGATGGACTCGCTTATGTCAAATCAGACGTGGGAATTAGCTGAATTACCACCATGCAAGAAAACGCTCCATAACAAGTGAATTTACAGGATCAAAGAAGAGCACGATGGGAACAAACACTACAAAGCAAGATTGGTTGTCAAAGGTTTTCAGCAAAAGGAAGGTATTGACTACAATGAAATTTTCTCTCCAGTTGTAAAACTGTCTACAATCAGACTGGTGTTGAAAATTGTAGCTGCAGAAAATTTACATCTTGAGCAGTTAGATGTAAAGACAGCTTTCCTTCATGGTGATTTGGAGGAAGAAATCTATATGAGGCAGCCAGAAGGCTTCATAGAGGCAGGAAACAAAAACCTAGTATGCAAGTTGAAGAAGAGCTTGTATGGTTTAAAACAAGCTCCTAGACAGTGGTACAAGAAGTTCGATAGTTTCATGAGTAGCAATGGTTTTACCAGATGCCAAGCAGATCATTGTTGCTACATCAAGAGGTTCGACAATAGCTTCATTATTTTATTGTTGTACGTTGATGACATGCTCGTTGCAGGCTCAGACATGCAAGAGATTATAAACTTGAAGCAAAAATTGTCAAAGCAGTTTGCTATGAAGGATCTGGGCGCTGCAAAGCAGATTCTTGGGATGAGGATCAAGAGAGACACAAAGTCAGGGACTTTGATATTATCACAGGCTGAGTACATCAACAAAGTACTCTCCAGGTTCAACATGCAAGATGCTAAACCAGTAAGTACACCTTTAGGTGTTCATTTCAGACTCTCCAAAGAACAGTCACCAAAGACGGAGGAAGAACGTGCACACATGGTGAAGGTGCCGTATGCCTCAGCAATTGGAAGTCTGATGTATGCCATGGTTTGTACCAGACCAGATATTGCTCAAGCAGTGGGAGCTGTTAGCAGGCACATGAATAATCCGGGCAAGGTACACTGGGAAGCAGTCAAATGGATCCTCAGATATCTACGGGGTACCACAAACAAAACACTTTGTTTTAAAGGTGGAGATACGATACTGACAGGCTATGTAGATGCTGACTTAGCCAGAAATGTTGACATCAGAAGGAGCACTACAGGGTATGTATATACTCTAGGAGGAACTGCAGTGAGTTGGGTTTCTCAACTACAGAAGATAGATGCTCTCTCCACAACTGAAGCAGAATATGTCGATGTTACGGAAGCCAGTAAGGAAATGGTTTGGCTCCAAAGTTTCTTGGAAGAGTTAGGCAAGAAACAAGAAAACAATGTCTTGTATTGCGACAGTCAAAGTGCTATACATCTAGCAAAGAATCATTCTTTTCATTCCAGGACAAAGCACATACAATTGCAATATCATTTTATCCGGTCTCTTCTGGAAGATGGGATTTTGAAACTTGAAAAGATCAGTGGAGCTCAAAATCCGGCAGACATGTTGACAAAGACGGTGACTACAGACAAACTGAAGTTGTGTTCAACTTCACTTGGCATGCTAGAGTAACAAGACTAGAAAAGCTGTTGCATTGATCGAGGTGTGAAGACAGATTAAAATCAGTCTTCAAGTGGGAGATTGTTGAAATTATTAAAATGGTTTTCAAGTTTGGTAACCAACTTTGAAAAAATGGTTTTCAAAATTTGGTAAATGTTTCTTTGAAAATGGTTTTCAAAGTTTGGTAAATGTTTCTTTGAAAAATAGTTTTTCAAAGTTTGGTAGATGTTTGTTGAAAAATGATAATGGGATAATCACAATTAATCCCTAGGCTTTAGGGTATTTACAAAATTAAGTCCTTGAGTTTCAACTATAAATACCCTAGCTCATTTAGCTTCAAAACCATCCCGAAAATCATTTCTTTCTCCCAATACTAGAGAGCTTTCTTGTGAGTAGTGAGTGTTTTGTAAACACCTGTAAATTTTCTCTCTTAGTAAAAGATCTGCAGCAGTCCGGAGACGTAAGCACAATTGGCTGAACTCCGTTATCAATTTCGGGTATTATTTTTCCGCTTTTATTTCGTATTCTCACAAATCTGACTATAGGGAAATTACTTGTTACTCGTTTATTTCCTAACAGGTTGGAAAGCGAAGCAACTGTCGTTGGCAGGACAAATTACACTAGCGAAGGCAGTTCTATCCGCAATCCCGTCATACTCGATGCAAACAGCATACATCCCTAAAGGCACATGTTTGGAAATTGAGAGAATTATCAGATGCTTCATATGGGGTCACTCGGCAGAAAAAGGAGGAACACACTTGATTAGCTGGGATGATCTATGTAATTCTACATCAAAAGGTGGCATGGGTATGAGAAATCTAACTCACCAGAACGAAGCATTCCTATTGAAAATCGCATTCCAGCTCTTAAAAAATAAGGAAGCACTCTGGGCCAAATTATTAAGAACGAAGTACAAATGGCAAGGAATCCTACCAGATAGCATTAAGAAAGCCAATCTAACCTCTGGCGAGGACTGGACAAGATATGGGCGGACTTAAGTAATGGGGTGGTTTGGAACTTAAGCAATGGACAGACAGTAAGATTCTGGCAGGACTCATGGCTACACGATTTAGGTCCTTTGATAAATTATCATACGGGCTTGCCTCCACATGATATGGCTCACGTATCAATAGCATCTATGGTTGATAATGAATGAACATGGAAATGGAGGGAACTTTAACCAATACTACCATACTTGGTTCTTACAAAATTGGCGGCAGTTAAACCCCTACTCCCATCATTCTTTGAAGACTCCCTGGGTTGGAAATGGAGAGAGAACAGAAAGTTTACAACAAAATCTGTATATGAATCACGCTTTGAACAACCAGGAGGGAACGAAGATAAAGTTTGGAAGGCAATCTCCAAATACAATGGACCACAACGTATTAAAATTTTCTTGTGGCTTTTGGCGAGGGAAGCTATCCTAACTAATGGCGAACGAGCCAGAAGACACATCGCAGTCGACGTAAGCTGCACAAGTTGCGGAGCTGCATAGGAGGACGTTGACCAGTGTTGAGACAAAGTTCAGTACCCTATGGAGGATGATCATCAGGAAGGAGAAGACCACCGAGTTCTTCACAAGTAATCTGAAAGATTGGATTCTTAGGAACCTTACTCACCCTACACATTATGTGGCAAATGAGGAATCACGGGATACCCTTTTTGGAGCAATCACGTGGTTTCTATGGAAGAAGAGGAACAGTCGGATTTTTGATCCAGAAGCTATAGAGCGAAAATCGGTTCTAGAACTCAGCAATCGTTTAGTCACAGAAACAACCGGAGCCAGAATAGCAAATAAAGAGATGCAATCATTCAAAGGTTATATGATAGGACACAAGCGAGATGGACACCACCCCCACCGGGATGGTTTAAGTTGAACACAAATGGAGCGAAAGATAGTACAAACGGACAAATGTCTTGTGGAGGGGTATTGAGAGACGATAAAAGACGATGGAACTAGGGATTCCATAGAACGATTGGATCGTGTTCAGTCCACGAGGTCGAATACTGGGGGGTACTTGAAGGTTTAAAAGGAGCATGGGAGCTAGGAAGCTGGTTATCGAGGTAGATAACAAGGAGGTTTGGAGGAACATACACAGAAAGGAGCATATGAATTTGGATCTCTTGATAGGGCATCAAGTCCATAAGATGCTGGGAAACGAATGGGAAATCAAGATCAATCACATGCACAGGGAAGGCAACAGATTAGCTGACTATATGGCAAAATGGAAACAAAGTCAATGGGGACGAACCAATCCTTCACAACAGTTCCAGAAGACGTCAGAATCTTGGTGGAGGCAGAAAATGTAATTTAGATCAGATTAATTAGTTTAGTTATACGTTTTATTTCATCGCTTATAAAAAAAAGAATCCATATTTAAGATAATTTTATAATTTTGAGCTATAACATGTTTATTATTGAATCAAATTTGAGTAAATGTGAGTAATTTAAGATAATTTCATTGTCATTAACTTATAAGTCAAATTCTCGTATAAAATATGAATCTCAAACTCTAATCAAGTTTATATTATCTTAATCAAATATTACTAATCATATTTACATTATGAACTAGATATTTAGATAATATGTTTGAAAATAATATTAGAGACATCATAAACACTATATTAATAAAACATAAAAGTACTATTTAAATATGGTAAACACTATTTTTTTTTTAATTTTTTGGAAACTGAAAACGCCAACCTTTTATTTCAAATAAACATGTCTCCTGGGTAATAAAACAAATCAAATCTACCTAAGGAAATAAGTGCAAAACAACTGTGAGCCCTAAAACCATTAGGAGGTGTTTGGATCAAGGAATGTAAGATTCCCATAGAAATGAAATCCACATTCTCATGTTTGGTTGGCCGAGAATCTCATTCCCGGTAATATTTTATTACCAATAGTAGATTTTTGGAGTATACTACTGGGAATGTCATTACCTCACTTTCCTTAGGTATTGTTGGATTACCGGTGTTTTGGACTAAAATGTCCTTAATTTTTTTTTTTCAAAAATATCGTTCTTCTGTCATTGAGTAATAAAAATTATACGAATGTTAAATTACAAATTTATCCTTAAAATATTTTAGATTTACAAAAAAAATCTATAATTAAAATTTTATATGAAGTTCAGGGGTTAAAATAAAATTTTACCATTTCATTAAACCTTTTTATATTTTCAATTTTATAAAAAAATATAAAAATTTTATGAATTTAAATTTTTTTAAAGAAAATATATAAATATTATATAAATATTTTTTAACTTGTTAAAAAATAAATATATAATAAGGACAATTTTGTCAAATATACATTCAAATAATCTTTTATTCATTTAACCAAACACGGTAATCTTACATTCCTGCTAAACCAACCAAACACAAAATACAACATTCTCAGTAATCATATTCCCTGGTAATCTTATATTCCTACTGGTAGTCTTACATTCCGAGAACCAAACGGACCATTAAAGTAAAAGAAACAGGAAAGTAAAGGGAAAAACCAGTGCAACAATTTCAGAGCAAAGGTTGGCCTTTCAACTACCTTGCAACACGAGAGAAAAAACTTTAGAGAAAATAACCTCAGTGACCAAAAATGCCTTATAATATACGATTTTAACCAACTTTTTTTGGATTTGCCAAAATGACCAACTAAATCGCAATGCGATCGATAATTCGCAACGCGATCTCCGGTATCGCAAATCAGTTACCAGATTCGCAACGCGATTCTGACTATCGCATTGCGATTTTCCTAATTCGCAATGCGAATACGTAAATCGCAACGCGAATTTGGAAAATCGCAATGCGATTACGTAAATCGCAACGCGAATACGTAAATCGCAACGCGAATCTGACTATCGCAATGCGATTTACATAGCGCTATTCGTATCCAACGCGTATTTTTTTTTCAAATTCCAAACACGAATATATTAATATATCGGAACACTGAACCGTCCACAGTATATCCCGTAATCGCAACTCATAACCTAAAACCCTAAATCACAACTCAGTCTCATCTCCATCTCTCACTCTCTAAGGCGACATCCGTCCCCATCTCCGACGAAATCAGTCCCCATCTCCGACGATATCAGTCTCCATCTCCAGCGAAATCATTCACGGTCAGAAATGGAAAATCAACCAAATCAACCACCGAGGGTTAGTTTTTTTAATTATTTTTATTTTGAAATTTTTGGATTATTATTAGGTTTTTCATATTGAAATTGATGATAAGTTTATTGGTGTTTTCAATAATAGATTAACCATTTCACTTAGATTGCTTATTATATTCATTCGATTGCTGCCATTACTGCTAAACTGTTTAGTCTTTAACCCTGTGAAGTTAGTATTTGTCTTTGTTTTGTCTTTTGGTTGAAGTAATGCAATCCATTCAAGTTTTTTTCAATTTTAGTATTTGAAACCGAGAATGACTATCGCAATGCGATTCTGTCGTTGCGATTTTCATTTCGCATTGCGATAGTCAAATTCGCGTTGCGATAGTCATTTTCGTGTTGCGATTTTCATTTTCGTGTTGCGATTTTAAGTTTCAGAAACTATTCTTCTTCTGCAAATTGAAACTTGAATGAATTGCATTACTTCAACCAAAAAACAAAGACAAATACTAAATTCACAGTGTTGCAAATTTAAGTTTGAAGAATAAACTACTACTCTTTATGTTTATTGTTCTTGTTATATCTTCACAGTGTAGTTTTTTGGTATATCTAACTTGGTATGTTTATTATTTTTGCAGAACTTTTATTCGGCTCAATTGACCTTAAGAAATAAAGTAATCCTGGCCAAAACAATTGCGTCGAAGCTTTCATCTGCACAAAGAAAAATATTTGAGGATACTTGCTTCAGGCCATGGCTGAAAGTACAACATCCGGGTGGATATGCTATGTTGACCTATCTGTTTCTTCAAACCATGACTAGCGATCTACCAGAGACTATACAACGTCGTGATGAAGAGATATGGTTTGATTTTCCAGCGGCGTATACGTGTTTTAGGCGGGAGGAGTTTTACTTAATCACCGGTCTATACTTCGGACACGATGATGTAGATCGGTATACTAGACATATTACCTACCTATCATGGTTTTCCTGGGTTTTTCCTGAGCTGTCGAATTTACACGTGGAAGACTTGACGAGATTATTGAATAAGAAAGATGGTTTTACCTGGATGGATGACGTCGATGTTGTCCAAGTATGCCTTCTAATACTTTTGCAAGCCGGTTTTTTAGGCAGAGAGGCCCGGCAACCTATTTCTAATGATCTAATTAAATTGGTAGAGGACCTAAATGCATGGAACCTGTTTCCGTGGGGTTCGTATCTATGGAGAGCTACATGGAATAAGTTGTCGTATGCCTTTGATGATCGGAAAAGTTTGCCTGGCGATGGTTCCAAATACACTTTGTCAGGCTTTATTTGGGCCTTTAAGGTAATAATTTTTATATAATGTTTCCAAAATTATAATTAATTCTTTAACAATTACTAATGTTTGTTATTATATTGTTTGTAGATTTGGATATTTGAGGCCTTTCCCGCCATGCAGACATATGCATTAAAAACTTCTAATGATATTCCTAGGGCTATTTCCTGGAAGATGAAACGGTCCTTGCAACAATGGGAAGATTTACTACCGTATACTATAATAAATAATGTGAGTTAACACAAATACTACTATATGTTTATAAACAAGTTATTACTAGTACAAGTTTAACTTTGTTTGAGCTTTTATATTGTTAGGAGGCCAACACTCCATTACAGAGGCTGACACCCACGGAAGCTGAGCTTGCCACTGATTGGTGGCAAGCTATTAAGCTTTTTTTATGGCACGGATGATGAGCAGCCACCACTTCGAGAGCCATCACCTCACCCAGAGCCATCACCTGATTGACCCGAATATACACCTCCACAACGAGAGTCATCACCTATTCTGTCACATCATCGAGCCTCTTCTCCACCATCACCTCATGATAGGCGATCGACAAAGATGCCACGACGTTTATCTCCCTGTTCTCTACCTCCACCTCCACGGGATGAGTTAGGGGAGTTACGTAATGAGGTCAATGCCTTGCGTGAGGAGGTCGGTACTTTACGCGATGAAAATGGTGCATGGCGTGTTGAGGTGTCTACTTTACGTGGTGAGGTAGCAGCTCTACGTGAGATTGTAGCATCGTTGCAGAACGAGGTTCATACTCTACGCAACGAGGTAAGTTTAATATTTTTCATATTTAACTTGATGATAAATTTACTCGTAATTTCACTTAGATTACTTAGTAAATTCATTCGGTTGCTGCCAATACTGTTTAACTGTTTATTCTTTAACCCTGTGAAGTTAGTATTTATTTTTGGTTGTCTTTTGGTTGAAGTAATGCAATCCATTCAAGTTTCAATTTGCAGAAGAAGAATAGTTTACTATCGCAATGCGAAAATGACTATCGCAACGCGAAAATGACTATCGCAACGAGAGAATCGTAATGCGAAATGAAAATCGCAACAACAAAATCGCAAAGCGAAAATGATTATCGCAATGCGAAAATGACTATCGCAATGCGACTATCACAATGCGAATTTGACTATCGCAATGAAAGAATCGTAATGCGAAATGAAAATCGCATTGTGATTCTCTCGTTGCGATAGTCAAATTCGCATTGCGATAGTAATTTTCGCATTGCGATAGTCATTTTCGCGTTGCGATAGTCATTTTCGCGTTGCGATTTTAAGTTTCAGATTCTATTCTTCTTCTGCAAATTGAAACTTGAATGAATTGCATTACTTCAACCAAAAGACAAATACTAACTTCACAGTGTTGAAAATTTAAGTTTCAAGAATAAACTACTACTCTTTATGTTGTCATTGAACATGCACTAAACCTATATGTTGTCCTTTTAAATGTTTATATAAGTGCTTACTTCTGGAATGTTATCTGATGCATTTTGTGAACAATGATATAATAATGACTTGGGTGAATACTGTGCAAGTTTGAAATATATTTGTCTTTGTTTTCACTGTTTAATATCATGTATGTTTATTTACTGATTTATGTATTAATTTATTTTTAGCAGCCCGCTAAGGTGGATGCTCTACGTCGGGTTTTTCTTACAAGACGGAGTTCACGCATCAGACGGTGTGCACGTGTCATTACGTCTCCGTTCACCCCAATAGTACAAAGAATCCGTAAGAAAAAGCCCGACTTACCTGTCGTCGTTCAAGAGGCCTCCCCTATCGTTCAAGAGGCCCCTATCATCCCTCAAGAGTCCCCTCCCACCGTTCAAGAGGCCACTGTCATTGTTGAAGAGGTCCCTCCCAACATTCTAGAGCCCGATTCACACGGCGTAATATATCGAATTATTGAGAAGCCCCCTTACGTGTCGGACATGATGGATGACTGTTGGCTTTCATATAAGTTACCAGCCAGTACCATTCCGGCAGATGAAGTGGATAGGAAACAACTACCGGAAACAATTCTGGATAATACCCTTTGGGCTAAGACTGCAGTTGATTTTTATCTACATGAGCGGAGCCAAGGGTGTTACGCTGACATATACAAACTCAACGATGATATGCATTTGTTGATTGAACGGTCTTGGTGGAGTGTATTATTAGGGGTTGAAGACAATGGCTATTTCGATGGGGGTAAGTCTTATATTTCTTCTTATATTTCAGTTTGATTAATTTTTTTTTAAATGTATGTAATTCACTAATATATGTCTTTTTTTGTAAAACAACATATTGATGCATGGGTGACACGTCTTCTAATTGTAAGGAAATTGAAGAAAAATATAAAAAAAATGCGATATACAATTATGCCGACGTCTTTTCACGTAGTTCACTTGAAGAATCAACTACAGGAATCATATGTGTTGGCTAATGGACAAGCTAAACTTTATCCTACATGGTGGGAGGTCGATAAGGTTAGTATATTTGTTTAAATATTTTAAAGGTGTTCATAAATAAGTGCGCAATTTGAATTATTACATTTCGATGCAGGTGTTTATCCCTGTTTTAGAACGTACTCATTGGCTTCTCGTCGAGTTTCAGCTCTCATCCCTAAAGACAATAGTATATGACAGCATGATAAATTACATATCATTGCCTAATTTGAGAGATATTATTAAGGGATGGAGCTCTCATTTGGCTAAATTCTTGGATGCAATTAATTATTGGACTAATTCTGGAAACAAGAAGCCAAAGAAGTTCAATGTTACAGTTATCAGAGACGATACCGCGCCACAACAAACGAAGGAAGCCAGAGGGGATTGTGGTCCTCTCGTATGCATGTGCTTGGAGCGTTTGACCAAAGGAAGTACACAGTTTCTACCTCCCACCGATAGAGATAGAGGTGCAGTAGGCTTGTGGTTTCGGCATTTTATGGCTAGAGTGATATATTCGAGACGCTGTCTACCTGCATCCGCGTTATGAAAGTGTCCATAAACAATTTGTAAGTCAAATGCAAGTGTTGTTAAACATATATACTCTTTTTGGTTTGAAAATGTTTGGTTAAGTAGCTAGAATTCAATAATTTGTTGTTTATAGGTTTTAGATGTGCAGAAAATGTTGTTTATTCAATGTTTGGTTTCTGCAGGTTAATCCTAAAGTGAGCTGCGTGAAATGGATGTATGGTACAAAAGTTGATTCAATAATAATTGATGAGGAAATAATTCTTATTATTATTTTTTGATTGTTTAATTGATTTGTAAAAAATGATTTGTAAATGTTGATTTGTTTAATTGATGTGTACATAATTATTATTTGTGCTTGTTTAATTGATTGAAATGTAATAGTTGATTTGTTGATTTCAATCTGCATTATGTTGAATGCAAAACAGACTATCGCAACGTGGAAATGACTATCGCAACGAGAGAATCGCAATGCAAAAATGAAAATCGCAACGCGAAATTAGTTTCGCGTTGCAATTTTCATTTTCGCATTGCGATTCACTCGTTGCGATTTTCATTTCGCATTGCGATTCTCTCGTTGCGATAGTCATTTCCGCGTTGCGATAGTCAATTCCGCGTTGCGATAGTCATTTCCGTGTTGCGATAGTCATATTCGCGTTGCGATTTCTGCGTTGCGATAGTCAAATGAATGTCTAATAAGTGATAATAACTGAACATATCATAGCAATGTTCAAACTCAAGTTACTAATACATGCCTAACTGAAAATTTTAAAAGTTTACACATAATATACACATAATACAACGTTTGCATTTAAAAATCACCTAAGTTAACAGTCCCAAAAGGTGAAGCCGGTTGTGATTGGGATTTTGATGAGGATCCATATTTTGGAAGAGGAAAAGATGACTGTGATGACACTGGTGATCCACATGTCAACTTTGTATGACCACTTTCCTTGTACCAACTACATGTCGATCTCTTCTTCTTTTCACCCTTAGACGGTATACGATCGTGATTTTTTGGTCGGCCAGGTAGCCTTCTGTCCATGGCTGGTGGCAAAACTGTTTGTAAGTCATCTGGTATGTCTCACTCAGAAGGATGTGGAATAGGGTAGATAATCTCGACATAAGTCTGTCGATATACTTCTGTAGTGTAGCAATCCATAGCGTATGCGCTTGAATCATCTTGGTTTAGATGAAGAGCAACTTTTATAACATGTCCACACGGATAACCAGATGTTTGCCATTTCATACAACTACACGTATTTGCATTTAGATCGACAAGAACATTTAAGTTATTATCCAGTACTTCAAACAAAGTGTTTGAACAAGGTTCAACTCTCCATGACGTTGACTTCACAACACGTTTCGTTATCTTTTTTTTTCAGTCCATGGTGTAACACGATGTTCCAATGTTCCTGTAAATTTAAATAAATAATACTTAGTAAAATATATGATAAGTTACGAATTTAAAGAAATAATACCTGCATGGTTTCTTTTCTTGTAGTACCATTGTTGAATAGAGGCTTGAAAAAACTCCATTAACATAGTAATGGGTAATTTCTGAGAATGACGACTTAGAGCGTTGATTGATTCTGCACTATTAGACGTCATGAAACCATATCTTGCTCCAAGTTGATGTACTCTTGACCATCTTTCAAACCCGACATCTTCTAGTGTTTGAGCACACTGAGGCAAAACACGTCTTAAACAGTTTATATGCTTATTAAAATCCACTTCCCGATAAGCTTTTACAGCCTTCCAGTATGTCCATTTGTGATTTTTTATACCAGCAGACCTTGATTTTAGATTTCTATACAAATGAACACCACAAAGTCCATGAAAAGCATCTGGGAAACACCTTCTAACAGCGTTGTCAATTGAGTTTGCCCTATCAGATATGATTGTCAGATTGCTAATAGGACCTATGCAATCCCTAAGATGTCCCATAAACCATGTCCATGAATCAGAGGTTTCAGATTTGCCAACCCCGTAAGCTATTGGCAGTATCCCATTGTTAGCATCCATGGCTACTGCTAATAAGTTTACTCCAAGGTATCGACCTTTTAAATGTGCTCCGTCAACTATAATAACTGGGCGCATGCAAATAATAAACGAACGAATCTACAAAATCATATACACAAGAAAATATAATCATTTAAATGTGAAATGCATGTAACTAACAAAAAATGAGTCAACAAAATTATATGATTTACTAACCGCAGCACCAATGGCGATAAATAGCAACTCAAAGCGTCCATCTCTATATGTTTTTATATGAGTTACCGACCCAGGATTTTTCAGCTTTAAATTGTGACAATAAGCCGGCAGTTGGGCAAACGATGCTTCTGGCGACCCCCTCAACAATTCCAAGGCATAACATTTGGCTCTCCAAGCTTGAGAATATGAGATACTAATCTTGAACCGAGCATTCATGTCAGTCATAATTTCATGTCCTCGATATACCCTGCCATTCAAAAACATTAACTCAGCCAGAAAACCACCCAACACCTTTTTGTTTGCCTGTCTATGGTAAGGAAAAACTTGGGTTCTTGAACATGTATGTTTATCAATAAAAGTCCTAACTTGAAACATTTCGCAATCTTTTATTCTCTTTGCAATCATACGCCACGTACAGTTTTTGTCAATCATACACCTTGTTTCGAAACGATCTTTGCTTGATTTGTTAACTTTTAGTTGATAGCCATCTTCCACACATTTCGTATACAAAGCTATCTTCAAGTCTTCCTTTGTATCAAAACAATCATCTTTCTTGATACGAATAATTTTTGTGTAACAATCAACTGCTATCTTTACCAACTCTTCTTCCGGTATCTGAAGTAATTTTGGCATATTCCAGTTATACTCCCGTGGCATTTTCTTCGGGGACTTTTCTTTGGGGATTTCTTCTTCTTCTTTTTCTTCTTCAGTGTTATATGAATTACAGAATGGATGTTCAACATGTTCATTCACAGTCGTAACTTCCTCCTCATTATCATCAACATCTTCCTCGGCAGTGGTTGTTTCATCATCAAAATTCGGGTATTGACCAATATCAAAATCATTACACGCAAGGTCTGTTTCTTCTTCTGAAACATCATCAAAATCCGAGTATTGACCAAGATCAAAGTCCGGGTATTGACCAAGATCAAATTTCGAATACCGACTAGTACTCATAATTTTTTCTGTTGGCTCATCATCGTCTAACTGGTTAATACGAAAACTGAAATTTGGTGCTGAAAGTTGATTGAGATTTGGATTAGGGAAAGGTTGTGGGTTTTGAGATTGTGTTTGGTATTGGAAATGTGGTGAAACAAAATTTGCTTGGTGATGAAATTGTGGTGGAACCATTAAATTTTGAGCACCATAAACTGGGGTTGAAAAACTTAGTTGATTACTACCCGCTACTGACCCAACTTCACTACTTCTAGGTTCAACAACATACAATGTAACATCATCTTGCGAAACACTAATGTAAGCAATGAATCGTTCAACATCTTCATTGTCGGTTAACAAATAAACTTTACCTTTTCTCTGATAAGATAGCCTAAATCCACTTAAGGGCTCTAAATTCAATTTATTTGCAACACGTAACATTAGAGTTTCATAAGTTAACTTTTTTAATGACAGTTTTAGTTGAAAATTCATGGATAAAGGCATATATTGTAAAACACCATTACATTCTCCCATGACCCTCAAAAACACAAATCTATCCAAACATGATCAACATTAGATGATTTCATTATTGTAAATTAATTTACTAAACAAACGAGCTGCGAAACTAAAATCTGTTGCCGGATGGGGAAGGATGTCGTTGGATATAGGAACGGATGTCGCCGGAGAGAGTGATAGATGGAGATGGAATGAGTTGCGATTTAGGGATTTAGGTTATGAGTTGCTGCTGTTGCGTAGTTATATACCCAAAACATTTGTGTTGCGAAACTAAAACCTGTTGCGAATTCAGAAATCGAGTTGCGAATTTGAAATTCAGTATTGCGATAGTCAGAATCTCGTTGCGATAGTCAGAATCTCGTTGCGATAGTCAGATTTGCGTTGTGATTTACAGATTCGCGTTGCGATTTACGTATTCGCATTGCGATTTACGTAATCGTATTACGATTTTTCAAATTCGCGTTGCGATTTACGTATTCGCATTGCGAATTAGGAAAATCGCAACGCGAATTTGAAAAATCGCAATGCGATAGTCAGAATCGCGTTGCGAATCTGGAAACTGATTTGCGATACCGGAGATTACGTTACGAATTATCGATCGTATTGCGATTTAGTTGGTCATTTTGACAAATCCAAAAAAAGTTAATTAAAATCATATATTATAATGCATTTTTGGTGACTCAAGTTATTTTCTCAAAACTTTAATGTGAACCGTGGCAAGGGAAACGGATACCAGAAAGTAGAACCTAAGAATCACAAACTCAAAAATCAAGCAGTAGCTACGGGGGTCGATCCAACGTCGGTCCTCAGCTGCCTGAGATTCTACACTCCACGGGGAATCTTCAATCCAATAGTAATAGGTGGTCCCCATCGTCATTTCTGTCGCCAGGATGTGCGTCGCCAAATTTCCACTATGATGAACAAATCGGAATGAATATTTCCCAAAAGCAGTAGCCCGTTGTTTCGCCTCCCACGACAATGTACTAATCTCTGAAAAATGGGGCTCCGAAGATAGTAGCTTTCCGACTACCACCTTGGAATCGCCTTCAACTATTATCTCCTGAAGACCCAAGTCCGCTGCAAACGAAAGTGCATGAACAACAGCCAGAGCCTTGGCCAGAAAAATCGAGGTAACCCGTGGAACCCATCTCCTACATGCACCCAGTATGAGACACCTGTTATCTCTGATGATTACTCCTAACCATGCTTGTTGTTGTGCATGTATGAATCGGGAGTCAAAATTAACCTTGACTGATGGGAAATCGGGGTGGGTTGTTCACCGCACAAGAGGAGCAGCTACAGCACCCCTGAGTTTTGCATTTGCATAAAGAAAATCTCGACTTTGTGTGTGAATTAAGGTAACAATTTCCTCCTTTAATATCTTTCCCTTATGATAATGTAGATTCCGCATGTACCATAGTGCCCAAATTGTCACCAGAATCTCTGGGTGTGTTTGAGTTGGATTATTACAAAACATCCAATTTAGCCAATCCGCAAAATAAGAAAATGTACCTGGCATATCCCAATTCAAACTTGATTCATTCCAAACAACTAGTGCTATAGTGCAATCTTTGACTGCGTGAATACCAGTTTCTATATTGGCTTGACAACGTTGGCAAATAGGGTCGTTTATGAGTCGTCTCGTGAATAAAACTTGTAAAGATGGTATGAAGTTATTTATGAATCGCCAAACCTGCAGCTTGATTTTGCGTTGACATGCACAAACCCACAGTCTGTGAAAAATGGTTTTCCACGTTTGCGAAACATTTCTATCTTCAAGCAACAAACGGTACCCACTGCGTACATTATATACTCACATGTCTTCTCACCACACCAAACCTGACAATCATCCTGCTTAAATTGGGACAAAGGGGTGCCCAAGATGATTTTTGCCTCCTCTTCATTGAACAGATCTAGTAATAGGTCTTCTTTCCAAGATATCGATTCCTCATCTATTAAATCAGCTACCTTTTCGACCGAATGATTTTGGGGAGGTGTTAATAAGTATGGTTTGATCCTTGGCAACCAAAAATCATTCCAGATGGAGATCGAAGTGCCCGTACCAACCTTCCATCGTAAACCAATTATAAGAAGCCCCTTGGCACTCCAGATACTTCGCTATATGTAGGAAGGAGAAGTGCCAAGCCTAGAAGACAAGAAATCACCTGCTTGAAAGTACTTCGCCTTTAGGACTCTGCCTACTAAAGAAGTTGGATTTATCAACAATCTCCACCCCTGTTTAGCCAATAAGGCAATGTTGAATTTGCCCATTTCCTGAAATCCAAGACCCCCACTTTCTTTCAGTTGACATAAGCCTTCCCATTGACACCAATGAATGCCTCTTTTGCTTACAGATTTCTTTCACCAGAATCGAGCCATTATATTCTCCAACTCAATACAAAGGCTCATTGGGAGCAAAAAACAACTCAAAGCAAAAAGAGGAATCGCATGGAGTATTGACTTTATAAAGACCTCTTTACCTCATTGAGAAAGAGCCCAAACACTCCAACTCTGAATGTGACTGGTAAGTTTATCCCGTACATAAGAAAACGCCTCTTTCTTCCTTCTCTCCAGTATTGCTGGTAGACCTAAATACTTCTCTGGGTTTGAGGTGTTAGATACCCCCAGAATACGTCGAACATCAATACGGTTTTCATCAATGACATTCGCGCTGAAAAAATACCAGATTTTTCAGAATTTATTACTTGATCCGAACCATCCTTGTAAATTCGTAAGATCTCCATAATCTGAGCCGCATCACTAGCTTTTTTCTCACCAAAGATAAGGTTGTCATCTGCGAAAAATAAATGTGAAATCATTAGAGCATATTTATTTATCCGAACTCCTTCTAAGGCCCCTGATGACATAGATTGGCGAATGAGGGATGAAAGACCTTCACTGCAAATTAGGAATAAATATGGGCTTAGTGGGTCACCCTGTCAGAGTCCTCGTTGCGAAGCGAAACTGGTCCCGATCAAACCATTAAATATAACCGAATAAGAGATGGTGGAAATACATCTTGTCAATATAGAGATCCAAGCACTCGAAAAACCTAGCTTCCGCATAATTTCCCAAACAAAATTCCACTCCACCCTATCATAGGCCTTGCTCATATCCAGCTTCAAAGCAAAATATCCTCTCCTTCCTACACACTTGTTCATGAAAGTGTGCAATAATTCGTAAGCAGTAATAATGTTGTCGAATATTAGTCTTCCCGGTACAAAAGCGCTCTAAGCCTCATCAATGCAAACATGGAGAAGGTGTTGCATCCTATTAACCAACATCTTGGAAACGATATTGTACAGAACATCCGGAAATGAGTAACTTACTTGGAGCAGCTACTTTCGGAATAAGAACTGTGAGTGACGTTGACTTGGTTCATGTCAAAATCCCCACGGATGAGCCCAATACAATAATTTGCTACCTCCCTTCCGATTAGATGCCAGAATCTCTGATAGAATAAGGCGCCTAGTCAATCCGCCTCTGCTGCTTTCAAAGGACATATAGATTTCACCGCCTGTGTCACCTCTTCAAATGAAAAAGGTTCTTGAAGACCCTTTTTCATCTGCATGGTAATTTGAGGTTCGATGCCTCTCAAGATTCAATCATCAATAGGGCCTCAGGCTGAAGCAAATAATGTCTCGAAGTAACGCCTAGCGACCTCTTCCATACCCGTTTCTGCTATAGTGTGTAAACCATCCTCCTTTTCCAATGAAAGAATAGATTCGTGCGACGCCTTGTCGAAGCAAACCGGTGAAAGAAAGTCGTGTTATTATCCCCGTTTTTTAACCAATTGACCCGGGCCCTCTGCTCCCAATACAACTCAGTCTTGTCCATCTCGAGATTAAGTTGTAGTTTCGTGTCCACTATCTCTCCGAGCACCTCATCAGTCGGTTGAAGTTTAACGAGTTTTGTCAACTTGCGTTGCAGTTCAGCGCTCGATAGACGATTAATCTGACAGATGTTCTTAAATTTATGCCTTATATTATTAGTTGTATAGTTAAAAAAAAATATGAAACAAAAGAAGTAATATCAAGAAAATTCATTATCTTATAAGTAACATAGTTCAATTCGATTGAAATTGGCAAATAATTGAGAAATCGATGGAAATTACATTCCACCATTTTAATTATAAAAAAACCCTATCGTTAGTAATCATCTTCTTATTGTGATGAGAATCATTCCAAATTATTTGAACTAGGAGGATGTTCAAAATTTCGGTTAACCGATTAAACTAATCGAATTGAAATTTTTTTCATTTAATCGGTCAATTAATTTTAGGTTTGATCGATTAACGATTAATGATTTTTTAAAGTTAGGTTATCGGTTAATTAATCGAAATTTTTAAATATTTAATATATTATTTATATATTAATAGCTTTAGGAGTATTTAAATTTCGGTTTTAACTGGATTAATCGACTGAATTAACCGACTAAATTAATCAAATTAACCGAAAATATTAATTATTTAATATATATTATTTAAAATTTCGGTTAACCGACCGATTAACCAAACTTTGTTCGGTTTGGTTAATTATTTTTGAAAAAAATTCGGTTAATAAAATTGTAAAAGTTCAGTTCAGTTGATTAACTAAACCGACCTTTTGAACGCCCCTAATTCGAACCAAACATAAAATAAAATTTCAAAAGAAAACTATATCCAATAATGATCTTTTATGCAAATCAATCACTCCCTTAATTTCAACTTCCACCATCTTCTCTCATGAGCATACCACAATCACCAGAACCCATCACCATCATCAACACTGCCAATTCCACCAACAATCTAGTTTTCTTTCTGTCCGTTACATCATTATCAGCTCTTAACCTAAGACTAGGGATTACATTGACAAATGAACCTAAACTTTAGGGGTTATATAGGATATTTTGAAAGTTTAGAGGTCGTATTAGAATAAATCCCCAAGTTTTGCCAGTGACTGGAACGAGAGTTTGTTCCAGGCGCTTATTATGAGTAATTAGGAGTGCATCCCACACCGGTTGGATAACAAACCGACGATGGTTGCACGTAATATAAAATGAAGGTAAGAAGCAATGTTGAGGGCATCTTTGCGCTTGGGGCAATGACGCAGCTAGTGAGGTACTAACCGAGGCGCGTCTATTGCTGGTTGAAAACTATTTCCAAACCCCCTCTTAGGCTTGGGTTCAGCCCTAGCCTTTGAGAATTTCTGGAAGGGCTCCCTTCGGGGGAAAGTCCTACAATTCCTAGTACAAAATTTTTTCATGGGATCCTAATTGTTTTATTATTTATTAAGATGTCAATGTTTTTATTAAAGGTATTGGTCAATTTAATATTATATAATATTGTAGGAATTAACTAGCAAGAAATTGTTGTTACTATTTCACCTTAGTCATAAGCATTTATTGTCAAAAGTATTTAGAACAAATATTATTACACTTTAGCTTAATCATAATAAGATATTGTTGTTACTACTTCACTTGTTACTATTTCATCTTAGCTTAATCATAAGTAATTATTAATCAAAAATATTTAGAACGGATATTACTTCACATTAGCTTAATCGTAGAATAGAGGTCACGAGTTCACATTAGCTTAATCGTAGAAATTATTGTTGTTCTTAGAGGTCACGAGTTCAAACAGGTGAATGAATATTTATTGTCAAAGATATTTAGAACATATACTACTTCATCTTAGCTTAATCATAATAAGAAAATAAGAAACATGATTTTGAAAACTAATTTATAGAATTCAATTATATAATATAAAATGATAAAATGGTAACTTTTGTCTCTGTAGTATACTCAATTTATCACTTTTGCTCCTATTGTATTTTCATATCAATTTACCCCTCGAAATTGCTCAATTGCATCATTCTATAACCCTACCCCTAAGTTAAAAACCTAAATTATAATCCCTAAACCCTAAATCATAACCATAATACCTCTAAACATTAACTTAGGGTTTATAATTTAGGGTTTTAAGTTAGGGGAAGGGTATAGAATGATGCAATTAAACAACTTTGAGTGCTAAATTGATACAAAAATACGATAGGGGTGAAAATGATAAATTTGATCTATTAGAGGGACAAAGGTGATCCTTAAGTCATATAAAATTAATTAGTATAGTAAAAATTATATAAACTAATTTATAGAATTCACTTATATGATATAAAATTATTTAGACGAGTGAAAAATTATATAACATTATATATAAACTAATTAGACAAGTGAAAATTATATAAAACTAGACAAGTGAAAATCATATAAAATTAATTAGACTAGTGAAAACAGACCATAAGAAATAAAAATAATATTCATTAAAGAAAATATTTATCAAAGAAAAATAATAAGATAAATTAATTTCATGTAATTTTATCAAATTAAAAGTGTTCATAAGCCATAATTGAATCATGCTCTAATTTTTTCAAACCCGAATTAATTTGAGTCAATTACAAGTAGGGTGAATATTTAAATAAGTTGAGTTGAGTTAAAAAATAATAATTAGTCATTGTAACCTATTTTATTTTATAACTCAAATTTTATTTAAATTTTTAGTCGATCTGAGTTTATAAAATTTGAATCAAGTTGAGTTGTTCAAGATTTTATTTAAATTAATTATAAATATTTATAATGTTATGATAAATTTATTCAAATTCAAACGACCTTCTATAACCATAAACAATATGCATATAATTATTCATATTTTTCATATGCAATATACATATATAATATATCATAAACCTAAAAATTAATCTACTAATTATTAAAAAAATAAATTGTTTAAGTCATATTTTATAAATTAATCCTTATTTAATTTTTTCAATTCAAATCAAATTTACTAAATTATAAATTAAGTCAAACTGAGTAGAAATTTTAGAAATCAAATTAAAAATTTGGCTTAATGTAAAAATAATTGTCCAAACTTACTCAAAATTGATTTTGGTGCCTAAAGAATTTTTCATTAAAAATATATGTCTAACGTTATTTTCCGTTACACTTTTAGGTGCCTACTATTAAAAAAATATTAAGTGACATATGTCATATTTATATTTTTTTGATTTTTTTAAAATAAAAATTCTATTTAAAATGGTTTTTAGAAAATCTAAACATGACATGTGTCACTTAAGGATTATTTTTAATAGTACGCACCTAAAAATGTAACGGAAAAAAGTTAGACACATATTGTCATAACCATTTTTTTTAAAAACAATTAAGTTTAAAAAAACAGTTATGACTATATTTGAAAATTTGATGATTTTGAATTAATTTAAATTAAATTGAATAGGAGTCGCCATCGACCTTTGGGCTAGGTAGGTCGAATACCTAAAAATGTCTTTTAAAACAATGTTAAGAAAAATCATTTTTTAAGACAAAAATTGGTCTGTGTTCACCAAAAATTCGATTTAACGTGTCCGGGAGTCGACGTAGCATCCTCAAAAAAAAGGGATAGTAACCAAATTGTAAGATTTTAATATTTCATGATCAAATTTGATAAATTGAAAAGTTTAGGGATTTATTTGGAATAACTTTGTGTAGGATTGAATAGCAAAGAAGAAAATATGGAAGGACATAATAGTCATTTGATAAGAAAATTAATTAAAAATTCATTAGTGGTGTTTTATATTACACTTGGAGTTGGGAATAAGAAAGAAATATAAGAGAAGTCTAGAATCCATTTTCATCATTTCTTCCTTTTTTTCCACCGTGAGCTCCATAGCTAAAGTAGGAATGTTTTCAGTTGGTTAATTCTTGTAATTTATAATGAATTTTGATTATTGAAGTATTAGGAGAGCTTAAGTAAGCTTAAAGAGAAGTAGAAATTAAAAAAGAAGAAGTTATAAGTGATTGAATAAAAGGGGTTTTAGAGTGAATTTATAAGAAGGAGGTTATAAATGGATTTTTAAGCCAAATTTAACTTGTCATAAGCTGAAATAAGAAATCTAAATTGTTAGAAATGGATTTAGAGCATGTTGAAAGTTTGGTAAGATTCTTAGTTTCAACTTATATTATGGGAATTTGGATAATTAAGAGTATTAGAGTAATATAAGTTGGTTGTTATAAGTGTAGTTAAGTTTGAAGGCTTGAAAGGAATTCATAGTGGAAGGTTTAAGGGAGTTTTGGTCAAATTTCGAGTTGAAATTAATAAGTTCTGGGCAGGGGGTATCGGTACTGGATGAACAATACCGATATTTCAAATTGAAAATAGGTGATAATTGGGTATGGATATCGATACTGAATGAACATTAATGATACCATAAGTCAAAAGTTGAGGAATTATTCAAAGAGTATTGATACTGAAGTAGTAGCATCAGTATCAAAGGTATCGATACCAGGTTATAAGTATCGGTACCATTTTCAGAGATGAAATTCTAGAACCGAGAATGAGTGTCGATACTGAAGTATTGTATCGATACTATAATTAAAGAAGTATCGGTATTGTACCTTAGGTACCGATACTATTCATATGAAATTTGTAAAATTCAATGTTTTGTTTAGCTTATGTTAGTAAGAATTGATTATAGTGATGTGAGTTCTGATATTTATGTCAATTGTATATTTGTGTAATTATAGAACACAAGCAAGTATCGGATGAGTTAATGAGATAAGATTGAGCAATAGAGAGATAAAGAGTTATAAGCGTTGATTGAACTAAGTGATGCTAAGGTGAGTGCATGTTACTAGGAAAAATGATCATATGGAAATAAAAATTGTGATGAGTATATTTCCAATGTGTGATTGCATGATTTCTATGTGTACATGAGTACATGCATAAGTTTATATGTTATATACACTGTTATACATGAACTATGTGTTATATGTTATTCTATGTGTTATATGATCTATGTGAATATATGAGAACAAGATATAAACTATGTGATATGATCTACGTATTTACATAAACATATGATATACGCCATGTGACATGACCTAAGTGATTACTTGTCTATGTGAAATAAGATATAATAAATGATATAAATGGTAAAGCCCATAGTATATGATATGAGAGCTGAGGGTATAATTGGCATACTAAGAGTCAGGGTTCTACGTGGTCCTTCAGGACAATTCTATGTGGTCCTTCGGGAAATTTCTACGTAGTTCTTCGGGACAATACTATATGGTCCTTTGGGACATTTCTATGTGGCACTTCAGTGCAATTTATACGCGGCACTTTGATGCAATTTATACGAGTTGTGGTGACAACATTTGTGCACAACCTCAATGTACTCACATACCTTAAGTTCTCAGTAATGTAGCATGGGTTCCTATTAGATATAACATGAATTAACACTGTATAATGGGATATGTAATTATTGGTTAAATGCATAATGATGTATGTTATTGTTATTAGATATATGATGATTCCTATATGTTATGAAAGTATGTGATTACATGTTTCATTATTTTATTATTACATTATGCCTCACTAAGTCTGTGACTTAGCGTATGAGTGTTTCACACGTAGGTTCAAAGAAACAATAAGATCCAAGCTAGGACAAATCAATCAGACAATATATATCAATCGAAGATCAAATCAGACTTGATTTAAGTTGTATGCACTTTTGTTATATGTTATTTTGTTGGTATGTAAATGTAAAGTTTAAATCAAATATGCTCTGATCGGTTTTGTAAACCTTTTTGGATTATATTTATGTAAATTATTCAATTTTATTTTAATGAAAGTTTGAATTTTTAACTATCTTGTAAATGTAAATGATTTGAAAAGTCAATATGACACCTCGGATTTGTATCCGAGTCGGATATGGGTCGATTGTTACATTTAATGGTATCAGAGCTATAGTTTAGTCGATTCTAGGCTTAAACTGAAGTTAAATGTGTTTTAAAAAGTATGCATACCAACAAGAAGTGAAAATTTCTGATCTGATAAGTAATGATTATGATGTCTTGCTAATATAATTCATTGGTTATATCTTATTAGATGTCTGACCACGAGAGCTCCCAAAGTTAAATGAGAGATTATAGACATGAGGGAAGTAGCAATTCACCTGTCCTAGCCAGGCAATGTGAAGAAAAATACCTCATGGAGTGCATGTACAAGATCAAAGAGTATTTTCATGACGTTGGACGCTGTCCTGACACATTTCCAACCTCCTGCTCCCTCAAATCCTAGAATGAATATCGCGAAAGAGTTGAAAGGACTAAGAGCTCTTGAATTCAAAGGTGAAACGGAGGAATGTCCTATTACTACGGACATTTGGTTGAATAATGTGAAGATAATGTTGAAAGGTCTCCACTGCTCTGAAGTGGAGAAGTTAGATGGAGTGGTTTCACTGCTACGTGGACAAGCTAGAGTATGGTGGACGAATGTCACCATGAGAATGATTTGTGACATGGTTCTTATTCCTAGAAGAGTTTAAAATCAAGTATATTGGAGATCAATTTGTAAGGAAAATGAAGTAAGAGTTTATGAGCCTGAAGTAGGGGAATCATATAGTGTATGAATACGAGTACGAGTTCCATAAGTTGATTCGATTTGCTATCGAGCTTGTTCCGAATGAGAATGATGCATGTGATTGGTTTGTTGAAGGCTTGTGCCCAAGATTGAAAGAAATGTTGATTGTTTTGAATTTGTCTTCATTCCAGGAAGTGGTTAATCATACTAAAGCTCTAGAGAGAGCCCATAATAAGAAGTTTGGAGAACTAAAAGCTCAAATGTCCAAGAGAGTTGGTGCTTCGTCAAGTTCAACACCATATAAGAGGGGTAGAGATTCTAGTTTTAGATCTTAGACGAGATCTGAGTAAGTTGCATATTATGTCAGAGGATCAAATCCGATGAGAGCCAGACATGCGCAATCAATAGGGTCTGACGTTGGAAGATCTAATCAGGGTTAATCAAGATAGTGTCAGTACTATGGAAAGAACTATATCAGAGTATGTCGGGTAATCTCTGGAGCTTGTTTTCGATGCAGGGACACCAGACATTTTATCCGGGATTGTCCAATGATGGTTGGAGATCCCGCACTGTATGAACGATCTACTTTAACATCCTAGAGAGGAAGAGGTAGAGGTAAATGAAGAAATCAGTCTGAGTCCTCCACCCAACATAAAGTGCGCTCAACTGCCTGGGTTTATAACATAAAGACCAATGAAGATCGCGATGATCCAGAGATCATTGCAGGTATTTTCCAGTTACTTGATAAATTTGTTTTAGTATTGATTTATCCGGGTTCCACTTAATCATACATTAGTAACAAATTGGTGAAAGAGTTGAGAATACATCTAGAAGCAACAAGTAACGAAGTAATAGTGACTAACCCATTAGGGCATAGTGCTCGGGTAAATCGGATGTGTCTAGGGTGTTTTATAAGGATTCAGGGAATTGAATTTCTGCTAATCTGATGGAACTACCCTTTAACAAATTTAAAGTAATTCTAGGAATGGATTAGATGTATCACTATCATGCAAATGTCGACTGTAGACTGAAAATAATAACTTTGATTAGTCCTGACGAATTTGAAGTGATTGGGATTAGTGAGAGATTTAATCGGTTAGCAAATGTTATATTAGTGATGTCGGCAAAGAAGTTATTATCGGAGGTTCGTTAAAAACTTTTTGATTATAGCTTTGTTTTTGACCAGGTTACTGAGGAAAATGTATTATTTACTTGGACATCTGAATGTCAAGAAAGCTTTGAAGCGTTAAAGAAAATTTTGACAAAATCTCCAGTATTGATCCAACCTGAATCGGGAAAGAACTTTGTGGTTTACAGTGACGCATCCCGTAATGGCTTGGGATGTGTACTGATACAAGAAGGGAATGTGGTGCCATATGCATCTAGATAATTAAAACCTCATGAGAAGAATTATCCGACGCATGACTTGGAACTGGCTGCAGTAGTGTTCGCTCTGAATATATGGCATCACTACTTATATGGTGAACATTGTTATCTCTATACGGATCATAAGAGCTTGAAGTATCTGATGACACAAAAAGAATTAAATCTGAGACAACAAATGTGGATTGAGCTTTTCAAAGATTATGATGTAATAATTGACTTTCATCATATGAAAGCAAATGTAGTAGATGATGCTTTGAGTCTGAAAATGTTTGCAGCTTTGCAAGCTTTAGATGTGAGATAGTCAATGAGTATAGATGGTGCATTATTTCCAGAATTAATACTTAAGCCAACGTTGTTGGATAGAATTAAAGATTCACAAAACAAATATGAGATGTGTTTCAAAAGAATGAAACAAGTGGATAATGAAAGGAATAAGGATTTCAATGTTAAATTAGATGGTCATCTGGATTATAGAGGAAGGTTGTTATTATATATGATGAGGAATTAAAGAATTATATATTGACAAAAGTGCATTGTAGTCCGTTGACTATGCACCCATGTGGAAACAATATGTATATGGATCTTAAGAGTCGGTATTGGTGGCCAGGAATGAAAAAGAAGTATCACATAATTTGTGTCTAAGTGTTTGAGATGTCAACAAGTCAAAGTTGAGCATCAAGTTTCTTCAGGATTGTTGCAACCAATCTTCTTTCCTCAATGAAAATGGGAGAATGTGATAATGGACTTTGATAGGGGTTACCTTTGACTCCAAATAAAATAGATTCTATTTGGGTGATAATTAACCAAGTCATCATATTTCATTCCTGTTCGAACTGATTTCTCTATGGATAAGTATACTGAGTTGTACATTAGAGAGATTGTTCGATTACATGGCATACATGTTTCGATAGTTTCTGACCGAGATCCTCGATTCACATAGAGATTTTGGAAACCTTTATATGGAGCATTAGGAACTCGATTGAACTTTAGTACAACCCTTCACCCTTAGATACATGGACAGTCTGAGCGGACTATCCAAATCTTGGAAGACATGTTAAGAGCATGTGTTATCGAGTTCAAGGGATCATGGGAGAAGTATTTGTAACTTGTCGAATTTGATTATAACAATATATACCAGTCAAACATTAAGATGACCCCCTATAAGGCTTTATACAAGAGAAAATGTTGTACACTATTGAACTAGTATGAGCTGAATGATCGGGAAGTGCTTAGTCTTAATTTGATCAAGGAAGTAGAAGAGAAAGTTCAAGTTATTCAACATAATCTCAAAGTGTTTATCTTAAGAGAAAAGATATTAAATTTCAAGTAAGGGATACAATATTCCTGAAAGTTTCTCCTTGGAAGAAAGTGTTACATTTTGGTCGAAAATGAAAACTTAGACCCAAATTTATTAGCTCGTACGAGATTTTTAAAAGAGTGGGACCAGTGGCATATCATTTAGTTTTACCACCAGAAATGGAGAAGATATAGATCCGATCTATCCCATATCATTGCATCAGAAGAAATAGAAATTTAACCTAATTTGACCTATGAGGAAGAACCAGTGCAAATTTTAGCTCAGAAGGTGAAACAGTTAATGAATAAAGAAATTCCACTAGTTAAAGTTTTGTAAAGGAATCACAATGTAGATGAAGCAACATGAGAACGTGAAGAGGATATGCGTAGACAATTTCCCCATATCTTTGTGCAGTGAAAATTCAAGGACGAATTTTCTTAAGGGGAAGATTTGTGGCATCCCAAAAAATCGAGTTAGTGACCAAATTATAAGATTTTAATATTTCATGATCAAATTAGATAAATTTAAAAGTTTAGGGACTTATTTGGGATACCTTTGTGTAGGATTAAATAGTAAATAAGGAATGATGGAAGGGCATAATAGTTATTTGATAAGAAAATGAATTAAAAATCCATTAGGGGTGTCTTATATTACACGTGGAGTTGGGAATGAAGGAAAGAAAGAAATATCAGAGAAGTCTAGAATCTATTTTCATCATTTCTTCCTTTTTTTAACAGTGAGTTTCATAGCTAAGGTAAGAATGTTTTTATTTGGTTAATTCTTATAATTTATGATGGGTTTTTATTATTGAAGTATGAGGAGATCTTAAGTAAGCTTAAAGAGAAGTAGAAACTAAAAGAATAAGAAGTTATAAGTGATTGAATAAAAGGAGTTTTAGAGTGAATTTATGAGAATGAGGTTATAAATAGATTTTTAAGCCAAATTTGACTTGTCATAAGCTGAAATAAGTAATCTAAAGTGTTAGGAATGGATTTGGAGCATGTTGAAAGTTTGGTAAGATTCTTAGTTTCAAGTGATATTTTGGGAATTTGGACTATTAAGAGTGTTAGAGTAATATAAGTTGGTTGTTATAAGTGTAGTTAAGTTTGACGGCTTGAAAGGAAGTCATAGTGGAAGGTTTGAGGGAGTTTTTGTCCAATTTCGAGTTGAAACGAATAAGTTTTGGGCATGGGGTATCGGTACTAGATGAACAGTATCGATACTTCAAATTGAAAATATGTGATAATTGGGTATGGGTATTGATACTATATGAACATTATCGATACCATAAGTAAGTCAAAAGTTGAGGAATTATTCAAAGAGTATCGATACCTAAGTAGTAGTATCGGTACCAAAGGTACCGATACCAGGTTATAAGTATCGATACCATTTTCAGAGATGAAATTCTAGAACCGATAATGGGTATCGATACTGAAGTATAACATTGATACTATAAATAAAGAAATATATGTATTGTACCTTAGGTACCGATACTATTTATATGGAATTTGTAAAATTAAGTGTTTTCTTTAGCTTATGTTTATAAGAATTGATTATAGTCATTTGAGTTTCGATATTTATGTCAATTGTATATTTGTGTAGATATAGAATGCAAGCAAGTATCGGACGAGTCAACGAGATAAGATTGAACAAGAGAGAGAGATAAAGAGTTATAAGCATTGATTGAACTAATTGAGGCTAAGGTGAGTCCATGCTATTAGGAAAAAATGATCATATGGAAATAAGACTTGCGATGAGTCTATTTTCAATCTGTAATTGCATGATTTCTATGTATACATGAGTACATGCATAAGTTTATATGTTATATGCATTGTTATGCATGAGCTATGTGTTATATGTTATTCTATATGTTATATGATCTATGTGAATATATGAGAACAAGATATAAACTATGTGATATGATCTACATGTTTATATGAACATATGATATAAGCCATGTGACATGACCTAAGTGATTACTTGTCTATGTGAAATAAGATATAATAAATGATATAAATGGTAAAGCCCATAGTATGTGATATGAGAGCTGACGGTATAATTGGCATGCCAAGAGTCGAGGGTTCTACGTGGTCCTTTGGACAATACTATGTGGTCCTTTGGTACATTTCTATGTAGCACTTCGGTGCAATTTCTACGCGACACTTACGTGCAATTTATACGAACTGTGGTGACAGCAATTGTGCACAACCTCAATTCACTCACATACCTTAAGTTCTCAGTAATGTACCAAGGGCTCCTAAAAAGATAAAACCTGAATTAACATTGCATAATGAGATATGTCATTATTGGTTAAATACATAATGATGTATGTTATTGTTGATTAGATATATGATGATTCATGTACATTATGAAAGTATGTGATTGCATGTTTCATTATTTTATTATTGCATTATTCCTCACTAAGTCTGTGACTTAGCGTGTACGTGTTTCACATGTAGGTTCAAAGAAACAAGAAGATCCAAGCTAGGACAAATCAACAAGACAGTATATATCAATCGAAGATTAGATCAGACTTCATTTAAGTTGTATGTACTTTTGTAATATGTTATTTTGTTGGCATGTAAATGTAAAGTTTAAATCAAATATGCTCTGATCAGTTTTGTAAACCTTTTTGGATTATATTTACGTAAATTATTTTGTTTTATTTTAATGAAAGTTTGAAATTTCAATTATCTTGTAAATGTAAATGATTTGAAAAGTCAATGTAAAACCTCAAATTTATATCCGGGTCAGATACGGGTCGGGGTGTTACATTCGATTACGCGTGGGGAATGATTAACATCCCACATCGCAAAAAATTGGTACTCAATCGCTTATGTATTATCGTAAATGAAAAAAATCATTCACATCAAAAATTAAAGTATGATCCACTTATTAAAGTTAATTAATTTGCTTTGAATTATTATTAGGGAAAATCCTTTAATTCGAAAAAAAATATTGAGATTTTCTCATCTTTCGACGGGAAGGCTATCTCTCCTATTTCTTGACCAAAAAGAATATTCTCTCATCGATAAAAAACATGAATCCAATATAAATTAAAAATCGACATTTACATAAATTGCTATTTAAAACAACACCCATTGCATTATTTGAAAAAGAAAACGTATTGATTATCATTAAAACATACATTTGATTTATTTAGAGTTCACATTTTGTTAAAATGTCGTATCGGATCGCACTACTTCGATCAAGCAATGTTTTCCACGCCCATTCTATAAATTGTTGTTCTTGAAAATATTCGAATAATATATCAATAGATAAAGAAATACGAGGGGAATAAATGTTATTTAAAATATATACAACAAACAACAATAATAATATTTATTTAATATAATAAATAAAACATAATGTATATAATATATGCGCATAAATGACTAGAATAAAATAAATAAAAAGTAAAAATCATAATGCGAACATCCGAAACTATATTCACTTGATGATTCAAAGGACCACAATAACAACACCCAAGATTCGAGGGACCAAACAACAATACCAAACAAATAAAGGCTATAAGCAAACATATATTAAATAAAAGGTCTTGGAAACGTAAATAACCCATAAATAATATTAAGGACTAAAATAAACTAAACAAGAAATATGAAAGGACCAATTAAAATTATACCAAAATACATCCATATGAAATAGTGACTAAATCAAAAGAATCACAAAACATAGGGTCAGATTTGAAAATAAAAAATATATCACAACATATGAACTAGTGACTTAAATGTAAATATTGAAAAAAAAAACAAATGCCTGAAATAGAATATCATATTTTCATTCGATGACCAAATCATGAGATTACAAAGAAGTAGGGACCTAAACGACTATTTACCCCAAAATATCGAAAAACACGATGAGGGGGTGCAAAACTACGTTGTTTTACCTTGAGTATTTAAGCCCGAACCCAAGGCTTTGTTTCTCGTCTCCCTCATTTCTCATTTGGTCTCAGAAAGGGAAAGATAGAGAGTTTCTCAAACTCTCTCAACTTACCTGCACCAGCAAGAGGAGGCCGCCGCTCACCGACGTTGTTTCACGGCCGCTCGCGATGGTCGGATGGAGTAAAAATCTCCCAAAATACTCCCCACATATCCTTCAACACTAATCCTAGTCCCATTTAACCTAAAACTCAGCCTAAATCCCTAGATCTAGGTTTTACCTTTCGAAAACTTAGAGATTCAACGACCCTTAAGTTGTCTGATACTTTGAACTGAGATAAGGTATCTCTCTCTTTGTTATTCTTTTCTTTTTCCTTTTGGTTGCTCTCGAGTTCTCCTCTGTGTGTAGGTTGTTTGTTGTTGTTTTTTCAGGTTGTTCTTGTTCTTTCTCTTTTCTATCTGTCTTTGAAACTGGGTTCCCTTTTGTTGTTCTGCCTCTCTCTTTTTAATGTTCTTGCATGTGATGGTTGATGAAGGTCAGTATTGCTTACGAGAAAATAGGGTATAAATACCCTATTTTCGGCTTGTGACAGAGCTGGATTGCCTCGGGATAATGTTGCTAGCAAGTTGATATTTTTTATTATTATTTTTCTGATTTTTATGCCATTTTCATTGTTGATGTTGATATATTGTCATTGTAGGTTGATACGACGGCGTCAGAGGCGGTCGACGACAGCAGCATCAATAACAGTGGCGGCGGTAGATACATTAGGGTTAAAACCCTAGGCTTCTTGGACGATCTGGACCCTTGGATGAGTCCAAATCCCACGGTGGAGATTAGGGCGACTGGGGCTAAGATGGAAAAAACACCCTAACTGTCTGAGTTGAGTGCTGGGCTTGGACCAGGTCGGATCTTGGGCCTCGGGTCTAGGTTCCAGTTGGGTTCTGGTGGGCTAGGTTGTTGTTGTATTTCATTATGGGCTTGAACCGGGTGGGCTTGTGTAATATGGGTCTGTTAGTTTTTGTTTCATTTTAGTACCCCACCGTTCAAAACTTTAGTTTTTTTTAGAATCCGTTCAAAATTTAACGTTAAGTTTTAAAAATTTTGAAAGTTTAGGTTACTAAAACGGAGTAAAACTGATAATTTAGGTACTAAATGCGTAAAGTTTTTAACGTTGAGGTACTAAAATAAAATAAAAACTAAACTTTAAGTATGTTTTTGAAAAAATAGAAGTTTAAGTACTAAAATAGATCAAAACTGATAAATTAAATACTAAACATGAAATTTACCCTTTTTAAAATGATTTTCTTTAAACAATAGAGCTTCGCGACTAGCGAATAATAGTAAACGAAACTCGTTTGAACCTAAAAAGATCAAAATTTGTAGGCTTAATATAAAAATAATAATTATATTCAAAATTGATTCTCGGTGTCTAAAGAATTTTTCATTAAAAATATATGTAAACACCCGTTTTTATCCAGGTTTTAAATTAAGATTATTATTATTATTATTATTATTATTATTATTATTAATAATATTTAGGTATGATTTAAAAAAAATTAAAGTTTAAGTATTAAAACAAATTAACCCACGTAGTTTACCCTTAAAGAAAAGATGTGTATTTCGTCCCATGCCAATATCCTTCCCTCCATTTTCTCCCGCCACTTACACAACAGTGAATATATACTTCTAAAAGAAAACCTAAACATCTGAGAGAAGATCCAGATGGATAATGCGAATTCAGCTCCGACAGGTTGCTACAAATGCGGAAGAACCGGCCACTGGTCTCATGACTGCCCCGACGCCCCCAAATCGGACCCTCCATATCCCAGAAGAGCCGGCTCCGACAATCCAAATTCCGCCGGAAAGGGATGCTACAAGTGCGGAAGACCCGGTCACTGGGCACGTGACTGCCCCGATCAACCCAATCCCAACGCTTCCTCCTCCAGCACCGACTTTACGTCGAATCCGCTTCCCAGACCCGAAAACCCCAAGAAAGTAGCCAAAAGCAGAACCCGACCCAAGCTCACACCCGAACTTCTCCTCTCCGATGATGGTCTCGGGTACGTCCTTCGCCACTTTCCTCGGGCTTTTAGGTACCGTTGTCGTGGTCACGAGGTAGAATACGAGATTTGTCTTATTTCTATTTAAATAGAAATGATTGTTCTTTGTTTTACCAATTTTGGGGGAGATTTGATTAAGCTTTTATTTTGTTTTTAGGTCCGTGATTTGAGGAACTTAATTGAGTTGTACAGAGAATGGCACAAGCATTTGATCCCATATTACTCTTTCGATCAGTTTGTGCATAAAGTCGATAAAGTTGCTTCTTCCAAACGTGTTAGGTAAATCATTCAACCTTTAATTGTAGTGTTTAATTACCCATTACTGAAATTAGGGTACTTAATTTTTTTTGTTTCAAGGGGTTAAAATGCCAGAATTTACGCCTCATAGCTTTGGGTTATTGAGATATTACCTATTGAGAGTAGGCAGACATAGGTGAACTGTAAACTTAAATCTCATAATGTGTTGGAAATTGCTTCAAGATTTGCTTACACTGGATAGCTGAGTTAATTCTGAGCATATATACACATTCTTCATTTGCTGCATATTTTTTGGCCAGAATTGTATTAAAGACTTAAGAGAGCGAATTGCTAGAGGAGGGGATCCTACAAAATCGCATGAAAGTCCAGATGAGATTAACCCTCCCACTGATGAGCAAGGTATGATAGCAATAGTTCTTTTCTTTTATTTTTAACACATTATATTTCCATGTCGCCTATTTAAAGCATCACTTTGTTTCATTGCTCGAGGCATAAATAGTATATTGTGCTCAAAGGTAACAAACTAAGCATCCACTTTTAATTGTAGTGGCCGGCCAGACTGGGGAACAAACTCATGACCACCATGAAGGAGATCATGTTGATGAGATTCAAGAAAGTATGCTTAATGAAATTTACCAGAAGGCTTCTGAGGTAACCATATTGCTTTTAGCTTTGGTTCTTGTTATAGTTGTGCAGTCACTTCTCAAGTCCATAGTTAGTAGTGTTGAGCACTTTATTGAAGAGATATATAAAAAAGGAAAATCGTTACTATGTTCCCGTATCAAAAGCAAAATAATAATAAAGCAATAATTGATAGTATGCTTCCTATGTATTCTTCTTTTATTTGATTGCTGCTTAGAGATTTGTGTTTTTCAAGCCTGTTAATTGTCGAATTTGTATACAGTATACCCATATAACAATGCAATTTTTACATTAAATGGAAGAAGTGGTGTTTTAGCTGTAAGGATTAAGGAAGTATTTATGTTCATATATGCCTAGAATATACGTAATTGTGTCTGGCTGCCTGTGGCGGATTCAGAAATTTAAGAATTGGGATCCATAATTTTAATATTCTTTTCTTAAAAATAATGGGTATGCAAAATTTATTTTTTCTATTTTTCCTTAACATACTAAACTAAATTTCACATTTTTCTCTAAATAATGAGATGCACTTGGCCCCCACCCCTGCTGGCTGCTAGTAGAAATGTTTTATTAGGTTAATTCATGATCCTACCTAACGGTTAAATGTATTGGATCTGGATCGTTGGATGAGTGAAAATGGACGGTTGAGATTATCTTTTTGTTTTTATTTTCAATGAATATCTTCTCATTTCCTACTATTAATAGCAACCATCTATTTTCACTTATTCAATGATCTTAAAAATTTATAAAATTAAAATGTTTTGCAGTGTAGGTGGATCTTGCTCTTATGGCAATTTGGCTTCACAACTCTTTCGGGTCATTAAAAGATGCTGCTTGTGGACGAGTTCATATATTTTATAAGATTCTAGTTTAATTCATAAAGATATGTTATGGATTGTTGCTATTTTTTTTTAATTCTGGGTGTGATGCTAATGTTAAACGGTGCTACATTCTTGTCATTGACCTCAGGAACCATCTCATGACATACACACCCCTACGGTTGCTGCTGAAGCACTTGCAGCCGGTGACTCAAGGCCACAGGAGCAAATGCCAAATGGTGAAGCTAACTGCTGTACTGAAATCCATATTACAGAAGAACAGAGCTCGGATGGAAGCTAACAAGGTGAAGGCAGTGGAGAGAGCTGCAGCTGCCTCGTGTTCGAATCACAGAAGAGCAGCGTGCTCGCATGGAAGCTAATAGGCTGAAAGCACTAGAAAGAGCTGCAAGCTAATAGGCTGAAAGCACTAGAAAGAGCTGCAGCCAGAGCTCGTTCTTTGCATTCAGCCCACTGTCGACTGTCAACTACAACTGTTTTTTGTTATTTTCTTAACCCGACCGAAAATCCCATATGCAGACAATCGTGGTTCTTACGCTTGTCAGCATAGGATTTTGTGCATTGTATAAAAAATGGCTTGTTTCTTCTAAATACTACCGTAGGTTATGGTGAACTAAGATTTTGGTTTTTTTCGTGTTTAGCCAGAATTTGCGACCTCTTTAGCCCAAGCTTTGGTTTTCAATTTGCTATAATCTCCAGATTTCTGGAGTATAATTCAATAGCTATGGTTGTAGGATGTAAGAAACTACAAAAATGAAAAATATTGATTAATGAAGCCCAGCTGAAATTGACCTGATCCATCATTCCAATTGGTCTAATATTGGAAAAGGAAGATTACTCAAGCACTGATTAATCAAGCAACAAATAAGGATCTACCCAAAGGTATAGCAAATTATAAAATTATACACACGAAGCTTCAATTCAGCTGAATCTGTTAAGAGATTACAAGTATCTGAGTTCGTCTAATCTGGTGCTTGGATTTCAAATCTTGCGGGCGAAAATCTTGGATTCCAAAAGTGGAGTCTGCAATTCTTCCATTGCGGCACCCAAATGTGTGATGAGCGTTTGTGTACACCTACCAGTTCCTTATGGATCTATCGGTAGAAAATTGTAATTTACATAGATCGGATATATTCAACCTCAATCTCAACTATCCCCTACATCATCTTGACTCCGGCTTGAGACCAATCCCGCTTGGCGTGCTAAAAACCATCGACTGGATATAGGAGAAAAATAAAACAAGGTAACACAAAAGTGTAGCCAACTATTTATCATAAAATACAGATTTTTAATTTCTTAGTGATTGAGTAGATCATTTTATAATCATTGCTTACTTTCTAAAACATTTGCAGGGCAACTAGTTTCCAGCCATTAAATCTAATATTAGATGATTGAGGAATCGAATGGAAGGTTGAACTCGAGATTTAAAATTTAACACCTACCTACACACCTTTGTTCAAATGTAAGATGAACAACAAAATTCTATAATACAGTCAAGCATCCACTATCTGATCAAATTACAAACTAAGATGACTAGCTGCCAGGTTGTAAATCATCAACAAAGACAAAACCATGAAGATGCTACTGGAATGATGGGGAATGACGAGGATGCTTTGCCAGCTGACATGCTAGCCAACAAGTAGACGATACTGCAGTTGCAGATGTAACAATTGAGATAACATGCAATACTAAATGTGGATTTGATTTGACCAGCTATAACACATTCTGTATGAAGAATTTATAGAACGATGAGCTCGTCGAGGAAAATGAGGTTTGGAGAAGTTGCAGTAACATTATATAAAAACAGGAAAAGGATTAATCAGATACCTGTGAAATAGTTTCGTAGGAAGGTGGTACTACAAGGTCACAATGGTGGTCATGCTCAGAAATGAAGTTTGAATGCCAGAAAACAGGTTAATGCACCATTGAATGCAAGACACAATAAAACACTAAACAAAATTGATATTTTATATGAAGGGATAGACTGCTTGACACTACGGTAACACACTCATAATCATGCCAAGATGTTCGGTGAATAGGCAATTGAAAGTGAATTCTTGTGTGGAGAGAAGAAGATACCTGCAAGAGAAAGAAAAAGGGAGAAAAGTGATGAAGATGGCAGATCCTCACTAGAATGGGAGCAGGGGAGTCTATATTTCCATCATTTTGGAAAAGCTTACAGGATGTTCTATATGCAGTACAATTTTATATAGCACAGGTCAACCTAGAAAGGTTACACAACCAGAATAAATAGGTTTTGAATGAAAACTTAATTAGATTAAGCTAATTGCAGATCCCATAAAGTGTACTTTTTTAGCTTGCAGTTGGTTTTACACAACCCCATCATTTTGGCCATCCACTCCAGCACAAGCAAACTATAAAAATTTAAATGTAACCTACCTGAGTTGCAGCAGGCAAGATGCAATTTGCTAAATCTTCATTCACAGATACAGGCAATGGTGACATCCGGCTCATTAAACCCGGCATACATCTCATGCTGCAAGAAATCATTGTAGAAATTACAAAACCTGAAGCTTAGGCAACAGGGAATCAATCACCAATTAATAATTATAAAGATCCACGTACTCGTTTAGAATGGCAGTGATATTGTTCCTTGTGTGATAAAAGAGATTAATATTATCCTGCAACTTTTCAGA
Organism: Hibiscus syriacus; assembly: GCF_006381635.1. Classification (NCBI taxonomy): domain Eukaryota; kingdom Viridiplantae; phylum Streptophyta; class Magnoliopsida; order Malvales; family Malvaceae; genus Hibiscus; species Hibiscus syriacus. The sequence goes on from NW_024063319.1 coordinate 2,923,843, forward strand.
CAAACTGCATTTAATAAGCCAGCCTCAGAAGAATGTCAAAAAGAGCCCATATAAGATATGATGCGATCACATACAAGATTTACATAAAAAGAACAAGAATAAATTGAACTATCTAATATGTAAGACACAGCTTTAAAAGGAATCTATCCTGATTCTTGAACAATAACCATGACCTTTTTATTATATGTAAATTCATTCATCATTGAATGGAATAGTTGTCAACTTACTTAACCTCTTCAAAGAACTGTCCATTATTATCTGTGTAAATTCTTTCATTCATCATTTAATGGAATAGTTGTCAATTTATCTAACCTTTTGAACAATAATAATGACATTTTTATATGTAAATTCCTTACATTTATTACTGAAAGGAAAAGTTGTCACCTTATTTAACCTCTTCACACAAAAAACTGACATAACCAGCAGACACCATTGAAATATAGGACAAACAAGAAGACAAGGTATTCAACTCATCTAACACCTATAATTTACTGTATGCTTTCATATTTTCCAAAGACAGATTGCTGTAAACTAGGGCAAGATATACTCACCTTATATGCAGACAGGTTCAATGTGATTTGAATAAAAGCTTGAGAATTTTGCTTCAAAAGTTTCAGTCATACCAGTTATTCCTGAAAATTAGCGATGATTTTAATTTCAAGCTTGTCCTCCATAAAAATTGTTTTACCTTGTCTTGTGAATTATATTGTGTTTGAAATCACTCTTCAAACAAGTTCCAACTTCTAAATGCACATACTCATTTTATAATAATATAGTTAATATCCCATAAGGAAAAGAAATAATGAATACAAATGTTGACACTTGACATACTGTGCTACAATTTGATTAAATACTTCCAACCAAAACCTTTTCTATCTAGATTGCTTTCATCAAATTATGTTGCTTGTCAAGTTTTTCATTTCCTCAACTTGGTTAACTTTAAATACCAAATAATCAACCTCATTGACACCTAGTCCCTTATTCAAGGAGACAAGAATTGAAACTTTTTCCCAGGTAAAACTTATCAGCACATATGCTTGTAACAAGCACCAATCTGATAGCTAATGTCCATCTAATTCATCAGTAACTGTAAACCACTTAATATTAAAACTCAAAACCTCAAAATCATAATTTCTTCAACCTAAATCCACCATAAACATCTTGGAAGATTACCCCAAAAGTTTGAATAATCAAAAGCAATTACCACCAAAAGAAAGATATCAATGCTTCTAGATGGTAATATAAAATACAAACCTTCAGAAGACATTCTTCCATTCTGATCCGGATGGTTCATCGTGAGAGGATATGCAGCCATGTTCTGTGGCAGTGCTGAAGGCATATTCACCATTGAGGATGATTCCACTTGCTTACCCTGAAGAAGTATGGGGTTTGGAATATTGGTTTTTCAATCATGTTACATCCTAAAGGTATTATCATTGAACCAAAACAGGAATTCCAGTTATGGCATTCATCTTAGCTATTTGAGGCACAGAGAATTTGTTGAGTTGATTTTTGGTCAGAATTAGCAGTTTTGTTTGTAATTTGACTTGAAGGAAAGAAAGGAATTGAGAGAAACTGTAGTCATTTCCGACAAAAAGTGATAAAGCTTCACAGTCAGAGGTGTGAGAGAAGTTATCAACGAATTAGTGAACAAGGTTGAATAGATAAGGGTTTCTCAGAATGTAGCTTCACAAACTAGGAGTGCATCATTGAGCTTAAGACAATATTCTTAGGGCCCAATGAGCACAGTACACACAGAACAGTCTTTGAACAAGAGATTGTTATAGTTGATACTGATGATAAAATGCATTTTATACAAAGTAACTAAGGAATCTCATGGAGCCTACCATTCTATGAGCTTCTTTTCAAGAAACTTAACTAACATTTTTAAAACCAATTTAGGGAGAAAAAGAAGAAAGAAATCAATATTAAGTATTGTACAAATTTACATAATTCATCAGCATACCTTCCTGTTGTTCATCTTCTTTCCTGCATTAAATTCTTCAGGTTTCCTTCGCTTTCTCTGTCAATTTCCAAATATAACTTTATCTCTTAAAGCAGATGACAGATTTTAAATGTACAAATATAATGTCTATAAAATAAAATGTATAGAAGCACATTAACAGATTGGTTGGATTCTACTAGCTGCAGTCAATGCCAAAACAAATAATTGAACATTGCCGCCAGCATACCAAAACTAATACTTTTGCACGCCACTTTTTCATATTAGACCACATGAAATAAGATTAAAAATAGAACAAATAATGAAAGAAATGCATCATTAAGTAAAGAAGCTTACTTGCATCCACCTACACCTCAATGCAACATCACGTATAGTTTTATCATGCAAGGTAGCTGCAATCTTTATGTACTTGATAATATTTGGTTCGTCCTTATACCTATATACATGTACATTAAAATAAAAATCAGTATTTAATCTCGTTTCCAAATAAGACATACCTGATAAGTACCTACTTAAAAACAGGTTCTACCATAAAAAGCATAAGCAAAAACACACAGCAATCCTAGTAAAATCAATAGGGTAGCTACTACCAGGGTTTCAAATAGCACCCCGCTACCGCGATAGCGCCAGCGATTTCGTGGTATCGCTGCCTTCCGCTACACCCGTTACACCCGCAATAGCGCCCGGTATGGCCGCAATCGCGGTAAAAACAAAATGACAGAAAACACGACAGCAATATGAAACCCTGGCTACTACTTAATATCAACCATGAAAACATGGACTTATTTACTTATATAAGTAGCACAATTTTATGACACTTGCATACGTCTACAAAAGGCTTCGAATAAAATGTAAGAAGAACTAATTAGGACATACCTTTCAAGGCTGTCTTCCAATATATACTGTTCGTCAACAGACCATTCGGCAGCAAACCCTGCATCATGTTTGTGCCCTGAAACTGAATCAACAAGTACGAAAGATCCAGGTTGGACTATTGAAGGGGAACTTGTTGTAATCACACTGGAATTCCCGGGCAACATCATGGCAGGCGGTGCAAAGCATCCACTCATCGGAATCATCTCCGAGTTACTGTCAATAGCAGCTGACTGGAAAGATACAGCCTGACGATTCATTATTGGACCTAAACTATCTTCACGATTAAACCCACTGTCCGCTTCTGTTTTCATTCCCCCCCCCCTCTTTTCCTCACACGATTTCACTCAAATTCCACTACACCTCATAATCTCATCATGGTTCATTTTTAGCTAAGAACAAATCCAAAAAGAGAAACGAAACCAACATATCAATCTCGAAAATTAGTCCAAAACCGATTCCTAAAAACAAAAAATCACATCAATAAGCAGTGGTCTAGAAACGACAGCAACAAACAAAAGCAAAAGAGAGGGCGGAAGATCACCCTTTAGAGAGCAACTTTCTTACCAAGCCGGCAAGCCCTAATTGGTCTTGTTTTCTTTCTTTTTTTTCGTTCACAATATGCTAGGCTACCGCAATTAGCCAACTAGTGCTGTTTTTCTGCTACTTACTTTGCTTTTGCTTAATATCTCCATTTTCTTATGGAGAGAACAAAGGATTAGCTTACACCTCCATCTCTCCACCCAATGGAAAGCAAAGCTTTGCAAAGCAAAGCAATGAAAGGAAATTCAAAGCAAAACAAAAAAGTTCGGGGGTTTTTTTTTGATAAAGCGAATTTAATTTTTTTATGTAACCTCATATTTGCTGAAATTATAATTGAGCACAGTGCGAATCCCTGTAAGCATTTGATGCTAATTACGGTGGACTCTCCACCTTTCTTTTTTTACTATTATATTTCATTTTAATTTGATTTAAATATGTCGAGTTTCAAAATTAAAATTTTATATCGTTTTATTCTGAAAATTTATCTTTTAAATTTTATTTAATTTTATTGTGATTTTTTATCTGATTGTTGTGAGAAAATTAAAAAAAAACTTTTAAATTACATAATTTAAGTACTCTAAACTTTAATATTTAAAAATAAATAAAATTCAATTGAACAATACAATTTCTCAATAGCTTAGATTTATAAACTTTTAAAGATAGAATTGATAAAAAAATTATAAGCAAATATTTTTTTATAATGGTCAAATTAACAATTAACTATTAGATTGAATAAAAATTATAAAAATACTATTTTTAAATAAATGTTTTCACTATATTCCAAATGCATAAAGCAATCATCTTTACACCAAATAAAACAAACATAAAAATATAGTGTGATGAAACATTAGGTCACTTAAGTAAAATCAGGGGTTGAATCTTGATATTTACGAGTGAAGTAAATTGGGTTGGGAGGGTCGCCCTCATTTTTGTAGCACCTAATTTAAATTAATCGATTAATAGATCGGATAACATTGATTAATTCAAAAAAAACAAACACAAAAAAATCTACAATCAACTCTACACAAACAAACAAACAAAAAAATCTGTAATTAAACAAAAGTAGCAAAGCAAGCTATATATATGTCTCTATTTATAGGGTCCTCCGCCATTCAATTGCTTTCTCCACATTAATCTCAACATCTCTATCACTTGATCCACCGTCTCAGAGGCAGTAACCGATCTTCCTTGAAACAATTTATGGTTTCTAGCCTTCAAAATCACGACAATGCAACTGCCCCATGTCAGCTTCAGCACCCATAACCTCAAAGACTTCCCCTTCAGTCTCCAACACGTCCAGTCAAACTCACTACCCTAATTCAGCACATGTCTATTCTCTCTACAGAGAACCGAAATGCTACTCCAAACATACAGAGAGATCTCACTTGCAAAAAAAAAAATGTTTACATAAACTTGCATCATAATTTATAACATTGATGTGACTGTTTATTATGTCATTATGTTTTTGTGACATTGCATTATGTGTGAGATGTAGTAGATATGTTTAATTAAATTTTTTTTATTAAATTCGAAAGTTTAATTGATTTTTTTAGAAAATTTGATGATTTATTTAATTTTTTAAAATAAATTATTATTTAAATTTTAAAATAAAAATAATTATTAAGATATGGAATACATTAAATATAAAAAAACTACAAAATTAAATTATTAAATTATTTAGTTTAAGGACCACATTCATATTGATTTTTTTCAAATGTTTGAGCGTTTTAGATACCATTAAATCAAAAAATTATTGTTAAAATGATTTGAGCATGCGTAAGCTAAGTTAAAAACCTACATCTTGTGTTTTTCTATTTTTCAAATTTCTAAAAAAATTAATGAACATACTGAAAACATCATTTTTTATGTTTTTTATATTTTCACTTATTTTTGTTTTTATTTTATGAGAGATAATTTTTTTATAAACTAAGAAGTAAATCAACTAAAGCATCTAAGTGCCTCATTCCTCCTGAGCAGCGTCAGAACTACTGCTGGTGGTGTTACATGCAGTTTATGTCTTCTATCTTCTACTCTGGTCATTCATGACATGCAGTCAGCAATCCGGTTCCCTTCACGATAGATGTGTTCAATTTTAACCTCCTAATCTTTCTTTAATAGGCTCCATATGTGATGGTGCAATGTGATATATGTCCCCATCGTTTCTTTGTAGCATATTCCTTACTTCTAAGTTATCTGTTTCAAGAATCATCTTTCGAACTCCCAGGTTCCAAGCTCCGTTTAAACCATCATAAACTCCCCAGAGTTTCGCTTCCATTATCGTGCAGCATCCAATAGATTTAGAGAATCCGAGTATACAACGACCTTCTTCGTTTAGAAGCACCCCCCAGCATGATGCGTTACCATTGGACGGATTCCTGGCTCCATCTGTATTGAGTTTTAGCCAACCATTAGGGGGGTTTTCCAGCTAGTTTCCCCACGCGCTGCTGCAACCGTACTTGAATGGTTGATGCTCCCCGTGATCTTCGCCTGGTTTATGCTTGCTACTAGTCGTTCACTCCTCTCCAGAATTGATTCCCTTTGAATGCTTTCTAGTTCGAAGGTTATCTTGTTCTTATGAGTCCAAAGGTTCCATGAAATGGCTCCAAACAAAAGATCCCAATCTGCTCCATCTTTTGCATATTATTTCTTTAGCTTGATGTTATTGAATAGTCATTCCTTGATGTGGGTTGAGAGGAATTCGTCCAGCAGCCCCCCCTTAATCAGTGTTTTCAAAATTTCTTTTGCATTAATGCGTTTACGTAGAATGTGGTCTACGTCCTCCCATGCATTATCACATATCTTGCACCTTGCGTCTGTGTCTAAGTGCCTTCTCACACGTTCGTTGTTGGTTAGAAGAGTCTCGCGCCCTACTAACCACAAGAATGTTTTGACACGTGGTAGTCCCCCTGTGTTTGTGTCCAGAGATCATTTTTTTAATTTTAACAAAAATATGTTTTCTTCGGTGTTTTGTATCTTCTAAAAAATTGAAAATAAAAATTGCCTATGTTTTCTAAAACCAAATAGATAATAATTTAATCAACCCTAGCTAATCCATAGTCAATATTAGGATGTGTAAAGAAGACTGAAATCTTAAAGAAAGCTTCTTGATTCTTCATTAATGAAAGCATGGTTTATATACACATAATAACCAACTCCCTAAGCTAGTAAGTTGGTGTAACAGAATACTAACAAACTAACTGTACTACACTCTACACACACACAACAGATTGCTTCAGCATTCTAGAACATTTACTTCAATATTCCCCCTACTTTTTCTCTTCTCGACTTCAAGAAACGAAAACACACCAAGTCTTTGCCTAAGCTGAGCAAAGCTATCTTTCTTTAGTGCCTTAGTAAGCTCGTCTTCCACTTGATGTTTAGAGGGTACAAAGTTCACTTGAAGCTTTCTTGCAACAACTCGTTCCCTCACGAAGTGTACGTCTAACTCCACGTGCTTTGTCCTAGAGTGGTAAACTGGATTAGCACTCATTGCAATTGCACTGGTGTTGTCATTCCACACCACTGAAGCAGCTTGAACTTGAACCTTCATATCACTCAGCAATGCTTCAAGCCAAATAATATCAGAGGTGACATCAGCTAAGCTCTTGTACTCAGCCTCTGTGGTGAATCTAGAAACTATCTTCTATTTCTTTGAGCTCCACTGAACCATACTACCACCAAGGAAGACACAAGTGCCTGATATCGACCTTCTATCATCAACATTACTTCCCCAATCGGCATCAGCAAAGGCTACAAGCTGAAATGGTTCTGTTCTTGGCAAAAACACCAAGCCATAATCGAGTGTCCCCCTAAGGTACCTCAACACACATTTGACAGCCACTAAGTGTTGTTCGCATGGTGCATTCATGAACTGTGCTAGCTTATTCACACAGTAAGCTATGTCTGGCCTTGTGTGACAAGCATACAGTAAGGACCTGACCAAATTGTGATATTCTCTCGCATTTTTTATCAGACTGCCTGCATCATTACTTGACAATTTAACCAATGCAACCATAGGAGTTGGAGTTGTTGTGGCCTTACTCATTCCTGACTTATCTAGCATCTCCATTATATACTTCTTCTGGTTGAAGAACACTGCACCATCGACACACTTAACCTCAATTCCAAGAAAAAAATTAACCTTTCCCAAATCTTTGAGCGAGAACCTCTCTCCTAGCAACTTCACAACTTGCTCAACATCCTCATTTTTGCCTCCTATAACAATGATATCATCAACATAGGCTAAGACATATGTGCTAGTGCATTTGTTGTGTTTGATGAACAAGGAATTATCTGCACGCGAGCTTTGAAACCCCAAGTCCACCATAAAGTTTTTCAACTTGGAGTACAAATTCCTTGGTGCTTGCCTTAACCCATACAAGGTTTTTTGCAAACTGCACACCAACCTTGTTCCATCTACAGCCTGTTGTTCAAAGCCTTGAGGTTGTTCCATGAACACCTCTTCATATAATTCACCATTTAAAAATACATTATTAGCGTCTACTTGCCTTAGACTCCAACCATTGCGAGCAACAATTGTCAACACAACATTTACTGTTGACATTTTTACAACAGGACTAAACTTTTCTTAAAAATCTTGGACATGCACATGTGAGAATCCTTTGGCCACAAGTTTGGCTTTATATTTTTGTACCGAACCATCAGCATTACGCTTGACTCGAAACAGCCACCTGCAGCCTACATCATATCTTCTTTCTGGAAGAGAAACAAGCGGCCACGTATTATTCTTTTGAAGTGCTTTATATTCAGCAAGAATAGCAGCCTTCCACAACATATCCTTGAAGGCTTCATGAACATTTTGAGGTTCTACCTCATCTATATTGTTGCTATTTTGACAAACAGATCCACCACTAAGAGTTGAGGAGTACAACTTGGGTTTGAACACTTCATTTTTGCTGTGTGTTATCATGTGTTGGCCTATCACTGGTAGTGATGTATCATGCTGAACATGATTGCTTCGACCATTGTTGCTCGATCCTTCATCAGCCCAAGTCGTTGAGAAAGTGCCTGACTCACTCGAATTTTGTTGTACACCCATATTCTCATCTTGTTGCTTGACCTCATCTACTATATTATTTCCTGACACCACATGCTGCACATTTGATTCATGACCAGCATCTCCAGGTAGGCTCAGATTGTTAAAGGAATTAGACCCTGATTCATTAGCACTGGTCACAGAATTAATACTGCGTGGTTCTCTTCCCATGCAAACATGTTGAGCACCACCTACAATAGGGATTTTTATACCATTTCTACGCAATGCACACTTGCATTTAGTCTTGTTGCCTGATACTGCAAAAGGAAAGAACTCTTCATCAAAAATAACATGGCATGAAATAAACACTTGACCATCCGAGTCCATGCATTGGTAACCTTTGTGTTGAGTGTTATATCCTAAGAACACACACTAAGAGGATCGATAGCTAAGTTTGTGAGCATTATTCGATCGTAAATAGGTAAAGCAACGACACCCAAAGATTTGAAGATAACTATAATCTGGTTTCTTGGAATACAACACCTCGTATGGGGATTTGTCTTGAAGAACACTTGTAGGCAACTGATTGATGAGATGCACAACAGTGCATACTACATAGGACCATAACCTAAATGGAATTGAAGCTTGAGCCATGAAAGCCAAGGTTGATTCAATTATATGTCTATGTTTTCGTTCAACCACACCATTTTGCTCAGACGTATGTGGACATGCTAGACGATACACTACACCTAATGACTTAAGCCAAGTCGAGACTGATAGATACTCACCTCCCCAATCGCTTTGAACTTCTTTTACTGTGGCGTTGATTTGAGTTTGTATGAGACTGAAGAATAACTGGAAAGTTGGCAGAACTTGATCCTTGGTTTTGAGCAGGTAGACCCAGCTATGCCTCGTGCATGCATCAACAAAGAAAACGTAATACCTATATCCATTGGAGGCTATGCGTGTTGGACCCCATACATCACTAAAAACTAGGTGAAACGACGTGGTACACACTATTTGAGATCGATTAAATGGAAGTTTATGGCTCTTACCCAATCTACATGCAACACAAAATGAATTGCCAACCATATTATTTCTAGAAGGAAATATTACACCAACTTGTTTACATGTTTGCACAAGGATAGGATGAGCAGGGTGCCCAAGCCTCTTGTGCCATAGATCATACTTTTTATTACTACTATTGGAATCTTCTATCATTGTGGCATGACAAGCTTCCAAGCATTATGCATTTGTTAAGAACTTGTTATTAATTCGATTTTAACTGAATTAAGCGACCGAACCGAACTAGTTCGGATAATTCGGTCGGCCACCGAATTAGTTCGATCGGAGAACGGTTAAGGTTTTTTTGGATATTCGGTTAACGGTTAATTCGGTTAGAAATCGGTTAATTAACTGAAATAAAATTTTAAATATTAAATATATTATATATATCATATGGGCTCAGCCCAAACCATTTAAAATTCAATTAATAATTTAAGATCCAATAACTTTTAAACCTAAATCAATATTAATTAATTAAAAAATTTATATAAAATTTTTATTTTATAATTATATATTATTTAAATTAATTGTAAACTATTTTTCTGAATTAAAAAATATTAAATATATAATATATATAACATATGGGCTCAGCCCAAACCATTTAAAACCCAATTAATAATTTAAGATCCAATAACTTTTAAACCTAAATCAATATTAATTAATTAAAAAATTTATATAAAATTTTTATTTTATAATTATATATTATTTAAATTAATTATAAACTGTTTTTTAATTATAAAATATTTAATTTTTATATAAATTAGAAAATTTTAAAAAATTTCGGTTAATTAAAAAATTAACCGAATTTTATTCGGTTCGGTTAATATTTTCGAAAATAGTTCGGTTCGATTAACGGTTAAAGAAAAAAAAGTTCGGTTAATTCGGTTAATGATAGTTCGGTCGGTTCGGCCACAGAATTAACCGAATGAACAACCCTAAGCATCACCGCTTTAGTCACCTCATCCTTAACCAAGCACGACCCCGCATGAAACTCAAAGAATACCTTGTTATCTCTAGCAAACTTTGACACAGAAAGAAGGTTTTTGGTTACTGAGGGCACATGCAATAAATCATTAAGAACCAGCACATGATAGTTAGTAGCCATAGTTGAAGAACAAGCTCGAGCTATACTTAGGCTATGCCCATTACCAACAACTACCTTACTTGGTCCAGTGTAATCCGAGCTAGTAGTAAGATTCGAGGCATCAGGAGTGATATGGTGGGTAGCCCTTGAGTCCACAATCCACCAACCAGAATTCATTGATACAGTATGTCCTTGAGCATGCACACCACTTCTGCATGACTTGCATTCATCTAGCATAGTGTGATGTGCTTCAATACCTTCATTTTTGTCAGCCAACACGCCTAGAAATATCTGATTGAAGCGATGCCAGCAGCGATCAACCGAGTGTCCATTCTTTCCACATAATTGACACTGCAACTGAGGACGACCACGGCCATGCCCCGCAGGTTTGCTACTCCTATTATAATTGCCAACTCCATTGCCATTGTAGAACTGAGATGTAGGCCTGTCATTGTCACGAGTGCTTGATCATACAGTAGCCACATTTGCACTCATAGGAAGAGATTGTTGCGATTGAAAACCACTCAATTGTGACTCAACATCCATCAAGATTGTTTTTACACTGTCAACAGACTCTGCTTGCAGTGATCACAGCCACAAATGGTTAATATTCAACCGAGAGACCATTGAGAATGGTAGCAATTTGTTCAAGGTCCGAGATCGCACTCCCACACGCTGCAAGTGAATCACACACGTCTTTAATCTTTGTAAGATAGAATCTCATGTTATCATCACCTTTCTTGATGGATCTGAGTTTGCAATGCAAACTCATTATACTCGTAGTGGACCGATTAGCAAAGAATTTTTGAACCGTTCTCCATACATCACCTGTTGTTTTAGCTCCTAAAAACTGAGGCAGCAAGGGATCGCTGATGTTAGACAGCAACCAGGACGCAATAGCATTGTCCTGTGCAACAAAGCTTTCATAGTCTTCATTCACAATACTAGCACCTTATTCATCAGTAATTCGAGCCGGTGGTGGTAGTAATTCTCCATTGAGCAGCCTCTCTAACCTGTGGCTGCGAACCGTGAGCAATACTTGTTGTTTCCACAGCAAGAAGATCGTTTCATCCAGCATGATGTTGATCTTCTTATGTGTGAAGATCTTACTACTGCGAGCAGCTTCCTTGAATTCGAAAGCAGTGTTGCTACAATCACCCATGAAAGTAACAATCTCCATGATCAAAAGGCGGATGGTACCATATCAGGATGTGTAAAGAAGACTGAAATCTTAAAGAAATCTTCTTGATTCTTCATTAATGAAAGCATGGTTTATATACACATAATAACTAACTCCCTAAGCTGGTAAACTGGTGTAACAGAATACTAACAAACTAACTGCACTACACTCTACACACAGCAGATTGCTTCAGCATTCTAGAACATTTACTTCAATAGTCAATATGCATGTATGTATTTTAATAGACAATCCAAAACTGTAAACTAATTATACATTTTGTGATCGTTGTGGGCTTATATTGTATGTTAATCAATATTAGCCAAGATTTGAATGGTTCTTGTCATTATTCTATTTGTCGAATAAAGTCAAACAATGACCCAAAAAATTGTCTATTCATCCAAATTCCAAAGTAAATAATTGGGAGACGGGTCAATCATCAAAGCGAGGAATGAAAAAGCTGATTCTAAATTCAATAGAAATAATAAATAGTTTTTTAAATGTAATTAAAACATATTTATCAATTTTTACTATTAATTTCAGTATTTTTAAAAAAAATATGCATTAATTATATTCCTTTCTACGTAAAATTCATGGTTATAAAATGGTCGAAAATATATAAGTATCATTGTCATGTGAATTTCCAGCAAAATTCTTGACGTCACTAATTATCAGCAACTGTTCTGTGATTAGTTCTCACTTGATCTTCTACCCTAATTTCCAGATTAAATACGTAAATAATGGAAACACTGGTTGTGTTATAGTAATTACAGTCATAAAAGTAAGTTAATTAATCTTTTTCAAAGGCTGCTGTCAATATATATTTTTTAGAATTATTTTTGGTAAAAAAATTGTAGCCGCTTTCTTCCTCATCTTTTCTCTTTCTTTTTTATTTATAATTTATGTCAATTTTATTGATTAATTTAATTTTTTATTATTTAATTTTGTTTAACCAGCGGTGACAACGGTTTTGATGCCAGTTGTCGCCCGCCAGTTATTTTTTTTCTTTGTTTTTTTTATTTTTCAATAAGAATAATTATGTTTATGTGACGTGTTATGTGTCTTTATGACACATTTATCTCTGTATTTGTGACATGTTTTTCTCTATCTTTTGATAGCTTACGGTTTTTTTTCCTTTTTTCGTTTATTTTTTTCACATGGTTAGATTTGATATCGCCACGACTGATCAATATGACGCTTATATGTTATCATGCTAATCTTCCCTGCTTTGGACCCTCTGATTGATTTGGATACGCGTTTTGCGCTCGTGGATAGTTTTTTCACGTCGCTTGACTCTGATTTACGATTTATCGATTCTCTTTCAGCAATTTCATCCTCTTTTGTGATTCGTTTGCCGATGCAGTCAGATTTGTTCATATATTTATTTTATTTGAGCATTGGTTAGGTTTTTTTTAATTTTTTTCTTTTATGGTCCTTGTGTGATCTAGGTGGCTAGATTTTGTATTAATAATCATAGAAAAATGCCCTAATTTATAATTTAGTTTACGTTTACGGTTATCCTCATAAATCTTCATTGTATTTATGAATACTTTCTATTTTTAATAAAATTAATTACTTTTTATCAAAAAAATTATATAAAAAATTGCCATATATGCCCTTAATTCTAATTTTATCTGTAGTTTTAAATATACATAACATCGTCTTTTCATATCTGATCATGAAATGTAAGCATCTGGCAATGTAATATTAGTATTATATTCATTTTCTTTTGTTAAAAAATAAGTCAAACAACTGAGACAGGTAAACATAGTATTACCTCCACAAGACTCTGACGACTCCTAAGCTCAAATTTTAAGTAAACTTTTGTGGGTATATATATATATATTATAAAAAAGCAATTCAATTGTGAAAAAAATAAAAAATATACAAATGACATTCAACTATAAAACGTTATTCTACTAAATCCCTGAAGTTATCAAACATTCTCAACTATATAACATTCTAAAAAAATTATAAAATAATTATTCAATTATTCATATATTCTAAACTTGTTCCGACTATACATATTGATTCCATATAATTTGATTTTCTTAGAAAAAAAATTAAACCATCTAATCATTACATCAAACTAATATTTTAGCGACATTAATAACATGATTTTTTAACATCTAATCATGAGAATCAAGTATAATAAAAAAACCATAATTGAACCCAAAAATCATAAGAGGATCAAGGGGGCAGCAATTGGGGAAAAATCGGATTTTGTCACACAAGCACATATTTACAGCTTTACTAGGGAAAAAACAACAAACACAGAGACGGTATCCGCTTCCACACAGTTTCAACACTAAGATGATAATAATAATGTACATTTCAAAACAAGTCGAGGCAAATATATAATTGTCCGCTTCTTGGGTTTCAGTTCCAAACACAAACATCACCTTTGTTCTTCATTTTTTCGTCGCTACGACGAAACCGAAAGCATCTGATCCGAAACAGAAGCCAGACCCTGCATCAACCTACAGATTTCCACCGTGTCGTCCAGGTAGTACTTAGCCTTGCTCGGTTTACTACCTACGGTACACGCAAACACTTCTGCTCTGGGATCAATCAACAGCCTGGATACTGAACTTATGATTACCTCGAACATATCTTCGTCAGACCGGTCGTCTCCTATGCATAGAACGAAGTCGGGTAACATCCCCCTCTCCTGAATGGTGGAAAGTAAGCGCTTAGCTACAAGACCCTTGCTTACACCCTGCATATACACCAATGAAAATGAATGCTTGATAAAGAAACACCATTCAAATGTTAAAATTACGAGAGCTCTCGATAATAGTTAAATGCAATTTGATACGAAATAGAAAACAAATATGCTTAGTTCAACCAATAAACCAGTTTCTACCAAAGGTCTACTTCTATTTCGTTTAATCCTTAATCAGCTTCAAGATAATTCGAATATGATCAGCTCGTTATGCATGGCTGACATGTGATCTAACTTATACGATAAATCGATTTTCAGCTCAACCAAGAAAATAAAAGCACTTATAACTTCAGGGAATATATTTCCGAACCTGTGGCTTAACCTCCACAAAATTCCGACCACTCTTTACTGTAACGGGTTCGTTGGCCAGCACACTTTCGAGATGATCCAGAAGTTCTTTAGCTTGGCACGATCCAAAATCTGGATCAGCATCCTCGTAACACCAGACGAGGGCAGTTTCCTTGTCTTCGATGTAGGACCCATCGGTAGTCTCCATGTATTGCTTCATTACAGGTTCTGCAATCTGCTTCCATCCACAGTCTGCAGCTTGGACACACGTTTCCCATTCCTCGTCTCCCTTGAGCCTAAAACGATAAAAAAAAAAACAACTTTAAACTCGAAACCAGTCTTATGATAAAGATAAAAATAGGAATTACAAGGATTCAAGTGGTTCACTAAACCTCAAGAAGTAGCCATGCTCAGCAGCAATTCCTAGTTTATCGCATGGAGAAAACCATTCGGCGAGTGTCTTTCGGCTTTTGCCACTGACGATAAAAACCATGTTGTTTTTATCTCTGCACAGGCTATTTAGGATGTCGAGGGATTTAGATGATGGGCTTTTGTCAATCGAAGCCTGTGGCATTAAAGTGCCATCATAGTCTAGAAGAATTGCCCTAGAGGTTGTCCTCTTGTAAGCTGATACAATGTGCTCCATTGAGAGCTTTCTGAAGTTCGGATCAAGAGCTACAACTCGAAAACTTAACCCAAAACCAATACCCCAGCATCTTCGTCTCACGTGTTCTCGACATGTCCTCTCCAAATCTTGAAGGAAACTATGAGCCCAATATCCAACATGATGGGTACTCACGTATCTGTAATGCTTCTCATGCCTAAGCTGTTTTTCCGGTTCTGCCATTGCGAGGGCACACTCCATTGCATCTGCTACGGCATCGATGTTCCACGGATTTACTCGAATTGCTCCGCTCAGAGATGGAGAGCAGCCAATGAATTCCGAAACAACAAGCATGCTTTTCTTTGGTGTGGATGGCTCCAACCCCAAAACCTTATTCAACCTCTTGTTCCCCTGTCGGCTGATTATATACTCATACGGTATGAGATTCATTCCATCCCTTACAGCTGTTACTAAACAACACTCTGCAACAACATAATATGCAATCCTCTCGTAAAACTTAAGCGGTTCATCGATCAATACAACAGGGTCATAACCTGGCTTCCCAAAAGTTTCATTAATCCGCTTCACAATCGAGTATGTCTCCTCCTGCACTTCTTTCACATCTTTTCCCCGGCCTCTCGCAGGAAGTGCTATCTGGACCAGCACTACCTTCCCTTGACACTCGGGATGCTGCAAAAGTAATTGCTCCATCGCTAACAGCTTCAAGCTAATACCCTTAAATATGTCCATATCATCCACCCCAAGCAACATTGTCTTGCCTTGATCACAATACTGCTTAATGAGCTCGGCGACCTTCGCTTCAGTCTCCTGAAGGCTCAAAACAGACTCGAGCTGACCCATATGTATCCCTACAGGGAGAATTTTGATACTAACAGTTCTTCCGTAATACTCAACGCCTATATACCCTCTCTTGGATTCATAAGTAAGACCAAGCATTCGACTACAGCACGACAGAAAATGCCTGGCGTAATCGAACGTGTGAAACCCGATTAAATCCGCATTCAAAAAGGCACGCAAAAGCTCTTCCCTAATAGGCAATGTCTTATATATCTCCGATGAAGGAAACGGACTGTGAAGAAAAAACCCGAGTTTAACTCTATTGAACCTCTTCCTCAAGAAAGTTGGCAACACCATGAGATGATAATCATGTATCCAAACGAAATCATCCTCCGGGTTGATCACCTCCATGATCCGATCGGCAAAAATCTTATTGACCGATACGTAGGCTTGCCACAACGACCGGTTGAACCGACCGCCGAGATCCGGAGACAAAGGCAACATATAATGGAACAAAGGCCACAATTGCTGCTTACAAAACCCATGATAATACCTGCTGAATAGATCAGGTGGCAGAAAAGTGGGCACACACTTGAAGGTCTCAAGAAGAATCTGGGAGACCTCATCTTGTTCATTTGGGTGAATTTCTTCCTTTAAACAACCAACGTATATCACCTCAACAACATCATCTCCTAGCCCATCTTTCATTTGAAGGAGAAGTGAATTATCATCCCAGCCAAAAATCCAACCATTGCTGCTGGTGCTGCTGCTATTTTTATTATTATCCGATTTTCGATGTGCTCTTATGGGCAGTTGATTAGCTACCATGATAATTCGATCTTTCTGGGAGGAGGAGGAGGATGGATCGGAGCATACACTCTCCGACAGTTCATCGTCAATATCGGAAATGATCCCGGGGACCGTCATAATCCGGGGAATCCGCCGGCTAATTCGGCCTAAAGATGGAGGTTCACCGGAGGCAAGCTCTAAGAGATTCGAGTATGATCTGGATACCATTTCTTAAAGCTAATCAAAAGAGTTGCTTCACTATTCCCAAAACCAAAAAATCCCATTAAAGGGGTGATTCGATTTGCAACTAGAAATCAACGAAACAATAAAAATCCAAAGCACAAAGATTAAAAATTTCAGGGTAAAGACTGATACTTTGGGTTAATGAGAAAAGAGGTGCAAGATAAGCTCAAGAAGAAGTGAATCAAAAATAAATGGCGGACTTAAGTTGATTAAAAGGGAATGGAATAGATTCAAGATTACACAACTAAGAAAATATAGTTCGCCTCAAAAGAATTTTCCACTAGAGATTGTCACGCTTGCTACAACAACTGCAACAGAAAATTCCAAAGTTGAATGGGAAGAAGAAGAAGAAAAAGAACAGAAACATCAAGAATAGTTGAAGAAATTACCAGCAGTAGTTGTAGTTGAATGTTGAAATTTCTACTTTTTTTCCCTTTTGGGTAGGTAGATAAGAATATCGGAAATTCACAGGAAAAAGCTTAGAACTTTAAGCTGAACAGTGTGACCCCCAAAGAATAAATGAAAGAGAAATTAGCTTTGATTGAGGCTCAAGCTGATCTTTAAATCCCACTACCATAAACAACACTCCCTAGCCAAACTCACTGAGAAAAAGACTAAATATACCGAGTATTCTTATTCTTCTTCTTTTAAGGGAGAAAAAAGTACATTTTGGGGGTTGAATAATGACCGTCGGATGAGATTTGTGGACTGATCGAACGGTCGGAAGTAGAAGAAAATGTGCACTCGGAGTTCTTATCCTCTTGTCCTCTTGTTAGTGGCGTTTTTACCCAAAAAAATTAACTAAAGAATGAATCTGCATGTCAGTATCTTATTGATCAAATTTTATTAATTTAAAACTTATTTGTTGATACGGACGTAAGGTGTAGATCACCAAATGTATTTTTTATGAGATTTTGTCTGACGTCACGTAGGTAAAATGTTGATCATAATCCGTGCTTTTGTGGTAAAGTTGACACGCAGCGGAAGATCTGCGTCTTCTATTATTTAAATTAAATTATTAGGTACTCTATTATTATGTCGAACTTTAAAGTTGGGCGACTTATCCATTCCCTCCCTATAAATACCCGAATACAAACATCAAACCACATTAAAATTATTTTCACATTCTTCTTTCTATCAATTTCTTCTATCAAGCTAATTAGATTTTGTTATAGTTATTAGAAGGTAAAATTATTTTTTATTATATTATATTATATTTATTTTATATTTAATTATTTGAATTATTTTATATTTAATTATATTATATTTATATTATATTTAATTATTTTTTGAATTATTTGGTGTTAACTATTTTGTATTAATTTTTTTGTGATTGTAAAATGAAATGCGAGATCAAATCTCGAGATATTTTGTCGATACAGTAACAATATTAAATTGTTTTGTTTAATTTACTGTGAATTTTTTTTTATTTTTTTAGCATTAGTTTATATTTTAATTCGTATATTATTTATTTAATTAGGAGTATTTCAGCTATTGTTTACTATGATGGAGAAATTCAGGAATATGAAATCGGCGTTTTCTTCGCATCAAATTATTCTTTCAGAATATCCTTCACGAAAAACATCACACTTAAGGAGTTGATCATTAAAATTTCAATGAAGGTTCATGTTTGAAGTACTAGAAGATTGTCCTCACTTTAGTACATATTTTTAATTGTAGTATTTCTGTTAACTTATACAACGTTCAAACTCTCCAACGATGACTATGTTGCTATGATGGTTGATTCTCATAATCAAAATTCAGACGCTGATATATAAATGTATGCGACATTTGTTGAAGTGTCTGCGGTTCATGATATGTCATTATGCTCCCACTATGGGTTGGCTCAACAAGCTGATCAAGTTGACAGTCCAACTCAAGTAATGTGTAATGATTTTAACTCGTTAATAGGAAATTTATATCCTGGTACCATCACATCAAGTTCAATGGGGATACATTCATCGGTAACTTGTTACGATCTCTATCGATGTGGCTCCACGAATAATCTGTATGACAATATCGATTTCAGTTCAAGGGGAAGGCATTCATCTGCCGATTTCATTGACTTGAATATAGGGATGCCCTCAACACTATAATCTGTTTAATACACATTTGACACGATGCCTTCAAGTACCAGGGGAGGCATTTAACTACGAGCTTCTTTGACCTCAATGTTGAGATGCCTACGACACAACACTCAATTCAAAACTCGTATGACATGATACCTTCAAGTTCAAGGGGAAGAAATTCAATTATCAGCTTGTTCAACATAAATATCGGTATCACGAAAAAACCTTCATCTCCGCCAGAAGAACCTCTTAATGAGCCAAGTGTGAATGGTGTTAAGACTTGACTATTCGTTGAGCCAGAATCAGCACAATTCAACATGAACTCTGATGATGATGATGTAGATGAAATTCCCAAAAATACGGTACAAACAGAACCTCCAGCATACATATATGAAACTGACTATGGTACAATGTATGTGTCATAATTTACGGATATACCTAATGTTGGTGACTACATATTTAACTCATCAGTAAATGATGGTGATCAGAATGGAGTTTTCATCGAAAGAAGAAGTGATGATTGTAATTAAAAATTACAACATTCGTAACTCTGTTCACTTTAGAGTCGACCAATCTACCACCGAAAAGTATGTATGTTATTGTGTCCAACATGATAACATATGCAACTGGATGGTGCGTGTATCGAAGAAAAAGAGGAAAAATAACATATGGTAACTAACAGTATACAAAGGTCCTCATACATGTTGTGCTAGAGGAATCAACTAGTATAATCCCAACATGGACTCTAACATTATCTGCTAAGTCATCATGCCCATGGTCAAAACAAGCTCTCATATAGTTATTGCGGTGTTGCTTTTAGCTATAGTCTCAATATGGATACACCGTCTCCTATAGGAAAATATGGAAGGCAAAGCAAAATGCTATTAAAAAACTTCACGGTGAATGGGATTCATCTTACAACGAATTACCAAGTTGGTTTAGAGTAATGCGCAAACTGAATCCTGGGACAATAGTCGACTTTGAAACCTTCCATGCATACCACAATGATCAAGTGTTTCACAATCGATGCTAATTCTATCGGTTTTTTGGACTTACTCACAGTGCATTAATGTTGTGAAATATTGGAAGCCCGTGGTTCAAATTGATGGGACATTTTTGTATGGAAATATAAGCAATTTCTATTATTGGTAGTTGTCCAAGATGGTAATCACAATATTCTTCCAGTTTCTTTTGCCCTTGTTGAAGGAGAAGATACATATTTTTGGCCTTTTTTTTCCTTAAAATTTACTCGTACATATTGTCACGAGGGAAAAAATATGTGTCATTTCAGATCGCGGAGTTGGAATCAAAGAAGCAATGGAGTCTTTGGGTCAAATGTGGCAACCACCCTATGTCCAACATCAGTATTGTATATGACATATTACCGTAAACTAACATGGAAAGTTCAAGAAGAATAATGAACGCCAATTACTTGTGCATATGAGTATGTCACAATTCCTATTTTTATTTCTCCATCATTTTATTTTTTTATGAGGACTTAACAATAAGTACTACATTTGACGCTCAGGTTACGACTTATTTCCTCAAATGTTTAAGTCAATGTTTCAAGATTTGCGAGTAAAAAACTAGCAAGGATACAATCACGTCAGCTTCATCAACAACAAAATGTGGACAAAATGCATATGATGGTTGATATTGATAAGGACACATGACAACCAACTTGGTTGAGGCTATCAATTTGACCTTAAAGGGGGCGTGCTATTTTCCAGTAACAACTTTGGTTAAAACGATATATTTTTGTTTGAGGGCACTTTTTGCCGAGCTCGGGGGACAAGCTAAAACTTGGATGTAAAGCGGTCATGTTTATCACCCAATATTAGTTGCAGATCTATAAAAAAGAATTGATGCTATAAATGGAATGTTTGTAACAAGATTCTCTCGAACCCATGAATTATTTCATGTCATAGAAATGTCACGACCTCTTCAAGGGATTGAAGTTAACTCATTCAGAGTTAATCTACAAGACAGGTGGTGTGAATTTGGGTTTTTTTCAAGCTCTGAAGTATTCATGCTCTCATGCCATAGCAGCTTGCTCTTATACCAGTCAAGATTGTAACAATTTTTGTGGATCCCGTATAAATAATTTTAGAAGTATTTAAGGTATATGAATTTGAATTTCCCCATAGGTAATGAGAAATACCTAGATGAGGTTCAGAATTAGCTTCCAAAATCTGTCTTTATTAAGGAAGGTAGATCATCCAAAATCCACTTGAATTCATTGTGATATGGATATTCGAGAGATGTCAAAAGAAAACAAAAGATGTGGACATTGTAGAAACCTAGGCCATAATAGGAAAATATGTTCATATCTTTTATCATCACATAATCGTTGATGTTGTGATGATGAAATTATTGTTTCTAAAATCTCAGTTTGTGTTATTTCATTTTCGTTTTCCTTGCATTAATGTCATTTGAGCATCACTAAATAATGGTTTACTCAAGTGAAAATTAAGTAAAAACATTATAAACTAAATAATAAAAACAATTAAATACAAACATTAAATACAAACTATACAATTCAAACAAATAAATAATAAAAACATTAACAAACACAATAAATAGAAAGTCTATAATTTAAATAAAAACATTACATTTGTTGATAAATAAAGAAAATTAAATAAAAATATTACAAACTAAACAAGTCTATCGATGTCTGTGTCTTAAATGTATTCCACAGGGCAGTGGCTGTCTATTTCGATGAGGGTTTCTTCATATAAGTTATTCTTACTCCTCACTCTCATCGTCGTCGTCATCAGTAGTAACAACTACATTTTGCTGATGAGGGACAGATGAAGATGTAGCACCTCCAGAGAATAAGTACCTTAGAGGTGTATGACTAATCATCCCATCGATTATAGAAAACTGTAAAAACATCGACATCGATGACTGTGAAAACTAGGTCGGAGGTGTATGAGTATGTGGTGAAGCATCACTCGTCAAATAAGCAGCATGTGAAGCCCACGCTGGATCTACATGCATATAACTATAATATCCACCAGGAGGTGTCATAAAACCCTGCGGCAGTGGCATTTGAACCAGTTATGGTGGCATCTGAAATGGTTGCGGTGGCATTTAACCCAACTATGATGGCATGTGAAACGGTTGTGGAATATAAACTTGTCTAGATGATGGCTACTATGATGGTTCTGGTGCTACAGCTAAGGATGAACTGGAAGCAGCTACTCTCCGTCCACGAGTTGGGGGGATGATGATGCTGTGATGGTGGACGCTTTTCTCGACGTCGATGAATGCTCTTACCTCGTACTTCCTCTAAAAAAAGGAACGACTTCTCATTCGTGTTGAACCACTCGTAATAATCATCCGCAACCGAATAATGATTCACATAAATCAACTCCCTATAGGGAATACGTCTACATCGATCCTCTCAGATCATTACCTACTCGTTGTGCTTCATCATCTAGTTGACTTTTTTTCCCTCGTCTATCATTGTTATGCAAATTGTCGAGATTCATATGTGCTACAGGAATAGATTGTACGGAACCAAATTGGTGGAGCACGCGATCAGTGGGATGCCACTCGACAATATTATAACATATCAGATGGATCACCACCATCCATACATCTAATTGGGCACTCAAGTGAGGTGGGGTGCAATGCCTCATTTTTTCAGTAGCATAAGGAGTCCATTGAAACTTAAACAAATATATATAATTCTTATCAAAAATAATATTTTAATTATATAACGATAATTAAATGTAAGTAATAAAATTTAAATACATACCCGTGTACCAGCCTTTTAATAAATGAGTAGCTGAATTTCTTCCAATTCGTTTGGTATATCACGATGATATTTCCTTACAGATGACCACCTATTAAGTGTAAAAAATCATTATATACTCAAAAAAAATATTTATATACGAATTCAATATTGAAATTACCTCAACAATAACGAGAAGACTAACGGATTTTTCACAACAGGACATAAAAAGGTCATGTTATACTACACCCATGACTGCAGAAGAATGAGACATCCGCTGACATCATTTTTTCGATAATCAATTGCTCTGAACATTTCTCTATAAAGAGATGCCAAAACCGCGAAGCCCCAACTAAATAAGGTGGCAACTCGAACATCTACGAGGTGACACAATCACATACAATAAACTTGATTGCGAGATTTATCGGGCATCAAAATCCCTCCTATGAGTCCTAATATGCAATATCGGGCAAATATTTTAGCTTGTTCCTTGGAACAGTCGTCACTCAATTGTCGAAAATTTGTAGCCAACCATAATAACGGTATTCAACCACCGTTAAAATTAGGCGGAATACCTCCAAGATACTCCTCGCACAAGGAATGCCAATCACTATCCGTCACACCAGAAATGACATCCATATCTACCGGAAGCCCCAAATATAAAAAAATATCATTCAACATAATAGTGAACTCCCCACATGGTAAATGAAATGTGCAGAAATAAGGTTGAATTCAAGGTTACAATGCCCTTCATATATAGTTATGTAATTGAATTCAGCTTCGGCTAAATACGGTCAGACACGATTCAGTATCTAGAACTTAGCGTTACGAATAAATATATCTAATATACGGTCATTCCCCTAATTAAACAAATAGTACAAATTAAAATAAACTAATACTAAAAAAATAAATAAATAAAACATTCACAATAATTAACATAACACAATTTAAAATTATTACTGTATCGATAAAATGACTCGATATATGATTCCTATCTAAAAACAACAACTCACCTTTCATTTTATATATACAAAACATAAAAAAATTAGCAAAGTAAAATATAATAAAATAATAAACTATTTAATTATTATAATATAATAAAAATAATTTTATCTTGTTAAAATAATAACAGAACACACCTCAAACTTATTAGAAAGAATGATAAAAGTAAGAGGGAGAGTGTTTTTGGTATAGTTTGAGAGTTGTATGATATGATATTTATAGGGTAGAGAGTAAGTGGCAATTAAAAGAAACGATGGACGGTTGAGGGTATTTATGGAAGGTGCAGATGGTGATATGTGTATTCCGTCGTATCAGTTTTACTACGAAGACACGAATAGTGATCCGCTCTTTGTCCGCATGGTGTTAAATCAGACGAAAAATTAAAGAAGACACGTTTGATGATCCACACCTCGCATCTATGTCAACAAATAAATGTTAAATAGGCAAAATTTGATCAAATGGGTGTATGACAAGTAAATTACTTATTCTTTTGTTTTTCTTATATATAAAACGCCTATGTTGATCCGCCACGAGGCAACATGGGTTGGGACCCACAAACCCAGGGATTTTGTCTGAGATTAGCTGTAAAATGGGTCTCGGGAAATCCCACGTTTCGTGAAACAATTCGCTGGGGTAGGTCTTCGTAGGATACGTGGCATCGTTCCCACGCTTAGTTGACAACACAAAGCCATAGCCAAGTAGGTTCTCTCGAGATATGTAATCTCGTTTTGACTGA
This sequence comes from Hibiscus syriacus, assembly GCF_006381635.1. Classification (NCBI taxonomy): domain Eukaryota; kingdom Viridiplantae; phylum Streptophyta; class Magnoliopsida; order Malvales; family Malvaceae; genus Hibiscus; species Hibiscus syriacus. The sequence goes on from NW_024063319.1 coordinate 2,948,537, forward strand.
TTTCACCCAATATCTCGTGGGACAATAAATAAAAACAAGTAAAGAAACGCAAAATATCGTGATCCGACAGTACGATATTGAAGCTGTGAACCCAAAATATCTCCCAAACAAACCGTACAATGCAACCTACAATTTTACAAGCTGTTTTTATATTCATACAAAAGTTTTATCATTTTCAATATAATAAGATAATTATTTATATTATTTATAAAAATTAATTAATTTTTAAAAATCAACGTTAAATACAATTCCTCTAAGGTGCATTACGTTTATTTTTATATTTTACAAGTTTATAAAAAAAATTGAGCGTGTATTTTAGATTACTTTCCATTCCATTGAATATGTTTTGATCGGATAATTTAACTAAAATATATTAAATGATTAACATTAATAACAGTTTAATAGTACTTAAAAAATAAATAATATTTTCTTCTTTTAAGGGTAAAATAAAAAAAAATAATATCTCGATTATAGTATAGTATTTTTGTTGAGATATTTGATTGTTAAAAATTATAAAATAATCTTTACATTATGTGGTATTGTTTTTTTAAGTCTTTATATTATTAAAAGTTACAAATATTCATCTTACTATTCATATGCTCTAAAATTATCTTTTTTTATTAAAAAATTATTACAGTATGAGTTTGACATTAACTTATTAATTAATATATGATAAAATATGATCTTAGAATATCAAAACACTATCATATCCTAGTCATAATGTTACGTCTAACTTAAACTATTGTCAAATATTTAACAAAAAGAATGAATTTAATACATATGAATAATCAAGTTACCATTTTATAATTTTTAATAATAAAATAACTCAATAAAATAATAATTTATAATTATACATATGAATAATCAAATTATTATTTTATAACTTTTAATAATAAAATAACTCAATAAAATAATAACTTATAATTATGAAATCATTTTTTAATTTTTAATAAAGAAATATTTCAACAAATTATCATCCTGAAAACCATTTGAATCCTTTATCCCTTGTTAAATTAATCCTTGTTATCGGCGAAATGTGATTACTTCAATTAAAAATCTAATTAGATAAAATAATTACATTAGTTTAAAGAATTATTATTATTGTTAAAAATTATAAGTTTGAGCACTAATTTACTTTAATAATTAAAAAAATCATTATTATTTTTAAAAATTATAAATTCAAATATTAACTATTACATCAAAATAATTGACCGTTTATTATCTAATTAATAAAAATTTTATCGGTGCAATACGATACTAAGGTGGGGGAAATGACCGAAAACAGCTGGACGTCACATTGAGTTATCCACCACGTCAGCAGAGCGGGACCCACAGTATATATATATATATAACGGTTTAACAGGGCAAGTGGGTTCATAAAAGCCTTTTTTAATTTAATTAAATAAAGTGCCGACTTAAGTGGATAAGCACGTATAATTGAACAGTCTCACGTGGCCTCCAACACGCTGGGCACGTGTCCCCCACGTATTTAATTTGTCTGAATTCGCAAAGCAGCAGGAGAAAAAAAAATTGCGAAGCGACAAAAACCTTAGCCGGCGCACCCCAGGCCTTGCACACTTCCCTTTGTGACATTTTAAAGATAATGTTTTTAATGGTATTGTTGCCATTTACGACGGCGGTCCATCGTTCCATTCATGGATCTGCTTACGTGGAAGGACTCCCTCCTCTGATAACTACCGTTCCTAGATCTAACGGATATGAAAGCACGACAGGAAATTATGCCAGGTTTTGGGGAAATTTCAGAAAAGGGTTAAAATGCATTTAAAAATATCTATCTTTAATTTATTAATAAATTAAATGGAAAAAAAAAATCAAATTAAAGTACTTTATCCAAACTAGAATTATTTACTTTTAAAGACTTTAGGCACAGTGAGTTAACGAAGAATAGGCATTTAAAACTTGACCTAAAACATTGCAAGAAACAGGCACCTTTTTTAATCCTTTATCTAATAAACATCGACACTAAAAAGAGGTATTTATTAGTTTAGGATAAATTATTTATATATTGCAAGTGGGGTTTCTCAATTTTGTGAGTAGGTCGGAAAATAACTTATACTAAATAAAAACAAGATATACATAATATTTTAATTTTGTTTAAAATATGACTCTAATTTAAAGTGATATAATTTAATTAGTAAAATAATAAACTTAGTTTGAAAAGTAGATTTTACTTTATTTAGTTTCATTTACAATCAAATATTTATCTCTATAAATATATATTAAAAAGTAAGAGTTAGATATTAAGTTTTTCTTTCTCTAAAATCATCTTGTATTTTCTTCCTTCATATTAGTGAAATTCTTCTCATCCCCCTGTGATTTTTCCCTTTTGTGTTTTTCATATAAATCTTGATGTTCTTTGTTTTTCCTTTCGATCATATTTATTTATTTGTCGATTAATCATTCCGATATTAAAACAAATTGGTATATGAGCTTCAGTTTCTAGATTATGACAATAATGAAGTATGGTATTCTGTTGTTGGATCGACACACCAGGTTCTTGCTATGGCTGGTGAAGATTCAATATGTTCTTGTACAGTTAAACCTCGACAATACAATAGAAGGATTTTATAAGAAGTCGGCAACACAATGGACGAATGAGGAAAAGTAAGGATCGTAAAGCTCTTACGCATCTTGGTTTACATCTATCAAATTAGATTTTGTAATATGTATTGAATGAGCAGATGATTGTTTCGTTGTGGGTGAAGTTAGAGTAGCTATGCATGTAGAAATCGTTGACCAACAAGTTGTACTTAAAGCAACTTCTTTATTTGTTTAAGTTAGCAGAAGGTTCGTTTCTTGAAGAGCACCTGATTGTATTAAAGGAAACTATTTCTAATCTAGAGATTTTAGAAGTGAAGTATGTCCAATAAGACTTAGGACTGATCCTCCTATATTTATTGCATTTTTCCTACTCACTTTTCAAATACATAATCCTAAGCAGTCGTGAAATACTCGCTCTTGAAGAAATGTACAATTACTTGCACTCGTTTGACAGAATGAAACATCTTGTATCTGGTTCTGAGGCCTAGGCAGAGGGGTCGCATGGTACATGGATTGACTAGCTCAGACCATGTAAGAAAAGGCGAGCGTTCTTCTCGTAGTATAAGAAAAGGCATATCAAAATCTTCCAACCAAGGAAAAATTTGTCACTTTAGTAAAAAGAAATATCATGTTAAAATGGAGTGTTACGAGTTATAGAATAATATCAAAAGAGAAACTGAGAGCAAAACTTTGGAAAATCTGGTAAGACCAATGTAGTAAAAGAGTACAATGATGGAGAACCCCTAATTATAAGGGCTCTCTATATAGGGTTTAATAGTTTTAGATAATGTAACTAATGTTTCATCCTTTGAGTCAAATAATATTGTTAATAGTAAAAATGTATTGACTAAATTAAGCAAAAGAAGATTTTTTGTTGAACAAGATAATCGTGAGCAGAATAGTTATGTAAACTAGTAAAAAGTTCAATTTCGTGGGTATTATGAATTTGAAGATATAATTATTATTGATGATCGGTATCATTTTGTGCATGATATTGCTTATGGTGATACATTTATAAGCAAAATTTGCACTTATGATAATCATGTCGATGTGAAGACTAGATCCAAGCTTAAAAAAACTTGGATTCAATATAAGGATATTATGAAAAAGATGGAGAACTTGTTCTTTGAAGTGAAAAATTATTTTTTTGTTGAGCTTGGGTGCCTCATATAATTTAGGTGTTTTGTCTCGAATCATTCACATTTTCAGAATTTATGTTACGGTTGAGATTTGTTAAAGTTTGACTCAAATTTAAAGTTACATTATTTAATTGAGAAGGTAATGAACCTTGTTTGATTAAAAGTAGAGAATTTTATTAAAGTAGATTTTACTTCATTTAGGTTCATTATAATCAATTATCTATCCCTATTAATAAATAATAAGGGTAAGGCTTAGATATCGAGTTTTTCTTTCTAAAAAATTCTCTTGCATTTTCTTCCATTGTTTTAGTGAAGTTCTTCTTCTCTGGTTGTGGTTTTCTCTTTTGGATTTTCCACGTAAATCATGTTGTTCTTTGTTTTTATTTTCGATCGTGTTTATTTGTTTGTCGATTAATTGTTTTGATATTGTAACAAATTGGTATCAGAGCTTCAGGTTCAAGATTATGTCTACAATAAATTATTATATTACGTTATTAGATCAAAATACTAGGTTTCCATTATGACATGTGAAAACTCGGGTTGTTCTTGCATAGTTAGATCTCGACAATGCAATTAAAGAATTTGATAATAAGACGCCAACACAATGGATAAATGAGGGAAAATGTAAGGATCATAAAACTCTTTTGCAGATTCGTTTATTCCTATCAAATCAGATTTTACAAGATGTATTAAAAGGAACACACGGTTGCTTCGTTGTGGGTGAAGTTAGAGCAACTATGCACGTAGAAATTGTTGACCAACAAGTAACACAATCAGTATCTTTATTATCTCAAGTTTGTAAAACGTTCATCTCTTAAAGATAACATAATTGTATTCAAAGAATTTGTCTCTCATATAGAGACTTTGGAAGTGAAGTATGATCAAGAAGACTTAGGACTGATCCTCTTATGTTCGTTTCTTATTTCTTACTCATTTTTTAGAAACATAATCTTGTACAGTCGTGAAATACTCACTCTTGAAAAAGTGTACAATGGCCTGCACTTGTTTGACAAGATGAAACATCTTGTATCCAATTCTGAGCTCGAGGTAGAGTGTCTCGTGTTGTATGGATCATCTAGCTTAGGTCGTGGAAGAAAAGATGAGCGTTCTTTTGGTAGTATACGAAGAGGCAGATCAAAATCTTCTAACTAAGGAAAAACTTGTCACTTTGGTAAAAAGAAATGTCATGTTAAAGCAGAGTATTACATGTTATAAAATAAAATCAAAAGAAAAACTAAAAAGCATAACTCTGGAAAATTTGGTGAGGCCAGTGTAGCAGAAGAGTATGATGACAAAGAACTCCTAGTTGCGACTAACAACAACTTTATAACAAATGATGAGTGAATACTTGACTCTGGTAACCATTTTCATATGAGTCTTAATCGTGACTAGTTTGGAACTCGTATAAAGTTATATCTACATGTGATATATTTTTAAGAAATAATGTCCATTGTAAAGTCACATGTGTTGGCATGGTCAAGATTAAGATGTTCAATGAGATTGTTTGAAAACTTGGTAATGTGAGGCATGTCATATTTAAGTAAAAATCTAATTTTGTTATGTACCCTAGATTCAAAAGGGTACACATTTTCCAATGAAGCTGAAGCTATGAAAATTTGCAAGGACTCTCTTATTGTGACGAAAGGGCATAGTAAGAATGCCAAGTTTTATGTTCTATAAGGTTCAACAGATTTAGATAATGCAACCGATGTTTCCTTAATCGTGTCAAATAACATTGTTACTGATAAAAATGTCTTGAATAAATTAAACAAAAGAAAGTTTATTGTTGAATAAGATAACTGTGGGCAGAACAATTATTTAAAGCAAAAAAGAGTTCAATTTAGTGGGCATAATAAATTTGAAGATAAAATTATCATTGATGATCGGGATCGTGTTGTGCATGATATTACTCGTGGTGATATATTTGTAATAAAGGTTGGCACTTATGATAATCATGTCGATGTGAAGTATAAATTTAAGCATAGAAAAAACTTAGATTCGGTCGGTGTTTATTACTAAAGATTACGTATAACACCCTAAACTGATACGACACACAGTCGACATATTAGAATACCACACGGGACCACCATAGTGGCTAACCCAAAAATTTTCTTTTATTTACTCATTCAAAGCAGTGATTTAAACAATTTTAATCAAATAATCCCATCATAAATATACAATAAGTTTATATCGGGGGAGCTCCCAAAATAAGCATATCAAAATAATACAAACCAACGTTTAAAATAAAGTTATGACTCGAATATACAAAAAGGTCTATAAATAATACATGCCCTCTAAAGAATAACTCGAGACGTACTCTGCTCCAAATTCATCTGAAAGCTACTGCACAAAAAGGCTTCTCGACTGCTTGTTGAAAACATTTTGATATTTCAATATAACAAACTAAGTTTAAATGAATTTTAAGATTTTACAAATGATTTTCTAAAGTATATTTGATTAAATTAATCGAATATCAAATTATTACTCCAAGTCTTTCAAGATCATTTCAAACCTTACTAAATGTGTAAAATTGTGCTTTATACTTAAACTATTTTTGAAACAATTTTCACAAAGTATTTTGAACCAAAATCAAGCCTAAAATCAAATTTTCAAAGTCATGCACCGATGCACCAATCCATGCATCGATTCACCATGGAATTAATTGAACATCGAATGCATTTTATGCATCGATGCATATACCATGCATCGATGCACTTAGTGCATTTGATGCATCGATGCACAAGACCATGCATCGATGCACAAGACCATGTATCGATGCACTCAGGCTATTTCAAAACATCGAATGCATTTTATGCATCGATGTACTCTTAGTGCACCGATGCACTGAGAGTCCAACGGTCAAAATATTTGAATTTTACACTTGATGCACCGATGCACCTAGGTTATGCATCGATGCATGAGACGCTCCCAACCACTAATATTAATTGTTTTCACACTTAAACGGCTCTATTGACTCCACTAATCATCCCCAACGTTCAGAATCAATTGAAGGTGTATTTAAACAAGCTTAGAAGTAATTGATCGAGAACAAGAAACAACAAGCAACTAGAATCAAGAGAGAATGAAAGAGAAAGCATCAAACATCAAGTTTGAGCATTTCAAGCATATTTTTCATTCAATATTCATTTAGCTTTCAAGAACACTACTTGTACTCAATTGTATTCATTTTTAAGTGTTATTTTCTTTGTTCTAGAATTGTACAAACAATCTAACTTATGAGGATTTCCTTGTAAGTTTGCAAATTTGTAATCTTCTCTTTGAGAAAGAGTGTTCTCAAGAATTGAGGTATATTCTTGAGGGAGTTGTAAGGTTATCTCTTTGGCCTCAAAAGAAAGAACAAATTAGTGAATTTGTTGGAAAATCCTTAGTGTGGATAGCTAAGGTAGTGGACGTAGACTTTGATTGAGAAATTCGAACCACTCTAAATCGTTGTGCAATTACTTTCAATTTTCTGCAAAAGCTTCCACCAAAATTTTAATTGCTAATTCACCCCCCTCTTGGCCGCTTCCATCGATCGATTAACTCAACAATTGGTATCAAAGCCTCACTCATTTGAAGGTTTAATCGCCTCTTGAGTCGATTCGGGAAGAGTTACATCGATAATCAAGTCATCAATGACCTTCCTTTCAAACGTCGACTCCGGTCTCGATTCGATGCCCATCAACAAGCCTCCTTTCTTCAATGGAGCTAACTATGTCTATTGGAAGAATAGGATGATGTATTTCATTCAAGCAAGTGACATGGGAGCATGGAATGTTGTAGAAGACGAATATATCAAACCTCTCACTCATCCAAGATTATGGAGTGAAGGAGAGACAAGAATGTTCCAGCTCAACTCCAAAGCCATCCATATTATATTTTGTGCTCTTGGACCAGATGAATATGGAAGAGTTTCATCTTGTACAACAACCAAAGCAATATGGGATAAACTACAAGTCACTTATGAAGGCACCGACGAGTTAAAAGAATCTAAAATAAGTCTTCTAACACATAGCTATGAAAATTTCAGGATGAAACCAAATTAAGATATCAAAGCTATGATGGATAGATTCTCAACGATTGTCAATGGTCTCAAATCATATGGAGAGATAATTCCAAACGAGAAGCTTATGAGGAAGTTAGTTTACTCACTTTCAAAATCATGGCAATCCAAGAAGACGACAATCATCGAGGCTAAGAACCTAAAATCCTTAACTCTTGAAGAGCTAATTGGTTCCCTCCTCACTCATGAAATGATGCTTGAAGATGGGGTGGACCTCGATAAGATTGAAGAGATACCAAAGAAGAAGGAGAATAAGAAAAACATTGGAATTGCTCTCAAATCCACAAAAGATGAGAGTGATTCGGATGAAGATGACAATGATGAGGAGATGGCATTGTTTGCCAAACGGTTCAGAAAAATGATGAGACCTTACCGAGGAAAAAAATCCAAACGAAATGAAGGCCTAAAAAACAAACCAAAAGAGAATGACCCAATCATTTGCTATGAATGGAAAAAGCTGGGGCATGTCAAATATGATTGCCCACAATTGAAGAGGAATGGTCAATCAAAGAATAAACAGAAGGTTCATGTGGCTACATGGAGCAATGAAGAAGGTTCCGATGAAGATGAACAAGAAGTAGCAAACTTGTGTTTGATGGTATTCGGGGAAGATTCTAAGGTAACCTCTAACTCATCTGAATTAGATGATTTGTCGTATGATGAGTTATTAGAGGAATATAATGGGTTGGCTTCGGATTATGAGAAATTGTTTTTAAAATATAAAAATAGTATTTCAAAATTGAAAAATGAAAATAAACTCATATCCAAGACCAACAATGATCTTGAAAGTAAAATCAAAGATTTGCAAATCAAACTAAAAGAGTTTGAAAAGAAAAATTCAGATTTGCAAAATTTACTTTCAAAGGTTAATGATGATCATCAAAAGAAAATTGATGATCTTAAAGCTTCTTTTGATAAAGTTGGAACAAAACATTTTGAAAAGGAGAAAATTCAAAAACCAATTTTGTTAGAAAAAGTTTTAAAAACTACAATCATAGAGGTCCCCGAAGAACCTCTAATAGAAAAATCGTTAGAAGTATGTGGGTTCCTAAAGAACTCATTACTACTAAAGATAAAGATATCCTACACAAATGGATACCTAAGGGGACTAGGATTTTGGAAACTAATGAATATGGACCCAAAAGAATTTGGGTACCAAAAATCAAAAATTAATCTATGTTTGTAGGAAAAGGAGCATTGCTACAAGGCACGAGAAACAAATTCAAATTCATGGTACCTTGATAGTGGATGCTCGAGACACATGACCGGTGATAAAAGCCGGTTCATTGAGCTTAACGCCAAAAATGGAGGAGAAGTGACTTTTGGTGATGATTCAAAAGGTCACATTGAAGGTATATGTACTATAAGTAATATCTCTTCCATATAAATTAAGAATGTTTTATATGTGAATGGATTAAAGCATAATCTTTTGAGTATTAGTCAATTTTATGATAAAGGATTCAATGTCATGTTTGAAACTAATGGTTGTAAAGTTATTGACATTGCATCTAATCGGATTATGCTTGTTGGTCATAGAATAGGAAACATTTACATGGTGCATTTAGATTATATTAATGTGACTAATTTATGCCTAGTTGAAAAAGATGAGCATGATAGTTGGTTATGGCATATGATACTAGAACATGCTAGCATGAGTGTTTTGCAACGGTTAATTCAAGGAGACTTAGTAAGAGGGCTGCCTAAACTGAAATTTGATAATGATAAAATCTGTGATGCTTGTGCTAAAGGAAAACAAAAGTGAGTTTTTTTTTTTAAATCTATTAATGACGTATCAACTAGTAGAGTATTACAATTGATCCATTTAGATCTTTTTGGGCCATCTAGAACTACTAGCTTGGGTGGAAAACAATATGCATTTGTCTTGGTATATGACTATTCTAGATATACTTGGGTTATATTTTTAAGTACTAAAGATGAAGCATTAGAAAAATTCATCACGTTTTCAAAAGTAATCCAAAATGAAAAAGGTTATTCTATAACAAGTGTTAGGAGTGATCATGGAACTGAATTTGAAAATCTTGGATTTACTGATTTTTGTAATTCTAATGGTATTAGCCATAATTTTTCAGCACCTAGAACCCCTCAGCAAAATGGAGTTGTTGAGAGGAAAAATCGAACTTTAGAACAAATGGCTAGAACCATACTTTGTGAAAACAATTTGCCAAAATATTTTTGGGCAGAAGCCACAAATACCGCTTGTTATGTTATAAATCGAGTAATGATTAGGCCTATTTTAAAGAAAACTCCATATAAACTTTTCAAAAATAAAAAGCCTAACATTAGCTATTTTTATCCTTTTGGATGTAAGTGTTTTGTTTTAAACAATGGTAAAGACAATCTTGGCAAATTTGATGCTAAAAGTGATGAAGGAATTTTTCTGGGTTATTCCTTAAATTCTAAAGCTTATCGAGTATTTAATAAAATAACTTTGGTGGTAGAAGAGTCTATACATGTTGTTTTCGATGATAATCTCCTTCCGAGGAAGGATTCTTGTGTGAATGATGATGTAGGTGTTATAAATACAAATAACGTTAGACATGACGTTGGAGAACCATCATCAAAGGAAGAAACGAAAAATGAGGAAACTCATAATCCTCTCGAGAATCTAACCATTTAAGAAAGAGAAGTCTCTTACCCAAGGGAATACAACTATATCAAGGATGGTGAGATTATAGGTGATCCATCCAAAGGGGTAACAACTCGATCCTCTCTTAGAAATATTTGTAATTATGTGGCATTTATCTCATGCATAGAGCCTAAGAATATTAAAGAAACATTAAAAGATGAATATTGGATTATGGCTATTCAAGAAGAGTTAAATCAATTTGAGAGGAGTAAAGTATGGACATTAGTTGAAAGGCCTAGTAATAAATCTACTGTAGGTACTAGATGGGTATTTAGGAATAAGCTTGATGAGAGTGATAATATAGTGAGAAACAAAACTAAACTTGTTGCTCAAGGGTATACTCAAGAAGAGGGCATAGACTATGAGTAAACATACGCTCTCGTAGCTAGGATGGAAGCAATTAGAATGTTATTAGCATTTGCATTTTTCATGAATTTAAATTGTATCAAATGGATGTTAAAAGTGCATTTTTAAATGGTTTTATAAAAGAAGAAGTGTATGTGGAACAACCTTCAGATTTTGAAGATTCATAATTTCCAAATCATGTTCTTAAATTGACAAAATCACTTTATGGTTTAAAACAAGCTCCAAGAGCTTGGTATGAAAGATTGTCAAACTTTTTAATTGAAAAAGGTTTTTCAAAAAGGAAGGTTGACACTACATTGTTTTTAAAGCATAGAGGTAAAGATTTATTAGTAGTTCAAATTTATGTTGATGATATAATATTTGGTTCTACTAATGATATTCTTTGCCACGAATTTTCTAAGCTAATGCAAAGTGAATTCGAAATGAGTATGATGGGGGAGCTCTCATTTTTCTTGGGACTCCAAATCAAGCAAAGAAAAGATGGCATCTTCATCAATCAAGCTAAGTATGTCAAAGATATGCTCAAGAAGTTTGGACTGGAAAATGGGAAACCTCATGACACTCCAATGAGCTCTTCTACAAAGCTTGACTTGGATGAAGGAGGTAAATGTATGGATGTTAAATTATATAGGTCAATGATTGGTTCTTTGCTCTATCTAACTGCAAGTAGACCGGATATTATGTTTAGTGTTTGCTTATGTGCTAGATTTCAATCATGCCCTAAGGAATCACATTTACTAGCTGTTAAGAGAATCTTTAGATACCTTAAGGACACTCCTAGTTTAGGACTTTCGTATCCTAGAGACTCTAGCTTTAGCTTGCATGCCTTTTCTGATGCGGATTATGAAGGATGCAAATTAGATAGGAAAAGCACCTCTGATACTTGCCAATTCCTTGGAAATATGTTGATTTCTTGGTTTTCAAAGAAACAAAATTGTGTTGCATTATCTACCACTGAAGCGGAATATATTTTAGCCGGTAGTTATTGTGCACAAGTTTTATGGATGAAACAACAACTTTTTGATTATGGAATTGAAGTGGGTACCATTCCTATCAAGTGTGACAATACTAGTGCTATTTGTCTCACTAAAAATCCCATCCAACACTCTAGAACTAAGCACATTGAAATAAGACATCACTTCATTAGAGACCATGTCACTAAGGAAGATGTAGTTCTAGAATTTATTGATACTTTGCACCAATTAGTGGATATTTTTACAAAGCCTTTAGACAAGGAAAGATTTTGGACACTTAGGAGAAAATTAGGTTTAACCAACTTATCTTCACTTAGTGTTTATAATAATAATTTTTGATTGCATTTTATGCTTTTAGTTAGGGGGAGTTTATGTTATTTGGTGAAAATTAATTTTATGTTCAAATGTAGTTTAAAGAATAATTTTATTGATTGAACATGATTAATTTTCAATATATGAGTTACCAAAACCACTAGAGCTAATTAATTTAGCATTTTGAGTGTTTAAAACGGATTTTTGACATTTTTGTGCTTAATGCATCGATTCACTTAACAGTGCATCGATGCATCCCTTTGAATGTGCATCGATTTATCTTGCTGATGCATCGATGCACGCCTTGAATGTGCATCGATGCACAGGGTCATGCATCGATGCATCCATCGAGTTTTATGTTAAAAAGACTTATTTTCTCATTTGTTTCAAAACCTAAAACTAAACTCTCTTAGTCGTTCGCCTCCTCTCTCTTTCCTCCTCTCAAAATTGCTCCAAATCCTTGGTTCTTGATCGGAATCTTCGAGCTTTTCAACTCCTAATCCTGCTTCAATCATTAATTCATGCAAAACATCAATACATCCCTCTCAATCTGAAATTTCAAGGTAAACTTTTCTAAAAACTCATTTTATCAATTTTCGATCTTAGGCTAGTTTTAATTAGTTCTAGGATGAAAATTATATCGGGCATTGGTTATATGATGATTCTAAACTAGATTTTACAACAAATTTAATCAAAAACACACAATTTTTCAAACTTTTCTTTGAAATTCGAAATTAAAAAAAATATTTTCGAAAATCATTGATGTTTTTGACTTCATTATATTGTTTTTATAAAAACTATATGTATTGCAATATTTCCAATGATATTTTCAAATAGTTTTCAAAACTTTGCCCATTAGGATTGTTTTAGAGAACCTTGATTATTGCGAACTCAATTGAGTTTTGGGATTGATTATTGTGTATACATGTTTTTCAATTTGCAGGTTATCTATTTCTTTCCTTTTTCCGATCTTTAAATCATGTCAAATCTCAAACGTCCTAGGTCCTCTTCAAGTCAGTCAAACCAAAATCGTCCTCCCATTCCTCCACCACAAAATCCAAACAATCCTCAAAAGACCATAATTAGTATATGTTTTAATATGCCTGAACGTCGGAGAGAAGAATTGTACCATAGGTACATGGATTCTTTCCAATCTTATAGAATTAGGGAAGAACGTATTCCATCTCTACAAGTCATGATAGACTTTAAATTTGAATACCTCCCGATTCTTAGAACATGGAAGTTTGATAAACTGTTTTCTCTTAGAACTGTCGTCTTTCATCAATTAGTCCGTATTTTCTATTCTAATGCGGTTTGTATTCAAAACGAAACTCAATGTGGAACTATAGGAATTAGATCTTACCTTTTAGGACAATATATTCTTATTGATTCCGCAACTATATCTTCAAAATTTGGGTTAGATGACAATGGTGTATATGACGAAAAAGAAACTGTGGAATATCCATATCTCCCAAATGCTAGTGTTAGTACCCTTCGATCTCATCACGATCGTTTTCTTCATTTAATGATCTCGTGGTGGTTTCGACCATCCGCGGGTAGGTACTCCACTCTTTGTGCTAGGGATTTATGGTGGATGTATTGTATTAAGAATAAGATCAAAATAAATCTTCCACAGATTATCTTTAGTGTGCTAGTCAATACCGTAAACATTATCCCGTCCAAACATGTTAAAACATTAGTTTATGGTTGTCTTCTTAGCAATCTCTTTATCAAACTCGGTATGGATGTCTCTCTTAACAATCCTATTCCTCTCCAAAACCCAATCAATCTCACATCCTTGAAGAAAGCAGATTGGAAACAAGATGAGGTAACCGGTCAATGGGTTTTTAGACCTGGTAAGCAAACTCCGGGAACTAGTTCCTCACGAGTTGCTCCTAGCTCCTCTCGTGCTCCTCCTCCTCCTCTGGCTCCGGCTAATGATGATGATTCTGAATTTCAAAAGCTTAAGCAAGACATCGATTATCACGTACCCGATGATGAGCCTGCACCGGAACCAGATCCACAAGAGGATCAAATGCCTCCATATTTTCGTTCGTTTTTGGAGACATTTGATCTACGGTATGCTTCCATCGAATCCCACTTGACTGCTACTCACGAAGCAGTAAATCAACGCTTAGACACTTTGGAAGCTCTTCAGATAGAGTTTCAAAGGGAGATGCTTGCACGCATGGATGCTCTCTCTCTTGAGATGCAAGCCCGATTTCCTCCTCTGCCTCCCGATCCTTCTATGGATGACTAGACTTATTTTATTTTGATTGTATTTGGGATTAAAACTTAAAACTTGGATTGTTAAAACATTTTGTTTTTTTGAATTGTTTAACTATTGTTGGATATTTGAACTTTTTATTTATTTGGTTTGATCTTTATGAGCTTCATGTTTATTAATTTTTGCATTATTGACATTTTAGTTGCATTATGACCAATTTACCATTTCACATTTGATTTGAATATTGATTATGAACACTAATGGCTAACCTCTCTTTTGATCTTTGATCTTAGCAGCTTAAGCTATATTCAATTAAAATGCTTAAGATCTCAGTTTTTGAGTCTTTTTGATTTAATAAAAAGGGGGAGAAGTGTTAAGTGTTAAGTGTTAAAGTTTTAAAGGGGAGAAATGTTATAGTAAGGGGGAGTAATTTCAAAATTGATTTCAAAACTTATTTTCAAAGAAAATCTTAAAATTACTCAAGAGTTTTGTTATATCAAAAAGGGGGAGATTGTTGAAAACATTTTGATATTTCGATATAACAAACTAAGTTTAAATGAATTTTAAGATTTTACAAATAATTTTCTAAAGTATATTCGATTCAATTAATCGAATATCAAATTATTACTCCAAGTCTTTCAAGATCATTTCAAACCTTACTAAATGTGTAAAATTGTGTTTTATATTTAAACTATTTTTGAAACAATTTTCACAAAGTATTTTGAACAAAAATCAAGCCTAAAATCAAATTTTCAAAGTGATGCACCAATCCATGCATCGATGCACCATGGAATTAATTGAACATCGAATGCATTTTATGCATCGATGCACATACCATACATCGATGCACTTAGTGCATTTGATGCATCGTTGAACAAGACCATGCATCGATGCACTCAGGCTATTTCAAAACATCGAATACATTTTATGCATCGATGCACTCTTAGTGCACCGATGCACTGAGAGTCCAACGGTCAAAATACTTGAATTTTACAC
This sequence comes from Hibiscus syriacus, assembly GCF_006381635.1. Lineage (NCBI taxonomy): Eukaryota > Viridiplantae > Streptophyta > Magnoliopsida > Malvales > Malvaceae > Hibiscus > Hibiscus syriacus. Next base: position 2,963,823 of record NW_024063319.1, read on the forward strand.
TTGATGCACCGATGCACCTAGGGTATGCATCGATGCATGAGACGCTCCCAACCACTAATATTAATTATTTTCACACTTAAACGGCTCTATTGACTCCACTAATCATCCCCAACGTTCAGAATCAATTGAAGGTGTATTTAAACAAGCTTAGAAGCAATTGATCATGAACAAGAAACAACAAGCAACTAGAATCAAGAGAGAATCAAAGAGAAAGCATCAAACCTCAAGTTTGAGCATTTCAAGCATATTTTTCATTCAATATTCATTTTGCTTTCAAGAACATTACTTATACTCAATTGTATTCATTTTTAGTGTTCTTTTCTTTGTTCTAGAATTGTGCAAACAATCTACCTTGTGAGGATTTCCTTGTAAGTTTGCAAATTTGTAATCTTCTCTTTGAGAAAGAGTGTTCTCAAGAATTGGGGTATATTCTTGAGGGAGTTGTAAGGTTATCTCTTTGGCCTCAAAAGAAATAACAAAATAGTGAATTTGTTGGAAAATCCTTAGTGTGGATAGCTAAGGTAGTGGACGTAGACTTTGATTGAGAAAGTCGAACAACTCTAAATCGCTGTGCAATTAGTTTCAATTTTCTGCAAAAGCTTCCACCAAAATTTTAATTGCCAATTCACCCCCCCTCTTGGCCGCTTCCATCGATCGATTAACTCAACACTGCTCTACCTAAATACTTGAATAAGGAAACAAATTTCGAACGATGAGCTCCTAGCCCAGTGCCACGTTAACAACTAAACCATACTAACAGTATTCATCAAATGCTCAAGCTATCAAGTGCAATGCAACAATGATTATACTCGTATACTTCACTCTCAACTCTATGGTAGATATCATGATACGATTGAGGGTTATGTATCTCAGAGCTCACGTACCCCTCTAGTCTACTGAGGATGAGTTCTGAAATTTATACATCGGACACAACACCCTCGACTAACCCACCCCTCGTGAGTGTCAGGCATCGACCCTAGTTAGTCAGTTTAAAGTGTCTCGCGCGCTACCTAAGGATATATGGACAAATATCATTTCTCGTCACCAACATCTTTACTAAAGAAACTCGGGTGTCATATCGTTTCCCAAGCATCAATCAAGACAAATTTTATGACTCCCCAATTGATCTTGTGTCTACTATATTTGATTTTTATTCTTGTTCTCAGTTGTAGTCTTATTCGAGAAAATATTAGAGTTCTTGGGAAACTTTATTGTCTCTTAAATTCCCTTGAAATTAATGCCCCAACAATGTACACTAGTATCTATATTGGCCTCTCGGTATCGATACTGACCCTTGAGTATCGATACTGCACCTAGGGTACTGATACTCTAATACTATTTTAACTAATGAAAAAAGGATAGTATCGATACTCTCGGATCAATATCAATACTCATAAGCTAAGGTATCAATACCAACCAGGGTATCGATACCAATTCTTGGTTCATTGTTTTAAAAATTAGCCTCGGTATCGATACTCCTATGTGGAGTATTGATACTCTACCCTAGGTATCGATACTCTTTTAAGTACCAATACCAAAAATACCCTATAGAAAAACGGTCTCGATACCCATCCATCTAGTTTCAAAACTAAACCCTGAGTAATGAGTATCAATACTCTCTTAAAAAATACCCTGATCTTATGTCTCTCCTAAGAACGGTATCGGTACTATTCTTTCAGTACTGATACCCACAATTAAAAAATATCTTATTTGAACTTGAATTTAACACTCAAACTCACCTAAACTATTCTATTGAGGTTCCCAATCATTATTAATATTTTATGTGAGTTACAAGGGTCATAATAAAGCCTTTAGAACATATTTAGCCACCAAAACATAGAATCTAGCATGAAATATTATGCCATGCTCTATAACTCAACTCTCTAGCTATAAGACATTTAAATGACTCACAAATGGTATGAATAAGTTATGATTGTGTTACCTTGGTTTCTTAGCTACTAGAATCTCTCCCAACTCAAGCAAGGGTTGATTTATCTTGTCCCCTTGCCTTGGAGCTTTCTCACACCTCTTTCACTAATCAAATGTAAGAAAATGAAGACTCAACTAGGTGCTTAGATTTAAGTTAAAAACACTTATTATAACTTGAATCCACTAAAAACAAGCTAGAATCACTTGATTCTCGTAAACCTACCTAAAACCAATGTTTGGATCCTATATTTAAAACTTGAAATATGGGGCTTAAATTAAAGCTCTTGGAATGGAGATTAATAGTCTTACCTTTTTAAAATTCAACTAGGCTTAAATTTCTTAAAGCTTTCACCTTTACAATAACCTTGAAGAGCAATGAGAAAATAGAAGAGGTTAAGAGGAAAGGAAGAGTGTTTGGTAAGTAAGGGTATACGCGAATCACCAAACATTTTAAAGGTTTCAACTTTTAAATTCAACAAGGGGTAAATCACTCTTTTAGTCCACCTTAAATCCTCATAATATTAAAACGGTCCTCATTTTTTTATGCTTATGCTTAACTCAAGACCATTTCCAACTCAACTTGGTTCAAGTTATTTTATAAGTCTATTGATATCGATTTATAAGTCTCGGTTTAACTCGAATTACTAACTTGAGATTCAGAGAGTTACAACTCTTCCCATCTAAGAATAAATTTTGCCCTCGAAATTTACTTGCATATAAGAGATGTGGATACTGAAGTTGCATATCTTCCTCGGTTTCCCAAGTGGCTTCCTTGACACCATGATTTGTCCACAACACCTTTACTAAAGGGATTTTCTTATTCCTTATCTCTTTCACCTCATTGGCTAAGATCCTGATCAGTTCCTCATCATAAGTCATGTCTTGACTGACTTTGACTTGCTCTAAGGGTACAACGTGAGAAGGATCGGATTGGTACCTCCTAAGCATAGACACTTGAGAATTAAACTTTAGGATATTATTGATGGGAGAAATAAGTTATGAAGTATTTTAACGGTTTATACTTTTAAATTTGGATAAAGAAGCATTATAAAAACTTTAAATGAATTGAGAAAAATGATGAATGGTGTAAAAAGAAATGAAATATATTAAACTGACGGTTTTTATTAATGATTGGATTAATCGGATTCCTTTATTAACGGAATAATCAATTAAACTTTTTTCATAAAAATTTAATTAAGTGCATCCTTTTTTATATAAAAACTTAATTAACTTTGTACAAATTAACTTACCTCAGTAGTTAAAAAATCATTGTTGTTTTTATATGTTACAATTTTGAGCACCAATGATTATAACAAGTGATTAGACATTCATTGTCAATTGATTAAGAGTATTTAACATATATATATATATATATATATATATATATATATATATATATATATATATATATATATATACTTCGTAATCACTTAGTTTAATAAAAAACTTATTTAACTTTGTTTACTAATAACGTTTTAAGTGTAAAGGGAAGGAAGTGTTAATTTATTTAATTGCTGCGGTTCAAAATAGAATATTTTATAGCTCAACTTGGTTTTAATCAAAAGATGAGGCGTACGACTTCAGTTATATTTTAATTTATTTTGCATGCATTAATTAATTATTCCTCAGATCAATAATATTTTTGTTAATAACTTTGTCAACTAAGCCACTAGGTTAAAATTGTGGCTTTTGGGTGGCTTGAAGAGTTGTTTATGGCATGTTCAAGAATTGATAAAAGTAATATATATATATATATATATATATATATATATATATATATGAGACATTCTAATTATATTGTAAAATTCTTTTAATTTTACATTTTATTAAGATTATTTGATAAGAAAATTAAATGTTAAGATTGATTGTACAAAATAGAATATATTTACTGAAAATGAGTTAATCTCAGTTTATTTCTCTTAATTCAATAATCTTAAAAAAATGTAAAATTAAAATAACTTTACACAATATAAGTGGATCATATATATATAATTTAATGCAAAATTAAATGCTCAAACTATATTTAAAAATTGATCTTTGATGTCTAAATTTTTTTGCTAAAGTTAAATAATGTTTTTTCGTTATATTTTTAGTTGTCTATCATTAAAAAAACATGTTAAATGACGTATATCACATTTATATATTTTTTAAACATTATTTGTTTTATATTAATCCTATAAATTGGGGGAATCAATATCACACCAAAACCAAAGTCCAAAGAGGTAAAGTAGCACGAGTGGACAGTTTCCACAACTTCTCCGATCACCGTTCCCCTTATCATTTTGCTTGAACCAAAAGATAAACGGTATTATTATTACTAACCCTAAAATAACAAATTTATTAAGATTATTTTTTGTTGCGCTTCCGGTTATAAGGCTTTGTCTTGGCTAATTCGAGCTGACTCAGTTCACAGACCTAGTTTTGGTAGGTGAGTATTTTAACAGTGATTTTTTACATATACAAAATGACTCGAACTTGAGATATTGTTTAAACAATATCTAGTTGATTACCACTTAAACCAACTCCTGTCAATTATTTTAAGATTATCTTCAAAGAGAATTTATGCGGATTAATTTTTTTTATAAATTTAATAAATTTGTTAAAGTCAAATTTACTGAATAACGATTATATTTATATATTTTATTAATTTATAAATAACAATAGTGATCTTATATCTACCATCAACATATAAGGAGCCAATACATAAACTATGAACTATAAAAGAAGAGGGATAATTCTTCTTCTTAACTATCAAGATTCTCCTTCATATTTTTATCACGAATATTATTGATTAATCATTGTACAACCATTGACGATAATTTTTAATCCAAATAAAAAAAATCATCAACAATCATCACAATTTATTTATTTCCAACAACAAATTCAAAATAATTAATTTTTATAAAAAATATTTAAGATAACAACTAAAGTGAAAATCTTTTAAAAAAAACTTATAAGTTGGTAAATTGCTCGAATAATATGGTAGAAAAAAATTGTACATATGTGATCCACCATAAATTATTTTTTTGTTGAATTTTCATAAATTATTTTTTGAATTATGATGATTGTTATATTATCTTAAGATTTAATTAGGACTATACGATGATTTAAAAAAATAGGTAAAAGGATATTTGAGGCTCCTGTACTTGTCCAAAAAACCAATGTGGCCCTCAACATTTTTTTGTACTCAATATGACCATCGAACTTATAAAAGGAACACAATGTGGCCTTTTGACCAACGATTTCCCTCGTTGATCTTTACAATACTAACGTGACAATTCACGATGCTGATGTGATAGTTTACAATGATTGGTGACGTAACTAATGACATGACATGTGAGCTAAATTAATTTTTTTCAAGTTCGAGGGTAAATTATTTTTTTTAAGTTTAAGGGTCTATTTGATTTTTAAAAAATAAAAATAATTTAATTTTATAATATAAAGTATTAAATATAAAAAATAAAAAATAAAAATTGAATTACTAATATATATATATATATTATTTTGTTTGAAAAATAAAAATAAAATAAAATACATGTCAAAATTGTCTCTAAATTCTAATGTGAATTTTATTTCATTTTTATCTTGTTGAGACATATTTGTTATTTCTTTATTTTTTTAAAAAAGTAAATACTAGAGTGACAAAAAAAATGCCGAACACGTGAAGTTTATATATACTTAAATTTATAGATTTGTATCTAATAAAAATTAATAGGGTAAGTCGATATTTTCACTTTTTCATAAGATCAAGTTTAGGTGAAATTTACATTCATATATCACATTATATTCACTAAAAAATGTTCCTTTTAATTGAATAGCTTTTTTTTATTTTTTAATTATATAATTTCATGATAATTTATACAAATTTTAATTACATAATTTTTAAATTTTATCTTTTATAATACTTTATAATATTTATTTAATTCATTTTTAATAAAAATTTAGTGAAATATAATTTAAAAAGACGCTTATAATTTTAGATAACTGAATGTAAATATATAAAATAAAATTTGTGTAGGAAGAATGGATTTAGATTTATATAAATAAAAGTAAAGTTAAATTTGAACTAAAAAAAGTAATAATATATATATAATTTTTATTTTTGGTATTATTATATTTAATTTTTTTAGTATTTTTATATTTTGAATCTTAAATATTTTTATTTTAAAAAAATCAAATAAGTCCTTAAACTTCTAAAAATAAATTTGGCCCTTAAACTTGAAGGAAACCAATTTAACCCATCTGCCACATCACTAGCTACCATGAACTGCCACGTTAGCACTGTTAATTACCACATCAGCACCGTATAGTGCCACATCAACATTATAATAATCAATGATGAAAATCATTGATCAAAGGGTCACGTTAAATTCTTTTTATAAATTTGAGGACTGCATTAAGTAAAAAAAATATATAAAAGGTCATATTGGATTTTTTAGATCAGTACAATGACCCAAGTACCTTTTATAAAAAAAATACATATAAATTGTATGACGATTTTATGCTCTCACGTCGCTTGTCAGGTTTACTGCGTTAAAAAATTGTCAGGTTTACTTCTCAAAATATTATGTAATCTTGACTTATTCTTCGAGTACTATAACGATGTCTTTAATTAAAAAAAATCTAATATATTTTATATACACAAAATTTTCAGCACATTATGTCAACGATTTTACGTTACAAGTCAAAACGTAATATCTTCCGGTATGTTTTTAAGGTTAATATTTTCGGGGTGTTAATCATAGTTTTTGTGGATCAATGAATGGTTACCAGTTATCATAATTTGAGGCGGCATTTTACCTAATTATAATTAGAGAAAATAACCTCAGTGACCAAAAATCCCATATAATATACGATTTTAACCAACTTTTTCCGGATTTGCCAAAATGACCAACAAAATCGCAATGCGATCGCTAATTCGCAACGCGATCTCCATTATCGCAAATTCGCGTTGCATTTTCGCAATGCGATAGTTGAAAATCGCGTTGCGATGGTCTACAGTATCGTTGCGATTTTCCCAATTCGCAATGCGAATAAGTAAATCGCAACGCGAATTGGGAAATTCGCAATGCGAATAAGTAAATCGCAACGCGAATTAAGAAAATCGCAATGCGATACTGACTATCGCAATGCGATAATAAAAAATCGCAACGAGATACTTACTTTCGCAACACGATACTGACTTTCGCAACGCGATAATACATAATCGCAATGCGATTTTCAAAGCGCCATTAGTATCCTGGCCAAGTATTTTATTTTTAAATTCCAAACATGAATATAAATATATATTGGAACACTGAACTGTCCACAGTATATCCCGTAATCGCAACTCATAACCTAAAACCTAAAATCACAACTCAGTCCCATCTCCATCTCTCACTCTCTCACCCATCTCCGACGAAATCCGTCTATCTAAATCTCTCAGAGCCATCCTCACAATCAGAAATGGAAAATCAACCAAATCAACCAACGAGGGTTAGTTTTTTTAATTATTTTCTTTTTGAAATTTTTGCATTATTATTAGGTTTTTCATATTGAAATTGATGATAGGTTTACTGGTAATTTCAATAATAGATTAACCATTTCACTTAGATTGCTTATTAAATCAACCAAGAATCGCAACGCGAAATGCAAATCGCAACGCGATTTTAGTTTCGCGTTGCGATTCTCTCGTTGCGATAGTCATTTTAGTGTTGCGATTTTCATTTTCAGAAACTATTCTTCTTCTGCAAATTGAAACTTGAATGAATTGCATTACTTCAACCAAAAAACAAAGACAAATACGAAATTCACAGTGTTGCATATTTAAGTTTGAAGAATAAACTACTACTATTTATGTTTATTATTGTTTTTGGTATATCTTCACAGTGTAGTTTTTGATATATCTAATTTAGTATGTTTATTGTTTTTGTAGAACTTTTATTCGGCTCAATTGACCTTGAGAAATAAAGTCAGCCTGGCCAAAACAATTGCGTCGAAGCTTTCACCTGCACAAAGAAAAATGTTTGAGGATACATGCTTCGGGCCATGGCTGAAAGTACAACATCCCGGTGGAGATGCGATGTTGACACACCTGTTTCTTCAAACCATGACTAGAGATCTACCAGAGACTATACAACGTCGTGATGAAGAGATATGGTTTGATTTTCCACCGGCGTATACGTGTTTTGGGCGGGAGGAGTTTTGCTTAATCACCGGTCTACGCTTCGGACACGATGATGTAGGTCGGTACACTAGACACATTACCCGCCCATCATGGCTATCCCGGGTTTTCCCTGAGCTGGAGAGGCCGAGTCTACACGTAGAAGACCTGACAAGATTTTTGAATAATAAAGATGGTTTTACTCGGATGGATGACGTCGACGTTGTCCGAGTATGCCTTCTAATTCTTTTGCATGCCGACTTTTTAGGCAGAGAGGCCAGACAACCTATTCCAAATGATCTAATCAAATTGGTAGAAGACCTAAATGCGTGGAACCTGTTTCCGTGGGGCTCGTATTTATGGAAAGCTACATGGAATAAGTTATCGTCTGCCTTGGATGATCGAAAAAGTTTGCATGGCGATGGTTCCAAATACATTTTGACAGGCTTTATTTGGGCCTTTAAGGTAAGAATTTTTATATAATGTTTCCAAAATTATAAGTAATTATTTAACAATTACTAATGTTTGTTATTATATTGTTTGTAGATTTGGATATTTGAGGTCTTTCCCGCCATGAAGACATATGCAATAAAAACTTCAAATAATATTCCCAGGGCTATTTCCTGGAAGAGGAAACGAACCTTGCAATGGGAAGATTTACTACGGTATACGACAATAAATAATGTAAGTTAACATAAATACTACCATATGTTTATAAACAAGTTATTACTAGTACACATTTAACTTTGTTTAAGCTTTTATATTGTTAGGAGGCCAACACTTCTCTACAGAGGCTGACACCCACGGAAGCTGAGCTTGCCACTGATTGGTGGCAAGCTAGTAAGCGTTTTTTTGATGGAACGGTTGATGAGCAGCCTCCACTTCGGGAGCCATCACCTCGCCCAGAGCTATCACCTCACCTAGAGCCATCATCTGATCGACCCGGCTATACACCTCCACAACGACAGCCATCACCTATTCTTTCACATCATCGAGCCTCTTCTCCACCATCACCGCAAGATAGGCGACCGGCAAAGATGTCACGACGTTTATCTCCCTGTTCTCCACCTCCACCTCAACGGGATGAGTTAGGGGAGTTACGTGATGAGGTCAATGCCTTGCGTGAGGAGGTCGGTACTTTACGCAAAGACGATGGTGCATGGCGTGTTGAGGTGTCTACATTACGCGGTGAGGTAGCCGCTCTACGTGAGATGGTAGCATCGTTGCAGAATGAGGTTCATACTCTACGCAACGAGGTAAGTTTAAGATTTTTCATACTCGTAATTCATTCGGTTGCTTCCAATCTGTTTTTGTTAGTATTTGTTTTTGGTTTTGTTTTTGTCTTTTGGTTGAAGTAATGCAATCCATTCAAGTTTCAATTTGCAGCAGAAGAATAGTTTACTTTCGCAACACGAAAATGACTATCGCAACGCGGAAATGGCTTTCGCAATGCGAAATGAAAATCGCAACGACAAAAGCGCAACGCGAAATGAGATCGCAACGACAAAATCGCAACGCGAAATGAAATAGCAACGACAAAATCGCAACGCGAAACACAAATCGCATTGCGATTTTCATTTCGCGTTGCGATTTTGTCGTTGCGATTTCATTTCGCGTTGCGATTTTGTCGTTGCGATTTTCATTTCGCATTGCGATAGCCATTTCCGCGTTGCGATAGTCATTTCGCGTTGCGATTTTAAGTTTCGTGTTGCGAAAGTAAACTATTCTTCTTCTGGAATGTTTATATATGTTGTCCTTTTAAATGTTTATATAAGTGCTTACTTCTGGAATGTTATCTGAGCATTTTGTGAACTATGATAGAATAATGATTTGGGTGAATACAATGCTAGTTTGAAACATATTTGTCTTTGTTTAATATCATGTCTGTTTATTTACTGATTTATGTATTAATTTTTTTTTTAGCGGCCCGATAAGGTGGATGCTTTACGTCGGGTTTTCCTTGCACGACGGAGTTCACGCATCAGACGGCGTGGACGTGCTATTACGTCTCCGTTCACCCCAATGGTGCGAAGACTCCGCAAGAAGAAGCCCGACTCACCGGTCATCCCTCAAGAGTCCCCTCCAATCGTTCAAGAGGCCCCTATTCTCCCTCAAGATTCCCCCCCACCGTTCAAGAGGCCACTGTCATCGTTGAAGAGGTCCCTCCACCATTCCAGAGCCGATTCACATGGGGTAATATATCGAAGTATTGAGAAACCCCCACCGGTTCCGGACATGATGGATGAGAGTTGGCTCTCGTATGAGTTACGGCTAGTACCCTTCCGGTATCTGAAGTGGAGAGGAGACAACTACCGGAAACAATTGTGGATAATACCCTTTGGGCTAAGACCGCAGTTGATTTTTATCTACATGAGCGGAGCCAAGGGTGTTACACTGACATCAGCAAACTCAACGATGAAATGTTTTGTTGCTTGATCGGTCTTGGTGGGGTGTGCTATTAGGGGTTGAAGACAGTGGCTATTTGGATGGGGAGGTAAGACTATATTTGTCTTATATATGATTTTGATTAATTTGTTTAAAAATTAATGTAATTCACTAATATATGTATTTTTTTGTAAAACAGCATATCGATGCATGGGTGTTACGTCTACTAATAATAAGGAAGCTTAGGAAAAATAAAAAAAATTCGCTATATACAATAATGCCGACGTCTTTTCACGCAGTTCACTTGAAGAATCAACGAGATGAATCATTTTTGTTGGGCAATGGACAAGCTAAACTTTATCCTGCATGGTGGGAGGTCGATAAGGTTAGTGTTAATTTTTTAAATTTTTTAAAGGTGTTAATAAATAAGTGCACAAATAAATGAATTATTACTTATGATCGCAGGTGTTTATCCCTGTTTTGGAACGTCGTCACTGGCTTCTCGTCCAACTTCAGCTCCCATCCCTGAAGATAATAGTGTATGACAGCATGATCAATTACATATCACTGTCTGATTTGAGAGATATTTTCAAGGGATGGAGCTCTCATTTGGCTAAATTCTTGGATGGGATTAAGTATTGGAGTCATTCTGGACACAAGAAGCCAAAGAAGTTCAATGTCACAGTTGTCAGAGACGAGACCGCGCCACAGCAATCGCCGGGAGCCAGAGGGGATTGTGGTCCTCTCGTATGCCTTTGCTTGGCGCGTTTGACGACGGGAAGCACAGAGTTTTTACCTCCCACCGATAGAGATAGAGCTGCAGTAGGCTTGTGGTTTCAGCATTATATGGCTAGAGCAATATATTCGAGACGCTGCCTACCTGAATCCGCATTATGAAAGTGTCCATTGTTAATTGGTAAGTCAAATGCAAGTTTTGTTAACATATATACTCCTTTTGGTTTGAAAATGTTTGGTTAAGTACCTAGAATTCAATAATTTGCTGTTTGTAGGTTTTAGATGTGTGGGAAGTCTTGTTTGAGCAAATGTTTGGTTTCTGCAGGTTAATCCTTAAGTGAGCTGCGTGAAATGGATGTACGGGGTCACAAAGTTGTTGATTCTTGATTCAATAATTGATGAAGAAATAAGAATTATTATTATTTTTTGATTGTTTAATTGATTTGTAAAAGATGATTTGTAAATGTTGATTTGTTTAATTGATGTGTACATAATTTGTGTTGAAATGTAATAGTTGATTTGTTGATTTTCAATCTGCTTTATGTTGAAGGCAAAACAGACTATCGCAACACGAAATAGCTATCGCAACGAGAAAATCGCAATGCGAAATGAAATCGCAATGCGAAATGAAAATCGCAACGAGAAAATCGCAATGCGATTTTCATTTCGCGTTGCGATATTCTCGTTGCGATAACCATTTTCGCGTTGCGATAGTCAAATGAATTAAGTGATGACAACTGAACAGATCATAGCAATGTTCAAACTCAAGTTACTAATACATGCCTAACTGAAAATGTTAAAATTGCACACATAAAATACACATAATGCAAGTTTTGTTAACATATATACTCCTTTTGGTTTGAAAATGTTTGGTTAAGTACCTAGAATTCAATAATTTGCTGTTTGTAGGTTTTAGATGTGTAGGAAGTCTTGTTTGAGCAAATGTTTGGTTTCTGCAGGTTAATCCTTAAGTGAGCTGCGTGAAATGGATGTACGGGGTCACAAAGTTGTTGATTCTTGATTCAATAATTGATGAAGAAATAAGAATTATTATTATTTTTTGATTGTTTAATTGATTTGTAAAAGATGATTTGTAAATGTTGATTTGTTTAATTGATGTGTACATAATTTGTGTTGAAATGTAATAGTTGATTTGTTGATTTTCAATCTGCTTTATGTTGAAGGCAAAACAGACTATCGCAACGCGAAATGGCTATCGCAACGAGAAAATCGCAATGCGAAATGAAATCGCAATGCGAAATGAAAATCGCAACGAGAAAATCGCAATGCGATTTTCATTTCGCGTTGCGATATTCTCGTTGCGATAACCATTTTCGCGTTGCGATAGTCAAATGAATTAAGTGATGACAACTGAACAGATCATAGCAATGTTCAAACTCAAGTTACTAATACATGCCTAACTGAAAATGTTAAAAGTGCACACATAAAATACACATAATGCAAGTTTTGTTAACATATATACTCCTTTTGTTTTGAAAATGTTTGGTTAAGTACCTAGAATTCAATAATAATTGTTAAAAGTTTATGCATGTTAATCCTCGTTGCCTTTTTCATTTCGCATTGCGATTCTATCGTTGCGATTTGCAGTTCGCATTGCGATGGTCAAATGATTGCCTTTCGCAACGCGATTCTGACTTTCGCAACGAGATAATACAGAATCGCAATGCGAGTTTCAAAGTTCGCAACAGGTTTTAGTTTCGCAAGCCAAATTTTTTGTGTATGTATATACGCAGCTGCAACAACTCATAACCTAAATCCCTAAATCGCAACTCATTCCATCTCCATCTATCACTCTCTCCGGCGACATCCGTTCCAATATCCAACGACATCCTTCCCCATCCGGCAACAGGTCTTAGTTTCGCATCTCGTTTGTTTAGTTACAACCATGAAATCATCTAATGTTGATCATGTTTGGATAGATTTGTGTTTTGGAGGGTCATGGGAGAATGTTCATGGTGTTTTACAATATATGCCTTTACCCATGAATCTTCAACTAAAACTGTCATTAAAGAAGTTAACTTATGAAACCCTAATGTTACGTGTTTCAAAAAAATTGAATTTAGATCCCCTAAGTGGATTTAGGCTATCTTATCAGAGAAATGGTAAAGTTTATTTGTTAACCGACAATGAAGATGTTGAACGATTCATTGCTTACATTAATGTTTCAAGTGATGATGTTACATTGTATGTTGTTGAACCTAGAAGTAGTATTGTTGGGTCAGTAGCGGGCAGTAATCAACTAAGTGGGTCTCAAAACCCACAGCCTTTCTCTAATCCAAATCCAAATCAACTTTCAGCACCAAATTCCGATTTTCGTATTGACCAATTAGACGATGATGAGCCAAGAGAAAAAATTGTGAGTACTAGTCAGTATTCGAAATTTGATCTTGGTCAATACCCGGACTTTGATATTGGTCAATACACGAATTTTGATGATGTTTCAGAAGAAGAAACAGACCCTGCGTGTAATGATTTTGATATTGGTCAATACCCGAATTTTGATGATGAAACACCCGTTGTCGAGGAAGATGTTGTTGATGATAATGAGGAGGAAGTTACGACTGTGAATGAACATGTTGAACATCCATTCTGTAATTCATATAATCCTGAAGAAGAAAAAGAAGAAGAAAAAGAAGAAGAAAAAGTCCCCGAAGAAAAGAAAATGCCACGGGAGTATAACTGGAATATGCCAGAATTACTTCAGTTACCGGAAGAAGAGTTGGCAAAGAAAGCAGTTGATTGTTACACAAAAGTTATTCGTATCAAGAAAGATGATTGTTTTGATACAAAGGAAGACTTGAAGATAGCTTTGTATACGAAATGTGTGGAAGATGGCTATCAACTAAAAGTTAACAAATCAAGCAAAGATCGTTTCGAAACAAGGTGTACGATTGACAAAAACTGTACGTGGCGTATGATTGCAAAGAGGATAAAAGATTGCGCAATGTTTCAAGTTAGGACCTTTATTGATAAACATACATGTTCAAGAACCCAAGTTTTTCCTCGCCATAGACAGGCAAACAAAAAAGTGTTGGGTGGTTTTCTGGCTGAGTTAATGTTTTTGAATGGCAGGGTATATCGGGGACATGAAATTATGACTGACATGAATGCTCGGTTCAAGATTAGTATATCATATTCTCAAGCTTGGAGAGCCAAATGTTATGCCTTGGAATTGTTGAGGGGGTCGCCAGAAGCATCGTTTGCCCAACTGCCGGCTTATTGTCATAATTTAAAGCTGAAAAATCCTGGGTCGGTAACTCATATCAAAACAGATAGAGATGGACGCTTTGAGTTGCTGTTTATCGCCATTGGTGCTGCGGTTAGTAAATCAATATAATTCTGTTGACTCATTTTTGTTAGTTACATGCATTTAAAATTTAAATGATTATATTTCTTGTGTATATTATTTTGTAGATTCGTTCGTTTATTACTTGCATGCGCCCAGTTATTATAGTTGACGGAGCACATTTGAAAGGTCGATACCTTGGAGTAAACTTATTAGCAGTAGCCATGGATGCTAACAATGGGATATTGCCAATAGCTTACGGGGTTGGCAAATCTGAAACCTCTGATTCATGGACATGGTTTATGGGGCATCTTAGGGATTGCATAGGTCCTATTAGCAATCTGACAATCATATCCGATAGGGCAAACTCAATTGACAACGCTGTTAGAAGGTGTTTCCCAGATGCTTTTCATGGACTTTGTGGTGTTCATTTGTATAGAAATCTAAAATCAAGGTCTGCTGGTATAAAAAAGCACAAATGGACATACTGGAAGGCTGTAAAGGCTTATCGGGAAGTGGATTTCAATAAGCATATAAACTGTTTAAGACGTGTTTTGCCTCAGTGTGCTCAAACACTAGAAGATGTCGGGTTTGAAAGATGGTCAAGAGTACATCAACTTGGAGCAAGATATGGTTTCATGACGTCTAATAGTGCAGAATCAATTAACGCTCTAAGTCGTCATTCCCGGAAATTACCCATTACTATGTTAATGGAGTTTTTTCGAGCCTCTATTCAACAGTGGTACTACAAGAAAAGAAACCATGCAGGTATTATTTCTTTGAATTTACAGGAACATTGGGATATATTTTACTAAGTATTATTTATTTAAATTTACAGGAACATTGGAACATCGTGTTACACCATGGACTGAAAAAAAGATAACGAAACGTGTTGTGAAGTCAACGTCATGGAGAGTTGAACCATGTTCAAACACTTTGTTTGAAGTACTGGATAATAACTTAAATGGGCTTGTCGATCTAAATGCAAGGACGTGTAGTTGTATGAAATGGCAAACATCTGGTTATCCATGTGGCCATGTTATAAAAGTTGCTCTTCATCTAAACCAAGATGATTCAAGCACATACGCTATGGATTGCTACACTACAGAAGTATATCGACAGACTTATGCCGAGATTGTCTACCCTATTTCACATCCTTCTGAGTGGGACATACCAGATGACTTACAAACAGTTTTACCACCAACCATGGACAGAAGGCTACCTGGCCGACCAAAAAGTCACGATCGTATACCGTCTAGGGGTGAAGAGAAGAAGAGATCGACATGTAGTCGGTGCAAGGAAAGTGGTCATACAAGGTTGACATGTGGATCACCAGTGCCATCACAATCATCTTTTCCTCTACCAAAATATGGATCATCATCAAAATCCAAAGCTCATATGGTGTCAAGAAAAAGGCAATCAAAATCGCAATCATCTTTAAAATCCCAATCACAACTGGCTTCACCTTTTGGGTCTGTTAACTTAGGTGATTTTTAAATGCAAACGTTGTATTATGTAGATTTTATGTGTGAACTTTTAACATTTTCAGTTAGGCATGTATTAGTAACTTGAGTTTGAAAATTGCTATGATCTGTTCCAGTTGTTATCACTTAATAGGCAATCATCTTAATGTCCATCGCAACGCGAAAATTACTATCGCAATGCGAAATGAAAATCGCAACGAGAGAATCGCAATGCAGAATGAAAATCGCAACGAGGGAATCGCAATGCGAAATGAAAATCGCAACGCGAATTTAATTTCGCGTTGCGATTTTCATTTTCGCGTTGCGATTCTCTCGTTGCGATTTTCATTTCGCATTGCGATAGTACTTTTTGCCTTCAACATAATGCATATTGAAATCAACAAAATCAACTATTACATTTCAATCAATTAAACAAGCACAAATAAGAATTATGTTAACATCAATTAAACAAATCAACTTTTACAAATCACCTTTTACAAATCAATTAAACAATCAAAAAATAAGCAATAATTATTAGAGAAAATAACACTTCTACTATTGAATCAACTTTTGCAGCCATACATCATTTTCACGCAGCTCACTCCTGAGATTAACCTGCATAAACCAAACATTTGCTCAAACAACACTTTCTACACATCTAAAACCTACAAACAACAAATTATTGAATTCTAGGTACTTAACCAAACATTTTCAAACCACAAGCCTATAAACATACCAATTGTTTATGGACATTTTTATAACGCGGATGCAGGTAGGCAGCGTCTCGTATATATCGATCTAGCCATATAATGTCGAAACCACAAGCCTACTGCAGCTCTATCTATATCGGTGGGAGGTAGATACTTTATACTTCCTGTGATCAAACGGTCCAACGCCAAGCATACGAGAGGACCACAATCCCCTCTGGGTCCTTTCGTTTGTTGTGGTGCGGTCTCGTCTCTGCTAACTGTAATATTGAGCTTCTTTGGCTTCTTGTTTCCAGAACGAGTCCAATAATTTATCGCATCCAAGTATTTAGCCAAATAAGAGCTCCATCCCTTAATAATATCTCTTAAATCAGCCAATGATATGTAATTTATCATGCTGTCATATACTATTGCCTTAAGGGATGGGATCTGAAGCTCGACGAGAAGCCAATGGTTACGTTCCAAAACAGGGATAAACACCTGCAATCATAAGTAATAATTCATTCATTTGCGCACTTATTTATGAATACCTTTAAACTCAATCTAAAATAAACACTAATCTTATCGACCTCCCACCATGCAGGATAAAGTTTAGCTTGTCCATTGCCCAACGCAAATGATTCATCTCGTTGATTCTTCAAGTGAACTGCGTTAAAAGCCGTCGGCATTATTGTATACCGTGTATTTCTTTTATTTTCCTTAAGTTTCCTAATTATTAGTAGACGTGACACCCACGCATCGATATGCTGTTTTACAAAAAAATACATATATTAGTGAATTACATTAATTTTTAAACAAATTAATCAAATGAAAATATAAGAAAAATATAAGACTTACCCCTCCATCGAAATAGCCATTGTCTTCGACCCCTAATAATACGCCCCACCAAGACCGATCAAGCAACAAATAGATATCATCATTGAGCTTGCATATGTCAGTGAAACACCCCTGGCTTCGCTCGTGTAGATAAAAATCAACTGCGGTCTTAGCCCAAAGGGTGTTATCCAGAATTGTGTCCGGTAGTTGTTTCCTCTCCTCTTCAGATACCGGTATGGTACTGGTCGGTAACTCATACGAGAGCCAACTTGAATCCATCATGTCCGGCACGTCAGAGGGTTTCTCAAGAATCCTACATATGACGCCATGTGAATCGGGCTCTTGAATGGTGGGAGGGACCTCTTCAACGATGACAGTGGCCTCTTGAACGGTGGGAGGGGACTCTCGAGGAATAATAGGGGCCTCTTCAACGATAGGAGTGGACTCTTGAGGGATGATAGGCGAGTCGAGCTTCTTCTTGCGGTGTCTTCGCACTATTGGGGTACACGGAGACTTAATAGCACGTGCACGCCGTCTGATGCGTGAACTCTGTCGTGCAAGAAAACCCGACGTAAAGCATCCACCTTATCGGTCCGCTAAATAAAAATACAAATATCAGTAAATAAACAGACATCATATTTAAACAGTGAAAACAAAGATAAATATATTTCAAACTTTCAACCAAAAGACAAAACAAAGACAAATACTAACTTCACAGTGTTAAAGTAAAAAGTTTAGCAGTTTTGGCAGCAACCGAATAAATTTACTAAGCAATCTAAGTGAAATGGTTAATTTAAGTGAAATTACGAGTAAATTTATCATCAAGTTAAATATGGAAAATCTTAAACTTACCTCGTTGCGTAGAGTATGAACCTCATTCTGCAACGATACTACCATCTCACGTAGAGCGGCAACCTCACCACGTAAAGTAGACACCTCCACACGCCATGCACCATCGTTATCGCGTAGAGTACCGATCTCCTCACGCAAGGCATTGACCTCATCACGTAACTCCCTTGACTCATCCCGTGGAGGTGGAGAACAGGGAGATAGAAGTCGTGGCATCTTTGTCGGTCGCCTATCATGAGGTGATGGTGGAGAAGAGACTCGATGATGTGACGGGATAGGTGATGGCTCTCGTTGTAGAGGTGTATAGTCGGGTCGATCAGGTGATGGCTCTGGGTGAGGTGATGGCTCTCGAAGTGGAGGAAGTGGAGGCTGCTCATCATTCGTGCCATCAAAAAAACGCTGACTAGCTTGCCACCAATCAGTGGCAAGCTCAGCCTCCGTGGGTGTCAGTCTCATTAATGGAGTGTTGGCCTCCTAATAATATAAAAACTAAAACAAAGTTAAACGTCTACTATTAATAACTTGTTTATATATGATAGTATTTGTGTTAACTTACATTATTTATTGTCGCATATGGTATTAAGTCTTCCCAATCCAACATACGTTTCCTCTTCCAGGAAATAGCCCTAGGAATATCATCTGAGGATTTTAATGCATATGTCCGCATGCTGGGGAAAGCCTCGAATATCCAAATCTACAAACAATATAATAACAAACATTAGTAATTGTTAAATAATTAATTATAATTTTGAAAACATTATATAGAAATTCTTACCTTAAAGGCCCAAACAAAGCCTGACAAAGTGTATTTCGACCCATCGCCCCGCAAACTTTTGCGGTCATCAAAGGCAGACGACAACTTAGTCCAGGTAGCTTTCCATATATACGAACCCCACGGAAACAGATTCCATGCATTTAGGTCCTCTACCAATAATATTAGCTCCTGAGGAATAGGTTGTCTGGCCTCTCTACCTAGAAAGCCGGCATACAAAAGTAGTAGAAGGCATACTCGGACAACATCGACGTCATTCATCCGAGTAAAACCATCTTTCTTATTAAACAATTTCTTCATGTCGTCGACGTGTAAGTTTGGCTTCTCTATTGACTCATCAGGAAAAACCCTGGATAACCATGATGGGCGGGTGATATGACGAGTGTACCGGCCTACATCATCATGTCCGAATCGTAGACCAGTGATTAAGCAGAACTCCTTCCGCCCAAAACAAGTATACGCCGGTGGAAAATGAAACCATATCTCTTCCTCACCACGTTGTATACTGTCGGGTAGATCGCTAGTCATGGTCTGAAGCCACAAATGGGTCAAACTAGCATCTCCACCCGGATGCTGTACTCTCAGCCATGGCCCGAAGCAGGTTTCTTCAAACAATTTTCTTTGTGCAGGTGAAAGCTTCGAAGCAATTGTAGTGGCTAGGCTAACTTTATTCCTTAATGTCAATGAAGCCGAAAAAAATTTCTACAAAAAAACAATAAACATACCAAGTTAGATATACCAAAAATTACACTGTCAAGATATACAAAAAACAAAACAATAAACATAAATAGTAGTTTATTCTTGAAACTAAAATTTGCAACACTGTTTCTGTCTTTTGGTTGAAATGAAAATCGCAACGAGATAATGAGAATCGCAACGCGGAAATGACTATCGCAACGAGAGAATCGCAACGCGAAATGACTATCGCGACCAGACAATCGCAACGCGAAATGAAAATCGCAACCGCGAAATTAAAATCGCAACGCGAAATGAAAATCGCAACGCGAAATGAAAATCGCAACGCGAAATGAAAATCGCAATGCGATTTTGGTTTCGCGTTGCGATTTTTATTTCGCGTTGCGATAGTCATTTCCGCGTTGCGACTCTCATTCTCGAAACTATTCTTCTTCTGCATTACTTCAACCAAAAGACAAAGCAAAGACAAATACTAACTTCACAGGCTAAACAATTTAGCAGTATTGGCAGCAATCGAATGAATTTAATAAGAAATCTAAGTGAAATGGTTAATCTATTATTGAAATTACCAGTAAACTTATCATCAATCTCAATATGAAAAACCTAAAATAATGCAAAAATTTCAAAATAAAAATAAAAAAACTAACCCTCGGAGGTTGATTTTCCATTTCTGAATGATTGTGAGGGATTTTTGACTGTGAATGGTTGTGAGGGATTTCGCCGGCGATGGGGACGGAAATCTTCGGAGATGGGGACGGATTTCGCCGTAGAGAGTGAGAGATGGAGATGGGACTGAGTGTTGTGTTTTTGGGTTTGAGGTTATGAGTTGCGATTACTGTGGACGGTTCATTTTCCGATTTATTAAGAAAAAATACGTGTTTGGAATTTAAAAAAAAAATACGCGTTAATACGAATGGCGCTAAGTAAATCGCGTTGCGAAAGTCAGTATCGTGTTGCGAAAGTAAGTATCTCGTTGCGATTTTTTATTATCGCATTGCGATAGTCAGTATCGCATTGCGATTTTCCCAATTCGCGTTGCGATTTACTTATTCGCATTGCGAATTTCCCAATTCGCGTTGCGATTTACTTATTCGCATTGCGAATTGGGAAAATCGCAACGATACTGTAGACCATCGCAACGCGATTTTCAACTATCGCATTGCGAAAATGCAACGCGAATTTGTGATAATGGAGATCGCGTTGCGAATTAGCGATCGCATTGCGATTTTGTTGGTCATTTTGGCAAATCCGGAAAAAATTGGTTAAAATCGTATATTATATGGGATTTTTGGTCACTGAAGTTATTTTCTCTTATAATTATTATCAGTAATTAACGTCTATCATAATTCAAAGCGTTGCTTGTTTTACTAAATGGTGGAATAATAAAATTCAAAATTATAATGCCAAAACCTTCAAATAAAATATAATTAATAATTAGATTAAATTAAAAATATATTTTAGGGGTTAGTTCTTTGGCATGGCTACTCCCTTAGATTTACCCTATGATATGATTATTGATATTAAAACGTTAGTAATTACGAGGCGTTTTCATGTCGCGGCGTGCAGCGACTGGGAATTTTGTTGTAGGTAAAAATTGAAGTGATCTAAAGTTGAACATAATTCAACTCCGACACCTTTCCCCCTTGATGTTGACAGCCTCCCAATTGGATAAAGTTTGGTGATCCATCATTTTACTTATGCCTACAAACCTTCTTTTGTTGTTTTTTCTCCCCCACTAAAAAAATTCTTTTGTTGAGAGTTTGATATGTATGTATGTATTTAAGTATTTAACTCCAAGAATTTAAATATTAAAAATAAAAAAGTAAATATTAAAATAAATTATCTTCAATATATTATTATAATTTTTACTCCTTGTTTTGAAGTGGAAGTAGATAAATATATGGTTGTCTCAATTTGTTTTATCCACGTGGACTTATCTTTCTACTAAAAAGGAAAGTTTTACCCTAAAAAAACCAAATTAAACTTATCTTTGAATTTATTTAAATTAGTAGTAAGCTTGAATTTCGTTATCCATTTTTTTGACATTGTTGGCCTTTTACATGTGTGGCACTTTCAATCTATCAAAAGTTGACACGTGGATTGAAAGTTACTTGTATTTAGTGGCTGATCTCGAGAGAGCTTATTTGTTTTTAAAAAAAATAGTGAGATCTAAATTAAAATAAAAAAAGGTTAATTTAAAACTTAGAAAAATGAAGATATATAACCACGTTTTAAAAAAAAAAGACTGATCATTTTTAAATAAAAAATAGTGAAAATATCCATGATTAATTTATAATTTTGACTTAAATCTCATCTCTGCCGACACGAGTACCGTGAGAATTGAGAATTCTATTTCTAGGTATCTTGTTTTGCATTGAAGAGAAGGATCAACCTGTAAACGTAACTCTCATTTGGATGTCTCGACTCATTGGAACCAACATTTCAAAAGAAATCGTTTTCCTTGGGTATCCCAAGAAATTGCACTAAAAGCAAAGAAATTTTTCAACAATGATACAAGGCTTGGGATTTTTTTTGTCTAATGTATATATTTTTTGAATTATTCTTTAACTTTTCAAAAATTTTAAGAACATAAAATTATCTTCTTTATTTTAAAAATTTTCATTTTTTTTAATTTATGAATTTTAAAGAAAATTTTGCAATTTTGGATTTTTTACATTTTCTAATTTCCCAAACATTTATTATTTTCATTTTTTTTTGGTAAAAGTGGGATATCACTTCATTCATCTTCGTAATAATGTTCATTTCCTCTGTCTTTAGCTCAACTTTATTATCTCGTACATAACATGATAAACGAGTTCAATTTATAGTCATGTAGATATACGGCTACTTTCTTCATATGTTCAGAGTCATGGTCAACTAGGATTGAAATATTTTAGTTGGTTTTAACTTGCTTTGATAAGAATATATATAACTTTTATATATAACATATTATTATCTAATCATAAGTTTTTAAGTAAAAATTATTTCATACTTCCTAAATTAAATGAGGGAAGCCAAATATAAACTAAAAAAATCTTAAAATTGAGTTAGAAATAAAAATAAAAAAGCTCAACAATCTCTAGAACAAGTAATTAAACACTTCATCCTCTCTCTCTTAAGTTTGGGTTCAAAACTTGTTAAGGGTGCGTTTGATTCACGGAATATAAGATTACCATTGAGAATAGGATTACCAGAATGTAACATTACCTAACAAATTACTGTGTTTGGTTTGTTTGACAGTAATGTAAGATTACAATGTTTGGTTGAAGGAATAAAAGATTACTGGAATGTATATTTTACCAAATTGACCTTGTTATGTATTTTTTAACAAATAAAATTCTAATTATTTAAATAAAAATTATTTATATAAAAATTCATAGATAATATATTTAAATAAAAATTATTTATATAAAAATTTATCGATAATATATTATTTTATTATTTAAATATATCATGTATTATTTTAATTTTAATTAATATTAAATTTTACATCTTCACCAAGTATGAACTTTGAAAGTTTTGAATTGGAATTATGAATTGATTGAAATTTATATGCTATTGGGAAATTTGTGCGAATTAATCATTCATTGAAACTAAGCGAATGAACAATTTTCGAGCAGTATATTTCAGCTAAATGTATCACTGTAATGGTGTTTCTTCCTGCATATTCAAGATTCCTCGAAAGATGATTTCTACCGAGTCGGACTCTTGTTACAGATGATTTCTACGAGCCGGACTCTTGTTACAGACGTTATGTAGGCGGCACACTCGATCTAGCTATCGAACTTTCAGCAGCACAACAGGAAACAACATTATTAAAGCACAAGAATGGACAGATATGAACCTTTGAAACAACCCGAAGTTCCACAAGTGTGTCCCTGTTTATTAGTACCTGCAAAACAATTTACGGTTAGATAACATGGCCTAAAAGAAGGGTACAAAACAATTTACAGAAGTTCCAAGAAATTATTGTTAATTGGAGTAATGTAACAGAATGTGAAAGACCCGATAACATTTTCAGTGGTTTTAGCATTTCTGGAAATTATGTCTTATCCTCCTACCAAAAAAGTACAGGACTAAACGGAAGAATCAACATAAACATGACATGCATCAAGGTTAAATCCAAAAAATCATAGTTTCAATACATAGGCATGTACGTGTGGAAGAATCCATAAATTCTACACCCATGCTTAATTACATTTACTCAGTAAAGAATAATAACTTTTACCATACCTCTTTGGCACGTATAAAAGATCACTGGCCAACATCAACCTTGATGACGGGACACGAGGTTGCTGGATAATAGCTGAAATAGAATACATGCAAACACTCAAGAGGTTATATTTTAAAAGATAACATCATAGGAGAGAGTCGAAATAAGTTTAGAATCATAGACAAGATAGATGCATCGTACCTTTAGCATGAGGCATCATGAACCGTTTACCCTTTTAGTTCCTGCTGAAAGCAAAAGACAAGCCTGACCTACAGCAGCCCCAACAACAACTGTATGTACCTGTGGGGAACCAATATTACCAAGTTATGAAGGAATTCTGTGAATAAAGAAAAAATTAAATCTCGTTCTTGAGCTAAAGTAACATAAACTCGAGACATCCAGAGAAAAATTTCTTAACAAAATATAGAAAATGAGACAGACTGATATCTTTGAAGAACGAAAATTCACCTCATTTTGTAACTGCATAAGTGCATCATAGATGGCAAAACCCTCAGTCTCCAAGCCAACCTGCATTATAAGAGCTTTAAATTAATGTATGTATAGCAAGCAGAAGCGAACATAATGCATGGCAAGCAGAAGAAGCGCCAGCATGGAAGAAGAAGCTAGTGTTTACAATTCAGATACTATTCGGGTTTATATACAGTTTCATATTTGTAGGTTTACATGCACTTAATCTATACAAAAGACTGAAAATCCAAATTTTAACTCAACTGACTTTTTTTACTTATTAAATGAGAACCAAGGTATGAGTCTAACATCTCCAGAAGCTACGCAATCCATAATATATTACATCTTAAATTCATTATCAAATTAGGTACCATATGCAAAGCTCACCGTTTCACCATCATCACGAGTTGTTCCCGTAGAGTTTATGTAAAGATAGATTGGTTTCTTGGGATCCATCCATTGAAGATACATTAGTTCTGCAACTACAAGCTCTGTCACTGCAGGCACAAGCTGAAAGGTAGAAACGATCAAACTGTTTGAACAAATTACAGTAACAACAAAACAATATGATATAGGAAATGATACTCTTGGTTTGCTTTCTCGTACTGAGAGATCCATGAATTAGGATCCTAATACATATAGATACAAATTGTCCCTCGGGAACAAGAATTTCCAATAAATATTTATCTCAAAACTCTTAACAAGATTGCAAAAACATGAAATTCCAGTTATCCTCAACCCAGTTTTGCAATTTTTATAAAAATAATTTCTAATTTGGTAAAGCATATGCAACCGAAAACATTTACAATTTATAAACCTCACCCACCCACCCACCCTTTTAAATCAGAATTCGGGAATACTCACTGGCATGCCAATGTAGACTATTCTACCGTTAAGAAGCAATGAAGGTAAGTCTGGTGGAGGGCTTTTCGGCCTCTGCTCATTGTATGAAACTGATCTTTCCACCTAATTCAGTTTCGATGAATGATTAGTTCGAAAAATTTCAATCAATACAAATTTATCAACAAAAATATATTTAAAAAAACCTAATACTATATCTGAAAACAAGAGCTCGAAAATTTTCCATTCGCATAGTTTCAATAAATGATTAATTCGCACAAATTTCCTATTCGTTCATGCATATAAATTTCAATTCATTCATAATTCTAATTCAAAACTTTCAAAGTTCATGCGAATGAAAATTAACAAAAATAAATAAATCAAAAAGCCAAAGAATTACCAGATTTAGAATGAAGAATGTGGAGACAGAGAGTTCTCGACTTCCATGGACATCAAAGACGATGACCCATATTTTGGCATCCCCTTCAACCAAATAAGGAGGAGAACACAAAGGCGAATCAACACCAAAATACTACCCATCGAAGTAGTGGAGTAGCGACGGAAGGCGGACGAAAATCACGCACGGCCGAAATTTCAAAGAATCCGATAGCCAGAACGAAGTGGGGAGGGTTATTTTAGATAACGAAAACGGGAATAATGAAATACCTAAGGGAGATGAAGGATGAATATTCCCGGGAAAACAGTAAACTAAATCACTGTTGGTATTATGTTTTACCTGGCACTTGGTAATCTGCCTCCATCCAAACGTGGGTTTATTTTTCAGTGAAAAAAAATTCCTCACATGAATGAATTATACCATGAACCAAAC
The DNA here is from genome assembly GCF_006381635.1 of Hibiscus syriacus. Taxonomy (NCBI): domain Eukaryota; kingdom Viridiplantae; phylum Streptophyta; class Magnoliopsida; order Malvales; family Malvaceae; genus Hibiscus; species Hibiscus syriacus. Next base: position 2,989,974 of record NW_024063319.1, read on the forward strand.
GGGGCCTAAGAGTGTAACATTCTCAATACCGGGTTAGTGACCAAATTGTAAACTTTCAGAAATTGGTGATTAAAGTAGGATAGTTGAATAATTTAATGATTTATTGGAAATATGATGAAGGTTATTTAGTAATTATTGAATAATTAAAGGGTAAAAGGTTAAATTGACAAGTAAGATTTTTATATTCCTTTTATAAGAAAAGGAATCACGTGGGAAAGGAGAGAATTATCCAGAGTTTTATTTCTTCTTCTTCCTTCTCCCGTATCTCCAAACTCAAAGGTGAGTTTCTTTGTTTATGGATTAATTGTTGATTTTAAGGTTGGGTTTTGATTATTAGATGATAACTAAGCTTAAGGAAAGCTTAAGTTATCTTAAAATCAAAGTATGCTGGAGTTAGGATGGATTAAAGATTTGAGGTTCTTGGGTGAAATCTTGAAATAGAGTTCATAAATAGAGTTGGAAGTTAAATTTGACTTGTCAAGGGTCTAATTAAGAAGTTAGAAGCCATAGAATTAGAATTAAAACATATTACAAAGTTGGTTTAATTCTTGAGTTACATATGAGGAATAGAATTGTGAAGTTAAAGATGGTTTATATGGATATAAATTGGTTTAAGCATGTGTATATGAGTTGAGAACATGAAAAGGGTTGAAAGATGAAGCATTTGAGTTGATTTGAATAGATTTTCGGGCTTAAAAATGAATTCTGGGCTATGTGCATTGATGCACATTCAATGTGCACTGATGCACCAAGGGTAAATTTCCAGAAATTGTTCAGTTTGTATCGATGCACAGGAAGTGCATCGATGCACCCATTAAAAATAGAAACATCGAATACAATTAGTGCATCGATGCATAAGGAGAGCATCGATGCACCCCCTTAAAATGAAAACATCGAAGGTGATTGGTGTATCGATGCACTTCAAGGGAAATAAAATTATACCTTTCTTTTGGTCTAAGAAATGATAGATTAGTGTATATCAATTGTATACTAATATGTATCAATGTATGATTATATAGATATCGAGCACGAACAAGTCCCGGAACGATTATCAAGTTATGATTCGATCGCAAGAGAGGAAATTATAAAAATGGATTGGAACTTAGTGAGGCCAAGGTGAGTGCGCATTATTTTATATATGATGTTTAATGGGAAATAAGACTTGCGACAAGTCTATTTTCTATAGTATTGTGCATGAAGTATGAACATGAACGTGTGTTTGTTATGAGTGTCTGAGTTATATGTTATGGTATGTGTTTACATGTTATTGTATATGTATTTCATGGTTGATGTGAATATATGCTATGTTATGATGATATAAACTATATGATATGATAAGAAATTATATGAATATAGAAGAGAAGTTATGTGATAAGATCTTTGAGATATATAGAAATGGAATATAAGATTACGCGAATACATGATATGGGATAAATTAGGTAATAATATGGGAATATGGTAAAAAGCGATTTTAGAAGAAATGATAGGAATGAAGTAATCAAGTGTAAAGGTTATATAGACAATAAGAATGTGAGTTGGGTAAGTGAATAGTGGTATGAACATTTATGTGAAATAGTAAAATAGAATTATATTATTGAATGAGAATTGAAACAAGATAGATAATATTGACCTATATGATGATATGAGACTTGAACATAAGTGATAATAGGAACATATAAGATGAGTTAGATGGGAAAAATACATATGCTTAAATAAAATTATGATATATGGGTTGTATGATGGAAATCTATGTAGTCATATTAGAAAGTTATAGGTACTATATGAATTGAATTAGGTAAATAGATTAGATTAGTATATAAATGAAATAATAGAAGTGACATATGTTTATGAGTATGATAGAGGTGATATGATCTAGGTGAATATCATAGAATGAGGTATAAGCTATATGATGTGAGATAAGTTATTTTATACATATAGGATATAAGCTATTAATCAGAACATATGAGATTATGAGAAGGAGAATATAAATGATGTGAATACAAGTATAGGAACAATGATATATATATATATAGGAAGATGAATTATATGAATATACATTTAGATGATGAAATGATGGATTATATGAACATGTAAATATATATATATATATATATATATATATATATATATATATGATAAGACATAAAAAAAAGATATAAGCAATGTGACAAGAAATGTGAATTAGTATGAAAAGTGGATATGAGCTACGTGATATGTGAAAGTGATTTACGTGTTTATATGTATATGTGATTCAACTCATGCGACATAATCTACGTGCTATGTGAAAGTGAACTACGTGTTTATGTGAAAATGTGAAATGACATAAATGATGATGCCCATGTTATGTGTCATGAGAACTAGGGTATAGTTGGCATGCCAAGAGTCGAGGGTCTATGCGGTCCTTCGGGACATATATGTATTCTTTGGAACATGCGTGAGGTCTTTTGAGACACATACTTGATCCTTGGCATATGTATATAATTCTTAAGGAATTTTCTACGTGGTCCTTAGGGACAACCTTATATGGAACTTCGATGCATTTCTATGCGGCACTACGGTGCAATTCTACGTGGCACTTCGGTGCATTTATACGAGCTGTGGTGACAGCATTAGTGCACAACCTCTATAGACTCACATATCTATAGTTCTCACATGTGTACATGGGCTAATAAAGAAAAAACAACAAATATATTACATGTGATTTGTATGCTTTTGTGCTATGAATGGTATTATATGATTTATATGATGATATGTGGATTGTATGATTAAATGAGGCAAATGTTGGTTAAAATGCTAGGTATAAGAGGATTTGTATTAAGTGATATAAGCGATAATAATATTGATAATGAAATAAAGCTAATGATGGAAATGATGAGTGATGAATATATGTGTGTATATGTTCTTATATGTAATGATATATTGCATATGTGTTATAGGGATTTGTTACATGAATAAGGGTATGAGTGATAGTAGTAATTGTTCATGCATGATTACAAGCTATAGTTTATATTTTATGTTTATTGCCTCACTAAGTCATAGACTTAGTGTGTGATTGTTTCACACGTAGGTTATCGAAGTGAGAAGAGTAAAGAGCATTATGGAGCAAGACAGGTCAGTTCTCCTTACCAAAGGTCAGATCAGAAGAAAGGTGAATAATATGTATTTTAATACATAAAGTTCTAGTTGGCATGTATTCAAAATAATATATTATATAAGCTCTGAATAGTTCGGTAAATGTTTTGAATAAGTTATATGTAATAATAAATTTTAAATTACTCACTATTTTATACAAGTAAAGGTTTTGAAAAGTCAATGTGACACTTCAGACTCGGATCCAGGTCGGATACGGGTTGAGGTTGTTACAAAGAGTAAACTTCTCCTTTCCCTTTCACTCCTAGGGATGGTAGTATGACCCGAACCCGATGGGGAAACCCGAAACCCGGTCAAGTTCGGGTCGGGTCGGGTTGAATGATATCGGGTCGGGTATCGGAGATTTTTTTTAGTCGAGTTCGGGTTTGGGGCAAGGTATCCCCGCCCCGCCTCGATTATATATATATATATATATAATATTTTATATTTTTATATTAATTATATATATAATATTTTATATTAATTTTATATAAAATATTTTCGGGTTCAGGTATAATATTTTGGGTCGGGTTCGGGGACGAGGCAAAAAAAAATCTTCGATGAGGCGCCCCGATAAAAAACTTGTCGGGGATTGGGTCGGGATCGGGAATTCATTTCGGGTTCGGGGACGGGGCAAGCAAAACCCACCCCTAATCCGACCCGTTGCCATTCCTATTCACTCCCCTTAGAAGTAGTTGTTAAAAAAATGGAGATAAAAATAGAATAAACAATTATTATTTAAACTTTGACTAATTATTATTTAAAATTTATTGTTGATAAAATATGTAAAAATAGTGTTTTAAAACCTCCAATCAAGTACTTTTTAAATATAAATTATGTAAAATTTAATTATTTAAAATAATCATCATCAGAGTTAAAAAAAATTGACTTTTTAAAAGATAATAAGGGAGTAATAAACATAGTAGTCTAGATAAATGAGCATATATCTAACCTAATTATAGGATAGACGATTAATTTTGGATATATACTAAAGTCCTTGACCATCATCATTCTCCCACCAAATGCAACTATGGGATCTATTGGTAGAGTCAAATCTTTGTCCCAACCATTTCCCACATTCTAACCAAGGTCTTCTTGAAGCAATCCAATCCCTTCCTCAACACTCCTCCATGCCCACCACGATTTAATAAGAATAATAATTTGCAGATTCAAATCTGAATCATACATAAATTTTAGATATCTGTCATGTTACATTCCCTAAACACTAGCATCCCTGGCTTAGTCAAACAAGCAGAGGGAAGGATTCATCTTCAACATGCATCCCCAAACTTCTACAACACGCTCTTACCTTTACCTAGATTCCACGACTCCACGCTAGGTTTCGTGTCTGTTGACAGTTCATTCGAAACTTACATCTAAAGAACACAAATGAAGGCACTGGAGCAAAATAAATAAGCCAATAAACATTACATTCATCAACTCACAAATTGCATTTTTGGATACAACCGATAGAAGATGAGTTTTATTTTCGTATTTTACGCCCAAAAAAAAAAAAAGTACTGAAACCGAGAGGAACCTTGTAACACCTGGTAGCTGTCGTCTGAGCTAGTGAAAGAAACGTTTGCCCAGGCACATAAATACGTCATTATTGTTATACTAATAAGATATGGGTTCCACTGCAATTTTTTAACTAGTCCAAAGAAAATGCTCCACTGCAGTATCTGCAAAATCAGCAAAAATAAAAAATGAAAATTTGGCTTTCCCATGAATGCCAATCTGTAAACCAGATGTTCAAGAAGAAATGTATTCCACAAATACGGACAAAGGTTTAAGTCGATAATAAACAATCTCTGTCGATCCAACCATGTTTTTCTTGAAATACCCACATCCAATATGGTATGAAGATATGATCTATTAATTATCCTTCAACAAGAAAATTACAAGTATCTGTGTCGGACACCTGCCCATATCCAGGGACAGAATCAGGATTAGATGGCTTCAAAGTTAGCAGGGACCTAATAAGTATTTAATCTAAAATTTGGGGGAGCCAAGGCTTAATTTGACAAGTATTCAAACTAACAGGGACTAAAGTTTCCGCTACCCCCCCAAAAAAAAAATTCACTTCGTAGCTCCATCCCTGCCCATATCTCACACTTACAGCCAAGCTCAAGTACCATTTCATCAGATTACTTAAAACATCAATATAACTGAAAATACAATCTGATAGTAATCATTAAAGACAACCGCATACTTCCCATAAATGACTAGAAGCTTGGAAACATTTCAGGGTTGTCTTATGCATGAAGAATGTGAAGGTACAGGGAATATGTAATCATTAAGAGCAGTGGTTAGTAATGCGATAACAACACTCTTGTAGGAAAACAGTTGCAGAACCACATCTACAACCCCTCACCTGTCACTGAATTTCTCAACAACATCGGATGCATAGAGGAGAGTTTCATTAGCTTTCTCTAGAACCATATAAAGCTCCATTCCGCCAGTAATACGGGCAATGACCCAGGCATTATTTTTCGCTCTAATGCACACTTCCAAATCTTTTTCGTGACCTGGATTTTCCCATTTTGCTCGACTCTTTTCAGCATCTACTTCTTCTCTAAGCCTATTTAAGGCGAGTAATGATTCCTGCATTATAACAGAAAAAGAGAACCAGTGAAGGATTTAATGTCTATCTTGATGAATCAGCAGATTGCATCAAGATGCGATGGAGGGCAGCTTCTAGTTTCTAGATAACATCACAAAGTATCATCAGTAACAGCTTATGATTTATTCCGTTGAAGTTTGATTGAAAAAAGCGAAACAATATTTGGCCAAAACAAGCTTTATTACGAGGCAGTAAATAGAACTGTAAAGGCAGTCTACAGTAAAATTGATCATCTAAACCAAAATGAAATTCTATTACCAAGAAACAACCAAAAAAGAAGAGTAATATATGCTTAGAACTTCGATTACTTGAACTTAGGGCACTTTAATCTTTTCAAAAGGAGAATAATGAAATTTAATTCAATTCTATCAAGATCACTCCTCAAACCCTGCAGTTTGTAGGAAGCACCATAGCAAAATAGCTTACAAATTTACATGATCGAGAAGTTGCAAAACTGATTTCCAATAAATCAAGCTGAGAAAATCTCGACTCATAAATACTCCCCTATCTACAATATTGCTCACATATGGATAAAATAATTGAAGTTGATTATCACCAACTTATATGAAACATCAATCGCCACCACATCTAATTCAAAAAAACTTAAATCAGTGAAATGATTATAATTTTTTTTTCTTGGTCATGCTAAGGAAAAACTATGTGGTAACCATATAAAACAACAGTAGTTTTTTACCTTTGCTAATGTTGTAACCTTAGCTGGGGGTGAAGCCCTGGATATGTCTCTGTTACCATCCACTAACAAGTAACGATACCCACTAACATGATAAGCATTCTCTCCACCCCATCCCTTCGACAACTTTTCTTCAACTTTCAAAATCTTCAGTGAGGCCTAGGAGTTTTGGCAAATGCAAAAGGTCAAAGAGACTGTCAGACTAGCTAATTATGTATACATATCATTTCTAAACTCGGTACAATTATTGCACCTAATAATTAAAGGATCTTTCTCTATTCGGAATTGCTTTGATGCTTAAGTCAGGTTTGTTGTGCATTTGAATGTCCTAAACGTATTTAAAGGAACTGGTTGGTAATTGGAAATGCTTATGCTAAGTATGATATATGGCCATGCAGGAACTAACATTTTCAAGAAGTTGTTGTTTTACAATTGAAACACCTTGGTCCCCATTAAGGATAGAAGAGAGAGGAATAAGAAGGATCAATGTAAGGCTTTTGTACTGATAAGCACAGAGATACATCCTCTCCTCTGTCTGCTGTAGCCAAACTGTTGGAATAGTTACATTCAAGCTACCAATGTCTCCACCCCAAATATCGGTGACAAGAAAACCATCTTTCCCTTTGAACCACTTGTCATGCTGCAAGGGCCTTGTAACATGATATCTATCATCTCTAGCATGAGAAGCATCATGCGAACCATAAAATCGTTCCGAAGAAGATCCAGTAGAAACATGTGATGAAGAATTTCCTTTCAATAAATAGGACCATGACTTTGCACCAGAGGATAGAGCAAGTGGGGTAAGCCTTAAAACTGCATATGTGAACATGTTTATGGTATCCTCCTGACAAGAGATCATTAGAAACATTAGTATTTAGCTTTAATAAAGCCTAACGGGAATAGTTCCTATATTAATTTTGACATGGAAACTTTATTTAGCTATTAGAGATTAAGCACTTTGGGATAAATGTTGAGGCAGCTAAGAAAAACAAGAAAACTGGTACATCAGCTTCGAAGATCAGACCATACCGGAGAAAGTGTTGTGGACACGAGTAGATCTTGAAATAAAATGAGCGAGAAGCATGGCATGTTGCCAACATAAGATTCTAATATTCTGACAAGTGTCTGCCAAAACAAGAGGAAATCATTAAAACTAAAGATATAACAATTACGAACAACTGCCATTTTAAGGTACATATAGTATTATTCGTCTTCTATGCTTATAGTAGCAGGCAAATAAAGTTTCAAACATGTCAGGAAGGAATGATTGGTTTTCAATAAGTTTCTAATCTCCTGTTTTAAAATGTTTTCAGTTAGCATTTAGCAGGTTAAAAATTGATGTAGAACAAAAAACTAAGCAACACAGCGTTGTCAACTCTCACATCTGCTATAAAAGGTCAAATAGGATTATCCTAACTCATTTTTGGAAGAATCAAACAATTGTTTACAAGATCAACAATTCAACCATCAAGACTGTTCAATTAGATTTACTCATTAATGCTATATCTTTATTCTGGTAAATTGATGTGCTCAATAGAAGACTCGTGACTTTGGACCTTACAGGTGAGCTTGATTGTGTCAAGTTGCCCACTGAAAGGGGAATAACTTCTTGATGATTCCAGAAACAAATACAAAAGAATGTATAGCGTCACTTTCCTTTAATAATATAGCTATTAGAAATCTATGGTAGGAACAATACATAAGTGGAAACATGAGGTATGATGATCCGGTAGATACAGGGTAATAATGGCACCAGACCCCATTTTAACTACATAAGTATGGCAAATCTAAAGTGCAAGAGTCACTCAAGCATAAAAATTATTTATTTACCTATACTTCATTCCAATCACTATTAATTTAGTTATTTTCCCATAAGGTAGGAGCTTTAAACCATTTGGAAAATAAGAAAAAAATGGCACTAAAGTACATGTGACTAATTCCAAACACACAATTCTTAACCCAAACCTGAACTTCAATAGCAGCCTCTCGACCTACAGTTAGCATCTGCACAGTCCTTCGTTCCTTTAAGCAGTCACGGAATGATGGCAACTGGAGTTTCTTCCCAACCAAAAATTCTGCCTCAAAATAAAAATTATACATAAGGCATGAGATTTAGCTAGTAGCTACTTCAGCAAAACATGGAAGCACAAATCCGATAAGGCCATTTGATACAGCAACTTCAGAATTACCCCAGAAGCAATTATCCAAGGGAGACCGCTTTTGACATGCTGACAATTAGTGACTTACAATGAAATAAATTCAATCAAAGACCAAAGAACAATAAAATTAGCAAAAATTTCAAGTGGATATAAAATTTCATATCAACTTACCTCTCAGATAATCCATGATGAAAGGGTATAAAAGAGCACGAGTTAGTCCTCCATCGGGTTCTTTATCAAGCAATGCTCTAATAGATCCATGAAACATCACGAAAAGAGAGTGAATTTCCTTCAGAACCTCTCTTAATGCATCAATCCTCCATATGGCTTCAGCCTCCTTACTTTTCTCCACTACCTACAGCAAGTTTAACAGATATCAGACTTACCTAGAATAACATCAGAAGACCATAATTTTACAGACAACCTAGTTACACGTACTCTTCTCTTTTTCCAACAAAATGCTGACAATTAAGGAAATTCTTATAAACCAGATCAAAAGGATTTCAAGGCAGCCTATAGAGACGAATAAAAAAGCGTTTCGTACATCTATACATAAAATTAGTAATTCAGAAGCAAATAACCATAGAAAAATATTTCATGCTAGAAAATTACAATCACATCCATACCATAACCATCCAGATATCTGGCTCTGCCTCGTAAAAGACATGAGAGTGCTTCTCTGCTTCTATAACCTCGCAAGCAGCCTCCGGAGAGAAAATTCTGCAGGAAAAAAAAAACACAAATTCTTTGAGAAAGAACTAACTAGAATAAGAAACTTTGTTCTAATTTTAATTTGAACATGTTCGATCAGGAAAGGAGTCCCTTAGTACTAACTGCGTGAATGTAATGAGCCCTTCGCTGAGCCCAATCACTGAGAGTTGATTTGAAAAGGGCAAATCAGCAGGAAAGAAGTATAAGATTTTGTCAAGTTCTTGGCCTTCATGTTGGCCTCGTCTCAAATCAAATATACAGAGTTGCATGCCTTCACTAGCAGTTCCAATCGACGACAAACCCATGAAACTTGCTGAATTGGCTCAATGGACCTAATTTAAATTAAGAGACAAAAAGGAAAAATTGAATAAATAATTAAAAGAAGAAAAGAAAGAAAATTTAAGAACAAAGAGACAGAGATATGCAAAATCACTTGCTGTGTAGAATTTGGAGATGAAGCTTCTCAGATCCTCAGTAACCAAAGAAAGATAGCTAGAATACTTTGCTCTAGAAAAAGAACATTGAATCGTAGGTGGAAGGAGTAACTGTTAGTTAATGATTACAAATTAAATTTCGAAATTGGGGAATTGATATTAAAGCCCAATTTGAGTTGGGAATCAAGTTTTGGGCCTCAAGCGTACTGCCAGACTTCAAGAATTGATCATTGGCCTAATCTTTTTATTGAACTTAAGGGTGAAGTACATAAATACTCCCCAAATGTTTTAAGTAATTTTATTTCAATCACATAACTTTTGAAACTTATAATATAATCATCAAACTTTTAGTTTATTTTCAGTACCTTCTGTTAATTTTATCTAACATGGCAGTTACATTCGTTAACTCTCTGACGTGACAGATTGTTTTTCTTCTTCGTTTCTTTTCCTCGCCATCCTCCTCATCCTCCTAGACAACTAAATAACTAATTATTATCAAAAACTTAAACAAAAAATTGAAATGCAAAAACCCAAGCAATATATACATAAAATAGTGAGTAAAAAGCCTGTAGTTCATAAATCCATCGTCTTCTTCATATCGTCCAGACCCGATTCTTTTAGCTCTTCAATTCTTTCAACCTCTTCAATGGCTACCTGGGATTCCTACAGCTTATCTTAGCTCGAAGAAAAAGGGATGGTTGCAGCAACGACGACGACAACGAACAGAACGGCTCGGCGGTGGGAATTGGGAGCTGAGGATGAGAGCTAGTGTTCGAGACAACGGAAGTAGTTGAGCTGCTATTAAGTTTCGATCAACGGATGGTCGCGATGTGATTGCTCAAGCCCAGTTTGGTACTAGTAAAACTTCAATGATTGCTCTCACTGTTTGCCAAGTGGTCGACACTGCTAGTAGAGAGTATGTTTTTTTATCTGATTCTTTTAAATATATTAATTTTTTTTACAGATTTGAATTTACTATGATATGTCAATTTCATCTCGTGAATTAGTAAATAAGTGTATTATCATTGAAGCTTTGAATCTCGTGATGGATACTGACATACTGTAAATTTTATTTAGGATTAATCTGGAATTTGTTCCATATAGTTTGAAGCATGAATTGTCGATGTTAAGTAGTGTAATTTCAGGATTCCAGCATTGATATTGTCACCTACGAGAGAACTAGCATCTCAAACGGAGAAAGTGGACAATCGGTGATTACATGAATATACAAGAACAAGAAGAAGAAGAAGTTGCCATGAAGAAGAAGAAGAAGCTGTCACGTCAGAGAATTAACGGAGGTAACTGTCACGTCAGATAAAACTAATAAGGGTAACGTCAAGGACCTTACTGAAAATGAATTAAAAATTTGAGGATTGTATTGTAAGTTTTAAAAGTTGGGTGACCAAAATGAAAATGCTCTAAAAGTTTGAGGATTATTTATGTCCTTTACCCTAATCTTAAATTATTTTTGATTGAATAATTATTTGATAAATTGATATTAAGATCATTTTTGAAGATATTTTTTTAATAGGATGTGATAACTATTCATAATCCTTGTTAGACATTTATAATGTACATTTTACAAACATTATTATTTGAACATAAAATTTTAAAATAAAATAATATTTTCATTAATTACTGAATTCGTATCGAACAGTGATGAATGATCTTATACTAAAATATTTTACCTGGTGTTATAACGTCGTCTTTGTGTTTGATACGCTACACTAATACCATTTCAATTAAAACTCATTTTTATAAACTAGTAAAGATCTTAATAAAATCATTTTAAGTGTTTTATATAATGTATTTTTTTAAAAAATAATTACTTGTGTTAAAAATGATCAGTTTCTAGAGTAACTTATATTTTAGATCACTTAATTTTAATTTTTATCTAGATTACAACCTTTCAGTTTAATTGAATTGTACCATTTAATTTTTATCTTTTTTTAGTATATCTACCGGCATCCGATCTATTGATCGACTAATTCGGATTGAGTAACATTTTTTTTTTATCATTTTTAATTTTTATCTTTAATAAATCACGTCACTCATACTAATATCATTAAATAATTATAACAAACAAACTGACATCAACATATATATATATATATATATATATATATATTTATCAAATCAAACGACGTAGAATACAGACATGGACGGTTGCTTGTATACGGGTGTTAGCGTGAGGCTACACGCAGCATATAAAAATGCTGTCACTCCCCCCAGTCACTACTCCCACTCCCACAACGTCCGTAACCACTAAGCTTCTACTCCACACTCCACACTCCACACTCTACCAATCTACGTTTATAATATACTTACTTCATCACCTTTCTGTCGATCTCTTTCTATTCCTCATTTCCAAACAAAACTTTCAAATTCGAAGTCTTAAGCAATATATCACATACAATGAAGCTGAAGAACAAGAACATAATGGAACGACTCGCTGTTGCATCGACGTTTGTAAAGAAGAAACTCCGTTCGAGGCCATCTCGACGAAGACGCTCTCAGGTCGCTCCATTTGTTTTGCGAAATCAAACTGTTGATCTCTCCGTCCATTCCAGTTCCTGTTCTTATTTTTTCGACGCCAATGATGTTTCTTGCGATTCAAGCGGATTTTCGAATCCGAAGAAGAGGAGCTTCGATGAAATTCAAGGTGGATATGGAGCTAAGAATCAAAGAAATGAAGGAGATGGAGAGTCACAGTTTAGGAGGATCACGAGATCGTATTACGAGAAGGGAGGAGAAGCTAGAGGAAACGAAGTTGAAGTGCTGAGTGAATCTTCTTGCGTCGAATCCAATTCCGGAGCTGATTTCCGTCTTTTTTGTGAACAAAGTTCTAAGTTAAAGAAAACGAGCGATAGTTCTAAGGAAATTGAGAGAAACAACGCGGTTTCGGTGGCCGTAACTCAATCAGATGTTTTCTGCATCGAGGTGATTCCTGATGAAATCTCAAAACTCTCGTCGGGGTTTAAGGAAAACGACCTCGTTTCGTTGACGTCCGGTTTTGAGTTCTGCTCAACATCGAACTTCGACACTGCCGTTGAAGATAATGAAAACGACGTCGTTGATGCCAATTTCACCGTTTCGAACTCGAAGTTTGTTGAGGATAAAAATCCGAAGAGCGTCTCCGGTTTAGATTCTTCGCAACTCGTTTGTGACGAACAATTGTCATTGGAGGAAGTCGTATCTGATTACTCATCCAGTCATCGGACTCTGTTTTCTGAGCTGCAATCCATTATTTTCCCTGAAAGTTCGGATTTAGATTTCTCAGACTACACTCCTCTTTTATACGATTCCGGAAGCCAATTCTCTGATCAGAAATCGACCGATGAATCTCCAACTTCATTGACTTACTCTCTTTTTCTCGATTTCAAACAACAATTCTCCAGATCAACATCTCCTTTAGATCCTAAATTTGCTTCAAGCGCTGAAGATGAGCGTCAACTGTATCCTACAGTAATGAGTTTACTGAATATTTTTATTGTTATTTCGTTGAATGATTACCTTTTGTTGAGTGAATCTATTGATTTAAAATTTTCTGTTCTTGTTTTTTTTTAAAAAGTTGGTGAGGTTTGAAGATGAGGAAGACGAGGAGAGTTACAATAGGTTGAGGGAAAGAGAGAGAAGGCAGGTGTTTTTGCGTGATTATGCGGAGGAATACCGATTCACAACTGACCATGGCGATCTTATTCTCCAGCAACGTTCTTTCATGATCCGTTGGATCGTTGAGGTCAGTGACTCTGTAGTTCTTTCTGAACTCGCTTTAATCCCACCAGAAAGTACAATTTGGGATGTTTTCTGCATCGACGATTTTCCACATGCACTGCGCTATTGAATCAAATCGTGACACGCCACCATTTTAAGGCATGAAAAAAACTTACTACCACTTTTTCTCTTGATGTTTATGAAAGTTATAATATAAAGGGTTACTATTAGGAGTCAATACTTTTCGCCCTTCCTATTGGCCAATTGTTGGTTTGTTGGTTGGACCCTTCTGTGATACTGCGATGACTGTTTTAACCTCGGTAGCATGTAGTTTCTGTGCCTTAGCAGGGATTCTAGCGTATCTCTTCCTTCAGATAGCACTGAATCAGGCTTGGGTGAAAAGAAACTCGTTATATAGATAGCATTGATCGGTCTTTAGCTTTCAGCATATATATATATATGTTGTTTATGTTGTTAAATATCCTGTACCAACCGTTTCTCTATTCGTTTAGAGATGAGTTGATAATATGTTGTCCAAGTTGATTGAGCATGTTTTCTGATTTTGAAAGCAGCAAAGTACTGCAAAGAAGTTTCAGCAGGAAACCATATTCCTTGGAGTTAGCTTGCTTGACAGATTCCTAAGCAAAGGATTCTTCAAAAGTAGAAGGAGCCTTCAGATTGTTGGAATAGCATGTCTTACCTTGGCCACCAGATTAGAAGAAAATCAGCCCTACAACAGGTGACAATTAAGATAGTTCCTCTCTTTCAATGGGTTACAATTAGGGCAAGGATTTTGCCAATGAGAACTTATTTGTGGCTATACTTGTAATACCAGTGTGCAGCAAAAGAACTTTTGCATTGGGAGCAACACGTACAATAGAAATGAAGTGGTGGCCATGGAAAGGCTGGTGATGCAGTGTCTCAACTTCCAATGTTTCCTGCCTACTATCTATAACTTCTTATGGTAAGTTTTTTCCTCCCAAGTGCCAAACACCTTCAATTGGAGACATTTAAGACAATCATTTAGCTTATAAGTTTACCTATATTCCCTTGAAAATTTATTCTGTAATTGAAGTCTTGTGATTTAATTTTGATTGCATCCTTTGACATGTTACGTGGTTCTGAAGCAAGAACTGATCTCAAATTATCCTAGGTTCTATCTCAAAGCAGCCAAGGCTGATGCAGAGGTAGAAAAGAGGGCCAAGTATCTGGCAGTGCTTGCACTGTTGGACCACGAACAGTTGCGCTATTGGCCATCGACAGTTGCGGCAGCGATCGTCATAATGGCTTCTATGGATGCCAATCAACATGGATCGTACCACCAAGTCATCGAGGTAAAAATATACACAAATTTATTACATTCAGCATCAAGGCTGTTGAAAAGGATGTAGAAGCAAGGTTTGCATCACTATCTTAATTTGAACATTGTTCTCCTTCAAGAATCGTAGATATCTTCACAACGTTTCGCGTTGGTTTGCACTAAATATGTTCTGATTTTAAAATCTATATGTTTTGGCAGATTCATATGAGAACCAAAGATAATGATTTGCCTGAGTGCATGACGGTATGGCTACTATACCACCGAATATTACTATAAAACAATCTTCTTTTGCAATTATTTTCACTGATAATGTTTGACCAAACAGAGCTTGGACTGGTTGGTACAGTACTTAAGCTAGGAGCATGGCAAAGAATAGGTCCCTTAACACATACCGTTTCCATTCTTTCCCCTTTCACTAGTATTTGCTTCGAAGGTTGGTGGCAAAGACCACAGCATATCCTGATCAAACCAAGGGTTACAGGTAAACCGTCCAACGTCCATAATTGAGGCATTATTCATGTCAAACCCTATTATTGAAGGAAATCTGTTGTAAGTTGTTCATGCTTCATAGTTGTACTTAAGCTTATGTGAAGTAGAATCTACCCCAACTACATATACATATACATACACGTACACGTACACGTACACGTACACGTACACGTACACGTACACGTACACGTACACGTACACGTACACGTACACGTACACGTACACGTACACGTACACGTACACGTACACGTACACGTACACGTACACGTACACGTACACGTACACGTACACGTACACGTACACGTACACGTACACGTACACGTACACGTACACGTACACGTTGCGGTTTGAAAAAAGGTTAAAAATTACTAGGATTTATATTTCATCACGTCTCCATTTAGTAACTAAGACTCCAATGGGTTTCGTTTTCCCCAAAATTTTCCCACCAATCAAACAGGGAATGCCCACATTTCTCTTTTGGTAAGTTGTTTGTCCAGAGGAAGAAAAAGAAGGAAATTATTGGATCTAAGTAAGCAAAGGGTCGCACTCGCTAAAAACATTTAAGAAAAATGTTGCTGACATTTGAAGAATTGTAGAAAGAATTTCGAACAAGAAGAATTACCAAGAACTGGTTGAAGTT
Source organism: Hibiscus syriacus (assembly GCF_006381635.1). Lineage (NCBI taxonomy): Eukaryota > Viridiplantae > Streptophyta > Magnoliopsida > Malvales > Malvaceae > Hibiscus > Hibiscus syriacus. Next base: position 3,005,885 of record NW_024063319.1, read on the forward strand.
TTGAAAGGTAGAAAAAGGTTGGGATGTGGGCAAATGCGTCTTTAGTCAGCGTGAAATGCGTGTGCTGATTTCTTGGAAGTGCTTTGAGTTTTGCTCTTTCAGCTGTGAAAACAGGATAATATCAGTCTTTTTCATTCTCCTTTCTGAAAAAAGTACTCTACTGTCGTTGCATTGAATTATATATTTTGTGAACCCTAAAGTTTTAGTAGTTTTTGAATTTATAATTGTTTGAGTAATTCTGTTTCTTTTTAGCTTATCCAGAGAAAAATAAAGAAAAATTGCTTTCAGTTTAATTCTCGAGAATTAAACGAATGGATACAATTCAGTGTTATCAATATACCTTTGAAATAAAGAGATTTATTACCGTCTTTGGTCATATTAGCTATAAAAAACGCAACGCCATGGCTAGACCTCGGGGAGTTCAACGTGCCCTTGAGCATCATCGCTCTAGCTTTCTCTCCAGACTCAAAATTGACCTTCAAAACGAAATTGAAGGCCTTCTCGACCAAGAAGAGTTGCTTTAAAAACAAAAGTAATGTTCTAACTGGATCATCCATGGTGATTGTAACACAAAATATTTCCATCGCCTTGCTAACTGGGGTAAATCTCGCAAACGCATCAACTCCCTCAAGACTAGCTATGGTGAGTGGTGTCATGATGACTCTATCCCCCAAATTGAAGCCATTAAATTCTTCAAATCCCTTTATTCCAATATTGATCCCGTCCACGGTTCTTTCTCTGTTTCCGACGATTTTCATCCTATCCCTAATGACTTGCTTCAAAGCCTCGATGACATCCCTTCTGATATTGAAATTTATAATGCCCTTAAGGATATGACCCCTCTTAAAGCTCTTGGTTCCGATGGCCTCCACGTCAAATTCTTTCAAAAGCAGTGGCACATCGTGGGTTCCACTGTCTACCTTATAGTTCGTGAAGTTTTCAGCGGTGGCCCTATTGACCCCAACATTAACTGTACCACCATTGTCCTATCCCAAAAATTGATACGCCACAAACTTTCACGGATTTTCGACCTATTAGCCTTTGTTTTGTCCTCTATAAATTACTCACCAAGATCATTGTTCACCGTCTTAAAACCATCATGCCCCTCATCGTCCACCCAACCCAAACCAACTTTATTGTCGATAGATCAATTACTAATAATTTCATTTTAATCCATGAAATCATTCATTCCATATGAACCAAGAAAACCAACAAGGCTGGATGACGATCAAGGTTGACCTTGAAAAAGCTTTTGATCGCCTCCATTGGGATTTCATCCGTGATTCCCTCCTTGACGCTGGCATCCCCCCTGGCCTTTCCCGTATCATCATGACATGCATCACTTTTTCTTCTATGCATGTCTAATGGAACGAATCCCTCTCCCCTGCCTTTCATCCTGAGAGGAGAGTTAGGCAAGTTGACCCCATGTCTCCTTACCTTTTTGTTCTTGCCATAGAGCAGTTAGGTCATAGCATCAGTCGTGCTGTTAGTAACAACTCCTTGTCCCTATTCTAGCTCGTTCGTCATGGTATCCCCCTCTTCCACCTCTTTTTTACGGATGACCTTATTCTCTATGCTCGTGTTGATCTCCCCAATGCTCATCTCATCTCTGATATCCTGTCTGACTTCGGTCACTTCTCAAGCCACCGTGTTAGTAAGCGCAAGTCTCAGATTTATTTCTCGCCTAATATCCCCACCCCCTTATCTGACATCATTTGCCAAACCCTTGGCTTTCAGAGTGTCCCTACCCTTGGGAAGTACCTTGGTGTTCTTGTCATTCACCAACGCACCCATGTATCCGACTATGATTTTATCTTAGATAAGATGAGAGCTAAACTTAACGCTTGGACTGGCACCTCTCTTTCCATGACAGGGCGTATCATATTCGCCAAGTTTGTCCTTGTTGTTATCCTCGTCTATTTCAGGAAAAACCACTCATCTCCCCATCAAAATTTGTTCATAGATCGATAATCTTATCTGACAAATCATCTGGGGGTCTTCTACCTTCCACATGAAAATCCACCTCATCATCTGAGACTCTATCTATCTTTCCCCTAAAAATGGGTACCTCAGAATGCGCCACACTAAAGACCATAACACTGCCTTCATGATCAAACTTGCTTACTCCCTTGTTGCCCAAAAAGATGACTTCTGGGTCCTTGCCCTCTGCCAAAAGTACCGTATGCACTCCACTTATCCTGACTCTATCATTCGTCCCTCATGCTTCCATCTCTAGAAGGGCATTTCTCAAGCTTGGGGCCTCCTTAAACCCAATCTTATTTGGTATGTGGGTAATGGGCAAAGCATTAATGCCCTTGATGATACTTGGATTCCCTCCCTTGGTCCACTCTGTGCCTACATTTCTCTGCTCTTGACTTCTTCTTTTTTACTGCTCAACCCCACTCTCAGTGGTTTTGTTGGTAATTATGGTATTTGGAATCTCCTTCTCTTTTCTTCCCTTTTCCTTCACCACATCATTACCCACATTATGAATGTCATTCCCTCGAGCCCTAACCTTGGTGATGATTTTTGTGCCTGGAGCTCCACCTAATCCTTCAGTGTTAAAGTCGCTTATAATAACCTTCGGGAGAACAGTTCGTGCCCTTCTACCCGTTTATGGAATCTCATTTGGACTACCCCTATTCCCCAGCATATCCGTGTCTTTCTCTGGCTTCTTTCTCACCATCGCATCATGACCAATCAATAGCGCTATTGCCGTGGCATTTTCCCCACTTCTTCTTGTCCCATTTGTAGCCATATGATAGAGACCCTCTTCATACTCTTCGTGACTACACTATTGTTCATTCCATTTGGGCTTCCGTCATCCCTCCCCATTCTTCTCATACTTTCTTTAATTAGAAGTTGGAGGACTGGCTTTATAACAACATTTCATCGTCTCATTTACTTGTAGACTTACAGCTTCTTTGGCCCTTTTTTTGTTTTTGCTCTTTGATTTGGCAGCTCTAGAAGCGCAAGAATGACTTTGTCTTCAATGATTCATGCTCTTCCATGGAGGAGGTGTTGTCACTGAGTCAAAGTTAGGCCACCCACTTTACTCTTGGCCACAATTTGAATCTTGTAGAAATCAGAGTAATTCTCTGTATTTTCATATTATTTTCAATAGGACAAATTACATATTTATATACAAATTATCTCTCTAAAGTAAGAAACACTTAAGAAAGGAAAAAATACTAGTCCTAGGATGTAATCCCTTAAAATAAAGAATTGTATAAATATATGTACAAAAGCCCCTAATTAAAGGAATGATATCAAATCATATCAAATCATATCTTTATAATTCCTACACTCCCCCTCAAGCTGGAGAATATATATTGTATAATCCTAGCTTGAATAGGAATTTATTGAAAACAGGCTTTGGCAAAGCCTTAGTAAGAATGTATGCAACTTGTTCTTTTGAAGGAATGTATGAAAATGTGACTGTCATTTTGTTAACTTGATCAACTATAAAATGCCTATCAATCTCAACATGCTTTGTCCGATCATGTTGAATTGAGTTCTTGGCAATTTGAACAGCAGATTAATTATCACACAAGACTTCAAAGTGATCTTCTTGATTAGTGCCAAGTTCTTTCAGTAGTTTAAGTAGCCAAATTCCTTCGCATATTCTCAATGCTAGTGCTCTGAATTCAGCTTCAGCACTACTTCTTGAAACGACAGATTGTTTCTTACTTCTCCAAGTTGTAAGGTTACCCCAAACAAATATGCATTAGCCACTAGTGGATCTCTTTTCAGTAAGGTCTCCGGCCTAACTAGAGTCTGTAAAAATTTTAACAGTTATGTCTTGTGTCTTTTTAAACATTAAGCTGTGTCTTGGAGTTTTCTTCAAGTACTTGAGAATTCTATTTGCTGCTATCATATGCTCTTCAGTAAGATTAGTCATGTGTTGACTTATCACATTTACAGGAAAGGCTATATATGGCCTTGTCAAGGATAAATAAATTAGTTTCTTAACTAATCTTTGAAATGTCTCTTTGTATACTAAGGATCCATCTTCTTTGCTAAATTTCAAGCTTGCCTCCATTGGTGTATCAATCGGCTTACAACTAAGAAAACCAGTTTCTTTGAGTAAATCAAGTACATATTTTCTTTGGTTGATTACAAGTCCTTCTTTTGACCTTGCCACCTCCATTCCTAGGAAATACCTTAGCTTTCCCAAGTCCTTGTGTTCGAATTCCTCATTTAACAACTTCAAATTGCAAATCTCTTCTTCATCATCTCCGGTAATAATTATGTCGTCCACATACACAATAAGGATAGCTTTCTTATTTTTAGAAGTTACCTTGATGAAAAGAGTATGATCGGCGAGGGACTGCTTGTAGCCGTTTTTCATAATGACTTTAGTGAACCTCTCGAACCAAGCTCTGGGTGATTGTTTTAATCCGTATAGAGACTTGTTGAGCTTGCACACCTTGTTACTTCCTTCAACAGACTTTAAGCCAGGTGTCAACTTCATATAGACTTCTTCTTCTAGCTTGCCATTAAGAAAAGCGTTTTTACATCAAGTTGGTGTAATTTCCAATCGCAATTTACATCCAAACTTAGGAGTACTCGAACAGTATTCAGCTTCGCCACAAGTGCAAAAGTTTCTGTGAAATCTATCCATATGTTTGTGTAAAGCCTCTGGCCACCAGTCTAGCTTTGTATCGTTGAATATTACCATTGGAGTTATACTTTACAACAAAGATCCATTTACAGCCAACAACATATTTTCCTTGAGGAAGGTCCGTAACGGTCTAAGTAGCATTTTTCTCTAGTGCACAAATTTCCTCTTCAACAGCCCTTCTCCATTTTAAATCCTTTAGAGCTTCAACTATGCTTGTGGGAACCTGTTCTTTATCCAAGTTTGTTGTAAATGCTTGAAAAGACGACATCAATGAATTATAACCAGAAAATTTTTTAATAGGACACTTGGTGTACTATCTAACCCCTTTTCTAATAGCAATAGGGAAGTCATCTAGAGTAGGGGAAGTGGACTTACTGATTTCTTCTTCTATTTCGACAGCTTGACCCAAATCCAATTCTCGGTAAGCATCAGATTGCAAAACAACCTCAGGAATATGTTTGCTTTTCCTTGTATAGACACAAAGTTATTTGATTGGTGATGTTTGTGGAAGATTTTGAATGAGAGTATGTGTGTTTTCAGGAAGGGTGTTTAAAGTAGGTGTGGGTGAAGTAATGATAGGTATTACAGATTAATCAATGGGAGTAGTTATAGGTGACAAATCTGTAGGTAAAGACAAAATCGGTGGCAATTATGAAGGTTGAGAATGAAAAGTTGGAGGAGATACCTGATGTGGCTGAAAATCCTTCCATGTCTCCCTCTGAATTTCATCCTGAGTGAAATAGGGACACTGCTCATAAAATGTTATATCCATAGTGGTAAAAAATCGTTTAGAAGGAGGATGATAGCATTTATAACCATTCTTAAGTGAATAATACCCAACCAGTACACACTTTAATGATTTAGGATCTAACTTGGACTTATTAGGAGCGATGTTTTGGATAAAAACAATACAACCAAATATTTTAAGTGGAAGAATGGGGGAGATAGGTTTAAAATGGGGAAAATATTGCAAAAATATAGATTGCAGTGTTTGAAATTGTAAAACCTTACTAGGCATTCGATTGATTAAATATGTGACAGTTAATAAGGCTTACCCCCACAAATATTTTGGAACATCAGTGGTAAATAGAAGAGAACGGGTAACTTCAAGGAGGTGTCTATTTTTTTTCGGCAATGTCGTTTTGTAGTGGGGTGTCTATACAAGAACTAATATGAACTATGCCCTTTTTCCTGAAAAACGCACCCAAAGACTTAGCAAAAAATTTAATGCCATTATCAGATTTAAAGAGCTGAATTTTAGACCCAAATTGAGTGAGAACCATGTTATAAAATTGGGTAAAAACACAAGCAGTTTCAGATTTCTCTTTTAGCAAATAAGTCCAAGTTATCCTACTATGATCATCAATGAAAGTGATAAACCACTTACAATTATCAGCATTCTTCACCCGAGAAGGGCCCCAAATATCACTGTAGATCAAAGCAAAAAGGTGAGAAGGCTTATATTTAGAAGGAGAATAATTGATTTAGTATGTTTGGCAAGAGAGAAAACTTTGCAAGAAAAAGAATTTGGTTTTTTATGAATGAATAGAGCAGGAAAAACTTTTGCAAGATAGTGGAAACTAGGATGACCTAAACGATAATGCCATAACATAACATTATCAACTTTTTCTAAAGCGGTGAAAGATTTTGAGATTTTGGTTTTAGTAGAGCAGAAAGAATATATAGACTATTCTGCAAGCTGGCCTTACCAATAATCTTCTTCGAGTTTAGTCCCTGCAAAGTACAATCAATATCATTAAAAATTGTAGAGCAGTGCAAGTCGATGGAAAGTTTACTAACGAAAACGAGATTGCAAGCCAGATTTGGAAGAGGACATTTTTAAGTACAATCTGGTTATTGAGAATAACAGTGCCATGTCCTTTTATTTTGCACAAGGAACCATCAGCCGTTTTGACAACTTTACCAAAATTTGGAAAAAATTTGCAAAACAAATCCTTATTACCAGTCATATGATCCGTAGTACCAGAATCGAGGATCCAATTAGGGGTCGACTGGGAGGAGAAAAACACTGTAGCATGAGGTTTACCTTCTGGTTCTTTCATGACCAAATTACCTTCTGATTGAGCAGCAGAACCAGAAATATTTTCTGGATTCGAAGTGATCTCTAGAGTAGGAGAAGAAGTTGTGGACATCGTCTAGGTTGGAAAGAAATTGTAACCTAATCTGATACCATGTAGAAATCAGAGTAATTCTCTGTATTTTCATATTATTTTCAATAGGACAAATTACATATTTATATACAAATTATCTCTCTAAAGTAGGAAACACTTAAGAAAGGAAAAATACTAATCCTAGGATGTGTTCCCTTAAAATAAGGGATTGTATATATATATATATATATATGTATGTACAAAATCCCTTAATTAAAGGAATGATATCAAATCATATCTCTATAATTCCTACAAATCTGCACGCCCCTTTCTCCTCCACGACTGACATCAGCTTGACTCCCCCTACACAGGGATGATTCTCTCTCAACATGGATGCCTCTGTTAACTCTACTATAGGCCTTGGCTTTATCGGCTGAGTCCTCCACTCCCATGATGGTTCTTGGATTCTCAGATTCAATAAAGCCATTGTGTTATGATTTAGGATAAAGAATTGAGATTTTAGAGAAGTAGAAGAAGAATTTTAAGAAGAGAATTTGTCATTCATTCATCAAAGATAATTCTCATGGAATCTGGTAAATATCATATAATTACAAGTACCACAACTGTTTGTACTAGAAATCTAACAAAATAACTAACTTGTGTTGACTCATGCATGACCATAGGCAGCTATTGCCACAGCAGATTACAACCCGTGACCCACCATTAACTAAGCCCACCTCTTGCCTCAGCTGACCCAATATCCTCCTCAATTATGGCCCTAACGGTATATTCTTCACATTGTAACCCATCCATCCTATTTCCATTTTCTTCCCCGTTCCCAATCCCTTATTTGCTCCCAATCCCTAATTAAATCAATTTCATCCCCAATTCCCCATTTTTTAACCCTAATTCCTCTTCCATCATGACAATACCCCTTTCATCAGATGATCTTTGACCCCAAGGATCGAAATCGAGAAATTGTGTCTTGAGTACTGAATAGTCTTCCCAAGTTGCTTCTGCTGGCCCCATGTCCGTCCATTGAATCAACAGTTGGGTGACTGGCTGGTTTTTGCGTTTAACCATCCGTTTATTCAACACAATGGCTGGGTAAACTTTCAACTGACCATCATTCATGATCTCTGGAGGATCAATTGAAGGTACTCGCCCTTTTCCAATTTTTCGCTTGAGTAAACTGACATGAAAAACATGATGTATTTTCGAATTTGATGGTAACTGTAACTTGTACGCCACTGACCTAATTCGTTGCTATATTTTGTAGGAACCGAAGTATCTCGCAGAAAGCTTCAAATTTTTCCTTAAAGCCAGAGAGGTTTTTTTATAGGGTTGAAGTTTCAGGTAAACCTCATCCCCCACAGTAAATTCTCTATCTGTTCTATGTCTATCTGCTAACTACTTCATACGATTACTGGCTTTACTTAATTGCTCCTTTAACAATGTATTTAATTGACCACGCTGCTGCATCATGTTTTGAACTGCTCCCACCTTAGATTCTCCTGTCCAAGTTAAGTTAGGAGGTTTGTAACCATAAAATGCCTCAAATGGGGTCATTCCCAAGGCAGTGTGGTAATTAGTATTATACCACCACTCTGCTTGAGGTAGCCACTTTGACCATGAAGATGGTTTAACCAAACACATGCATCTAAGGTATTGTTCCAAGCACTGATTAAGCCTTTCTGTTTGTCCATCCGTTTCCGGATGATAAGCAGTACTGAAAAACGTGTTTGTCCCTAGTTGTTTCAATAATTCCTGCCAAAAGAGACTTGTAAAAGTCTTATCTCTGTCTGAAATAGCAACTTTAGGAGGTACATGCAGCTTGCAGACTTATTCTAAATATAACTTAGCAACTTTCACCACTGTATATGGATGTGACAGTGGTAAAAAATGAGCATACTTGGTGAATTTATCTATTACCACTAAGATACATGTATGCTTCATATAAGATGATAAGCCTTCAATGAAATCCATTGTAATGACCTCCCAAGCATTGTTAGGAATAAGAATGGGATGTAATAAGCCTGGTTTAGCAATATGTTCTATCCTAGTCCTTTGACAAACATCACATTGTTGTACATAGTGTTGAACCATAGTTTTCATTCTAGGCCAGAAAAAATATGACTTGACTCTTTGATAGGTAGCTTGTATACCTAGTGGCCTCCTATTGATGAATCATGGAGAGCTATAATAATCTTCTCTATGAGGTCTCCCTTGCTGCCCACATAAGCTTTGTTTTTGAAATACAAAACTCCCTTAACCAACTTCCAATCATCTATACTTTATGGTTGTAGAACCAACATAGAAATCTTTTCTTGTGTCAGTGCATCATCCTGATAACTTTGTTCAATATCCTGTATCCAAGTAGGAGTTATAACTGTTATCCTTATTTGGAAAAACTCACCAGAATCCTCCTGTTGTCTAGAAAGAGCATCTGCTACTTTATTATGTTTTCCCTTTCTGTATTGTATTGTATAATCAAGTCCCAGCAGCTTAGTCAGTCTTTTCTTCTGAATAGTTGTAGTTAACTTCTACTCAAGAAGATGTTTTAATGGTTCATGATCAGTCTTGATAAAAAAGGTCATTTTTCTAAATAATGTCTCCAATGAGATACTGCCATTAAAATGACCAAATACTCCTTTCCATAGATTGACTAATATGCATGTTTTGGCCCAAGAGCCTTGCTTAGATAATCTATAGGTCTTCCTTCTTGAGAGAGAACTGCTCCAATACCCTTTGAACTAGCATCTGTCTCCAAATTTTTTTTCTCAAAATTTGGTAAATCCAGAACTGGAGCACTGCACATGACTTGTTTCAATTCTTCAAATGCTGCCATAACTTCTTGAGTCCAATAAAATCCTTCATTCTTGAGCATATTAGTCAAGGGTTTTCTCAACTCTCCATATGCTTTAATGAATTTCTTGTAATATCTTGTCAAACCTAAGAAACCCTCAAGGCTTTCAAATTCTTAGGCAAAGGCCATTGCTGCATAGCCTTGATCTTAGCAGGATCAGCAGCCACTCCCTGTGTTAAAATCAAATGCCCCAAATATTCCACTTATGATTGCCCAAAAAAAACATTTGCTCATTTTAGCATATAATTTATTTTCCAAAAGAATGTTTAAAACCACCCTTAGATGCTGTTCATGTGCTGCCAAGTTAGGACTATAAACTAAAATATCATCAAAGAACGCAATGACAAATTTCCTTAAATAAGCACCAAATAAATCATTCATTAATGCTTGAAAAATAGCTGGAGCATTAGTAAGCCCAAAGGGCATTACCATAAATTCATAATGTCCTTCGTGAGTTCTAAAAGAAGTCTTGTGAATGTCCTCATCTTTGATTCTGATTTGCCAATACCCTAACCTTAGATCAATTTTTGAGAAAAATACAGCTCCATTCAGTTCATCTAGTAAATATTCTACTATAGGAATAGGAAACTTATTCTTGATGGTGACAGAGTTAAGTTGTCTGTAGTCTACACAAAACCTCCAAGTCCCATCCTTCTTCTTGATTAATAGACAGGGAGAAGCAAAAGGGCTTTGACTAACTTGAATGATGGAAGTTGCTAGCATTTCAGTAATCTGTTTTTCAACTTCAGCCTTATGAGGATGTGTAAACCTGTATGGTCTAAGATTCACAGGTTGTGACCCTTGCTTTAGGACAATAGCGTGGTCATGTTTCCTTTTAGGAGGCATTCCTTTAGGATCTTCAAAGACTTTATTAAATTCTTCCAATAATTTCTGAAGTGGTTGAGGAGTGGTACTGTCAGCAACTTCATCACTTAACCAAAAAAATTCTCTAATCAATTCAATATCCTTCAATGCTAGTTTCTGAAATTTCTCTCCTATGATGGATCTTACTAGAGGTAGTTTTTAAGTTCCTCTAATAACAACATTCTGATCATCTTTCATAAAACTGATAGTTCTGTCCTTAAAATCCATTAAAATGGGGCTAAATTCCTCCATCAAATCCACACCAAGAACCATGTCACTACCTCCCAAGGATAGAACTCTAAAATCATGTTTGAATTCATATCCTTGCATCTTCCAGCTTAACTTGTTACACTTAGCATTGCTGTAAAGCTTCTCTCCATTAGCTACTGTTATTACCAACGGTTGAGTGTTTACTAACTCCATTCCCTCTTTAGCCCATTTGGGAGTTACAAAGCTGTAAGTGCTTCCACTGTCTATCAAGATATTCAAGGGTTTTCTCTTAATAAATTCTTGTATCCTCAAGGTAGTGTGGCCCATATTCCCTGTAATAGCATTAATGGATATTTCAAGAGCTTCCTTTTCTACATCCTCCTTTTCCCCAACTCTTCTTCAGTCATATCTTTTCAGCATACTCATCTTCTTCTTCCATACAATTCAATTGTTTGACCTTGCATTGATGTCCAGGGGTAAACTTTTCCCCACATTTAAAGCACAAATTATGTGTTCTATTATACTCCACTAAACTTTGCTTAGCATTACTATTCAGTGGACTAGTTTTAGTCACCAAACCAATATTCAAGTTCTTTGGCTAGATATTCTGAGATGTGTAAGCAAAACTTCTAGTATGAACTTTATACTTTTTAGTCTCAATCTCATTTGCCAATTCATAAAGTTTGGTTTGCCTATATGCTTCAGATAGAGTTTTAGGCTCCAACACCTTGACCTTGTGCTTAAGTTCTTCTTTGAGACCACTAATAAAGCAAGAAACAAAATAATCTTCTCCCAGATGCATATTCTGTTGCAGCAAATATTGTTTCAACTCTTCAAAATTCTCTTGATACTCTTCCACACTTCCCTTTTGCATTAACTTGTTCAATTCTTCAATAATGTCTGAATAATTTATGTCACAGAACCTATGGCACAAATCAGCCTCAAATTCATGCGAAGTAGCTCTATGCTTATGCATAATGTAACCATCAAACCAGGTCTCAACCTTCCCATTTAAATACATAGCAGCTATTTCCAGTTTATGTTCTTCTGGTATTCCAAATAGATTAAAAAACTTTTGACATTTCCTAATCCAACCTCAGGGATTGTTATCATCAAACATTGGTAGCTCCAATTTTGGTCTAGGTAACATATAACTTGTGTTCCCAAAAGGGCTATTTGAGTAATTTTTAGTGTCAACATGTTCTTCTCCTCCCCATTTTAAACTCACTAGAACTATCCATAGGATTTTCTTCTTGCAATTTCTGATTAAAAGGTGGATGCCCAATAAACCCCACAGGTTTATGAGCTAATATCCCTGGTTCATTAGTTTGAAAAGTAGACTTCTCATGCTCACTAAGATATGTCACTAAGCATGGATGCTTACCCTCATTTTGCTTTGCTTTGCAGCTGGTGGTGGTTGACTCTTTTCTGACCGAGGTGAATCTTTTTCTTCAGCTGCTTGATTGACCAGCTGTAGGATTCTCTGCAAATAACCTCTGTTTTCAGTCATTCCCTCCTCCAACGTTTGAATCCTTCCTTCCAGCTCTACTTTCTGTCCAGCCCACCAAGATGGTAAAGTCTCCTCTTTAACCTCCATTGTTTGTTCTGGTACCTCTATGGTTCCAGTCTTTTGCATCTTTCTTGTCTTTCCCAGCGTGAAAATTATTTTTGGATCACTCAACTCAGCTCTGATTATCAATTGTTATGATTTAGGATAAAGAATTGGGATTTTAGAGAATTAGAAGAAGAATTTTAAGAAGAGAATTTGCCATTCATTCATCAAAGATAATTCCCATGGAATCTGGTAAAAATTATATAATTACAAGTACCACAGTTGTATGTACTGGAAATCTAACAAAATAACTAACTTGTGTTGACTCATGTAGGATCATAGGCAGCTGTTGCCACAACAGATTACAACCTGTGGCCCACCATTAACTAAGCCCACCTCTTGCCTTAGCTGACCCAATATCCTCCTCAATTCTGGCCCTAACGATATATCCTTCACATTGCAACCCATCCATCCCATTTCCATTTTCTTCCCCATTCCCAATCCCTGATTTGCTCCCAATCCCTATTTAAATCAATTTCATCCCCAATTCCCCCTTTTCAACACTAATTCCTCCTCTATCATGATATATTGGCATCTCCACTCCCCTCCAGGTTGAGTTTTGGGGAATCTATCTTGGATTGCAGCTTGCTTGGTTTTATGGTTTTGGGCCCCTTCAAATCTAATCTGACAGTGCTCAGGCCATCAATCTCCTTAATCGGTCGAAAAGATCCAGTAATGTTCTTCCTTTGATCCGTACTATTTCAAGTCTCTACAACCACAGCTGGCGCACTGAGCTTCTTTGGGTCCCTCGTGAATGCAACCTTGAGGATGCCGTTGCCAAGTTCCCCTACAGCTCCGAGTTCCAGACTACTATTTTTGACACTGTCTCTACCACCCTTTCTCATATGCTCCACAGTGATTGTTTTGGTCTCCTATAGGCGTTGTGTTGCTACTTAATTAGGCTTCGCCTCTTTTCATTAAAAAAAGAGATTTATTTAAAAAAAATCAATTTGAAAGTATCAAACACACAAGTTATTCAAAAATCCTAATAACCGAAAATCTCATGTTCTAAAAATAGAATATTTGAATTATCAAAAGATTATTTCAAAAAAGGAAAATAGAATTACCAAAGGATGCACCCACGCCGTCGCCTAGAAAAGACAACGAATGTATCTTTATTGCTTTTAGTTTTCAATGACGGACAACCCCATCGATGGCCATATTAATTGATGGGTATAATACGTATTTAGCAAGTAAATTATTAATTTTGATATGTTTTAATATTTTAATATTTATTTTTTAAATTATATATAATATTTAGTTTTTATTTTATTTTAATACATATAATTAAAAATTTAATGTTTAAATTATCAGTTTTGGTTCATTTTAGTACCTAAAGTTTCAATTTTGTTCAAAATTTAACATTCAATTTTGAACGATGTACTAAAATAAAACAAAAACTAACCTTTAGATATGGATTTTAGAAAATTGAAAGTTTATGTACTAAAACAAACCAAAATTAATAATTTAGATACTAACCACGTACTTTACCTTAATTGATTCACATGGCATGTTCTATCTTTTTATTAATTGTGACTCATTCAAAAATATTTTTTAAAATGAATATATATATATACACACACAAAGATAAGACTTAATTATATAGTATAAAATTTTTAATTTTATATAAATATGAGACCATGAAATAAAATAAATTTTAGAGAATACATGAACCCACCATTGTTTACTAATATTAATGTATTATAACATCCGTACACTTGTTGGTATGCCCCCCTGAATAGAGTTTTTGGCATTTTTGTGAAAAATGGAAGGCTAAAAGTTGGGGAAGTTATGTTGTACGACAGCTAAAAAATGACGTGTTCGGTTAAACAAGTGAACGGTTAAAATCGAGACCGATTATGTTATATCATTTAATCGGAAATATTAATTGAGTTGGTAATAAAAAAGGTAATAACCGATTATGTTATCTTCCTGTGTAAAATGCGCCAAAAAATATAGACAATAACATAATCGGTTAATTACTGTTAATATTATCAAGCACAATAACATATCAGGTAGCGCTTATATAACGTAATAGGTAGCGCTTATATAATAAAATAGATTAATTACTTAATTTGTTATTACAACATATTAGGTAAACGCCTAAAATGTTACCAAGGATACCATAATCGATTATTACCGTTAATATTATCAAGCACAATAACATATTAGGTAGCACTTATATAACGTAATATGTAGCGCTTATATAATAAAATAGGTTAATTACTTAATTTGTTATTACAACATATTAGGTAAACGCTTAAAATGTTACCAAGGATAACATAATTGTTTTATTACTGGAAACATTATCAAGCATAATAACATATTAGGTAGCGCTTGTGTAACATAATAGGTTGCACATTATTAAAGCTGATGGGGTCTTAGAAATCCGAAGATAACAAAATAGATAATTACTTAATTTGTTATCAGTTATGGTAAACTTACCTTAGGAATAAGTGTTAACAAAATTTAAACTGATGGAGCCATTAGGAATCCCACGATAACATAACCGGTTAATCACTTGATTTGTTATCAAGCTTTATCAACATGGTAATTGTTTACGCATATTATAATGATACCGATTGACTTTAACCGTTTTCATTGAAAATTAATCTATTACTTTAAAGTAATAGATTTCGAAATTATAAGTATGGAATATATATATAATGTGTGTGTGTGGTTAAAGCTGATAGAGCCTTAGAACCTTGTATATTGTTTACTTATATTTTCATGATACAGAATGAATTTAACTGTTTTCATTGTCAATTAACATATTACTTAAAAGTAATATATATATATATATCGATACATTTTGTGTGCGTTTGAGCCTCCTGTGTATAATATTACTTAAAAGTAATAGCCTTCAAGTTGGTTTAAAGTATCGAGATAACAAAGTATTGATACATATATAAAAGTTTATGATATTATCATTATACTGGTATAATTTTACCGTGTACCTTGTAAATTTAACTATTACTTATACAAAGCTCATAAAGGGTTATCAGAATGTTGGATTTACACAAAAGACATATACAATACACTTGAAAGATGTAAAGCAAAGGAAATTGTCAATTGGGTGTCAATGCAGTAATTGCTTACTTTTAACCGGTACTTGGAGTATCGATACTTTAACCTTGCCAAACAATATGTAGAATAGAGTCTCTCGTAAATCATGGTCGGAATCAGTTCTGTAACTGAGATTATCCAGGTTAATCATGTTGACTGCATAGCCAATAAAACTCGGGGGTCCAAATGGTAAGCTAGGAATTGTTAATACAAGTTTTCTTTGAGGGTTTAGGGACTGAATCCCTCCAACGTTAGGAGGCATGATTGAACATTACATATAATATTTGTACTCAGTTCTTGAAGAATTATTCTTCATTGTATATAAGGATAGCTGTAATGAAATCCGTTCACGTTTCGGGACCAATTAGTTAGAGGCATGCAATACCCTATATTCTCGAGGCAGAGCACAAGAAATGTGACACTTACAGATTTACCAAGAGCGGTAGCTTTTGCTCTGCATGAAGAACGGACCTAGAATCAACTTTGCAATTATGCCTATCATGCTGAAGAGAACCTGTTGAATTATAGGATTTGCACACAACTGCGAGAATTTTAAACCCTAAACCCTACGACTCTACTAAAATTATGCAACAGAGATACCAGGATTTCCCATAAAATGCTTGTAGTTGTGTGCAAATCCTATCATTCTACATGTTCTCTTCAGTGGTATAGGCATAATTGCAAAGTTGATTCTAGGTTCGGTCTTTATGCAGAGCAAAAGCTACTGCTCTTGGTAAATCTTTAAATGCCAGATTTCTTGTGCTCTGCCTCGAAGATATAGGGTACTGCATGCATCTAACTAATTGGTCCCGAAATGAGAACGAATATCATTACAACTATCCTTATATACAATGAAGAACAATTCTTCGAAAACTGAATACAACTATTATATGTAATGTTCAATCATGCAATCCTTACGATGGAGGGATTTAGTCCCTAAACTGTCAAAGAAAGCTTGTCTTACCAATTCCTAGCTTACCAGTTGAACCTTGCAAGGGGGTTTTATTGGCTATGCAGTCAACATGATTATGAGTTTCCTTTATCCTTTGGCATTCAGTCAGACTGTAGATATTTGAAATTTGTAATCAATTAAAAGTTCTTAAATACTTTAATCCAATTACCATTTCAAGAACAATTACATGAATACATTGATACTTACTGGTTGCTTTCGATTTTCTTCAGTGTTGATACGTTGGGGCTCCATTTGAAGGTCATCATCTTCGCGAACAAAGATTGAACTTTCAACCTATAATAGGTCCATTCGAAAACATCAAACTTTAAAACCTAACCCCTATTTTTAAAGACTAAAATTCTAAAAAATTAGGGTTTCGACAACATCCTTTCGAGCACATTAAGGAAAAAAAGAGTCCAATCTGGAAATAAATCAAACCCTAATTTATTGTAAAATATCGATAAATTTACCTGAAGATCTGATCGTAACTATTATGAACGCTAGTATTCATCGGAGTGGAAGAGTTCTCTTCTGTATTTAGGTTTAGGGTTTTTGATTTGAGGTTTGTATCAACGATTTTAACATATAAATAATGAAGGAAAAAACAAGCGTAATTTTAAAAAAATATCGATACAAATTTAAAAAGTGTCGATACATTATGTTGACCTATTTTCTAATTAAACCGATATATTTCTACCGGTTATATTGTAAATTTACCTATTACATTATAATTATCGGTTTCGATGTTTTTTGGATCGATACAATTTTAAATGTATTGACCCTTTATGCGTCCACCTCGTTGGGCATTCATTCTGGACAAAAAAAATCGACACAAATTTAAAAAGTGTCGATACAATATGTTTACCTATTCTCTCATAAAACCGATATATTTCTACCGGTTACATTGTAAATTTACGTACTATATTATAATTATCGGTTTCGATGTTTTTGGGATCGATACAATTTTAAATGTATCGACACTTTATGCGTGCACCTCTTTGGGCATTCATTCTGGATCAAAAGTATCGACACAAATTTAAAAAGTATCGATACATTATGTGGACCTATTTTCTAATTAAACCGGTATATTTCTACATGTTACATTGTAAATTTACCTATTATATTATAATTATCGGTTTCGATGTTTTTAGGATCGATACTTTTAATAAATATATCGACACTTTATGTGTGCACCTCGTTTGACATTCATTCTGGACAAAAAGTATAGACACAATTTAAAAAGGTATCGATACATTATGTTGACCTATTTTATAATTAACCAGTATATTTCTACCGGTTACATTGTAAATTTACCTATTACATTATAATTATCGGTTTCGATGTTTTTTGGAATCGATACTTTTAATAAATGTATCGACACTTTATGCGTGCACCTCGTTTGGCATTCATTCTGGACAAAAAGTATCAACACAATTTAAAAAAGTATCGATACATTATGTTGATCTATTTTCTAATTAACCGATATATTTCTACCGGTTACATTGTAAATTTACCTATTATATTATAATTATCAGTTTCGATGTTTTGAGATCGATACTTACAATAAATGTATCGACACTTTATGTGTGCATCTTGTTTGGAATTCATTCTGGACCAAAAGTATCGAAACAAATTTAAAAAGTATCGACATAAATTTTAAAAGTATCGATACATTGTGTTGACCTATTTTCTAATTAAACCGGTATATTTCTACCGATTACATTGTAAATTTATCTATTACATTATAATTATCGGGTTCGATGTTTTTGGGATCGATACAATTTTAAAAATTATCGATACATTATGTTTACTTATTCTCTCATTAAACCGATATATTTTACCTATTACTTTATAATAATCGGTTTCGATATTTTGAGGATCGATACTTACAATAAATATATCGACACTTTATGTGTGCATCTCGTTTGGCAATTATTGAGCAAACTTTGTGTTTACTAATTTTGTCATTAAAAAGTGTATTTTTACCACTTACATTGTAATTTTACCTATTACTTTAATAATGTGTTTCGATACATTTGCACGCAGATATAAAATAAATTAATAACTAGTATTGATATTTCAACAATCCTCATATGTTTCGATATACAGAGAAGCAAAATATGGATATAAAATCCTGACCAATTAATCAACAACAATTCGAAGATCAAATGTCATTATATATTCGGAGAAATCAACCTAAATGAAACGCGAAGAAAATCCCGACCATCATAATTTTGAGTAACAAGTAGGAAGATTGGATATGCGAAGAATGACTTCCGAATATTATCCATTTCATCCAGCTCATGAAGATAGGAGAACCGTAAACCGAAATCGTCTGAGAGAAACATAACTGATGTAGAAGCAGCTGCATATTTAAAATCTCAAAGGCGATCCATTTGGTTCTCAAACATTTAAAGCATCAGAAGCATTTCAGACTTATGATTTGGGTATCACACGGGTAATGCAACAAAATGCATCAAAAAAATTTCGAGAATTAAACGCTAGATCTTTTAATAATAATGTTAAATAATGGAAGATACACACGTAAAGCATAAGTATCGGTACAATTAACAATGTAAACTGATAAATGTTCTCCGGTATAATGAAAATAGTCGTAAATGACAAGTTGAGATGCTTGTCATGTACTCCTATTATCATTGCATCGGTAGAATTTTACCGTTTACATTGTTAATTTAGCCAATTATCGATACTTTATACACGTGTACCCTTCAATTATTTTTATTATTATTACTACAAGTTGTAGCCCTCAATTATCGGGATTTTAGTTGCCCTTTGTTGCATTTCCCATATACCACCCATATCATACGTTCGAACTGTTTCTGACGCTTTAACTGTTTGAGAACCAAATGCATCACCGTTGAGATTTTAAATCTGCAGTTGCTTCTACATCAAGTATATTTTGGTAAGATGATTTTGATTTAGGGTTAACCTATCTTAATGAGCTGGCTGAAATGGATAATATCTGAAAGACATTCTTCGGATATCCAATCTTCATGCTTGTTACTAAAATTTATGATGGTTGGGATTTCCCTCGCGTTTCATGTTGGGAAAAAAACAAAGGAAATTGAGAATAATCAATAATAACATGCAAATTGTCTAAGTTAATAAGTTTTGAAAAAGGTAAGTTGTTACCTTAGAAATGGAATTTGATGTTACCTACCGATGCATCTATTGAGTAAGTTGTTGTTTGGATGAAACAAAGGCCCGAGCTCATATTTATAGTTGAGCCGAAATTTATATTGTAATTCAAACTCAAATTGAAATTTAAATTCAAACTCCATTTAAATATGAAATGAACATGAAATGCAGTGTTAAATTGAACATGGAAATTGTATAATTGATTCGTACTGTTCGAGTAACATGCATTATGAACCATCAAGCCAGTAAAAGACAATACTGATTCAGTTCAAAGCTGAGTTGTGAGTTGATGGGGTTGTCACACTTGTCACATGAGAATAAAGTACTCACATGGAAAAGAAGAGGAGATAGATAGATTGTTATGCACAACCCATCCGAATGGAATATTTACTATGTAAGTGACATGCTATACTGTGGAATATTAAAATACACAGCTATTGTGCTATATGTTTTAGTAATTTTAAATTGAAAATAGTGCATATGTGTATTATGTGAATCAAATGAAAATATACACACAATATAATCAAACCAAACATACATACACAACAAATTTATATATAACAATGTTCAAATAATGTACCCACAACGAAATTAATCCGATGAAAAAGGGTTATTTCTAACGAAGTCCGGAACATTAGGCGTCTTCCACAAATTTTCCAAATACTCTCGTATGTTACTGTCTTTTCTGAGAACATATATAAATAATTTCAATTATCAAACTAATCAGATGCAATTTTACTAACAAGAAACTAAATTCGCATAAGCAGGAATAAATTTGTGTCATACCTAAAGCATTGTCCTCTGAATAGGAAGCGTTAAAGGGATGTGGACATATGTAATTGTATTGCTATATAAAACATAAATTATTAATCAACCAATGTATGAACACCTATTTAACTGGAAAAACATATGGCATAAATGTAACTTACCGGATTATAAATCATTTTTCACGCTGAATCATCGACTAACAATGTATTTAGGGCGTTAAAATTAGGATACACATTCCAAACATCATAGAGATCTTTACAGTAGGTAATGTTATCTTCTTTTTTGCACTTTCCTTGATCCTGTTTACAAACAATCGAACATAAATATGTAGGAATCATAGACAAATAAAAGTCAGCAAAGTGTAATGACATTCATTTTACCCAAATGAATAGAAACTGGTCAGACAACAAAGGTAGTTTCTGAAGTACACGGTCGATGTTATGCCTGAGATTGTAACCAAGTTTGAATGTTAACATTTAATTGTATATTAACGATTTTGTCTATACTAATTCAACTGCTTAACAGTTCTAACCTCATCTTGGAAGACCAAATTGAAACAACAAAATTTTCTAAACAAAAATGTATAAATTCATATACTCATACAACATGAAGAAAATGATATTAAATTTGTACACTTATATGTTAAAATAATGGATACAAATGAACATAATTAAAACCTTTTGGATTTCTTAAGACATAAAAAATTACAAGTTTTCTTGCCGGCGGTGCTGCTAACATGATATACTTGTTTGAATCAGCATCATCATCGTCGTTATTATCTTCATCTTCATCGTCATCTTCATTGAGCGCTTGGTTGTCCACATCTGTTAAAAGAAAATCAAATACATTTTACAACGTGTAAATGTTTAGAAACGTAAATAATTAATTACCTAACTCGTTTGATGTCGTTGATATAATTCGTCACGCAAGATGGATACTTCATCGCGCAAAGATGCAATATTGGCTCGCATTTCGCTCACAACGGAATCAATATGCTCCTGAAAATTGACCATGTATTCCATCACTGTCTTAATTATGACATCCTCTCTACCTAGAGCATCTTCCATCATTGCGTCTCCTATTGGTTGGTTGTCTTCATGGCGAACGGGGTCCATTTGCTCATTCTCTTGTTCTAATCCAACGACATCCTTGACACGCTTCCAACCGATATTTTCAAAAAAAATCGTTTCCCGCTCTAGTCTTTAATAACATGTCAATATTGCGGGTTAATCGACCAAGGAAGTCTTGCAAAAAATCAACTTCATGTTTCTTCAACAGATGGGTGATGACACATCCATATGGTAGTGAAGTTGAAATTGATGCTCCCTTTGTGACCATATATACAATTGTCTTAAATATCAGTTTAGCAATGTTTGGATCCGTTTTGGATCTATACTTTGCTAACCACCAATAATCCCAGTCTCAAATCACTGAAAATATACCCCCAGAAGGCCGAATAAACCAAGTGATCATTTTGTGAAACACTCTCGACTCTACATCTAGGTGAATTGGGCTATTTCTATCACCACGTTGGATTGTAGTTTCTAAATCATTCTCATCCCATTCCCCTTTATTCTCGACACCTATACAAAAAGTAATAGTATCCGGAGATATATATATATATATATATATATATTTCCCCATGACATAAGTATTAATTCCTATTATATTAGTCTTATTAGGCTCACGCTCGAAGAAAGCATTGTTGTAGAATACTCTAACTAGGTTGGGGTAATATTTTGGTTATACACCAAAGAATTCAAGCCAACCCCAAGATGTAAATGTGGATTTAAAACTAAAATCATATTTCTCATCGAACAAGAAACTCATGTCAATGACACGTTCTGGACGAATCTTCCTTATTTTGAAACTCCTATGCCATCTTTCTTTCTCCTCATCGGTTCTAAAGTTCTGAGTTTCGAACGACCTGATTTGTTTAGAAGAAGCGCTTGGTTGAGGAGAAGATTATCGTTGAGAAGAGCTTGGTTGAGAAGAAGGTTTAGGATTCCTGCGCCTCTAACGTTTTGGAGCCATTTAGGTGTGGATGTTGTTACATTGGAACACAAACATATTAAGGAAAAAATAATCCAATCTGGGAATCAATCAAACCCTAATTTATGGTAAAATATTGATAAATTTACATGAAGATCTGATCGTAGCTGTTATGAACGCTGGTATTCGTC
The DNA here is from genome assembly GCF_006381635.1 of Hibiscus syriacus. Classification (NCBI taxonomy): domain Eukaryota; kingdom Viridiplantae; phylum Streptophyta; class Magnoliopsida; order Malvales; family Malvaceae; genus Hibiscus; species Hibiscus syriacus. The sequence goes on from NW_024063319.1 coordinate 3,028,300, forward strand.
GGAGTGGATGAGTTCTCTTTTGCCTTTAGGTTTAGGGTTTTTCGATTTGGGGTTTGTATCGATTCTTTTAACATATAAATAATGAAGGAAAAAACACGCGTAATTTAAAAAATATCGATATAATTTAAAAAGTGTCGATACAATATGTTTACCTATTCTCTCATAAAACCGGTATATTTTTACCAGTTACATTGTAAATTTACCTATTACATTATAATTATCAGTTTCGATGTTTTTGGGATCGATACAATTTTAAATGTATCGACACTTTATGCGTGCACCTCGTTGGGCATTCATTCTAGACAAAAAGTATCGACAAAAATTTAAAAAGTGTCGATACAATATGTTTACCTATTTTCTCATAAAACTGGTATATTTTTACTGGTTACATTGTAAATTTACATATTACATTATAATTATCGGTTTTGATGTTTTTGGGATTGATACTTTTAATAAATGTATCGACACTTTATACGTGCACCTCGTTGGGAATTCATTCTGTACAAAAAGTATCGACACAAATTTAAAAAGTGTCAATATATTACGTTGACCTATTTTCTAATTAAACTGGTATATTTCTACCGGTTACATTGTAAATTTACCTATTACATTATAATTATCGGTTTCGATGTTTTCGGGATCGATACAATTTTAAATGTATCGACACTTTATGCTTGTACCTCGTTGGTCATTCATTCTGGACCAAACGTATCGACACAATTTAAAAAAGTATCGACACAATATGTTGACCTATTCTGTCATAAAATCGATATATTCTTACCGGTTACATTGTAAATTTATCGATTACTTTATAATTATTGGTTTCGATGTTTTTGGGATCGATACAATTTTAAAATTATCGATACATTATGTTTACCTATTCTCTCATTAAACCGGTATATTTTACCTATTACTTTATAATAATCGGTTTCGATGTTTTGAGGATCGATACTTACAATAAATGTATCAACACTTTATGCGTGCATCTCGTTTGGCAATCATTCTGGACATAAAGTATCGATATAATTTATAAAAATATAGATACATTATGTTGACCTATTTTCTCTTAAAATCGATATATTTTTACCGGTTACATTGTAAATTTACCTATTACTTTATAATGTGTCGATACTTATGATAAATGTATCGATACCTCAAGTTTGGGAACCATACTAGAAAAAAATGTTAGAAACTTTGTGTTTACTAATTTTGTCATTAAAAAAGTCTATTTTTACCACTTATATTATAAATTTACCTTACTTTAAAGTAATAAAAGTTAAATTTTGTAGTTATTGTACATACCTAAATATGTCTTACGAGATTAATGTTGTATCCACCATTCAACTACCACATCATATTAAAAGCACCACTAAAACATGTTGTTCTATGAACCTCTACTTACATCTCAATCAACTCCTGTTGGGACCACTGAACTTGCACAACCAAATTTTTTGCATATGGATCATACTGCATCAGACAATGTTAAGCCAACCAAGGAATACCATGAAGTACATATTGCTGATGAATCTGACAGATTGGTTGGTTAGCTCTTATCTTCACGTGATCAAGCTTGGTACTTTTACAAGGGATTCGCACGGAAACATGGTTTTAGTTCACGTCGGGGAACAACACGGCTTGATATGGAAGGGAATGTGAAGACACAAGAATTTTGTTGTTCCAAAAAAGGGTTTCGAGTATCCAAAGTCAGTATTATTGATCATCAACGTGCTTATACAGCAGTCACAAGAATGGGATGCAAGGCTAAAGTCGTAGTTACAACAATAAATACAAAAGATCAGTGGGTTGTAAGTAAGTCTTCTCAGAAACATAATCAAGCATTGTGCACACCTGCTATGACACCATTTATGCGTTCTAATAGAGCTGTAAGTAAGGATGATATCAATGAGGTAATAGCATTGAAAGAGGTCGGTGTTGGCACGTCACAAGTAATGAACTATTTAACGCAGCAGGCAGAGGGTTATCATAATGTTGGATTTACACATAAAGACCTCTACAATACACTTGAAAAAGCTAAAGCAAAGGAAATCTCCAATGGGGATGTGAATGCGCTTATTACTTACTTTGATTATAAGAAACATGATGATCCTGGGTTTTTTATGACATACTCGGTAGACGAATCATAGGCATTGCATAATCTTATTTGGTATGATTCTACATCGAGATCAGATTACACATGCTTTGATGATGTAATTGCGTTTGACACAACGATAATTTGTATGATCGACCAATTATGCCTATTGTCAGTGTCAATCATCACCATAACACAATTGTTTTTACTACTGCCATAATCGCTGACGAGACATCCCAATCCTTCGAGTGAGTGCTAAAGAATTTTTTAGAAGCCATGATGAATAAATCGCCTATTTCAGTTGTCACCGATGGGGATAGGGTAATGGAGAGGGCTATCAAATCTGTTATCCCTTCTGCTAAGCACAAATTATATTCTTGGCATCTTTCTCTCAATGCACAAGCTAACATTGGTGACCCAAAATTTACAGTAGCATTCTCAAAATGCATGATTTCCTGGTGGACAACCGACAAATTTGATATTCACTGGCGTTCAATTGTTTCAAAATTCAATGTCGAAAAGCATCCATGGGTGATTGAGAAGGGAAATACTTGACACTTATAGGCACAAACATATCTAACCGGTCATTTCTTTGCCAATATTCGCTCAATAAAAAAGTGCGAGTCTATGAATGCTTCACTCGCGATTGTATTGAAACACAAGAAGACATATTTAGATGTTGTTCGTGCAATTGAATAAGGAATTAGTAGAATGCATATAAACGAGTTGAAAGCAGATTACTTAAGTTCCCAGACGAAGCCTTTCCAGATCACAAAACTGATTGACCATGAAAGCCATGCTGCTGAGATTTATACGTGCAAATCTTTTTGTTTGTTCCAAGAAGAACTTCAATGGGAGACGTTGTACCAGATTCAGGAAGAGATTCAGTCCTTATGAGATGAATGTCAAAATTATATTTTAACAAAGTAAAAAGAAAAAATAAGACATTTGAAATCAGTTTTGATTTCGATACGAAAACCCTAAATTACTCATATAGAAAATTCAAGACCGTTGGACTTCCATGTCGCCATCAACTTCATGTTTTGAAGCACTTGGATTACACATATTTTCCCTGATCTTTGATTCAAAGTAGGTGGACTAAGGATGCGAAGGCTTGTGCACCCAGTTTTGTTGACTTGAATGTGCCTCCAGAAGTAATGCAAATGGCAAGGTTCACTGCTCTACGTGCGACGTCAAGTCAGTTATGCTACATTGCATCAAAGACAGATGTTTTTTTTAAACTGCAAGAGATGAGATGGAAAGACTAACAACAGAATTTAAAAACTCATTTGGTTTGAATGATTCATTTAACCGAAGTAGTATAGTAAACAACGTTCGCGACCCTCAACGAAAACAACGCAAGCGAAAAGAAGTACCAAAGAACAAGGTCGAGAAGAAAATTAGGCGATGTGGGTTCTACAACGGTGAGTGACATAAGAAACTAACATGTCCTCAAGTTAAGCTCAGTTTGGAAACAAGCACACAATCTACATCAAATGATTTTCTCGAAGACAATGGAATGACCATTTTGTCCCGCACATGATGACAATTATGTTAGTGACATTTGAAATAATGCAGACAACGATCTTCATATATCATAAGTATCGACATGACTCCTACTATGTATAAAAAACGTGTAAAACAACCTATTGCTAACTTTTCTCATCTCATACATAATTATATTCAGATATAAAATTATAAATCGTATACAAAATTTCCCTTACATTTACATCATCGTGCCCTTTTGTTATTCTTGTGTCTGATGGAAGCTTTTTTCATCTTCTCTCTCCGTTTATTTTGATCGTGGCTTACGAGATCGTTTAATATTCGCATACGGTCTTATTTTCCAACAACCTATATTCAAATTGTCAGTACGTTAAGTATTGTAAATCACAACATTCAATCTACGACTTTTAACAATTTATCTGCAAACTAATTTTTTATTCCACTTACAAAATCACCAGTTGCCCCTCTAGAACCGATCGATTCTATCCGCATAATCACATAAATGCTGCAATGATATCTGTTACAAAATTTGAATACCACATTTGTCAATTATGAAACCTGAATAAATTAAGCTTTCTATTTATGATAACATGTCATACCCATTCAATTGCTCATTCATCTTATCCTCCAAAAATTTGAATTGTTTCAATGGGACCTTTAGACGACCACGTGCTTCTATAAAAATGTGTTCCTGATTATATCTATCTAATATTATCATCTGCATTAAAAAATATCAAGTTATGATCCAAACAAATTATGCATTATAATTTACATAATTTCCTTTCATACATACCAATCTCTTAGCATCCTTCATTCTCTGTTTGGCCGCTGGAGATGAAAATAGACTATCATATACCGTTGCAACACATTCTACCTTATCCAACACCAACAGATACCAATGGGAACCATTGTAGTTTATTGTGATCAGGATCTGCAATAAATTTTACACCCAATTTGACAAAATTCAACATTATATATCCTAAAACATCATTTTCAATTCGTATGGTGTTTTACCTTGTCACACTCGGTGAATTTCACATAGTCATCCAATATCGATCCCCAAAAGCTCGCAACACCATCAACAGTTGCTAAGTCCTCCAATTCCTGTTGCTGCATTTAGGCGACAATCATTATTAATTTACCGTCTATAACACTACTTTTCAACATTTATTAATTTAACTCACCGCTAAGTGGTATGGAATGTAGCCAATCTTCCCGCGTAACTTTTTCGATTCGTAACATAATGTCCAACCGAACAAATCAATAACCTAATAAAATTAATTACACAATCAGAACATATTCACTAGGTTTTAACATTTTTTTACTTTCTACTTACCGCACCACCAACCCATTCCATAGGCTTCAACGTTTCAACGTCGGATACAGTAGCAAATTGATTTCCCATTGCGATTACAACATATCTGTATGAAGCATTAGGATTAATATTTTTTCATGAAATATTTAAATATCACTCACAAAGAAATATATTTCACTTACGACGATTCTAACTCACTATTCCATAAATAATCACACATTGCAGCTTCGTAATCACCAATTCCGCTTGGAATTTCCGCTTTTCAACCTATAATTTTGCATACAAGTTTTTGTCACAACAACATAATAAAAATCAAATTAAGTTTTTTTTATTCAACTTACCTTCTGCTTATTCTTATTGGGTGAAGGACATTCTGAATCCAAATCTGCATCTATAACACTCTCTGGTGTATAAATCACATCCACATCCTTCCTCCTCACTTCCTCCATCTTTTATTCTTTATATTTTTTCAATTCATCGTATTTTTCCTCTACATAACTCTTCATCTCTTTTATTTCACCCTTCATTTTTCCCCTTCATCTAACTTTCTCTCAACCACTCCCTTTACCCCTGTAAGTTCACCCCTTTAATCCATAAATTCCTTCACCACTCCATCAATTTTTCCACCTATCACCATCTCAACTTCACCCCTCAACTCCACAAATTCTTTCACCACTCCATCTATTTTCCACCCACTTCCCCCTTAAGCCTCTCAATTGCCTCTTCGACTCTTGATTGTCTTTGCAAAATATCAAAAAGGAATTTTTTTACATCCGCCAATTCAGACATCAAAATGTCGAATTTACTCTATTTTCCCTCACTGTCATCCCCCTAATACCATCTCTTCTTTCTTCTCCCCTGCCTCCACTGTCTCCTTACAAATAACCTTCAAAATTAAATTACAATATTAATACATTTTGTTGATTTTCTTAATATTATTTAATTACATTTATTACCCTTTCTTGCTTCTTCAGTCTATCCAACTTCAACTTCGCCATCACTTTAACCACCTCTTCCTTCCCGCATGCACGGATGTGTGCCACTCTGGTTCTTTCATATACCGACACACTATTAAGGTCCGACCAAAATTCGAACAGTGTAACATGCTTTTATAATTAAATTTATCATTTTATATAATAACTATACTATCATTTTATATAAAAAAACAAAAACGTTCTTCAACTCATTTACCTCTAAGATTACTATGCACCATTTGAGGTATCTCTAGTAGCCCTTTTGAAAGCTGATTATTGATTTAATCAATCTCGAATAGACATATTCATCCCAATTTAATTCACCTTTCAAGCCTTCATCGCAAATTAGCTTCATATTGTCCTTGCTCGTTGATGTATCACCCGTTGGACAAAGAAAGATCTCGACAAGGTACAATAGAACTCGGGACTTCAGGTTATCCCCCTCGTAAGATCCACTTTTGATTTCCTCTTTAAGTTCAGTATATGTCACCTTGTGCTTCAAATCATATTTAGAGGCAAGTGCTTTCCATTTACTAGTCTTACTGACTTCTATAACAATTTTGCCTTTATTTTCTAACTCCAAGACGACTGCAACATATGGGACCCCCAGAGAAAATGAATAATCACCATATTTAACCATACATTGTTGGACATCGAATTGCTCCACCAAGGATCGAAACAATTCCCTCTGAATTGGTCGATCCCTTACTCCTATCAAAGATTCAAACCTCATTTCTTTCAGCACATTCAATTGCTCATTTTCCTCAAGGTGTTCAATTAATGAATTCACTATTTTTATGATGCACCTTGTCGACACTTCCTACATTTTTTTAAAAATATATAATGTTATTGTTCTTATATATCTTTTATCAAAGTATTTACAAGTTTAATGAATACTTTCTTTTCATGTGCTTTCCTTCAAGCTTTGTATTCTTGTCTATCCATATTTGACCGTGTCAAGTAAGGTTCATTCTCAGCATCAGTCATCGACTTCCATTTCTCCAACACATAATTTCTCACCTAAAATTAAGCATAAAAGTTTCTTAATCAATGCATTAACGCTAAATAATACTCAATGTCAATTTCATTTTATATACCGAATCGATGTGATTGCCAGCTTCCTTCATCCTTTGGCATTCGGTCATACTGTCAACATTTAAAATTTGTAATCAATTTAAAGTTCTTAAATGCTTTAATCCAATTACCATTTCAACAATAATAACAAAAATACATTGATACTTACTAGAAGTACATATATCCAGCCTTTGGTTGCTTTCAACTCTTAGCCTCAATTTCAAAGTCATCTTCGCGATCAACAATTGCAAGATCCATTGACTTCATTGTTCCTTCATATATCAGTTTACACAAATCAAAATCAAATACTGGTTACATACAATTTATTCAATATGCAAATATCGATAACTACTCTTGTAGTAAAATGGTTTCCTTCAAAAGATTTTAAATGGCCACTACTATAAGTATCGACACATTTATACACCTGCAATATCATTTTCTACCTATAATATTATATACAAGTATCAATATTTATTTTCTACCTATAATATTATATAATCGGTCCCAAATCCTTCTTGGCTTTGAAATCCCCAAATCAAACCCAAAAACTCTAATCCCTATTTTCTTCAAACGAATGAGAATACTCTATACAACTTACATTATCATTTTTTACCTATAATATTTTATAAAAGTATCAATATTTATTATCTACCTAGAATATCACTTTCTACCTGTAATCGGTCTCAAATGCTTCTTTACTTTAAAAACCCCAAACAACAAATAAAACCCCTATTTCTGATTATTGTAATAATAAAAAACTAGGGTTTCGACAACGTACTTTTCGATTCGACTGTAGCAACAAACAAACAAAATTCGCTTTAAAATCGCCTTCTGAAATGCAGCAACAATTACGCTTCGATTTCAAAAACTCGGCCGTCTCTTTATATATTTTCAAAAGAAATTTAGCTATGCCTTTTATATTTTAACCGGATATGTTATTTATATTTAATCGATACAATTACCAAAGTGTCGATACTTTTATGTCAGATGTCAATACTTTCGATAGGATATTTACATGTTTCTTTTAAAAGTATCGATAATTTATTACGCGTACTTATTAAAGTATTGACACATTCAACATATATGGTAGCACTTTACTGGTTTTGTCATAATGAAACTGATTTTTTCATATTTTTACCTGTTATATTGTTATGTATCGATACGTTTTTCTAAAAATATCGACACTTTATAGGTGCTATTACTGTTTTTATTTTAAATTCTAAAAGTGTCGATACTTATTTCAATGTAATCGATACTTTCAACATATCTGGTAGCGCTTTACCGGTTTTGTCATAATAAAACCGGTTTTGTCATATTTTTACCTGTTATTTTGTTATGGATCGATACATTTTTATAAAGTATCGACACTTTATAGGCGCTATTACTGCTTCTCTTTTAAATTCCAAAAGTGTCGATACTTATTTCAATGGAATCGATACTTTCAACATATCTAGTAAAGCTTTACCGGTTTTGTCATAATGAAATCGGTTTTGTCATATTTTTACATGTTATATTGTTATGGATCGATACATTTTTATAAAGTATCGACACTTTATAGACGCTATTACTGCTTATCTTTTAAATTCCAAAAGTGTCGATACTTATTTCAATGGAATCGATACTTTCAACATATCCAGTAGCGCTTTACCGGTTTTGTCATAATGAAACCGATTTTGTCATATTTTTACATGTTATATTGTTATGGATCGATATATTTTTATTTGTATCGATACATACCGACAAGCTAAGTTTTCTGGTTGCCAATTTTTTTAATATTTCTTCATGATTTCTACCTACAACATTATTATTACTCAACATTTCTGGTAGCAGTAACCGAATTTGTTAAATATCTTAAAATGTATCTGATAACGCCGTATATTATTCGTATATTAGTTTGCCTTTCCTAAGACAACCCCTAAAAGTTGTCAAGTTGAACAAGCAACGAGACTTTTTTAGCTCCTTTCACAAACACATCTTTGAATTTTTACAGCTGATTTTGTCTGCCACATTCATAGGATGCCTTCATATACGATTAAAAAAATACAATATCGCAAATATTAATATTTTTTTACATTTTCAATAAAGCGTTACTTAAAACACTATTTTTCTATCGAAAATGTTAATATTGGACATTACTTAAAATATTATTTTTTTTCTACCAGAAATGTTAATATTGGGTTCTACCAAAAATTAGTTCGAGAAATTAATATTTTCGGTAAAAAATAATATTTTAGATAACGTTTTACCGAAAATATTAAAAAAATATTAATATTTCTGATAAAACATTTTCTTAATTGCATATTAAGACTACCGTAAAACATAACTACCCATGTTTATATGCAGATAAAAACTATAAACAAGGCCTTGATGCCATATTGAGGAGAACGGGTCTCACCCAAGATCACACGAAAATAATATACCATTACTGACAAAGCTTGATTGAATTGAGAACAACCTCTCCCAAACTTTCGGTTTTAACTGATTTAATATATCGAATCCAAGTTTTTTATTATTAATTGGTCGGTTAATTTTAGATTCAATCAGTTAATAATTAATAATTTTTTTAAACTTTAGTTATTGGTTAATTCGATTCCAAATCGATTAATTAATTAAAATGATTAAATATCTAATCGATTAATTGGTCGGTTATTTTTAGATTCAATTAGTTAGTAGAGCACAATGCTTTTACTCTTGGGGTCGTTGGATCGAGTTTCACGGGGGGCAATTCATAATTTGGAGGTCTCCACGGAAGCTGCTCTCAACCTGACGTTGGGAGCAGCCTACTATCCTACCTCCCCTTATCCTATTACATATGGGAATAAGGGTCAGCTCAGCTCATTAATATTAAGAGTATTTAAACTTCAATTTTAACCGAATCAACATACCAAATTAACTGAATTAATCGAAAATATTATATATTTGATATATATTATATATTATTAAGAAATTTTGATTAATTTAATTAACAGACCGATTAACAGAACTTCGTTCGATTCGATTAATTATTTTGATTTTTTTTAGGTTCAATTAATTATTAATAAAAATTTTATTAATGAATTTTTAGAAGTTTGTTTGATCGATTTACGGAACCTACCTATTAAACACTCCTACCACTGTTACATAGTTACGAATGCCATTGCCTACTCAATTACAAACATTAAGGTCCCATAGCAATTAAATTCTATTAAGGCCATATATGAGTAGATTTCATATTAAACTATTACAAATGCTATAAATTAATTAAAGGGTAAACTATACTGATAGTCCATGTACTTTTAAAGCATTTACATTTAGTCATCAAACTTTTAAAACTTACATTACAATCACCAAACTTTCATATAAAGATGGTAGTGATAGTAACACAGGCAAATTAATCATTATTAGATTAATCACTAAACTTTTGAAACGGACAGTTTAAAAGCTATAAGACTACTAGAGTAAACAATCTTGAATAATACTAGTTCATCGTTACTGTCACACACGGGTGAGTTGTTAAATCGTGAGTGAAAACTATGTTTTAATCATTTTTGTAGTGGAAGTAACATATCGATTGATGGTTTAGCCAAGTTAGCTTGGTACCTCTCTTTCGGATATCATTTGTTTCATACTCCGCCTGAGATGATTGTTCAAATTTTACAAGATGATTGCTATGGACTGCATCAACATATTCGAGATATGTTAAAAGCTCATGTTATGTAGAAATTTATAACTTTCTAGTTTTCTTCCAATGTTATAAAAAAAAGTATATTAAAACTTTAACAATTGTAATGCAAAATTTAAAAGCTTGGTGACCAAAATGCAAGCATCCTAAAAATTTAGGGACTACCAGTGCAGTTTGCCCTCAAATTTAAAACTGTTAAAGGATACGAAAATTTCTAGTATAAAAGAAACACAATGTTTGGGGTGTAGTGAAGTCTGAAGAACATCCTATTGAACCATTTCACCTAAAGAAAAAAAATATATAATAGATCAAGTAAAACCTGTCAAATACAAAGCTCAAAATCCATTTCAAAACACTGCTGGCTTCCCATATTTTCTCCCCTTTGTATATGCTGTACAATCTCAAGAAAATTAATGCACTTTCTAAGATCATGACAATGGTCGGGACTAATCTTCTTCAAACTCCATTGAAATGTAGCATCTTTTCTTTTCAAGTAACTTTTGTTTTGAGTATTAGCTGAAGGGAGACCTTTGAGGAGTGTCTTTCCTCTTGTTCAACTGTTTTTGAGGCTTTAAACTTTCGGTCACTCGTGTTTTGGTCTTCTCTTCCGAAAGATCCGTCGACGAGAGCGTCGATTCCTTTCCCTCCGAACTTGATCCGGAATTTTGATTTTCTTTTAATGAAAGATTCTGAATTTCCTGTATTTGTAATCCCATTTTATGGCTTTGGCCATTAGGCTTCACATCAACAGCTGATACCTGAAAAAACATTGATTAGGTTATGGTCTCAGTTTTAGATGGGAATTAAAGTGGAAAATTTGAGTTCCAAGAAATGAAACCCAAAGCTAACTTTTATACCTTGCATGCAATGGAACAAAAACGATTAGGTGGGTCTTCAAGGTATCTTCCGCAAGCTTCACAGGCTGAACCGGATTTCGATTTCGTTGATGGTTTGGCGCCTTTGGGTTGAGGCCTTGGATTCAAATGTACAGCCTTTTCACCATTGACTTTGTATCTCTGTCAGATAATTAAAACACATTCCAGTAAATAAAACTGTATATGATGATCATTCCTATTCAACTAAAGTTCATCAAAAGAGAAAAAGTAAAAGGCAATCAAAGCAATCACTTGAGTAAATTAGAAGTTGAAAATGTGCAAAATAATTAGAAAGCAATTCAGTAATAGAACAGGGAAAAGCAATTTGGATGTTTCAGCAAACATAATGATATGAAGATCTTCTCTCTTTGATTTCAAATCTTTGATCATCACAATTTCGTGGCCATCTATGCATATATCAGTAACAATTGGAGAAAAAAAATTAATAAGAACTACTTATCCCGAAAAACATGAAGAATTACTTCATTGATTACCATTATCATGAAAACTTCAAACCTCAAGAGTAGTGGAGGTATGGAAAACCTGAATTTTCGAACAGTTGAGATGCTTCTGCATTTCTTGAAGGCGAACGACATCTTGGTATACGTATTTGCAGATCTGAAGCGACTGGTGCTGGCTATGAGCCTTGCAATGCCGGCAAAACTCGAGACAACAGTTGATGCGGAACACATTTTTTTCATTTTTTTCTTAGGTCTTGGTGATCAAAGTAAAGACCAAAGAAGTCATTTTCCAGAAGGGTAGTAAGCCAATCTGTTTTCTGATTAATGTACAACACAACCAACCTACAATACCAAATTCAATTCATTAAATATCAAATGAGCCTTGAAATAAAGTTCTAATTTTTTTTCTTTTGAAATTATAACAACTAATCCAAGTTTAAATCAATGGAAACACAATGGTGAAGCTAATAAACAATGCATAAGATTCAACTTTCAATGTGAATATACCGACTAGACGTATAATTCATTCAAATTTTAATAAACTACAGTATTCAAGATTCAAAATTTCAAACACCAAGAATAAAGTAGCTGAATTCATGAAGATGGTTGAAAGTTTCAACAAAATTAAATCAACCCAAGAAAGTTTACAGTCTGTTTTCCGCGAGTATACAATTGCTGTAATAAATACAATATTGAAAAAAGATTGTATTTCTTTGTATTTATCTAAATTTTCCTGGAAACCAAACAGGTCCTTTATCCCTGATAGTCAAGTAAAACAAAGACCGAAAACCAATAAACAAATACGCGTCATTCAACACTTCAGAATTAACATCGGCGGAAAGAGAAAAACAAAAAAGAGGCAGAATTCTCACCATTTCTTCGCTTTGAATTGGATTATATACTTTCTCACTTGCTCTGATCAATACTCATATGAATGCAATTTGCAAAGAGAAATTGAGGAAAAAAGAAGGAGAAGAGAGACTGTAAGAATGTGGAAACTGGGGAGAGAAAACAGAGAAAGTGATATTCTAAGGAATGTTCAGTGAAAAATAAAATAAAAAATACAGTAATTTTGTGCCATTTGGTGAGGAAATAAATCATTCTGATTGGACAGTTAAAACTGATCCGACGGCTATTATTAATTTGTTTAAAAAAATTGAATGATAGAAATCATGATTAAATAACCAAAAACTAGTAATTCTCATCAACTACTAATAAATAAATAAATATAATTAGTCTATATTATTAATGTATGATTTTTTTAGATCGATATAATTAATTTATATATTATTAATGTATGACATTTTTTTTTAAAATCAATATAAATAATTTATATATTAATAAATAAAAATGATATTTCATAAATAAATAATTGGTGCATGTAGATGTGAGTTACAATAAAGATTTTGTTAACAAAATTATTATTCATGGTAAAACTTTATTCAATGTACAATTGAAAATAATAAACGAAATCTAATCACCTGTACTATTAAAAAAAGTAAATTAAATTGAAGTTTCGGATTAAAACACCTTATATATAGACAAACAAGTGTTTATTATCAAAGAGTTGATTCTTTTTTTTATACGAGAGTTGAGAATCTTTAAATAAATAATATTCAACCATATTTATAAAAAAACAATTCAATTTAATTAATGGTGCATATTCGAAAATGATTAAATAAAAAACTAAAAAAATTATGAAACAAAAACTACAAAATTAGATTGCAATAATTTCTCCATTAATTATGTTTTAAAATATCATTGAATTTTTTTACAAAAAAATAATAATTGAATTTCATTAAAAAAGAGGAAAGATTTTTTTTAATTTATAATCATCGATATCTCATTCATTAACCGATTAATTCTAATAAAGTATTGCATAGATTTATTGTAAAGAATTCAATTTATTTTATTTATAATGTTAATATTTAAACTTTAACTTTATTAAAATTTTACTTAAAGCATAAAAATAAAGAATAATAAAAAAATTATTAATCAAATTACTAAGATATTAAATTTATGATATATTAATAAAAGATATTAATTTATGTTTATTAACGTTTAATTCTAAATTCAATTTCAAATAAACCTTCTATTTTTATCCTACACAAAAATTCCTGTCGAGTTTTCCTGAAAAAAATCAATTGAGTTTGACCGATAGATTAATAAGAAATATACCCCGACATACTTTGTATACCAAAATTCTTCTGTATTTTATTTTAGGTAAAAGGGTACATGATATGAGGCGTTTGTATTTTTCCCAAAAAAAAATCAATATGTACCTCGAATTTCTTTTACACTTCACGATGATCCTCGAACTTGAAAAAAAGCACAATATGATCCTTTGAATAAGAGAAAGAACACAATGTGACCTTTTGACTAACGATTTCCGTCATTGATTGTTACGATATTGATGTGACACTTCACGATGCTAATATGGATATCCACGGTACGGACGTGAAAGTCCACGATAGCTGATAATATGCCATATAGACTAAATTGGTTTTTTCATGTTTAAGGGTCAAATTGATTTCTATAAAAGTTTAAGGGTTCATTTGATTTTTTCTAAAAATATACGAATATTTTAAATTTAAAACATTAACGTATTAAAAAAAGTTAAATATAAAAATACCACTAATTATTAGTATTATTTATTAAATAAAAATAGAATATATTTAATTCTAAAATGTTACTATTTAATTTAATTTACTATTTTATTTTCCATTGAAATTACAAAATTCTTCCCTATTTAAATGTGAGCCGCGATAGAGCCTTGGTGAATGCGGACAGAAAACGGAGACATTTTACGGTCGATGGTTCTTGTCCTTTATGTGCGGCACCAGATGAAAACATCATCTGCCGAGGCTTTGTCCTTTAAATGAGTGTGATTGTACAACAGAACCAATTATCTAGTTTTTTAACCATGAATCTGAAAGATTGGATTATCGGGAATTTAGGCAGCCCGAAAGGAATCGACGGGAATGGGGAGCATTGGGATATATTATTGGAATTATTGTTTGGAATCTTTGGCTTCATCGGAATGCGGTTGCTTTTGATAATCCGATGACAGATACAAGGACGGTACTTGATTGTAGTAGACAATGGTTTGATATTATGGTTAGAACGATGGAGAAGGAGGGAGTTGCATGACAACAGCGATGATAAGGGAAAATAGAAAGGCTCGATGAGTGCATCCTCCGGCGGGGTGGCTCAAAGTAAATACTGATGGATCAAGACACAAAGCGAATGGTGCCCTTGCTTGTGGTGGTGTGGCTCGAAATGAGAGGGGTGAATGGCAGGTAGGATTTTCAAGATTCCTTGGAAATTGCTCGGTCTTTGAAGCTGAAACATGAAGTATGTATTTAGGCCTTAATTTTGCTTGGGAGCTTGGTAACAGAGATTATATTGGAATCCGATAGCTTAGAGGCGGTCATGGCTGTCAAGCAGCTTGGTGAAGGCTCAGCTCGAGTCACATTGTTGCAGCATATTGCTGAAATTATGAACCGGGATTGGATTGTTCAAGTCCAACACGTACCTCGTTAAAGTAATCGTGTTGCGGATGGTCTGGCGTCGCTCGCTGAAAGCAATAAACCGGAGGGAGTGAAGTTTCTAGTACCCAGAAGCGATCTTAGGAGTGCTGCATGAAGACGCAGAAGTTACTTAGGTTTAGTTGATCTTACTGTTACTCGTGTTATCAAAAAAAAAAAAACTCAATTTATTCCAAGACATATACAAAGTTGTTATATGAGACCTATCGAGTGGCAGCCCGTCCAATAGGAAATGCACTTCCCTATTTAAATGTGGCTTAGTTTCTCTTTGTAAAAATTCTGTTTGGATTGTGCTAAACAACTTTCGGTTGCTTATAGAACAAAATATTTGAGTAGAGCAAAGAATGTCGAGGAGTTTATGTCGGTGTTTTCTACGAGGCTGTTAAGCTACTTGAAAGTACCGTAATACCATTAATTGAGTATTTAATAAATATAGTCAAGAATTCATAACTTATATAGGGAAAGATTTTGTAATTTCAATGAAAAATAAAATAGTAAATTAAATAATAATATTTTGAAATTAAATATAATTTTTTATTTAACAAATAATACTAATAATTAATGATATATTTTTATTTTAAATTTAAAATATTTGTTTTTTTATAAATCAATTAAATCCGTGAACTTTTAAAAAAATTAATTTGACCTTCAAATTTAAAAAAGAAATTAGCCTACCCACCATACTATCAATCAGATCACTAGTTATCGTAGATTGTCACATCAATATCATAGACTGTCACACCAACACTGTTAAATATCACATCAATATCATCAATCAACAACAAAAACCATTGATTAAAAGGCCACATCAACTTCTTTTTCGGAGTCTGAAACCCACCTTGAATGTAAAAAAAGTATCTAAAAAAATACCTCAAGTTCCCTTTATTTTATAAACCAAAATTTAAAAATGATGTCTTAAACTTGGTCGCCGTTGAATTTAATAAGAGAAACTACTAAATAAATATTGATTCTTGTGTAAGGTGAAGTGGACCGTCATTGTATTTTTACAGTGACATCAAAAAACCCATTTATTTTCTGTAGAATACTTCGAGTCAAAATAAACTAATTAAACTAAAGAACCTCTTTCGCCAAATAAGCTCCAACTCAGTTTGCTTTGCCTAATTCAAGCTTCAGCTACTATGCAGAAAAATATGAAGCTTTTACATTTTCCAAGCAAAACTGTTTTTTTAAAAAAAAAGCGTATTATAGTTACACTACTACAGTACAGAATGCTGACGAATTTACAATATCTTTCCAAAAGAAATTGTACAATCATGAAACCCTCGTCTCCAAAGAGAGACCAAAAAGCAGAAAAATTGAAGGCAGCCATATGGACAAGGAGTGGTAAAGAACCTCACAGCAAGCAACCATCAACTCTCTGTAAATGAAATTTGTTTCTCCGTGAATTCCACATCTTACTTCCGGTGCCTCCGCTTCTGCTCAGGTCCGTACATCCTGAACTTCCATTAAGGAAATATACCACCTTTTTTTCTATTTGCAATAGAACAATAGTTTATGCAAGGGCAATGTGTACCGGGCTAATATGCATTTACACTGCATTTTTTAAGGATACAAATCTGTGTCGCGACGAGTCATCTTGCTGGTTGCTTCTTTACCATGAATCCGCACCCCTGGTTCCTCCAAGTAATCCCCACGCTGCATCATGGAACCCTTTCGGTCTCTCTCTCTTCCATCATATGATTGTATCCCGGTAGAGAGAGGTGGGGGTGGAGGGGCGACAGGAGAATATTGTCCAGCATCTGATGGCAAATGGTCTCTCTTGAGTTTCCGCCTTTTGGCACCAGTTGCATCAGCATCATCCTCTTTCACAACATTTGCTTTCTCTCTCTCCCTCTCCCTCTCTTCCACCTACACAGACACAAATTTAAGCAAAAACCTTCGCCCAAAATAAAAATACCAATATGATGTCAACGCCCTGATTTTCACCCAATGAGCCATTTAGAAGTCATTTTGCTCTCTTCTAGCTTAACAATTCAGAGCCAAAATTTACGAAGTCAAGAGTCTAAGCATAAAATATAAGATCACAGAAAATCTAACACTTGAATGTGGGATCATGCAGAAAGTACGTAACACAGAGACATTAATATGCGACCTAAAAGTCATTGGTAATAGTAGGAGAGGCTAAACTTGAATAAATGAGCACAGGAAACAAGGACTTAATGGATGTGGGATAACACTGCTAAACAACAAAAATAATATAACAATAAAGATAGAGCATTTCAATACCTTCAATGACAACCCCTCTCTTTCTTCTCGCTTTCTCTCTCGAAAGTCATCCTCTCTTCTGCGCTTCCCATCATCCTGGGAAACCAAGGAATTTTCTTCTGACCGCCTCCGCTCCTCTTCATGTCTTGGAGAGAGTCTTTGAGTGTGTCTTGTACTACCAAACCTTCTGTCAGGATCATCATCCCTTCTGCCAGTAGCATTAACAGATTGAGGAACCATATGAGGAGGTAAAGGTGGCGGTGGAGGCAAGCTTTGCGCATGAAACCGGTCATCTGCATGAGACTTTTCTATGGCTGTATCAGCATGCCGTATTTTACTTCTTTCGTCTTTACTGCGCTCATCCTTAGCTTTATCACCAACTCTATCCAAATTTCTATCAGTGCTTCTCTCCACAGAGCGCTCTCTTCCGTGTCTCTCTATTGATTTGTCTCTTGATTTCTCAGTCAAAATATCATCTGCACGAGACTTTTCAGAGCGCTCCAATCTATCTCTGTAATCCCTGTCATGTCTCTCAGTTCCCTTATCTTTCGATCTATCCAAAGGCTTATTCACATTCCTATAGCCTGCCACCTCATCGTTCCCTGACTTGTCAAAATCAGCTGATCGATGGTCTGTAGACCTCTCCCTGTCAGATAATCGAACTTCACCATCCAGATCTTTCGACTCGATATCCACTTTACGACGCTTACTTAACCTATCAGTCTCTTCCACAGGACTCGTTCTCTTTTGCAGCTTATCAATGGACTTTGAAGCTGCAACAGAACCATCATGCTTAGGAGAATGAACCATTCGAGAAGATTGCCTTGATGCATCAGGGACTTCGGAGCCATCATCTTTCCCTGTAGAAAAACTTAAGTCAGCAAGCTTAAAAACAACAATATCCGTATTTAATTCATCCATGGATACTATTCCGATTAGCCTTTAGGTGGAGCAGAAACTGCTTTACCATTGGAAATGATAGCTGAATAAACGTTTGTAGTCCCACCTTGTCTGCCCTCTATATGAGAGGGAATATCTCTGTCAGTGGCAGAAATTGCAGAAGTTTTTCCAACAGCTTTCACCGACTTGGCCTCATCTTTTCCAGGATCTTGCTTCTGTGTCTTTGTCAGAGATCCAGTAGGTGCAGAGCGTTTGGCAGAGGCTTTTGACTGATGAAGAACAAAAATTTGAAATGTGAAAACACCAAAGAAAAATACAAAAAGTGCCAAAATCATCCATAAGGGAGCATTAGATACCTCTAATTCAGCAGAGTTCTTTGCAGGAATTTTAGCTGCGTGTCTATCCAATTTATTAGAAGAATCATCTGGCGGTTTCTGATTTTCAAGAGATATTGCTGCCCCAGATTGTGAAGTAGGTAAAGGAACAGATAACACAGCATCAGAACCATTGGCTGATATGCTAACTTTTGTTTTCGAATTAGATTTACCGAGAGGGGCATTTTCTGCTCTTTCTGACCGGCCGTCAGATTTTGTTCTTGGAACCTGGTCCTTGACCAAATTCGCATCTAATTGTTGAGTTCCTAAGGCAACTGCCCCGCCACCAGAGTCCTCATTAACATTAACTGATGAACCATTTTGTACAGCAACTGCATTTCCAGGAACAGATTTTAAAGCCAGTGGTGGCACAGGCTTCAGCTCAAGATATCCCATTCCAAATTCCTCATCAGTAACCCATGATGACTGCAAAGTATAGGAATAACACATATGTAAGTGCATGAATAAACAGGAGGAATAGACGTCATGGTTTAAATGTAAGAATAAACTCGAAACAGAAATGTCCCTGGTACTCCATCAAAATCAGACTCCGAAGCGCCTCAAATGCATCTAGTGTAGGAATATAGGTGTCAGTAAATAGATTAAATTAGGAATGCTTTTAATATTATTTTGTGAATATTTCTTGTAGTTACAATCCCTTGCTTTAAGGGATTATATCTTTCCTATCTTAAAGTTTCTGCAGATAGAGATATAGCTTGTTTATAAATATGTAACAAATCCTATTGATTATAGTACAGAATAACAGAGAATTACTTTGATTTATCACATGGTATCAGATTAGGTTTCGACAATTCTAATTCCTAATCGATGGCCAATACTTCTTCCTCTGCCTCCTCCTCTTCTTCTACTGAGATTACCTCCTCTTCTTCTACTCAGTCCACCTCAGCTTCTGCCACTACTGTTTCTAATTTCACCAAGGAACAAATTGCAGATCTTCAGAGGATGTTTCGTCAATTAGCAGGGCCTCGAGCGGGTAATATAGCCATGGCTGAACCAGAAGGTAAAACTTTTCCTACAGCCCTTCTTTCTGAACAGTTGACCCCCACTTGGGTCCTTGTCTCCAGGGCTTCAGATCACATGACTGGCAACAGGACATTGTCTAAAACTTTTTCAGCTACATTTGGCAGGGCTATTAAAACTGCAGATGGTTCCCTTTCTCAGATTCATGGACATGTTTCTATCTGTCTCAATAATAATCTGCTTCTTGATAATGTCTTTTTTGTACCTAATCTTGCTTGCAACCTCATATCTGTCAGTAAACTTTCAAAGGATCTAAATTGTGCTATCAGTTTTAATGAATCTGGATGTACTTTACAGGCACTAGACATGAAAAAGATGATTGGCAATGCCAGCTTGCACAATGGCGTCTATATCCTAAATGGCCCTCCTTCTGCTTTCGAACAGACACCTCCTACTTCTTTCACAGCCTTAGAAAAAATTGATACTGTTATGTTATGGCATTTTAGGTTAGGCCATCCTAGTTTTCAATATCTAGCAAAGTTAATTAGAAAAGAATGAAGAAATAACATGTCTTATTTCTTGAATGAGTACAAGGCTCCTTTTATACAGAGGGAAATTACAACAAAAAAAGAAACTAATTAGAGCCAATATTTGACAGCTTCTACTTTCCTACTTTTTCTTGATTTACATAGAAAACAAATCCTAGAATATCTCACAGATTATGACTAAATCAAGGCTTTCAATGACCAAATTTCCAACACTCCCCCTGAAGATGGTTTATAGATATCTTCCATAGCCAGCTTGCTAGTCAGATTACCAAATTGCTTCTTGTGTAGTCCCTTCGTTAGTACATCAACTAATTGTTCATCAGTTGGAAGATATGTCATGCATATTATTCTCACATTGACTTTCTCCTTGATGAAATGTTTATCCACTTCTATATGTTTCGTGCGATCATGAAGAACTGGATTATGAGCAATAGCAATAGCAGCTTTGTTGTCACAATAGACCTTCATTGGAGTCGAGTAAGAAAACTTCAATTCTTCAAGAATCCTTTTTATCCACATCTCCTCACAGATTCCATGGGCAACGGCTCTGAATTCTGCTTCAGCACTACTTCTAGCTACCATATTTTGTTTTTTACTCCGCCATGTAACTATGTTTCCTCCAACAAAGGAACAATATCCGGACGTTGATCTTCTGTCTATAACACTTCCTGCCCAATCTGCGTCTGTGTAGACTTCAACTTGAAGATGTCCATGTTTCTTGAACAATAAGCCTCTTCCTGGAGTTCCTTTCAAATATCTTAAGATCCTATAGACGGCCTCGAAATGCTCCGCCCCTGGTGAGTGCATGAATTGACTTACCATGCTAACTGCAAAAGCAATATCAGGCCGTGTATGAGACAAGTAAATCAACTTCCCTACAAGTCTCTGATATTGTTCCCTGTCCTTTACTTCTTCAACCTTAGCAGCTTGTAACTTCAAGTTTGGCTCAACCAGAGTTTCAACCATCTTACAACCAAGTAGACCTGTTTCTCCAAGGAGATCAAGAACATATTTTCTCTGATTGACAAATATGCCTTCCTTAGATCTTGCAAATTCCATTCCAAGGAAATACTTAAGAGCTCCCAGGTCCTTAATTTGGAACTCCTTTGCTATTCTTTTCTTCAGAATAGTTAATTTTGTTTCATCATCACCAGTGAGAATAATATCATCAACATAAACAATCAAAATTGCAACTTTACCATCTTTTAAATGTTTATAAAATACTGTATGATCAGCTTGACTCTGCAAGAAGCCATAACTGATAACCGTCTTTCCAAAGCGGTCAAACCAAGCTCTTGGTGACTGTTTGAGTCCATTTAGTGACTTATGTAATCTGCATACTTTGTTACTGCCAAGTTTCTTGTCAAATCCTGGCGGTAGGCTCATATACACCTCCTCTTCCAGATCACCGTTGAGAAATGCATTTTTAACGTCAAGTTGATGTAGAGGCCAATCGGAGTTCACTGCAAGAGATAACAACACTCTAATAGAATTTATTTTAGCAACAGGAGCAAAAGTCTCTTGGTAGTCAATCCCATATGTCTAAGTAAAGCCTTTAGCCACTAATCTCGCCTTGTATCTCTCAACGCTTCCATCAGCTTTACTTTTTATTGTAAACACCCATTTACACCCGACTATTTTCTTTCCTTTGGGTAGATCGACAATCTCCCATGTACCACTTCTCCCTAGAGCATTCATCTCCTCCATGACTGCTAATTTCCAATTCGGATCATCCAATGCTTCCTGTATATTCCTTGGATCAAACAAATGTGAAATCCTAGATGTGAAAGCTTTATGGTTTTTTGATAGTCTGTGATAGGAAAGATATTTTGCAATGGGATGTTGAGTGCAATTTCAGACACCTTTCCTAAGTGCTATAGGGACATCAAGATAAGGAATACTAGGTGAATTGTTGGACAAAGTGGAGGAAATCAAAGGTTTAGTAGGGATAGGATTACCTGAAGTTTCAACACCAGAACTTAGATCTTCAGATTGGTTTCGTGCAGGGTTGATATTTGAGTCTTTATTTCTCAAATGAAATCTCTTCCTAGTATAAAACTGAAGCTCAGAATTCAAATCACGTTGATTAGTTTGTAGTACTTCTCCCCCTGAACGAGAATCTCCTTCATTAGGCACCAACAAACCTGGTTCTCCTAGGCAATCATTATTAGAAACCCTTGAATTTGGATTTTCAAAGCAACCACTCTTAAAAATGCGTGGTTTTTGTGTAGGATAAATGACATTGGGTAGTGGGATAGAAATATCCCAAAAATTGTCTTCTACATCACTTGTCTCCCCCTGAAGAATTTTTTTTGTGAAATAAGGTTTTGTTTCCAAAAACGACACATTCATACTCACATGAAATTTTTTTGTTTGAGGATCAAAACACTTATACTCCTTTTTATTTGAAGAGTACCCCAAAAAATGCATTTAATAGCACGTGGGTCAAGTTTTGAATGAAATTGGCATGGAACATGAACATAGACAGTACATCTAAAAACTTTGACAGGTAACTCAGAAAACAACCTTGTTCCAGGAAAAAGATGATTTTAGGCAATCGAGTGGTGTTTTGTATGTTAACACCTTAGTAGGCATCCTATTTATCAAGTAAGCGGCTGTTAAAACTGCTTCACCCCATAAGTATTTGGGAACATGCATGTAAAATATTATGGCACGTGCTACTTCAAGTATATGTTTATTTTTTCGTTCTGCAATGCCATTTTGTTGAGGGGTATCCCGACATGTAGAGTGATAAAAAATCCCTTTCTCTTTCAAAAAATCACCCAAGTGCTCATTAAAATATTATGTTCTATTATCAGAATGTAAAATACTAATCTTGGTTTGAAATTGGTTTTCAATCAGAGTGTAAAGTTTTTTGAATAAATCTTTCACGTCAGACTTTTTATTCATTAGATAAATCCAACATAACCGTGTGTGATCATCAATAAAAGTAACAAACCACCTTTTACCAGAAATAGTAATAACTTTAGAAGGGCCCCAAACATCACTATGAATCAGATAAAAAGGTTTGGAGGCCTGATAATCTTTTGGTAAATAAGGGGAACGACGGTTTTTTGAAAAAAAATGCAATTTTCACAATGAAAAGAAGAACAATCAATCCCTTTAAATAATTCTGGAAATAAGTGTTTCAAATAAAGAAAACTAGGATGTCCTAGTCTATAGTGCCACAACATTATTTTTTCTCGAATAGAAATTGAACTAGTACCACTAAAGCTCTGAACTTTTTTATTACTGATAGATACTTCATCAAAGTAATAAAGACCTTCAATCATCCTAGCACGTCCAATCATCATCCCCGAGTTCCGGTCCTAAAATTCACAATGTGATTCAAAGAAGGTAATGCAACAATTAGAATCTCTAGATAGTTTACTGACAGACAAAAGATTGCAGGCTAATTTAGGGACATGAAGAACATTATTGAGATTAATTTTCTCTGTTAGTTTAATGAGTCCTTTTCCTGCAATAGGTGAAAAACTACCATCGGCAATTCTAATTTTTTTATTTCCAGGGCAAGGTGAATAGGTATTAAATAAATGAGAAAACTAGTCATGTGATCTGAGGCTCCGGAATCTATTATCCACGGAGAGGAATTTGGACAAGAAAGGGCTTTAGGATTACTACCTGTTTGTGCCAAAAAAACACTAGGAATACCGGATGAGAAATTAGATTTTATCAGTTTCAAGAGTTGATCAATCTGCTCTTTGTTGAAGGGACCTGAGTCAACTTCACTTGCAGTAGGAATTCCACGATTCTTCTCTCCTTGCTTGTTGCTTTTCCAGTTAGCAGGTTTGCCATGAATTTTCCAACATGTCTCACGTGTATGGCGGGGTTTGTTGCAAAAATCGCACCAGACCCGTGGTTTATCATCAGACCTGCGCTGGTAGTTTGCTGCCTTGTAGGCTGCAACATCACTCAATAAGGCAAAATTTTTCAATTAACTCACCAGTACTCTTCTTTTTGAGCATGACATTCCTTCGGCTTTCTTCTCTTCTATCTTCGGCAAATACTTCGCCAATGGATGGAAGAGGAGGTCTGCCAATAATCCTTCCTCATACTTCATCAAACTCAACATTGAGGCCGGCAAGAAACTTGTAAATACGACTATCTTCTACAGTTTTCTTATGGTGATTACAGTGTCAATACTTTTCCATTCGTATGTGTTGAAGAGATCAAGATCTTGCCACAGCCTTTTCAACGAATGGAAATATGTGGTGACAGAATTATCTTCTTGACGAATCTCCTCCAATTTTAAAGTCAACTCAAAAACCTGAGATTGGTTGCCTAGGTCAGAATACATCTAACTAACATTATCCCACAATTCTTTTGCAGTAGGATAGCACATGTAATTGGAGCTTATGTCCTCCATGGAATTGACCAGCCATGTCATAACCATGGAGTTTTCAGCATCCCAAGTAGCGTACAGCGGATCACCAACAGCAGGAGCCTTCTTGTCACCAGTGATGTAACCGATTTTCCCTTGTCCACGAATATACATCCGGACTGATTATGACCATCGGAGGAAGTTGTCACCATTTAAGCGGATGGTGGTGATTTGGACAGAATGAGAATTGGAGTGGTGTTGCGGAGTGGCCGCAGCAGGGGTTGAGGTGATTTCCGACATGGCTACAGTGATTTTGGAACTGCTGTGTTTTAAGGTTAAGAAACGATTATGGCTCTGACACCAAATTAGAAAAGAATAAAGAAATAATGTCTTATTTCTTGAATGAGTACAAGACTCCTTTTATACAGAGGGAAATTACAACAAAAAAAGAAACTAATTAGAGCCAATATTTGACAGCTTCTACTTTCCTACTTTTTCTTGATGTATATAGAAAACAAATCCTAGAATATCTCACAGATTATGACTAAATCAAGGCTTTCAATGACCAAATTTCCAACAAAGTTATATCCTTCTTTTTTTATTAATAAAAAGCCACATTTGTTTAAATGTCATATTTGTTCTCTTGCTAAACATACCAAAGCATCCTACTCACCATCTAAATATAAGCCTTCACGCCCTTTTTTTTTATCCATAGTGACATTTGGGCCCTTCTGGAGTGAAGAATGCTAATGGCTGTAAGTGGTTCATTACATTTATCGATGACCATAGTAGGTTAACTTGGACTTATTTAATGAGAGACCAATCTGAAACTTGTCATATTTGAGAGATTTTATACCATGGTTGACACCCAATTTCATTCCAAAATTCAACATATTCATTCTGATAATGGCAGTGAATTCTTTGCTACATCATTGGGTGATTTTTTCAAAACCAAAGGCATAGTTCAAATCAGTTCCTATGTTGACACTCCACAGCAAAATGGCAATGCCGAGAGGAAAAATAGACACCTCGATGTTACCCGTTCTCTTCTCTTCACCAACAACGTTCCAACGTACTTGTGGGGAGAGGCCTTGTTAATTGCCACATATTTGATAAACCGTATGCCTAGTAAGGTTTTGAATTTCCATACTCCTCAATCCATTTTCTTGGAGAGTTACCCCCACTTCAAGCCTATTTCTTCTATTTTACCTCTTAAAGTCTTTCGCTGCATTGTTTTTATCCACAATTCTGCTCCTAATAGGTCCAAGTTCGATCCTAGATCCCTAAAATGCATTCTGGTAGGGTATTCTTCACTAAAGAAGGGTTATAAATGCTATCATCCACCTTCTAAATGATTTTATGTCACTATGGATCTCACATTTTTTGAGCAGACCCCTATTTTCTTAAAGCTGAAATTCAGGTGGAGACATGGAATGATTTTCAACCTTATCCTCAACATCAGATAACCTCTCTTAATTTTTCAATACCTTCAAATTTGTCACCTTCAAATCCACCTTTGTTACCTACACCTATTACCTTTCCTTCCATACCTTCAGGTTCTTCTACACCCACTCCTAATAATCATCCTGATACTTCCAAAACTACATCTCCTAAACAGCTTCTGTGTTACACAAGAAAAAAGAAAACTATACCTAAGGCTATTCTGCAATCTGACACTTGCCGAGAGTTGGATTTAGGTCCAGCTGCTAATGTGGAAGAAGGAAATGAGTACAGTAAGTGCACTTCTCCTAATCTTGATGATTTTCCTATTTCCATTAGAAAGGGAGTAAGGCAATGCACGAAACACCCTATTCAAAGATTTACTGGTTACAACTCTTTATTGACGTCTTTCCAAGCCTTTACAGCTAGCTTGAATGAAGAACAAATCCCCTCAAATATTGATGAAGCATTAAAGGATCCTAAATGAAGAAGGGCTTTTGAAGAGGAAATTAGTGCACTTGAGAAAAATGCTACATGGACTATATCAAACCCTCCACAAGGCAAAAAACCTATTGGTTGTAAATGGATATTTGTTGTGAAATATAATTCTAATGGCAATGTACAGAGATACAAAGCAAGACTAATGGCTAAAGGATATACACAAACCTATAGGGTAGATTTTACAGACTTCTGCTCCAGTGGCTAAACTCAATACAGTTCAGGTACTACTAAGTCTTGCTGTCAACCATGACTGGAAACCTTTGTTTGGCATGCTCATCACAGAGTAGCAGTGAAGGAGGAACTGCTGAAGAGAGGAGTTACTGGGGTGGAAGACTCTGTGTGCTCTTTGTGCAGGAAGTGTAATAAGTCGGTATCACATTTGTTCCTGCATTGTGATGTGGTGTGGGACTTGTGGGCCAAGTTTTTAAAGTACTGGAATGTTTGCTTTGTGATCCCGGCCAAGTTGATGGAATTCTTAATTGCATGGGATGAGCTAGTTTCGAGATCTCTCATATGGAAGTTTATCCCTAGGGCTGTGCTGTGGTCGGTTTGAAAATGTAGGAATGAGGTGATTTTCCAGCAAGGGAAGGTTGATTCTGCGCTGTTGTTTTTCATTACAAGATTCAGAATTGTTTCTTGGTTTGGAACTTCATTTAAGGATGTCCATATTCCTTTCGATTCCTTGATGGGGGATTTAAAACTAGCAGACTTGAATGGTAATCTGAAAAAGAGGGCTCCTCCTTCTAAGTGGAGTCCTCCTCCGGAAGGGTTTTTAAAAGTAAATGTAGATGGTGCAATGGTCAAAGGTTGGGATAAGGGGGGAATAGGAGGATTGATTAGGGATGGTAGTGGTTCGGTGCTTGGGGCGTTTTCAGAGAAGGTAGGGGGTGGTCCTCCTTTACTTACAGAGCTTTTGGCGATCAAACGAGGGTTGATTTTTTTTCGAGGAAGTTGGTTACATTCCAAGTCAGAGGATTATTTTGGAATCGGATTCGACTAAAGCTCTAAAGTGGATTAAAAATCCGGAGCTTAGTACTTCTTTGTTTAAATCCTTGGTGAGGGATATAGCTACTCGTGTGGAAAGGAAGGGTATTATCATAAGGCATATTTCGAGAGTTGCAAATTGGGAAGCGGATGAATTAGCAAAAGCTGGTATAGGTTGATTTTTGGGTTTCTATTGTGGTTAAAGGGATGCAAAGTTATCAAAGGCTCAAGGCGCATCGAGGCGCAAAGTGTCCTGGAGCCTTGAGGCGCGAGGCGCATGATATCCAAAAAATTATAACACATGTATATATTAATGCAATCAAACTCAAATATCATAGATACCCAATATTAGGCTTCAATAGAGTTTATTCTCAAATTCAAAATACCAACCTAAAGTTATAAAAGTTATCAACAAGCATAATCAAGTACTAAGTTTAACAAAAAAATTCAACATGCAAAAACAAAACATCAAATAAAGTCACTGATAATCATCATCAAACATCAAACTAATCCTCATCATCATCGTCAAGTGGTATGTCATCATCTTCCTCCTCATCAACCTATTATGGGTTTGCTTAATTTTTAGACTGTCACAAATTTTGATAAGTGGAAAAGAAAATATCAAATACTGATAGATAAATAAACTTAGGTGAAGAAAGGACCAAAAACGATTACAAAGCTTATTTGTTTGAAACAACATAACGAAAATGGTCGATCATTTTTGCAAACCATGTATGCATAGAAGAGAAGGCCCTGCAGTAATAATTACAAGGTTTTAAGCCCACATCGCGCCTCAATTGCACCTCGACTGAGCCTCGCGCCTCAAAGCCTCGCTGCGCCTAGGTGTGCCTAGGCTACGTGCCTCGCCAGCGTTGAAAAAGCCCCGTCCAGTGAGCCTCTGCGCTTTTGCGCCTCAGGCTCGCTTTTTACAACTATGAAGGGATGGATATTTATTTAAGGCAGATCATGAGGGCTGTCAACTGGGAAGCTGACAAATTGGCTAGAGATGGGATAAACTGATTATTTGTCTTGTGGTGGCTGTGTTGAGGTGTTGGAATTGTTTCCATTTATGTAGGGAATTCTGTTTTCAGTCCTTTTGTGTTTTCTGTCTTGTATTATTTCGGTTAGGGTTCTAGTTATACTGCTGCTATTTGTATCATGTGTGTAAATCTTATGTAAAGCAGTATATTATTAGGAGTTGGTTGTACGTTATGATTCAGAATAATAAAATTTAGAGGTGCTCTTTTCCTCCTTCCTATGTCCTTCATGTTACTGTTATAACATGTAGGATATGAAGAGGGTTTTTAATGAGGTATATTTCCTATAAAAAAATGCCTTTCTCAATAGCAAACTCGAGGAGGAGGTTTATATGAAGGTACCACCTGGTTTGGAGTCTATTGAAGGAAATCAGAAAGTGTGCAAGCTTAATAGGTCACTATATGGGCTAAAACAGTCTCTTAGGGCCCGGTTTGAAAGGTTCACCAAAGCAATCCTAAAAAATGGCTACAGGCAATCCCTTGCCGATCATACACTCTTCATCAAGAAAAATTATTGGAACAAAAGAGCTATCCTAATTGTGTAAGTGGATGACATAATCCTAACTGAAGATGATGATGAGGAAATTAGCAGTTTAAAAACACTCCTAAATAAGGAATTTGAAACTAAGGAGTTAGAAAAGTTGAGATACTTCCTAGGTATAGAGGTTGCAAGATCTAAAGAAAGGCTCGTGATCAACCAAAGAAAGTATGTTCTTGACTTACTCAATGAAGCAGCTTTTGTAGGGTGTAAGCCAACAGATACACCAATGGAAGCCAGCCTGAAATTCAACAAGGAGGCAACAAGCTCCTTAGCAGATAAAGATAGATTTCAAAGGTTAGTGGGAAAGCTAATCTACTTGTCATTAACCATGCCATATATAGCTTTTTCAGTAAATGTAATTAGTCAACACATAGCTAATCCCAATGAAGAACACATGGCAGCAGCTAACAGGATCCTGAAGTACTTGAAGAAAACTCCTGGACATGATTTAATGTTCAAAAAGTCAAAAGACAGATCTGTGAAAGTCTTTTCAGACTCTAGCTGGGCAGGGGACCTAACAGAAAGGAGATCTACTAGTGGCTATAGCACATTTGTGTGGGGAAACCTTGTTACTTGGAGAAGTATCGAGTAGTGCTGAGGCATAATTTAGAGCCTTGACATTCGAAAAGTGTGAAGGAATCTAGATACTTAAGCTGCTAAAAGAATTATACCCTGAACTAGATACTACTTTGAAGTTCTTTGTGATAATCAGTCCACAATTCAGATCGCCAGAAACCCAGTTCAACATGATATAACAAAACATGTTGAAATTGATAGGCACTTCATTTCAGAGAAAGTAAATAAAGGGATAGTTGCTCTATCTTACATCCCTTTAGAAGGACAGTTAGCAAACATGTTTACAAAGGCCTTATCAAAACATGTATTTGATAATTTTGTATCCAAGTTGGGATTATGCAATGTATATTCTCCAGCTTGAGGGGGAGTGTAGGAATATACGTGTCAGGAAATAGATTAAATTAGGAATGCTTTTAATAGGATTTTGTGAATATTTCTTGTAGATACAACCCTTTGCTTTAAGGGATTATATTTTTCCCTATAATTAGTTGAGGTCTTTCTTTGGCAAATTATTCATTAGAAGTTGGCAGTCAAGACCGTTTTACTAAGCAGAGGTGTAAAAAGTATTGAGAATTCAAAATGCACGTTCTGTGGATTGGAGCCTGAATCGGTGAGTCACTTGTTCTTTTCTTATAAACAAGTTTGGGAGATTTGGGTAAAATTCCTTCAATTGTGGAATGTATTTTTAGTACTGCCCAATAATCCTAAAGGTTTTTTACTTTCATGGTTGGAGTTGAGGCCTAATTCGGTTATTTGGAAATTTTTGTCGGGTGCCGTTTTGTGGACAGTCTGGAATTACAGGAATCAGATAGTGTTCGAGAATGGCAAGATGGATAAAGCTAATCTATTCTTTTTGGTCAGGTATAGGGTGGTTTCATGGTTTTTGGCTAAAAACAGTGAATTCTCTATATAGGTTGACAGCCTGGTAGGTGACTTAACCTTGGCGGATGTGCATCGTTCCCCTTCTAAGATTGGTATATCTAAGTTAAAGTGGTGTCTTCCACCACCGGGTTATTTTAAGATGAATGTTGATGAGGCTGTTAATTTTGACTGGAGAAGCAGTGGTATTGGAGGAGTCCTAAGGGATGTTGATAATAAGAGGTTGAATTTATTCTCTAGAGCGACAGGACCTTGCCCTCTGATTCTTGCAGAGAGTTTTGCGATCAAAGCAGGGTTAGAATTGTTTTTTGATTCGGTTTGGAGGGATAAGGAGATTCTGATTTTAGAGAGTGATTCCTCTCTTGCTTTGAAGTGGATCAACAACCCGGATCTTTGCCCTGTTTGCTATGTTGATTTGGTCAGAGATATTCAGAAGATTGTGCTGCATTTTAATGTTATTACTAGGCATGTTAACAGATGTATTAATGGGAAAGCTGACTGTTTAGCTAAATTAGGAATAGGTTAGTGAGAGGTTAGGTTGTGGATTGGTGAGAATGGGGGTGGTGGGTTGTTGTAATGGATGTCTTTGGATTGTTTGGTTGGTTTTGGTTATATTTCTTATGTTTGGCAATAAAATTCTGGGCACTCTTTTCCCCCTTCCAATGACTATGGAGTTCTACAAAACTCAATAGTTATGAAGGGTTTTAATGAGGCCTAATTCCTATTAAAAAAATTCCTTAGATAGAGATATTGGATATAAATATGTATCAAATCCTATTGATTATAGTACAGAATAACAGAGAATTACTCTGATTTATCACATCTAGAGCAACCCAGCAAGAAAAAAACATAAAATGTTTTTTGACAAGGACCAAAATCTTTGACATGTTTTCGGCATTGTGTGGGTACAATGGATAAACAGAAACATGTTCGTTTTCCTTGCTTCTTTCCCTCCAATTTTATCAATTACCAAATAGATGCAGAGAAGTATTTGGACAATTTGCCATAAAAAGCTAATAATAATTTTTGAAAAACAAAAATTTTAAAAATTATAACTTTTCAGGGAAAAAAATGAATGGTTTATTTTCATGAAACTATTGTGTTTAGGTGGGTGTCCCACTTTAGCTGTTAGCTAAACTTTTAAATATCTAATTTTGCTTTTTTACTTCCCTTTTCTTGCGTTTAAGCAAGGAAAAAGAAGGCAAAAATCAACCAACATAAGCCAAAACCAAAAAAAAAACCTCAAAACTTATTTTGCCAAACGTTTAATCTTTATATGCTTATCCATAACTCATTTAACCGTGTTTTTTCTTTATGTATTGGTGGTACCCATATCATCTCAAGCTTGCATCAGTGCTTCCTAGGCAGAAAACTGATAAAGCAGTTTACCTTTCTCGCAGCCAAAGCAGCAGCAACACCTGTTGCCAACACCTTGAGATCCTCTCTTTCATCATTTTTAATTTTGGCCACCTGTACCCAAGAGGTTAAATAAACGAGCATATAAATAAATCTAAAGAAACAAATCAAATAAGAAACTGATGATTCTCCACATTTCTTACCCGTTTTTCTAGGTTAATTCCACTCTTTCTGGTAACAGGGAAAACAATAGAAATTTTTGTCAACACTATTAAAGCATTACGAATCTCCATGTACTCAGTTGATTCCAAGCATTGGATCAACAATCTTGTGATCCTTTGGCTCCATTTCCAATGTACCTTTCATAAAAATATAATAATAAAAGAAATAAAAACTTAATCACAGAGAAGAATTAGCATAGAAATTCAAGATAAGCTTAGATAATGTAAAACAGAAGCATCACAGGCTGCATTCCAGAAAGAGACCCTTTGGCTCCATTTCCAATGTACCTTTCATAAAAATATAATAATAAAAGAAATAAAAACTTAATCACAGAGAAGAATTAGCATAGAAATTAAAGATAAGCTTAGATAATGTCAAACAGAAGCATCACAGACTACATTCCAGAAACAGACGATTACCAGTGATTACGTGCAGATATCTAAAGTTTCAGAACATGTTTAATGAGCAAATTTCACATGAATAATTAATTTACTTCAGATAAATTCCACAAAAAAGTAAAATCACATTGAATCCTTCGAAGATAATAATAGAAATACTCTCAAGATATAAGAAATTTTATTTCATGTTCAATTTACAGAATTAGAGTGCACGTAAAATCCCAATGTCTATACACTCAATAAAAACGTTAAGGCAAAACTGCTTAAAAGGTGCCAATCCAACAGATCATCAGTTTTAACAAGATGAAGTGTCAAAGTCAGACCACATAACTAAGCAAATGCCCATGACAGTTTAAATCAATATCAAGTTTCACATATATTATATATTTCCTCAGACAAGATGTTTTATATTTGCCACACAGGTTGCAAGCTGCAAATTGAAACAGACACACCAAACTAGTAAATGTTTCCTCAAAATGAACCTAGTGCACTGAGAAGATTACAACAACAATTTGGTACATCTGTTTTCTTGTACAAGATGTGTAGGCCTCAACCTCGCTATCAACCAAAAGGATATCATAAGGAACAAAAATATATAAAAACTTACCTTTATGAACTGCCCATATGTAACACGCTGGCTATTTGGATATCTATAATAAACAGCAAAGCCCGGCATATTTCCACACTCATGCTCATATATGGACTCATCACTCTGCAAAGGAAGCAGTGGTCAACAAAAAAAAACCATTCAAATCAAACTAAATGTTTCAGTTGACATAAAAATTCCTCTGAAATATTAAAGTATGTATCAAAGCAGTGCCAGTAAATAGATCAACATTGGGTAATACGAGGAAAGCTTAATGGGAATACTGTCTACCTTCCAGTAGTATGCAATCTTTAGTGTTTCATACAGAAATCTCCCTAGTCTTCCCGCTTCATACTCAGTGCAACAGCATATCATGGGTTGTAAGGTTTTGCATATCAGAACATCAATGTGATTCACAGTGTTGAAAAAAGGTGTGCCCAGAGAATGGAGAGTATGCACAAACATTGCACAATAGACGGCATCTGCCATGCTAAAGGTACATCGAGGAAATATACAACGCTGGAGAAACTCCATGTTAATCTTTAGAGTATCAGGGCAGGAACTCAGCCATTTGTCCTTTTCACGAGTAAGTCGCCTACGGACAGATGAGACATTTTCTTCATGCTTATGAAGTTCACTAGTTAGACAATCTAAAGCTTCCTGAATTCTTTCCTTGTCCTTTTTTCGTTTGCTAATTGCTGAACTGGAATTATCAGGAAGCTCTTCCAGAGCCTTAAGAGCAGCATGCTGCTTAGCAATTTCAGACTCATACACGTTTCTAGGAACATAAAGATCATATAGTGTAAGCCCCCAAAAAGTGGCATAAAGGTCAGGAGAGAGACTATTCCAGGCTTTAGAAGGCAACATGGTTTTAACAGTGTCAAGAAGTTCAGACCACCTGCAAAATAACGATTATTGAAAGCAATCAGAGGAGGGGAGCACTTCTGAAACTGTTGAGCTGTTTATTCAGCAACACGAAAATGTCCAATGTACAGAGGACGAAAAATAATATTATCACATTGTAGGCTTCCAAGGAGGACCCAAATCCGGTATCACACGGCTAGAATCATCTTTACTGTCAGACTCTGAGCATGTCATAGCAATATCTGCAGTTTCACTAACATCTAAAGGCCAGAAAACATCAGAACTCCCTTGACACTTGAAGAGCCTCATCACAGGACGATATATCAAAAATGCAACCTGTATTGAGAAAAATAACCTCAAAAAATTTCCTCGTTCTATCTAACCATGTCAAGATTCCCAGACCTCTAACATGGTGCAGCGAGAGTGAAGAGCTCGGGGAGAACTAAACATACCTCAGGATCAAGGTGGTACAAATGCACAAGATCATCAAGTGAGGGAATTAGTTGGGCATAAGCAGCAGGTGGTATCACTGCACTACATAGGAATTCTACATACTGAAGAAAAGTTCCATGGACTCTGTCAAACTGCTCACTAACCATCTTAATGTAAGGAGCATCTGCATTTATGACAACCCTGTAGGTGGTAATAGAAATGAGGTTAAACAACTTATTCCAACAGTCACTTTATAATAGACACCTTCCCTTTAAATTTATTTAGGCAGAATTGAAATCTAACTACAATCATCAAGAAATCAAATAAAAGTGAGCAGATATATGCATACAGAAAAACAAATTACTAAATGTTTCCAACAAACATTGAAATCTTGAAACTTCCTCTCATCCGTAAAAACATATGATACCTAATAATAAACAAGCAACAGTGGATAGAAATGAAATAA
Source organism: Hibiscus syriacus (assembly GCF_006381635.1). Taxonomy (NCBI): domain Eukaryota; kingdom Viridiplantae; phylum Streptophyta; class Magnoliopsida; order Malvales; family Malvaceae; genus Hibiscus; species Hibiscus syriacus. The sequence continues at coordinate 3,063,456 of NW_024063319.1, forward strand.
CAAGTTCAAGAAATATTTACAAACAGCATTATTTTTTTTGATAAAAGTAGGTCTCATTAAAAAACCCCTTCATAATTATCCCTTTCCTAGAGGAAAGGAGCAACTAGCGGAAGGAGGAAAAGAGTACCTCATTTTATTGATATAAAATTCTTACAACCATACACCTTCACATAACAATAGAAAAGACTAATCCCTAAAAATGCAGAAAACATCCTCAATAAAACTACACAGTAACCCAACCCCTTCTTTAGCTAACTTATCAGCCTCCCAATTACAACCCCTAGGAATTAACTTCACTATCAATGCCCTAGACAATACAAAATACTCTATCTCCTTAATTAGATTACTAAAATAAACAGGGGCAGAAGAAAGCGTCTGGATCCATTCCACAGTTGTTTTGCAATCACTTTCCAGAATCAATCTCCCTTTGGTAGACCAAACCCAGGAAAAGAAAAATTCAGTTGCTTTCCTAATTGCTTTCAATTCTGCCAATGGAGGAGGGCCAGATCCAACATATTCTGAAAACGACGCTAGAGTGGAACCATTTGAATCTTTAAGAATACCCCCAATGCCACCAGCCATCCCATCTTTTCTGGCAGCACCATCTACATTGAACTTGTAGAAATCTGCAGGAGGAGGAAACCATTTCTGTACAGCCCTACTCTGAACCTTTGAGCAATTAAGACCGTCTACTAGAGAGGGATCAGCCATTAACGAGTCAACCGAGATCGAAACTTGATGAAACTTGGCTTGAAATCACTTTGCTAATCTAAATCTTACAATGAAGAAGAGGGAAGACCTGTCCAGAACCTGGTTCTCGAAAACAATTGAATTCTTATGTTTTCAAATAGACCACAGAACCACTCCCAAGCATTATAGAGAACATTATAACATGTATGGACACACAACGACCTACATGTATGGACACACAACGGCCTACATAACCAACAACCAACACCCAAGCATATCTACAACTAACCATTATAGGAGCAACTACACAAATCGTTGTACAACTTACAAAGAACGGTGTTGGGCAATAAGTAACAAAAGTGGAATAGCCAACTTAGGTTCATCCTTTGGAAGCAATGAATCTCTGAGCCTATTAGTGGATTTGATCAGTGCCTGCATAAACAGTTTTTAATCAATAAAAAAACATGTTGTGACAGATATGATAGTTTGTGGACAAAATAAAAGGGTAGAACATTTTCAAACACAAATACGTAGATGATAGTTCCTGATTACATTTAGGGTAAACTACGCATTTAGTACCTAAACTATCAGTTTTGGTCCGTTTTGGTACCTAAACTTTCAATTTTTTCAAAACAATACCTAAAGTTTAGTTTTTGTTTTATTTTAGTACTCCCACCATTAAAAACTTAATGCGTTCAATAGCTAAACTATCAGTTTTGGTACCTAAACTTCCAATTTTTTTTCAAAAATTAACGTTAAATTTTGAATAGGGGTTCTAAAATGAAACAAAAACTAAATGTTAGGTATGGTTTTGAAAAAATTGAAAGTTTCGGTACCAAAACGGACCAAAACTGATAGTTTAGGTACTAAACACGTAATTTACCCTTACATTTATTCCACAAAAAAATGAGGATTGTGTTTACTGATTTCTTCTAACTAGTCAAAAATCGAACACACCACTTATAGAAAAAAAAAAGTTAAAACATCAATCTTTGCTTAATGAACCAGCGTAATATCAACCTTTAAATGATCACCTTATTATTTCGAGTTACGCCAAACGAAGTCGCTTGATATCGGAGAGTTTCACTTCCAGCCATTGCATCCAACTGCTCCTCTGTCAGATTTTCTGTAAATTGTACATTTGCCATTTGTTGAATAAGCTCCTGCCTCGATCATAAAACTTCCAGTTAGCAATTTTAGTTTTCAGGCTTAACGATGAAAAATCTTTAAGCTTTCGATCTCTGTGTAGTATGAACCTGCAGGAGAACAAGTTCAATTCCTTGGCCCTTCTGTAACTGATTAACCAGATACTGGAAAATGCCCCTCAGCTCCATTGATGGGTACTTCTTACACCTACAAAAAGATAAAAAAATGAAATAAATAACTGTAGTGAAATCTCAAAAAGAGAAATGATGAATATATCTCAAATTTAAAATCATATACATCATAGCCGATGTTCAATGAAAAAAAAGAAGTAAAAATGAATTGCATGAAACAACATGAAGAAAATATAGAAAAGGATTCCAGGACTTTTTCATCTCATGAATTTTAAGGGTAACACTCCAAACTCCAACAAATACAACAGCTTTATCTATAAAGACAAAGGTTTCAAGACAACTGGAATTCAAAGATATCTAGGAAATCCACTTCATTTTCAGTTTATACAAGTGTGTTTGGATGCATGCGTGTGTCGATGGAACTATTAGTAGAAAATAGGAAAAAATGCATAAAAACCCTCTGAAACTAGGATTACCATGCAAATGTTGCATTCCAACACATTGAAAAAAATCGGCAGACAGAGTAGATGAGACACCAACTTAAGATCCTAATCTTGCTAATAATAAAGAATCCAACAGCCAGAGGATCTGTTAATAGTCGGTCACCAGCTTATCATGATATTCTTTCTATTCAGGTCAGAAATTAGAGCCAAAATTTAATCCTCCCACCTCCTTAATTCAAGGAAAATAAGAAAAAAAACAAAAAAAAAACTAAATAACTCTCATATTCAGGTTCACAATGAAACCATAGCACCCAAACAGACAACCTTAAGAGCAGAATTTCAGAACAATTTAGGCAACTTAGACAACTGGCTCATCATGCTTACAAGCTTCCATCAATGCAATTATTGAACTGCACTAAGAATAGACCATCCTTCAGATAGCGACAGCATATGAGAAAAAGGGAGGGAAAGGGAGATAGGTGGCATTAAAACGTGCAAGACAGAAGTTGACACAACTAGAATACCATAGCACTTGTTCAATACAGATTAAGAGAGCAACGGTATAGCAAGGGAATGTTTCAGAGCTCCATTAAGAACTAGCCAAATTATTGTAACTGACTAGCCTTGACAACAGCGCATGCGCAGACGGACAGACCTTGACAATTAAATGTGCCCCTCAAGATTCTGATTGTTGCCTCCACAGAACTTGAAGTTTACTTCAAAGAGTAGCAAAACTCTTCCATCTCACATGTTAGTTGAAGCACTCATTACATTTACTGTAGGTTATACGATAGAACTATATTGTATATTAGTTTGTAACCTAATAGAATTCTAACTCTAAAAAAGGATAACTTCTAAGTAGTTTGATTCTACTAGGAAACTTATCTCTAACTTTGTGTATAAATTAATATCTATTTTTTTCTAATAAAACATTCTGGAGTTTTACCTTATCCTCAAAATCTGTTGTGTACCGTATTCAACATGGTATCAGTTGGGTAAAATCTGTTGTGTACCGTATTTTTTTTTTATAGGAATAGGAGGCCTCATTAAAAACCTCCCTCTTAGTTGGCTCTTGTGAAAGAGGCAACTAGCGGAAGGAGGAAAAGAGTACCTCATTTTATTAATAACCCATAATTACATAAGATACAACTTACATAATAAACTTCCCTAGATAAAATACATAACACTACAACAACAGAACACAACACCACAACCAATCCCCTCTTTTGCTAACTTGTCTGCTTCCCAATTACAACTCCTTGGAATCCAATTAATAATAAAACCCCTAGCTGATACATAGGCCCCAATTTCCTCAACCAAAGAGCTACAAAACATTGGGGCAGAAATAGGTATCAAGATCCAATCCACTGCTTTCCTGCAATCACTCTCGAGGATAAGTCTTCCCTTCGTTTCCCACTCCGATGAAAGAAATACATCAATTCCCTGCTTAATAGCTTTTAACTCAGCTAACATAGGAGGGCCTGGTCCCACAGCCATAGAGAAAGAGGCTAAAATAGAGCAATTGGAATCTTTCAAAACTCCTCCAATTCCTCCCTGCAGCCCATCCCCTCTCATCGCCCCATCAACATTGAATTTAAAGAAATCATGAGGGGGCGGAGACCAACAAATAACCTTCTTCTTCTTAGATATCTTAGTATGGATTCTGTCCGCAAGCGATGGATCCCCTATTAATAAGTCAGCCTGAATGTTAACAAGAGGAAATTTAGCTAAGAACCATTTAGCCAGCCTAAATCTGGTTATAAAGAACAGAGATGAGCTATCAAAATTCCAGTTTTCAAATACCACCGAATTCCTCGCTTTCCATAGTGACCATAAAACTACTCCAGGAATAAACTTCCAGATGGTAGAATACTCCCAAATATAGGACCAAGAACAAAGTAGGGAAACCGGATCTTGGGGCAAAACTGTAGAAATATCCCAAAAATTAATGAATCTATTCCACAACTCCATTGCAACCGAACAAGATACAAAAAGATGTTGAATTGACTCCTCAAAGTTATGACATAATGGACACTGGACATTTTCCAGATTAACTCCTCTCTTCTTAAGTTCCACTCTAACAGTCACTTTCCTATGAGAAATCTGCCATAGGAAAGTTTCCACTCTAGGAGGTACCAAACCAGACCAAACCCACTTCTTCCACTGAAAGGTATCTCCATTTCTGCTTGAAAGAGCAATTCTGCATGACTTAAACGAGAACAAACCATCACCATTCCCCGACCACCCAAGGAAATCATCTACTGATTCAGTCAGGCGAATATTATCAATCAAAAGCATTAATGACATCCACTGATCCAATTCCCAGTCACATAAGTTTCTCCTTAACTGAATATTCCAAATCCAACCATTATTTTCAAAGCACCCAAAATCTGCCACTTTTCCTTTTTTATTGTTCGATAGAGCGAATATCCTAGGGAACTGACTCTTTAAGGAAGAGCCATTGACCCAATCATCATTCCAAAATTCAATTGATATACCATTCCCCACGTGAATCTTCGAATTGGACCTCAAGCACTCCCCTATCCGATCCTCTTTCTCATAATTATTCAAAATACCTCTCCAAATCCAAGAGTCTACAGGAGAAACGGCATTGCATATTGGCAAGGATAAATTACTGACATTAAGCTTACAACACAGTAATTTTTTCCACTGAGCCTCCTTCTCGTTTGCATACTTTCAAACCCATTTCCCTAGCAATACTCTATTCACCAATCTCATGTCCAAGATTCCCAAGCCACCCTCGTCATAAGGTTGACACACCTTATTCCAATTTATCCAATGGATCCGTTTCTTGGCTTGTCCTTCACCCCAAAGAAAACTAGCCATTATAGAGTTTAGTTTCTGATTAACCTTCAACGGTAATTTAAAGATAGAAAGGTAGAAAATAGGTAAAGAAGACAGCACCGATTTCACCAACACCACCCTCCTAGCCATCGATAAAGAGGAAACTTTCCAACCTTCTAGCCTGCTATACACTTTCTGCAGATCTGGCTCCCACAATACTTCTGAATTTCTAATTGCACCTATTGGTAAACCAAGATAAGTCATAGGAAAATAACCCATCCCACAACCTGCTTCAGATGCCCAATCTTTGACAATGTCCTCTTCCAAATTAACTCCAAACAGTTTACTCTTAGACAAATTGAGGTGAAGCCCTGAAATTAGACTAAACACCCTCAAAACTCTCCTTAAATTGAGAATTTGAGTTGAAGAATCTCTGCAGAATAAAATAAGATCGTCTGCAAACTGTAAATGAGTCAAATTAAATGTATTATCCTCCTTACCGATACTAAACCCTTCAAAAAGACCTAGATTCGCAGCCTTACACAACATTAAATTCAAGAGTTCCCCAACTATGTTAAACAACAAAGGGGACAAACTACAACCTTGTTTCAACCCCTTGCCCATCTGAAATTCTGCTGTTGGAGAACCATTAACGAGAACTGAAATTGAAGCAGAAGAAATACAGTACCGAATCCAAGAAATCCATTTCTCCCCAAACCCCATGATCTTCAATAATCTCAAAAGAATTGGCCATTCGACTGAGTCATAGGCTCTACGAAAATCAATCTTGAAGACGACTCCTTTCCTTTCTTTTTTCCTCCAAAAGTCTATGGATTCATTGGCCATAAAAGCACAATCAAGCAGCTGCTTCCAGGAATAAATGCAAACTGAGAGGGGCTAATAAGATCTTTAATAACTGAAACCAGCCTTTTCGATAAGATTCTGGAAATAATTTTGTATAAGGTACCAACTAAGCTAATTGGTCTATAATCTTCAATACCTTCTGGATTAAGTCTCTTAGGAATCAATGTAATAAAAGCATGATTGACCCCATGCTCCCAACTCCTCCCTCTATGAAAATCATTCACAAACTTCATAAGATGATCCTTCAAGAAAGGCCAGAATTTCTTAAAGAAGCCCATCGTGAAACCATCTGGACCCGGGGCTTTGGAACTGTCCGAATGAAAAACTGCTTCCCACACTTCTTGTTCTGAAAATATGACCTCCAGACTATTCTTCTGCTCCTCTGTTAATTTCATGAAATTGAAATTGATTTCTTCCACCTCTAATGTATCTTTAGAATTGTAATTCTTCTTAAAATAATCATAAACATAGGCCTTCAACTTATTTGGGTCTGAACACTCTTCATCAGCAACTTTCAATGACGAAATAGAATTTATTCTGTTTCTATTCAATGTTGTTAAGTGAAAAAACCTCGTGTTCCTATCCCCATCCTTGCTCCATTTCAATCTTGATCTCTGTAGCCAAATACTCTCTTCTCTTCTGTGCAGCTTCCACAATTCGTGTCTAGCCATTCTCAGCATGTCTCTTTCTTGCATTGAAATTCCACTGTTTTGTAGCTTCAGTTCCCAACCATTAATCTTACCTTCTAATTCTGAAATCCCTTCAGATATCCCACTTAAATTCCTATTAGGCCACTTCTTGATCTGCTGATTTGTTCCTCGAAGTAAAGAAAACAGCCCCATTCTACCATTACCCATCATATGGTTAGACAAAGACTTTTCAACCAATCCAGCAAACCCGTCTTCCTCTAACATGTAATTATAAAATCTAAAAGGCTTTGGTCCCTAATTTTTGCATTCTTCTGCTAACACTACCGGATTATGATCCGAGAGGGACTTGGGTAGCATTTTCTGTATCACTTTTGGAAATTTGTTAAGGAAAGAGCTGCTAATTATAAATCTGTCAAGCCTTACCCAAGTGGGATAATCTCTATTGTTGCACCAAGTAAATCTTCCACCAACTAACTGAAGATCCATAAGATTAGTGTGTTGTACAAAGGATCTAAACAAATCCATGCATTGCCAGTTTTGAGATACTCCACATTTCTCCTCGGTATCTAAATATGCTTTAAAATCTCCCCCAATACAAACTGGTTGATTTAGACCTTGAACAAAGCATAACAATTCCCTGAAAAACTCCTCTTTATCCGCCTCTACTGATGGACCATATACATTTATGATAACACACTCAAAGTTAAGCAACTTGAACTTCCCTGACAACGCCATTAATCTGTTCTGGATATGTTCTGCTGTGACCTCAAAAATGTTTTCATCCCACATAAATAACTGTCCACCAGCCGAGCCCTCGGCAAGATTGAAGCTACCACCTTTCAAAATATTACCCCCTAACTTCCTCCATAGACCTGAATGGCAAACGTTCAGCTTCGTCTCCTGTAGTAAAAGAATAACCGGCTTCTCTCTATTAACAAGTCTGGCCAATGCTCTGGTTTTTTCTCTTCTTCCTAGACCCCTAACGTTCCATGTTAATATTTTAATCTGACATTAGAAATAATTGTCATGTACACCAACACAAACCAAAAACAATCATGCTCCCCGTGAAGACCCCTTCATCTCCATCTTAAATATCTCTTCCTCTAATAGATGTTGACCCCCTTTAAAAGTAATTCCCAACAAATCGCAGATCTCTCTAGTAGCAGCAGCTTCGTTCCTAGCTTTAACAAAAGGTTGAGATGACTCCCTATCTTGATCCACCGAATCCCTGACCATCCTTCTAACAACCCTTCTATAGACTCTGTTATAAAAACTGATAGCCACTTCACTATCTGAGCACACTCTCCCTGAGCGATGAGGAGTTATTCTCAATGTCCTCTGATTCATCTTCTTTTTGACAGGGAGTATCCTCTGATTTTTAAGACTTTTAGATCGAGAACTACACTTCACATGATTGATAACTGGAACTGGGTGATCCTCCTTTGCTAAAAATTGACCCACCCTCATCAGTTTTGAAGAACTTCCCACGTGGTTCTCATTATTTCTGGTCCTTATACTTGGAATTGATACACTTCCCTCATTTTGACTGCATTGCTTATCCTCCATAACCTTCTTCATCTTCCTTGGTCCATCCGCTTGATCATCTGACCTTATATCCCTTTCTGCATTCTTATGGGTCTGAAAGCTGCATACATGATCTCCATCCAGACTCCTCTGGCCAGCAGACTGAACTATCTCCACGTTAACACCATGTTCACTTGGAACCACCATCTCCCCCTGCATATTCTCCTTAATCACCCCAGCTTCACCCTCATCAGCAGCATTCAAGGAATTTTCATAACAGGGGTTGGGCTATAGAATAAACCTTTTCCCAACCCATTTAATATTGTAAGCGGCCCATTAGGAATCAGTTTTTTAATTGGAGAACCAACTACCTCATTTTCCTCTGACTGACCAAAGTCAACCTGATCGTTTGAACCCCTCAATCCCAGGCCCGCATGACTTCCCATCTGGTTAGTCCTATTTTCCAAGAAATCTGACAGCCCACAATTTGAATTTTCTGCTGTTGACTTTCCCGATGGGACTTGTCCCCCACAAACTCCATTCACTCCACTGTTCTGCTCATTATTCAGCCAAGATATGACTTTGAATGTACCATCGTCTGAGAACTCATCCCTATCTGCTTCCAAAGAAGGACATCTCCCAACCCCCTCCCTAGACAAGACATAACCACTGTTACATTTTTTTGAAATTTTCTCCACCATCTTCCTCCCCGCTTCTTCTGGTTTTTTCAGAACAGAACCCATCGAAATCTTAACTTTGAAGGATCTGCCATAAGAACCAATCGTAACCATCTCAGGTACATCATAAGGACTTTCCACCCTTAGCAAAACTTTCGCCACCGACAGGTCCGATCTGGTCACTGATTCCTCCTTAAAACAAATAAAATCACCCCACTTCCCAGAAAGTTTCTTCACGAATGACTCATTCCAACATAACAAAGGCAATCCATACAACTCTATTTGACAAGGAGCCATCGGAACTCCATCCTTGTTCAATACTGGTGCCAACCAGTCTAAGCACAAGAGCAACTCTTTCTTCTTATTCATCCATACGCGAGAGAACTCCTCAACTGAATTGAATGTAATGATGCACGCATTCTATACGTACCCCCATCTCGCAATCTGAACTTCCACCCCTTCCATCTCCAAAGCTTCCTTTAACGAAACGAGATCAAAAGAAGGTTTCATTATCCCTATTAATGATCTCTTCACCCATTCTGAGTTGTCTGATGGAATATGCCTCCCAAATATTCCTCACAGTAGGAGCATTCTTCTTAACACCCTCCAAGTTACTTTCAGAAATTACTACATCCTTATATGATCTGCCGTCTCTCATACCTCTACCAGACTCAAATTTCCTTCCAGTATTTGAAATATCCCTTCCCCCTGACTTGATCTCCACCATTCTCTTCCCCTTATCCTCTTCCCTCCTCTTATCCTTCTGATACATAGCAACCCCAACAGAAGTTCTCCTCCCATCAAACCACTTCCCATTCACAAACTGGATTGCTTTCTTCCTACTTTCCTCCTCAGCAAATTGGACAAAAGCAAAGGTCGAGGACTTATAATTAAATTTATCTAAAAATCTTGGAATGAAAATTCTTAGAATCTGACCACAAGGACTAAAAAAATCCCTTAACACACGTTTAGAGACCCTTTTGCTAAGATTATCAATGAACACAGTCCATTCCTCCACAGAAGAAATGGATTTTTTTGAATTTTCTCTAATTCTCTCTTCCTATCGCGCTCATTCTCTCTCTGTTTTGTACCGTATTCAACATGGTATCAGTTGGGTGATCGGTCCCCCACAACCCTAACTGTCGATTATGACTTCCGCCTCTTCTACATCGGATGTCACCTCAGAAACCTTACCTCCATCGTCTATCTTGAACTTCTCCGATGTCTCTTCTGCTTCCATCACATGTCACCGTTTGGCGCAAACAGCACTATCTGCTGGAGACCACATCGATTCCTACTGCGACGAATCCAGAGTATGCGACCTGGTTCAGTGAGAATACCATGATCATTTCATGGCTCATTAATTCTATGCTTCCTGCCGTTGGGGAGAACTTCATGCTGTGTGAAACAGCAGTTGAAATTTGGAGTGTTGTCAAGACAACGTACTCGAATCTGGACAACAAGGCTGCCCTCTTTGGAATTGAATGTCAAATTGTATATCTCAGACAGGATAACCTGACCATTACTAAGTATTTTACCTCACTGTCGCGATTATGGCAGCAAATTGATCTCTTTGAATCCCATGAATGGAAGTGTGTAGACGATGCTCGTCTATTCAAAACGATTGTTGAACAACGACGAATATTCCAATTTCTATCTAGCTTACATTAGGATTTAGATGCTGTTCATGGTCGTTTGTTGGGACTCCGACCTTTTCCTACAATCCGAGAGGTTTTCTCGAAAGTTCGTCGTGAAGAGAGTCGTCGCTCAACTATGCTTCCTGTTTTTTTTTTTACAGAAGTAGGTCTCATTAAAACCCCCTTCATACTTAACCCTTTCCTAGAGGAAAGGATCAACTAGCGGAAGGAGGAAAAGAGTACCTCATTTTATTGATAAAACTTAAGTACAAAAAAATCTTTTACAATACAACATAAAAGACTATCCTCAAGAAAAACAGAAAGCATCCTAAAAAATCCATACAGTTGACCAACCCCATCCTTAGCTAACTTATCAGCCTCCCAATTACATCCTCTAGGAATTAACCTCACTATCACTGCCCTATTCAATACAAAAGACTCAATCTCCTTTATGAGATTACTGAAATAAATAGGAGCAGAAGTAGGCGACTGAATCCAATCCACAACTGATTTACAATCACTTTCCAGAATCATTCTACCTTTAATTGACCAAACTGAGAAAAAGAAAGTATAAATTGCTTTCCTAATTGCCTTCAATTCGGCTAATGGAGGAGGGCCAGATCCGACACTTTCAGAAAACGACTCTAGAATGAAACCTTTTGAATCTCTAAGAATACCCCCTATACCACCTGCCAACCCATCTTTTCTAACAGCCCCATCAACATTGAACTTGTAGAAATCCACAGGAGGAGGAAGCCATCTCTGTAAAGCCCCACACTGAGCCTTAGTGCAATTAAGACGGTCTGCTAGAGAGGGATATGCAATTAACATGTCAACCGAGATCGAAGCTTAATGGAACTTGGCTAGAAACCATTTAGCTAAACTAAATCTGACAATGAAGAAGAGGGAAGACCTATCTAACACTTGATCCTCAAAAACAATTGAATTTCTATGCTTCCAAATAGACCAGAGAACCACACCCGGAATAAATTTCCAGATAGAAGATTTTGCCATCAGCTTAGGCCATGAGCTAATAAGAGAAGGGATATCACAAGGCAAAGCAATACATACACTCCAAAACCTGAAAATCTTGTTCCAAATCTCCCAAGCCACTGTGCAGTAAATAAACAAATGTTGGACAGATTCTTCATTCTATTTACATAGCGGACAAAGATCACCAGCTGCTAAGGGCACCCCCTTTTCCTTCAACTATGATCTTACTGCCAATTTTTGGTGTGATACTTGCCAAAGAAAGGATTCAACTCTTGGAGGAACCGGACTTCTTCCAAAAAGGGTTAACCACATGATCTTTAGTTAAAGACAATCTGCATGATTTCACTGAAAACAGCCCATCACCCTTCCCTTTCCAAGAAAGAAAATCATCCACTTTCTCAAACAACTTTATATTGTTCAATTTGATCATTAGGTCCAACCATTGTTCCAATTCCCAGTCACACAAATTTCTTCTTGTTTGAATATTCCAAGTCCATCCATTAGAATCATAGCAACCAAAATCAACTACCTTAACCAATTTATTAGAATATAATGCATAAATTCTAGGAAATTGAGATTTCAAAGTGGAATTGTCAACCCAAACATCATCCCAAAAGGAAATTGACTTACCATTCCCCATTTGAAGCCTAGAGTGAGATCTTAAACAATCTCCAACCGAATAATTCTTTAAGAAGTTGCTGACAATTCCTTTCTATATCCAAGAATATTGAGGAGAATACACCCTGCTAACTGACATCGACAAACTGTCTACATTGTGTTTGCTGCATAACATATTTTTTCACAAGGTGTCTTCCTCATTTGCAAACTTCCAAATCCATTTCCCCAACAAAGCTCGATTAGTTAAATTTATATTCAAAACCCCCAGTCCTTAATACTCAATCGGACGACAAACTGTTTGCCAATTCACCCAATGTATGCAATTTTTCTATGATCCATCACGCCACAAGAAACTAGCCATCAACGAATTTAGCTTCTGACAAACTCTACTGGGCAATTTGAAAGTAGAAAGGAAAAAAATCGAAAGAGAAGACAATACCGACTTCAGAAGAACCAATCTGCCAACTAAGGATAGTGAAGAAGCTTTCCACCCAGTTTGTCATACAAACCAATGAATGATCCGCATTGTTTACCAACTCTCAACCTCTTCCTCGGCCCAAAAAGGACAGACCTTGGTGTGACTATTGTAAAAAGGTTGGCCATGTGCAAGATTCTTGTTGGAAGTTACATGAAAAGCCTTCTGATGGAAAGTATTCGAAACAACGTGATACTCGTGGCTATTGCATTGTGAATACTGGTGTGCAAGGCAGTTCATTAACTAAACAACAAATGAAAGAAATGCAACAGTTTTTTACTCATTTGCACACTTTTTCCAAATCCGTACCTACGACCTCTCCTGAAGGTAGACTATTTTCTGCTACTTTAGCTCACACTTCCAATACTCCTACTTTGATTATGGATTCTAGTGCAAATGACAATACGACAGGTGATCTTTGGCTCTTTCAAACTTTTCATGTCGACTCGTCTATTTCTAATGTTCAGGTTGCAGATGGTTCTCTTTCTAGTGTTGTCGATCATGGGTGTGTTCGAATAAATCAGGACATCTCATTATCTCATGTCCCTAATGTTCCCAATCTCATTTGCAATTTAATATCCATTAGCAAGTTATCTGTCGATTTTATGTTGTACCACAACATTTAACTCTTATTTGTGTGAATTTCAGAATTCGAGCTCGGGGAAGATGATTAGCAGTGCTAGACTTTGTGGGTTCTTTATCTACTTTCGACAACTTCCCCAACACCTACATCCTTCAATGTCATCCAACAATTTCCTTTCCTTGAACCTTCAACCGATGTTATGTCATTACACTTTCGTTTAGGACACCCTAGTTTCTTTTATCTTGCAAAATTGTTTCCACATTTGTTTATCAATAAACACCCTAAATCTTTTTCTTATGATATTTGTCCACTTGCTAAACAAACTAAAAGTGTTTATCTACCATCACTGTATAAACCATCCAAATCATTAATGCTCCTACATAGTGATATTTGGGGTCCATCAAGGGTTGCATTAGTCTATGGGTTTCGTTGGTTTATTTCCTTTTTTATGATGATCATACTTGTACGACCTGGACTTTTCTTATGAAACATAAATTTGAAGTCTGTGACATATTTAAAAGATTCCATAAGATGGTTGAAACTCAATTTCAATCTTCTATCAAAATGTTTCATGCTGACAATGGTAGAGAGTATTTTACCACTATTTTGGATTCTTTTTTCCATGAACAAGGGATTCTTCACCTCGCATCGTGTGTTAATTCCCCTCAACAAAAAGGGATTGTTGAGCAAAAAATCAACATCTCCTTGAGGTTACACGATCTCTTCTCTTTTCCACCAAAGTTCCTCGTTAGTTTTGGGGAGCTACCCTCTTAACTTCCACTTATTTGATTAATCGTCTCCCTAGTAAACCATTGAATTTTAAATGTCCAAGAGATATGTTTCTTCAGTTCTTTCTTGCTTTTACACCGATGACCTCTTTATTACCCCCTTCGAGTTTTTGGATGTATTGTATTTGTTCATAATAATATTCCTTCCATGTCCAAATTAGATCCTCAAGCATTCTGATGTATATTTTTGGGTTATTCGTAGAGTCAAAAGGGATTTCGGTGTTATTGTCCCAATACTAAGAAATATTTTGTAACCATGGATGTTACCTTCTATGAAAAGACACCTTTTTTCCCGTAAAACTGATATTCAGAAGAAGTCATATAATGAATATTAGTCTGCGGATTCACAACAATTTTTGTCTCTTGATTATTGGCAGCCAGCTCCGTTTGTTCAACCACTGATACTGAACCAGTTAATCCATCCAAATCAGTCCTCAAAATCACCCAAACAAAACCAAATCAGTCCTCAAAATCACCCAAACAGAACCGAACAACTGTTTCACAGCTACCAAAACAACCCACTGAAACAAGCTTACTTCCACTACCTCAGACCGAATTATTGACTTACACAAGACGAAAAAGGCTTGTTTCCAAACCAATACCTGAACCAAATCCTAAGTCTCCCTTACAACATAGACATTGTCATGAACCGGAACCGAACAAGAATCCTTTAGAGAATGACAGAGGTATTTAGAATTCTTCCACTGAATTAAATGTTTTAATTGATGATTACGACTTGCCAATTGCTCAAAGGAAAGGAGTAAGAAAATGCACAAAGTATTCGATTGATAGATTTGTTGCATATGGAAAGCTCATGCTGTGTTTTAAGAAATTTGAAGCAAGTGTAGATAGCATTACTGTTCCAAATACAATGGAGGAAACATTGAAAGATTCTATGTGGGAAAAGGCGGTAGAAGAGGTAGTTAAGTACTGGAAAACAACAATACTTGGGTTGTAGTTGATCTTCCAAAAGATAAGAAACTAGTCGGCTGCAAATGGGTGTTCACGGTGAAATACAAAGCCGATGGCAGCATTGAAAGATACAAGGCGAGATTAGTGGCAAAAGGATTTAGTCAATCCTTTGAAGTTGATTATCAAGAAACATTTGCTCCAGTTGCAAAACTTAACACTGTGAGAGTGTTACTGTCATTGGCAATAAATGAAAAATTGGGTACTATATCAGTTAGACATCAAAAATGCCTTTTTAAATGAGAACTTGGAGGAGGAAGTGTATATGCAAATTCCACCTGGTGTAAAGAGTAATACAGAAAAGCATGCAGACTATTGAAGTCTTTTTTTTTATAGGAATAGGAGGCCTCATTAAAAACCTCCCTCTTAGTTGGCTCTTGTGAAAGAGGCAACTATCGGAAGGAGGAAAAGAGTGCCTCATTTTATTAATAAACCATTATTACATAAGATACAACTTACATAATAAACATCGCTAGATAAAATACATAACACTACAACAACAAAACACAACACCTCAACCAATCCCCTCTTTTGCTAGCTTGTCTGCTTCTCAATTACAACTCCTTGGAATCCAATTAATAATAATACCCCTAGCAGATATATAGACCCCTATTTCCTCAACCAAAGAACTAAAAAACGTTAGGGCAGAAAAAGGTATCAAGATCCAATCCACTGCTTTTTTGCAATCTCTCTCAAGGATAAGTCTTCCATTCATTGCCCAATCCGATGAAAGAAATAAATCAATTCCATGCTTAATAGCTCTTAACTCAGCAAACATAGGAGGACCAGGTCCCACAGCCATAGAGAAAGAGGTTAAAATAGAGCAATTGGAATCTTTCAAAACTCCTCCAATTCTGCCCTGCAGCCCATCCCCTCTCACCGCTCCATCAACATTGAATTTAAAGAAATCACGAGGGGGTGGAGACCAACAAATAACCTTCTTAGATAAATTAGTAGGGATACTGTGTGCAAGCGATGGATCCCCTATTAATCAATCAGCCTGAATATTAACTAGAGGGAATTTAGCTAAAAATCATTTAGCAAGCCTAAATCTGGTTATAAAGAACAGAGATGAGCTATCAAAATTCCAATTTTCAAACACCACCGAATTTCTCGCTTTCCATAGTGACCAGAAAACTACTCCAAGGATAAACTTCCAGATGGTAGAGTACTCCCTAATATAAGACCAAGAACAAAGTAGTGAAGCAGGATCTTGGGGCAAAACTGTAGAAATATCCCAAAACTTTATGAATCTATTCCACAGCTCCATTGCAACCGAATATGATATGAAAAGATATTGAATTGATTCCTCAAAATTATGACATAATGGACACTGGACATTTTCCAGATTAATTCCTCTTTTCTTAAGTTCCACTCTAACAGCCACTTTCCTATGAGTAATCTGCCATAGGAAAGTTTCCACTCTAGGAGGTACCAATCCAGATCAAACCCACTTCTTCCACTGAAAAGTATCTCCATTTCTGCTTGAAAGAGCCATTTTGCATGACTTAACCGAGAACAAACCATCACCATTCCCTGACCACCCAAGGAAATCATCCACTGATTCAGACAGGCGAAAATTTTCAATCAAAAGCATTAATGACATTCACTGATCCAATTCCTAGTCACATAAGTTCCTCCTTAACTGAATATTCCAAACCCAACCATTATTTTCAAAGCAACCAAAATCTGCCACTTTTCCTTCTTTATTGTTTGATAGAGCGAATATCCTAGGGAACTGACACTTTAAGGAAGAGCCATTGACCCAAACATCCTTCTAAAATACATTTGACCTACCATTCCCCACTTGAATATTCAAATTGGACCTCAAACACTCCCCTATCTAATCCTTTTTCTCATAACTATTCAAAATACCTCTCCATATCCATGAGTCTATAGGAGAAACGGCTTTGCATATTGATAAGGAAAGATTGCTGACATTATGTTTGCAACACAGTAATTTTTTCCACTGAGTTTCTTTCTCATTTGCATACTTCCAGACCCATTTCCCTAGCAAAACTCTGTTAACCAATCTCAAGTCCAAGATTCCCAAGCCACCCTCGTCATAAGGTTGACACACCATATTCCAATTTATCCAATGGATTCGTTTCTTGCCTTGTCCTTCACCCCAAAGAAATCTAGCCATTATAGAGTTTAGTTTCTGATTTACCTTCAACGGTAATTTGAAGATAGAAAGGTAGAAAATAGGTAAAGAAGACAACACTGATTTCACCAACACCACTCTCCCAACCATCGATAGAGAGGAAGCTTTCCAACCTGCTAGTCTGCTGTGCACTTTCTGCAGAACTGGCTCCCACAATATTTTTGAATTTTTGATTGCACCTATTGGTATACCAAAATAAGTCATAGGAAAAGAACCCACCTCGCAACCCATGGATTCAAAAAACGGCCGTGTAACGGTATAACGACCGTTATATTGCGGTATCGGCGGCTCCCGTTACCGATATCAGCCGAAATCACGGTGAAACGGAATTACACCCATAACGGCCGTAATTTAACGGGTAAAGGTCGATCGCGGCTATAACGGACCGTTTTTCCCGTTAATCCCCGTTAATGGGTCCTCTTTGTCTTCTTCGAGAAGAGCTTCCAACCAGGTGGTTGGCGTTGAACGGAAGCGGGTAAGTTCAGCTTGACTCCCTTCACCACCACTACCACCGCTGGAGCTGATACTTCCGGAAGGCGTTGGCTTCATCTGCTTCTCTGTTAAGTGCGAGGGAGTAAGCTTCGTGAACCTATGAACAGAAACAACTTTCCTCTTTGGTTCCCCTTTTTCTATGTGGATATGCCCTAAACATAATAAAACTCTCATGTTTTTAACTTTTCTTAAACCGTTGAATTAGCACAGGATGTTTTGGAAAAGATCCAACAGTGGGTAATAGTAAAGAGTGTGTAAAATATTTTGTAGTTGCAAATGCTTCTCGTGAAAATCAAGGACCAATTGCAATTCAAAACAGTTCGGACCAACTGTTATGTGGATGCTTCTCGTTTTAATTATTACATAATTTGGGTAAATGTCGTGGGAAAAGGGTTTGATGCCGAACTATTAGATGTGGGAATTTAAGGAGGGTCCGAAGGACAGTGTCGATAGTAGATTTGATCATTATCTTAGCTGTTACATTCATATTTTAAATCTTATTATTTACTCAATATTTTTTTATTTTTTTATTTGTTATGAGTTAATATAATATTCTTAAGAAATTTATAAGTAAATACAAAAATAATTAATGATGGTAATTATGTTTATGTATTAATAAAAATCTATAAGTGTTACAAAATACTTTAAAAATCATTAAAAGTGATTTTCTACAATTATTATTATAATTACTATATTTTATAATAAGTTGTGCGAATTTAAAAATATTCACGTCCGCGACACCCGCAGTGACCGCGACACCCGCAGTGACCGCAATAGCCTCCGTTACGTCCGCGACCGCGATAAACGCAACGCTACCGAAAACGCGACCGCGACTGCAATTTGAATCCCTGCCGCAACCTGCTTCTGATGCCCTATCTTTCACAATGTCCTCTTCCAAATTAACTCTAAACAGCTTACTCTTAGACAAATTAAGGTGAAGCCTTGAAATTAGACTAAACACCCTCAAAACTCTCCTGATATTGAGAATTTGATTTGAAGAATCTCTGCAGAATAAAATTAGATCGTTTGCAAATTGTAAATGAGTCAAATTAAAGGAATTATCCTCCTTACCGATACTAAACCCTTCAAAAAGACCCAGATTCGTAGCCTTACACAGCATTAAATTCAAGAGTTCCCCAACTATGTTAAACAACAAAGGGGACAAACTACAACCTTGCCTCCACCCCTTGCCCACCTGAAATTCTGTTGTTGGAGAACCATTAACGAGAACTAAAATTGAAGCAGAAGAAATACAGTACCGAATCCAAGAAATCCATTTCTCCCCAAAATTCATGATCTTCAATAATCTCAATATAATTGGCCATTCGACTGAGTCATAAGCTCTACGAAAATCAATCTTGAAGACAACTCCTTTCCTTCCTTTTTTCCTCCAAAAGTCTATGGATTCATTTGCCATAAAAGCACAATCAAGCAGCTGCCTACCAGGGATAAAGGCAAACTGCGAGAGGCTAATAATATCTTTAATAACTGAAACCATCCTTTTCGATAAGATTCTGGAAATAATTTTGTATAAGGTACCAACCAAACTAATTGGTCTATAATCTTCAATACCTTCTGGATTAAGTTTCTTGGGAATCAATGTAATAAAAGCATGATTGACCCCATGCTCTCAACTCCTCCCTCTATGAAAATCATTCACAAACTTCATAAGATGATCCTTCAAGGCCAGAATTTCTTAAAAAAGCCCATCGTGAAACCGTCTGGACCCGGAGCTTTGGCACTGTCAGAGTGAAAAACTGCTTCCCACACTTCTTGTTCTGAAAATTGAACCTCCAGACCATTCTTCTGCTCCTCTGTTAATTTTAGGAAATTGAAATTGATTTCTTCCACCTCTAACGTAGCTATAGAATTGTAATTCTCCTTAAAATAGTCATATACAAAGGCTTTCAACTGATCCGGGTCTGAACATTCTTCATCAGCAACTTTCAATGTCGAAATAGAATTTATTCTGTTCCTATTCATTGTTGTTAAGTGAGAAAACCTCGTGTTCCTATCCCATCCTTGCTCCACTTCAATCTTGATCTCTGTAGCCAAATACTCTCTCCTCTTCTGTGCATCTTCCACAATTCGTTTCTAGACATTATCAGCATATCCCGTTCTTGCATTGAAATTCCACCGTTTTTTAACTTCAGTTCCAAACCATTTATCTTACCTTCTAATTTTGAAATCCCTTCAGATATCCCACTCAAATTCCTATTGGGCCACTTCTTGATCTGTTGTTTTGTTCCTCGAAGTAAATAAAACAATCCCCTTCTACCATTGTCCATCATAGGGTTAGACAAAGACTTTTCAACCAATCCAGCAAACCCATCTTCCTCTAACAGGTAATTGAAAAATCTAAAAGGCTTCGGTCCCTAATTGTTGCATTCTTCTGCTAACACTACCGGATTATGATCCGAAAGGGATTTGCGAAGCATTTTCTGTACCACTTTTGGAAATTTGTTAAGGAAAGAACTGCTAATTATAAACCTGTCAAGCCTTACCCAAGTGGGAGAATCTCTATTGTTGCACCAAGTAAATCTTCCTCCAACTAACAGAAGATCCATAAGATTAGTATGTTGTACAAAGGATCTAAACAAATCCATGCAATGCCAATTTTGAGATACTCCACATTTCTCCTCAGTATCTAAATACGCATTAAAATCTCTCCCTATGCAAACTGGCAGATTTAAACCTTGAACAAAGCACAACAATTCCCTGAAAAACTCCTCTTTATCCGCCTCTACTGATGTACCATATACATTAATGATAACACACTCAAAGTTAAGCAACTTGAGCTTCCCTGACAATGCCATGAATCTGTTCTGGATATGTTTTGTTGTGACCTCAAAAATATTCTCATCCCACATAAATAACTGTCCACCAGCCGAGCCCTCGGCAGGATTAAAGCTACCACCTTTCAAAAAATTACCCCCTAACTTCCTCCATAGACCAGAATGGAAAACATTCAGCTTTGTCTCATGTAGTAATAGAATAACCGACTTCTCTCTATTAACAAGTCTGGCCACTGCTCTGGTTTTTTCTCTTCTTCCAAGACCCCTAACGTTCCATGTTATTATTTTAATCTGACATTAGAAATAATTGTCATGTACACCA
Source organism: Hibiscus syriacus (assembly GCF_006381635.1). Classification (NCBI taxonomy): domain Eukaryota; kingdom Viridiplantae; phylum Streptophyta; class Magnoliopsida; order Malvales; family Malvaceae; genus Hibiscus; species Hibiscus syriacus. The sequence goes on from NW_024063319.1 coordinate 3,084,222, forward strand.
ACACAAACCAAAAACAATCATGCTCCCCGTGAAGACCCCTTCATCTCCATCTTAAATATCTCTTCCTCTAATAGATGTTGACCCCCTTTAAAAGTAATTCCCAACAAATCGCAGATCTCTCTAATAGCAGCAGCTTCGTTCCTAGCTTTAACAAAAGGTTGAGATGACTCCCTATCTTGATCCACCGAATCCCTGACCATCCTTCTAACAACCCTTCTATAGACTCTGTTATAAAAACTGATAGCCACTTCACTATCTGAGCACACACTCCCTGAGCGATGAGGAGCTATCCTCAATATCCTCTTATTCATCTTCTTTTTGGTAGGAAGTATCCTCTGATTCTTAAGGCTTTTAGATCGAGAACTACACTTCACATGATTGTTAACTGGAACTAGGTGATCCTCCTTTGCTATAATTTGACCCACCCTCATTAGTTTTGAAGTACTTCCCTCTTGATTCTCATAATTCCTGATCCTTACACTCTAACTTGATACACTTCCCTCATTATGACTGCACTTCTTATCCTCCATAACTTTCTTCTTCTTTAATCCATCCACTTGATCATCTAACATTATATCCCTTTCTGCATATTTGTGGGTCTGAAAGCTACATACATGATCTCCATCCAGACTCCTCTGGCCAGCAGACTGAACTTTCTCCAATTCTACATCCTGTTCACTTGGAACCACTTCTATCTCCCCCTGCGTATTCTCCTTAATCACCCTAGCCTCTCCCTCGTCAGCAACATTCAAGGAATTTTCAGAAAAGGGATTGGGTTGTAGAATAAACTTTTTCTCAACCCATTTTATATTATAAGCAGGCCCATTAGGAATCAGATTTTTAATTGGTGAAACAACTACCTCATTATCCTCTGACTGACCAAAGTCAACCTGCTCATTTGAAACCCTCAATCCCAGGCCCACATGACTTCCCATCTGGTTAGTCCTATTTTCCAAGAAACTTGACTGCCCACAATTAGAATTATCTGCTGTTGACTTACCCGATGGGACTTGTCCCCCACAAACTCCATTCACACCACTGTTCTGCCCATTACTCAGCCAAGATAAGACTTTGAATGTACCATCGTCTGAGAACTCATCCCCATCTGCTTCCAAAGAAGGACATCTACCAACCCCTTCCCTAGACACGACATAACCACTGTTCCATTTTTTTTGAAAATTTTCTCCACCGTCTTCCTCCCCGCTTCTTCTGGTTTTTTCAAAACAGAACCCATCAAAATCTTAACTTTGAAGGATCTTCCATAAGAGCCAATCGTTACCGTCTCAGGGACATCACAAGGACTTTCTACCCTGAGCAAAACTTACGCCGACGACAGGTCCAATCTGGTCACTGATTCCTCCTTAAAACAAATAAAATCACCCTACTTCCCCGAAAGTTTTTTCATGAATGACTCATTCCAACATAACAATAGCACTCCATACAACTCTATTTGACAAAGTGCCATCGGAACTCCATCCTTGTTCAATATTGGTGCCAACCAGTCTAAGCACAAGAGCAACTCTTTCTTCTTATTCATCCATACATGAGAGAACTCCTCAACTGAATTGAATGTAATGATGCACACATTCCATATGTAACCCCATCTCGCAATCTGAACTTCAATCCCCTCCATTTCCAAAGCTTCCTTTAACGAAACGAGATCAAAGGAAGGTTTCATTATCCCTGTTAATGATCTCTTCACCCATTCTGAGTTATCTGATGGCATATGCATCTCCCAAATGTTCCTCACAACATGAGCATTCTTCTTAACACCCTCCAAGTTAGCCCCTGACACCAGTTCTCTTCTCAAATTACATTCAGAATTTACTACATCCTTATATGATCTACCATCTCTCATACTTCTACCCGACTCAAACTTCCTTCCAGTTTTTGAAATATCCCTTCCCCCTAACTTGAACTCTACCATTCTCTTCCCCATATCCTCTTCCCTCCTCTTATCCTTTAGATACTTAGCAGCCCCAACAGAAATTCTCTTCCCATCAAACCACTTACCATTCACAAACTGGATTGCTTTCTTTCTACTTTCCTCGTCAGCAAATTGGACAAAGGCAAACATCGAGGACTTATAGTTAGATTTATCTAAAAATTGTTGAATGAAAATTCTCAGAATCTGACCATAAGGACTAAAAAAATCCCTTAACACACGTCTAGAAACCTTTTTACTAAGATTATCAATAAACACAGTCCATTCCTCAACGGAAGGAATGGATTTTTTCAAATTTTCTATAATTCTCTATCTACCTAGCGCACTCATTCTCTCTCTTAAGCAATCTCCAAGAGCTTGGTTCGACAGATTTACAAAGGTAATCATTCAAGATGGTTACAAGCAATGTCAGTCGGATCACAACTTATTTGTCAAAACAACCTCAAACAACAAAAAGGCAATTTTAATTGTCTATGTGGATGATATCATTCTAACAGGTAATGATTCTACGGAAATAGAAAGACTGAAAAAGCTACTAGCAAAAGAATTTGAAACAAAGGACTTGGGTACTCTATGATATTTTCTAGGGATGGAAGTTACAAGGTCAAAAGAAGGGATAGTGATAAATCAAATGAAATATATCATTGATCTATTATCTGAAACTAGACTGAAGGGATGCAAATCGACAAAAAATCCTATGGAAGCAAACCTTAAACTAAGGAGAGAAGAATTGGGAAGTCCAGCGAACAAAGAACATTATCAAAGGCTAGTAGGTAAACTCATTTATTTATCACTTACTAGACCTAATATCGCATTTCCTCTCAGCATAGTGAATCAATATATTAATGATCCAAGGGAAGAACATTAAGAGGTTGTGAATAGAATTCTAAGATACTTGAAAATGACACCAGATCATGGGTTAATTTTCAGAAATAATGATGACAGAACAATAAGGATTTTCTCAGATTCAAGCTGGGCAGGCGAGTTAACTGATAGAAGGTCTACAACTGATTATTGTTCATTTGTATAGGGAAATCTGGTCACTTGGAGAACAGGTTGTGGTATCTCGAAGTAGTGCAAAAGCAGAGTTTAGAGCAATGGCACTTGGAATTTGTGAAGGAATCTGGTTACAAAGATTGTTAACTGAGTTGAGATTATGTTACAAGTGTTTTGAACTTTAGAGTGATAGTAAATTTGCAATAAGTATTGCAAAGAATACTGTTTATCATGATCGGATGAAGCATAAGGAGATCGACATACATTTTATCTCTAAAAAGATAAATGGTGGATCGGTAAAACTCAACTATGTCTCAACAAAGGAAAAGTTAGCAGATATTCTCACCAAAGTGCTTCCAAGACTTACCATTGATGAGATTACATCCAAGTTGGGTCTTTTCAAGATTTACTCCCAAGCCTGAGGGGGAGTGTAGGTTATACGATATAACTATAATGTATATTAGTTTGTAACTTTATAGAATTCTAACTCTTAGAAAGGATAACTTCTAAGTAGTTTGCTTCTACTAGGAAACTTATCTCTAACTTTGTGTATAAATTAAGATCTATCTTTTTCTAATAAAACATTTTGGAGTTTTTCCTTTTCCTCAAAATCTGCTGTGTACCGTATTCAACATTTACCTTATGAATGACAGGAAAACAGCCATACTAAGCATTGGACAACTATGAGGACCCAAAAAAAATCATGAAATACCAATGAACCGCCATCCAAAACAACAATTAGTGCAGCTAGAACCATTGAACAATTATACATTTGATAAGCACATCAACATCTACCCCGAAAGAACAACCCCTTTTGCAACCTAATTATTGCTGCAATTTCCAATAAGAATCAACTTTGACCCAACATAAGTTCCCGGGAAGACTCTATCTGCTACCGACAGGACATATCCAACCAATAACCAGAACGAACAACTTAAAGGAGAGAGGTATTAGAAAAAATAACCCAAAGAAACAGCTTATTCTATGGTAAGCTCCAACCTATGTCTAGGTTCTTCATAACACCAGATTGTTAAAACAAAAATCCATTTCTAATCATTTAGATGCTAGCAGAAAAGATGGAAATTTGCACTTTGGCAGCAGTAGAATTTTAACCAGCATCTCTGCTAAAACTTAAACCTTATCCGCATAAACAAAATAACTTGTGACGATCTTTCAATTAATCAGTAATATAAGCTCCAAATTGCTAACCAACAACTCCTTTGCATTCTAACCACCAACATCTTCCATTCACTTAACAACTTTGCAAAACATCACTAACAAATGGGAGAGAACACGAACCATTATACCAGTATATTTCAAAGACAGAATCTTTCCTTTAACATAATTCATGGTCCAGATTTTAACATTTGAATGCTCTAAAGGGTGCCTTCCTCATTAGCTTGCATTTCAATTGCCGCTGAAACTGAAGAAGATACTAATGGAAAACCTAACAATTTAATTATATCATCTTTTCCAGAACTAATGGTCTTCAAAGTTAAACCTCAGTTTCAGAATTTTAAGTGGCTCCGTAAGTAATGCTTGACTAACTGGCAAGACACGATGATGAAACTTATCAGCCATCAGAAACAAAGGAGTCAAAATCAGTAATGTCCACCAAACCCCAGATCCAGTCATCTTGCGTTTCCCAGCTCAATCTGAAACCTGGAAACTGAAGTAAAGCATCTCAACATATAATTAAATTCTATATAGATAGCAACCCGTACTTCAGTTATTCAAACAAATTCATCAACAAAAACACCAAAAAGATCATATATAAAAATGTAGGCAAGGCAAGAATTGGTACAGTTACAAACAACTAGAAATTCCCTTTAAAGGAAGACACTAAAAAACAGGAGGACAATACAACAACAGAAATGGCTTAAACCACATGATAAAAGACTCGTCTGCAATTAATTTAGAGAATATTCCTCTAACGGGAAGACATGAAATGTAATATATCTTAGCAAAAAGAAAACTGCATTAAAAACAGCAGACTTTTGCAAAGAGATAATTATACATACAGGTGCCCCCAAAATGATGCCAAAGATTGAAGCCAGTCTGACAAATTCAAGCCGTCATCCTTCAGTTTATCTCGCCCTCCTTGTGCAAGTCGCTCAATCACAACATACTCCAAAATGTCATACTCAAGCTGCATGGAAAAAAAGAATTAAAATCAAAATCAAGAAACAATGTTATATAAATGGTGCACGGTGACCAAAGAATATCCCAATCGAAGTTTGGGTCCAGTTAAGTTTGGATTTGTGTACTTGAATATGGAATTACAAATTGCAATTTGGGTTTCAAAATCTTGAACAAAGAAATGTTTAAATAAAGTCTAGATTTAGAAATTTAGGGTTAAACAAAACTAATTTTCATTTGAATTACTATGATTTAGATTTAAGCTTGGATTCATATTGCAATATAATCATATTAAAATTAGGTTAACTACTAACCTTTGATAAAATTCCTTCTATACATTGGCTAAATCAAAAGAAACTGATCATTTATGAATTAAATCCAATTTAAAGGGGAAATGTAGCTAACAGAATTTCCGCCTTTCCCTCCTCCCCTGCTCCTACAATGTTTCAATCAATTCTTTCTCCATTCTTTTCTCCTTTTTCACCACCTTTAATGACAACAAGAAGGAAAAAAGGAAAATAGGAAACATAATAGAAGAAAAGCCACAAGGAAAAGGAACAATAGATGCAGACCTGTGTCAAATACTTGAATGCATCAACAACTGGAGTTATCATATCCTTGTATGCCTCAATCTGAAACTTCAAAAGAGTAATGGACCCATGTAAATTTTTGACAATGCATAAAACTCAAGAATAATCAATGATAAAGAACACAAGACCTGGTGAACAATGGTTCGCAGTACAGTCATTGGATTAGCATGAGCAAGTTTTGCAACCATCCGACCTAACTGCTTCAAATTTTCCTTAGCCAACCGTTTCAAAATCCTTCTAGTGTCCAGCTACAGAAAAGCAGAGGATCAAAGCAAATCTTTAGGCACCAAACTTCAACAAGAAATAAGAACACCATTCAGAAGATATGCTACTTTACCTTAGCAGTTTGTCTTGCACCCAATATGGTAGGATTCCGCTCATCATCCTTTTCCCACTCGCCATATAACCGATATCGCACCTAAGCAGATGAGGTTCATCATGCAATATTGTCTAGCATGTCTAATAAATTCTCAGAGGGAAGCATGAAATAACTGATGGAAAGCCAACCTCATAGGGAAGGAGATTCATTAATTCCCAAATCTCTTGCCCAACTGCTGGATTTGCAAGTACCAATTGCAAAGAAGGAAGTAAACATGCTCCTAAAGTTTCCTCTACTCTTGTCCTTGCCTCCTTCAAGTGAAGGTGAGGATTTCGATATCCACTGGCAACCGTTTCCCCATCCAAGGCTCCATCAGCATTAGCTACGAGCTCAAGGGCAGATAAAAAGTAACTCCTCAATACTCTACACACCTGCCAAAAAAAAAGGTTCATATAATCACCAATGCCCTTCCAGGAACAAAATAGAATTGAAAGTAGATACTGAGCACATTGGAAACACTACAATAATACCTTCTGCAACAGTAGAGTATCACGATAGAGTTGAGGCCCAACAGTAGCCAGCATCTGAAAGAGTTCCTTAGGAAGATCAATAAAGGGGTTGCTGACTGTTGAACCTCTTGTATCCATGTTATCAATACCAGAACCCGATGTAGATGCAAAGCTTTGGAGATGAGTTTGACGAACAACATCATACGCTGAAGATATTGACTTTCCAATGAGCCTGAATATGAATATGAATATGATAGTTACAAACAAATAGAAAACCAATATGAAACAAAAGAAATGTAAGCTTCCTGAAGTGCCTAAACAATTAGAACTAGTCTAATCAGAACCACTCAGAGAAAATGACAAATATCCAACCAGCTAACAAAATTCTTACAACATATATCCAGCCGCCATCCAGGATAAAGAAAGAAGGGACCTAGAATTTACCTGAATAACCCTTTACAGATTTGAACATGTGCTACCGGATTAAGAGGTGAAAGCCGATCAAACAAAATATGAGCATGGTACCTGAGAAATATAACATCTTAAGTAAAAATTTAAATATAAAAAAAGTCACAAAATTCACACACAGAGGACAAGCAAAAACAGCATCAATTTTCTATACTTTATTGCTTATGTAAGCACTTTGCCACTTCCAATTTTTTTAAAATAAATAACAAACAGTGGGCAATTGGCAAGAATAATAACACTATTATGATATTGTCCACACACACAACATAATTACTGCCAAAGTAAACTTTTCGGAGCTTTTAGCAACAAAACTGTCACAGGATGACCTGGTGATGCGTGAATCCTGGCATTAAATATGAGAATATCTGACCTAAGCTCACTGCTGGTTATAGAAAAGCAGAATATTGACTTGCAACAAATTGAAAATAGAATAAAACTTCAGCCAAATGCCAGAATGCCATCCAGAACGAACATGAAAAAGGTTATAAGAAAAACAAATTGAAAGGCAGTAAAGACATGTCTTTTTTTTATAAGAATTTCAAGCCCCGTTAAAAACCTCCTTCTTGATTAAAGGTGCTTGTAGGTAAGCTCCTTAATCAGCGGAAGGAGGAAAAGAGTGCCTTAGGATTTTATTGAACATAACAATAATATACATAAGATACATCCCTATAAGTGCACTAAACACAGGCAGGTAAACACAAGTCAACCTTGTGACCCATATACATCAACATTTAATCAACCAATTCCTTCTTTAGCTAAGGCTTCAGCCTCTAAATTGGCTGTCATGTTTACCCATCTAACCACACTTTCGAACACATAAAGCCAGTGAACAATGTCTCTAACCAAATAAGCATAAACATCAGGACAGAATTCAACCCCCTTAACCCAATCCACTGCCATCTTGCTATCACTTTCAATAATCAACCAGTCTTGTATCCTTTCTCGAAAATCAGCATAGAATAGTAGCCCCTTTTGAATAGCTTTTAACTCCATAAATGTTGGAGGCCCCGGACCAGTAGGCTCCTTGAAAGACCCTAATGTAGAACCAGAGGAATCTTTTAAAACTCCTCTTAAACCGCTCTTCTTCCAATCCTTAGACGTAGCTGCATCAACATTAATTTTCACAAAACCCATAGGAGGAGGATGCCAAGGAATAGTAGACACAATCATATTAGAATGGATGGAACAAGCGTCCCCTAAGGAGGACTCTTCTTCCATCATGCAAAGTGGGCATAACAGGTTCTAAATTCCTGTTATTCCTCTTTTCACCAGTTCTGTTTTAACAGCCAACCTCCCTAGAACAGCCTGCCACATAAAGGACTCTACTCTTGGTGGCAGCTGACCCCTCCAAACAATCTTATTCCAAAAGTAGGCCTCATCCGAACCTGATGAGCATAGATTAACAGCAGATTTAATAGTGAACACCCCATCCCCAGACCCTTTCCAAATCATCCCATCCGAACTATCAATAGTAAGAGCAAAAGCCGAGATGACAGCCATCAAATTAGCCCACTACTCTATCTCCCAGTCATTTAAATTCCTATGAAACTGAACATCCCAAATCCAGCTGGAAGTGCTATACTCCCCAAACTCAAATAATTTATCTGTTTTGTTGATCGAAATGGAAAAAAGTCCAAGGAAAATAAGCAAAAGTAGATAATCCAAAGCCCAAATGTCCTGCCATAACCGAATAAATTTTCCATCTCCAACTAAAATGGAGCACATAATTCTCACCTTTGAGCTAATAGGGTCATCTTTAAAGTGGTTATCAACCACTGATCTCCAAATCCAAGATACTTTATGTGGAGTCTTACTGTCAAACAATAACAAAGAAGGATCCAAATTATATTTAAAACAAATAAAATCCCTCCAAACAGACCCCCTTTCGTTTGCATACCTCCAAGACCATTTTTCAAGTAGTGCTCTATTCATAAAATTCAGATTCAGCACACCCAAACCCCCCTCCATCTTTGATCTACATATATTCGGCCAGCTAACCCAATGGATCTTACTTTTATCAACTCCCCCACCCCATAGGAAATTTAACATCATTGAATTCAGGGTTTTAAGAACCGATGTTGGTATCTTAAAAAGAGATAAGTAATAAATAGGAAGCGAACATAAAACCGACTTAACCAAGACCAATCTCCCTTCTAAAGAAAGAGAGGCAGCCTTCCATCCTGTTAATTTTTTGGAAAAATTACTGATCACAGGATTCCAAATAGCAGCAGAATTCTTAGAAGCCCCCAAAGGAAACCCTAGATATTCAGAAGGAAAGCTTCTAACTGAACAACCAATAGTATTAGCCCACTCATGCACTTCCTCATCATTCAAATTCACACCAAACAGCTTGCATTTCTTCATATTGAGTTGTAAACCCGAAATAACTTGGAACACTCGAAGCACCCTTTTCACATTTAGAATTTGCATATTCGAAGCACCACTAAAGATAATGAGATCATTCGCAAACTGTAAGTGAGATAGATTAAAAGACCCCTCATCCCTCCCAATAGCCAATCCATAAAACAACCCCTGTGAAACAGCCTCTAAAATCAGTAAATTAAGGAGTTCACCAATAAAATTAAACAGCAAAAGGGATAAAGGACATCCCTCTAATAGGAATTTCTTCAGTAGGGACTCCATTAACCATAACAGAAACTGAAGCTGTGGAAACACATTTTTTGATCCAGCCTCCCCACCTGGAACCGAAACCCATTTTCTACATAACTAAAAACAGAATATTCCAATCCACCGAATCATAAGCTTTCTTGAAATCAGCTTTGAAAACACAGCCTTTGAGTCCATTTTTCCTCAAAAAGTCGATTCCTTCATTGGCTATTAATGAGCAATATAATATTTGACGACCTGGTATAAAAGCGAATTGTGTGGGACTTATTAATTCTGAAATACAGCTCCTCAACCTCCTCGAAAGACACTTGGAGAGGATCTTATATAATCCACCAACTAAGCTAATAGGTCTAAAGTCGTCGAGGTCACCACTATTAGATACCTTAGGGATAAGAGTAATAAATGTATGATTAATACCATGTTCTCACTCTTTTCCCAAATAGAAATTATTGAAAAACTTCATAACATCTCCCTTCAGCATATTCCAAAATCTTTTAAAAAATCTCATATTTAGACCGTCTGGTCCAGGAGCTTTATTCCCATTTCAAGACTCAATAGACTCCCAAATTTCCTCCTCAGTAAATTCTTTCTCTAATCTCAAACTCTATTCGAGTGAAATACTAGAAAAATCCAGCCCAATGTCTTCCACTTGAAGGGTAAATTGATCATTGAAAGCCTTGAAAAAATGATCTCTGACTGTTGATTTAATAACATTCGGGTCATGAACAAAGTTGCCATTGACAAGTAGAGCATTCAAGGCATTTCTTTTCCTCCTAACTGAAGCACGTGTGAAAAAATCTTGTGTTTCTGTCACCATCTTCTACCCACTTCGATCTTGAGTTCTGGAACCAAATCTGCTCCTCTATCTTATACAGTCTCCACAATTCTGATCTTAACACCTTCAACTCATGTGCTATCTCAGAATTGTAACCAATTAGTCTCTGATGAACATCCACCTCTAGCTTTTGAATCTTCGATTCAAGATCTGAAATCATATCCCCTGGAAACTTGTCTCTCCTCCCTGCCCAATTTTTTATTGCCATTTTGGTATTTTTCAGAATGCTGAAAATTCTAGCATTCCTCTGGTTTTTCTTACAATCTCGAATTGAGAAGCTGACCACATCCTCGAATCCAACTTCATCCATCAGATAATTAAAAAGTTTAAAAGGTTTCTTACCCCAATTAACCCCACTATTTTCAATAAATATTGCATTATGGTCAGACACAGACTTGGGCAGTAGAGATTGAATTAAATCTGGAAATGCAACCAAGAACTGGCTATCAACCAAAAATCTGTCCAGTCTAACATAGGTTGGTGAATCTTGGTTATTACACCAAGTAAACCGACCCCCACTCTGGCAGATCAATTAAACCTGTGATGAGTAGAAATTGACTGAAAATCTCTACTGGATTCCTATTTTGGGCTCTACCCATCTTCTCGACCTCATGAAGATAAACATTTAGGTCTCTTCCAACACAAATAGGATCACTGTGGCCTCCAATGAACATGCCTAACTCTTCAAAGAAGCCTCCTTTCTCCTCCTCCACAGAAGGACCATAGACATTGATGAACCTACATCTGAAATTATTGGCACGAAACCTCCCAGTAATAGCTATGAATCTACTGGAAATAAACTGATTTTCCATCTCAAAAATATTGTCATTCCAGCAACTTAGTAAACCCCCTGAAGCACCAACCGAAGGGGACTCAATAAACCCTTGCAAGTTGTTTAAACCACACCTAATAAAAGTTTTCTAAATTTTCTTCAATTTAGTTTCCTGCAACCACAGAAAATGAGAGCAGTGATTATACACTAATCTCTGCACAACCCTTTGCTTCTCTTTTCTACCTAAACCTCTGACATTCCATGTCACAATAGATAACTTTAACTTCATCATAGAAAAACCAAAATAATCCCCCTTAATCTTCCCCGAGAAATCAACCTTCCCTTAGAGATCAACCTTCCCTAACAACCTCCGAGCCATACTCAAGACTAATAATTTTTTCAATGAAAGTCTTCTTCCCCTCCTTGAAAGAAATTCCTAGCAACTGACAGACTTCCCAAGTTGCCATGGCTTCCTCCAATTTCGAAAACTGAGAAAAGACAGTATAAATATTAATCAGGTCCACAGCTTCCCTGGTTAAAACTCTCATTTCCCTTCTGTAATTCCTACATATCTGTGAAGCAGAAAGTAAGATTGAAGTCCGATCCTCATAATGATTATTACAAGATAAAGGAACCAACAATGTATTCTGATCATTAACAGAACAAGAGACATCAACATCTTGTTCAGTTCCCCTGATTTCTGAAGAAATCAGCTGAATAGTACCTTCAGAATCATTATGATCTTTATTCAAAATAACCTGACAGCAACTTTTAGAATCCTCCTTCCTCGATCTTAGCCAAATTCTTCTACCTCTTGATCTTCTGTATACTCTTAAATAGCGACCACTGCTCCTCTTTCAACCAATACATTTAATTGATAAACCAGCTGAAATCGGAAAACCCAGTTTCCAGCGATTAAGACTCTCCTTGCAGTTTCCACTCTCCTCCTGTAACAACTTACCATTAACCTCCTTACCTGTTCCATAACCATCAACTTCCTGGGTGCCCACAATTTCCTTTTCATCTAGTAAGCCTCTTTCCTCCTCATAAGACTCTAAAGAAGTCCGGAACTTATTAGAGTTATCTAGCCCATCCCCCATACTTTTAACAGCAGGCCCAGGACTAGAATTAGAAACAGGGGAACTGGATTCCCAATTAGAAACAGTTTGGGCTGAAGAAGTGTGAGCCACTACCTCTCGCAGCCCAATACCCGCATACTCCCTGTTATTATTTAAATCAGTTTCCAACTTTCCTGACAGCCCATTCATGTTGTGTTTCGTGAAGGACTTTTCCCCAGAATATTCCCCGCCACCTATATTCCGCCCACTATCTTGTGTTTGCTGAAGCCACGTGCCCACCAAGGACCCAACTTCCTTATTACCTGACATACACTTATCTTCATCCTGTTCAGAGAACTTATCACCAATTGGACTTGCATCGGAACTACCTGTCGGCGACTTGCAAGGAAACACTTAGGAGTAATCAAGCACTGAACCCAGCTTAATCTTAACTTTAAAAGATCTTCCATAAGAATCAATAGATATCACCTCAGGGACATCGAAAGGGCATTCGACTTGAAAGTCAGAACACAAGAGTTCCAGACATAACCCCAGCTGCCAATCTGGACTTCAAAGCCTGCAAGCAATAGAGCCTTCTGGACTGATTCTAACTCAAAAGAATGTTTAATGATTCCCGTTAAAGACCTCTTCACCCAGCTGGAACTCTCTAAGGGAATGTACATTTCCCAAGAATTTTTCAACCCTTTCCTCCTATTGAATTCTTCATTTGCTTTTACCTTCTGGTCCGATACATAATTCTTCAGTCTTTTAGACAATAAGGCATCCTTGTAAGATCTTCCATCCCTGACACTCCTGTTAAAAACAACTTTCTGATTTGACCCTGATGGATCAACAGAGATCATATTTGAAGTCATCGCCAACGAATTGATCTGCCCTCCTGGCCTCGCCCGAGCTTCTTTAAACCTTGCAGCACTAACTTTGATTCTCCAGCCATCAACCATAGAGCCATTCAGATTATAGATAGCTCTTCAAAGACTTTCCTCATTATCAAAATGAACAAAAGCGAAAGTGGAAATTTGTATTTTGGATTCCTAGTTTCTCTAGGAATAAACACTCTAATAATCGGACCCTGCTTTGAGAAGAACTCCCTTAACTCTCGACGAGACACTTTTTTACTTAGATTATCAACGAACACTGACCATACTATCTCGAAAGAAACCTTGCCTTTCAAATTCTCTCTCTACGTCTCTAACTCTCTCACTCATCTTAACAGCCTCACCTTTTCAGTATTTTAATGCTTGAATAATGAAATCAGTAAAGACGTGTCTTAATCTTACAAGAACAAAATAATCAGTTAAGTGTTAGAGGGAGAGGGGCTAGGAACAGACGGACACTGAAAAGAATACAATAGCCACCTAAAAAAATTGTGAACTACAATCAAGCTTACCAATCATCTACAGAAAGAAAGCCGGTCAACAAGCCTAAAGTCTGACTATTTTCAAGCTTTGACGATCTTTCATCAACAACCTCATTTTCCATATCTAAAGCAACAAAAAGGTCTATCTTTACATCTCCTTGCTTTTCATCCTCCATGAGATCTTTACCAGTGGCAGCAAGATTTATTTTTCCAATTTTGTTAGCCTGCAGAAATTAAGGTGTAATCATATGTGAATTACAGGATGAAACATGTTATTAATATTTGAAGGATACTTATACAGCTCTAATCACAATTTATTGGTGTTCACCAATCTCTGAAGGGGGCAGGGGAAACGAGAATTATCAGCTATCAATGCCTCAACAAATAATAGTGAACATTATGAGAGTGACTTGGATAAAAAAATTAGAAGAAAAGGAAATACCACTCTTTTATACAGGCAAGAAATTCTGTGCATAAAATTGCAATAATCATCATTGAAGGGGAAAAGGAGGACAACACAATAAAACTACCTCATCAAGTCGTTTTGCAGAGAAACCATTATAATGCTCAAATGCCTCATCATCCTTTGGAAGTAAATGAGCATAGCTGCACAGATGAATAAAGACAAGCTAGAAAAATTGTAGATAAGAACAGCAAATTGAAATGTCTATATAAGCCATCAATAGGGAAACGTAAATTGTTAAAATGTAAAATTAAAAAAAAAGAACGAAAATACATGGAACAAGTCACATCACATGAGATCAGTTTCAAATTTCCAATGTTAACACATTATACATTGCATGTAAGCCTTTAATAAAACAATTTCCCGCTTAAAGACATGGAAAATCAAAAGAAAAAATGATAACTAAAACAATAGCAATTGGATCCATCGCAAGAAAAACAATAGCAATTTGATCCATTGCAAGAAAAACATGTTCCTTTAATACATACAGCTCTGAAAATGAAATATTAGATTAGCCTATAGATTGTTCAAAACAACTTAGAACAAAAGGAATCATCAGATTAGACAGTGGATCTTATATAACTCACATGCTATCAAGATCAATAAAATCTTCCTTCACTAGAATTGCTGTAAGCCTATAGAGCCCAAATGGGGTAGGCGTATTTACTTCCAAGCGCTGATAGTATTGGAACTTAAAACCGAGAATTTGTGAAGCGTGAGACTGCAGGAAATCATTAATAAATAAGCAACTCAAAGGTTCTTGATATCCAGGATAACATAAATTATCATTCGTCACAGTTAGAACTGTGTGATGTTTACCTTTGGAAATATGGGAATCAATTGCAAAAAAGCATTATTATCTGGCTGCAATTCATAACACTCCAACACCTAATGAATCAGCAAATTATTGTCTTAACAAATTCATTCAACAGAATTAATTTACGGCAAAATAGGATGAATAATCAAGATTGGAATAAGATTGTCATCAGTGATCGGGGAAAGAAACTTACAATGTTAAAAACACGGTTCGGGTCCAGATCAAAATGCCCAATTAATGACTGCAGAAATTACACCAATTACAAAATGCAAGCCACAATTAAAATTAAAGAAATAGTAAATAGAGACAAGTCAAACCTTGATTATGCCTATCCTAGCTGTTGACGAATTTTGAGTTGAATCTTCAGAACCTCGGCAAAGGAGAGTAACCTACAGATGCGCACAAAAATGATTCCCAGTGCAAAAACTTCTAAAGTAACGACATGGGCCTCTAGCACTAATCCAAGCTAGATATCCAACTGTCCAAATCCAAGCCTAATAAAAATCTTATGAAAACTACAAAGTTGATCCTCAGTCACCTATCTGAACTAATTTGGTTCTTTTAAAAGCAATTCAAGTTCCTGTATAAGCATTTCTCTTTATATGCCAAATGTAAGTCGCCATGGTCTACCTGATATGTTGACTCCAACCACACCGTAATTTAAAAAAACCATCAAAATGCTAGGAAAAATAATCAAAATTCCTATAGGTATAAGAGGGCCTCCAAGTAAACAGGTCAGAGAATAAAACATGCCACACCACAAATTTAGTAATAGGCAGTGACAGATCAACTGATAAGCCGTTGAAAAATTTTCATACCCACATCTTTTTTTTTTGATAGGAATGTAGGCCTCGTTAAAAACCCCCTTCATGATTAATGGAACACTAAGTGTTTCTCAATCAGCGGAAGGAGGAAAAGAATGCCTTAGGATTCATTAAAAACCACAATATACATAATGTTTAACAACACATAAACACTCCCTTTACATAATCCACCCCAAAGACTACAAAAACAAATCACAAATGTAAAACTAGCCAATACCAGCTTTGGCTAAACTATCAGCCTCAACATTGGCTGACCTAGCAACCCATCTAATAATACCATTCAACTCCCTTAACTTAGTAACAATATCTTTTACTAGATTAGAGTATACACCGGGACAAAGATCAAAATTCTTGACCCACTCTACTGCAAGTTTACTGTCAGATTCAATCAATAAACGTTCCTTCATCTGCTGATGAAACGGCTCAAAAAAAATTAGGCCCCTCTTAACTGCCAACAACTCAATCAGCGCCGGAGGACCTGGACCAGAAGGCTCTTGAAAAGAGCCCATCACCGAGCCATCCTCATCTCTAAGAATTCCCCCAACACCACTCTTCCTCCAATCACCAGTCACTGCTGCATCCACATTAAGTTTAATAAAACCCTTTGGAGGAGGAAACCAAGACACAATTTCAATGATCGAACACCTTGACTTAGAGCAATAATCCCCAATAGTAGGATCAGAGATGAGAGAGTCTTTTAGAATAGAGACATCCTTGGTATTCGTTATGAACCAGGTCGCCAGCCTACATCTTGCCATAAAAAACAGATCGATCTGATCGAGCCTACCCCCATCAAACACAATGTCATTCCTATATTTCCATATAGTCCATAGCACCACACCCGGAATATATGACCAAATTCTAGAATTAGGGACCAAATGCTCCCATGCTATCAGAAAACTTTGAGCATTGGCCTACAAAACCGAACTAACACCCCACAATTTCAAAAATTTCATCCACAATGCCCATGCCACAAGGCAAGTAAAAAATAAATGCAAAGAGGATTCAACCTCTTTTTTACAAAGGGGACATGACACATCTATAACAGCTGAAACTCCTCTCCTTTGTAGTTCCTGTTTTACTGGCAGTCTATGATGCACAACCTGCCACAAAAAGACCTCCACTCTGGGAGGCACCAAACCCCTCCAAATGAATTTCATCCAAAAAGAATCAACTGACAACACAGGACTGCAAGCTTTGACACTGGTCTTAACAGAATAGATCCCATCCCCATTTCCTCTCCAAACCCACCCATTAGACAGATCCTTGGACAGAGGTATATTGTGAATTAAGGTCATCAGATCGCAGAATTGAACCAGTTCCCAGTCACTCAAACTCCTTCTCAATTGAACATGCCAACACCAAACTGAGGACTTGAACTCACCAAACTCTTTTAACTTCCCATTTTTATTTACAGACAGAACAAATAATCTGGGGAAGACCTCTTTAAGAGGGGAAACAGTCGCCCAATTATCAGACCAGAAACTGATTCTGTCCCCACTGCCTACTCGAACATCTAACAGACTTCGAAATTTAGCTCCGAACTGGTCTTCTTTGAAATGATTATTGACTATCGATTTCCAAATCCAAGAAGAAAAAGCAGGTAGTTTTTCCTTGAAAATCAACAAGCTAGGGTCCAGATTATACTTACTGCAAATAACCTTTTTCCACACTGACCCTCCATCATTCGCAAACCTCCAAGACCACTTTCTTAGGAGTGCTCTATTCATGTAATTAAGATCTAGAACTCCTAGACCACCCGCACTTTTTGCAGAACATACTGTCGACCAGTTTATCCAATGGATTTTTTTAACCTCTGCCCCTCCTCCCCATAGAAAACTGGCCATAATGGAATTTAGCTTAACAATCACGGAAGAGGGTATTTTAAACAGGGACATGAAATAGGTAGGTAATGAGCATAAAACAGCCTTTAATAACACTAATCTTCCTGCCACAGACAGAGTCCTCGCCTTCCAGCTGGCTAACTTCTTGTTAAATTTCTGCACTATCGGATCCCACAACGCTATAGAATTTCTCTTAGCACCAAGCGGTAATCCCAAATATTCCGAAGGAAAATGTCCCACTACACAACCAATAGTATTAGCCCACTGCAACACCTCTTCCTCACTGATATTAATCCCAAATAATCTACACTTAGTGAGGTTTAATTGCAGTCCTGAAATGACTTCAAAGACCCTTAAGACCCTCTTGACATTTAGAATCTGTCTTCGAAGCCATACAGAAGATAATGAGATCATCTGCGAATTGCAAATGTGACAAATTAAGAGCTGTATCATCCTTGCCAACAATCAAACCACTGAACAGGCCCGAAGATACTGCTTTCCGAATCAGTAGATTAAGTAACTCGCCAATGAAATTAAACAGCAAAGGTGACAAGGAGCACCCTTGTCTAAGACCTCTAGCCATAGGAAATTCATCCGTAGGAACCCCATTAACTAGCATTGAAACCGAGGCAGTTGACACACATTTCCGAATCCAGCCACACCATTTTAATCGGAATCCCATTCTAACCATAACTTTAAATAAAATATCCCAATCTACCGTATCGTAGGCCTTCTTGAAATCCACCTTCAACACACAACCCTTCAATCCTTTCTTCCTCCACAAATCAATACCTTCATTAGCGATGAAAGAACAATCCAATATTTGTCTACCCTGAGTGAAGGCAAATTGTGAATCACTAACAACATCATCCATGCAACACCTCAACCTTCTCGAAAGGCACTTGGAAAGAATCTTGTACATCCCACCTACTAGGCTAATTGGTCTGAAATCATCTAGACCCCCAATATTAGAGCCCTTAGGAATTAGAGTTATGAACGAATGATTAATGCCATGCTCCCAATCCTTTCCCAAGTAAAAGTTATTGAAAAAATTCATAATATCAGCTTTCAATGAAAACCAAAGTTTTTTGAAAAAACCCATACTCAGCCCATCCGGACCCGGAGCTTTGTTACTATCACACGAATTCAAGGTTTCAAAAATTTCACCTTCCGTAAACTCCTTTTCTAGCATAAGACTCTGCTCCATTGAAATTCTTGAGAAATTTAAATTAATATCCTCCACTTCCAAGGTAGTGCGGCTATTGAAAGCTTTGAAAAAATGCTCTTTGACAGCAGACTTTAACCGGACCGGGTCCCTGATAATAACCCCATCAACACAAATAGCATTTAGAGCGTTCCTCCTCCTCCTAATGGAAGCACAAGTGTGAAAAAATTTAGTATTCCGATCACCATCTTTAACCCACTTCTCTCTTGAATTTTGAAACCATATTTGCTCCTCAATTCTGTAAAGTCTCCAAAGCTCATCCCTCAGTAACTTCAGCTCTGATGAACTATCAATAACTCCTGAAACTCGATTCTTCTGAAAAGAGTTTTCTAGGTGATGGATCTTGTCTTCAATAGCAAAAATCTGTTTACTAGGAAACTGATTCCTATTTCCAGACCAAGTCTTTATAGCAAACTTAGTATTTCTAAGAATGCTCAGAATTCCTGCTTTTTTTCTGACCCTCTTGAACTCATTAATAGACTCTGCAACTTTCTCTTGGAAGCCGTCCTCAGTCATCAAATAGCTAAACAGCCTAAACGGCCTCTTGCCCCAATTGTCTTCCCCACTCTCCAAAATAATAGCATTATGATCAGAAATGGACTTTGTCAACAGCGATTGGGTAATATCAAAAAACTTAGAAAGGAAGCTAACATTAACCAGAAACCTATCCAGCCTAATAACAGTGGGGCAATCCCGATTACTGCTCCATGTATAATTCCCCCCTATTAAAGGTAAGTCAATCATCCCCGTTTGCTGAATGAACAGATTGAAAATTTCCATTGAATTTCTGTTTTGAGACCTGCCATCCTTCTCCTCCTCTGTTAAGTAAGCATTGAAATCCCCTCCCACACATAAAGGCAAACTGCACCCATTTAAAAACTGTCCCAATTCTTCAAAGAAACTGGCCTTCTCTTCTTCCACAGACGGGCTATAAACATTAATGAACCCACATCTTCAAGAAAATATAACCAAAGGCAATACATAAGAAAAATAAATATTCCAAAAATCTTATCAAATTGTTGTCCTACCAGCTTAGCATAGCCCTCACTCTCTTCTCGAAGAAGGTTAAATTTTGTTTGCTGGTAAAGAAGCCGCGTATTTACTCTGACCTGGAATCAACACAGAAAAAAATCAAATGAGAAATGTCAGTATTACCTCAACCACATGACTTCGTCACATATACTGATGCAAGAATATGATTTAATCAGTTAAGCAAGCCAAGATACACGACTCCTAGACTAGCTCTTGGGAGCAAAACATACAATCCACATAGCTAAACAATCTGTATTTCCAAACTTGTTATGAGTCAATAGTTGAAATATTCAACATCAAACCAGAAAATTAACCCTACATCAATAGATATTATGTACATATCATTAAATTTGCTTACCTCTTTAACCTTCAAATCTGAAGCCTTTATCTTGATCATCTCCGCCTCCGATAAGAACTCTTCCTGGAATGTAACAAGAAAATTAAGGTATTTTTGCATTACTATAAAGTTAAAATGTCAACAGAGATCTACCCATTCAAAGAAACCCAAAGGTCTTATATCAAGAAATAAACATGTGGCCAAATGACCAACAACATAACATGTGTGTGTGTGTGTATATATATATATATATATATAGAGAGAGAGAGAGAGAGAGAATATTACTTCGCAACGCTCCTGGAAAAGCCTCAGTGGAACCAACGAAGACTCCAGCAGCCACTTTGCCTACAACAAAAGACCATAAACCCAGCAATAAGCAATAGGAAGTTTCTCTTCATGAACAATCACAAAGGTCTTATGAAATGGGAAACATGTTCGATTGTAGATCATAAATGAAACAAATATATGAACGTGAAACAATAAAATACTATTAGAATTCAATAAGATATGATAAAAATTAAAGAAAAATCATTTCCTTCACTCATATGAGATTCAAGTAGTTCACAGAGGTCCTAATAATAAATTCAAAATAAATTTTATTGGTTGCCTTAAATTTTCACCTTACAAGTCCCAAGTTATTTGAAAGTTAATATTTTTAATTTAAATATTTAAAGTAATTCTTACACAGAAATAGGCAACTCGCCTACTTTTTTCTGCCATATCAATCATTCAACTATTAGAGTCATTATTTTCTTATTCAATTCTACATCAAAGTTCACTCTACAATATCCTAGTCTTGGTTCAGTTAAGTTTCGAAATCTATCCTAATTCAATGGATATATCATCAAAGTCAACTTTCACAAGTATTTAAATCCCTAACAACTAATTCTTCACTTAATTAAGCAAAAGGTGAAAGAACCTCGTATGAAGAATAAAATCATTGCCATGATAAGTTTCATGCTTCTCACATCCTCATCAGACAGAATACATAATAACTAATAAGAATCAAGTATTTTTTTTTATATAAAAATTGGAGGTCTCATTAAAAACTTTCTTCGTATTCGTTCACATACTAACAAGTAAGTTAACGAACATTGGAATGAAGAAAAGAGTACCTTATATTTCATTAAATAAAACACCCAGTACATTTGAAAACACAGAATACCCTCATGCAGGTATAGATACCAGTACAAAAAACCAGAATCACCTAAAACTCTCACATCCTTAACCACGAAGCCCCAGAGACAATCACCCTATTCCTAAGTTACACCTCCAGCAAAAGAAAAACCACCCAACACCTAAGGACATAACAAAACAGTAGTACAACACCTGCAACCATTTAAAACGAATTCATCTGCCTCTGAAAAGAACTCCCCTAAACGAACCATCACGATCCAATGCCACCAAAATGAATTCAGTTCCTAAAGAAATCTTCAATGGAACAAAACCAAACTTCCTTCCCAACAATCAATATGTCCTTGCAACTTTATTCAAAACTCATTTCTTTTGCTTGCCTTTCTTCACCACACAATTTCTACTTAATTTCCCAGAAAAAGGGGACATTGATGAGGTATCTTCCTGTAATTGTATTGCATCACCGGGCAGACCATTAGAAGGAAAGAGACCCATCACAATAACATCTTTCGAGGCCCGGGGGCTGACTCCATCAGAAGGGTCAAATGATTTATCAACTAGATGCTCCACAATATTTACGTCTGAATGATCCAAAACCTCCGTTGAATGAAACCCTGAATCTGAATAAAGGGATGGAGGCAATCCTAACCCAACACCGATAGACCCGCTTTTAATTAGATCACCCTCACCAAATTTGTTACTCGAATTCTCAACACCTTTGGCACTCTTCAAGAGTGAAACCTTTTCTAGGCTGGCAGCTTCAATTGCAACATCTTTTGGGAATTGAAAAATCATGCAAAACATGTTATGACCCTTTCTACAATGCAGGTAAATTTAAACCTTTTAGGTGTATGCTTTTTATAGGATATGGATCAAATAGGAACCTTAATAAGTTCCATCAATCACTACAGTAGTTCTGGAAGAACCTATTTATTGGTTATTGCTCACTTATATAACACTAAGTAACTGAAGAGCTTGCAGCATTAAGCATTCATTTAAGATTAAATTATTCGCCTAAATTTTCAATATATCAAAAAGGTATTTACTATAAAGAGTTCCTATTAGAGCTCCTATATGACTGTATTCAAGAAACATAATTTTCAATGAAATCAAGAAGTACAACATTAATGACATTCAAATGTAAAGAGAAACAGAAAAAAAAAGGATTAATAAACATAAGCAAATTGCATACAAATACATATATGCATTTTAGACTATATACTGACCAATTTTATCAAATGAATGTGGTGTTCACCGGCCATTGTAAACTGCAAATAAGAAGAAACTCATAAGCTACAATCAATCATGTCAAGCAATACATTCAATATAAATAAATTGGTTGTTTATAATAAGTCCAATAAAATGAGGTATAAAGTGAATCAACAAAAACATCATTGCAGATCATAAAGATGAAGTTGGACACAAAACAGTAAAAAAACTGCCTGACCGGCCCAACTTATAAAAACTGAAGTCTAGATAAGAATAAAACCACACTCGAAGGACTAACAAAATCCAGAACTCCACCTCACTCTCTCTCATTCTTTATCCCTTCCTCTATCCCCTGCTTCCTCTCAACACCTATTAATAACAACAGCATTGGAACAACCCAGAACTCAATCTCAGTCTCTATGTCCCAGGTTGGGAGCCTCATCCAACTAGGGGTGTAAACAAGACACTTGTACTTGCAAACTAGTTGGATTTTACTCAAAAAAATAAAAAAAATAAAAAAAAAAAACTTGATTTCGGAATGGGTTAGTATGAATTACAGTATAACTGACCCATCATTCTAAACATGCTTACAAATAGTATCAAAAGGATTTCAACAATGTACCAAGCTGGATAAAAAAGAACTCTTTCGTTCCATTTGCTAAATAGAACAAAAACAAGCGTCCAACTTTATTTTTCTTTTCTATTTCTACCTGCTTATTACACATGCTTCAGTATAACGCCAGCTAAAGAGAGAAAAAATAACTCACGTCTTGAGCCATTTGGGTGACGATATCAGCAAAGCAGGAGGCCAACTCATCCTCCGATACTCTCTCCGTAAACTCCACCGCATCCAAGACCGCTTTACACTTCTGGAACGGCAACTCCCCGCGCACCTGATAATTAAACGGCAACAACAAAATTTTCAACTAAAAGAACAAACAAAGCAAGAAAAATTTATACAAAAAGAAAAAAGAAATACCATGGTCCAGCAGAGCTCGTAGAGACAGCGAAGCATGGGAACGGGTGAAGAGAATGAGAAGTTTGAGTTTCCATTTTTGCACTCGCGAAGGATTTCCTCTGTTATGTATTTACACTCTATAGGAGGGAGAGACATTCTTTTTTTTTTCTGTTCTGTTTTTTATTTTTGCTTCCCAAAAAAAAAGTTATGCAAACCCTAAAGAGAATGAAAGAAGGGGAAGGGTTTCAGATCGCAGAGAGAAAGAGGGGGGATTGGGGAGTGGCTGGGTTGCAATTAAATGGGCTTTCCGTGGGGGGATGTGAGAAAGAGGAGAAAGGAAAATCAAAGAATTCAAATCAAAATCATCTGTTTTGAGATTTGGGGAATGGATTTCCAAGATGATACTGATTCTTCCGGTTTAGTATTTCGTTTTTCTGGACCGAATCTCCATTTCTCGGTCCGATCCACAATCTAGATCGAAATATTTTTAGGTTGAGCCCGAACTACTAGTTTAGTGTTTAATCTGGGTTTTCTTGGCCCAATACACCAAGCGCGTAAATTATTTACGGTTTTGGCTCTACTCAAACTTTATTTTGGAGAATATGGTATTTTTTATAGTGCACAATGAAC
Organism: Hibiscus syriacus; assembly: GCF_006381635.1. Taxonomy (NCBI): domain Eukaryota; kingdom Viridiplantae; phylum Streptophyta; class Magnoliopsida; order Malvales; family Malvaceae; genus Hibiscus; species Hibiscus syriacus. Next base: position 3,108,332 of record NW_024063319.1, read on the forward strand.
TCCTCACAACGAGGTGACGAGTTTCATCGGATATTATTTTAAAATGATCCCCGAGAAATGGGTCTCATATAGGTTATTATTTTATTATCATTAAAATGACTCATCACACTGAAGTGACGACTCTATTAAAAAAATTAAAATAAAAAATAAAATTTATAATTTTTTAAAAAAAATAGGTGGAACTCATCACGTCGAGGTGACGAGTTCTTTCAAATTCAAAAATACTAGTCATTTTCTAGCTGTTGGTCAATAGGTAGACGGGGCAACGGTCAGCAACGGTCACTTGGAACTCGTTACCTCTAGGTGACAGTCGGATAAAATTTTAAAAAATAAAATTAAAAGAAAAATATTTTTATTTATATTTAAAAAATACAAAGTAAATAAATAGTTGTAAAAAATAAATTATTTATAGAAAAATTACAAAATAAAAATTATATATATTTCCTAAGTTCTTAACGATGCCAAGGAGTTGTCGAATGATAATGGCACGGGGCTTGTCAAGTTCGTCAGGGTCGTACGCCTTGATCGTCGTCGTCACCGTCGTCGTCGTCGTCGTCTTACAGAGGAGGTGTACTCAACACATTTTGCGATCCACCTTCGAAATGCAGTGATGGATTTATGACATTTGACGTCATTATTGTCGTAATTGCTTCGACTTGGTTGCTACTTTATTGACCATATAGTATATGGTCCCACTTACCCACAACTGCATGTTCTGTCGAAGATGTTTGTGTGTATTGTGGTGCATCCCATGAACCTCTAACCCAATTCGATCGAGTCTGAGCTGAAGTATGAAATGGATGATAGAAATCGAAACTAGGCTGAGATGCATAATAATACTCTTCAGCTACAGATGCTAAAGCGGAAGAAGACGACGACGATGTTTTCTTCTTGGACTTGGTGAATGTGGCATGATGATGTTTCCATTCTCTCATCTCTTCCAGTGTCTTCATATATGGTTTTCCATTTGATTTGTAAGTTTGGAGATAGGGAGAATGGTTGAAATCTAACTCCAACTGTGTAATGTCGTGACACGGGGAAAACGATTGGTCACGCTGATTACATTACTCAATGTAGAAAGCGTGCCTCACCGGCCAATTTTCGGTATGTTTCCCGCACGTATCAATTGTATGGAGCATGTCCATTTCAACTATAAGCGTAGGAATCAACTGGTGCGACATAAACCAACGCATCACTCTATCAGCGGCGTGCCACTCAATAATCGCATAATACAATAACGGCGGCACGACACACCATAAGTGGGACCCCTCAAAAAATCACGCCGGCAATAACTGGTTGATCTCGTTGTCAACATACATAAGCCAAGAGAACTATAAATATTAAATATCAAAGTTACTAAGTTAAAAAGATTCAAAAAATAATAATAATTTCGTATGTCATACCGCATATCGACTGGCAATATCGACCCTCATCCGTATGTCTCGTGAAGTGATACCCACCAACTTCGTCTCGGATATTTTATGATGTCATCTAAAGTATTTAAAAATAAAAAAATACTATAAACAAATAAAAATAATTACATTTATTAAATTCAAAAAAGTTAAATAAATGAAGTTAAACAATTACCTTGCAGCCAAACAGAAACTCGATTGGGGCTGATGCAATCGGCGTAAAAAATGGGAATCGATACCAAGCCTATGATTGTAGCAGTACCAAAAAGCCATCTACATTATCATTTCGACCCGACTGGATCATTGTAGCCTTGCAAATCTCCCGCTATAGAAATGCTAGAATCTCCGAGCCCCAACTGGTATTACGACACATATCAAAGTCTTCCAAATATCGCAAATACTGCTCGGGACGCGAAAACAACATTTGCCTCTATCGACTCAGCAATCACTTTGAATTTGGACTCCAACCATACCCAATAGCCCCTGATGACGTAAGATGATGGTCATTTTCCCAAAACTTGGTAGATCAACGTTGTGAGGTCGTACATGTTCTGCCTCACCACGAGGTCTCCATCCACAGGAACATCGAGTTAGTAAGCGACGTTATCCAAAGTAATTGTCGCTCACCACTCAGTAAATGGAACGTGTGTGTCTTAGGTCACCAACGTTTGATCAGAACCTCAATCAACGTCGGGTACAGCTTGAAGCCACAAAAAATATGGCATGAAATAGACCGGATTAATATATATATATGTCATCATCCGCTGATGCAGCTTTTTGTTGTCATCACCCGCTTACGAATATTTCATTCTTCATCTAGCTCGCATTGGTTCAATGAAACATAGATGTTATCCAGGCGCAAGATATATTCTCGAGTTATCATTTTTTGATTTTTTGACAGGACGTATGATTTTTTTGTAATTTTTTGGATTATAGGTTTGGTGAAAAACCAAAACCCAAAATCCTATTTATAACCTTACCTCAAACGACTATAAACGACTAGTGTGTTTGAATATTCGGCCAAACTCGTCACCTCGAGGTGAGGAGTTTCAAGTGACTGTTACCCCTATGAACGTTGCTCATATGCCCGTTAACCAACAACTAATATTTTTGAATTTGAAGGAACTCGTCACGTGGTGACAAGTTCCACCTATTTTTTCTAAAATTTATAATTTATAATTTTATTTTATTTTATTTTTTAAAAAAATATTTTTAATGAACTCGTCACCTCGGCGTAACAAGTCATTTTAACAATAATAAAATAATGACCCATGTAGGGCCCACTTCTCGAGAACCATTTAAAAATAATATTTGATGGAACTCGTCATCTCAATGTGATGAGTTCGTTGTGCACTATAGAGAATGTCGTATCTCCAAAATAAAGTACGGGAAGGCCCAACACCCTAAATAATTTGTTTTTTTGGTCATTTACCTTGGGCCCCAAAACTTAGGGAAAAATGAGTGTCAAGAAATTATTTTGGGATCTATGACATTTTCTACAGTGCAGAGCGAACTCGAGGTGACAAGTTCCATGGGATATTATTATTTTTATTCCGAACCCAATATTTTAATATTTTTTATAAAACTCGTCACCTCGAGCTAACGAGATTCATTAAAAAAATTATTTTTTCAAAATTTTAATATGAATTTAGTTTTTTTAAATGGAAATCATCACCTCGAGATGAGGAGTTCCTTTTAGTGTAACAATTTTTTTTCAGCTACATTACCCATGTAAACATATCAAATTTTGTTAATGGGTAAACTACAATTAATATATAAACTATCGTGTTTGTTTTCTTTTGGTATCTAAATTTTTATTTGTTTCAAAATTATACCTAAAGTTTACTTTTTTATTTCATTTTGGTACCTTGCTATTAAAAGCTTAGCGGAACAAGCATGACATTTTTATGAGTAAATTACATCACTTATCACTCAACTATCTTCTCACTCTTATTTTAGTCGTTGGAGTTTTTTTAAATTTTGTGACATCATATTTTTATTATTAATTTATTAATATATAATTAAAATAAAAAAAAATAAATTTAATAACTTTCTAATTACTCCTTATTTAATCACTCTATCTTTTAAATTTAATTTTAATAACGAGGTACCAAAATGAAATAAAAAGTAAACTTTAGGTATAATTTTGGAAAAAAATAAAAATTTAGGTACCAAAAGAAAACAAAAATGATAGTTTATATATTAAACATGTATTTTACCCAATACCAAAATTTGATATGTTTACATAGGCAATGTAGTGAAATGTGTTGACATTTCGAAGCTTAAAAAATTGTTACACCGAAAGGAACAAGTTCCAATTTGATGTAAGGCTAACCAGGCTTCTTCAATAATGGAGAAGTTGGTTACCTTGTTGTTTCCCGATCTAGGAGAGACACCAAATGCTACACGTTGAATTGGAAGTAATCTGAAAAAATTAAAGAAAGAAATGATTAAAATAGAATATGAAAGAAGAAAGGAAATGATAAGAAAAGGAAAGGAAAGGGATAAAAATGTTATCAAAGATGGCTGCGGAAGTATTATAAAAGAATCCTTCAAGAATAGATGAATTCGGCCTCCAAATAATGTTAATAGACGAATGCCTTGATGATGATTGAAGGATAATTTAATGGTGAAAAGATGAAGATGGCAATGGAATTGGCGTGAAGGTGATGGACTACGGTGATGTTATAGGCGTGAAAAATGGTGATGGAAGATGGTGATGAGCAGATTGTATCTTATAAAACTAAGAAGGAACCAATGCTATAAAGAAGCAAAGACTCGTTTCTTATAAGTCTTATAAGGGATGGTAGTAAGGACTTTGACCCTCTAGTTATAAGAACTAGGAACCAGAAGTATCCAGGAAAGGGGTTTGACGCCACAAACTATGAAAGTTTACTTAATCGATATAGTTCTAAAAATAACTTGAAGAGAGAAATATCTCACAAAGAGTTTTTAATTGATCAAAAGGTTTCTGTTACAAATGAAATGAAATAGCCTATTTATAGTTTTCAAAGGGTTTAGGTCGAATAGATACTTGATGGTTCGGCCTAGGTTGAAACCCATTTGAAAATACATGATTTTTTGATGAAAATACATGATTTAAATGAAGATACATGCTCTTGGCTGAATGGTTATGTGTTGGTTCGGCCCTAAGTTTGATTTGAATGCATTTGGAAGTTATTTGGGCGCCAAAATAAAGAGGAAAGAGTCTTTGGCCAAATAGGAAGCATTCCTTGGTGTTTTGGCGCCAATTTGATGTCACATGGAGTCCACATGCTTGAATGATGCACATGGCAGCCTACTTGAACGCACATGGGTCTTCTTGCAAGGCTTTGGTGATGTTACAACCATAGGATGGTGTCTTGAAGTCCATGGAATGAATATGACAGCAACTAGGCGTGACTTGGCTTCCAACATGCATCTAGGTGTCATGTCCTTCAATGGGCAGCAACTTGTCATGAAAGGTCACATTATGTGGAAGGTAACCTTTCATCATTTGAGCTACTTTACAAGTGTTTGAGCTGAAGATGAGCTGGCCATAGATGAATTACATGAAGATGAGTCATGGGTCAGCTCCTTATGAAAAGGCACCTTTTGGAATGACAACTATTCGCGAAAAGGTACGAATCCACAAAAATTGACATAGACCGTATTTGAAGTGTTATGTGTGGTGAAGATGACGGTGCAACTCTCCAGCTGAAAAGAGGTCTCTAGCTAGCTCAAAAGTCCAGCTCAAGTGAGCTATGAGCTCGGGGGTCAACTGGCAACTTTGTCCCAAAATGTTCTTGAGCTATCCCGGAGTTGTCCTAGTTAAGTTTCCATAGCTCTTGGACTCCAATGCTAGCTTTAAGTCAACTCCCATCATATGGTCGAACATGCACCTACAAAAGAAAGCATAATATAAGCTAAGTATATGAATTATTATAAAGTAATAAGAATGTGCATATTATAAAGATGTGAACTATAGATTATAATAATAACTCATGCATCATATGATAATATTATTATTATAACTATAGATTATATGCATGAATATCAATCAATGATGCAAACCATAGGACATAATGAATGAATGCACATGTTATGATAATTCAAGCATAGTCTAATATGAAAATGTATGCTCATAATAATATATAGTGCATAAATGAGTAAATATAATATAAAATAAGGTAAAACTCTCTTATATTGAGCTTGATGGATTTTCAATGATGTGAGTATGTCATGCAAAAAGTTGGTGCTAGATAGGATCACATCACAATTTTTTTAAAACTAAATTCATATTAAAATTTTGAAAAAATAATAGTAATTTTTAATGAAACTTGTAGCACAAGAAATATTAAAATATCAAGCCCATAATAAAAAATAATATCCCATGGAACTAGTCACCTCGAGATGACAAGTTTACCGTGCACTATAGAAAATATCATAGATTCCAAAATAATTTTTGAGGTGCCTATTGGGCCAAGTAATTATTTCGGGTACCCTATTGGGGCAAAAAAACCAAATAATTTACCCACTTGGAATATTGAGAAAAAAACCCTTTAACCTGTCAAGCTATAATAATCATATGTACATTGATAAAATAAACCATTTAATGGACCATCCCTAAATTTTTTTTTACATATTTTAGATATACTTTTCTATATTTTAAATTAAAAATATATTTTTATCTCTTAAATAATCTAATTAATGAAATAACTGCTAGTTCTATATTTGGTGCACTTATAAGTGTATAAAGGCGACAAGTATAATTTTTTCACATGAATTTTGATTTAATAAGTAATTTATTATATAAATTTAAATTTAATATAATTATACATAGAAAATTTTAATTACGCTTTAAATGTATATATAATACTTTATTTTTAATTTAGTTAGGATCATATAAAGAACGTAACTTTGTATATCTTCAAATCAAATAAATAAAATTGAACTCATTAAATGAACTAATAGAAGAAAATATTATCAATTAGTAAAAAGAATTTTTATCGAATATTATATTTTAATCATTCTAAACTATTAAATAAATAAAGGCTTAATGCCTAAATAAGTGTCCAAATTATATATTTTATGCCAAATTAGTGCCTACATTGTTTTGCCCATCTGGGTGCCTAACGTTACAAACGTTAGCACTTTAAGTGTTTGGACTGTCAATGATGTTAATTTTTTCCGTTAAGTGACAAATGTCATAACTGGTAATTTTGAAATTTATTTTTTAAAAAATATTAAAATTATTATTATATTTATAAAAAAAAACCTAACTTTTCTTATATTATAAAACAACCCCGAAATCCAAAATCCTAACCTTAATCCAAAATTACCGCCCTCTCCGACTATGACCACCACCGCTGACGTAGTCCTTACCATCATTGTAGCTCCCTTTTCTCTTTCGTGATTGATTTTCCCAAATCTATTTTAGAAATCTCAATCATTGTTTAGAATAACCACGACTATAGTTGTCAATTCAAAACAATTTAAAAGCGCTTGAAAAGACGACTCGAATTATGCTTTCTCTATGAAAGTCGAACTCGCTCCCAATCTTCCCTTAGCATGCAATCGCTAAGTGTGTCTGAGGGAATTCAAATCAATTGATTCTATATTCCCAACGATAAACCATAACAACAACTAAGCCAAAATCTATTTTCGAAATAAAAGCGTTTTGATTTAAAGAAAGACTATATACCAATCTTGTTTTTAGAAAATTGAGAAATTTAACTCAGGAGCGTATGAGGTGCTTTTAAATTCTCATGTTAGGAATTGAGTCATTGCTTCAGTCATTGCTTAGAATTTTTTATAAAAACTAAAACTTGAAATGTAAAAGAAAGATAAATTAAACAAAGAAAAACTTTTATAAAAACTAGAGAAAAGAAAGAAAAAGTCAATCTTGGATATGAGAGATGTGTTCAAGCATACCCCAAAGGTGTATTTATAGTTCTCAAGGTTGAATCCTAACAAATGTAATAAAAAATAAATTCCATAATTGTTCAAATTAAATCCCAAAATAAAGTAATTTTCGAAATTCAAGTCTGATCTGTGTTGAGTGTTCTGTCCACACGTATTTGCCAGTTAGACCTTCCAGAAGATGCTGACTCATCGCCACATCAGCAGTCATGCCCCAAATCATGCCCACTAATCCAAACATGATTCTAGAAAAATAGAAAAATTGTAGAATTTCATCTTTTTAGCTTAGTTTCCGGAATTCAATGCCCTGCATGAAAAATAAGAGAAAACACCCAACCTAGCAACATAAATCGAAGAATCGATGGATAGATTTTTTCCATATGAAATTTATGGTTTGGTCATTTAGTTTTTCTTTAATTAGATTATATTAATCTGAGCAATTTTTTTATTCGAGTTTAAAAATCATTGAGTCTTAAAAATACTAATGGGTTTAGGTTTAAAATTCATTTGGGTTTTAATATTTAAACGGGTATGGGATAAAGCCTGAACTCATATATATATATTATATAATTTTGGTTAATTTGATTAATTTGGTTAATTAACCACTTTCGAACCAAATCAACCGTTTACTGAATTCTAAGAAAAAAAATAATTGTTCCCCAATTGAGTTAATATCGGTGGTCAACTGTTTAACTGAATTAATTAAATTTGATCGGTTAATTTGGTTAAAACCGAATAGTGAACACCCTTACTAACAATAGATTAAAGAAAACGAGGATTATAGTAATCATCGATGGAGCATGTTTTTGGTACCAAAAATCACGAAGTGCTAAACGACACATGCAAGTCAATAATTCTATGGTGACATAATAGTGCGTCGAACGATTCTAAAATGTCATACAAGGCAGATTGTATTTCTACATCTCAACCTAAATATAATCACTCAACATTCTACAACATTCGTTGATCACAAATCTCAAATGTGTTACACAATGCTCTCACAATACTAATGTTATATAGGATGTAACTTGTATGTCAACGTATTATTGGACAGTTTGTTTTTATAAAAACAACCCTAAATATTAAACTCAAGAGACATTAATCCATTAACACAATAAAATAAACAAACATGTGTTTCATAAAATATAAAAAACAATTTAAAATATAAGTTTAACGCATCATCCACAAAATAACATCAAACTTAGCAAATAATGTTTCTCCCTCTTGGGTTCAAAAGTAGAAGCAAAGAAGGAACTCAAACAACGTTGATCACCGCCTTTACGGTACATTTCTCTATGTTCGATGGAAGCTCTCTCTGATGGGTCTAAGCTGACATGGTTGCTACGATGTTAGAGGAAATATCAAATGTAACACCCCCTAAATTACCCTAACTTAGAACCATTGGATTTGTGAATTTCCCCCCAATTCCCTAAATCCATTTGAATGACCAAATCGTAAGAATTTTAAAGTTTAGAGTTAGTTCATAAACTCTAACCATACTGAGTACAAACCCCATAATTATTCCAATTTATATTTTAATACAAGACTATTTATTCTATGTTAAAAGTCCCTCTTAACGTCCCCTTCTCTTATTTTTCTCCTTTTTAACAAACACTAGAAGCATCGCTCGTTTCCTCTTGTCGTTGTACCATCGTTTGATCATAGGTAAGTCATTAGTCATAATTCTTTAGTTACCAACCATTTATGGCCTTTTCGATGTTTTCGTTCACGTGGGGAAGGCCTATTTGGTCGATGTTTCGTCAGGGTGTCCTCCATAAGCTATGTGGGAGTCTTTTTAGTTGTTGTCGGTTCTATACCACCCTTCTGTCGGTCGTTTTAGGCCACAAAAAGGTTGATCGTGTTGTCCTCGACCCCTGAGACTGCTGTCGGTACAGGCTCGTCTCCAATAATCCCATATGTTATACCGATAGCCCTTGTTAAAGATCAAAAACTCACTGTCAGTTTCTCGATTGAGTTGGAAATAATTTTTATTTGTTGTTAATGATTATTCTAATATGAAATTGGTTTGTTGGGATTTAAAATTGGGCAACATAATTTTTGCAAGAGAAATCGAGCCAAGAATTGAGTTGTTGCCTTCTTCGTCGTTACCCACAAATTTCAAACTGACTCGTATTGCTCGTTGTTAGGCTTGAATCGATCAACCGAAAACCACCAAAAGGAGGTGAATTGACATTTAAAAATCTTTGGTTTGGAAGCAATAAAAGATATAAAAATTGGCATAACGATATATAATAGTTTGACTTTTCAACCAAGTCTATATCCACTACCTTAGCTCCACACTAAGGATTTTCTAACAAATTCACTAATTTGTTCTTTATTTTTCTAGACACAAGAGTAACATTTATAATTCCCTACCTTTTCAAAAGCTAAGCAAGAACCACTATCCTTTTACAAATGATAAGATATATAAACAAGAAAACCTCACAAAGATAGGTGTTTACAAGAATTGACCCCACAAAAATGAATTCAAAAGATAGGCAACTAAGCTCTATACACTTATGTACAAGAGAAAAGTGAATGAAATAAGAATCAAAACTTTTTTTCTCTTGATCTCTAAGCTTTGATAGGTGTAGTCACCTTCTTCAAGTGTCCCTTTGTTGTTTTTATCAGTTGGAATGTGCTTCTATCTTTTTATGACCGTTGGGGATGAGTTATAGCTGTTGGAAGCTTTAAAACGTGCAATTAAGGTCACCTGCACATTAAGTTTCGAAACTTTGGTGAAAGTTGTGAAACTTTTATTTAAGTTTCAAAACTATTGTCAAAATATCGAAACTTTTGAAACTTTTACATAAAAATATGATCGTTTAAGAAATTCAGGCCGTTAAAATAGTTTCAGGGGGCAAATTTTTGAAACTCTTACAAAAGTTTTGAAACTATGAACAATACATGTGTATGAACAGTGTCAAATAATGACTAAATAGTGTTTTTCATATTTTAAAAGCTTTAAACACATTTTAAACACTTTAAACATATTTTAATTAACAAAAAACAATTCACATATATAAAGCAATTTAGAAAACATATTTTTCAAGATATTTTGGATTTTGAATTATTTTTGAAATATTTGATTAAGTCCAAAATTAATTTTACAAATATTTGTTATATCAAAATATAAGTTCAACAATCTGTCCCTTTTCGATATAATAAAACTTCTTTGAAAAATTGTTTATGACAAAAGCTCCCCTTTAGAAAATTATATTTTGAAAAAGAGAATTTATTGAAAAATATTTAAGCTTCCACTTTTTCTTTGAGAAATTTAATTTTTACTTACTTCACCCCTTTTTATTATATTAAAAATAATTCAACAATTGATAATAAGTTAAATAAAAAAAAATAAAGAGATCAAACATATAAACCATTTTAAAAGAAGCTCCCCTTAATAAAAGCATTCCACGAAAAGTTTTGGCACAAAAAAGCTTATGCACTTAAGAAGAATATTGAATTTCAATAAGATAAGAGAGAAACACATTAGTAGCATATGAAATTCAATAAATCCAAGACTATCATACTTTATGCAATATCAAGAAATAGTACAATGAATTACACATGCATAAAGTACTACTACATAATGTCATGAATTTAATATATATATCAATTATTAGAAATATATTATTTAAAATTATGAACATATGTATGAACATTTAATCTCATTTGAATATCAAGAATGTAAAAAAAAATTAGGAACACAAATGCAAATAGACAATAGAATGCATATACAAGTAAAAAGAAATTTTTTAAGATTTCTTACATATGCAACTTTTAAAAATGATACCAATTGAAAAAGATTTTAAAACATTATCAAGCTTGGTATCATGAGCTTAAAGTGATTCCAAATGTTAAAAATATTCAATAAATTTAGGACATCACTTGTTTTGAAAACAATTTTCAATAAAAGCACGTTTAGGTCAATAATTTTTTCAAAAAAATCATAAAAATGTTACTTGACCAAAAAAAGATATTATGATGAACTAAATAACGATACAAGCTTTTAACTTTAAAATATGCCCATCATAACACATTTTCAACATACATGAGATAACAAACAACATTTACTCATTCATGCTCAATACTCATGCATGCATAAAAATCATAGAATAGACAATCAAATTACAAAATCAAAACTTTTTAAGGTTAGATATTACCCATCCTTTTCTTTGTGTGACTAGAGTACTTAAGATTCTTTACCTTTATCACCATTTCTCCAACACGCAGCTGTAAAAACATTCATTTGGATATTAGTACCCAAATTTGGGTCTTAGAGAGTTAGTTCACATGTCTCAAGTTCCCAAGGGAACCCATTCTTGTCTAATTTTAAAATATTTTCTTTTCTTTATAGGACATGTATGTACATTATGAACCTAAAAATGACAATGTAAGCATTTTTTTATTTCTAAAATAGATGATTTTTTTTAGAAATTATTTCTTTTTCGTTTGTTAAGCAATCATTTCCCTTGCTTTATTTTAGTGAGAGAAGTGGGGGGAGAGCTCCAAAAGCAAGAACAAGGAGAATCATGTACTAGGGTGACCCTTATGGAATTTTCCATCAACTAGAGCTAAGGTAACATATAGATAAATTCTCTCTACTATATGTAGGTCATGAAACTATGTTTTGTTTGCTTGTTTTGTTCATGGGTGCAAAGTGGGTTTTAATGGTAGCATATTTATTTGATGTTTTTCTTGTGTTAAAAATAACTCTATATGATGCTAATAAACCCTATAAAATTTAATAAACATTTGGTAGCCTTTAAGGGGCATGTGAAGGACATTTGGAAGTTACTTTCGTGCCTAAACAGGGCATTTTCGAGCAGAGGTATCGTTACTCAAAGAAAAATATCGATACTTCCCTTTTGTATATAATAAATACGTAGGGTTTATGAAGAATGTATCGATACTCGGGGTCCAATATTGATACTCAAAAGGTAATATCAATACTGATGACAAATTGAGGATTCTCGTATACCATTTTGGTACCGATACTCATGGAAGTATCCATATAGAGGATGAGTATCGATACTCTCCATTGGGTATTGATACTAAGAATTAATTTGAAACTTTGAAGTTAAATTTGGTATTGATACTAGGGACAATATCGATACTAACAGGCCTAGTATCGATACTAACGTCCTATTTTGGACAGAAAAGATTGCTATGTTTGTAATCTTGGAAAGAGGGTTATAAGGGCATCAAGACTTCTTAAATACGACTACAAGTGAGAATATTATTCAAAACCCTTATGAACAAAAACTTAAATTATGTGGCATAAAACTAGTCTTTTTTTGGCACTCAGAAAACGACAAGGACACTTGAGTTACTTGAGCGTGTGCATGTACTATTCTAATATGTAAATAGAGATATCAGAATTCTCTCCCCAGTGTTATAACACTTTTATATCAGTGTGAATGCACTTTTGTATTAGTGTTGATACACTTTAGTATTAGTGCTAAGTCACTTCCATGATTAAGTAACAAGTCCATATTATGCTTCCATATGATGTATCGTTTCATGGTATTATGCTATGATCTATGTTTGATGCATTTCGTTGCAACATGACTTAACTTGCTAAGCATTCATAGTTAATGTATGTATGTAGTATAGTGGATTCGTTTATATGGCACTAAGCTCATAGCTCAGCGTTCAAAATTGTTTCTGTTCATTGGTTAGTAGGTGCCAGATTATGGAGCTTATCGCCAGCCAGTCAGATTTCCAAATATCAACATTTGTAGAGTATATCTTGATTATTTAGTGGGCATGTATTTCATAGACCCTTTTATATTCGAGTCATAACTCTTGGATTATTATATTTTGATATTTATTTTGGGAGCTTCTCGATTTTTTAAACCTAACTATTATTCTTCCATAATGATGACTTGAGAGACCAATTTACCCATCTTGTCCAAGGAGATCGATCGGTGATAGAGTATGAGCATGACCTCCTTCGTTTGAGTTGTTATATGCCTGAGTTGGTAGGGACTGAGGACTGTCGATGTAGGAGATTCAAAGAATGGCTTCATATAGATATACTTACACAGTTGGTCGCTGATCCTCGTGAGTTTTCATAGAACTGACATGCCAGGATAAGGTGATCGAGAGAGTTCTTTTGAGGAGGTCCAGTCTGATGAGTGATTCGAGAGACTAGAGCTAGAGAGCACTAGATTTCATTGGGCTATCTTAGTCTTCAGCCAAGAGGGTCAGGGACTACTGTGGAGGAGAGAGGTTCCCACTATCATAGTCCAGGAGGACTGGATAGAGTTTTAGACACCTCCAGAGATCAGAGCAGCGTAAGAGACCTTTGACATTGGCTTCAGTGATGAGCACCGAAGGTTCTGGTAGAGGAACACATCCCACACAATACAAGCATTAAGGCAAGTGGCATTCTAGGGAGTTCTACTGATTTACGAAGGTTTGCTTCATTTTTGGGTTACTAGGGCACTTTGTTCGAGACTACCCTGAGGCAGAAAACATAGTGCCACTGGCTGCTTAGAGATTTACCCATTTAGTTCAAAGGGGTCGGGGATCTGTCCGTAGAGGTTGTAGCTCAGATGTAGGGTAGTAGAGTAGGGCACTACTTGATCCGTAGCTGGTCCTGAGACTAGGGAGGACTGCGACCTAACAAACATTATTTCAGGTATCTTTACAATTTATGGCACCCTAATTACAACATTGATTGATCATAGTTTTACTCATTCATATTTGTTTTATGAGCTTATCTAAGAGTAGGGTATTTAGATCGATGACCTCAAGATTAATATAACAGTTGCGTGCCCTTTAGGACTAGATGTGCTTGTAGACAAGGTCCACCATAGGTGTTCGGTAGTAATTCAAGGTCAAGTCTTCTTCGTTAACCTTATGATGCTATATTTTTTAGAGTTCAATGCAATCTTTGGGATTGATTGGTTAATCGAGCATGATACGAGGTTAAAATGTACGACTAGACAACATAAACTTAAACAAAAGGATGGTACGAAAGTAATAATGACTAATGACGAGTTTTGTGGTACCTCTAGGATTATCTCAGACTTAGCTGCGTAGAGGTTTGTCAGTCAGGGTTGTGAGGCATATCTAGCCCATGTGATAGACACTCGAGTTTTAAGCCCAACGCTCGAAGAAATTTGTACCGTGAGAGACTTTCATAAGGTATTTTCAGAGGAGTTGCCAAGATTACCGCCATATCGTGAGTTGGAGTTTAGCATTGAAGTATTACATGGATCGACCCCGATGTCCATTGCTCTATACATCATGGCACCGACTGAGTTAAAGGAGCTTAAGGCACATATTTTAGAAATTTTGGACCGAGGGTTCATTCGCCTAAGTATATCACCATGGGGAGCACCAGTGTTATTCATAAAGAAAAAGGATAGATCGATGGGGCTATGCATCGCTTATCGTCAACTGAACAAGTTAACGATCAAGAATCAATATCTGCTTCTGAGGATTAATGATTTATTCGATCAACTTAGAGGAGCCAGAGTGTTGTCCAAGATATATTTGAGGTTGGGTTACTACCATTTAAAGGTTAAGGATGATGATTGTGGCCAAGACGATATTTAGGACTAGATATGGGCATTATGAATTTCTTGTGATGCTATTCAAACTTATTAATGCACCTGCAATATTTATGGACTTGATGAATTGAGTGTTCCACCTTTACTTAGACCAATTTTTCATGGTGTTCATCGATGACATCTTAGTTTACTCCCGGTCAGAGGAGGATCACGACCACTACCTCCAGATTATGCTTCAAATGCTCAAAAAGCATAGATTATTTGCCAAGTTCAACAAATGTGAGTTTTGGTTGTCTGAGGTATCAGTCTTAGTCCACATGGTAACATTCAAGGGCATTCGAGTAGATCCCAAAAGGTCCAGGTTGTCTTAGAGTAGGAGCCATCGAAAAACGTATTCAAGGTACGTAGTTTCTTTAGAATTGTCGGGTATTACCATTGCTTCATGAAAGAATTCTCTATGATTAATGATCCTATGTCCAAACTTCTTCAGAAAATAAGCCTTTCATTTTGAAAGAAAAGTGCCAACAAAGCTTCGATAAGTTGAAGGAAATTCTTACTCAGACACAAGTCCTAATGCAATCCTAGCCCAAAAATGATAAAACATGTTTAGTGACGCTTCATTAAATGGATCAGGATGTGTCCTTATGCAAGTGGAAAAGGAAGTGGTGTTCGCTTCGCGATAGCTTAAATCGTACGAACATAACTATCCTACCCATGACTTAGAGTTTGCCCCAACAGTTTTTGCTTTGAAAATTTGGAGGCATTACCTCTTTGGGGAAAAGTGCTATATTTTAATTGACCACAAGAGCCTCAAATATATGCTTGCTTAAAAGGAGTTGAATCAGAGACAACGTTGTTAGGTTGAGCTACTTAATGATTATGACTGCATCATAAATTATCACCCAAGAAAAGTTAATGCGGTGGCTGATGCGTTGAGCCGTAAGTCGATGTTTGATCTACGAGCATTGTTAGCTAGGATGAGCTTAACCCCAAATAGAGGTTTAGTAGCAAAACTTTAAGTTGAGCTATAATTTGTTAAGGAGGTAAAGGAGTTACAAGCAACAAATGAATGATTCATGGCTAGGGCAGAGTGAATCCGATGAGGGGAGCTGTTGGGATCGAGTTAAGAGATAGAGACGTGTTGTATATTTTTAAACCAACTTTGTGTACCAAATAATATATAATTAAGGGTTTGAATACTTGGTGAATCCCATTGTATTCCTCTTTTTTGTGCACCCTAGAAGTGATAAGATGTACTGAGAACTTCGACAACTGTATTAGTGATCGGGTATAAAGAAAGAGGTATCTGAGTTCATATCCAAGTGTTTAGTTTGTTAGCTTGTAAAGGTGGAACATCAAGTTCCCTCCGGTTTAATCCAAATGATTCAAATACCTCAATGTAAATGGGATAAGGTAACCATTGATTTTGTTACTAGGTTACTAAGAACTCGTTAAAAGCATGATGCCGTTTGGGTAGTAGTAGACCGATTAGCCAAATCTGCCTACTTTTTATCAATACGAATGGACTTCACTTTGAAAAGGCTAGCTCATTTTTACATCAGAGAGATTATGAGACTTCATTGGGTACCCACATCAATCATTTCTAATAGAGGCACGCATTTCACTTTGAGGTTTTGAAAAGCATTGTACGAGGCTTTGGGTACTATGTTACATTTTAGCACTACCTTCCACCCTCAGATGGATGGACAGTCTAAGAGGGTGATTCAGATTCTGGGAGATATATTGCGATGCTATGTTATTAACCTTGTGGGTAGTTGGGAGGATCACATTCTATTGGTCGAGTTCAAATACAATAACATCTACTACTGAATTAGTATTCAGATGGCACCTTACGAGGCGTTGTATGAGCGACGGTGTATAACTCCTTTGTGTTAGACTGAACTTAGTGAAAAGAAGCTGGTTGGTCCAGAGTTGATCCGAGAGGTAGATGATAAGGTATGAATGATTCAGGGTCTACTAAAGAAATGTTTTGATAAACAGAGGTCTTATGCGGATCTGAAGCGAAAAGACATCAAGTTCAATGTAGGCAACAAGGTGTTTATTAAAGTGTTACCTTAGAGGATGGTTCTTCGATTTGGCCAAAAGGGAAAATTGACTATGCATTTCATTGGACTTTATGAGATCCTTAAGTGAGTAGGTCCCGTAGCTTACCGACTAGCTTTACCGCCTAAAATAGAGTATATTTATAATATTTTTCATGTGTCCATGCTTCGAAGGTACCGGTCATATCTGTCACACGTGATCCCGTTAGAGCGGATTAAAGTGAGCCCAGATATGTCCTAAGTTGAAGAACCGTTAGAGATCTTGGCCTGAGAGGTCAAAAAGCTTAGAAACAAGACAATTCTGCTAGTTAAGGTCATATGGAAGAATCATGGAGTGAAAGAAGCAACATGAGAAACCGAAGAGGACATGCAACTACAATACACACACTTATTCAGATCAGGTAAATTTCGAGGATGAAATTTTTAGAATGGTAGAGTTGTAACACCCTAAAAACCAGGTTAATAGTTTCAGGTATTAACGTTGGGCTTAAAGTGCTTATATGAAACTAAATTAATCATTAGGTCAAAAATAAAGAGGATTAGGCTTGTAAAAAAACCCATAAGGTGATAAAAATGACATTTTTGATTTGGGGCAAAAAGACGAGGACTAAGGGAGCAATTAGACCATTGTTTGAATTAAGGCTAAAATTCATTAAGATTTGATGACTTAAACGGGAGTAAAAGCTGAAAACTCTATTCTCTCATTTTCCTCACCATTTGTCTTCTTCCCCTCTCCCAATTCCTCATATTCATTCTCTTAGTCGCAACATCTCTAAAATCGAAGGTTTAATTTTAGGGGTTCATTTCGACTAAACATCACGATGGTTCGGGGGAGTCATCACCAATCTTTGTTTAGGGTGTGATTGGATCACCCAAAAATGTTTTTTTTTATTTTAATAAAATCTTAATTTATTAAAATAAATTTTTGGTCAGCTTTTCCAGAAAAATAGGTTCGGGAGTTGATTATACTTGAGGAAGGGTTAGGACCCCTACAACTCCAGAAAATTAGTACCTAGTCGATTAATGATTGTCTTTGTAATGGAACTTATGGATTTAGGGTTAATTTAATAAATGATAAATAAATACCATTATATTTAAAATTCAAGAAAAAAGATTAATGATTCGAGCATTTAATTGGTAAAGTTAACCACCTTATATGAGGAAGAATGACATCTCTTTCATTCCCAATTAAATCGGCCAATCACTAATCCCTTTATCAAAAACTTTATTTGATGTTCCAACGTTTCAAACTGAAATGGAATCATCACCTAATATAAGGTAGAATGACAATTCCTTAGAACGAAATAAGGAAAATCTTATTCATGGTATTTATTTGCCTACAGTTGTACAACAAGCACAATTTTTATTAATAGGATTACCAGTCCTTTAAGATAGATAGAAAATGTTAGCATATTTAGAAGTATCGAACCTAAATGTCCGAATAGAGTCCAAAGGCCCATTTTCGATAAGTCTAAATATGGGAACATTTCCCTTTCTACCCTCTTGATTAATTTTAAAAGTGATATGTTTTATTAGTTTCACTAGATGGTGCTCGCTCAATTTAAATTATTGAATTAAACTACACATGTGGGTTAGAATAGTTTGCTTCGATAATTCAAATTAAGTGTGCATTGCCTTTTAATTTATTATTGAAAGTTCAAGAGATGCAAATGAGCTATCATGCTTTTAGAAAAAATAAAATGATATGCTATTCATAAAATTGTGCAATCAAGAATTAAATTAATTAATCATGCTATAACAAAAGATAATACATGAAACGAATTAATTAAAAATGTAAAAATATTCTTTAATACCTAAGAGACACACAATTTAAAACAATTAAATTAATTAAACATGCCAAAAAACATATCAGATTAAATAATAGGGTAAACTACACAGGAGACCACTAAACTATGGTCAAAAATCAATTTGACTACCGAAGTTTCAATTGAATCAATCAGACCACCCAACTATTTAAATGTTTTAATCAAGCAACTGACCGCTAATTTTTAACGGAAGTGGTGACATGGCCATTAAAACATTTTGGTATAATTCACAATTGATCCTTATAACTTATATATTCCATCAATTTGATCTTAATTTTAATAAATTAAAATAAATTTAACCATCGAATTAGGAGGTGCCACATGTCATTTGTGACACATGTCATGACACATGTCTTTATTCGGTTGGATGACTAAATTTATTTTTAATTTAATAGATTTATTTTTTACCAATCAAATGGTGACACGTGTCACCTTCTAGTTGAAAGAAAATAAATCCGCACAAAAGGTAGGTGAGAGGAATTGAGCCCAAGTTGCTTGGCTAGAATATTAGAAATCAAACCATTGAGCTAAGTTATCCATTTTAAGAATATTTTATAAATGCTTTACTCAAAATTAATGAATATTTTAAGTTAAAATATTTAAAAAATATATATTTTTAAGTGATGATAAAGTTAAAATATATATTTTTACACTGAAATAAAAATAAATATAGTTAATAAGTTAAGAAAAAATAAATTATATTTAATAAGTTAAAACAAAAACAAAAGATAATTTTAAAATTTAAGATATATAAAATATGCTTTGATTTTTAGTAAAACATTTATATATTAAGGTACAATATATATATATATTATTTGTTGTCCACGAGCGGAGCACTCATAGGAGGGCTAAAATTGGTAAACCTAGGATCATTTGGAAGAACTTACATGGAGCGATAGCTGATGACTTTAGGAGTAAGGTTTTGTCTAATATAGGTTTTGGAACTACAAACTCAAATAATGCAGATATGTTATGGAAAAATATGGCAAATTCCATCAGATATGTGGGCAAAAACACCATTGGGTTGTCGATAGGGAAGGTTAAGGAACATAAAGAATCGTGGTGGTGGAACGAAAAAGTCCAAACTAAGGTGAAGATAAAACAAACTTGCTTCAAGGAGTTTCTACAATGCAATGATGACGAAGAAAGATCGAGAGCTAAACAAAGATACAAGGAGGAAAAACGGGAAGCCAAGAAAACAGTGGTTAAAGCAAAGGATAAGGCATACGATGAAATTTACAAGAGATTAGACACCAAGGAAGGACAAAACGACATCTTCAGGCTTGCAAAATCCAGGGAAAATAGGAAAAAGGATCTAGGTTGCTTTAGGTTTATTAAGGACAACAATGGTGTTCTTTTAGTGAAAGATCATGATATTAAGCGGGTTTGGGGTAGTTACTTTTTTGGCTTATTTAATGACGGTGTCTCTCCCTGTAGAGACATTACCGTTGATGGGTCAATCGACCATCATACAACGGCCAATGACTACCCTACAAGTAGGATTGAGTTTGAGGAAGTCAAAATGGCTCTTATAAAGATGGGGATGGACAAAGCTGTCGGCCCAGATCAAATTCCTATCTCTGTGTGGTTGGCCCTAGGAGAAGAGGGAGTTAAGTGGTTGACCAATATCTTTAATATTATTTTAAAGACTGCCAAGATGCCAGAGGAGTGAAGAGAGTTTACGGTGATGCCAATCTTTAAGAATAAAGGAGATCCCCAACGTTGTGGCAACTACAGAGGTATTAAACTACTCAGTCATACCATGAAGCTATGGGAAAGGGTGATAGAGGCTAGGTTGAGACAGGTTACTAGGGTTTCAGAAAACCAATTTGGCTTTATGCCAGGCAGGTCTACTACGGAGGCGATTCATCTACTTCGATGGCTTATGGAGAAATATAGGGAAAAAATAGAGATCTTCACATGGAGTTCATTGACCTTGAGAAGGCGTATGATAATGTTCCCCGCGATACGATCTGGAAGACCTTGGAAACGAGACGGATCCCAACTGCTTATATCCGGGCAATTCATGATATGTACTATAGATCAACTACATACGTCAGGACTACAGTTGGCGACATTGAGGCATTCCCGGTGGAAATCGGACTCCACCAGGGGTCGGCTCTTAGCCCTTACATCTTTGTCTTGATTATGGACAACATCTATTGTGCGACACCAGACGGTGTTCCATGGTGTATGCTTTTCGCTGACGACATTGTCCTAGTTGCTGAAACAAAAATTGAGTTGAATAGTAGACTGACTACCTGGAAGACTGCTTTGGAAGAAAAAGGTCTAAGGATCAATATTGAAAAAATAGAGTATTTATGTTCAAACTTCAGTGGGAACCAAAACGATGAATATGTAGAAGTATGCATAGAGGGACGCGTTCTCCCACAAAGGATTGTTTCAAGTACCTAGGGTCTATGATACATAAAGATGAGGGTGTAGATGATGACATTACACACCGTATAAAGGTGGGATGGCTAAAAGGGAGGGTTGCTACTGGAGTTTTGTGTGACAAGAAGGTGACTCTAAAACTTAAGGGAAAATTTTATAGAATGGCAATAAGACCAGCGCTGTTGTATGTATCAGAATGTTGGGCAATCAAGAAGGATCACGTAAGGATGATGGAGGCCGCAGAAATGAGAATGCTTCGATGGACATGTGGTAGGACTCTGTGGGACATGACACCAAAATCTGCTATTAGGATATCCTTGGGGTGGTGCATGTATCCGAAAAATTGAGGGAGGGAAGACTACGGTGGTTTGGGCATGTCCTTAGGTGACAACCGTTTGATACGGTCAGGAGGGTAGAGACGATTACAGTCGACGGTGCCAGAAGGAGAGGAAGACCAAGACGGAAGTGGGAATACTGCTTGAGATTTGATTTGAAAGATTTAGCCCTTACCGAGGACATGACCTCTGATAGGAAAGTATGGTGACTTAAGACCAGGGTAGCCGAGTAGTGCGGGTCACATCCATAGGATGTTACATCTCTGTCTTCTTTTTAATGTTTTTGTAGTTATTTCCATGGCTTCTAATTTTTATATGTTTATGTCTATGGAATCTATGAAGGCTTAGAACTACGGTATCGAAGTAGTATTGCCTTAGTTTAGGTTTTAAACCATATGACTTTATTCCTTCTCGTAGCTGCTATCATTGACTTATGTGTATCATTCTCTTCAGGTTTCCTCTTTTTAAATTTAGTCGGGTCTTACGTTTCTATCTATATGCAGAGATTTTTACGCAGGGATTTATTTGCAGGGATTACTTCTCATTACATACGCATATAAAGACTGCATATGTAGAATGTTCAACTATGTATTTATTTATTTATACGTGCATTGCATTTTATCTCTATCTTTAAGTTTCTTACTGCTGGAGGTCTTCCACGGAAGATGCTCTCAACCTGGCGTTGGAGGCAGCCTACTACCCTACCTCCCCCTTACCCTATTATATATGGGAATAAGGTTTTGTTGTTGTTGTATTCTAACCAAGCAACCTGGGTTTAATTCCTCTCACCCACCTTTTGTGTGGATTTATTTTCTTTCAACCAGAGGGTGACACGTGTCACCCTCTGATTGGAGAAAAATAAATCTATTAAATTAAAATAAATTTAGTCATCGAATCGAATAAAGACACATGTCATGACATGTGTCGCCAATGACATGTGGCACCTCTTGATTCAATGGTTAAATTTATTTTAATTTATTAAAATTAGGATCAAATTAAAAGAATATATAAGTTATAGGGATCAATTTTGAATTATACCAAAATGTTATAACGGTCACGTCACCACTTCCGTTAAAAATTAACAGTTGGTGGCTTGATTGAAATATTTAAATAGTTAGATGGTCTGATTGATTCAATTGAAACTTCAGTGGTCAAATTGATTTTTGACCATAGTTTAGTGTATCCCGTGTAGTTTACCCTAAATAATATTATATAAAACAAAAATAATTAATATGGAATCAGGGACCAAAATGTATTAAAATATAATTAAAGGGCCAAATTACCAGAAATCAAATTGAATTTCAAGCAGTGAGAACCAAAATAAAATAAGATCAAACCTGAAGGGAATGAAGAGATGATTTGACCTAAAATTATCCAAAATTATCCAAAATGGGTGGG
Source organism: Hibiscus syriacus (assembly GCF_006381635.1). Lineage (NCBI taxonomy): Eukaryota > Viridiplantae > Streptophyta > Magnoliopsida > Malvales > Malvaceae > Hibiscus > Hibiscus syriacus. The sequence continues at coordinate 3,131,184 of NW_024063319.1, forward strand.
TGTTGAAAACATTTTGATGTTTCGATATAACAAATGAATTTTAAGATTTTGCAAATGATTTTCTAAGTATATTCGATGTAATTATTCGAATATCAAAATATTACTCCAAGTGTTTCAAAGTTCATTTTAATCCTTACTAAAGTGTAAAATTGTGTTTTATACTTAAACTATTTTTAAAACAATTTTACAAAGTATTTTGAATCGTTTCAAAGACAAGAAAAATCAGATTGTCTAGGGGGTACAGATTCCCCTGCAGGCTTTTGGCTCCGAGAAAATAGAATGTCCAGGGGGTACAGATTCCCCCCCATGGGGTACCGATTCCCCCTCTTTAACGGTCAAAAATAGATTGCACTTTGGGAACCGATTCCCCCACGCTCCAAGCTGTATATAGTCGTATATAGGGTCCAAAACATCCCCAACGACTATATATGACTTCAAACACATTCCAAGATATAAATACAACCTAAGGACACTTGAAGAAGCAAGAGAACAACTATCCAAGCAATCAAACACAAGAGAAGAGTTTTTCAATCTTATTTCATCTTTCTCTTGTAAATATTTTATTCTTATGAGCTCAATCTTATAAACACCTACCTTAGAGAGGTTTTCTTGTTTACATCTTTTATCCTTTTGTAAAGGGGAAAGGTTATAGCTTAGCCCGTGTAAAAGCTAGGGAAAGGTTCTAGTTTAGCCCAGAAAAACTAGGGAGTTTGTAAGATTACTCTTTATCCTCAAAAGAAAGAATAAATTAGTGAATTTGTTGGAAAATCCTTGGTGAGGAGCTAAGGTAGTGGACGTAAACTTTGGTTGAGAAAGTCGAACCACTATAAATTGCTGTGCAATTCTTTATCTTTTAATCTCCTTACTCCCTAAACACAAAACCGTTCCGACCCCTCTTTAGAAACCATTCTGGTTGTAGATTCGAGCTTCTGAAAATCCCAACAATTGACATCAGAGCCTAACTCGTTAAGAAGGTTTAACCACCATGAGACGATCCTAGAAGACGCTCTACCAATTCCCGACACAACCGAGAAGACGGCTTCCACCTCCGGCTCGTTCCACATGGAAAACTCCCTACCAACGGATAAGCCTTCGTACTTCAATGAAGATAACTATAGTCATTGGAAGAAATTAATGAAGGTATTCATCCAATCCAATGATCTTGATGCATGAGAGATAATCGAGAACAACTACTCTTCTCCAAAGAAGAAGGAGAAGAAGCGGAGTGACAAAGAACGAAAGAAAGCTCAACTTAATGCTAATGCCATGCACATGGTGTTGTGTACATTTGGTCCTGAAATCTATGAAGGAGTTTCTTCATGTTCAAGTACCAAGGAGCTTTGGAATAAGCTCGATGAAATCCATGGAAACAAGAAAGAAGAACCAACAAAGGTGGTGTCTCTAATGGCTCTTGAAGAGCCCGAGGTATCTTCTAACTCAAATGAATTTAATTCATTTACTTTTGATGAGTTACAAGATGATTATAATATGTTGTATTTGGGATTTGAGACCATGAATTCCAAATATACGAAATTAATTTCAAAACTCAAAATTGAAAATAAATCGATTTGAAAGCTAGAGTTGATTTTGAAAATCAAAATGAAATTTTGAAAAATGATTTAGAACTTTCAAAAATCAAAATAAATGATTTAGAAAAGAAAAATTTTGAGTTAGAAGTTAAGCTTGAAAGCTTAACAAAAGAAAAAGAATTAATTTCTAAAAACAATATATTATGTTTAAAAATGGCAAAATGCTCACATTGCCATTATCATGGTCATTTGGAACATACTTGTCCTTTGAAGAAAGGAAAACGTTTTAAAATTAGGCAAGTATGGGTTCCGAAAGGAACAAGGGGCATTAAAACTAACGTCCAAGGATCCAAAGTAATTTGGATACCAAAATCTACTTAAATGTCTCTTATAGGTGTGTGGAAGCAATTGTGATGAAAATGATGATATTCAAGATGCTCTAGCCACACATGAAAAAGGAATCGGTAACCTCTAAGCTTAATGCTTTTAATTTTGGTTATTTGGTTGCTCATTTGATTTTAAGCATGTATGAGTTTTGTTTTTAAATGATTATGCATCATTGTTTTAATCTCATGTATGTTGAAAAGATGATTATGATGAACATTTTAAAGTTATATTAATTTTTAAGAATTTTTAGTTCATCATAAAAAAAATTTGGTCAAAATTGGTTTTAATGCAATTAATATCTCTCTAACAATTGATATCAATTTTTCAAATACTTTGATTTTACAAATTTTAAAATTTTTGACCTAAATTTGAATGTTTATGCATGTGGTTTAAATGAAAATGATATCTCTTAAATAATTGATATCAAAATTTTCAAATGCATAACATTTTTGGAAAACTTTATGCATATGCACTTAATTTTAACAATTGGTATTGATATCAAATTTCAACAATTGGTATTGCATAAAGTATTTTAGTCTTGGATATATTGAATTTCATATGCTACTAACATGTTTGTTATTCTTTGTTGAAATTCAATTTTGTTTAAGTGTCAAGATCCTAAAAGCAAAATTTTATTTGGAATGCATTTATTGAGGGAGAGCTTTGATTTTTTCAAATGATTTTTAAAATGTCAAATTTACTACTTACTCTCCAAAGTTATTTTGAACTTTAAAAGATTAGAGTCTTTTTGATTTAATAAAAAGGGGGAGAAGTGTTAAGGTGTTTTAAAAAGGGAGAAATGTTAAAGTAAGGGGGAGTAATTTCAAACTTGAATTCAAAATCTTAAAATTACTCAAATGTTTTGTTATATCAAAAAGGGGGAGATTGTTGAAAACATTTTGATGTTTCGATATAACAAATGAATTTTAAGATTTTGCAAATGATTTTCTAAGTATATTCGATGTAATTATTCGAATATCAAAATACTACTCCAAGTGTTTCAAAGTTCATTTTAATCCTTATTAAAATGTAAAATTGTGTTTTATACTTAAACTATTTTTAAAACAATTTTACAAAGTATTTCGAACCGTTTCAAAGCCAAGAAAAATCAGATTGTCCAGGGGGTACCGATTCCCCCCAGAGGGTACCGATTCCCCCCTGTCTAACGGTCAAAAACAGATTTCACTTAGGGAACCAATTCCCCATGAGGGGGTACCGATTCCCCCCACGCTCCAAGCTGTTTTATTAATTGTTTCTCATCCCCAAACGGCTCCAAAATATCCCCAACGACTATATACGACTTCAAACACATTCCAAGCTATAAATACAACCTAAGGACACTTGAAGAAGCAAGAGAACAACTATCCAAGCAATCAAACACAAGAGAAGAGTTTTTCAATCTTATTTCATTTTTCTCTTGTAAATATTTTGTTCTTGTGAGCTCAATCTTGTAAACACCTACCTTAGAGAGATTTTCTTGTTTACATCTTTTTATCCTTTTGTAAAGGGGAAAGGTTTTAGCTTAGCCCGTGTAAAAGCTAGGGAAATGTTCTAGTTTAGCCCAGAAAAACTAGGGAATTTGTAAGGTTATTCTTTATCCTCAAAAGAAAGAACAAATTAGTGAAATTGTTAGAAAATCCTTGGTGAGGAGCTAAGGTAGTGGACGTAGACTTTGGTTGAGAAAGTCGAACCACTATAAATCGCTGTGCAATTCTCTATCTTTCAATCTCCTTACTCCCTAAAAACAAAACCGTTCCGACCACTCTTTACAAACTATTTCGATTATCGATTCGAGCTTCCAAAAATCTCAACAGTTGGTTACACCCGGAGATAGTATGACATACGCATACGCTTAATTAAATTGAAAATTAAAAATTTGATTTTGGTCATTTGTTCCCCCTCTCTCTAGAATCGATGAAGAGAAAACTTTCTCTCTCTCTCTCTCTCTTACTCTGCTCCAAATCCAAGAAACCGACAATGGAGCTGCCATAATGGTTGTCGCCAATCATAATATGTCGCCACACACTATCGTCAATCACCGGTTATCGGTCACCGTTCGACTTCAAATTTCACGGGGAGCTTCGTATCGACTTCAATAATACATATCCGACCTCCATGTTGCGAGGGGTGGTCTCCAACTTCATGAAAAAGGTCGTCAGTCATTCGATTTCTTCCACTCTGATCTACCGTCGTTGGATCGTTTCATTTCAAAGTATGTTGCTCATCTCATCATAATGAAGCTTCTTACCGTTTAGATTAACGAACAACGACTCCGATCGCCAAAAAATGTTGTCGGCTGAAAGAAAAGTGCTACTCCTTATTTTCTGTCTTTTTCTTAATCTGAGAACCCCTCCTTCCTCTTTCTCGACTTTATTTGCTTCGTTTTACTCTCACTCTTATTTTTTTTCTTTTGCAGATTCATTAGTGAAAACATCGCCGGAGTGTGTTCGAACCACTAAGAAGAGCAAGCAAGTAAATAAAACAAGACTAAAAGGATGGAAAGTATAAAAAATTCAAACTTTAATTTTATTTCTTTTGTTTTGGAATTACAGTGCCGATGATTCCTCATCCCTCTCTTTTTTTCGTGTTTTTGCCTCTAATTTATATGTAAAATCTCCTTTTTTACAAATCAATTAAGAGATTCGAAGATCTCTCTAAAATATTTGATTCCCCTTTTTTTCGGCTTTACTGTAAATGAAGATCTTCTTGCCAAATTTGCTGAAAAACTTATAGGAAGAAATGACATCATTAATGCGTGGGTGCATCTGGCATGTGTGTTGAACTTGGTTCATAGGCGCGTAGTTCTCACAAACCATCTTTCCTCCAACACGAAGTGTTAGAAACCTTTTTGTACATTACATAATTTAGTTAGTTTGTTATTGTTATTAGCTTGTTTGTTTACAGCAGTTAGTTTTTATTCCCGAGTATATATACCCTTACTGAAATAAGAAAGCTATCGAGGCATTGTTCATATTTCTTTTCTTTTGCTTCTGCTATTATAATGTTGACATGATATCATGCTTAGACGGATTTTGGGCCAACTATTTCCTTTGTTATCTTGTTTGTTTTTGCTTCTTCTATGCATATTTTCCCCAAATTTCTTTTAATTAGGGTTTATTATGCCTCTGCTTGAGGTGTCTTCGATTGATTTCAATCACCCACTCTTTCTCCACCCATCTGATACTCCTGGTACGCTTCTGATTTCTCATCAACTCACTGGAATCAATACCTATAATGTGTGGCATCATTCGATGTGTATTGTACTCTTGGCAAGAACAAGCTAGGTTTCGTCGACGGTAGTTATTCTTGAGATGACTTTGCTACCGATTTAAAGTCTAAATGGGACCGTTGTAATGCTATCATCATTTGTTGGATCCTCAACACTGTCAGCAAGGAGTTGTCAGTCGATATTGTTTTTGCTTCGAATGCGACGTTAGTTTGGGAGGATCTCAATGAGCGCTTTGTGAAAGTGGATGGTTCTCACATATTTTTTTCTTCATCGTGAAATTAAGACTTTAACTCAAGGTGATGCTACGATTTTCACTTATTTTACCAAGATTAGGCTTCTTTAGGATGAATATGATGCCCTTGTCCCTTTTTTTCTTATGCTTGTGATCATTCCCAGCAGATTCTTCGCAATCTTGCTCAACAAATTTTTTTCATTTTTTAATGGGTTTAAACGAGTTCTATTCTACTGTTAGGAGTCAACTTTTGCTTATGCAACCTCTCCCATCTATCAATAGTTCCTATTCTATAGTAGTGTAGGAAGAATCTCAACGTGCTCATCTTTCGGGCATTTCCCATATTCTGGAGTCCTCTGCTTTCTATTCACCTGTAATAGGAGGTTTTTATCATCGTCAATTTAATGGGATATACGATCACTGTAAGGTTTGGGGTCATAAACGTGAGAATTGTTACAGGCTCATTGGTTTCCCCTCTGATTTTAAGTTTACCAAGAAACGGGGTGCTGTCGTGACCGTCCCTTTTATGGGGCCACAACCGGGTAGGTACGCCAAGGCCAACCATGTATAGGGCCTAGTGGCAGGGTAGAATAAGCTTGTCCTCTTTTCAAGCATTTTAATGTTTTAGGTAGGGAGTAGGGGTATGACTTACTGTCCCCTGTTCGAGCATTTCAACGTCTATAGGTAGCATTTCTACTATTTTGTTTTCGCATATATGTAGGGGGTGGACAGCCGGCAGAGTTTGGGCTGATCCACAGGTAAAGGTACGTGTCTTGTGAACACCATCGAGGGCCGCCCCTACGGCCTAATCGGTGGTGTGGGTGAGTCTTCTGTAACCCGATATTTCTTTTATTAATAAAACATTTTTCTCTTGGAGAAGTCCGGGGGTTGAGGTGTGCATCCGCTATGCCCCACGGGCTCGGATTACTGGTCGAAGGACTATGTGGCTATAACGATCTAACGCAATGTTTGTTTATGCTTGATCAGATCTACGAGATTGAGGCTGACTTGGTTGGGAAGCGTCCCTTTCGAGTGCCACACGGATTAGCAACCGAACCAACTAGGCTAAGTCCGTGACACTTGGTATCAGAGCACAGAGGTGCGTGTTCATTTACTAAAAGCACGGAGGTACTCATTTTGTTGAGTAAAGCATGATAGTGCTTGTTACCTGCTTGTGGCACAGCTGTGCACAAGTGCTAAACCTAGCACAGAGGTGCTTCGCCTCAGGCCGCAGCACGGAGGTGCTCGGTCATTTGTAAAAGCACGGAGGTGCTTGATTTTAGATTGTAGCACAGAGGTGCTCAATCATTCCGATGCACAGAGGTGCCAGAATTTAGATTGAAGCACAGAGGTGCTCAGTCATAGTTGGCTGCACAGAGGTGTCAGTCCTCGATTGAAGCACAGAGGTGCTCAATCATCTTAGCTACACAGAGGTGTCAGCTCCCGGCTGAAGCACAGAGGTGCTCAGTCATTTTTTTTTAACTGCACAGAGGTGTCAGTTCTCGATTAAGCACAGAGGTGCTCAATCACTTTTGGCTACACAGAGGTGTCAGCTCTCGATTGAAGCACAGAGGTGCTCAATCGTTAATTCTAGCACAGAGGTGCTATGGATTCAGCACAGCGGTGCTCTTTTCCTTCCTAATTTAGGCACGATTGTGCTTATTTGTGTTGTAGGCATAGAGGTGCCAGCGAGTTACAAAGAATGGTTCGCACACGAAATGGCGGAGCAACAAGCTCTCACAGAGGTGTAGAGCAGGAAGTTACTGAGCCGGTTGCACCAAGAATGGTTCGCACACGAAATGGCGGATCGACAAGCTCTCACAGAGGTGTAGAGCAGGAAGCTACCGAGCCAGTTGTGCAAGAGACTGGTTCGGTTGATCGACGGAAGCTAGAAGAGATCGAAGCCGCACTAGCTGCCCTTAGAGCTCATATGATATCTGGTGATCGTATGAGGAGAGTAGAGGAGACCCAAGAAGATTTGCTTGAGACAGTGACTGATTTGGGCAATGAGGCAAGAGATGCCATAGGCGTGATACCACTTGGGTATGATGAGCTGAAGGCTCAAGTCAGTGTGCTTCAGGCAGCGGTAGCTAGTTTGACCACGAACCCTATTGAAAGAGTGGGCATACGAGCCAAGATCCCTGATCCTCAACGCTTTGATGGAGCGAGGGATGCTAAAGAGCTTGAGAATTTCTTATTTGACATAGAGCAGTATTTTCGGGCTATGCGCACGGAGTCTGAGGAAGATAAGGTGGCAATGGCTTCGATGTATCTAGGTGGTGACGCTAAGTTATGGTGGCGGTCCAAGTTCAAAGATGGAGTGTGCTCCATTACGACTTGGGATGCGTTAAAGAAGGAGTTGAAGACCTCCTTCCTCCCCGAGAATGTTGATTACAACGCTCGTAAGAAGCTAAGGGAATTATCCCACACTGGGACTATACGGGAGTATGTGAGAGAGTTCTCAACCTTGATGTTGGATATAAAGGATATGTCAGAAAGAGATAAGTTGTTTCATTTTCTTGAAGGGCTCAAGCCATGGGCTAGACTCGAGTTGCAGAGACAGAAGGTTCAAGATCTGACAGTAGCGATAGCTGCTGCCGAGTGCCTTAATGATTATAACGATCATCCTGGAAAGCGCAAGACGCCTTCTGTGAGTGGAGCTAACACCCAACAGGTTAGTGGGAACAAGTTGGCTCGAGGGGAGAAGACATCGAGTTGGGGAGCAAATAGAAGAGTCCCTGGAAGGGACCCAGCTCAAAATAAAGTCCCTACTGGTCCTGGATCGAGCAATGGAGGGAATAGACCCTCGTTAAGGTGTTTTCTTTGCAATGGACCTCATCGGGTTGCAGAGTGTCCACAACGAAGTGCTTTTAATGCCATAGTAGCAACAACAAAGGACGGAGAAAGAGTGAACGCTCCGATGGGAGATACTGAGCCTGAGCCGGCTAGAATGGGCTCCATCCGATTCATAACTGCATTACAGTCTCAGTTGAGTAACTTGAGGAAAGAACCAGAGAGGGGATTGATGTATGTGGACATCTCAGTAAATGGGAAAACCTCTAAAGCTCTAGTCGACACAGGGGCCACAGATACGTTTATCTCTCCTGAGGAAGCGGAGAGATGTAAGTTAATTGTCACCAAGGAGGTGGGACAAATGAAAGCAGTTAACTCTGCCGCTTCAATGATATATGGAGGTGTGAAGAGGGTCAGTATCAAGCTTGGGTCTTGGGAAGGAAGTGTAGATTTCACTGTTTCCCATATGGATGATTTTGACGTGGTATTAGGGCTCGATTTTATGATGGCATCCCAGGTGATTCCTGTTCCGGCATCAAGTTGTTTAATGTTCATGGGGGAGCAGCCATGTGTGGTACCAGCTACGATTCTCCCTCGTCCTGGGAAGAAGATATTGTCCGCTATCCAATTTAAGAGAGGGGTGAAAAAGGGGGAGCCCTCCTTCTTAGTCTTTCCAATTTCCAAAGAGGATGACAATCTTGGCATAGTGCCCAGGAATGTTCAAGAAGTGCTGAGAGACTTTGAGGATGTAATGCCTGGTGAATTGCCGAAAGAGTTGCCCCCTAGACGGTTGGTGGACCATGAGATTGAATTAATTCCGGGAGTAAAACCTCCTGCGAAATGCCCATATCGGATGAGTCCTCCGGAGTTGGCAGAGTTGAGGAAACAGTTGGATGAGTTGCTCCAAGCAGGATTTATTCGACCCTCGAAGTCACCTTTCGGGGCACCTGTGTTATTCCAGAGAAAACATGATGGGAGTTTGAGATTATGTGTTGATTATAGAGCATTAAACAAAGTGACTGTCAGGAATAAATATCCCATTCCGTTGATTGCCGATTTGTTCGACCAGCTGAGTAATGCTAAGTATTTCACGAAGTTGGATCTCAGGTCAGGATACCATCAGGTGAGAGTGGCCGAAGGGGATGAGCCAAAGACGACATGTGTAACTCGGTATGGAGCATTTGAATTTCTCGTTATGCCTTTTGGACTAACCAATGCTCCCGCTACTTTCTGCACTTTAATGAACCAGGTGTTCCATGACTATCTCGATAAATTCGTAGTCATCTACTTGGACGATATAATGATTTTTAGCAATTCGATAGAAGAGCACTTGGAGCATCTTCGGTTGGTGCTGACGAGATTACGGGAAAATCGGTTGTTTGTAAAGAAGGAGAAATGTGCTTTCGCCCAAACGCAAGTCCAATTTTTGGGCCACATCATTGAACGAGGGCGCATTCGTATGGATAAAGAGAAGGTGAAGGCTATCCAGGAGTGGCCGACCCCACAAAAATGTTAGTGAGCTTAGATCTTTCCTTGGTTTGGCCAATTATTATAGACGATTCGTAGAAGGTTATTCTCGTAGAGTAAAGTTACTCACCGATTTGCTGAAGAAAGGCTGCGAGTGGGTTTGGTCCAAGGACTGTCAAGAGGCCTTTGACGATTTAAAGAAGGTTGTAATCAGTGAACCAGTGCTTACCTTGCCAGACCTAGAAAAACCTCTGGTAGTAGAGACAGACGCATCCGACTATGCAATTGGAGGCGTACTCTTACAAGACAACCATCCCGTGGCGTTTGAGAGTAGGAAGCTAAATGAAACTGAAGCGAGATATACGACTCCAGAGAAAGAACTTCTCGCAGTAATTCATTGCTTGAGGATTTGGAGGCATTATTTGTTGGGTTCCAAATTTGTGGTAAAGACCGATAATACAGCAGTTAGCCACTTCCTTACACAACCGAAACTAACAGCAAAGCAAGCTAGATGGCAAGAGTTTCTGGCCGAGTTTGACTTCAACTTTGAGCATAAGGCGGGGAAAAAGAATCAGGTTGCTGATGCTTTGAGTCGCAGGGCAGATTTGGCAGCACTCCGATGTGTGGCCCCTATATCCGCTAGTAGAGTGTCCAATGAAATTCGTCAGCTCCTTGTGAACTTTTCCAAGCAAGATCAACAAGTGGAGGCCCTGATGGAGATGGTTAAAAAGGGTGTTTCGAAATGTTTTTGGATAGAAAATGGCTTATTGATGACAAAGGGGCCACGAATGTTTGTTCCTCGAGCTGGAAATCTACGACAGAAGCTGTTGAAGGAATGTCATGATACCCCATGGGCCGGGCATCCGGGTTGGAGGCGTACTGTTGCTTTGTTGGGACAAGGGTATTATTGGCCTCAAATGCGCCAAGATGTGATGGATTACACCAAGACATGTCTTATCTGTCAACAAGATAAGGTAGATCGACAGAAGACTGCTGGGTTGCTCGAGCCACTACCTGTACCCGCCCGACCTTGGGAGAGTATCTCCTTGGATTTTATATCATGCTTGCCTCGAGTAGGAGATCTTGGATCAATTTTGGTGGTAGTGGACAGGTTCTCGAAGTACGCCACTTTTATACCAGCATCAAAGTATTGTTCGGCGGAAGAGACTGCTAAGTTGGTGTTCAAACATGTGGTGAAATATTGGGGCATTCCTCAGAGCATAGTCAGTGACCGAGATGGAAGATTTATTGGGAAATTTTGGAAAGGATTGTTCCAGTTATTAGGGACACAACTCAACTTTTCGTCGAGTTACCACCCTAAAACAGATGGTCAGACTGAGCGATTTAATGGACTCTTAGAGGAGTACCTGAGGCACTTTATTCAGGCCAATCAGAAGAACTGGCCTCCATTATTGGATGTGGCGCAATTATGTTTTAATTCACAAAAGAGTTCATCTACTAATAAAAAGCCCTTTTGAACTGGTGATAGGTCAGCAGCCAAGACATCCTCACACTGTGGATGAGACCTCTCAAGGTAGATGCCCTCGTGCCTCAAATTTTGTGGGGGAGTGGAAGCAGAATATGGAGATTGCCAAGGCTTACTTAGAGAAAGTAACGAAGCGTATGAAGAAATGCGCAGATCGTAACAGGAGAGACCTACACTTTCAGGTTGGAGATTTGGTGCTAGTCAAGTTGATGCCAGAACAACTTAGATTTTTACGCCAGAGGGATCGTCGCTTGGTGCGTAAGTACGAGGGTCCAGTCTCAATAGTAGCAAAGGTGGGGAATGCTTCGTACAAAGTTGACCCTCCTACTTGGATGAGAGTTCACCCTGTCTTCCATGTGAGCAATTTGAAGCCGTTTTACACCGATCCCAATATTGATAATCAGAGTATGTCTGCCAGGGAGTCAATCGGCACACAACCACCCTCACAGCGTCATGTTGACGAGATTCTAGCAGGGAGAATTGTTAAGGTGGGTGGAAAGCAAAGACGGGAGTATCTAGTCAAGTGGGGAGGCTTTGATCAGGAAGAGAACACTTGGGAAAGAGAGTATGATCTCAGGGCATTTAAGCAACAGATTGAAGAGTTTCAGGCCAAGCAGTCGACGAGGACGTCGACAAATTAGGTGGGGGAGATTGTCGTGACCGTCCCTTTTATGGGGCCACAACCGGGTAGGTACGCCAAGGCCAACCATGTATAGGGCCTAGTGGCAGGGTAGAATAAGCTTGTCCTCTTTTCAAGCATTTTAATGTTTTAGGTAGGGAGTAGGGGTATGACTTACTGTCCCCTGTTCGAGCATTTCAACGTCTATAGGTAGCATTTCTACTATTTTTTTTTCGCATATATGTAGGGGGTGGACAGCCGGCAGAGTTTGGGCTGATCCACAGGTAAAGGTATGTGTCTTGTGAACACCATCGAGGGCCGCCCCTACGGCCTAATCGGTGGTGTGGGTGAGTCTTCTGTAACCCGATATTTCTTTTATTAATAAAACATTTTTCTCTCGGAGAAGTCCGGGGGTTGAGGTGTGCATCCGCTATGCCCCACGGGCTCGGATTACTGGTCGAAGGACTATGTGGCTATAACGATCTAACGCAATGTTTGTTTATGCTTGATCAGATCTACGAGATTAAGGCTGACTTGGTTGGGAAGCGTCCCTTTCGAGTGCCACACGGATTAGCAACCGAACCAACTAGGCTAAGTCCGTGACACTCAGGCTGTTGTTGTTTAAACTGTTGAGGATTCGTATATTCCTTTGGTTCAATCGGATCGTGAGGGGGTTCCTTCTGGTAATGTTTTCACTCCTGAACAATATGCACAAATTTTATCTTTGTTGCAAGCTCCACCCTCGGTTGATTCCGCTGTGAATCTTGCAGGTATTGTATCAAGTTGTTTGCTTGCCTTTAACTCCCTTAGTTGGATTATGGACACTGGTGCGACAAATCACATATTATCTGATTATAAGTATTTAATATCTCCTATTTCATATGCTTCTAATTCCCATTCTGTCCAACTACCTGATGGAAATTCTGTTCATATCTAGCATATTGGTTCTTGTTCTTTGAGTAAGGATCATATTATTTCAAATGTCCTTTTTGTTCCAAATTTTTCCAATAACTTTTTATCTATTTTGAAGCTTACTCGAGAACTTAATTGCTTCGTGACATTTTATCTTGATTTTTTCCTTCTATGGGGTCCTCTACTGGAAATACGAAGGGGAATGGTAAGGAATCAAATGGTCTTTATTTGTTCAATCAGTTACTTCACAGTCAGTTGTGAGTGCCTCTCATGTTTCTGATGTTTCTTATGGTATACTGGTTGATTTTAATGCTGGATGTATATCTTTTTTTTCTTTGAATAAAATGATGTTTGGCATGCTCGACTTGGGCACGCATCTTTGTCTAAATTGAGTAAATTTTCATTTCATGTTGATCATGATAATGTTCATAAGTGTCCTATTTGTCCCTTGGCTAATCAGACTATACTCCATTTTCCCGATATTGTTACTTCTTATGATAGGCTTTTTCTCTCATTCACATTGATTTTTGGGCAATGTATCATATTTCTACTCATGGGGGTCATAGGTTTTCCTTAACAGTTGATGATTTCTTTCGAATGTCTTGGGTGTTTCTGCTGAAATTGAAGAGTGATTCTATCATTTTCCTTAAACATTTTTTAATGGTTAAAACTCAGTTTTCAGCCACGGTTCAGATTGTTCGTAGTGATAATGGTTCGTAGTTTTTCAATAATGAATGTTCTGATTTCTTTTCTTCCCTTGGAGTTATTCATCAGAGTTCTTGTGTCTGTACAACTCAACAAAATGAGATAGTTGAGCAAAAACATCGTCATCTCTTAGAAGTTACTAGAGCTCTTTGTTTCCATTCTAAGGTTCCGATTAAGTTTTGGGGTGAGTGCCTTAATTCTTTTTGTTACCTTAATAATCGTGTGCCTTCGTCTGTGTTGCACTGGAAAACACCCTTTCAGAAGTTGTATAATAAAGTACCCAATCTTTCTCATCTTCGTGTTTTTGGTTGCTTGTGTTATGCCACTAAGACCAATTATCATGATAAATTCTTTGCTAAAGATTTTCCTTATGTCTTTTTTTGGTTATTCATCTACTCAAAAGGGTTACATTCTATTTAATCTTGAAACCAAACTTTTTTTTGTTAGTCGTGATGTTGTGTTTCACGAAGACATGTTTCATTTTCGTTTTCTTGTTGCTTCTTCAAAAAAAAATTTCCTTCACAACCTACTGTTTTTTATGCTGAGTTTTTAGTATTACGACCTCGAGTCCAACCTTTAGTTTCACCAAATACTTCACATTCGACAGATTCTTCTATACCTTCGGTGTTTGGTTTTTTGCCTACTGTTTCAGCAGAATCGTCCCAAGATTTGGTTCCTCTTGTGTCCTGTAAGTCTACTAGGAATTCTAAGCCTCCAAATTGGTTAGATGATTATGTTTGAACTTACCATTCAACTTCGTCTATTTCAGGTCAGTATCTTATTTCAAATCATATTTCTTATTCTCATTTACCTCACCGTACACAATTATTTATTCCTTATATTTCTCACTTGTTTGAATCTTCTTCATATAAAGAAGCATGTCAACACCCTCAATGAGTTAAAGCCATGAAATATGATATTTTATCACTTGAGTTAAATAATACGTGGACTGTTGTACCTTTGCATTCTAGGAAAGTTCCAATCGGTTTCAAGTAGGTTTATAAGATTAAATATAGAACCTCAGTTGAAATGGAGCGTTTGATGACACATTTGGTGGTAAACGGGTATTGTTGAATTATATTTTAATATAATAATTTAAAGGTAAAATATTTTTGGACATGAATTGAATTTATTCAAAGTTTTCAAAAATAATTCAAAGTTTTTTACAAAAAATGGATTTGAGCACAAAATGATTTTCTGGACAAGCAGTATCGATATTATTCTTACAGTATCGATATCTTATGAATAGTAATGTTACTGTTCATGTGGCACCGATACCAAAGGTAAGGCAAGTATCGATACTCACTAGGTAGTATGGATACTACCAGCATTACTCAAATTCCAAAATGTAAAAATGGTACCGATACCGAAAGGGCTATAGATGCTACTTTGTATAGTAGTATCGATACCATCAGGCCCCAAAGGCTAGTAATGGATAGTTGATTTAAAAATAACAAAGGTAGTATCGATACTCCCTTTAGGAGTACCACTATCCTCTGTACTGGGCAGTTTTATTTTTGCAAAGAAAAATCCCCAAAAGGTTCCAAATCATCCCCAACGGCTATAAACAACAACAACTTCATTCCAATATATAAATACAAGTTGAGGACACTTGAAGAAGGGTAATAACACTTATCCAAGCAATCAACCATAAGATAAAAGTTTTCCAATCTTATTTTATCTCTCTTGTAAATATTGGTGTTTAGTGAGTTAAATTTGTAAACACCCTATCTTTGAGAAGTTTTATTGTTTACTTCTTTTTACCTTTTGTAAAATGGGATTGGTTTTATCTTATCCCATTGAAAAGATATGGAGTTGTAAAGGTTGCTCTTGATCCTTGAAAAAGAAAGAACAAATTAGTGAATTTGTTAGAAAATTCTTAGTGGTGAGCTAAGGTAGTGGAGGTATGCTTAGTTAAGAAATTGAATCACTATAAATCTTTATGTCAATTGTCTTATCTTTTACTCTCCTTACTCCCTAAATAATTTTTTTTTATCAATTCACCCCCTTTGCACATTTTTCGGTTGTTTAAATTGAGCCTCTTCAGTACTAAGAATTGATATAAGAGCTTGACTCGTTAGAATGCTTCATTTCCTTGAGATAATCCTCAAAGAAGCTCTACCGAGTCCCTTTGTAACTGAGAAATAGATGGCTTCAACCTCCGGTGCCTATTACATTGAAGATTCTCAACCGGTCAACAAGTCACTCTACTTCAATGGAGCAAATTATGTATATTGAAATAATATAATGATGCTCTTCTTTCAAGCAAATGATCTAGGAGCTTGTAACTCTATCATGAAATGATACGACATTCCAACCGGTGAGATGGACAAATGGAGTGATGGAGAGAAGAAGAAGTTCCAACTCAATAAGGTTATGCACATTCTCTTTTGTTCATTAGGCCCAAATGAATATGGAATAAGCTCCAAGTCGCTCATGAAGGAACATATGAAGTGAGGGAAACTAAGATAAGTCTTCTCAATCATATCTATGAAAATTTTAAGATGAAATCAGAAGAAGATATCAAAGCTATGACGAATAGATTTTTCGTGATTGCCAATGGTCTAAAGGGATTTGGAGAAGTAATCCCTAATGAGAAGTTTGTGAGGAAGGTGATCTATTCTCTTCCAAAGTCTTGGTAATCGAAGAAGACAATGATCATTGAGGCTAAGAATCTAAAGTATCTCACTTTCGATGAGTTGATTGGTTCTCTTCTCACTCATGAGTTGATGGTAAAGGAAGAGGAAGAAGATGAAGAGAAACAAAACAAGAAGAAGGAGGAGGTAGGCATTGCCTTCAAATCCACTAATGAGAGCTATGAAGATTCGAATGAAGAGGTGGATGAAGACGATGGTGAAGAAGAAGAGATGACCAAGCTCTTCAAAAGATTCAAGAGATTCGTGACTTCCAAGAATAGTCCCCCAGTGTGCTTTAATTTTCAAAGAACAGGGCATGTCAAGTATGAATGTCCCCTCCTAAAAAAAAGGGATCATCCAAGAAAAATGCATTTGTGGCAGCTTAGAGTGATGAAGACGACTCCAATGATGAAGATGAAGTAGTCAACATATGCCTCATGACCATCGAAGAAGATTCAATAGTATATTCTAACTCAAATGATTTAAATTCACATTATTTTGATGAGTTACAAGATGCATATAATGAGTTGTATTTGGAATTTGAGACTATGAATTCCAAATATAAGAAATTAATTTCAAAACTTAAAGTTGAAAATGATTTGGTTTTGAAAGCAAAAATTGATTTTGAAAAACAAAATAAAATTTTGAAAAATGATTTAGAACTTTCAAAAGTCAAAATCCATGATTTAGAAAAATAAAATTTTGATTTAAAAGTTAAGCTTGAGAGCTTAACAAAAGAAAAATAATTAATTTCTAAAAACAACTCATTATGTTTAAAAATGGCAAAATGTTGACACTGCCATTTTCATGGTCACATGGAACATGCTTGTCCTATAAAGAAAATATATATATTTTTTTAAATTACACAAGTATGGGTTCCTAAGGGAACAAAGGGCATTGAAACTAACGTTCAAGGATCCAAAGCAATTTGGATACCAAAATCTACTTAAATGTCTCTTGTACAAGTGTGGGAGCAATGGTGATAAAAATGAAGAAATCGAGATGCTCTAGCCACACTAAAAAGGAATGAGTAACCTCTAAGCTTAAAAGCTTTTTAATTTTGCATAATTGGTTGCTCATTTGGTTTATGCATGCTTGAGTTTTTAAACTTAAATGATTTTGTGTTGATTTTCTATCTCATGTATATTAAAAAGGTGTTATGATGAACATTTTAAAGTTTTTTTTAATGTTTTTTCATAATTTTTAGTTCATCATAATGAATTTTGGTCAAGATTGGATTTAAATGCTAATGATATCTCTCTAACAATTGATATCAATTTTTAAAATGCTTTGATTTTAAATAAATATAAGTTTTTCACCTAAAGTTAAATGTTTATGCATGTAATTTAAAAATACTAATGATATCTCTCTAACAATTGATATCAAAATTTTCAAATGCATAACATTTTTGGATAGCTTTGTGCATATGCACTTAATTTCAACATTTAGTATTACATAAAGTATTTTAGATTTGGATATATTGAATTTCATGTGCTACTAACATGCTTGTTATTCTTTGTTGAAATTCAATTTTATTTTAAGTGTCAAGTTCTTAAAAGTCAAATTTTTATTTGGAATGCACTTTTTGAGGGGAAGCTTTGATTTTTCAAATGTTTTTATTGTCAAGTTTATCATTTACTCTCTAATGTTATTTTAGAACTTTTAAGTTGAATTATTTTTTATATAACAAAAAGGGGGAGGAGTATGGTTTGAAAAATTTATTTTTTAATGATAAAGGGGGAGCTGAATATTTTCAAATGTTTTCCAACAATTGATATTTTTCATTAAATATTTTATTAACAAGGAGTTTTGCAAAAAATAATTTTTCAAATGTTTTGTTATATAAAAAAGGGGAGATTGTTGAACTATATTTTGATATAAAAATTTAAAGGAAAAATGTTTTTGGACTTGAATTAAATTTATTCAAAGTTTTAAAAAATAATTCAAAGTCCTTTAACAAAAGAATTTGAGCACAAAATAATTTTCTGGACAATCAGTATCGATATTATTCTTACATTATCGATACCTTATGAACAGTACCGATATTGTTCATACGGTATCGATACCAAATGTAAGGGAAGTATCGATACTCACTAGGTAGTGTCGATACTACCAGCATTGCTCAAATTTAATAATGCAAAAATGGTACCGATACTCAAAGGGGTACCAATACTACTTTGTAAAGTAGTATCGATACCATAGGCATAGTATCGATACCATTAGGCTCCAATGGCTAGTAACGGCTAGTTGATTTAAAAATAACAAAGATAGTACTGATACTCCCTTTAGGAGTACCGATACCCTCTGTATTGGGCAATTTTATTTTGCAAAGAAAACATCCCCAAATGGTTCCAAATCATCCCCAACGGCTATAAACGGCCACAACTTCATTCCAATATATAAATACAAGTTGAGGACACTTGAAGAAGAGTAAGAACACCTATCCCAGCAATCAAACACAAGAGAATATTTTTCCAATATTATTTTATCTCTCTTGTAAATATTAGTGTTTAGTGAGCTAAATTTGTAAACAACATACCTTTGAGAGGTTTTATTGTTTACTTCTTTTTACCTTTTGTAAAAGGGGATTGGTTCTATCTTAGCCAATTGAAAACACCAATTGAAAAGATAGAGAGTTGTAAAGGTTACTCTTGATCATTGAAAAAGAAAGAACAAATTAGTGAATTTGTTAGAAAATCCTTAGTGAGGAGCTAAGGTATTGGAGATAGACTTAGTTGAGAAGTCGGACCACTATAAATCCTTATGTCAATTGTCTTATCTTTTACTCTCCTTACCCCCTAAACAAATTTTTATCAATTCACCATTTTTACACATTTTTCGGTTGTTCGAATTGAGCCTTTTTCGATCATAACAGATATAATCAGTGTGAGGGTGTGGATTTTGTTGATACTTTTTCCCTTGTCGTTAATCTTACAACGGTTTGCCTTGTTCTTGCTCTAGCCTCCATCTTTGATTGGCCAATTTGGCAAATGGATGTTCATAATGCGTATTTTCAAGGAGATTTACAAGAAGAAGTTTACATGATATTGCCTGATGATTTTTGTAGTTAGGGAGAGCGTATAATTTGTCGGCTACAAAAATTGCTCTATGGTTTGAAACAAGCCTCTCGGTAATGGAATATTAAGTTAACAAATGTGCTTTTATTAGCAGGCTGTAGTCAGAGTAAAAATGATTATTCCATGTTCATAAATCAAATAAAAGGGAAAATGGTGATTGTTCTTGTATATGTCAATGACCTAATCACTGGCAATGATGCAGAGCTAATAGATGATATCAAAAGTATTTTACATCACAATTTCAAAATGGACTTGGGTGAACTCAAGTATTTCCTTGGGCTGGAAGTGATGCGATCAGAAGAATATATTGTCTTGAACCAACGGAAGTATGCACTGGAACTTGTTGAAGATGTGGGATTAGGAGGAGCAAAGCCGATTTCTATGCCCTTGGAGCAGAACATTAAACTTGTTTCAACAGTCTATAGAGATGTGGTTTAAGGCAACAAAACTGACACATAATTGCAGGACAAAATTATGTATCAAAGACTAGTTGGGAGGCCCATTTATTTAACGCATACAAGGCCCGATATTTCTTATGCAGTGCAATATTTAAATCAATTCATGCACCAGCCTACGGAATCTCACTTTGAAGTAGCCCCATAAGTGGTTCGATACATAAAAAGGAGCCTGGTTAAGGAATTTTATTGGATGCATCGAGTAAGTTTCAATTAGTCCCATTTTTTTTATTCAGATTGGGCCTCTTGTCTCGAGACAATAAGGCCAGTAATAGGTTACAACATTAAACTTGAAAATTCTTTGTTGTTATGGAAATCAAAGAAACAAGGTATAGTGTCAAGGTCTTCTGCATAAGCGGAGTATCGAAGCATGAAAATAACGAATGCTGAATTAATTTGGTTAGATAGTGTTTTAACTGAGTTAAATGTCAAAAACAAGGGTACAACCAAGATATTCTACGATAGCAAGGATGCCTTGCAAATCGCGTCCAACCCGATGTTTCATAAACGCACAAAACATATAGATTTTGACTGCTATTTTGTTCGAGACAAGATACAAGAAGGTTTGGTTTAAGTAGTACATGTAAAGACCAAACAACATCAAGCAGACGTGTTGACCAAAGCTTTGGGAGTGGCTCAACATGAACATCTAATAAACAAGTTGGGGGTTAAAGACGTCTTTCAACCACCAACTTGAGGGGGAGTGATAGAAACATTTTTGGTACATAACAGAAATTAATTAGTTTTTATTGTTATTAGCTTATTAGTTTACAACAGTTAGTTTTTATTCATGTGTATATGTACCCTTATTGAAATGAGAAAGCTATCGAGGCATTATTCATAATTCTTTTCTTTTGCTTCTGCTATTATAATGTTGACACAAAGACCACTAGCAGCATTGAAGGATCACCTTGGTTTGGTTATGATTTGACCTTGTAAAACCCATAATAATATTATTAATATATAATAATAAATACTAATGTAATAATAAACAAAATTATATTAATAATAAATATAAATAATAATAGAATAGATAAAATGAAAATGAAATTCAATCTCGGATGAAAATGGTTGTCTACAGCTGCCCCTCTTTGTCCATTATCGTGCAACGATAATATGGCAAAGATAAAAAAACACAAATTTTCATCTGATTCTCAAAATAAGGGAATTTTGAAGGCGAGCTTGCTCTTGGGATGTCTAGATTTTCTTTAGGAAACAGATCAAACTTCTAATTGAATTGAGGTTTCTTCAAACTCGATATCTGAGTCGAAATTGTAAATGATCGTTCTCAAAGTCGGATATCTTCTAACTTTGAGAATATATGACTAGAGACTAGTATCTCGTTGCTATACTACAGTTTATTTTGTCCTCAAACTCAATATCCTCTACCGCGGAGTTGACTTCGAGAATTTTGGTTGGACGATAGTTCTTTGCTATTGTTATACGGTCGATACGCTCTGAACTTGAACACTTTGGTTGGCATATAACCCTTCTCGACTTAAGCTATGTTGTGAATGACCTCTCTATTTCGAGTTGGTATTAGACTGTGAAGTAGTTCATTGTTGCTAAATCATAGTCAATCTTAGGCCTTCTTATAGACTTAAAGGTCTTGGTTCGAATTTTGACAGGAATGTTGTTCTTCGTTGGCAACATACGGTCAATGTGCTCTCGAGTTGAGTGGAATTGAACTTGAAAACTTTGGTCGACAAATAACTCTTTTGGACTTAAGCTATGTCAAAATTTGGGCTGAGAAGTAGTCCTCATTGCTAAATCGTAGCCGATGTAGGTTTTCTTCTAGACTTGAGGACCTTGGTTTGAATTTTGACCAGCATATATTTCCTCGTTGATACCATACGATCAATACGCTGTCGAACAAATAACTTTTCTTGACTTAAGTTAAGTTGTATATGATTCCTCCACGTGAAGAACTCTTTGGATGGCTTCCTTCGCGAGTTTAGGCCAAACAAGACGACTTTCATTCGCGATTTAAATCGGTCCTAATTCTTTAGATGATTCCCCTTCGCAAGTCTATGTCAATCCTAGATGCTTCAAGTTCTATATTTTTCGTTGTGAAGTTGAAACTGAGTCGAACAATCTGTAAAATCATACACATACGTGTAAAGTCATGAATAAAATGATCCTATGTAGCGTAGTTGAGTCATGTCAAGAAATTGTCACGAGTGAGACGAATTTTTTCAAGAGAAAATATCTCGAGTAAGATACAATTTTGTTTTGACAACTGTTTAGAGTGAGATGAAAAGTTTTAAAGGGAAAAATATCTCAAGTGAGATGAAATTTTGTTTCGAGAGAAACTGTCTTGAGCAAGACAGAAAACTTTCAAGGGAAAATATCTCAAGGGAGATGAATTTTTATTTTGAGAGAAACTGTCTCAAGTGAGACTAAAAACTTTTTGAGGCAAAATATCTCAAGGGAGATGAATTTTTTTTGGAGAGAAACCATGTCGAGTGAGACAAAAATTATTTTTGAGGAAAAACTATATCCAGTGAGAATTTTGTTTCGAGAGAAACTGTCTCGAGTAAGACAAAAATTTGAAGTAAAACGATCTTAAGGAAGACAAAGCCTTTTTTGAAATATTTAAAAGATATTCTCAACAGAGCGAAAATAATCTTGTGGTCTAAAGAAATACTCATTTTTTTTAGTTTTTCAGTGGAGTCCTCAAGAGAGGGAAATAAATGATATTAAGAAAGACAAATTTGAAACTATTCTCATGAGAGAAAAATAATCTTAAGGAATGAATGATGAATGTTTGATGCAAATATGTCAGTGATGCAAGTGCATGCTTTTATGAATAATAAAGATACAGAGGTGTGTGGAAAGTCTTCATTCTCGAATCTTCAATCTTCCTCATGTTCTCGGTCGAGTCTATCACCGTAATTTTTGGCTTGCAAAAAGAAATTGTTCTTCATGCTTCAACAAACTCTTACCCCACCATTGACCATGAGTTTCCATGTCTAAGAAACATTTCAATTTTCAAAATGAAATCCCTAGAGAGATTATCTTGTTTGAAAATATTTTTCTTTTTTTCCCCAAAAATGTGAAAAGTTAGAAAAAAAATTACGCCCCTTGTTTTAGGCTCATAATTGAAGCAAATTGTAAAACATGAGTTCATTAAATATCAAAGAATCAAATGCTCTATTAATCTTTCAAAGTTATAGTTCTTTGACAAGTGTCAATACTAATGGTAAAGGTTGATTTGGGAAGGGTTTAGATTGGTCTTTTTTTTAGGGTTCATTAGTTTGGTGATCGTATACCTTTGAGATGCCCCCTTGACCTCCCGGTGAGACCGTGAGAATATCCAATGATTGCTTGAAATGTCCCTGTAAGTGCTTTCAACATTGTAGTGCTAGACATTTTAGAGAGTGTTCATATTTTAGTTCTCTGAAATCTTCTATTTGTTCAGGTTTTGTAGACTTTTTTAGCAAAGACAGTGTAGAAATATCGATCTAAAAGAAAAATTTATGAGTGCTTTTATGTAGTCGACTATAACAGATGTTTCTTAACTCTCTTAGTCCACATTTCATCGAAACTCAATCTCAATTCTATATTTATCTCCTTATCACTTTTCTTCAAATTATATTTCATTAACTTTGATATCCTCACTTTTAATTTTGTTGGGAGATTCATCTCGACATATAGAGACTAGTGCCATGATCTGAATGTAATCATATTCATAAAGTTAGGGCTATTGACATGACCCGTTACTTTAGCGGAATACCCCTTGTTAGAGGATTCAAGTTTCAAAAAGTCTTCGACTTGATAACTCGAATGGAACTCATTTCATAAAGTTCAGACATTACCACCATTGTTGCTTTAAATATTACTTCTGAAGATTAACAGGTTACTACTTTCAACAGAGTGACCCCAATAATGTTAAAATTATCTTGCATTAATGCCACATTGTAACATCCCAAAATCAGAGCTAGTGATCAAAATGGAAGTTTTGAAACTTTGAGGTATGATTTCAAAAGATTAAAAAGTTCATGAACTTATTTGGAAATATTTTGTGAAGGATTGTTAGTAATTATTAAATGAAGTAAAGGGTAAAATGGTCATTTGATAAGGAAAGATTTTTTATTTTCCCTTTATAAAAGAATGAATCACGTGGAAAAAGAGAAGAAGTACAAGAAATTTAAATTATTTCAACAAAATTATTTATCACTAAAAGTACTAAATTTTTCATGATATATTTATTATGACCAATTTTATTTGTTACCATGTTTGTTAGAACAACCTTGTCATGTAAAGTATATTGTGACAAAATTGTGTTCGTTACCATAGTATAATATTTATTGTAATAATGAAATTTCGTTATTATAATTAACTTATCGCAATAAAATATTTGTCACAATCAATTAACCATTTCGTCACGAGAAGTACATTTTTTCATAATTAACTTATATTTAAACATCACATATAAAGGATTTTTGTGACGAAAATACATAAGGCAAGAAAAATTATTTTGTCACAGTTGCTATTTCGTCACTAAATGTAACTTACAGAAACAAAATATTTGTTAAAATAAAATAATTATTTTATCACAAAAAGTAATTTTTTTTCACAATTAAGTTAAATTATAACATCAAACAAAAAAGATTTTCGTGACAAAAAGACATATTACAACAAAATTTATTTTCTCACTACTTTTATTTCGTCAGTAAATATTTTTTATAACTTTTTTACTGTGACTAAATAATTTTGTTGCAATTTGTTATTGTGAAAGAATATTATTTGTCACATTTTTTTATAATGAGAAATTAATATTTGTTACAAATTGTTATTTTGATTAAATAAATTTGTCACAATTTTTATTTTGACAAAATATTGAGACGAAATAAATTTGACATAACTGTTTACTTTGACTAAATTTAACGTGTTATTGTGAATAAATCATTTTGTTACAATTTTTTATTGTGAAAGAATATTACTTGTCACAATTCTTTATGATGAGAAATTAATATTTGTTATAAATTATTATTTTGATTAAATAAATTTGTCAGAATTTTTTATTTTGACAAAATATTGTGACAAAATAAATTTGACATAAATTTTTATTTTGAATAAATTTATTACGTTATTGTAACTAAATAAATTTGTTACAATTTGTTATTATGAAATAATAATTTTTCATAATTTTTTATATTGAGAAATTAATAATTGTTATAAATTGTTATTATGTCTAAATAAATATCGAAATCCAACAGAATGAAATAAACGACAAGGAAACGAACGACAATAACACGAATTATTAGCAAACAAATGGAACCGAAGGTCGAGATAAACCATAAACTACATAATGAAACAAATGATTGCCAATAACTTATAAAAAACATGGTAAAAAAGCTGAAATTAATATCTAAAAATAAAATAAAAACATCATCTCTCTCACATTGATTGTTAATTGTCTCATCATTTGTATTGGATTTTGAGGGTATCAACCACAGTCTTTGAGGTAGCTCTCACTCTCTTGCTTTTATACATGATTGCCTAGAAAAACAATACAAGTATAACCATAAACTATAGATCATATTAGATTAGATCAAATATATATATATAAAAAAACTCATTGTTTTTTTGTCATGTAGTTTCCCATTGATGCCATTGCTATATCGGCTTCTATCCTTCCAAGTTCCACTTGCAAGGTTATAACTGATTTGGTTCTCCATGGATCAGTCGGGAACTTAGTCATGTTCATAACAATTCTATGGCTAAAACTAGTTTAACATTAACACAAACACAAGCATCTCAAAGCAGCCCAGGGTACCCCCACCCATCTTCGTGCCCATTGTGTATCACATTTATAGTAACTAATTAAACTTTGCAGAAAACCAAAGAAACTGAAATCACTCTCATCTTGTCCAACAGAACAACAGAGATCTTGTTGCGTAAACCAAACCACAAAGAGTGGTTGTCTTGATCTTGTGTTTCAGTTCACGGTCCATAAATCACTGTTTCCTAAGCGCTCTAAAAAAATGAATCTGCAACTCTTTTGCTCTCATAACTACAAATAAAACATGGAAAGTTTTGGATGTAAAGGAAAGGCAAACACCAAAAATAGACCAGGTTAAATAGATTGGTATAGTCATAAGGAAGATGTTTTCAATCAACTATCCAAGCATCAGAACCAAAACAGTTTCGAGATTTTAGACACAACATCAACAATTGGGTCAAGTTGACCACTGTAACTGCTCAATTTCGGCCCCGGCGGTGTAGGCGAGGATTGGGTCAAGTCCACCCTCCACAGGCTGACTCATGGAGGACAAGTCCCAAATCAAGGCCTGGGAATCATCCCCGACGGTGCAAATATGGCAAGAGTTGTGGGGTGCCCACGCTATGGCATTGACACTAGCCTGGTGCCTCTGCAGCTCAACCACCGGCAGTGTAGGGAAGCGGATATCCAAAATAAATACCTTAGCACTGTCCATAATTATAGTGGCCATGTATCTTGGGTCCTACTTGTTCCACCCCAACCGTACAAGCGGAGTATTGGGCTTCGAACTCTCATAAATAATAGTGGAGTGCTCCTTGTCGCGAAGGTCAAAAACCCTAACTGACCCATCATCCCAAAGTTTTATTTGAAATAACAGTTATTTTTATCATTCGTATAAACACTTGTAAATTATGAAATTTGTAGGGTTTAAACGTTTCGGTGATTGCTATAACAATAGATTAAATATTAAACAAAATCAGACTCATCAGACTCCTATTAAGAGTGTTATACGATTATTATTATTAATTAAAATATCTTTGGATATTTTCTTAAGATAATAATAATAATAATAATAATAATAATAATAATAATTAAAGCATAATCTAGAGTAGGGATGGGCATGGGTTGGGTCGGAATTTTGGTCCACCTGACCCGACTCGAGAACAAGAAACCCTCCACCTGAGATCCGACCTAACCCGATCAAAACGAGATTCCACCCGACCCGAACCAGACTCGATATATAACTTAAAAACCCAACCCGACCCAAAATAATAATAAAAATATTATTTTTATTCAATAAAAACAATGACTTAATTGGAAAAAATAATATATAGAGGGGTATTATTGTAATTATTCCTAAATATACAAGGTAAAATTATATATTTTTTCAGGTCGGGTCGAGTATTTTTCACCCTAAACCCGAACTCGACCCAGCCCGAACATTACATAAAAAAATCTGACTCGAACCCGAATATTTAAAAAAAAACCTGACCCGATCGGGTCGGGTTCAGGTCTCATTCCCATCCCTAGTCTAGAGAACATGATGAGATTCATATAATATTAAAATATAAATAAATAACCATTTTATAATAACATTAATAGGAATGATAAAAAATAATATATCAAATTCATGTATTAAAAACAATTTATGGTTAAACTTCGATGTCTTATAATTAATAAAAATAATCATAATAAATTTTAAATATCTGACTATACTTAATAATATGAAATATAAATTTTATTAAATACATAATTTCTTATCATCCGTATTAGTTAGGGGTGTTTATATTTATGTGCTTGCCTTTTCAAGTATTTGAGATTTTCGAGTGCCAAAAACTTGGTCCATGTCTTAGCCAGTAATATGCGGGTACCTGTAAGTCGAGTAATCATAAAACCAGTACCATTATTTGTTTTTCAGTTTATCGATACCCGATTAATATTTATTTTATTTCTTTAATTTCCAACAAAAAGATACCTAAAGCTCTTGTACTTTTGTGAAAAGATCAATTGGACAATCGAATTATTGTTGCATTTAATGTGACCCTCGAATTTAGAAAAACAAATTAATGTGACCCTTTAATCAATGGTTTCTATCGTTAACCATTATGAAACTGTGTAATAAAAATATTAAAAAGTAATTACACAACTAAGAAGAGCTTTGTAGTGAATATAACATGATTGACGGAAGTAAACTTCACCTAAACTTAATGTAAAAAACATAATAGGAAATTTGTCCTACTTTGGTTAATATATATTGCTCAATTTTTTAGAAATTTAATTTTCCTTTTCATTATTTTATATTTATTTTTTGTATATTTTAAATTTTAAATTTAGAATAATTATTTTTTAATAAATAAATAAGCCCCTGAAATATATAACATTTTTGGCATAAAAAATAGGGATAAATATTTTATAATATAATTTTTCATAATAATTAAAATATATAACTACAAAAATAATTGATTACAAAAAACTTGAATTTTATTATCTGATTTGAATTTTTTTCTATAAAAATAACTATAAATTATAATTACAAAATTTATCAATATAGATTTTTGAAATAAAAAAGTGGATAAAAATATTTATAACAATATATGTTATCACTATAATTAAAATTTATAACTACAAGTATAATTTCTCACAAAAATGTGAATACCATTATTTGTTGTGACAATGTTTTTTGTAATGATTTTAAACACTTATAGTTACAAAAATTGTTACTATATGATTTTTTTGGTGTAAAAAAATATAGAGGAAAATCTTTATGACAATATATTTTGTTACTATATAACATTTTTGACAATAAAAAATATGAAGAAATGGTTCTGATAGTATATTTTTTCATAATGATTAAAATATATAAGTACAAAAATAATTTATTACAAAAAACTTGAATTTTATTATTTGATGTGATAATTTTTTCTATA
Source organism: Hibiscus syriacus (assembly GCF_006381635.1). Taxonomy (NCBI): domain Eukaryota; kingdom Viridiplantae; phylum Streptophyta; class Magnoliopsida; order Malvales; family Malvaceae; genus Hibiscus; species Hibiscus syriacus. The sequence continues at coordinate 3,159,366 of NW_024063319.1, forward strand.
ATAATAACTATAAATTATAATTATAAAAATTATCAATATAACTTTTGAAACAAAAAAGTGGAGAAAAATAGTTATGCCAATTAATATATGCTATCACTATAGTTAAAATTTATAACTACAAATATAATTTGTCACAAAAACGTGAATATCATTATTTTTTTGGCGCAAAAAAATATGAAGGAAAATATTTGTGACAATATATTTTGTCACTATAATTAAAACATATAACGACAACCATTGTTTTTTTTACTAAAAACTTGAATCTCATTATTTGTTGTGATAATTTTTTTTGTAAAAATAATTATAGCTTATAGTTACAAAACATGTCACTATATGATTTTTATTTTTTACCAAAAAGTGGAGATAATCATTTGTGAGTATACATTTTGTCACTATAATTAAAATATATAATTACAAACAAAATTTGTCACAATAAATCTAAATCTCATTATTTGTTGTGACAATTTTTTCTGTCATAGTTACTAAAACTTTTAGTTACAAAAGTTGTCACTATATGCCTTCAATTTGGCACCAAAAAATTGAAGGGAAACATTTGTGACAAAAATTAGTAATACAATTTATTTTGTCACCATATGTTACAGATGTTTGTTAATTGTGACAAATTATTATGACGATTTTAGCTTTTGTCATAATTGTATATATTTTTTTTAATTTAATGCGACGATTATTTATTTTGTCACCAAAAAACTACTAATAGTGACAAAATTAATTTTGAGAAAATTAAATTTGTCACAATAGTAGAAATTTCTTGTAGTGAAGGGAAAGAAAACTCTGGAGGCTTGTTATCTTCTTCCTCCCGTGGATTCAATGGTAAGGTGAGTTGGATTCAACTTGATTGTTTCTTTAATTTTAAGGTTTGTTTTGATTCTTAGAGTGATAAGAAAGCTAAAGGGAAGTTTTAAATGGTTTAAAATTCAAAGATGAACAAGTTATGATAGATTAAGTAAAAGGAGTTTTAAAGTGAATTATTGAAAAAGAATGAGTTAATAGATTTTGAAGTTGATGTCAATGGTCTAATATAGAAGTTAGAAGTAATAGGAGTGAATTTGAAACATGTTGAATTATTGGCTTAACTATTGAATTCAATAGTGTATATGGGATATTGGATATTAGGATGAATTAAAGTGATCTAAGTTGATTAGAATAAGTGTAGTTAAGCTTAAAAGGCTAAAAAGAGGTTATGGTAGAGGATTTAAGTGAGTTTGGTAAGATTTTCGGGTTAAAGAAGTGAATTTTGGGATATGAGTATCGGTACTGCTTCATTAGGTACTGATACTTCAAGAGTAAAATAATGATATTGGGTATAGGGGTATCGATACCATATGAATGAGTATCGATACCATAATTCTGAATTTGATAAAGACATTCAAGGGGGTATCGATACCTAGAAGGACAATATCGGTACCATTTTTGGAATGAGAACTTCGAATGCAAAATGGGTATCGATACTCAGGCTTGGTATCGATACCACAGCTAGGGAAGTATCGATACCCTACAGGGGGTACCGATATTACTCCAAGTGGAAATGGAATTAAGCCTTTCTTTTGGTATAAGAAATTAAGGATCGAATTATGATAACTGGAATGCTGATATATATATAATATATATGATTGTGTAGATATCGATCGAGAGTAAAGTCCGGATAAGTCGACAAGTATTAGGCATCGAGAAAAAGATAAGAGAACGGTATTAACTAATGAGGCCAGGTGAGCACATACTAGTAGTATATGATGTTTAATGGAAATAGGACTTGTAATGAGTCTATTTCTTATAGTAGTATGCATGAATTCATTAACATGAGCATGTGTTTGATATGAGCATATGTGATATATATGATTATATTTGTTACATGATTTGGGAGAATACATGTTAATTTGATGAATATATGCGATACGATATATATATATATATATATATATATATATATGACCATAGGGACATAAGGAATTGTATGAAAATATGATAGGTGACCATACATGATATATGATATATGTGAACATAAGAGGACAATCTATAAACCACATGATAATAAATTATGAGATTATATGAATACATGATTATGAGATAAAGTATGTGATTATGAGCTAGGTAAACATGTGTAAAAACTATATAAACAACATGAACATGAGTTGGACAAGTTTATAGTAATGTGATCAATTATATGAACCAATATAATAGAATTATATGACTAAATGAGAAGTGAGATAAGTTAAATAAGATTAAACTATAGGATAATATGATAATAGTATATTAATGAGGAGACTTGAGCATAATAGATGATACGAACCTATAAGATAAGTGATATAGGAAATATTTATATACTTAAAGGAAACTATGATATATAAGTCATGTGAAATTGAAATAAATAAATAGATTAACTTAGTATATAAATAATGTGAAATAAGTGAAACAACCTCAATGTACTCACATATCTTTAGTTCTTACAAGTGTACATGGGCTAATTAAAAAGATAACATAAATAAATTTAGTATGATTATATGTTTGTTTCATTGTGGAATGATATAAGTGATGTGATGATATATATATGTTTTGGTTAAGAATGTTCGATACAAAAGCATATGACTAAGAATTAATAACGAAATAATGATATTGATGATAAGAATAATAATAAAGACAATGAAATTATATGTATATGTATGTATTTATGTTTTGATGCATAATTTGTGTTATAGTTGCATATGATTATATGTTGTGTGTATAGTAGGAATTAATAATGATATGTTATAGTAAGTTTATTTATGCCTCATTAAGTCATCGACTTAGCGTGTGAGTGTTTCACACATAGGTTCTGAGAAGCAAGAAGAAGAGCAAGACAGGTCAACATCTCCTTTACGAAGTTCAGATCAGAAAAGTATTTTGAATTTTATGTATATTGTTATATTAATTGTAGTTGTCATGTACTAAGAGAATTGTATTGGATATGCTATGATAGGTTTTGTAAAACCAAATTCCTTAATTAATGAAAATTATTCATTTTCCTGAATTATGGATTTAAATTTTAACTAATTTATAAAGAAAAACGTTTTGAAAAGTCAATGTGACACCTCAGACTCGGATCCGGGTCGAATACGGGTTGGGGTGTTGCATTTAATGGTATCAGAGCTAAGGTTTAGCTGGTTCTAGGCTTAAAATGAAGTCAAAGGAGTTTTAAAATGTATACATGCCAACACAAAGTAGAAAATTTATTCTGATAGTGTAAGGAGTATATTGTATCGCTAATAGAATAAGATTAGTATGATATATTAGAAATCTGATTATGAGAATTTCTGAAGGAAAGTGAGAGGTGAACCTGATGGTGGTAGCAATTCACCTGCCCTGGCCAAGCAGGATTAAGAGTGGACACCTCAGGAAATGCTTTGGAAAAATAAAGGTTGTTTTCAAAAAATTGAAAACATGTTAGAATAATGTTATAGGGTCTTCACTATTTTGAAGTGGAGAAGTTAGATGAAGTAGTTTAGTTACTAAGCGGATGAGTTGAAGTATAGTGAACAGATGTTATCATGAGAATGATATAAGATTCAGTGATGTGGTTATTAGTTTAGAAAAGTTCAAGAATAAGTATTCGATGATAAGTTTATCAGATATATGAAGCTAGAGTTATGAATTTGAAACAGGGGAATCGTAACGTGTATGGATACGAGTGCAGTTTGATAAGTTGAAGGAATTTAGAAAAACATTTTGAAAAGTCAATGTGACACCTCGGACTCAGATCCGGTTGGATACGTGTTGGGGGTGTTACACACATTATTCCCTAAGCTTTTGATTTCAAGGTTTTCTAAGCTCGTCAAAAAGAATCTGTTATAGCCTGGGTGTCGTTGAAAGTCAGGAAATTTCATCTGTAGAGCTTAATTTCTAACCAACTGGCCTAAGTTAAAATTATCTACTCTACCATTCCAATTGTGTGGATTATGAATCATCATTAAACGTCCTAAATAGAACTACAGTCTAAATGGTCTAGAAGTATTGTATACGTCTAATGCTCCACCTTACATATTTGCGGGAAGATATGTATTGTACTTGTAACTTGTATCGGATGAAGCCCTCATTTGTTCCTGAGAAGGCTAGGACTATAACTTTGAAGTCATCAAGTGTTTTGTTTTTTTGGGAATAGAATCAAGGGATCTTGTCTTCGGTGAAAGAGCAAATGGATCTATTTTTAGGAGAGTTGTAATCTTATTACTTGTCAAAGGTTTATAACTTCAATTCTTAAAGTGTCTTTAATTCAGTTGATATTTAAGGAACTTAAAGATTAAAATTTTCTTATTGCTTATAACCTCATAGGGTAGAATTTTATTTGATATGTTTGAACGTCAAGTGACTTACAATTTTTTTAAGAAAGAAAAGAAGGAAACACTTTCGAACAAAATTACAACAAAGCTTCAAGGCAAATGAACATCGGCATCTTCTGGATCTGGCCCGTTAAATGGTCAATATTTGGTTCGATCAAATTTTGGTCCTCATGTTTTCAAAGCCCTATAATTATTGGTGGTGTCAAAATCTCTAGGATAAGGAAGGTGAGGAATTGAGTGATAAGATTCACTAGACGAAATTCCTTCATAATTTTTTTTAATGTTTTGTATGCAAAGATGTAAATGTCAAATGGAAAGTTGCAAGTGCAAGTGAAAATGTAAAAGCAAGGATGCAATTGCATGTGTAAATGCTAATATGGAATGCAAAGATGCAAATACAAGAAGAGACGCTAATCTATGCCCCATCATAGAATAACTTTCATTGGAAAAAAAAGTCCCAAATATCACAGATTACTCAACTACAGATATGACTTATCCCTTCTTGTTCATCGGGCCAAGTGATTCATGTATCATATGAGGTCTCATAATCTTCTCTTTGAGTATGTTAGCCACTTTTGTAAGAGGGGATTCCTTTGAATCAATCTAGTAGTAGGCTATCTATATGCTCATGTTGCATTATTTTTGACCAAGCACGTATCTCTAAATATAAAACTAGATGCTTTTGGGACCCTTGATTCAAAATCTTTCTAATTTGATGGAATATTCATGGATCAACACCTCTTATAGTATGTTAATGTGATGCAATAGACAATTCACAAAATCAAATCAAATGAAACAAAAAGGAAATGAGTTAGTAAAACAATAGAAGATAAGTTTTCTACCCTTGTCATGGTAAATATGAAATCTTACCCACACATGATTTCTACCCCATGCTTTATCCTAACTGTAAGATTTCTAGTTTTTATGTTTTGTGCTTGTAAAAATAAAAATGAAATGATAGAGGTCAATTTCTCCTTTGTGTACACTAATTGGGAATTCCTATAGGTTTGACATGGTTTCGATTTGGATATATTTATAAGGTATATTACATGATTGGTTTCGACTCTAGGGTTAAAGGTACTCGAATTATCCTTGCTGGTGCCCCCTTGGGCTAGCCAGACCCTCGATCCTAGACATATTATAAGCTAGTATAGATCAAGTTAAATTCGATATGATGCAACTCCATATGCCTGACATGGAGAAACATATCCCACGAAGGCATAAGGCATAAACCCCAAAGATTACTTGCTAGGCCTGACACGAAGAAACCTATCTTAGGAAGACGTCGCTTTAACCCTTACTTAAAAGGGTTAACTCGTATATAGGGTTTATGTTATGCATATGCAGTGAGTGTGTGAGGAGAAATCTACCAACCTGTAACATACAAAAATCATACAATCTTTGAACAAAATAGATCTACATAACCTAATAATCTGAAAGTTCACGACTACACATGTCAGTACGATCAATCACAAGAGTACACATGTCACTAGGGTTTTGTAAGGATGAATGCAAACAAACAATACAACAAAGGGATAAAAAAATTAAAAAACTGAATTCATAATTTCTTTTGCAAAGACAATAATTAATCAACTAAATGTCTGATTCTCTAAAGTCCCTAGCGGAGTTGTCATGTTGTCGCAACGTCTCAAAAAATCGAGGGTTTAATTTAAGGGGTTCCTTTTAGGCTAAAAATCATGATAGTTCGAGGGAGTCGACACCAATATTTGTTTAGGGTGTGATTGGATCACCCAAAAATGGTTTATTATTTTAACAAAAGCTTACTTTATTAAAATAAATTTCTGTTATGCTTTTCCATAAAAATAGGTTCGGGAGTCGATTACATTTGGGGAAGGGTTTGCACCCCCACAACGCACGAAAATTGATACCTAGTCGATTAATTATTATCTTTGCAATGGAACTTTTGGACACGTACTTAATTTAGTTAATGATCTCCTATTTCTTAAATAAATACAATGATATTTAAAATCCAAGAAAAAGGATTAACGAGCATTTAACTGGGAAAGTTAACCACCTTATATGAGGAAGAATGACATAAATTTCATTCCTAATTAAATCGATCAATCACTAATCCCTTCATCAAAAACTTTAGTTGACATTCCAATGTATCAAATCAAAAGGGAATCACCACCTAATATAAGGAAAAGTGACAACTCCCTATAAGGAAATAAGAAATATATTATTCATGGTATTTACTTACCTAAAGTTGTATAACAAGCAAAATTTTTATTAATAAGATTACCGATCCTTTAAGATAGATAGAGAATGTTCACATATTTAAAAGTATCGAACCTAAAACTTCGAATAAAGTCAAAAGGCTCATTTTTGATAAGTCTAAATATAGGAACATTTCCCTTTCTACCCTCTTGATTAATTTTAAAAGTAATCCTTCTTATTAGTTTCACTGTGGGGTTCTCGTTCAATTTAAATTATTCAATTAAACTACCCAGGTGGATTAGGGTAATTTACTTTGATAATTCAAATTAAATGTGCATTGCCTTTTAAATTATTGAAAGGTCAAATGATGTAAATGAGATTATCATGGTTTTAGAAAAAATAAAATAAAATGATATGTTATTCATAAAATCATTCAATCAAGAATTAAATTAATTAATCATGCTATAAAAAAAAGATACTATATGAAATGAATTAATTTAAAATTAAACAATCATGCTTTAATACCTAAGAGATACACAATTTAAAATAACTAAATTAATTAAACATGCCAAAAAATATCATATTAAACAATAATATATAAAACAAAATAAAAAATAATAATTATCATGGAATCAGGGACAAAAAGTATCAAAATATAATTGGAGGGTCAAATTACAAGAAATCAAATTGAATTTCAAGCAATGAGAACCAAAAAAATAAGACCAAACCTGTAGGGACCGAAGAGATGATTTAACCCAAAATTCTCCAAAATTAGGGGGGTTACGCCCTGAGATTGTCTGACACACGCTTAATGAAATTGAAAATAAAAAAATTTGATTTTGGTCATTTGTTCTTTCTATCTCTTAAGTCGATGAAGAGAGAGTTTTCTCTCTGTTCCTCTGCTCCAAATCCAAGAAACTGGCAATGGTGCTGCCACAATTTTGTCACCAATCACAATCCGACGCCACACGCCGCCGTCAATCACCGTTCATCTGTCACCGTTCGACTCCAAATTTCACGGAAAGCTTCGTATTGACGTCAAGAATACGAATCCGACCTCCGTTTTGTGAGGAACGATCTTTAACTTCTTGAAAAAGGTCATCAACCGTTCGGATTCTTCTACTCCGAACTACTGTTGTTTTTCGTTGGATCGTTTCGGTTTCAAAGTATGTTGCTCATCTCACTGTAATGAAGCTTCTCACCATTCGGATTAACGAACAACGACTCCGATCGCCAGAAAATGTAACCGGCCTAAAGAAAAATATTATCATTCTTATTTTCTATCTTTTTTCTTAAACTGAGAACCCCTCCCTCCTCTTTTTCTACTTTATTTGTTTCGTTTCACTCACACTCTTATTTTCTTTCTTTTGCTGATTCGTTAGTGGAAACTTCGCCGAAGTGTGTTCGAACAACTAAGAAGAGCATGCAAGTAAAGAAAACAAGACTAAAAGAATGGAAAGTATAAAAATTCAAACTTGAATTTTATTTCTTTAGTTTTGGAATTACAGTGCCGATGATTCCTCCTCCCTTCATTTTTTGTGTTTTTGCTGCTGATTTATATGTAAAATCATCCTTTTTTACAAATCAATTAAGAGATTCAAAGATCTCTCTAAAATATTTGATTCCCTTTTTTCGGCTTTGCTGTAAATATAGATCTTCTTGCCAAATTTGCTGAAAAACTTCTGGGAAGAAATGACATCATCAACGCGTGGGTGCATCTGGCATATGTGTCGAACGTGGTTTATAGGCGCGAAGTTCGCACATGCCATATTTCCTCCAACACGAAGACCAATGGCAGCAGTTGAAGGATCACCTTGGTTTGCTTATGATTTGAACCTGTAAAACCCATAATAATATTATTAATATATAATAATAAATACTAATGTAATAATAAACAATATTATGTTAATAATAAATAAAAATAAAAATAAAAATAATAGAATAAATAAAATAAAATAAAATGAAATTCAATCCGGATGGACATGGTTGTCTGCACTCTTGTAAGCTTCAAAGGTGGAAGTTTTATTTTTCTAAAAATTTTATTTGGGATTTTGAAGGTAAGAAAGGCAAGCACCTTCCTTAGAGCTTTAGTTCAAGCTCACCATTGTAAGCTTTGGTTATGGTGGTCAAAATGGTGGTTTTAGAGGGTTTAAGTTTTTATGGTTCTAGGTTGTTCCTAATTCATTTTTAAGAATTTGGGAACATGTTTCTAACTCCTCTTAAGTTTTGAAACGAGTTTTAATCCTTTACTTTGCTTTGTTTTAGTGAGAGAGGTGGAGGAAGAGCTCCAAGAGTAAGAATAAGGAGAAGCTTGTGCTAAGGTGACCCTTGTGGACTCTTCCATCAACTAGAGCTAAGGTAACACATAGATAACTTCTTTTTACCATATGTAGGTCATGAAACTATGTTTTGTTTGCTTGTTGTGTTAATGGGTTCGTTTTAATGGTATCATGTTTATTTGATGTTTTTGATGTGTTAAATGAGTCTATATGATTCTAATAAACACCATAAAACTTAAGAAACATTTGGTAGCTTTTAAGGGGCTTGTGACGAACCTTTGGAAGTTACTTTCGTGCCTAAATAGAACATTTTTGAGCAGGTATCGTTACTCAAAGAAAAATACCGATATTTCCCTTTTGTATATAGTAAAAACGTAGGGTTTATGAAGAAGGTATCGATACTCTTTTAAGGGTTATCGATACTCGGGGTCCAGTATCGATACTCAAAGGGTAGTATCGATACTGGTGACAAATTAAGGATTCCAGTATACCATTTTGGTACCAATACTCTTGGGAGTATCGATATTAGATGATGAGTATCGATACTCTCCATCAGGGTATCGATACTAGGAATTAATTTGAAACTTCAAAGTTAAATTTGGTATCGATATTAGGATCAGTATCGATATCTTAAGGCCAGTATCGATACTGACAGGCCCAATATCGATACTAATGTCCTGATTTGGACATAAAAGTTTACTAAGTTCGTAAGCTTGGAAATAGGGTTATGAGTGTTGGGAAATAAACGAGTAACAAGTAATTTCCCTATAACCATATTAGTGAGAATACGAAATAAAAGCGGAAAAATAATACCCGAAAAATTGATAACGGAGTTCAGCCAATTGTGCTTACGTCTCCGAACTGCTGCAGATCTTTTACTAAAGAGAAAAAATTACAGGTGTTTACAAAACACACTTGAGAGAGAACTGGAAGATTTTGGGATGATTTTGAAGCTAAATGAGCTAGGGTTGTTGGGAAATAAACGAGTAACAAGTAATTTCCCTGTAGCCAGATTAGTGAGAATACGAAATAAAAGCGGAAAAATAATACCCGAAAAATTGATAACGGAGTTCAGCCAATTGTGCTTACGTCTCCGGACTGCTGCAGATCTTTTACTAAAGAGAAAAAATTACAGGTGTTTACAAAACACACTTGAGAGAGAACTGGAAGATTTTGGGATGATTTTGAAGCTAAATGAGCTAGAGTATTTATAGTTGAAACTTAGGGACTAATCTTATAAATACCTTAAAATATGCAGTGACTAAAAATACAATTATGCCAATTATATTTTAATTAAAAATTGGGGACACCAAATTATTGAAAACGTACGTCCCCCTTTGTTAAAAATGTGCAAAGGCGATGCCCCCCTCTCCTATCTTTGTTGAAAATGTATTGCCTGCGCACCCCATTTCTACGCCCATCATTTTTGACTTTTCTCCAACAATCTCCCACTTGAAGACTGATTTTAATCCTTCTTCACACCTCGATCAATGCATCAGCTTTTCTAGTCTTGTTACTCTAGCATGCCAACTGAAGTTGAACACAACTTCAGTTTTTCTGTGGTCATTGTCTTTGTCAACATGTCTGCCGGATTTTGAGCTCCACTAATCTTTTCAAGTTTCAAAATCCCATCTTCTAGAAGAGACCGGATAAAATGATATTGCAATTGTACGTGCTTCGTCCTGGAATGAAAAGACGGATTCTTCTCTAGATGAATAGCACTTTGACTGGCGCAATACAAGTCATTGTTTTCTTGTTTCTTGCCTAACTCTTCCAAGAAACTTTGGAGCCAAACCATCTCCTTGCTGGCTTCCGTAACAACGACATATTCTGCTTCAGTTGTGAAGAGAGCAACTATCTTCTGTAGTTGAGAAACCCAACTCACTGCAGTACCTCCTAGAGTATAGACATACCCTATAATGCTCTTTCTAATGTCAATATTTCCGGCTAAGTTAGCATCTACATAGCCTGTTAGTATAGTATCTCCACCTTTGAAACAAAGTGCTTTGTTTGTAGTACCCCGCAGATATCTGAGGATCCATTTGACTGCTTCCCAGTGTACCTTGCCCGGATTATTCATGTATTTGCTAACAGCTCCTACTGCATGAGCAATATATGGTCTAGTACAAACCATGGCATACATCAGACTTCCAATTGCTGAGGCATACGGCACCTTCACCATGTGTGCATGTTCTTCCTCCGTCTTTGGTGACTGTTATTTGGAGAGTCTGAAATGAACACCTAAAGGTGTACTTACTGGTTTAACATCTTGCATGTTGAACCTGGAGAGTACTTTGTTGATGTACTCAGCCTGTGATAACATCAAAGTCCCCGACTTTGTGTCTCTTTTGATCCTCATCCCAAGAATCTACTTTGCAGCGCCCATATCCTTTATAGCAAACTGCTTCGACAATTTTTGCTTCAAGTTTATGATCTCTTGCATGTTTGAGCCTGCAACGAGCATGTCATCAACGTACAACAATAAAATAATGAAGCTGTTGTCGAACCTCTTGATGTAGCAACAATGATCTGCTTGGCATCTGGTAAAACCACTGCTACCCATGAAACTATCAAACTTTTTGTACCACTGTCTAGGAGCTTGTTTTAGACCATACAAGCTCTTCTTCAACCTGCATACCAGGTTTTTCTTGCCTGCCTTTATGAAGCCTTCTGGCTGCCTCATATAGATTTCTTTCTCCAAATCACCATGAAGGAAAACTGTCTTTACATCTAACTGCTCAAGATGTAAATTCTCTGCAGCTACAATTTTCAACACCAGTCTGATTGTAGACAATTTTACGACTGGAGAGAAAATTTCATTGTAGTCAATACCTTCTTTTTGCTGAAAACCTTTGACTATCAATCTTGTTTTGTAGCGTTTGCTCCCATCGTGCTCTTCTTTGATCCTGTAAATCCACTTGTTATGGAGCGCTTTCTTGCCTGGTGGTAATTCAGATAATTCCCACGTCTAATTTGACATAAGCGAGTCCATCTCATCTTTCATGGAGGACTCTCACTTGACTGAATCCTCCACCTGCATTGCTTCATCATAGCACTCTGGTTCACCATTGTCAGTCAGCAACAAGTAGTGCAAAGAAGGCAAATACCGTTGGGTTGGTTTAGGAATTCTGGAGGAGCATCTCAGTTCTGGTGTGCCTGGTTCTTCCTCTTGAACTGCTTCAGGACTTATCTGAACATCATTTCCAGAAATCTCCTCGAACTCAGCAAATTCCTTTGTTTCAGCTTCGGTATTACTTGATTCTGCGGTTGACCTGTCTTTGTACATCACATTTTCATTGAAAATGACGTCTCTGCTTCTAATGATTTTCTGATTTTCGTAGTCCCAAAACCGATAACCGAACTCATCACTGCCATAACCAACAAAGGCACATTTGTTGGACTTAGCATCAAGTTTACTTCTTTCAGCAGAGTTTATGTGTACATAAGAAATACAACCAAACACTCTTAAGTGTGAAAGGTTTATTTCTTTCTTGCTCCAAGCTTCCTTTGGTATTCCACCATCCAAGGGAACTGAGGGCCCACGGTTGATTAGGTAAGCAGAAGTGTTGATAGCTTCGGCCCATAGAAATTTGGGCAATCCGGCATGTATCCTCATGCTTCTGGCACGTTCATTCAGAGTTCTGTTCATGCGCTCTGCTATGCCATTCTGCTGAGGTGTTATGGGAACTGTTGTCTCTATCTTGATCCCATTATTTGCGCAGAAATCTCTGAATCTACTGTTTCTGTACTCTCCTCCATTGTCAGACCTCAACCGCTTAACTTTCAAACCAGTCTCATTTTCCACCATGGCCTTCCATTTTCTGAAGGTATCAAAGACTTCTGATTTCTTCTTCAGAAAATAAACCAACACCTTCCTTGTTGAATCATCGATGAAGGTGACATAATATAGTGAGCCTGCAAGAGATGAAACTGGGGATGGTCCCCATACATCAGTATGAACCAATTCTAACCTTTCTGCCTTGGGTGTCTTGCCAACCTTTTCAAAACTGACTTTCTTTTGTTTGCCAAAGATGCAATCCTCGCATAGTCCGACATCTACATTCTTTAGATCCAGCAACTTCCTTTTTGACAGAAGTATCTTCATTCCTTTCTCGCTCATATGGCCAAGCCTTTGGTGCCATAGGTTTGATTTTCCATCAGCATCTGCTACTGCAATGATATTCTCTAAATTTGAGGTTACATAGAGAGTACCAGTCTTCTTACCACGAGCAATGACGAGTGCCCCTTTGGTAATCTTCCATTCACAGTCTGAAAAGGTTGTACATTATCCTTCTCCATCAAGCTGTCATACAGAAATCAAATTTCTTTTGAGACCAGGAATATGTCTCACTCCTGTCAGCTTCCAGGTGGTCTGGTTTGGCAGCTTTAGTCGGATGTCTCCTTTTCCGACGATCTTCAAGGTTTCATCATCAGCAAGATGAACCTTCCCAAAATCAGCACTGACATAGTTCTCCATGATTTCTTGGCATGGCGTGGAGTGGAAAGATGCCCCTGAATCTAAAATCCATGATTCAATCGGACTGTTGACGCTTAAAATCATGGCATCACCTGTCTCCTCCGTCATGTTGGCAGATTCCTGTACGCCGGTATTTTTCTTCGGTGCTCGGTAATCTCTTTTGAAGTGTCCATTCTTGCCGCAATTATAACAGGTAAAATCTTTATTTCATGTTCTTGATTTTCCCCTTCTAGATTTCGATCTGCCACGATTTGAATTTCTTTATGAAGTTCTCCCTCTGGACTCCGTGTGCAAGGCTGAGGAGGTTAATACTTCACTCGATTCTCTCCGTCGAATTTCTTCGCTCAGTACCAGAATCCGAACATCGTCGAATTTTAATTTGTTGTTTCCCGACAAATTGTTGACTGCTGTAACAGTAGCATTCCAACTGTCTGGTAAAGATGATAAGAGAATTAAAGCTCGAACTTCATCATCGAATTCAATTTCCACTGAACTCAACTGGGTTGTGATTGTGTTGAGTTCATTTAGGTGTTGTGCCACCGATGCCCATTCCGTCATCCGCAAATTGAATAATCGCCTCATCAAATGAACTTTGTTTGAGGCCGATGGCTTCTCATACATACTGAATAGAGCCGTCATAAGACCAGCCGTGGTCTTTTCCTTTGCTATGTTGAAAGCAACATTGCGGGATAACGTCAGTCGGATAACTCCGAGGGCTTGTCTGTCGAGAAGAGCCCAGTCTTCATTCTTCATGCCCTCTGGTTGTTTTCCTGAGAGGGGTTGATATAGATTTTTCTGGTATAGAAAATCTTCAATTTGCATCTTCCAAAATCCAAAGTCTGCACCATCGAACTTTTCAATTTTCACATTCCCTTCGTCTGCAGCCATCGCTCCCACTCGAATCTGGCTTCGTTTGGATCGTTTCTGACAATTTCTGCGAACCGTCGTGTATTAGAACACCTCCATTGACAAACTCGTATCGCCGACCAAATTTCACTATTCACGAAATTCACTATTCATATGAATAGTAACCCGAATAGTAACCTCGCAAAAAATTGACAAAATTCACAACCCAAAAGCTCTGATTACTAGTTGTTGGGAAATAAATGAGTAACAAGTAATTTCCCTATAGCCAGATTAGTGAGAAAACGAAATAAAAGCGGAAAAATAATACCCGAAAAATTGATAACGGAGTTCAGCCAATTGTGCTTATGTCTCCGGACTGCTGCAGATATTTTACTAAAGAGTAAAAATTACAGGTGTTTACAAAACACACTTGAGAGAGAACTGGAAGATTTTGGGATGATTTTGAAGCTAAATGAGCTAGGGTATTTATAGCTGAAATTTAGGGACTAATCTTGTAAATACCCTAAAATATGCAGCGACTAAAAAAGCAATTATGCCAATTATATTTTAATTAAAAATTGGGGGCACCGAATTGTTGAAAACGTGCGTCCCCCTTTGTTGAAAATGTGCATAGGCGGTGCCCCTCTCTCCTATCTTTGTTGAAAATGTATTGCCTGCGCCCCCCATTTCTACGCCCATCATTTTTGACTTTTCTCCAACAATGAGGGCATCAAGACTTCTTAAATACGACTACAAGTGAATTATTCGAAACCCTTATGAACATCAACATTAAATTATGTGGCAAAAAACTAGTCTTTATTTGACACTCAAAAAACGACGAGGACACTCGAGTTACTTGAGCGTATGCATGTACTGTTCGAATATGTAAATAGTGATATCCAGATTCTCTCCCCAGTGTTATAACACTTTTGTATCAGTGCAAATGCACTTTTGTATTAGTGTTGAGACACTTTAGTATTAGTGCTAAGACACTTCTGTGATTAAGTAGCAAGCCCATATTATGCTTCCATGTGATGTATCGCTTCATGATATTATGCTATGATCTATGCTTGATGCATTTTGTTGCAACATGACTTAACTTGCTAAGCATTAGTAGTTAATGGATGCATGTAGTACAGTGAAGTTGTTTATTTGGCATTGAGCTTGTAGCTCAGCGTTCAGAATTGTTTCTGTACGTAGGTTAGTAGGTGTCGAATTTGGGAGCTTATCGCCAGCCAATCAGATTTTCAGATATCAGTAGTTGCAGAGTATACCTTGATTATTTAGTGGGCATGTATTTTATAAACCATTTTTTGTATTCGAGTCATAACTCTTGGGAGCTCCCCGATTTTGTAAACCTAATTATTTTATCTTATTTTGTTTAAATGCGATGGACTGAGATTTGGAAATTGGAATGTTTTAAGAAAAATTTTGGGTTAGACACTTCGGTGGTCCTATATAATTTTCAAACCCACCGGGTTTCATTTTAATCGGATTTGGGTGTTACAACCTCCAACTTCTCCCATATCTCCTTAACATTAGAGTATGAAGATACTCTATTATGTTTATTTGGGCCAATAGCACAAAAGAGAATGTGCACGACTTTGGTATTGAGTTGGGAAAACTTCATATCTTCACTTGTCTATTCAGATCGATTTCTTGGAGGAACGGGAGAACCGTCGATGATGGCATCCCATACCGTAAGATAAGTGGCTTGGATGAACAAACTCATCATATTCTTCAAATAGAAATAATTTTCTCTATTGAAATAGGTGGCCTAGTGATGGAGTATGAATCATCGAGATTGCACGCATCGAATATGGAAGTCGTATTCTCGGTTGAAAGGAAAATTAATAGAGAGCTTCAAGGATCTTCACAAGATTGTTAAATCGTCGATTGTGACCCTTTTTAATACTAGTTGTTAGGATTTTTGTTGTTCTATAGGTCAATCGAATAAGTTGCCAATAGGTGGTGAATTGGCCAATTGAAAATTTTGGGTATGGAGAAAAATGATAGAAAAATTTGCCCAAGTCTTTCGAGTAGTTTAACTTCCCCAAATGAAGTCTACATTCACTACTTTGGCTCCACACTAAGGATTTCTAACAAATTAACTAATTTGTTCTTTCTTTTCCTAGACTCAAGAGTAACCTTTTACAAATCCCTATCTTTTCAATGGCTAAGATAGAATCACTCTTCTTTTTAAAAAAGATTAAGAAATGTAAATAAGAAAACCTCTAAAAAGTAGGAGTTTATAATTTAAGCTCACAAAAACACTCTATGTACAAGAGAAAATAAAAAATAAGATTGAAAAAACTTTTCTCTTGATGCGGATTGCTTGGATACGTGTTGTAACCTTCTTAAAGTGTCCTCAACTTGTTTTTATATGTTGGAATGAGTTTGCAGCCATTTCTAGCCGTTGGAGATTAAAAATCTGCAAAATAAAACTACCTAGAACAGAGAGTATTGGTACTCGGGTAATGAGTATCGGTACAACCTTTAAAAAACTAGTGATTTTTTATCGTTGGGCTGAGTGAGTATTGATAAAGTGGTTATGATATCGATACTAGTATCGATACTCCTTTGAGTATTAGTACCATTTTTGCTTATTGGAATCTGAACACATTTGAAGACACAAGGAAGTATTGGTACTGTCATGAGAGTATCGATACCTGTGTTACCTTTGATATCAATACTGCAAGAACAATATCGATATTGCTCATGCGGTATCGATATTATAAGAACAATATCGGTACTATTCACCCAGAAAAATGGTTTTGTGTTCAAATTCAAGTTTTATGGACTTTGAATTATTTTTGAATTTTTTGAATAAATTCAATCAAATCCAAAAACATTTTACCTTTAAATTTGTTGTATAAAAATAGGTTCAACATATTGGTTTCTCGACAAGCATTTCCTTTCGAGAAACCCACATCTGCTTGTTAATTTAAAGCACCAGTGGTAGGCATGTGATGATCAGTGCCAACGTTGTCCGGGAGTTTCTCTCCTAGTGGCTTCAATAAAATGCAACTTTTAGGAGGTGAGAATAATCACGTTGAAGAGGATTCCAACTCTTTTTTATAATTTTGGGTACTTATGTTTGTTGTATTCCTCGTAGTTCTGCATACATCAAGGACATATCTTCAGGGGATTCTTCACTTCTAGAGGATTTAGAAAAACCACTCTTGTTAATCCCAACAAGATATGGAGCAGACATGTTTTATTTATTAGATTTGTTTTAATTTATGTCGTGATTTAAAACAGATAAATAAAACATTGTATAATTTAAAATCAAATGTTGAGTTTAACCATGTAGTTAGGCCTATAAACGAATCGAACGAACACGAACGGGTTATGTTCATGTTCGTTCGTTTAACTTTAATGGAACAAATGAACGAACACAAACATAAACGAACAAAAAATTTATTCGTGTTCATTCATTAAGGAATTCAACTTGTTCGTGTTCGCTCATGTTCTTTTATTTATATGATAAACGAACACAAATGAACGATCATAAACAAAGGGATGTAAACGAACACAATAAACGAACGTAAACGAACACAATAAATGAACATAAATGAACGTAAATGAATTTTTTTTCTTTTCTAACAATTTTAGGATTATATTTTATTTAATTGTTTTGAGTTTTTTTTATTTGTATTTAAAATTAATTGAATATTTATGGGTATCAGATTAAAATTTATTGGGCTTTAATATTTAAATGGGTCTAGAGAGATTGGACTAAACATAAATGAACAAACATAAACGAACGAACATAAATGAACATAAATGAACGAACATAAACGAACATATTATTAAATGTTCACGAACGTAAATGAACGAACGAGCCATCTGTTCATGTTCGTTCATTTAATTAAACGAACACAAAATCTTGTTCATGTCCGTTCGTTTAATAAAAAATGAACATAAACGAACTTTCAGCCGAACAGTTTACGAATGGTTCGCTGAACGTTCGGTTCGTTTACAGACATACTTGTGATGGAGGCATGAGCTCTAATGCTTGAGGTCTTTGGTTCATCCCTTAATTTAAAATGTTTCTTCTTATTTTTCTCTCTTTAAATATTAATTGGTGGAAAAATTAATTGAATTAAATATTAAAATTAATTAAAAATTCTCTAATCAGGTGGTGACACGTGTCACTATTGAAATGTGTAAAAAATAATCGGTTGACACGTGACACATCCAGTTTGGATGGTTTCTTTTTTGAATTAAATTAAAAGTAAAATTAAATTGATAGAATATGTAACTATTATGGATCAAATATATAATTATACCAATTTTATTAACTACTATATCAACACTTCCGTCAAATACTAACGACAAGTGGCTATCTTGAAACTAATTAAATAGTTAAGTGGTCATATTGATACCAAAGCTATAGTTAGGTGATCATCCGAGTAATTTACTCAAAAAGATTCTAAAAATAATACGGGATACGATCGATAATTTGTAAACAAAAATTTGAGCTCTTTGAAGAAAAATTAAATACAGGCATTTGTTTAAAATATAAAAGAACAAGCATTTGTTTGAAAATTAAATTTCGCTGCAAATGTACGAGTTTAACCTTAGGTTTTAATTGTTTCTTTTTGTATTCAAAAAATATAAAACTTAAATTTAAAACTTAAATCTTAAAATATATAATCTTAAACCCAAAATAAGATACACGATAAAAACACTACTTGTTGGGAAAGTCATTTTTATATTTGTGACTCGAACTTTGATGTTTGTGAATAAAGCAAATTGAGTCGGGAAAGTCACCTTCATCTCTGTGATACTAAATCTGAATTAATTAATCAATAAATCATTTGATTAAAAAAAACACTACTTGTGAAATACCTTGTCCACTATTAATACGTGAAATAATTTTTCATTTAAGAAGTATTTTTCAGTTACTGACAAAAAAATTTATTCCATACATAACTTTTTTTTCTTTCTGAATGTCATTTATATATTAATACTATTTGGAACTCTAAACATTAAACAACACATAATAGTAATATTGAAACATAATCAGCCTCATATGTATGAATATTTTAGGTGGTATATGTCTACCTAGAGATGGCAACGGGTCAGATTTTTGGTCAATTCGATTCGAAAATATGCATCCTCCACTTGAACTAGACTCAAAAATTTTATACTTTCCGCTTGACCCGAAAAATATATACCCTCCACCCGACTTCGACCTAATCCAAATTTTTAGAGTATAAATCCAACCTGACCCGACATAAAATAATGACTTAATTACAATAATAAAAAACTTAAGGAAATAATATTATTATCCTCGAGTCGAGTCAGGTTGGAGTTTTTTTAACCTCCACCCGAACCCAAATTTTTTTTTTTAAAAAAATCTGACCCTGTCGGGTCGGGTCGGAACCTGTTCGATTCGGGTTAAATTGCCATATTTATGTCTACCTTGAAATCTGAATATTTTATGTTGGTTATTTATTTTATTTATAAAGTACATCCTGAAATTTTATTTATGTCTATCCCACATAAAATAATTCTATTATTAATATATATGTACACCCTAAAAATTATTTTTGAATCTGCTACTAAACATAATTTGTAAAATATGTTTTATACCATCAATTTTATATTTAATATATATTAAAAGGAGATGGTATTAGCATTAGCAGTGAAATATTTGGATAAATATCTATGGTTGATTATTTTTTATTTTTTATTTTTTACTTTTTATTTTTTATTAACTTTTAGAAGAAATCTTTTGTACATATAAAAACTCGAGCTTAAAATTTATACAATTATCACTTACCGTTTATTTATTAAGTTTAGTTGTTTAACTCATATATTTTCAGTTTTTTAATATATATATATATAGGAAAGAGAATGCTCTGAATTCCCTATTTCTAATATTTGTAGGCCTTTTCTCATTCTCTTTCCCTTTCCCTTTCCCTTTCCCTTTCCAGATAGGGAAAAACCCTAAAGAACCGTTTACACCCCCAAGTAAGTTTTCTCTCTCCTCTCACTTCCGTCCCCTTTTTTTCTTCTTTATTTTTTGCCCCTTTCTCTCTCTGCTTTCTCTTTCCACCAATTTTGAATATAAGGGTCCTTTCTCCTTTGTTGCACCATTTTGTTTGAGCTTTGAGCATGGATTTTTTTTAAAGTGATCTGGGATTTTTTAATCAACTTTTTATTCGAAGTTTTTTCAAGCTGTAATTGTTAGATATGATTATGGGGTTTGATACATGTAATATGTGTGCCTTGGGTAAATGTGGCGATGTAGGAATTAGTTTGGATCTGAAAGTTTCCATTTTTCTGTTGCGTATCTATAGATTTCGATTCTGCTTCTTTGAAATCTTATATCTTTTTCCTATTTCTGCTAAATATATTTTGTTCCCTATGGATTGAGATTTTTGGTTTCCATTTCTTGGATCTGGGAAAATGTAAAGGCTGCCATTATGAAATTTAGCTCATGGGAGGTGGGTTTTTCGTTTAGATTCAGAAATTCTCGCCTCAGGTTTTGTTTTGACTGTTTCTGTTTTCTTTGGCTTCATGTGTTATATATGTAAATGGGAATGCTAGTGGGATTTGAATTGCATTGATGAAACCAGTCAGTTACTGGCTAAGTTTATTCTGTTTGTGTTGTTGATTATATGTTGTAGCTTAATGGACGACGATGCGTTGAATATGCGTAATTGGGGTTACTATGAACCATCTTTTAAAGGACATCTTGGTCTTCAGCTCATGACTAGCATGGCTGAGCGGGACACGAAGCCCTTTATTCCCGGTCATGACCCCAATCTCATGGTTACTCCCAATTCCGCCTTTAACCCGAGGGACTGCATTGTTTCGGACGCACCTATCCCCATACACTACGTTCGGGATACTTGGATTAGCCAGAGAGAAAAGTATTTCAGCATGATGCCGCCTTCCACTGCTCCTAGTTACGGCATTCTTCCAGAAACTTTGGCAGCTCATTCATTGCCGATTTTGCAGCTACCACCTCCTGATACGTCAACAAGAGATGAGAGGGTGGTTGGTAGAGTGGAAGAGCCACCGGCCAGTCAGGAAGACTTACAATCGAAGAAAAGGCAGGGCGGGGGTGGCCCTAAGACACCAAAGGCCAAAAAGCCTAGGAAGCCCAAGGATGACACCAATTCTACTGTTCAACGTGTGAAGCCGCCTAAGAAGAGTATGGATATTAAGATAAACGGGTACGACATGGATATTTCTGGCATTCCAATTCCTGTTTGTTCATGCACTGGAACCACCCAGCAATGTTACCGATGGGGTTGTGGTGGTTGGCAATCTGCCTGTTGCACCACAAATGTATCCATGTATCCTTTACCAATGAGCACCAAAAGGCGGGGCGCAAGGATAGCTGGCCGGAAAATGAGTCAGGGGGCATTCAAGAAGGTCCTCGAGAAACTTGCTGGCGAAAACTATAACTTCAGTAACCCTATCGATTTGAGGACTCATTGGGCAAGACATGGTACCAACAAGTTTGTCACTATCCGGTAGATTCAGATTGGTGGTAGTGATACTGGGGCTCCATTGCATATGGTCTGCTTTACCTGTATATATCACTACGGCCTTCTGCGGAGTTCTTCGGTGCCTTGCGGCTCCTGAATTTCCCGAATCGTAACAATGTTTTAAAATTCAAACGTCATTAGTTTTCCTTTATGATTTTGTGGTTTAAGAACATCAGTTTATTTTGGTCATTGACATTCAAGTTGTGGATCAGGTTTTATTTTCATTTGTCTGGTAATCTCCTTTCGTCAACTCAGCAGTTGTACGTAAGACTGGTAGTTAAATGCCCTCCTTTCCTTGGCTATCTTCTTAACCGACCTCAATGGCATATTTTTGGTTGTTTCATTTATCTGCATGGAATACATAAAACTTGTTTGGAAGTGTTAACTATAAGATCTCATGTCATTGTACTGCATGTATTTGGTAAAATCTTAGAAAAATACGTATGAATGTAGGAGAAATGAAGTTATTTTTGTTGAAGTTTTTTTTTCAAAACAATTTCTACTCGGAGGGTGAAGGAGAGTTTTTGTTCCTAATGGGGTATTGAATCGACAATTTAGGAGAGAATGAAAGTGTCATATAAGAGCATTTTAACATGTCACTATTGGGCTATAATTTTTGACATGGTGATGTGGATAGATCTTTCTATAATTATAATGACAGACTGATGGATGAAACAAGATCGTTTTGACATGGTCATTGATGTCCAAAAAGACATTGTTTTAGACGCTAATTGTTTTCATCGCTACTAGCAATCAATCATTATTTATCACCAATCATTACTCATGGAAAGATCGATATTAAAATATTCACATTTCATTTATCTTTCTTCTCATCGAATTGGTTCTCCATGCAAAATTAACGAAATTCATCGAAAGGTTCGACGTGCTAATACTCTGGTCTCCTCCGATGGTTGTTCAATGATGTTAGTTTTGAAGTATCTCGTTCGTCTTATCTAAATAATACTTCTCACCATTCAAATTTTCAAACAAACACCCAAAACTCCTAAAAACTGATTTTTTTTTTGTATAATTTAGTAGATTTTGAGTGTGTCCCATGAAAAATCAATTATAGTAAAAGAAAGAAGAATGAAAGATCAACATTTTGATACCGATCGGTTACAAATGACAATTCTTTCACAATGACGGTAAAAAAATTGCAATATCAAAAAGTGAATTTTTAACAAGTGTAGTAGCAAAATAAATATACTCTTAAAGTTTAGTGCCTATAGCATTGTTATTTTGACATTAATAATCGTACCAAAATGATCTCATTTTGTACATTCTATCACCTCATTTGGATTTTAATAATTTATGTCAACCAAAGTTTAATGTTTTAATTAGATCAATTGAAAGTTCAACTTAATAAACGATACACCGTCTAAAATTTAATGGTATGTAGTGTATTTTACCCAAAACAAAATAAACCAAAACATACAGGGAAAGAACATATTTTTTTAAACTTAGATCTAACCCTTTTGTTTTTTTATTTAGACTTCTCCAAAAAGAATTGATGGAGTGTTAATGTTCCAATCAGGGTTTCAAAAAACGGTATGGGACTGCGATTTTGTCCGTGATATAGCAGTTTCGTCGCTGTCCGAGTTACCCGCGACGGCCGCAATAGCGTCCGCGACGACCGCAGTAGCGCCCGCGACGGCCGCAATCACAGGAAATCCGAAATAATCGAAAACGCGTCCGCGATTTGAAACCCTAGTTCCAACTGCTAAAAACTAATTAAATCTGGAAGTTGATAATGATTATAAACATGTGCATCGTGAACGGGTACAAGAGGTAGTAGTAGATCTTTAGCAGCAGCAACATCTCCTCCTGCAACAATTTTGATTTCATTTGCATATTGTTGTTTGTTGATGTTTATGTTTTCTTCGTCAAAAACCACCCATTTGTCTGTAATTATCGTTTTCAAGGTCCCCTTTGTGTGTTCTTCCAAAACTGTTGCCATTTCCATCTGGTTCTTCTTCTTGAAACATTCGTTGCTGTCCCTTGATGTCTTGTCCGAAACCGAAGCCCCATCGATTATTCTCTCGAGTTCTTTGACTTCTTCTTCGGGAATCTGACTGACCGTGGGGAATTGACCAGTGTTTGAGACTCCTTATTCCTTGCAAAACTCGAAGAAGTGGGAAAGCTCATCTTGTTTGCTAATGGAATATATCCTCAGCAAAACCTTTGCGATGTCGCTGCAAATTATGCCGTAGACGTCGAATATCTCGACGATGACACAATCCATGGCTTCCAGGATCAATCTAACCTTCATATTCTCCGCTCCTGGCTTGATTTGGAGCAACGAATCAAGCAAAGATTGCCATGTCTGCAGTCTCAAAAGCTGTTGCACCATCAACGAACGATCCTCGCCTTTCCTTTTATTGTTATCTTGATCGAACAAAATGGCAGCCTTTTGATCAAGAAACGCGAAGTATTCACGGATGATACTATTGAAACCCCAGGATTTGTTTGGCTTCGAATGTCCGTCGCTAAAACTCGAAAGATCAAACGGTAAACGCGGCATCATTTCCACGACCGGCACCTTACAATGAAAAACGCCATGCATGAGCATCAACCCTTTAATGGCCACAACCCAACTCCGAGTCTTCTCCATCCTCCTCGACAACGCCCACGCAATAGGGAGTAGACTAAACGGCGACGTTCGGATCCACGAAAACACGACCTGGGCATTCCATTTATCGATGCAGTATTCATCGTGGCTTGTGGCCTTTATAATGGCTGCCTCAAGATCAGGGTTTCTAAAGGAATGCCTCCTGGAAATATAGACCACCACAATGCTATTCTTATCTTTGATAGCACCAACGGCCTTTTTCCAGAGCTTCATGTTTCCCAGAGCCGACTCGTCGCCGGTTTTGAGGGGAGCCTGGGCTGTGTTGAAACTTGAGAGCCCTCCTGACTTTTGTTGTTTCTTTTCTTTTTATCGTCAACAAGAATTTTGGGTTCAACAAACTGAAAACCAACAGTCTATGATTGGAAAATTGAGCAGTGATTTAGCGATGACTGCCTGTATTGCACTTTGTTGGCATATATTTCAAGATAAGTTTATAGCATCTATTTTGGGAACAAATGGCCAAAATCATGGGCTATAATTGTTCTTATGTTTATATTTATACCATTCAAGTAAAACATGACACTGAATACGATGAATCGGATTCGGATTGTACTAAAATATGTGCATGTACATTACAAACATATGTTTCAAACGATGCATACATACATTAGACCTTAAAATATAAGCAAAATCCAGGAAACATGAAAGCAAGGCCAGAACTACTACTAGTAGCAATGCTATCTATACAACATACAACGCCAGAAAGTGAAAACAAGTTAAACACGGTTTTCAAACTAGTTTCTTTTCCTATAGGTTTTGTTCTCTCCCTATCCTCGAAGGAAAATATCGTTGTTCATCTCATTCGAACCTCGAATGTCAGTCACTTGTCCTGTTCGACTCCTACCAATTCACAATCCATACACTAATCTACCATACCCTTTCTTTTGTATTCACAACACAAGGTCCGCTGCAACAATCCAATCTACATTTATTGCAACTGTAACATCGTGTAACCTCTTCCTGCGATTTAAACAGAATTTCTTTCAAGGGACCGAACGGATCAACGTTAAAAGTGAAGAAAAATAAAGGTGGTCAACGGCGTAAGCCAAACGTACCATTTCTGACTTCCTTAGCTATGTGGGGGAGACCCCAGCTCCGAATCACATACGGATGTGTACGTAGAAACTGCATCTTCCTTTGTTATAGCCACAAAGTTCAGAGGTGCTGTAGACAACCTTCTCTTTTCCTTGAAGTAGCCATTTTGACGTCCTGAGTACGATCGTGGTGTAAGCAGGTCAGGTGTTGCTCCTCCCACCGAGCTCCGACGTGGGGTACTGGGAGTCATGGATCCATTTCCATTTGCTCGATAACCAACTGTCTTTCTGAAGCTGTTACTTCTCCTTGGACTAGGTTTTGACCCATAAATCGCTTCTCTCTCTGTCAGAAGCAGATCTTGGATCTTCTTTTGGTCCTGCGAAACGGAATAGGCACGAAAATGTTTATGCATGTATTTAGCGGTAGAGATCGATGCTGATATCCAATGTGACTCACTTGAAAATGGCATTTAGCATATAAAAGTCGCACTAAACAATTTAGAAGGGACCTAAGGAACTCATCAATAATATTTACACAAGCATAAAGCAGATCTAAAATTACCCTGCATCTCTTTTTTTCCTCTTCTTTTTGTTTCCTTGTTAGTTTGTAGTCTTCCAGTATCCACACTAGTAGCACCTATTTTACAAACAAGCTTATTCAGAACCAATTCTAAACGATAATGGCTGTCCGAGTTTACAGAAATTTGAGCTGCTAAAGAACTACTGACCCCATCATACAGACACAAAGTCTTTTTTTCTTCTTCCCAAGATAGTGTTCGATTGATCAGATCATCCACAATTGCTGCATAGGGTACCCTTATTAGCTCAATAATACAAACGTATATGTCAATTAGAAGAAGAATAAGGAGCATAAATACCAGGAATTTTAGTTACAGTTATTCGAGCTTTTTCTGCACGTTTAAGATTAATGTGTGCACCTCGCCCTGCGTTGTACCGGTTTACATCCTGAAATTCAAAATGAAGATTAAACAAAAACGCTTTAAAAATTTATACAGAAAATCACTGGCCAACGTACTTGTATTTAGTCTACAACAAGCAATATTGAAGAGAAAAACGTAGATTAGGAGAACACACGAGATACACATAACGTTTTCTTACTTGATTGTAGTCTTCAAGCCAATTTTCTTCTTCACATGCCACAAGCAATCGGTCTATTCTATCCATTATTTCTTTTCGATTCAGAGCTTCATCTTTAGCTTTAGTTATCTGTGCTTCAATGTTTGCTAAAAGCTCAGAAGGGTCTACAAGACCTGCACAACATAGCAATATCCATCACTAACCATGTTAGCAGCAAGTAAAATCAAAAGAGAACTTGTCTAAACGCAAGACATTGTTGCAAAGAAACACGAGACGAATACCAGAATCAATCAATGCATTAGATTTCTCGACAGAAGTACTTGCATCGGGTTCAATATGAATCTTTCTGCAGATATCTTCCAATTCTGCTCTTCTTTTCATAACAAGTTCTTTCATTCTGCTAGCTTTCAATTTGGTAAGCCTCTCGACCTCTGCTGATGCCTGTCGAAAAATATAAAAATTTGAGCACCTATATTCCAATAATTAACAAAAATTCAGATTACTACCACTGTCCAACCTGTTCAATCATTTCGGTTGAAAGAACACCTGGTTCAGTGATTTCAGGTTCTGATAATCTAAGAATAGAAGTGGCCCTCGAAAAAGCATTCCTCTCGGCTTCGGGGGAATCCATCAGGTTCCAGAGTTCAAATAGTTCGGCCGCAACATCCCTCAACTTCATTTCAGAAACTTAGTTTAAATTCAATTTTTTCACAAGAAAAAACTACGAAAGCTACTGGAAGGTATAAAATACCTTCAGGATTCGGGTTCTTCTTTCAGTTTTCAGCTTGTTAATGGTCTGCGCTAAACCTTCAAATGCACCATTGCTGATATTCGTTGACTGTTCCTGGTTTGTCCTTTGCAAGCTGGGATGCACATCGCTTACGATCTGCGTAAAATCCAATCCTAGTACCACACGTAACAAATGTAGACACCTATTTTTGTCCGGGTCGAAAAAATATTAATTATTATTATTATTATTATTATTTATATTATTATTATCATTAATATTTTAATTACATTCATTATTACATTTTACAGGCTAATCCCCAAGCTCAAACAATAAACCCAGAAGCCCAATCGAGGCCCAAAGCAACACAGGACCCAAAACCCAGTAGGTTCAGTCGACCCGATTGATCCGAACCAACCCAAGATTCGACCCAGTTCAATTGACCCGACCCGAGGCAAATAAGGTTTCACAACCCTAACCGTAGCTAACAACCACTCGCCGCCTTCAACGTTCAAGTTTCCCCAGATCGACACGTGAGCTCTACCGACCCTCTCCCCATACGCGTGAGCCGTCGCCGAGCACTCCTGAGCCGCCGGCGTCATCAACGTAGTCCGAACAGTGCCTAATATCACTCAAATCAGAGGAAGTCAACCAATGTCAGAAAACCCCAAATAAAATACCCTAAATCTTGATTTTTCGGGATTCAACCTACTCAAAAATCAGAAACCCATGCTCCTACGAGAAGCCTTCATTATTAATACCCTAAAACCATCAAGCAACCATAAATAAAAACGAGGACAGAGAAAAGAAAAAAGAAACCATTCGGTGAGGATAAAAAAACTAGGAGAGCCATTTGATAAGAACCAGAGAGGAAAAATAGGGGATATATATTCGAAACCCAACTAAAGAAAACCCTTCATCCCATTGGAATCAAACGCGAAAAGAAAAAAAAAGAGGAAAAGAGGAACATACCTTGATTCGGGGTGTACAAGGAAGCCGATAGATCGCCTATTTCCAGAGCTTCGAGAGGTAATCCCTTAGATCTATGGATTTAGGGGCGGTTTTAGGCTAAAGGATGATCGGTTTTGAGTTGAGGGTGATGAGAGGAAGACTTTTGGGGTGATTTTCTCTCCCCGATCGTTGTCAGCCGCCGTGATCTCCGTTGACGGCAACCATTGCCTTCTTCTCCGACGAGGGAGTTTGAGAGAGTTTTTAACTCTATCTCCCTCTCTGGTTTTGCTAAAATGAAAGAGTGAGGGGGAAATGAGAGAAAAAACCTCATTTTGGGCTTAAATACTATGAGCGAAATGATGTCGTTTTGGTATTCACCCACTCCGTGTTTTTCAGGCTTGGGGATAATAGCCCTTTTGGTTCCTCTGATTTTGTAATCTTATTTTTCAACTGTTTAATAAAGTTCAATTTATTTGACTTTGAGCATTTACATTTCAACATTTACGTTTTAGTCATGTTCTTACTTATGTTGTTATTTATGTTAATATTTGACTTTGGGCACAATATTTGTAATTATTTCAATTTAGTCATTGATTTAGTGTGGTATGTATTTTTGCTGATATTTAATTTTGGTCATGATATTTATAATTATTTTATTTTAGTCTCTGCTGGATATTTGGTCTAATTACTGTTTGATCCTTTATGTTTATGTTTGTTTCATTTCAGTCATGTATATTATTTATGGGATATTTTTAGTTCTAGTGCTTGTAATGTTTAATATTTTTTTATTTTGGCTTTGTTTTTTATGTAATTACTTTTCAGTCCTTTAAGTTTCTTTTTTTATTATTTTAGTCCTTTAAGTTTTTGTTCTTATTATTTTTAGTCCTTTAAGTCTCTGTTTTTGTTATTTTGGTCCTCAAGTTTCTGTTAATCATATTTTGGTCCTTTAAACTTTTTTATTGTTCTATTTTAATCCATTATGAATGTATATATTTAACATGCTGCATATTTTTAGGTATAACATTAAATAAATGTTATTATTTTATGTTGTAAATATTTTATTTTACATTTCTCATCACATTTGTTTCTATTATATTTCCTTAAATATTAATATTATTCTAATATTTCAAGAACACGTATGCGTAGAATGAGCGTGGAAAACATCTCTTGGTCGAAGTGGTGCGATCCGATACGACATTTTAATGATATGCAGACTTGAAATAAAATCTAGTTTATTTTACTAATTAATATGTTTTATTCAAATGGTGTAATGTACGTTTCAAAATATCAATTTGTTTATTTTATGTAAATGACAATTTTCATTTCATATTCGATTCATGTTTTAAAATCAATAAGGAGGGAATATTCTTTTACTGATAAGAAATAGTCGAATTAGCTTTCCCTATGGAGGATTGCTAATTTCGAGATTTATTTTTGAATTAAAGGATTTTCCCTAATAATTAATTCGAAGCAAATTAATTAAACTACAATAATTGGATCATATTTTTATTTTATATTCGGTTTATAATTTCCACCATTTCGATAACGTGTAAGCGACACAATACCAATTTTGGGCGTTGTGGGGTGCTAATCTTTCCCCACGCGTAACCGACTCCGAAACTTGTTTTAATCGAATCTTTGTCAACCCATACCAACTTTTTGTCTTAAAAAATGAATTTTCTTAAAAAAAATTTTAAAAGACGTTTTTAGATATTCGACCTACCTAACCCAAAGGTCGATGGCGACTGCTTTTCAATTTAATTTCAATTAATCCAAAATCACCAATTTTTTCCAAATTAAAGTCATAATCATTTTTTAAAAAAAATATTTAATTATTTTATAAAAAAAATGGTTAGTATAGCTTGGCGACTCCACTGGGGATTTTTTTAGAGAGTCAGGATGTAAGTCACTTACACATTGTCGTTGTGGTGGAAATTATGAGTTCGAGTCTTTAGTTAACTTATGATCTGTTTATTGAAGTTTTTAATTGCTTCATTTTTAATTGGCATAACAACATTTACATTTTTGTTTTTAGCTCCGTCCAAGTTTTTATCGAGTTTTTTTCTTTTTCGTTTTTGAGTCAAAGGTAGGTACGTTCCTCCTCACACACATCACTTGCATTTGCATAACATAAGCTCTATATACGAGCTTCCTTCCAAATAAGTCGGGACGATTGATTTACTCTCGTAAGAATTTATTATTTGTATGAGTTTTAGCAAATAACCCATGGGATACATACTTTATACCTTCGTAGGGATTTATTCCTCGTATGTGTATAAGGCATTGAATCCTCTTGAATTGAACTCTTTCCGTTCAAAACTTGTAATGAGTGAGGATCGAGGGTTTGACAGCCTAAGGGGGCAGCGACATCAAGGATAATTCGAGTACCATTTTCCTTTTAGAGCTAAAACCATGCATATAGTGAACCGTAGAACAGTTACCTTAGGTATAGTCATACCGACCCTCTGTCCGTCAATAAGTACCCAAAATAGGTGTACACAAAGGATGAGCATTTTTGAACCTTTCCTTTTTGCTTTAAATTCTGTTGAATAAAAGCATGCGAATTAGATACCATGCGGTTAGGATCATTTCCTTGAAATTAATCATTGTGGGTAGAAAACATGTCTGGGTAGGATTACTATCTAATAAAAGCATGATCGGGTATGTGTTATGTTTATCTGTAGATAACATTTTTAACTCTATTGATTATCTTGCTTGTACTAACTTATTTTTCTCTTTTGTTTGTGTTACTAACTCGTTTTTCTCTTTTGTTTGTGTTATTTTTCATCATTCTTTGCATTGTATTGCATCGTCATGACATAATACGAAAAGTGTTGATTTGCAAGGGGATATTCGAGAGAAAATTTTTACAAGAAGAGATAAAAAATTTCAATCCAGCAGTCGCGTACACAAACATGCATCGAGGGCTAAAAGAAGTTCAGAATACCAGAATGAGACTTGCTTGAAGATCCTGTACAACATTCGAGGCTGAAATAATGATCCATTGATCCAAGGAGTAATCCAGCAGTATATTCTTATATATGATCAATTCATCATTAACTGCCAAAGAGCGACACACTAATTTCAGCACCACCAGGGCAGTAACGGAGTTAGGTTACACAACGCTTGAGGGGCATCATTTTCGAGGACAAATCAAACTTAACATCTAAGTGAAGGCATCTCTGTAAAGCGGGCTATCTTGTAATGTGGAGGTTTTTATCTCTGGTGAAAATTGTTCTACGATATTCATCGTTGGGTTTAATATTTTTGCATCTCCATTTGTATCATTGCATTTTGCATAACATTCATCTAAGCATTTTTACATGCATTAATCATACCTTATGAGGACTTTGAGAAAGTGGTTCTAACTGTGCAACTGCATTCACACAACACTGAGAATGGATGAAAAATTTGAGAAATTGAAGAAAGAGTTGGAAGAGAGTTTGCAAAAGATACAAGCAGAGTGGGAGGTTAAAATAGAGCAGGAGAAAAAAGCCACTATGGATCGTATCTTGCAAAACCAAAAAGACCTAGTTGACCAAATGGTAACCAAACTGACTGGGTTTAACCAAGAAAGAGGCAAAGAGAAGATTTCCTCGACTAGAGAAGCATATAAATGTGTGATGGCACAGACTAGTCCACAACTGCTCATTTCGCCCGACAAGCTTCCAAGCCATCCAATAGGCTTCTCTGCCACTAAAACTCGAGCAATTGTATTATATCCTAAGGATAATTCTATTGATCATAACGTATCCGTTCCTAAGGCGATGAGAAGAGCCAAGAATGAGATCCTTGAGAACTAAAAATAGTAATACATATAGACATTTCAGAGAATGGGAGGACAAAGCTCTCGTAATGAAATGAATGTAACAAAACTAATCTTAGTTCCTGACGTAGTGCTTCCACCCAAATTCAAGATGCCCGAGTTTGAAAAGTACAATGAAACCAGTTGTCCTAACGCCCATGTCACGATGTTTATTCGAAGGATGACTGGATACACCAACAATGATCGGATGTTGATCCATTGCTTCCAAGACAATTTGATTAGACATGCTTCAAGGTGGCATAATCAACTGAGTCGTACTCAAGTCCACTTATGAAAGGATTTGGCTAATGCCTTTCTGGGCCAATACAAACACATAATAGATGTGGCCCCTGATCAAACCACGCTACAAAATATGGAGATGAAGAGTGGTGAGAGTTTCTGACAATATGCACAATGATGGAGTGATGTTGCTTCTCAAGTGCATCCACCAATGATTGAAAAAGAGTTCATCACTTTATTCATCGACACATTAAAATCTCCATATATCAACTACATGGCTAGATCTGCCACCAAGAGTTTCTCTGACATCATCATGTGTGGAGAAATGATCGAAACAACTATCAAGAATAGCCAGATAAGAGGCACTAGCCATACTGACATTATAGAAAGAGCTGAGATCAACATAATGGGATCTTACCTAGATAATATGGGGACTAGACCTCATAATATCTTTCGTGAAAAAACTCGCATTAATCCAATTCTGATGACATATGAGGAATTACTCCCAACATTAGTTGAGAAGAACCTTGTGACTCCATTTCGATCCAAACCAAGAGAATCCCCATATCCTGAAGGTCATGATATTAACACCATATGAAACTATCACATTGGGAGCTCAGAGAACTGTGGGGCATTGAAGCGCAAGGTCCAATATCTGATCAATTCAGGGGCATTGACGTTCAATGTGTAATGGGGGCGTTCTTATCGGGAGTCAGCTGGGGCATCATCAAAAGTTTTTGTTGCATTCTCATGCATGTCATCTTATTTGAACTTGTTTTTCTTCTTATGTTTAAATGTTTGTAAGTCACTTGATGTTCGAACATTTTCAACAAAATGTTTCCTTCTTAGGAAATGAACAATGAGCAAATTTCAATCTCGAAATTCTTTAAATATCATTTTAATTAAAAGCTTTTTAATAATTGAGGCTGTAAATATTTGAAAAATGATAAAATTGAACCCCAGCAAAACAAAGACCCCTTGATCCTAATCCAAAGTTACACTAGAATACATACCCTTTTCTTGAAGGAACCAAGCTAGCTCTCTCATCGTATATACAGTCAATCATCTTGGCATTCAGGTATGTGTTAGGAGCAGAAAAAATGAGGCAACTAGCAATTGAAATTACAAAACTAATTGGTTATACTTTTGTTAATGACATTTAATGATGATCATGATCTTCTCAGATGGAATGATCAAGTAGGCGAATCTAGTTTAGGTCAATTGCTTGGGAATTGAATTTTAACGATGAGATTTTTCGACCTTCAACGGACACTGTGTAACATCCTCAATATCGAGTTAGTGATTAAATTGTAAAGTTTCAGAATTTGGTGATTAAAGTAGAATAATCGAATAATTTAATGAGTTATATAGGAAATGTTGTAAAGGATTGAAGTGTAAATAAGAAGAAAGTGAAGGACAAAATGGTTATTGGCAAGGGGAAATAATTTAATTGTTATGGTTATATATGTTTCCACGTGGAATAGGGTGGAGAAGGAAATAAGCTTCCAGAGTTCTCTTCTTCTCTCCATACGTGAAGGCTCAAAGCAAAGGTGAGTTTTCTTATGAGCTGATTATTAGCTGAAATTTAAGTTTGGTTTTGATCATTAGATGCTAATTAAGCTTAAGGAAAGCTTAATTTGTTCTAAAACAACAAGATAATGGAGTTAGGAAGGATTAAAGTAAGGAAGTGAATAAGTGAAATCTTGATAGAAAGGTATTAATTAGATTTCAAGACTAAATTTGACTTGTCATTAGTGGAATTAAGGAATAAGAAGTGTTAGAATGAGAATTAGAACATGTTTAAAATTGAGTGTGATTCTTGAATGTCATATAAAGAAATAAGATTTTAAGTTTAAGGAAGTGATTATTGAGTATGAATGAGTGTAAGTATATGTATGCAAGTTAGGGATATTAAAGGAGGTAAAGTATGAAGAGTTGAGCTGAAAAGAGAGTGACTTTCGTGCTCAAAATGACATTTCTAGGCTAGGGGTATCGATACCCATTCAACAGGTATCGATACCCTCTTAAACGAAAAATAATAACAGAATGTAGGGAGGGTACCGATATCCCAGTTGGGTACCGATACCCTCTTGAATGAAAAACTAACTGAATGCAATTAGGGTATCGATACATAGTAGAGGGTATCGATACCTAGTAGAGGGTACCGATACATACCTTAATTAAAAGATGAAAGTAGTATTTCTTTTGGTCTAAGAAGTGATAGATTAGAGGATATCAATTAGAATTCTAATATGGATCCATATATGATTATGTAGATACTAAACGTAATCTCGTTCCGGAACAATCGAAGGATTATGATCAATTCAAAGCAACAAGGCTAAGGTGAGTGCATACTAGAGATGTATTTCAAAGGAATTATGACTTGTGATAAGTCTATTCCTATGATTAATAATTATAGCATAGTCATTACAAACATGCATACATTATAGTCTTTATTAAACATGCAGAAGTCATATATGTTGACATATGATTCGATACATGTTATATGATTTATGTGAATGTACTCAATTATTTATGTTATATGATATGAGATTAATCGTTACATGTACATAGGAAAGGTGATAAAAGAAAATATATATGTGATTACAAGGAAAGTGATACAAGTACATGGTTATATGAAATATAATATTAATGCCCATGTTATGTAATGTGAGACCTATATGTATAGTTGGCATACGAAGAGTCGAGGGTTTCATAGGTCATTTGGGATAACTCATAAGTCTTTCGGGACATATTCACAGGTCCTTCGGGACAAATTTCATAAGCCACTCAGTGGGAATTATACGAGCTATGGTGACAGCAGATGTGCACAACCTATATGTACTCGAATACCTTAAGTTCTCAGTATATACATGAGCCTATAAATAATATGAAAAATGTATGTCTTGCATTATAGGTTATCATATTAATGTTGTTCATAGCGAAGTATATGAATGAAATGGAATTGTGAATGATAATAATGATTGTATATGAATAACATGTCACATGTTCATATGCATAAGAAATGCATTATTATAGATTTATGCCTCACTAAGTCTATGACTTACCGTGTAAGTGATTTATACGTAGGTACAAAAAAGCAAGAAGACCGGTCTTAGGAGCAGTAGAGCAGCATATCGTCATTTGAAGATTAGATCAGAAGCACCTTATATAGTATGTCTGCTTATGTAATATATATATGTTGGCATGTAAAGAGAGTCATATAGTATGTACGCTCTGATCGAGATGTAATGTTTTGAATTTAGTATGTAAATATGGTTTTATATTAATAAAAGTTTTTAAATTTACTATTGTTTTTATAAATGTACAAGCTTTGAAAAGTCAATGTGACACATCAGATTCGTATTCGGGTTGGTTACAGGTTGGGGTGTTACATTTAATGGTATCAGAGCTACAGTTTAGTCGATTCTCGGTATAAACTGGAGTCCAAAGTGTCTTAAAAAGTGTGCATGCTAATATAGTAGTAAGAACTTCTGATCTGATAAGAATAATGAGTATGTTGTTTAGCTAATATAGATATTTGGTTATGTCTTATTAGATGTTCGAACAAGATAGCTCCCAAAGTGAAGCGGGGGATGAGATATTAGCGGAAAGTAGTAATTCACCTGCCCTGACCAGGCAAGGTGAAGAACAGGCACCTTCTGGAGTGCCTGTAGCTGATCAAGATACGTTTTTCAGGACGTTGGACGCGGTATTGGCGCGTTTCCAACCTCCTGTTACTTCAACTCCGAGATTTAATGATGCAAAAGAGTTGAAGGGTTTACGAGCTCCAGAGTTTCGAGGTGAAGCCGAAGAAGGTCCTATTACTGCGGATCTTTGGCTCAATGACGTGAAGATTATGTTAAAAGGACTCCACTATTTTGATGTAGAGAAGCTTGACGGAGTAATCTCCTTGCTTTGTGGGCAAGCGAGAATATGGTGGACAAATGTCACATTGAGGATGGCGAGTAATCGTGTAACATGGTCTCTATTTCTAGAAGAGTTTCGACACAAGTATATAAGGGACCAGTTCATTAAGCAAATGAAGCAAGAATTTCTGAACTTAAAGAAAATGAATCGTACGGTGTATGAACACGAGTGTGAGTTCAATAAACTAAGTTGCTTTGTAGCGGAAAGATCTACTTCAATGTCTCAGAGGGGACGAGGTAGAGGTAAAGGAAGAAATCTGACAGAATCTGCTACTCAACAGGAGGTTTGATCCTCTGCTCGGGTATATAACCTCAAAACCAATGAAGACCAAGATGATCCAGAAATTATAACATGTACATTTTTACTGTGGGATAGATGTGTTATGGTATTGATTGATCCGGGATCTACCTATTTATACATTAATAGTAAGATAGTGAAATAATTGAACATTCCATTAGAAGACACAAGTAATGAATTTATAATTACTAATCTGTTAGGGAACAGTGCTCGAGTTAATAGAAGGTGTCGAGGGTGTTCTATACGGATTCAGGGAATTAAATTCCCTGTTAATCTAATGGAATTACCTTTTGACGAATTTGAAGTGATACTGGGAACGGACTGGTTATACAGTTATCATACAAATGTCGATTGTAGATTAAAGAGGGTAACACGAGTCAACTTAGATGGATTAGAAGTGTTAGTATTCAGTGAATGATGAAATCCATTGGCCACTGTTATTTTTGTGATGTCAGCAAAGAAGCTATTACTGCAGGGATGTCAGGGGTTTATTGCCAATATGCTGGATGTGAGAACTAAAGAGAAGGGGATTGAGGAAATTCCCATAGTTCGAGAATTTCCTAATGTATTTCCTGCAGAGTTACCAGGTTTGCCTCCTGATAGAGAGGTGGAATTACAGATCGAGATAATGCCGGGAACTGTACCTATTGCTATGGCACCATACAGAATGGCTCCAAAAGAGTTGCAAGAATTAAAGATTCAGTTGCAGGAGTTATTAGACAAGGGATTTATAAGACCGAGTGTTTCGTCATGAGGAGCTCCAATTTTGTTAGTCAAAAAGAAGGATGGGTCAATACGTCTCTATATCGACTACAGATAGCTCAATAAAGTAACCATTAAGAATAATTATCCTCTCCCTAGGATTGATGATTTATTTGATCAGCTGAGGGGAGCTGCGATCTTTTCAAAGATTAACTTGCAATTGACATATCATCAACTGAAAGTTCAGGAGAAAGATATTCCAAAAATTGCATTTAGAACGCGGTATGGCCACTATGAGTTTATTGTGATGCCTTTCGGAGTTACAAATGCACCAGCTGCTTTCATGGACTTGATAAATCGAATTTTTGAACCTTATTTGGACCAATTTGTAGTGGTGTTTATCGATGACATATTGGTGTATTCAAAGACAAATGAGGAACATAGTGCACATTTGAAAATAGTCTTGCAAACTCTTCGAGACAAAAAGTTATATGACAAGCTATCCAAATATGAGTTCTGGTTGAATGAAGTTATATTTCTCGGACAAGTGATTTCTGCAGAAGGAATTCGAGTGGATCCTCAAAAAGTAAAAGATATCCTTGAATCGGACGTTCCCAAGAATGTATCTGAAGTTCGGAGTTTTATGGGACTTGTCGGTTATTATCGAAGGTTCGTTAAGAACTTTTCGATGATCACTCTACCATTGACCAAGTTGATGAGAAAAGGTGTAACATTTATGTGGACCCCTAAATGTCAAGAAAGTTTTGATATATTGGAAAAGATATTGACAAAAGCTCCAATATTGGTTCAATCGGAGTCTGGTAAAAACTATGTGGTCTGTAGTGACGCGTCCCCTAATGGTTTGGGATGTGTGCTAATGCAAGAGGGCAAAGTGGTAGTGTATACGTCGAGGCAATTAAAACCGTATGGGAAGAATTATCCTACGCACGATCTGGAAATGGCTGCAGTAGTGTTCGCTCTTAAGATCTGGCATCACTACTTATATGGTGAACGATGTTACTTGTACACAGATCACAAGAGTTTAAAGTACCTGATGACTCAGAAAGAGTTGAATTTAAGGCAAAGGAGGTGGATAGAATTTTTAAAAGATTATGATGTTATAATAGATTTCCATCATGGAAAAACAAATGTAGTAGCGGATGCTCTAAGCCGAAAGACATTTACAACCTTGCGAGCCCTGGATGTTAGGTTTTCCTTGAATAATGATGGTGCTCTATGTGCGGAATTAACCCTCCAGCCATCATGGATAAATAGAGTTAAAGAATTGCAAGCTAAAGATAAAAAATGTTCAAAGAGATTACAGCAAGTAAAGAATTGAGAACTTATTGATTATGAGATCAAAGTCAATGGGAATTTGTATTATCAAGGGAGGCTAGTGATTCCAGATGATGATGAATTGAAGAAAGACTTGTTAACAGAAGCTCACTATAGTCCATTGACTATGCATCCAGGAGGAAATAAAATGTATATGGATCTCAAGAGTCGATATTGGTGGCCTGGAATGAAGAGAGAGATTACAAAATTCGTATCCAAATGTTTGACTTGTCAGCAAGTCAAAACTGAACATCAAGTTCCGTCCGGATTATTACAACCCATGTCGATTCCTCAGTGGAAATGGGAAAATGTAACGATGGCTTTATGACGGGGTTACCTTTGACTTTGAACAAAAGAGATTCAATCTGAGTGATTATAGATAGATTGACTAAATCAGCCCATTTCATTTCAGTGCGAGTAGATTTCTCCATGGATAAATATGTCGAGCTGTATATCAGAGAGATTATACGTTTGCATGGTGTACCTGTTTCCATTGTTTCTGATCGAGATCCTCGATTCACTTCGAGATTTTGGAAGTCATTTCATGGAACATTAGGAACCCGATTGAACTTCAGTACAACGTTTCATCCTTAGACAAATGGACAATCTGAACAAAATATCCAAATCCTAGAGGACATGTTGAGAGCTTGTGTGATTGAATTTAAAGGATCTTGGGAAAAATATTTGTCACTTGCTGAATTTGCCTACAACAATAGCTATCAGTCGAGTATTAAAATGGCTCCCTATGAAGCTCTATACAGGAGGAAGTTTCGTATGCCTTTGAACTGATATGAGCTTAAAGATCGAGAAGTTATTGGTCCTGAGTTGATTCAGGAAGTGGAATAAAAGGTCCAAATAATTCACAGTAATCTCAAAGCTGCAGCCGATAGACAGAAATCATATGCAGATCTGGAAAGGAAAGAAATTAAATTTCAAGTTGGTGATAAAGTGTTCTTCAAAGTGTCTCCATGGAAAAAGGTGCTGAGGTTTGTTCGGAGAGGAAAGTTGAGTCCTTGGTTTATTGGACCATATGAGATTGTAAAAAGAGTAGGACCAGTAGCATACCAATTGGCTTTGCCACCGGAAATGGAAAAGATTCACAATGTATTCTATGATTCGATGCTTCAGAAATATCGATATGATCCCTCCCATATTATAACACCAGAAGAGATCAAGGTGCAACTGGATTTGACTTATGAGGAAGAATCGGTTCAAATTTTAGCTCATGAGGTTAAGCAATTGAGGAACAAGAATATTCCATTAGTCAAAGTTTTATGGAGGAATCACAAGGTTGAGGAAGCAACGTGGGAACGTGAAGAGGATATGAGAAATCAATACCCATATCTCTTTACCTATTGAAAATTCAAGGATAAATTTTCTTAAGGGGGAGATTTGTAACATCCTCAATATCGGGTTAGTGATTAAATTGTAAAGTTTCAGAATTTGGTGATTAAAGTAGAATAATTGAATAGTTTAATGAGTTATATGGGAAATGTTGTGTAGGATTAAAGTGTAAAGAAAAAGAAAATGAAGGACAAAATGGTCATTGGCAAGGGGAAATAATTTAATTGTTATGGTTATATATGTTTCCACGTGGAATGGGGTGGAGAAGGAAATAAACTTCAAGAGTTCTCTTCTTCTCTTCTTTTCTCCATACGTGAATGCTCAAAGCAAAGGTGAGTTTTCTTATGAGCTGATTATTAGCTGAAATTTAAGTTTGGTTTTGATCATTAGATGCTAATTAAGCTTAAGGAAAGCTTAATTTGTTCTAAAACAACAAGATGATGGAGTTATGAATGATTAAAGTAAGGAAGTGAATAAGTGAAATCTTGATAGAAAGGTATTAATTAGATTTCAAGACTAAATTTGACTTGTCATTAGTGGAATTAAGGAATAGGAAGTGTTAGAATGAGAATTAGAACATGTTAAAAATTGAGTGTGATTCTTAAATGTCATATAAATGAATAGGATTTCGAGTTTAAAGAAATGATTATTGAGTATGAATGAGTGTAAGTATATGTATGCAAGTTAGGGATATTAAAGGAGGTGAAGTATGAAGAGTTGAGCTAAAAAGAGAGTGATTTTCGTGCTCAAAATGACATTTCTGGGCTAGGGGTATCGGTACCCATTCAACAGGTATCGATACCCTCTTAAATGAAAAAGAATAACAGAATATAGGGAGGGTATCGATACCCCAGTTGGGTACCGATACCCTCTTGAATGAAAAACTAATAGAATATAATTAGGGTATCGATACCTACCTTAATTAAAAGATGAAAGTAGTCTTTCTTTTAGTCTACAAAGTGATAGATTAGTGGATATCAATTAGAATTCTGATATGGATACATATATGATCATGTAGATATTAATTGTAATCTCGTTCCGGAACAATCAAAGGATTATGATCAATTCAAAGCAACAAGGCTAAGGTGAGTGCATACTAGAGATGTAGTTCAAAGGAATTATTACTTGTGATAAGTATATTCCTATGATTAATAATTATAGCATAGTCATTATGAATATTAATACATTATAGTCTTTATTAAACATGCAGAAGTCATATATGTCGACATATGATTCTATACATGTTATATGATTTATGTGAATGTACTCAATTACTTATGTTACATGATATGAGATTAATGGTTACATGTACATGGGAAAGGTGATAAAAGAAAAGATATATATGATTACAAGGAAAGTGATACAAGTACATGGTCATATGAAATATAATATTAATGCCCATGTTATGTAATGTGAGAGCTATAGGTATAGTTGGCATGCGAAGAGTCGAGGGTTTCATAGGTCATTCGGGACAACTCATAGGTCCTTCGGAACATATTCACAGGTCATTCGGGACAAATTTCATATACCACTAAGTGGGAATTATACGAGCTATGGTGACAACAGATGTGCACAACCTCTATGTACTCGAATACCTTAAGTTATCAGTATATACATGAGCTTATAAATAATATGAAAAATGTGTGTCTTGCATTACAGGTTATCATATTAATGTTGTTCATAGCGAAGCATATGAATGAAATGGAATTGTGAATGATAATGATGATTGTATATGAATAACATGTCACATGTTCATATGCATAAGAAATGCATTATTATAGATTTATGCCTCACTAAGTCTATGACTTACCGTGTAAGTGATTTATACGTAGGTACAGAAAAGCAAGAAGACCGATCTTAGGAGCAGCAGAGCAACATATCATCATTTGAAGATTAGATCAGAAGAACCTTATATAGTATGTCTGTTTATGTAATATATGTATGTTGGCATGTAAAGAGAGTCATATAGTATGTACGCACTGATTGAGATGTAATGTTTTGAATTTAGTATGTAAATATAGTTTTATATTAATAAAAGTTTTAAATTTACTATGGTTTTTATAAATGTACAAGCTTTGAAAAGTCAATGTGACACCTCGGATTCGTATTCGAGTCAAATACGGGTTGGGGGTACTACACATTGGACTATAACATGTTCTCCTCAACAAGCTTAAGAAGTTGAATCCATATACCAAATATATATATATATATATATATATATATATATATATATATATATATATATATATATATACAATAAAGTTGAGCTATTCCTCTAAAGAAATTGGTTATAGAGCAAACTCGAAAGCCCTGACTTTATAAATAGATTACATTGTGTCATAAAGCTCTGGTTTTGTAAAATGATTTTTATAACAATATTTATGTTTTATTTATGATACCATTCAATATGTTTGAAAAGGAAATGAACATTTTTGAAAATCAGGGGTTGCCTTGGTAGCCCAATGTGGCAGTTTAGGTCCAATCGAGTTTAGGGTGTTACATGTTCAACTTCTAAACCAAGTCTACATCCTCTACCTTAACATCCACACTAATGATTTCTCAAATCCACTAGATTTGCTTACCTTTAAGGACAAGGTGTAAACCTTAAAACATTTCAAGATCTATACCCAAAACCTTCAATACATACTCTCTTAATGAGTAAATACAAATAAATCAAACAAATGAGAAAACCTCATAAGGAAAATATGTTTGCACAAATTAAGCACTCACTCGATACACACTTGAGCAGAATAAACAATGTAGCTCACAAGTGTGTTTAAAAAAAATAACAAACTAAGCACAAAAGAAAACTTTGATGTTGAAAGGTTGGTTCAGTATGGTTCTTATTGGCCATGGGATGCTTTGACCTTTAATTTATACCCTCTCCATCAATTCTAGCTATTTGGAGTCGTTGGGGATCTTTATAGACATTACTTACAACCAAAAATAACATTTAGGGTGTGTTTGGTTCACGGAATGTAAGATTACCAGTGGGAATAAAAGATTACCAGGGAATAGGATTACTGGGAATGTTGTATTTTGTGTTTGGTTGGTTTAGCAGGAAGGTAAGATTACCGTGTTTGGTTAAACGAATAAAATATTATTGGAATGTATATTTGACCAAATTGTCCTTATTATATATTTGTATAATATTACAAATTATAAAATATTTATATATTTTCTTTAAAAATTAAATTCATAATATTTATATAATTTTTTTTACAAAATTAAAAATATAAAAAAAAGTTTAATGAAAGGGTAAAAAAATTTTTAACCCCTGAACTTCATATAAAATTTTAATTATAGATTTTTTTTGTAAATCTAAAATAATTTAAGGATAAATTTGTAATTTAACTTTCGTAGAATTTTTATTATTCAATGACAGAAGAAGGATATTTTTGAAAAAAAATAAAAATTTAAGGGCATTTTAGTCCAAAACGCCGGTAATGTTACAATACCTAAGGGAAGGGAGGTAATGACATTCCCGATAATATACCCCAAAAAATCTACTATTGGTAATAAAACATTACCGGGAATGAGATTCCCAGCCAACCAAACATGAGAATGTGAGATTCCCATCCCATGGGAATCTCACATTCCTTGAACCAAACACCCCCTTAAGGCACAAGGGATCAATCTTTTTTTTCCAAATAATTCTACCGTTGCAAGAAAGATATTGATTCTTTAAGGGAAGAGATCTTTCCTTTTTTATCAAGAGATCGATCCAATTGGTGAAGGGATTGATCCAAAACCTACGGGAATCAAAGGGATCGATCCTTTTGCTAAGGGATAGATCTT
Organism: Hibiscus syriacus; assembly: GCF_006381635.1. NCBI lineage: Eukaryota > Viridiplantae > Streptophyta > Magnoliopsida > Malvales > Malvaceae > Hibiscus > Hibiscus syriacus. Next base: position 3,202,878 of record NW_024063319.1, read on the forward strand.
TTGAACAAAAAATGTTTGAAAACTCGACTTTAAAGTACAAAAACAATTGAGTATGTTTTTGAAAAGGTTCTACTAAGTTGAAAACCTTTCTTTTCTTCCTTCTTCATCCTTTTACCCAATGTTCCTTTAGATTTTCTGTGAAGCTTTCAAGTCCCATGATTTCTTTGGAGAAAAAGTAACAAATGATGAAAAGATACCACAACAACAAGTTGTTTTTAAACAGACCATGACTATTGAAGAGATCACCAAAACAATACCATTGTTCTCAATCAAATTAACTCACTTATACCATTGAACAAGTATTCAACCAACCATCAGCAATAACGAATTCAATAAAAGTCAACAGATCAAGTCTCAGAAGGAGGAGTATGCACGTCTAAGTAACAACTAAATCACTACATCAGAATTCTCACATGTCCCTACTCTGCTCAAATTCACGTTAACTTTGATTTCTTACTTGAAAAACGCCCCAAATGCAAGAATCCAATCACCAAAACAGATTTGATTAACCAATTGTGAATCACCAACACAAAACTAATCTCAATAAAGCATAAGCATTAGACATACAACAATTGATATTCCAAATCAATTACCATCTAAAACTAAGAAATGACAGTGATCGAGACATGAATCAGTAATCAAGCACGAATGATAGAGGAGGCAACATGCATTTAGATAGAACCCGAAAACCAGACTCAACATATCTCATTGTAGAATTGCAACAATCGCCAGAAAACATGAAGCGATGATGAAGAAACTCCGATGTAGCGAACTATCAAATTTGTAACACTGCCAATGAAAAACCAACTGGCGTTCAAGGAACCTGATTCAACTCCGAGACTCTGATATGAAATAGAGGAAGTTCGACTGGTGAATCGATGAAGATAACAAACAATTAGAGATCCGATGAACCCGAAAAACAGACAAGATATCTGAGAGCAATTTTGCAGCAGTGATGGCAAAATCATCATCAACAACAAGAGCTGCAAGAGAATAACAGATGAATACGATCATTAACAGCGCTGGAAACAGTCATGATAACACCAACGAGTTCCAAGCAGCGGGAGAAAACAGTGTCACTACCGAACTCTCACAAACAAAACGTCAAACATGTAGTAGATGATTCCAAATAAGATCAGAAATGATAAATGCATGACAGAGCCATCACTATTTAACTCAAAATTCTTCAACACTAATGTTAAAGAAAAACTGGTGATAGAAGAGACAATCACCTCATGACACGATACATACGGCAGAAAAAGAAAAAGAAACAGGTTATGCTAGCGATGATATCAACAACATTCAATGAAGAGCAGAAGATGAAGAATAACACGGATGAAGAAAGACAGTGTGAAGAAAGATGATGGGAACAACAGTGGAAAAAGAAAGGTGGCGCGGAAGAAAGGCTTCAGGACCATTAGCAATTGATACCAATATTGATGCTCCGGCACAGAGGCCGGGCATTGTTGAACGACAATACTTAATGAAGAGAAAGGCAATAGGTGATAACAAACAAATGGGGGAGTAATGGGTTTTTTACTAACTATAGAGATGAATTACAATAGATGCTCACTTAATAGGAAACTTATGTAATATATTAAACCTTACTAATAAACTAACCAAAGTGTAACTACCCAATAACAACGTAATAAATATTAATTAATTTTATTAACTTCTCCTTGATAGAAGGAATAACATATAGCTCCCAACCTTAATCCAGTTGAGGAGGTTTTGATCGTGTCCTCCACACGAGGTGACTCTTGCTCTACATCGTGATCAACAACCACCTCTGACGAAACCACCACCGTGTGAGAATGGGAGATCACCATTATCTTTTAACCCAAAACACTAAACTAGAAGAGTTTTCCAATGGATAAGGGCTCAACGGATTGTTAACAGCTGGGATAGAATCATGAGAGGATAAAAAAGATTCTCTCACTCTAATCGAGAAAAGGATACCATCGCACACAAGTGAGATATTTTCTCTGATTACTTCCATATGACTCGATATAACTACGCTATGAGAGAGGAGACGATGGAAGGCAACGAGTAGTAACCTTATTCATGGATATTCTTCCATTGAAATTTTATTGGAAAGGTCTTTGGCAGTTGTTTGGAAGGCATGGAGAAGTATTAAATGCTTTCACTGCAATAAAAGTAGGGGGGAAGATTTGGCTTTGTAAGGATTAAGAATAGAATGGAGGCAGACAGAGCAATCGAGAAACTAATGGTCTTAATATCTGTGTGTAGAATCGTAGTGGTGCTTGCTAGGTTCAATAGGAGGGTAGGTGTTGAAAACAGTGTTTTGAAAATCGGATCGGATCGGCCGGTTCAACCGGGAACCGCTGTCTAGTCCGGTTCAATCTACATCGGTTGAACCACTATTAGTAAACCGGCCAGAACCGATGAACCGTTCGAACCGGACCGGCTGAAAATCGGAAAAAACCATCAATTTTTTTTAAATTAAACCAAACGACGTCGTTTGTTAAACGAGCCAAGTTGAACTCGAGTATTGCTGAGCTCGACTCAAACTTGAAAACTGTAAAAGTAAGCTCAATTCGACTCAAACTCACGAGCTAAAAATTATCAAGTTCAACTCGAACTCGAAATATAATATTGAAACTTGAACTCGAAAATGCTTGAACTCAAAAAAAATTTAGAAGCTCGCTTGAAGCCTAAAATTCGAGTTTGATTGAAGTGAAAGAATAGTTCACTCAATGCTCATCAAAAGGCTCCATGATTTTAAATGTCAAATTACCTCTATTATTTATATAAGTTAGTTTGGATGTTCTTCTATGTTTCTTAGTCATGTGTGATTGTTTTGTTCTCATATTTTTACTCTTTAGACTTTTGGGATGTTCTTCTATGTTTTTTAGTCAAGTGAGATTGTTTAAAAAAAATTAAACCAAACAATATCATTTTGTTATGATTTTTTTAATCTCAAATTTATTTTTTAATTATAGTTATATAATTATATTTATTATTTAATATGTTTTACCTTAAATATTATGTTGTAGTTAATTTGAATCATTTTGTTTCACTTGATTTTATGGTTTTTAACTTATATATGTTATGATTTGCTTTGAATATGACTTGTGATATAAAAAATTATTTTTTATTAAATATTTTTTATATTTTTATTTAATTTTTTAAATAATTATGACGTCGTCCGGTTCTTCCGACCGGTCGAACCGGTTGAACCAGTGAACCGGTAGCATGGCCGATTCGCTAACCGGTCCGATTCTGAAAACCATGGATGAAAATGATAGAGCAAGAGTTATGAGAAGCCCAATTAACAAAGAAAGGGATAAAGAGAGGCTGAATAGTGGATCAATCCAAAAGACGAAACAGAAGAAATAAGAATCGGAGTTAGGGGGACTAGTAACCAAACGTTCAAGGAGAGAAAGAAGGTGTTGGGTCATGTTCAAGTTGAAGAATTATGGAAAATGAGGAAATGCTTGGTGGGGAAGATGACTACCATTTGCAGAGTCAGAAGCATTGAGTCGAGACTACAAGAGTGGGAACTACGAGAGGTTAAAGTCAAAAGGTTAGGAGGCAAGACGTTCCTTATTATAATTGATGTCGAGGATCTGTTTATCTCTTTGGAGGACCTTTATTGAGCTTACCTGAAAGAGGATTTTGAGGATGTTAAAATCTAGTTGGACAAGATAACTCAGGTGGAGAGGGCGACCTGGTTGGAGTTATCGAGAATTCTAATCCATTGTTGGAATAATATCACGTTTAAGAGACTGGCGGAACTGTGAGAGAATCTTGAAGCATTAGGGGAAAATACAAACCAGGTTAAAGACCGTGAGAAGATCATAATTATGATAACAACGAATACGCCTAAAAAAACCTCGAACGTAACTGAGATCAAGGCTGGGGGCATACTGTACCCAGTTCAAATTGTGGATCTAGGATTCTTAGATAATTCAATGGAGATGAGGGAAGGTAACGAGCATGTGCACATACAAAGATCGAGAAAGAAACAAGGGGCAAGCGATAGCTTATTTTCTTCATCGAAAGCTATAGAGACTCCGTCTTACGTTAGTTCGTCGGTTGAAGGTGAACAGGAGTTAGAACTGACAAAAGATGGAGACACATTAAATGATACTAGTGTTGGGAATGATCAGGATGTGAATTTCGAATCAGACAGGATAGAACCTGGAACGGCTGGACGAGCAGGAATGTTTGGACGATACTCCCAACGTGAAAAAAGGTGTGTAGAAATGGAGAGTGATACTACTAGTGACGTGCCTACTGATATAATAGAAGGGCCAATAAAAGATAATTTAATAGATGGTAATAGTAATAGGGCTTGAGTAACGGTTGAAGCAGATGAAGAACCTGTCCTGAATACTATTGGGCTAAACAAGCCTGAAAGATCATTATTAGATGAAGTCAATCTAACCTCAAGTGCCATTGATGACTTACGTTGTATGGGGTTTGGACACGATCAGAATAAGGACTTGGAGATAAATAATCTATCGAGGATTAGTTTGAACCTGATAGTGAAAATGAGAGCGAGAGGTCTTTTTCAGAATTGATCGTAAAACACCAGAAAAATAGAAAGTTTGGGTCTCTTTGGAAACTTCAACGAGTGTTGTCTGAAGTGGATCGTAAAAGGAGGGTTCGAGCATTCAAGAACAAATTAAAGAAAAAAATATATGGTAGTTTCAAAATTGTCTGAGAGGTCGATTTTAGATTCATATTTGGTAGTAAGGTGGATTCTATCCCCCCCCCCCCCAAAAAAAAGAAGCCAAAAAGAACTTGGGATTGGGACAGAAATTGGGGATCGAAGTTGTAGGGAACGAACGTGAGGTTATAAAATAATCTAGCTAGCTTGATAGAGGAGGAACGAGTTACAGGCGAGTGTAATAGTGGGCGCATTGAGTGGAGCTCCAAAGTGATGAAGATGCTCACGTGGATTGCGAGAGGCTTGGAGAATGCTGTAAAAATTGTTGCCCTCGGGAAAATTGTAAGAAGTCAAAAGTTTGTGATGCTACTACTACAAGAATCCAAGAAGGTAAGTCTGGATGAGTCGACCATTAAAAAATTTAGGTATGATGCTATTTTCGATTTTTTGGAGTCATATGTAGAAGGGAGATTAGGGGGTATCGCGTTAATGTGGGATAAAATAGTTTTTCATGGCTGAATCTTTAAGTATTAATCCAAATGTTATTTAAGGGGAAATGGTTCCATACAGGCGTGCAAGCTTCTTTTGTATGTCCTGTAGATTTATGGGTGCTTCTGGCATTTAGTTGTTCATTGGTAGGGGCTTGGCCAGGTATTAGTGTCATTTTAAAGTTTTTTCTGTTGTTGCCTATCCTTTAAATTTGTTGGGAAGTTATGAAGCTTTTGGCTAATTTTAGTAGCGACTGCAATTTAGAGCTTTTGATTAGCTCAGAATGATATGGTGTTTAATAAGAAATCGACTGATACGAGTCACTTTTTTTTTTTATTCTAAGATTAGATCTCTTGTATGGGTTAAAATCAGTATGTGGCGAGCTTGTGGTCAATATGGATTAGTGGTGGGATAATCCTAAGGCATGTCATTGCTTGCTTGTTTGATTGGTCTCCTTTGGAAGCTGCTGTCATTAAATTTTGTGTCATTACTTCAGTTTGAGATGGTCTTGAAGGCTGTGAAGGGGTTCTTCGATCAAATAAAGGCTGCCATAGATCATGTAAATCTGATTGCCGTAAAATCAACATTGAATTTGTACGAGAAAGTTAGGAGGGTGAGGTAGGAGAAATAGCTAGTGGATGTAGACTTTCGATGATGCTAGATTGGACCGACAACCCACTGCATCGTCCGTGGAATGTTTTGGCCAATTTGCTTGGAAATTGATTCTCTGCCAAAATAAAGTGGAAAGCTTAAATTTTCGCTCGTGGAAAGAAAGTGTAGTAGGTTTGCTACTTGGTTAGTAGCGGATGGTCTGTCCGGACTGTCAATTCAAACCTCATCGAAGACAAAGAGTCCCAGTTTCTTCTCCATCAAACTCATGAAGAAATTAGGAACCTACAATTTTCATGACAGAAATATCACCAATACCTTTAGACAAGAGCAAAGACTGATACTATTCATTTTTATCACTTCAAGAGTTGCTTCGAAGGTGCACTATTCTAAACGTTGATGGACAACGTTACCAACAACGTCGACCACTTCAACACACCTGTCACTATCTTCATCGATAGCAGACTTCGAAGCATGATGACCTTTTTACCCGAAGGATATTGACCTTTCGAGGGCTTAACCTCTGCTTCCCTAGATCATTGACCCATTTTCCTCCATGCTCCCTTCCTTTTCCAGAAGTTGTTCCTACGGTTGAACTTGGCCATTGAAATGCTGATTTTGTAGCCCCACGACCAACTTCCATTTAGCTTAAACATTGCCTTCCACGCATCATGGATTGAAGAGAACCGAACAAAGCAAAAGCGCTTACCTAGCCGACACCTCTTAGTAGGAATAAAAGCATCAACGACATTACCATGGCATCCAAAAGACACCCATAAGCCCTTCCAATGAAATCTGTCAGACAGGTTGTGCACAAAGAGAGTGAAACAAGTTGTCGTCCTATTTCCACCATTCCCAACTCGGCTTTTTGAATTCTTCATGACATTTTTATTCTTCTTGAACTAATTATCTGAATCTAAAATAAGTAAAACAAAATAATAGGAATTTTGAAGTTGGTACAAGTTTATAAAAATATTTCGATTCTTTTTCATCATTATGAATTTTGTCTTGATAGATTGGTGTTTTTCCCGAAAAATCACCGGTGATCGGTATATTTACCGATCTAACACCGGTCAGATTATATTTCCCGATCTAACACCCGTAGCAGTAAAGCGCGCCCCCTGTCCCGCGCTATATGTTGATTTGGCGCCACGTGGGGTATAACGCGCCCCCTGTACCGCGCTATACGTTGACATGGGTTACAAGTGTGTATAGCGCGCCCCCTAATCCGCGCTATACGCCATGTAGGGGTATAGCGCAGATCAGGGGCCGCGCTATACCGGAATTATATTTAACGCGATCTCTGGTCCGCGCTATATCTTTTATGAATAATTATATATAGTGCTGTGCAGGTACCGCGCCTTATATGGTTATAAATACACTCCTCCGCCGGTTAAATTTCTCACATCTCCTCGCATCTCTCCTCTCAACTTATAAATTAATACAACAATTCCGTCAATGAGTAATAATTCAGGCAATCTTCTCATATTTGATTTAGAAGTTCGTGCAATTTTTCGTTATAAGGTAATTTTTGTTATAATTTTTTAATTATACTTATTGTTTATTATCATTATTTGAAAAAAATATTATACTAATTATTTTCAATTAATTTTATGTTTATAAAATTAAAAAGTGGGAACATACGTCGAAATAGTTTTGCGGTGCATGTAATAATATAATATTATATTATTTAAATTATTTACATTGATGTGTAAAAAATTTATTGTGTTATATTTTCGTTCATATATAATTTATTTAATCATGTTTGTTTCAGTTATTTGTTTTGAAGATATAATATTGCCGCACTTTTAAACTCAAAGAATGACGCGACTTTCAGCTATTGTTTATTATGATGGTGAAATTCGAGAAGATGAAACCGGCGTTGTTTTCGTATCAAATGAGCGTGTTAAAATATCATTCAAGAGAAACATAACTCTTGAGGAGCTGATAACGAAGATTTCGAGGAAGATTCATGTTGGAAGTAGTAGAATAATGTCGTCGTTGCAATACAGATTTCCAACATCATTGTTGCCATTAACTTATACAGCGTTCGAACTTTCGAACAATGATGATGTTCAAATGATGGTTGAAGCTCAAAGTAATTTTTCAGACGCTGCTATTGAGATGTATGCACATTTTGTTTAAGTGCATGATGTTCGGGGTCAATCATTAAGCTCCCACTATGGGCTGGCTGAACAAGTTGATCAAGTTGACAGCCCGACTACAGTAATGTGTAATGATTTTAATGTCATAATGGGGAGACATTCATCCGTAACTCCTTACGATATGTACTGAGGTGGGTCCACGAACAATCCGTATGGCAACACCGCGTCCAGTTCAAGGGGAAGACATTCATCTGCAAATTTCTTTGACCTTAATATGGAGATGTCATCGATGCAACAATCTGTGCAGTTTCCATTTGACACGATGGCTTCAAGCTCCAGGGGGAGGCATTCGACTGTGAGCTTTTTCGATCTCAATGTCAATATGCCTTCTAGTTCAAGGGGAATACATGCAAGGAGTAGGTTCTTCGACCTAAATGTGGAGCGCATGGAGGAACCATCATCTCCACCAGAAGAACCGCTGCGTGAGCCTGGTGCGGATGGTGCTGAGACTGGACTATTCATTCACCTAGAATCACCGCAATTCAACTCCGATGATGATGATGTAGATGAAGTTCCAGGAAATGTGACACAAACTGACCCTCATGCACACATGTATGAAGCTGATTATGGTGCAATGTATGGGCCAGAATTTACGGATATGCCTCATCTCGGTGACTGTGGATATTACTCATCAATAAATAATGGTGAGTTATCTTTAGGCATGGAGTTTTCAAGCAAAGAAGAAGCGATAATGGCTATCAAAAATTACAATATCCGTAATTCTGTTCAGTCCAGAGTCAACCGATCGACGACTGAAAAATATGTATGCTATTGTGCCCGACGCGAAAATGGATGCAATTGGATGGTTCGCGTATCGAAAATGAAGAAGAAAAACAACATATGAGAACTAACAGTATACAACGGTCCTCACACATGTTGTGTTGGAGGGGTCAACCAAGATCATCCCAACTTGGACTCTGAAATGATATGCCAAGCCATCATGCCCATGGTAAAAGCAAGCTCTCATATAGTTGTTGCAGTGTTGATTTCAGCTATACAATCGCAGTATGGGTACACTGTCTCCTATAAAAAAGCTGGTTGGCAAAACAAAATGTCATTGTCAAACTTCATGGCGAATGAGATGCATCTTACAATGAACTTTCAGGTTGGTTTAGGCTGGTGCGAACGTTGAATCCTGGGACAATTGTGGACTTCGAAACCTCCTATGCATACCATAATGATCGAGTTCTTCGCGATCGAAGCCAATTCTACCGGGTTTTTTGGAGTTACCCACAGTGCCTTAATGCTGCCAAATACTGCAAGCCTGTGGTCCAGATCGACGGGACTTTCTTGTATGGAAAATACAAGCAAGTTTTATTATTGACAGTTATCCAAGATGGAAATCGCAACATTCTTCCAGTTGCTTTTGCACATTCTTGTCATTTCAGATCGCGGAGCTAGGATCAAAGCAGCAATGAAGTCTTTGGGTCCAATGTGGCAACCACCCTTTGTCCAACATAGGTATTGTCTCCGACACATTGCTGCGAACTATCATGGAAGGTACAAGAAGAATGATGAGCGTCAATTAATTGTGCGCATGGGTAAGTGAAAGCAAGTTAGTAAGTTATACATTTTTTTATTAGGTTACGAACTACTTCCTCGAACGTTTGAATCAATGCTTCAAGATTTGCGGGCGAAGAACGAGGAAGGATACGATTACATCAGCCTCATCGATAAAGAAATGTGGACGAACGCATATGATGGTGGATATCGATATGGACACATGACGACCAACTTGGCTGAGGCAATCAATTCAACCTTAAAGGGTGAACGCCACTTACCTGTAGCGGCTTTGGTAAAAACTACATATTTTCGTTTGGGGGCACTTTTTGCGAAGCTCGGGGGACAAGCTCAAACCTGGATGCAAGGCGGTCATGTCTATCACCCTAGATTAGTTGCAGATCTACAGAAAAAAAATTGCTGCATCAAATGGAATGTCTGTAACAAGCTTTTCTAGAAGGCATGAAATGTTTCGTGTCACATAGTTACCGCGACCTCTTCAAGGTATTGAAGATGTGTCGTTAAGAGTAAATCTAAGGGACAGAACGTGCGACTGCGGCTTTTTTCAAGCTCTGAAGTATCCATGCTCTCATGTGATAGCAGCTTGCTTGCACACAAGTCAATACTATAACCATTTTGTGGATCCCGTATACTTAATATCTGAAGTTTTTAAGGTATATGAATTTGAGTTTCCCCCCATAGGTAATGACAAAGACCCTGATGAGGTTCAAGATTGGCTTTCGATTGTACCAAATCCAAGTTTATTGAGGGAGAGTGGTCATCCAAAATCCAATTAAATTCATTGTGATATGGATATTCGAGAAAGATCTAGACAAGACAGAAGATGTGGGCATTGTAGAAACCCAGGACACACGAGAAAAACATGTCCACTTATGTTGTCATCAAGTAACAATTGATGAGGAAATGATGTATTTGTTTATCAAATAATAATACTTGTACTTTAATTTGCATTTACTTCAAGTTAATGATAACCAAATTGGTATTTGAATATAATTTTAAATACAACAAACTTACAATAAGTATTAAATGATAACCAAATTATAATAACTGATATTAAATGGTAATAAACAAAATTAACTAAAATACATTAAAAAAGTCCAACAAATTTAACAAAATAAAGTAAGTATTAAATGAGAAATAATAAAAAATTAAAATTTAACAAAATAAATTAAATACAAATATAATAAAAAAATCTATCGATGCATGCGACGCGAACGTATTCCGCAGGGCGGTGGCTGTCGGGTCTCGAGGAGGATTTCTTCATATCACTGGTTCTGACTCCTCGCTGTCATCATCATCACCATCGTCGTCGTCGTCGTCCTGAGCAGATACACTAGGTTGATGAGGAGCTGATGACGATGAAGCACCTCCATAGAATAAGGACCCTGGAGGTGTATGACTTACTATCCCACCGGCCTGCGAAAACTGGGAAAACCCAGACATCACTGAGTGTGAAAACTGTACAAGATGTGTCTGTACTGCAGCCATGGGTGATGAGGCTGAACCCGCCAAATATCCATCATATGAACCCCAAGTCGAATCTGCAAACATAGACCCATAATAGCCTCCAGGAGGAGTCATCTGTGACGGTGGCGGCGACGGAGTCATAAAACCAGGTGAAGGCGGCGACGACAACATCTGGTAATGGAAAGGCGATGGCGGCCTGCGGCATCATAAATGGCTGCGGTGGCTGCTGTGAAGGTCCTGCTGGTGCAGCTGAGGATGAACCGGAAGCACCTGCTCTCCGTCCACGAGTCGGGGGACGATGGTGCTGTGTCGGATCACGTCTCTGTCGACGTCGCGGAAAGGTCTGCCCTCGTGCATCCTCGGGAAGCAGAAACGGTTTCCCGTTACTGTTGAACCACTCATAATAACCTTCAGCAACACTCAAGAGGTCAAGTAAAATGGGGTCTCTACGGGGAAGGAGCCGATGTCAATCCTCCCACAACACGACCCACTCATGATGCCTCACCAGCCAATCTGTGTCTGTCTTACCGCTTCTATCTAAGCTATGCAACTCGTCCATATTGCGCGGTGTATCCGGAATTGGTTGAAAACAACCAAACTGCCGGAGCATGCGATCAGCGGAGTGCTACTCGACGGTCGCATAATAGATCAGAGAGACCATCGCCATCCAAACATCTAATGGACCCCTTAACTCAGGTGGGATCACCGCCCTCACATCATCAGTAGAATATGACACCCATTCAAACTAAAATAAATAATATATAATTTTTATCAAAAGAATAATCTAATTATATAACTATAATCTAAAATCGATTTTTAAACAATAAAATTCATACTTGTGTGCCAGCCTTCTGATCGATTAGCACCCTAATTTTTTCTAACTCATCAGGTAGCTCCTGATGATTTTTCCTATCAGTAGACCACCTATTCAAGGAAAAAATTTATTATACGATATATAAAATTATTAATATACAAAATTAGTTTTATAATTACCTCAGAAGTAGTGGAAATGCGAATGGGTTCTTCACAACGGGATATAAAAAGGGCAATCGATACGATGCCCAAGACTGCAGCAGTAGGAGACATCTGTCGATAACATTACGCCTGTAGTCAATGGCTCCACACATCTCCCTATACAGTAAAGCCAAAACTACCGAGCCCCAACTGAATGATCCGGCGAGACGAAAGTCGTAACCACATACAGTGAACTAGGTTGCGCGATTTGTCCGGCATCAGCAACCCTCCTATCAACTGCAATATGCATGCCCGTGCATACATCTTAACCTCATCCTTAGAGGCGTCTGCGCTCAACTCCTGAAAATTGGCATCTAACCAATTTAACGGTATCCTACCTCCAATAAAACTTTCCGGGACACGTCCTAGATTATCCTGGCACAAAGTAGTCCAAGAACCGGAAGCTATCCCTAATATCACATCTCCATCCACCGGAAACCCCAGGTGCATAGAAACATCCTCAAGCGTGACCGTGCACTCTCCGCACGAAAGATGGAATGTGTGGGTCTCCGGCAAGACACGGCAAGACACAACTAGGTATCACTAACTTAAGATTCCTAATAAAAGGATCTAATACACGATCCTTCTCCTAAAAATAAATAATTACAAAAATTAATTCTTAATCTAATAATCATGCATTAAATAAATCAACTAATTATTACTAATAAGTTAAATTAAATTAAAACATTAAAATGTTACCGTATCAGCAAAGTGTCGAGATATATAATTTCCATCCAAGCGAAGTAGACTGTCTTTCATTATATATCTGCAAAAAAATTATATTAGTAAAATATTAAATAAAGTAAAATACTTAAATAAATTAAATACATAATATTAAAAATATTATAAAAATATACCTTAAACAGAGAGAGTATTTGAGAGAAATTGAGAAAATTTGAGAGAATTTGGTGTGATGAAAGTGATTGAAGATGGGGGTATTTATAGGGAGGATTGGGGTGTGAACGGGTGGGTAATTAAAGGTATAGCGCATCCCCTGTACCGCGCTATACCCCACATGTCAGATAACCAGGTATAGTGTGGCCCCTGATCCGCGCTATACCCCTACGTGGCGTATAGCGCGGATCAGGGGGCGCTATACACACGTGTAACCCATGTCAGTGTATAGCGCGGTACAGGGGGCGCTCTATACCCCACGTGGTGCCAAATCAGCATATAACGCGGGGCAGGGGGCGCGCTTTACTGCTACGGGTGTTAGATCGAGAAATATAATATGACCGGTGTTAGATCGGTAAATATACCGATCACCGATGATTTTTCGGAAAAAGCGCCTTGTATATTTGTCTTTTTATCATCATGATTTTTTTTCTTTTTAATAGTCTGTATGATTATAAAGAAGTATATGTATATATTTTTTCTTAATCATTGACAATGTACACGCACTGTGCATACGCAACTACTAGAATTTAAGACATCAATGAAGAATAACATTTTCTTTAATCACTAAAGTCACTCGATAAATTCAATTGATTTTTTTTATTATTCTTAAATTCATTGATGTTTGGAGTGTGAACTCCAAAATAAACCTAAAATTATCAAATATAAAATATTCAATTAATTTCTCATTTAAGCGTCAGCTATAAATTTTTTAAAAATCTCATTTAAAAAATTATAATCGTTAGAATTTTTGCACCATATAATAGGCTAATTATATTACCGATTAACTTCTGATATCATATGAAAATATGCAATTAATCTTAATTTAATGGGAAAAATATGTTGTGGTCTTTGTAACAAAAAAAATCGAACTTTTAAAAATTATTATTTTCCTTTCATACTAATTATTGTTAACCATACACTTTTTTATTAATCTGGGTAAGTACAAAGCATTATCTATTTAAAGATAACTCTTAATCATTTGACATTAAACGTTTACACTCTTGACATTTATGGTGTTCAAACCTAAGACCTAAAAGAATAACAATAATTCTTTTATTATCGATGTCACTTGATTTGTGCTGCTATAATTGATTTAAATAGTCATAAAATCACTTCAAATGTTATAATTTAATAGCATTCCCAATGAATTTTTTAAAATCCAAAAATTCAAAACCCTTTCTTATAATCGCAAAAACCGTTATAACTAAACCAAATAAATCAGTTTACTTTAAGGTAAATTATATTAGTGACCACTTATTTTTTTCATTTTGATCACTGTTTTTAAATTCTTGTCAATCAAGCCACTTAACTATTTAAATACATTCAATTAGATCACTTGTCGTTAACAATTAACGGAAATGCTGACGTGACAGTTAGTAAAATTAATATAATTACATATTTGATCATTCATTTCTTTTAAATATTTTTAAAATTAAATGTTTTGTAGGGTAAACTATACCAGTGATCATCCAACTATAGTCTATTTTCATTTTGACCATCATTTTTGAATTTTTTTTTCAATCAGGCCACTCAACTATTTAAATGTATTCAATCAAACCACTTGCCGTTAACAGTTAACAGAAGTGCGGTCGTGAGAGTTAGTAAAATTAGTGTAATTACATATTTGATTACTCTTACTTATATATTCTATCAATATGATTCTAATTTAATAAATTAAAATAACATTAATCATCTAATCAGATTATGACACATGTTACAACATAAATAGAAAATAGTTTTAAATTTAATTATTTTATTTTCCATCCAAACAAATTGTGCCACGTGTCACCATTAGATTGAATGGAAAATTAACAAGAGAAGTGCATGCGGGTTGGGTGGGAATCGAACGTGCGTTAAACAGGTTATAACCAGGCCACTATGCTAGAACGAATTCTTTAATGTAAGTTGCATTAACTTAAACATTAACAAAATGACAGAGAAAGAGAAACAAAGTTCAAAAAAGAAGTAATAATTTTAATACTTTTTAATAATATCACGTATATATTTTTAACTCAAATTATTTTTATAAATAATTATATGAAATTATTTGATAAAGTTAACATCATTAAATTAAATTTTTAACTTAAGTAATAATTTTATTTTTTAACTAATAATTTCATATATATATATATATATATATATATATATATATCAATTTATTTATTTTTATTAAAAATTATGAAATTATTTAAAACATAAACTATTTGATAAAGTTAACAATAATTTATATATATATTCATCAATTTAAATTGTTTAACTTAAGTAATAATTTTAAAATTTTTATTAATAATTCCATATATATTTTAACTCAAAACTATTTTTAAAAAAATTAATTTTTTTGATAAATTTAACAAAAAATATATATATATATATAATCATTAAATTAAAAATTTTAATATAAGTAATAATTTAAAAAATATATTAATGATTTTATATTTTTAACTTAATTTATATTTTATTGAAAATATATGGAATTATTTTTAAAAAACTGACATTGAGTTAAAATATATGTATGAAATTATTTTAAAAATTTTAAAATTATTATTAAAGTAAGTACTGCATTTTACGATATGTTTAATAAATGCTGCATTTTAGAACAAGTGAATGTGTTTAGCCTAGTGGTTAGGGCTTTTATTCTAAACCCACTTTTCCCTGGTGACATGTAATTATACCAATTTCACTAACTCCCACATCAACAGTTCCGTTAACTGCTGACAGGAAAGTGGCCTGATTAAATGTATTTAAATAGTTGAGTATCCTAATTGACAAGAATTTAAAAATAGTGGTCAAAATGAAAATAAGCAATAGTTAAGTGGTCAGTGATATGGTTTGCCTTTTACTTTATAACATAAAAATGCTTTATTAATCAATGAAGATAAGTATAACTCCTATTTTTAAAAGCAAATATTTTTATTTGGAAAAGTCTGAAATGAATAAAATTACCTATTGTTTATAAGTTGAATAATAAAGGTAAAATGTCGTTACAAAATACAAGCATTAATAACAAAACATAGTTGTGTTCGCCCTTCCCTAGTCGTTAACTCATTATATAAAGGCCTCGCAGTGCTTCGTTTCCATGTATCTCTCTCTCTCTCTCTCTCCTGCACGTACGTTTGCATTAGCTCGATTGTTCGCTTGCCCTAAATATTATCCAAAATATGGAACGTTTCTTACGATCAGTCTCAGCTGCTTTCCTTCTTTTGTTGCTTCTTCTAGCATCAGGTTCTTTTTTTCTTTAATCGTTTTTATTCATGAATCATATTTGATATTCACATTTCAAAATAGCATATGCCTCAAGCATTTTTTATATTCATTCTTTCTCCCATTTTCATAATCTTATATATGCATGTTTATATACTTTATTTTTTTGCATGAACCGTGTCTCCTCATTAATTAAAGAATTGTTGTTATTCATTGAAATCTCGAGTTTGATCATATTGTATGGAATGGTATAAACGTTCATTGTCATATATATATATATATATATACACACTTCAATTTTCTCTAATCATCTTGCATTTTTTTGTAAAATGAAGCTGAGATGGGACCTATGGTGGTGGAGGGCAGAATATGTGAGTCTCATAGCGAAAAGTATCAGGAGTTGACTGGAAAGTTCCTGGGGTTGTGCCTAAGTAGCAGGGAATGTTCCGTTGTCTGCGTGGCGGCGGAGGATTTTGAAGATGGAAAATGTAAAGGCTTTATCTCTCGGTGTGTGTGCAGTAAGAAATGTTAGCCCATATTTCATTATGTATGTGCTTGAGAGTTGAGAGAAAGATACCTTCTTAAAATATTTGTGTGCCAAATGTTTTTAATTATGCATCTCTGATGTGATAACTTCTATTTTAATTCTCCTAAATCCAATGTATTCTTCCCGAGTTAATTATAAATCTAAAATAAAATAAAAATGATTTGGTATATGATATATAATTGATGTCCAATTTTTTAATAGTTTGGATGATTACAAAGTATTATATGTTTATAATTTTTCTTAGCTATTGACAATATATATACACTCAACTGTTCGAACCTAAGATCTCAAAGAAGAATAACACTTTCTTTAATCATTAAAGCCAATCAATAGAATTGAATGATTTTTTTATATTTCCTTAAATTCATTGATGTTTGAAGTGTGAACTCCAAATCGAATCAAAAAAGTAAAATAAACCTAAAATTATCATATATAATATATTCAATTAATTTCTCATTTAAGCATGGGCTACAATTTCTTTTATAATCTCATAAAATAAATTTTAATCATCAAAATTTTTGCTGAGGCCAATTATACTCAATGATGAACTTTTGATATCATATGAAAATATGGATTTAATATTAATTTAAAGAAAATAAAAACGAAACTGTGGAACCTTTTAAAATTATTTTTGGGTTAATTACATGATTAATCACTTATGTTTTTGTTATCTAATTTTTCTCATTGTTTTCAAAAAAATATAATATATGATCACTTTCAATTTTAATTAATTAAGATGTGATCAATATGAGTTAACTGTCGTTAACAATTAACAGATTAGGAGATGTGATAGTTAAATATTTTTGTATAATAACACATTAGGTCTCTATTATTTACATAGTCTCTCAATTTAGTCATATTTTTAATAAATTAAAATAAATTTAATCATCAAATCGAATGATGTCGTGTGTGACATGTTTAATACTTCCCCAATTTGCTTTGTTTTGTTTTCTTTCAATAAGAGGGTGACAAACGTCACTCTCTGATTAGCGGAAAACAAATATATTAAATTAAAATAAAGTTTATTTTCCAACCGAATGGTGACACGTGGCATTATTGAATTGGATGATTACATTTATTTTAATATATTAAAAATAGGACTAAACTAAGAGCTTATATAAATAACAGGGATCAAATGTGTGATTATACCAAAATATTTAACTATCACTTCACCTAATATGTTAACTGTTAACGAAAGTTAACCTGTGATGACCGCATCTTAATTAAATAAAAACGAAAGTGATCATATCGTATGCTTTTTAAATCAATGAGAAAAAGTGGACAAAACATAAACATAAGTGATCAATCATGTATTTAACCCATTATTCTTTTACTTTCATACTAATTAGTTTTAACCATGCACTTCTACAACTCCAATACATTATTCTTTTACTTTCATACAAATTAGTTTTAACCATGCACTTCTACAACTCAAATACATTATTCTTTTACTTTCATACCAATTAGCATTAACCATGCACTTCTACAACTCAAATACATGTATTTATCATTAATAATAATTATTAATGTCATAACTTTAAAATTGTTTTCAATGCTTTTAATTACAACACTCCAACCATTTATAATATGTAGTTTAAAGCATATTTTAAATATTTCAACCGAAAGATTTTAAAGTCGTAACTACAAGTGATTTAAATAGCCATAAACCACTTCAAATGCTATATTTTAATAGCATACACAATGAATTTTTTAAAAATTCAAAAAATCAAAATCCTTTATTGTCATCATAAAAACAGTTATAGCTAAAAATAAATAAATCAATTGATCTTTATAACATAAAAATGCTTTATTAATCAATGAAGATAAGTATAACCCCTATTTTTCCAAGCAAATATTTTCATTTGGAATAATCTGTATTAATGAATAAAAATATCCGTTATTTATAAGTTGGATAATGAGGATAAAAATATCGTTACAAAATATAATTTAAAATTATTTAAGACAAAAATACTAATATGAAAAATATGTTACATTTTAAGCATTAATAACAAAAACTTACTTGTCTTCGTCCTTCCCTAGTAGGTAACTCGTTATATAAAGGTCTCTCAATGCTTCGTTTTCATATATCTCTCTCTTTCTCTCTTGCACGTACGTGTGCATTAGCTCGATTGGTCACTTGCCCTAAATGTTATGCAAAATATGGAACGATTCTTACGATCAGTCTCAGCTGCTTTCCTTCTTATGTTGCTTCTAGCATCAGGTTCTTTTCTCATGAACCATATTTGATATTCACATTTCAAAATAGCATATCTCTCAGGCATTTTTTATATCCATTCTTTCTCCCATTTTTATAATCTTGTATATGTGTGTGTTTATATACTTCAATTTTCTGGACGAACCATGTGATCTCGATAGTTAAAGAATTGTTGTTATCTCTTGAGGTACTTGATTCGATCATCGTGTATGCAAAGATATAAGCAATCATAGTCAAATATATATATATATACACACTTCAATTTTCTCTAATTATCTTGCATGTGTTACTCTTTGGTAAAATGAAGCTGAGATGGGGCCTATGGTGGTGGAGGGCAGAAAATGTGAGTCTCGAAGCGAAAAGTATGAGGAGTGGACCGGAAAGATCTTGTGCCTAAGTAGCAATAGATGTTCTGTTATCTGCGCAGGGGAGTATTTTGACAATGGAGAATGTCAAGGCTTTTTTCCTCCTCGGTGTGTGTGCAGTAAGGAGTGTTAGCCAATATTTCATTATGTGCTTCAGAGTTGAGAGAAGGATACAATCTTAAAATATTTGATATTTGTGTGCCAAATATTTTTTTTTAAATTATGTATCACTGACAAAATAACTTCTATTTTAATTCTCTTAAATCTCATGTATTTTTCTTTAATTAACTAAATCTAAAAAAAATGATTTGACACATGATATACACAATGTTTGATATTGTGGAAAAGTTAAAGTTGGTGCAAATTTCTAAAAAAAAATATTATTTTTGTGATCATTATGAATTTTGTCTAGGTGGAATTATCTTCTCAATTGATTTTTTTTAAAATTTAAATTCATTAAACTTATCAGAATATTTTTAATTAATTTCTCAGCGTCCGCTATAGAATTTTTTAAAATCTCATATATGACAAATTATAATAGTCAAAATTTCCGCACCATATAATAGGCCTATTATACTCGATGATAAAACCACTAAGATACAAGGACATTTTTTCTTTATATATATATATATATATATATATATATATATATATATATATATATATGGATAATTATTTAATTAAAAAAATTTATGTAGAAATAAATATATTCAAATTATGTTTCTTATTCTTAATCAACATCTAATAGGAGAAGTATAGTGGAAAGTCTCACGTGCGGCAGCTTTAATATACGGCTAAGGAAATGTGCTATCGGTTTTGTTATTATTATTTTAATAAAACCAGTAAAAAATTATCGGAAACATTATTATTTCTACCGGTTTTGTTATTATTGGGCGTTTACCGATTTTGTTAACATATCCAGTAAAGCGCTACCGGTTTTGTTATTTTTTCTTCTGGTTTTGTTATTATTGGGCACTTTACCATAAATGTTAAAAAACATTAATGTTTTAGGTAGAAATAATAATGTTTTAGATAATTTTTTTATCGGTTTTGTTAAAAAAATAATAACAAAACTGATAGCGCATTTCATTATATGTATATTAAGGCCGTCGCACGGTAGAACTTCCCGAAGTATAGTTAAGTACAAATTTAAATATAACTTGGGACACATGTAACACCCTGATCCAATCCGACTAGAAGATCTATGGATTATAACGTTATACGGGACTACAAAAATAGTGACCCAAATTTTTTTCTTTAAAACCGCTTGTAAATCAACTGATAATAATTCATCCATAGCAGTTAAAATATAACATGATAATAATACGGGTTTACAAAATATGGGGAGCTCCCAAAATATATCCGAATAATACAAACACCGAGTACAAATCAAGTTACGAATGAATACATATAATGGTTCATAAATAGTACATGCCCTTTAAGAATAACTCAGAACGTACTCTAAAAGTCTCTGATGGCCTGAAATGCTGCACTGGAATGTCTGTGATGATAACTCCCCATGATTAGCCACCTAAGAATCGACGCACGGAAACACATTCCGAACGTTGAGGTTATGAGCTCAGTGCCTCACTAATAATTGTACTATACTACATGTATTCACTAAATGAGTTAGCTAGTGGCACATATCTGAAAATGCAAAGCTACTGGTTTTAACTATTGAGTAGGTATCATGGTGCGACTGAGGGTTATGCATATTGGAGCTCACATACCCCTTTAGCATTTCTAAGATACCCTCGGTATCTTGGGTGAGATCAGGAGCTGCATCAGAAACGTACACCCGTCAACTTACTCCATCGAGTCTTGGGGCATATGCGCCTAGTCGACTACTGAAGTGCCTCAACACTGACTTGGATATCCACTGAATGGCGTACTCTGCTACAGAGGAACTCGGGTGTCCTAATTGTTTCTCGAGTGTCAAACAAGGCTAGTTTTATGCAATCCTAGTTGTTACTATTTCTATTGTTCAGATTTTAATTATTGTTCTCGCTTGAAGTCTTATTTGTTGTTATTCTAAGTATATGGATACCTCGAATATGATCCCTTAATCCTTGGATTATTTATCCAAATATGTTCGTAGGTACTAATATTGACCCTTTAGTATCGATACTAAACCTTTGGTATAGATACCCACCTGTTGATATCGATACCCCCTGACTGATATGGGCTATTTGGTTAAGGTAGTATTGATACATAGGCTAAGTATCGATACTTTGGTGTTGGGGTATTTATACTTAACTGAGTATCGATACCAAATTTAGGTTCGATCTTTTGAAAAATACCCCATTATCGATACCCTATAGGGAGTATCGAAACTCCTACTCTGGTATTGATACTATATGAATGAGTATTGATGTTACCCTTTTAAAATTGTCTAAGTTTTTGCCCGAATAAAGAGCAGCATCGATGTTGTTCTTACATTATCGATACCATCACTACAGGGTACCCTGTTTAAGCACAAAAAATCATATCCTTCTACCCCAAAAGCCCTAGGGAGGTCCCCAATTGATGTTTAAGTGTTTTATTTGATATTAGGGGTCATAAAGAGTATGTAAACATACTGAAAACACCCAAATAATGCAATCTATTGTGATCATACTTTAAGCTTGTGCAACTTATCAAATCTCATCTAAATGAGCTACATGTTGTATTGATGAGTTAGCAGTGAGTTACCTAATGATTCTAAGATGCTAAGGGTGTTCAAAGATCAACCTAAAGTGAGCTTCTCATTCCCCTTGCTTTGGAGGTTTCTCCAACCTCTTTCATTACATAAGAACAAAAAAATGATTTACTACGTGAATATAGTGGCTAAGAAGGGTTTAAAAACACTTCCTAAGGCTAGAAATCACTGGAAATGGGCAGGATTCTCTGAACTTCTTAAACCCTTGTAAAACCCATTTTGACATTCATCACCAAACCTTATAAGAGTAGGCTTGAAATAAAGCTTGGGAAGAGAATAATATGGTTCTTACATTGGTTTAATGGAATAAACTGGAAATAAACTAAATCTTCCACCTTTGCTCAATCTCCTAAAAAGAAAAATGGAGACTTTGGAATAAGAAAATGACAAATGAGAGTTAGAAAATGAGGAAGAGAAACAGACGTGAGATCATCCATTTTTAATATAAATTAGCTTTAATTTTAAACTATGGTCTAATTACACTCTTGGTCCTCTTGATTTTAGTTGTAAACTAAAAACACCTTTTTCTCCACTATTAGGCTCAATCTAAGCCCAAATTATTTTGTTTTTGGGATCAAGTCTTCTTACAAGCCAAAGTACTTGTTCAAAGCCCATCTTGGGTTAGCCTAAAACTCCCAACCTAGGATCCGAGGTGTTACAAGCCTCTCATCCTAATTAAAATTTCACCCTCAAAATTTACTTGGATAAAAGAAGTGATGATACTGAAGTTTCATGTCCTCATCGATTTCCCAAGTTGGTTCCTTGAAGCCATGGTTCCTCCATAGTACATTTACCAAAGTAATCCTCTGAACCCTTAATTTTCTCACATCCCTTCCTAGGATTCTGACTGGCTCTTTTGAATAGGTCATATCTGAGTTGACCTCAATCTACTTTAGGGGTATTATATGAGAAGGATCATAACGATATCTCCTAAGCATGGATACATGGAAAACATTGTGAATGCGCTCCAACTCTGGTGGTAAGGCTAACCTGTAAGTTATTGGTCCGACTCTCTCAAGTACCTCATAAGTTCCTATGAAGTGCAGAGTCAACTTTCCTTTCCGCCCCAAGCAGAGTACTTTCTTCCAAGGGGAAACCTTGAGAAACACCTTGTCCCTAACTATGAACTCAGTGTCCTTACGCTTCAAGTTCGCGTAAGACCTCTGCATGTCTAAAACTTTCTTTAGCTAGTTTTGAATCAACCGAACTTTCTTCTTTGTCACTCTGATCAAGTATGGGCCTACTAACTTACCCTCACTAAGTTATGTCCAACATAGTAGAATCTTATATTTTTGCCCATACACGGCCTCATACGAAGCCATTTGAATGCTCGATTGAAAACTATTATTGTAGGCAAACTCCATTAACGATAAATGGTCATCCCAACTACCCTCTAAATCAATAATGACACACCTGAGAATGTCCTCAAGAATCTAGATAACTCGCTCTGACTGACTATCTACCTTAGGATGGAAAACTGTGCTGAAGTGTAGTTTGGTGCCTAAGGACTCATGAAAGGCTTTCCAAAAGCGGGAAATAAATCGAGGATCTATGTATGATATGGTGAAAGTTGACACAACGTGCAACCTCACTATCTTATGAATGTACAACTGAGCTAACTTCTCTAAGGTATTGTCCATCCTAACTGGGATAAGGTGAATTGATTTGGTCATGCGGTCTACTATGACCCAAACTGCGCCATTTCTCTGTTTGGTCATTGGTAACCTGGTCACAAAGTCTATGGTTACCTTGTCCCATTTTCACTGAGGAATCGAAATGACCTGAAGCAAACATGAGGGTGGTTACCCTGTCCCATTTCCACTGAGGAATCGATATGACCTAAAGTAAACATGAGGGAACCTGTTGTTCTACTTTAACCTGCTGACACACTAGACATCTAGCGACAAACTCTGAGACTTTTCTTTTCATGCTCGACCAATAGAACAATGAACGAAGCTCCTGATACATTTTATTATTGTTTGGGTGTACTATGAATGGGTTGCAATGTGCCTCATAGAGAATCTTGTTGCATAATTGAGAATCTATGGGTACGCGTACATGACCTCTGAAATACAATACATCTTCATATCATAGCTTAAAGCTTAAGGCCTCGTCCAGACGAACGTACTCAACCTAAGTCCTCAACATGTCATCTAAACATTGTAGCCTCTTGGTTTCACCTATCAATTCTGGCTCTACTAGTAACTCGACTAACAACCCATCATCACTGGATAAACTCAACCATGCTAGAAGAGCTAACAACTTTGATATCGACTTTCTACTTAAGGCATATACTATAACATTGGCCTTTCCTATATGGTACTCTTTCACACATTCGTAGTCCTTAAGCAAATCGACCCATCTGCACCGTCTGATGTTCAACTCTTTTTGAGTGAGGAGATACTAGAGGTTCTTGTGATCGATGAAGATGTGACACTTCTCTACAAAGAGGTAATGTCTCCAAATCTTCAAGGTGAACACAATTTCTACAAACTCCAAGTTATAGGTAGGATAATTACGCTCTTAAGGTTTAGTTTTTGGGATGTATAAGCAACAACTTTACCCTCCTACATCAAAACGCATCCAAGTCCATTCAATGAAGCATCACTAAAAACTATGAATTTCTTACCCGACTTTGATTAAGTCAACACTAGGGCTTAGGTCAAGATGACTTTCAACTGTTTGAAGCTCTCCTGTCACTTCTCATTCCAAATAAAGGGGACTCCTTTTTAACGCAGTTTGGTTAGTGGGAAGGCCATCATCGAGAAACGCTGATCGAATCAACAGTAGTACCTAGCTAAGCCAAGAAAATTGTGCACCTTTGACACATTTTTAGGTGGCTCTCACTCAAGTATAGCCTGAATTTTCTAGGGATCATCCCTGATGTCATCGTATGACATGACATGTCCCAAAAATGATACCTTTGTTAGCCAAAACTCACACTTTCAGAATTTGTCATACAATTATTTGTCTCTAGGGTTTGAAGGGAAATACAAAGATGTTGATCATGCTCTTCCACTGATCGAGAGTACACCAAAATGTCATCTATAAACACCATCAAAACTTGATCTAAGTATGGTTGTAAGTCTCAGTTCATTAGGTTCATAAATATCGCCAGAGCGATGGTGAGTTCAAACGGTATCACCAAGAACTCATAATGATCGTATCTTGTCCTGAAAACTGTCTTTGGAATATCCGTATCTTTGAATTTCAACTGATACTAGCCTGACCACATATCAATATTTGAGAAAACACACGCTCCTCTAAATTGGTCGAAGAGGTCATCTATAATAGGGAATGGGTAACAGTTCTTAATTGTTAACTTATTCAACTTCTTGTAGTCGATGCACAGCCTCATTTACCCATCATTATTAATAACGAATAAGACAGATGCTCCCCAAAGAGATATGCTCGGTTGTATAAACCTCTTCTCTAACAACTCTTAGATCTGAGCCTTTAACTCTTTTAGTTCATTCGGTGACATATGTTAGGGATCAATGCATACCAAAGCTGAACCCGACATTACCTCAATGCCAAACTCTAACTCACACTTGGGTGGCAAACCCGATAATTCTTCTGGGAACAGATTGGGAAAATCTCACACTACTCGAATGTCCTCGAGTGTTGGAACTGAAACTTAGGTGTCGACCACATGAGCCAAGAAGGCCTCAAACCCACTATAGATCATCCTTTGAGTTTTCAAAGCTGATATTATATTTGACTGTCAAGATCTCTCACTGGTCATTACTAATAAGCTTCCTATCTTTATACCTCAAACTGGCATCGTGCTCTGTTAACTAGTCCATGCCCAATATCATGTCGAACTCTCTGAAGAGTAATTATATCAAATCTGTCAAGAATGTCTGGTCCTGAATTCTCACCGGACATCTTCTAAAAATTTTATCTATAATGACGTCTAAACCTATGGGGCTTGAGACTCGAATATATATCTCTATGTCCTCTGCTAGGATTTCTAAATCTTGAACTAGTCAGAGATGATGTAGGAATGGGTGGAACCAGGGTCTATCAATGTGGTAACTAGAATAGAAAAGATAGAAAATG
Source organism: Hibiscus syriacus (assembly GCF_006381635.1). Taxonomy (NCBI): domain Eukaryota; kingdom Viridiplantae; phylum Streptophyta; class Magnoliopsida; order Malvales; family Malvaceae; genus Hibiscus; species Hibiscus syriacus. The sequence goes on from NW_024063319.1 coordinate 3,228,764, forward strand.
TATATGATATCATATATGTCATATCAACCTCCTCTCGGGCTCGCACCATATACTGTCTAAAGGCTACTCTAGGCTCTACATCGGCCACCAACCTAGCTGGCCGTCGACTCTACTGCCTAGACATTGTACTGCCACCTCTAGCTGGCCTTCGACCCCTCTGCACTGACGGTGTCAATCTCTGAGTCGATGCTGATGTTGCACCCTGAACTCTTGGCCAGTCTCTAACGAAGTGGTCTAAGGAGTCGTAATTATAGCAACCCCTTAAACCCTTCTGGCACGTCCCTGGGTGCCTCCTCCCACACTGAGCACAAATGAGGATTAGTGAAGACTCTGGTCAACTCACTGGTGCTACAACCGGAGGCTAAGTTCAGCAATCTCTGCCTCGAATCAAGCCTAACTACTCGATCTAAACTTTGTCCAGTCCTCCTCGATTATACTGTCGGGGGTCTCAATGAACCCTAACTATCTCTGATACTCTTAGACAGAGTCTAAGATAGCCTCGCTAGCTCAATGACTCTCTTGATCTATCTTGAAGTCTCATTGGACTGCCTAACATGTTTATCCAAAACCCTCTCCATTATCTTTTCCTGGTAGGCCAGCTGAGCGAAGACCCTGGGGGGATCCACTACAAGATGCGTTAAGAATTCATAATGAAGGCCCTTTCTGAACCTACAACAGCGATGCTTCTCTGTCAGAATCAACTCTGTAGCATACTTCCTAAGTTTGAGAAACTCTCAATCATACTCTATCGTTAAACGATCTCTGTAATTCAAGTGTAGGAACTGCTCCATTAAGTCTCAGTATGAGTCTGTCCAATGTACTTCTGTCTAAACTCTATGAGGAACTGCTCATATATAGGTCTCTCTAGCTCTATAGCCATCTCGATCATCTCCCACTAATCTATGGCATCACCCTTGAGCAGGGTAGTGGCATACTCAAGATTACCCTCTACAGTAAGATACAACTGTTTAAGGGTATGGAGTCTCTCTCTGAACCACTGGTCGGCTGCTATAGGGTTGTCATCCTCTGAATCGAAGAACTTGATGATTTTATATCTACAGAGTCGCTCTATTGGGAACTCATGGGGAATGGCCACTAGCTGAGCTAGGGGTATTGGTGGGGGAAGTGGTGCAACTGAGGAACTAAGTAGGGACCTAGATATCTGTCTAAGTACAGAGGTGAAGTCCCTGAGAGAGACCGCTTCCTCAACCCTCGTATCTACTAGAACCTTCTACTAAGAGGTATCCAGAATGAACTCATCATCGGTACTTGAGGCTAGCAAGGTATGACTCTAGTCTCTGCCATCTTGACTATACATTGGGTCGTTTTCCATTGGCTCTATCTTATATTAGAAAGAAAAAATGGGGCATTATTATAATTCTAGTTGTTATAGAACTCTTGACTCCATAGAGGCATGTACATATACAGACGTCGATTGAATCTAACCCACGGGTCCTATGAATGACTAAACTTGGATGCTTTGATACCATTAAATGTAACACCCTAATCTCAGTCTGACCCGAAGATCAATATATTACAATGTTACACGAGATTATAGAAATAGTGACCCATAAATTTTCTTTAAAAACCACTTGTAAATCAATTGATAATAATTCATCCATAGCAGTTAAAATAAAACATGATAATAATATTAGTTTATAAAATATGGGGAGCTTCCAAAATATATCCAAAATAATACAAATATCGAGCACAAATCCAAGTATGACTGAATACATATAAAGGTCCATAAATAATACATGCCTTTTAAGAATGACTCAAGACGTACTTTGAAAGTCTCTTATAGCCTAAACTACTGCACTGAAATATCTGTGAAGATAACTCCCCATGACTAGCTACCTAAGAACCTGAGTACAAAAACACATTCTGAACGCTGAGCTTACAAGTTTAGTGCCTCACTAATAATTGTACTATACTACATGCATTCACTAAACGAGTTAGCTAGTGGCACAAGTCTGAACATGCAAAGCTAATGATTTTAACTACTAGTAGGCATCATGGTGCTACTGAGAGTTCTGTATCTCAGAGCTCACACACCCATTTAGCCTTTCTGAGATACATTGGGTATCTAAGGTGAGACCCGGAGATGCATCGAAAACGTACACCCGCCAACTTACTATGTTGAGTCTTGGGGCATCTGCGCCTAATCGGCTACTGAAGTGCCTTGGCACTGAGTTGGATATCCATTGAATGTATTACTCTACTAAAGAGGAATTCGGGTGTCCTGATTGTTTCCTGAACATCAAACAAGGCTAGATTTATGTTTTTAAAACTGTCACTATTTTTATTGTTCTGATTTTAATTATTATTATTTTTCTTGAAGTCTTATTTGTTGTTATTCTAAGTATATGGGGTACCTCAAATATGATTCCTTAATCATTGGATTATTTATCTAAATATGTTCATGGGTACCAATATTGACCCTTCAATATCGTTACTAAACCTTTAGTGTCGATACAGACCTGTTGGTATCGATACATCTTGATTGATATGGGCTATTTGGTTAAAGTAGTATCAATACCCTAGGCTGAGTATCAATACTCTAGTGTTGCGGTATCGATACTTGACTGAGTATCGATACAAAATTTAGGTTCGATGTTTTAAAAATAACCCTAGTATTGATACCCCTATGGTGAGTATCGATCTGCTGCCCTGTCATCGATACTCTATGCTGAGTATCGATATTATCCTTTTAAAATTATCTAATTTTTTCTTAAATGGAGAACAATATTAATATTGTTCTTACAGTATCGATACCATCGCTAAGGTATACCCTTTTTAAGTATGACAAATCCTATCTTTCTACCCAAAAGCCCTAGGGAGGTCCCCAATTGATGTTTAAATGTTTTATTTGATATTAGGGGTCATAAAGAGTCTGTAAACATACTGAAAACACCCAAACAATCAATTTACCATGATCATGCTTCAAGCTTATGTAACTTACCAAATATCACCTAAATGAGGCACATGTGATATAGATGAGTTAGATGTGATGATTCTAAACTACTAAGGGTGTCCAAATATCAAGCCAAAGTGAGTTTCTCCTTCCCTATTTCTTTGGAGCTTTTTCTAACCTTTTTCACTACATAAGAACCAAAAAATGATTTACTAACTGAATGTAAAGGCTAAGAAGGATTTAAAAACACTTCCTCGGGCTAGAAATCACTGGAAATGGGCAGGATTCTCTGAACTTCTTAAACTCTCTTAAAACCTATTTTTGACATTCATCAGCAAACCTTACAAGAGTATGCTTGAAATGAAGTTTGAGAAGAGAAAAATGTGGTTATTACCTTGGTTTGATGGAATAAAATGGATATAAACTAAAGCTTCCACCTTTGCTCAATCTCTTAAGAAGAAAGATAAAGACTTTGGAGGAAGAAGATGACAAAGGAGAGTTGGGAAAATGAGGAAAAGAAATAGATGTAAGATCATCCATTTTTAATGGAAATTAGCTTTAATTTTGAACCATGGTCTAATTACACTCTTGGTCCTCCTGATTTTAGTTGTAAACTAAAAATGCCCTTTTCTCCATTATTAGGCTCAATACAAGCCAAAATTTACCTATTTTGGGGATCAAGGCTTCCTACAAGCCAAAGTACTTGTCCAAAGCCCATTTTGGGTTAACGCAAAACTCTGAACATGGGATTCATGTCATTACAACACAAAACTCTAGCAATCTCTACATTTACATGAATATTACAAATGAAATGAGTTCAAGA